>NC_091071.1:25530625-26756562 GCF_032405125.1 Capricornis sumatraensis | reverse complement strand
AGGATGAGATGGTTGGATGGCATCATCAACTCAATGGCATCACCAAACATGGGTTTGGGTGGACTCTGGGAGCTGGTGATGGACAGAGAGGCCTAATGTGCTGCAGTTCATGGAGTTGCAAAGAGTCAGACACGACTGAGCAAATGAACTGAACTGAACTGAACTAAACACACCATATAAACATCTTTTGTGAATTCTGGGTGCAGAAAGTTAAGGAAAAGTTTCTGGTGTCCATATCTGCAGAGTCATCCTCAGAGTGAGACTGTGGTGAGATTAACAGGTAACTAGAGGTAGCTTCCCTGGTGGCTCAGATGGTAAGGAATCTGCCTGCAATGAGGGGGACCCAGGTTTGATCCCTGGGTCGGGAAGATCTCTTGGAAGAGGGAATGGCTACCCACTCCAGTATTCTTGCCTGGAGAATCCCATGAACAGAGGAGGCTGGCGGGCCACAGTCCATGGGGTCGCAAACAGTCAGACACAACTGAGCAGTTAACACTGTCACTCACTTTCAAAGATAACCTTAAGAATATATGACCCTGGAATCTAAAGAAATCTTGGAGCAGAGATTAAATTTTCCAGCTGAGTGTGGGATGGGGGTGGGGGTTTGTCTCAATAGTAAGAAAACAAGGAAGGATGTTCTCAGATGAATTGTGAGTCACATGCCCCTTTCTTTTGTAATGTTTCACACTGCAATACATGGATTACAGGAGGAAATAGTTTATGGACAATTCTTATGATTCTTTGGGGCAGTCAGACATAAAAGACAATAAAAGAAGACATTAGGTGCTCAAAACAAAGTAAGTGAAAGCATAAAATTCTCAACCTAAAAACTTAGAGCCTAACTAACTTAAAAAAGAAAAAATCTTGCTAACTGAAACAAAGAAATCAATAAAAAGACAAGAATGCACTGGTTGTACTGATTTAAGCTTCACTTTCCTTTCTATATAAATAAGGTATTATTTATTCATTTTTAGCATTATTTTTTGAATATTTATATATGTATATGGCTGTTCAAGGTCTTAGTGGCAGCATGCAGGATCTCTGGTTGCAGCATGCGGGACCTAGTTCCCTGACCAGGGATGGAACCCGGGCCCCCTGCACTGGGATCTCAGAGCCTTAGTCACTGAACTGCCAGGGAAGTTCCTAAAAAGATATATTTAAATTTTTATAAGAACTTAGTCTTCTCTGAGGGTGTCTTGTTTTGCCTGGGCTCATCACCCTGTAGTTGACATCTTTCTGAGATGAGAAGAGATAGAAACAAGAAAAAGCTGCAGGTATCCCTTGTTTCCTTGAGCATCATTTTACCGCACTTCCCAGATGGTTTGTTTATTTGTTTTGTGAATTGAAGGTTTGTGGCAATCCTGCATTGAGCAAGTCTATTGTCACCGTTTGCTCAACAGCATTTGCTCACTTCACATCTCTGTGTCACAGGTTGGTAATTCTCAAAGTAGTTTAAGCTTTTGTGTTATTATTATCTTTGTTATAGTGACCTGTGATCTGTGATGTTATTATGACTTACTGAAGGCTCAGGTGATGGTTAGCACTTTTTAGCAATAAAGCATTTTTAAATTAAGGCATGTACATGGGATTTTTTTTTTTTTTTTTTTTTTTTTTTTTTGAGAAGGAAATGGCAACCCACTCCAGTGTTCTTGCCTGGAGAATCCCAGGGATGGGGGAGCCTGGTGGGCTGCCATCTATGGGGTCGCACAGAGTCGGACACAACTGAAGAGACTTAGCAGCAGCAGCAGCAGCATGGGACATTTTTAGACCTAATGTTTTCCCACACTTAACAGACTACAGTACAGTGGGAACATAGCTTTTGTATGTGCCGGGAAACCAAAAAATCCATGTGACTCAATTTAATGCAATATTCACTTTATTACATTTATCTGGAGCCACATCCACCGTATCTCCGAGGTATGCCTGAACCCCAATTTAAAAATGAGGTGCTTTCGAGTGTTCAACATGATTCAATTCAACCAGAAAATTCTGGAATCAGCAAAACTGTATAGAAAGAGCATGGACGATTCATTCTGGCAGCTCTGCGCTGGACTTCTGGTTTTGGGTGGCCACAGGCAAGCTGCTAAGCCTCTGGCTCCTGGAGACTCGGTGTCTCCCACTGTCATGTGGGTGGAATGGTGCCCACCTTACAGGCTACTGGAAACATCAGATGAGACCAAGAGGGGTGCATGTATCCGTCTCCAGGTGATTCTCATTATTCGCAGGAGTCAGGCGCCATAATGTTGTAAGAAAACCAATTCAGTGAACACTGAACCGTCGCTGTTAGGGGAAACACAGACTAGGGTCCTGGGAGACTCTGGTCATGGCATTTTCATCAAACCATCAATGTATCACTTTGTTTTCAGTGTGTGTGTGTGTGTGTGTGTTTAAAACCACTTGAATATTCAGGGCGATCCTAAAATGTTGCTCTCAGGACCGCAACACTGTGACCCCAGCGTGTTATCCAGCCATTCTCTCCGTAAGGCGCATCCATGCCTTCTTGCTCACCAGACAGTACCCCAGCTCAACACGTGGGGAATCACTGTAAACAGTAAAATCCCCAATAAAAAGTGCAAAACTGCAAGAGCAGTGGTGCTAAACAGGCTTCAAAAAGAGCACTTGTTTACAGTATAAGAACTGAAATGACAAAACCTGGCTGTTTCATCAAAGCTGCATACATCAGCTGGAATCTGCACACGAGTGGCTGGAATTTTTTGCAACTCTGTGCGTGGCTGTGAAGGATCACCAAAGTATTGCAAGTTTTGATTTGGGGATGACGGGTACATTGTCTTGGGCAGCAAGATCAAACCAGTCAATCTTGAAGGAAATCAACCCTGAATATTCATTGGAAAGACTGATGTTGTGAAGCTCCAATCCTTTGGGCACCAGATGCGAAGAGACGGCTCATTGGAAAAGACCCTGATGCTGGGAAAATTGAGGGCAAGAGGAGAAGGGGGGCGACAGAGGATGAGGCGGTTGGATGGCATCACTGACTCAATGGACATGTGTTTGAGCAAACTCCAGGAGATGGTGAAGGACAGGGAAGCCTGATGCACTGCAGGTCATGCGGCTGCGAAGAGTCAAACACAACTTAGCCAGTGAACAACAAGTAAGTTGTAGCGAGTAGGCAAATTTGCAGATACACGATATGGAAATAATGAGATTGTGTTGAAATAGGTAGATCTGTGTGTGTGTACTTAGAACTGAATAAATGCTTAGTTTCCCTCTTTCTCTTTTCTCAGTAATGTGCTAGACATGACTGGGGAACCAAGGAAATTTGAGACAAGCATGTACAATCCCAGGTTGTCAACAGCGGGGGGGAAAAAAAAGGCAAACAAACACAAACAGCAGCTGAAAATTAATTAAGATGAGAATTATAAGCAGGCCCTCACAGCCTGAGGGGTGCCACAGGAAGTGGGTGATTAACGGCCACCTGCCTGATTCAGGCAGTAAGGTCTACAGCTGGAATGCAGGCAGGTCTTAGCATAAGCCTTGCCTCCCTCCTCCAAGGAAGGTGGTCCCAGACAAACAACATCGGCAGTTCTTCTTACGGCTTCTAGAGTGGAATTTGTCTCAGTGGTCATAGGCAAGACTTCTCTCACCAGCTGTGTGACCTTAGGCATATGGCTTAACTTCTCTGAACCCTGGGAGCTATGTGTGTGAAAGTCACTCAGTCGTGTTCGACTCTTTGCGACATCGTGGTCTATACTGTCCATGGAATTCGCTAGGCCAGAATACTGGAGTGGGTAGCCTTTCCCTTCTCCAGAGGATCTTCCCAACCCAGGGATCGAACCCAGGTCTCTTTCATTGCAGGCAGATTCTTTACCAGCTGAGCCACCAGGGAAGCCTTGGGAGCTAGAACTTAGATGTTAAATTCCACTCTCCATCCAAAGGAATGCCCATGATCTTTTGGAAAAGCACTGATGGATCTGGAGGGGATCTTGTTTCCTGTGCATTGAAATCATCAGAGAAAGGATTTGGAAGAGATCCTGTGAACGGCTGTATCAGCAGTGGACATATGCGTGCTCTCTGTGACCAGCCCCTAACACACAGGTACTGTTAGGGAATGAATATTTGTGTCCCCCCAAAATTCATAAGGTGACACCTAACCCCTAAGGTGATGGCATCAGGAGGTGAGGCCTTTGGGAGGTGATTGTGTTATGAGCGTGGAGCCCCCATGAATAAGATTAATGTCCTTATAATAAGGACCCCAGGGCTTTCCAGGGGGTGCTATGGTAAAGAATCCACCTGACAATACAGGAAACGGAGGAGATGTGGGTTCAATGATGCCCTGGAGTAAGAAACGGCACCCCACTCCAGTATTGTTGTTTGGGAAATTCCATGGACAGAGAAGCCTGGTGGGCTACAGTCCGTGGGGCCACAGAGTTGGACACGACTGAGAGGCTGAGCACACTGAACATACAATAACCCCAGGGAGCTTCCTCCCTGTTACAACAGCCTGAACAGACAGAGACAGGCGCTTGGTTTCCTTCTCTGTGAAGCAGAGGTAATAATAAGGCCGACTGCAGGTCCTTTGTGGAGTTGCTGTCAGTTATTACATGGCAAGCACCGGAAACAAGGCTCTGGAGGATCTCAGCAAACACCAGTCACTAGCAATAGTCATAACCACAGTGGCAGGAAAAGCAATGTGAGAGTGTTGTTCCCTTCCTTCCCAAGCCTCAGCTCATGCCCCAGGTCTGGAAACAGCCACCTGTAGATGGCGAAACTCCAGAAAAAAAGGTTCTAATTCCTGAGCCCCTTCCATGAGCCAGGAGCCAGGCCAGCTCTTTGCAAGCATGATCTCATAACGTTTGCTCTTTTCATAACAAGGCTTTCTCAACTGCAGCCCTACTGACATCAGGGCCAAATATTTCTTTGCTGGGGACCGGTCCTGTGCACTAGGAAGTTGAGCAATATCTCTGGCCTCCAATCATCAGGTCTCAGGAGAATCCCATCCCCGCCCCCACCACTGCCATGGCAATCATAGATGTCTCCAGACTCTGCCACGTGTCCCCTAGGGGGCAAAGTGTCCCCGCATTGAGAATCTCTCTGCTTTACATTATCTTTGTTGTTGTTCAGTCGCTCAGTCATGTCCGACTCTTTGCGACCCCATGGACTGCAGCATGCCAGGCTTCCCCATCCTTCACTATCTCCCGGAGCTTGCTCAAACTCATGTCCATTAAGTCAGTGATGCCATCCAACCATCTCATCCTCTGTCACCCCCTTCTCCTCCTGCCCTCAATCTTTCCCAGTATCAGGGTCTTTTCTGATGAGTCAGTTCTTCAAATCATCTTTACAAAGCTATAATTCTCATGGTTGTTTTTCAGATGAATAAATGACATTTAGAGAGTCAAGCTACCAGCCCACCTGCTAGGAAGTGAATTCATGACCAGAACCTCTTTTGCATGCCCAGGGTGAGAATTTATGAGTTACTGATTTCCTTGCCTTTCTACTGAGCCTTTGACACTGTTGATTGTCACAGAACTCTGGGGCTGGCAACTGTGTTACTGAGAGACGGTGCCCTGTTTCACGAACCCTTTCAGAAGGCCAGAGGGCCATGGTGCCCTGAGGTCCTCCTTTCTCCCACCTCCTCTCTGGCCACAGCTTGCCCACCAAGATTTTTCAATGTCATTCGAGTCTGTTCTTACCCAGCCTGCAGTTCCTCCAGCTGCCGGAGCGTCTGTGACTGGAGGCTTGACTTTCTCGTGTTTGAGGATTTCATCTAAAGGATTCAGACAGATGATAGACAACTGCCTTCTTTCCTCCTGTGTCTGGTTGACAGAATCTATCCATTTCCTTCATAATGGATAGGACAGTGCTTTGAGACTCTGGACCAAGGACTGCCAGTTTTATCTAACCCAAAGGCCTTTGTTATAATAAGTAATATTAATGGACTCCTTACTGTCCCCAAATGAAACCCACACGTAATAGAGCCTATCTCTACTTATAACTATTAAAAATGTCACATTACATAAAAATAATCTATTAGACTCTGTATTTCAATATGTAACTACTCAGGCATGATTACAATTAGAAAGCTTAGGGAAATAATGAAATGTGTAAATCTGCATGGGCTTCCCTGGTGGCGTTAGTGGTAAAGAACCCACCTGCCAATGCATGAGACATAAGAGACACAGGCTCAATCCCTGGGTCAGGAAGACTGCCTGGAGAAGGAGATGACAACCCACTCCAGTATTCTTGCCTGGAGAATCCCATGGCCAGAGGAGCCTGGGGGCTACAGTCCATAGGGTCGCAAAGAGTCAGACACGACTAAAACGACTCAGCACGCACGGACACACAGAAACCTGCATACACCAGCACCACGACTGGGACAACTGCAAACCCAGGTGTCAGGGGGCTTGGATTTGGTGATTCAAATTCACGAGCAGTGTGGCCAGTGGTAACATGATTTTCTGAGATGGTGAATAACTCTTACTACGGTTCTGAACGTATAGAGTACACACTTGCCTTGATTTTCACCGTATCTTTAGAGAGTTTAACTTTCTGGAAAATTTGATATATATTAAAAGTGCAAAGAATACCATGTTTAAATTTAAAAGACTTCTTTTAGCAATAGACTTAGATAGTAATAAATGGATTTTTCGCCTTTACAAATTGCTGAACGTTGAGCAGGATGGCAGGATGGCCCCAGGCATCGCTGGCGGTCTCGTTTCCTGGACTCTGCCTACCAAATATGACTAGGACCCTTCCATCGTCATCATGATAACAAAAAGTGCTCCCCAAGTCCTCCAAATGTCCCCCAAGGGCCAAGGGGCAGTGCTACTCCGAGGAGCACTGCTGGTCTTACCTTCAGGTAGCATTCTCCCAGCTTTCCAGCAGCCTCAGTTCACCTCTTCTATTCTGGTTCAACCCCCCAGGCCCAGTCCTCATCACCTGTAAGCAGGACTCAGTACCCACTCCCCGAGCACTTTCTTTCATCTCTGTCTTTGTTTCTGGCCCCTGGTGAGTTTCCTCTTGGGCTGTTAAGTTTGAGTGGGTATCCTCGTGCTTTTATGATGCGTTGTCCAGCCTAACTAGGCATCTGAGGCAAGAGAATTTGCTGTCAGCCTCAGCTTCACCCGATAATTTACTGGGAACCACGTGTGATTCCATTTTTTCCCTGTCTCACGGCAGCTCCTGTCCTCATGGCGACGTTGTTCAAGTATGGCCATTGCAAGTCCACTCCACACTTCCGCTGGTCATTCACCCCAACCACCCCAGACCGGGGTTTCTCAAGTCCACCATTTATAGTCATCACACCCCTGTTAGGACACCTGTTCCAAGTTTTTCATGATCGAGCCCTTGGTTTCTAACTCACCCCTGCAGTGTCAGGACATCTGGTTCTAGAAAGGTCTCAGTCATGGCCTCACACTCACCCAGAACCAACCTGCCCCCCATGACAACCTGGTCTCAGCCCGCTCCCCAGCCCAGCTTCTCCCGCTCTGCGGTGAGTCTCCCAACTGCCCACCCCCAGGGCATCCCTCGGGATTTGTGATGACATCAGGCAGGACCACATGAGTTAGGATTTCCCTGGTGGTCCAGTGATTAAGCATCTGCCTTCCATATGCAGGGGACATGGGGGTTCGATCCCTGATCAGAGAACTAAGATCACACACGCCGTGGAGCAACTAAAGCCCACATTACAACTACTGAGCCTGCGAGCCACAACTAGAGAGTCTGTGCACCACCGCGAAATAAATAAAATACTTTTAAAAAAACAACACATGAGTCGGCAGAGATATCCTATAATCTTGACCCTCAGGTACTCAGGGGTCAATGTGTCAATCCCCTTCTCCCCAGAAGGGGTCTCAGCTGTGCCCTGCTCCCTGTAACAACCCTCTGTATTAGTTTTCTGTTGCTTCTGTAATAGATGGCCACACTCTGAGTGGCCTCAAACAAATGAATTCTCTATTGTTCTGGAGGTCAGACCTCTGAATCGAGTCCTGAGGCTAAAGATGAGGTGTCGACAGAGTTCATTTCTTCTGTTGATGCCAAGGAAGAGTCTGTTTCCTTGCCATTTTCAGCTTCTAGAAGCTTCCTCAATCCTTGGCTCATGGCCCTGCATCATATGGCGTTTCCTTCCTCTGCTTCCATCATCATCCCACCTGTTCCTCCACTGACCTCCTTGCCACCCTTCCATATGATTACATTTAGGGCCCACCCAGATAATCCAGGGTCATGCCGTCCCCAGCAAGATCCTTACCAGAGCTAAAGAGCTCCTCCTGCTAAAGAAAGGAACATTCCCTGGATCCAGGAATTAGAACTTGGGTATCTTTGGGTGGGTGAAGGGGCATCAGTCAGCCCACCACACTCTCCACCACTTTATAAAAGAGAGTGGGAGTGCTGAGGCCATCAAACTAGAGGAGAAAAATGTTCACAAGCTGTTGCACACACCTAGGCTTTCCACAATGACTCAGCAGGTAAAGAATCCACCTGCAGTGCAGGAGACACAGGAGGTGTGGGTTCAGTCCCTGGCTTGCGAAGATCCCCTGGAGGAGGAAATGGCAACCCACTCCAGTCTTCTTGCAGCCCTCTCACCATTGGACAGAAAAGGAGCTAACAAGGTTTGCGTGGAAGTTTCTTGTCTTGTATTAGTAATCATTACAAGAATGGGTCTCACCTTACTATGAATCTTGCTGATAAGAAGTACAGAATTCTAACAACAAACAGAACACACTTTCTGTGCCAAGTCTATACCTGCTTTATCTCCTTTGAATTACCCTCGAAAGCCTACTGGTGGTACCTTTCCTATTTTCTGGACAAGGTAACTGAGGCACAGCTAAGTAGCTTGTCCAAGTTTTCCAAGTTAGTGAGAGGCAAATCTATGATTCAGAACCACACACATTTGGACTCAAGAGCCTGCTTCTAACAAGCCTGCAGATCGTTCTGCTGCCCAATTCTACCACCACATTGCTGTGTGACCCCAAGTCAGCCCCCTTCCCTCTCTCGGTGTTGGTTAAAGCAGAAGTAATAAGCTAGGTCAGGATTTCTCAACCCTCACTCTACTGACACTCTGGTGGCGGGGCCTGTCCAGAGCACCACAGGATGTGGAGCAGCATTTCTGGCCTCCGCCCACTAGATGGCAGGAGCATCCCTCCTTGCACCCCCATCTCCATTGTGATAACCATAGATGTGGAGGACAGAATCTCCCCTGGTTAAGAAACACTTAGCAGTCACCCACCAGGACTTGCCAAACTTAAAATATTCTGAGATCATTTCTTTCCATCTTTCTTTAGCTTCAATTTAGGAATTGCTTTATATTCAGGAAGCTCTCAGCAGGCAAGAGTTCAAATGCAATGTGCAAGCTAACCAGTCTTATAAATTAGCACAAACATATGTCAGTGGTAATTAATTAAATACCACCATTGCATCACTAATAGCACTGGCTGAGGACAATATTACCATTCAGAGTATACTGTTACCCATTTCTCAGTTTTGTATCACATGAGGTATAAGAGTAAACAGTTTGTTTAGGGGTTTAAACAAAAGCTGTTGCTTTTCGTGTTGAAGGAAAGAGGAATCTCCCCAAATAGAATCAGAGTCTGCTCACCCTCCAATCTTGCCACTTTCTGCAAGATCCTCTCAAGGAGTCAATTTACATACAGTGGACAAAAAAAAGACAAAAAAGACTGGCCCTCAGAGTCAGCTTATCTTTTTCCTTCTCCCTGTGGTCTCAGGATTGTGAGCATGCCTCTTTGCTTCAAGATTTTCCATTACATTGTTATAGAAGCTCTCCAGTCCAACTTCTACCTGGCACATATATACTGTGCTCATATCATTTGACTTCATCTCCCATTTAAATGAATTTGGGATTCTTTGGGTACTGACTGAAGCAACGAAAAATATAGACAAATGTCCAATTTTGTATTCCAACTCTACCACTGGTTGTGTGATTCTGGGCAAATGGTTTAATGTCTCAGCCTCTGTTTTATCATCTTTAAAATGGGAGTGGTACCACTTACCTCATGGATTTCCATAAAGATTAAACTAAACCATATCTATTAAGCATCTAGATAGTGCCTGGCAGGTACTGGTGGCTCCCTTTTGCCAAAGTGATGAGTCAGAAGGCAGAGAAGTGGCTTTGGGCTTCCCCCTTAGCTTCTTCAGAAAAGGCAATGGCACCCCACTCCAGTACTCTTGCTGGAAAGTCCCATGGATGGAGGAGCCCAGTAGGCTGCAGTCCATGGGGTCCCTAAGAGTCGGGCAAGACTGAGAGACTTCACTTTCACTTTTCACTTTCATGCTTTGGAGAAGGAAATGGCAACCCACTCCAGTGTTCTTGCTTGGAGACTCCCAGGGACGGGGGAGCCTGGTGGGCTGCCGTCTATGGGGTCACACGGAGTCGGACACGACTGAAGTGACTTAGCAGCAGCAGCAGCTTAGCTTCTTGCTCTCACAATTGAAGAATAGAGCTCATGTACATGAGATGATTTAGATGTATATTAAGAGAAGGAAAGAGGTAGAATAGTCAGTCTGTGAATAATGAACATCTGACTATGTATAATCACTTCGGGAAACACAGATCCTAACGTCTGACTCCATGCTGGCTTTAAGCAGGATCAAGTGTCCAGCTTGATCATGAGTTCAGTCTGGGAAGCTTCACCACACACAATTCACATGCACATGTGGTCAGCCTGAAAAATCAGATCCCACCAGTTTGGAGGGCTACCAAACTCCTCAATCAGAGGAAAGAACAGAAGCAATATTCCATAGGAGTAAGTTTAAGTTTAGCATGAGAAACTATTCTTGTGTGTGTGTGCTAAGTCGATTCAGTTGGGTCCAACTCTTTGCAACCTTATGGATTGTAGCCCAGCAGGCTCCTTTGTCCATGGGATTCTCCAGGCAAGAATACTGGAATGGGTTGTCATGCCCTCCTCCAGGGGATCTTCCCGATCCAGGCCTCTATTAAAATAGTTATCAGTTCTTTGGCTAATGACCCCTTTCACCTCCTGTATCAGTAAGCTTTTACCAGATTATGCTATGCAAAAGCAACCCACAAATCTCAGTGGCTTACAACTTAGCTTTATTTTACCACTTCTTCATATTCTTGGAGTCACAGATCTTCAACTCTATTCCACGTATATTCTCACTTCAGGGTACAGGTTGAAGGAACAGCATCTGTCAAACAAAGCCTCATGACAATCATGGGGCAAAGGGAAAGAGAAAGAGATCTGACTGAAACACACATTTCTAAAACTGTTCTTTGAACATGCTTTGCATTACATCTACTCATATGCCACTGGGCAGAGCAAGTCATGTGGATAAATCTAACATCAATGGGTCAGACAACAGAAAGAGCTAGTAAATATGTAAGGACACATCTCTGAATTGTGTGTGGGGTAGAGGTGGCTTATGCTCCAAGCATTTCCAAGCCTTCTCTGATTTCAAACAAATTTTCAATTTTGAGAAGACAAACCAAGTGAAAGGCTTCTTATACACACAATGAGAAGGCGCACTCTCAAAGTTCCTCCTGAAGGTTCTTAAGGTCTATGGACTCCAACTAGGGTCTTTCTAACAGATTTCCAACAGATCTTGCAAATCTCTAAATTTATTTTGCTAGAGCAGGGAGGTATTCGTTTATGAGGACAATAACCCATGACAACATCTTTTTCAGGTATCTCTGTGGCTTTTAGGCATTTCCAGCAGAGGACTATCACAATTTCTTTCTAGACTTGCTACGGCTATGAAAAGAATCTGCCTGCAATGCAGGAGACCCAGGTTCAATCTCTGGGTCAGGAAGATCCCCTGGAGAAGGGAATGGCAACCCACTGCAGTATTGTTGCCTGGAGAATTCCATGGACAGAGGAGTCTGGTGGGCTATAGTCCATGGGGTCCCAAAGAGTCAGACACAACTGAGTGGTTAACACTTTCACTTGCTTTCATGGCTATGACAGACTTCACATTAGTAAAAGATGAAAGACATATAGAGAGAATGGGATATGTATGCACCTTGGGAGGAGTCGGCCCCGAAGGAATATAGAAATGCTGTCACCAAATAATAAAAAGGACGGTGAACAGCCGAAACGACAAGGATTGAGGAACACCAGCTCTTCCACTGGTTCCGGAAATTTCCTCCACGTCTAAGATGCTTTAAGTCTAAGTTTAAAAGTTAATTTCTCTACCCAGACTTCAAACCAACAGCAAAATCATTTTCTAAGTATGATACTTTCCTTTACACCACTCACTCTCCCCACTGCCACTAGGAAAGAGGATCCCAAGTTGTCCCTCATTAACTATTTTATTCAAACAAAGGACCCTTTTCTTCCAATTCACTAGCTCCACCACCACCCCAAATCCCATCACTCATCTTCCCAGTTTTCTGATTTCCCTCATTTCCCCAATGACTTTCCTTGGAAAACTTTGCTGTCCTTGCAGGTCTAAGTCAGCATTCTGAACATTCTTGCAGCAGCAGTATGAATGTTCACACTGAATTTGTTATGTTCACTAAAGGAAAAAAGCTCACTCACTTTGTTATCACCAATAACTATCTATCATATTGGCTACCTAAGGAGTCCCTGATAATGTTCTAGGCTTTGTGCTCCAGAGTTTTCACTTGTGCGATTGACCTCTGAGTATAGGAGAGAATATGACTCCAATTGAAGAGCTGAATCAGATGGGGGCTCAGAAATGTGAAGTGCATGCCCAAGGTCGCAGAAGCTAGAAACTGGCAGAGCAGGCATTTAAACTCAGTTTTGCCTGATCTCCGTGCCCATCTTCCTTCTATATCATGCTTGCCTCCAAACAAATACTGGATGAAACAAGCATTATGAAGTGCATGCCACGCTGGGCCGGAACAATGCCCATTAAGTGGAATTCACACCTACCTTGTACTTCCTGCACACTTCGATTCACTCAACAGACTGAGGAATGGAACAGGAGACACTTATTCCTCTCCAGACAATAAATCATTGGCTTTCTATCTGTCACCAGCTCGATTTCCCAAAGATTTGTTTTCGTCACTTTAATGAATTATTGGATCACCTGGAAATTGCTCAGAATTAACCTGTGGCTGGCATTAATGGGTCTGCAACACAAGTGTCAAGCTCTCTCTAACCAGTCCTATCCATCCTTTTACAAAGAGACCGGCTGCCTAACACAAGGCGGTTCATTTATTCTGTTGCTACGTCTGCCCGGGTCTGCTGCGGGGAGGCGAATAGGCGCCGGAAGAGCCTGCAGCGAACAAAATGGCGTCTTCTAGCCCAGGGGCCCCTGGGCGCTGCCTGCTGCTTCCGCCCTGCCACGTGGGTGGAATCACCATAATCCCATTGTAACTTGCCACACCATCCTCAGTTCTTTGGAGAGCCTTAGCAAGCTTCGAGCTTCTTTACTAGAATCCACTCTGTATCTTAAACATGCTTGAGTCCTCTAAGCTTTTAACTCCAGATCTATCCCGAATTCGAACAGTTCTATCTCCCATACTTCCAGCCTTCTCAAGCTACCCCTACTTCACGCCTCAAGAGCTAGCATAAAGCAACTTCTTTGTTCTCCCTGTTCCCACTCTCAACCTTCAATATCCATTCACTACAGAGTGGCTAGAGTGATCACTTTAAATCAGATCATGCCAACTTCCACTAAGCTTAAAGTTCCCCGTGGCTTCCCACTCTACTTGACAGAAAATCGCCAAGAGCCTCCAAGACCTGGCTCTGTCCTCCACACCAACTCCTTATCTAGTACCTTGCTGCAAACTCTCCTTTGGCTCCCGTCACTTGGGCCTTTGTCCCTCCCACATTTCACCCTCCTTTTTAGTCTCGCTTTACCAACAGTCCATCTACAGCGCTATGACAGAGCGAGGCACATAGCAAGTACTTACTGTGTTGACTCGATCAATTAATCGGTTATTTTCAGAGTCTTAAGAAGATGGTGGAGAATGGGGAAATTGAGGGCTGCTGATCCCTGTGAGTGGTTTTGCAACAAAGCTCCACTCATGAGAAGCCCCATAGCTCACTGAGCTCCTCTGCTCCCTCCCTTCATGCTCCGGTGTTAATTTCCCGGTTGTCAGTCGACTCTCTAGATGAGGAAGTGGTACACTTCTCCTGCAAAGGGCTGGATGGTAAACATTTGCCCCATTCAGTAGTTGTGACAGAGAACCCATGCTGCCTTTTCCAGGAGGCATTCAGTCTCTGTCACAACTACTCTACACTGCCATTGTAGGGCAAAAGGTCATAAACAACATGTAAAGGAACAGGCCTTATATTGACAGTAAAACTTTATGGACCTGCTGCAGGCTGGAGCTGGTCCACTGGCTATAGTTTTCTAAATCCTGTTTAAACTACAAGTTTCAGGAGTAACCGTAATACAAGGCTGGCCACCACTCACTAAGGGCCCACTGAAGAAGGTCCAATACAGTAGAGATGAGAATTCACCCACTGCTGTGGCAGTCAAGAAAGCCCTCTCCATAGTCTTCCTTTCCTGGGAGAAGTCTTTCACATCATAAATGTTGGAATCAAGCCTGTCATCTATTACAGCTTCCTCCACAGACAAGGTATGCAGCCATGAGCGTGTGTTAGTCACTCAGTCTTGTCTGACTCTTTGTGACCCCATGGACTATAGCCCACCAGGCTCCTCTGTCCATGGGATTCTCCAGGCAAGAATACTGGAGTGGGTTGCCATTCCCTTCTCCAGGGCATCTTCCTAACCCAGGGATCGAACCTGGGTCTCCCACATTGCAGGCAGATTGTTTATCATCCGAGCTACCAGGGACAAGTTATCAAATTATTTCTCCTATAAAATGGAGAAAAAGCCCTTAGAGTTTTTTTAAAGAGCAAAGGAGACAATGTTAAGTGATTCCAGGTGAAGTGAGAATCACCCAGCAAACATGTAAACACATGTGCAGGCACATGCCCTGCAAATACAGTTTTGATTGTCAGTTTGCTCAGCCAACAACCTGGCTTTTGTCCTCCCAAGTGATGTTTGCAGTCTAGAGGCACAGCTGAATTGCTCAGGACAACAGATGACATTCTTTGTAATGCTTTAGGGAAAGAGGCGAGAGAAAGATGAAGCAACTGGCAAGAAGAGAAGATTTGAGTAAAAAAAAAAAAAAAAAAACAGGTGTTTGAAAGGGCTTTTCATGCTGTATGTGATATCTGATATAAAATCTCTCCCTTCACCACCCATAAGACTTTCTTATTATTGCATTGGGGAGTTGGATCCATTTGATTTTTAGGGGGCTTTAAGGCATGTGCTGAGGACAAGTGCTCCCTTGCCTGGCATATTCAAGATTCAGTAAATGCTAGCTGGGCTTCCCTGATAGCTCAGACAGTAAAGAATCTTTCTGCAATGCGGGATACCTGGATTCGATCCCTGAGTCATGAAGGGAATAGCAACCCACAGTTAGTTCCCTTCCCCTTCTACCTTCATCATTTTGCCTTTACAAAAAAAAAAAAATCTTGGTGATTCAGACTCAATACCAAAAATCAGTAAGTCTCAAGTATGGATGTTTGTTAAAGGAACAAAGTAATTCAAATGAGGCTTGCCCGATAGAGATCCCTCAAGGACACACAAAGATGGCAATAGAGATCCCTCAAGGACACATAAGAATGGTTTGCAATTAGCATACTCATTCTTAATATATAAATGGGTTATTCTAAAGTGCTGAAGTATGCTTAAAAGCAATTTGATTCTCAGTAGTTCAGGCATTCTCTTTGCAGCCTTTTCACCATGCTGTTTACATTTCTCAAGAATGGGGAAACCAGAGACCAACCCTTCACCTGAATTATAACAAATTACAAGTTAATAATTATCTCAGCACTCCCTGGGAGAGAGAACTCAAATTTGAACCCTGGGAAAGAGAACTCAACCGGGTTCCAATCAATATTTTCCCATATGTGTTTGTTTGATCTTGAATAAATCACCTATTCTGTCTGGGTTTCAGTATCTTAACATATTCAAAAGCATCTTGTGTGTATTGATTGGAAAATTTAATATTGTTAAAATGTCAGTATACTGAAAATGATCTACACATATTCTTGATATTGTCTAACATCTGAGCTGTGACTCATCTCCTGGGTGAGGTGCTCTAAAAAGTTATCATTTTTGTTACTTGTCCTCCCCTTGTCCTGGAAATATGTGTATGCACACACACACACACACACACACAATTTACCTCTTTTCTTGCTAATGTTTTTGATATCATATTTAAGAATTTGGTGCTAAAGCCAAGATTGTGAAGTTTTACCTTTATGTTTTCTTCCAAGGATTTTATGGTTTTAGCTCTTATATTTAGGTCTTTGATCCCTTTTGAGCTGAACTTTGTCTGTGGTGTGAGTTTGGGATCTAACCTCATTCTTTTGCACATGAAAATCCAGTTGTCGCAGCACCAGCTGTTGAAGAGACAATTCTTTCTCCACTGAATAGACTTGGCACCCTTGTCAAAAATCAATTGGCCATAGATTTATTTCTGGACTCTCAATTCTATTCCATTGGTCTATATGGCTATCCTTATGTCAGAAGCACACTATTTTAATTATTATAGCTTTGGAATAAGTTTTGGAATGGGAAAGTATGAGTTTACCAACATAATTATTTTTCAAGATTGTTTTGGCTACTCAGGCCCCTTGCAAATCCATATGAATCTGAGGAACAACTTTTTCATTCCTGCAAGAAAGGCCATTATAAAACTCACAGGCTATTGAATCTGTACATCACTTCTATGTATTGACTTCTTAACAATATTAAGTTTTCCAATCCATGAACACAGGATGTATTTTTATTTATTTAGGTCTTCTTTAATTACTTTCAGTAGTTAGAATAATTACATTTTTGTAGTTTTCAAGATATAAATATTTACCTCCTTGGTTAAATGTTTTCCTTTGATATTTTGTTCTTTTAGATGCTATTATACAAGGGATTGGGCTTCCCAGCTGGCAGTAGTGGTAAAGAATCCACCTGCAATGCAGGTGATACAGGACACTTGGCTTCAACCCCTGGGTCAGGAAGATCCCCTGGAGGGGGGCATGGCAACCCACTCCAGTATTCTTTCCTAGAGAATCCCATGGACAGGGCTATCGTCCACAGTGTTGCAAAGAGTTGGACACAACTGAAGCAATTTAGCAGGTATGCATGCTTTCTTAATTTTCTTTTTGGATTGTTCATTTGCAGGTGTATGTATTCAATTTGTGTTAATTTTGTCCTCAGCAACTTTGATAAATTTTATGTTAGCTCATCAGTAGCTTCTTTGTAGATTCTGGGAATTTTCTGTGTATAAGGTCATGTTGTCTACGAACAGAGATAATTTCCTATCTTCTTTTCCAATTTGAATGCTTTTCATTTCTTTTTCTTATCTAATTGCTCTGATGAGAATTTCCAGTACAATGTTGATTATCAGAGTTAAAAACAGGCATCCTTGTCTCATTCCTAGTCTTAGAGAAAAAGTTTTCAGTCTTTCATCATTGAATGTGTTAACTGTAAGTTTTTCAGGAATGCCCTCTATTATGTTGAGGAAGTTTCCTTTATTCTATGTTTTTTTTTGAGATTTTTTTAACCATTAAAGGGTGTTGGATTTATCAAATGCCTTTTCTTTATCATCTTAGATGATTTTTTCATCTGAGATGATGTTTTTCTTCATTCTATCAGTTTTATGTGTTATATTGACTGACTTTCTTGCATTGAGCCACCCTTGCATTCCTGGGATAAATCCCACTTGGCCATGAAATATAATCTTTTTAATATGCTGTTAGATTCTACTTGGCAGTATTTGTTGCTTTAAAATAACATTTTTAATAAAAGTCAAATCCTCAAAAATCCACTGTAGCCATATTGTAATGAACAGGAGCTCTCTGTCTCCTGCCTACATATAACTAACTTATCCTCTTAGCATTGCACTAAATTTTTACTTTGCTGTATACATGATAGCTTAAATAACTGATCTTTTATATTCTTAAACATATATATGTTCTTGCATGTGCCTGTGCCCATGCGTGTGTGTGCACATGTGTGTGTGTGTGTGTGTGTGTGTGTGTGTGTGTGTGTGTGTGTGTGTGTGTGTGTGTTGTTGAGGCAGTACAGCACAATAGTCTACTCCAGGCTTTGGGAGCAAAAATCTCCCAAAGTCAGAAAGATCTGCACTCAGCTCCCAGTTCTGCCACACACCATTTGTGAGAGCCTTATCAATGTCTTAGCTTCCCTGAGCTTCAGTTTCATCACAAGAATAGTTTCATCTCTAGCTCTCAGAGCTGTTGAAAAAAAAAAAAAAGAACAAATGAGAGTCTGTATGCAAAATATTTAGCACAGTGCCTAGCATAGGACAGAAAGTCTCAATAAAAAGAGCAACGTGGTTATCAGAATAATTTAGATTTAACAAATTACAAGTGTGTTGTTTATGCATTTTTTTTCTCCCTGGGAGGTTAGTTTTGTCGGGAAAAGCTGCTCGGTTAACATGAACTTGAAGTGGCGGCTGTGGTTACACCTACTCAGTGAGATGTGCCAATGAAATAATTCCATCAGGCATCCAGATATGTTCACAGAGAAGACTGACTGGAAGTATGGACATCTTACTCACATGCTGAGTGCAGTGGTTCTGCTTTGTCAGCATGGGAAGGGAGGCAGTGCTCAGCCTCATCTAGCCTGATATTTCCTCTCTGATCTCCATTCTGGGCCAAGGGGAGGTGCATTCCATCACTAAGGTGGTGGACGACTTCCCAGGAAGGAAGCATGGCTGAGTGGGTATCCTAGACTAGAAGCTGTTGGAATTTAAAAAAAAAAAAAAAAATCAAGTATTTGAGCTGCAGTCTAAAGTCATGGCCTTGATTACAGACTAAAAGAAGAGAAACTGTTTATACCACTGCCTTGTTTCTCGGGCTTTTCTGAAGAAATGGTACTCTGTTTAGGGTAGACTCACCTTTCTGCAACACCCCATGTGAAAGAAAAAATTGCATCCAATTCCAGAAATGATGCAGCAATTATAAAAGCTGCAGTATGCGCAAAGAATCACTATGACCAAAGTTCAGCATTGGGGTGATTGTATGCTGGCTAAGAGCAAGGGCTCAGCCAACGGAGCGCCTCCCCTGAGGTCCAGAATGTCCCACCAGTGACCTATTAGCTGTGTGATCTTGGACAGGGCACTTCCTCTCTCTGCACCTTGGTTCTATCCTCTGTAAAATGGTATAATAATAAAAGCTCTTGGGGGAGGAGTAGATGAGACTATGTGTTAAGCTCTGAGAGCAGTGCCCAGAACATCATAAGTATTCAATACATAAGAGTGATGATTCATTTAGCTAACATTTATAAGAGTTCATGACAGTACTCCCAAAGGGTGGTTGTGAGAAACAAATGAGATTTCACAGCTCAAGTGCTTGGAACAGAGTCAGCGCTCAAATCAAGGTTTACTATCAGTATATTAAGGGGAAGAAACAAAATACTGATACAGAGCATGATCTCATTTTTCAAATATGCAGAGGAAGGGGAACGGGTACAAAGCTCCTTCTTCTCCTTCCCCGAACCCCTGGTGTTGCTCCAGAAAACCTCAAATACCTAACAACACACTCCACCCTGGAGTGTTAGGAAGAGCAGGCTGCAGGTGGTTGAGAAGCTTTCAATACCCAAAGGCAAGAGTTTCCTAATGGGATCTTGGGCATCTCCACCAGCTGTGCCAGATTCTGACCCTCATTCAAGACCCAGGTCTCTTGGAACAGGGGTCTTCACCCTGCAAGTCATGGACCCCTTTGCAGTCAGAAAGCCCATGACTCCTTCTTACAGTGATGTGTTTAAATGGATAAGACAATCTACATGGGATTACAAAAGAAGCCTATAACTTGACATAAGCTGTGTTTTTTATAGGGCTTCCCTGATAGCTCAGCTGGTAAAGAATCCGCCTGCAGTGTGGGAGACCTGGGTTCGATCCCTGGTTTGGGAAGATCCCCTGGATCCCCTGGAAAGGCTACCCTCTCCAGTATTCTGGCCTACAGAATTCCATGGACTGTACAGGTCACAAAGAGTCGGACATGACTGAGCAACTTTCACTTGCTTCATGATTTTTATAAGTGAAAGTCACAGATTCTACTAATACCATTATCATTTTTGTTTGTATTCATAACTGATTGAAATGCTAATTTTTAGTAGAAGTTAGTTAAAACTGAAATGTAAAATTTCCTCTTTCAATGCACAGACTCCTGAACTTTATTCACAGATATTGTGGGTCTGTGGTCCAGAGGTGAGAAACCTTGCTGGGACCAATATCTACTAGGCCTACCCTCTTAGGCTTCCCTGGTGTCTCAGACAATAAAGAATCTGCCTGCAGTGCAGGAGATCTGGGTTCAACCCCTGGGTCAGAAAGATCCCATGGAGAAGGAAATGACAACCCACTCCAGTATTCTTGCCTGGGAAATCCCATGGACAGAGGAGCCTGGGGGGCTACAGTCTGTGGAGTTGTAAAGAGAGACTAACACTCAGGTAGGCTGACTGAGTCGTTAAGATTTTGTTGTTTATTTCAGGAACAGCAGACGTTCCATTACGCTCCTTGAAATCTAAGTGAATTGATTCAGAACACATAGCTTATCACCTTCTTTTAATTATGAGATTGAGAAAAACTACAAGTGCACCTTATGTTGAGGGGAAAATCCATCTAATTGGAATTGAATGGTATCAACAGCTAATTCTTTTTTTTAACACAATGATTCTACATAGAGTAAATTGGTTTGGCTGATCAATGGAAAAGAATGCTCTTTTAGGGCTTAATGAGAATAATTCCTCTTTCCTTACAAAGTTCTCACAGCTAGATGGATGTTCCTCTTATCAACAAGTTTGGAAGTGATGCTACATTGCTTTTCATTACAGAAAACAAAACACACAACCTTTTCTGAACCTTTTCAGCACCACAGATTTTATATGCACACACGTGTGTGCACATGGATATGAGTACATTTTATCCCAGAGTTATGAAACTGTGATAAATAATTCTGTACCTAACAGAGAAAGCCTTTTGAGATTCTTTCCAGCAAGAAACAGCTAGAACAGGTGAAGGACACAAGAGGCTAGAGAGAGTGAGAGGGCAAAGCGATTCCTGATTCCCCTGAAACAGACATGTTTCCTTTTCTATCTTCCATGATCAGATCAGTTATGGTGACTTTGCTATCAGGGAAACCATCCTTAGAACATTTAGCCCAGTTTCAAGGATCAAAAAAATAAAAAGAGTTACAGAATGTCCCTCTTTCGATTTTTCCCTGCCTATGATTATCTGTTGCTTCTCAAAGCTGAATCCTGAATATAGTCATTTCCTACTGTATCTGCAGCACAGACCCAGAGGACACACTTTTCCTAAATATACGCTATTTAACAATTTAGCTAAGTAAGGGCATCTCAGAATAGCCTGGTATAGGTTATGTGCATGTGTGCTAAGTCACTTCAGTCATGTCCAGCTCTTTTCAACCCTATGGACTATGTGGCCCACCAGGCTCCTCTCTGTCCATGGAATTCTCCAGGCAAGAATACTAGAGTGTGTATACATGGCAGTGCCCTCCTCCAGGGGATCAATCCGACCCAAGGGTTGAACCCACATGCATCTCTTACACCTCCTGCATTGGCAGCTGGGTTCTTTACTATATGCATCACCTGGGAAAGCCCCCGGTATAGGTTGGGCTGTGGTTATTTCAATACAAAACCAAGTCAAAAGCTCAATTTGGTCAAGACAGTCAATTCTAGGAAGATAAAAAGGAATAGAACTATCTATGAGGGTGAAAATTCTTCAGTTCAGTTCAGTTCAGTCACTCAGTCGTGTCTGACTCTTTGCGACCCCATGAATCACAGCACGCCAGGCCTCCCTGTCCATCACCAGTTTCCAGAGTTCACTCAGATTCACGTCCATCGAGTCAGTGATGCCATCCAGCCATCTCATTCTCAGTCATCCCCTTCTCCTCCTGCCCCCAATCCCTCCCAGCATCAGGGTCTTTTCCAATGAGTCAACTCTTCACATGAGGTGGCCGAAGTACTGGAGTTTCAGCTTTACCATCATTCCTTCCAAAGAAATCCCAGGGCTGATCTCCTTCAGAGATCTGGACTGGTTGGATTTCCTTGCAGTCCAAGGGACTCTCAAGAGTCTTCTCCAACACCACAGTTCAAAAGCATCAAGCTATTGAAATCATTCAATTTTATCTTCCAGGACAGTCTAAAGAGGGAATTGAAAGCCTACTTGAACTTACGACTAAGAAATTCAATATGTTTATGGATGTTTGCCTCATATATGTCTATACTATGTATGTGTTCACCGTGATCGTGCCTCATATATGTCTATACTATGTATGGGTTCACCGTGATCGTGCCTGTATGTGTCTGACCCTCATGTCTGTGTGTATGTCCGTGCTGATGTGCATTATGGGTGAAATGACCAGCAAATGTTGTCTTTGCCTGGTCTCCAAGATTATGTTTTGTGGGTTGCTTACAAATGCCAGCAAAGAAAATTCAGCCATGCTTAGTATAGTCAAGAGCCCTAGATGTTGAGAATCTGAATCCCTGAATCGATGAGATACCGTGACACTGCATTTCGATGAGCAAAGGTGGAGAAGTTGAGTTACAAGTAGGAGTTTTGGCAGCAAAAATATCATTTTAATATTCTGCTGGCAGCTCTCTACAATGGATGGATTGTAGAGCTCATCTACCTCGGGATGGATTTTTTAAAGACAAACCTTGAGACATTTTGTCAAGTGAATGAACATTAAATAGAAAAGTATAGGAGACACGGATGTAAAAGCTGATTGGTACCAGGCTGGGGAGGACCCAGAATACCAGGTTGAAGCAGATGGCCTTGGAGAACCCATCAGTGGCTCTGGCCAAGCAAGGCATGGCACAATGGGGGGCAGATATGCCATAACCAGGGAGGTTCTGGCATTGGCATGGACCAGTGTGGGTGCATTATAACAGGTACACTGGGTGGTTCTTCATGTAAATGGAACTGAGTCAACATGAGTCCCAGTCCTCCACTGACTGCACAACTCCAGACTCTGCTTGGCTCTCAGCTTCTAGAATTGTCTAAATGCTCATTCCCATTTATTCTTTCATTAGTTCATTTAGCCCATGTTCATTATGGGTCTACCATGTTTCAGGCTCTCTCATCAGCACTGGGGTTTGAGCAGTAAATGGAAGCAAACCAAATACCTGCCCTTGTAGAGTGTCCATTCCTACTGGGAGGAGATAGAGACAAGATATACATAAAACTAATAAATTATATACTATGTGAGGCAAGAGTAAGCGCTTGGGAGAAAATCTGATAACATAGACAAGGGAGTTGGGAAGAGATGGGCAGCTGAGAAGTTTAGATCGGGGAAGATCATGATGTTCCAGGGAAATGCGAGGATGTAAGGAGCAAGCATGTGTCTGAAGAAAGAGAACTTTCAGCAGAGGAAACAGCAAGTTTAGAGGCCCTGAACTGGGAGCTCGTCTGCCACGCTCAAGAGATTATGAAGAGATCAGCGTGTCTGGAGTGAACGTGGGGGAGGTGAGGTCAGAGAGATGAAGGAGCTCACAGTAAAGGCACTGATTCGATCTGACTTCTAGAAAGAGTGAGCTACAGGAGGTGGGGAACAAAGCTCGCATTCTTCAAACCAGCATTAGGACCAACAGGACTAAAAGACATTACAGTTGCTGGCATGTTTGCTCGGAGCCCTTCGCAGTTGGTAACAACATTGACAAGTTGTACGGTGAGCAGGGTTCCTTGTGTAGTTTCCAGACAGTCTGAATTTAGAGCCCCTGATAAAGCAGAATCCAGTTGGTTGGAATCTCTGCTCACCTTAAAGGACCTGAGGTCTGTGGTCCAACATCTGCCAACCCTTTCTCTCCAGACGATGGACTCATCATCCAGTTGGATTGATCCACTAGACACTGAGGACCCGGGGCGGGGGTGGGGGGCAACCTAAAATACCAAAAACCTGATTTTGAGGGAAACTATGAGGCTCAGGCTCCCCTTCATTTTGCCCTGGTTCTGCCTTCTTTCCAAGCACATCTGGATTTCAAAGGAAATTGAAGACACGTGGCACCAATGAGTCACAGACGTTGAACCCATCAGATGGGTTTTACACAATCCATTTGCTATTTCAGTTTTTTTTTTTGATCCTAATATCTCCTTCCTTTCCTTTCTTTTTCCTCCTCCTTCTTCTTATAAACATTCTTCTTACATGCAGAGATAGAAAGTGTTTTGGTAGTTTTATTTTTTGGCCAACCAGGGCCCTACCTAGGCTTCCCTGGTGGCTCACCTGGTAAAGAATTTGCTTGCAATGCAGGAGAACTGGGTTCCATCTCTGGGTTGAGAAGATCCCCTGGAGAAGGGAAAGGCTACCCACTCCAGTATTTTGCCTGGTGAACTCCATGGACAGAGGAGCCTGGCGGGCTACAGTCCATGTGGTCACAAAGCGTCAGACACAGCTGAGCGACTAACACACACACATAGGACCCTACCTTCCTCTTCCTGCTGATGCCACTTGGCACAACCTCCAAACTGGCTTCTTGTCCAATTAGTCCCCTTTCTCGCCAGGAGGAAGACATCTCACTCCATCTTTGACCCTTCCAGTCCCACGTCTGCCAGATCCACAACAAACAGAAGGTAAGGGTCTTTGTGGTTCTTCTGGGAGAAGCTATAATTTGGCAGATTTTGTAATTTGGGGATTTTTATCTTTATTCTGTAAATTACCTCAAAGGGGATGTCCCTTAAAGAGAAGTGGTGCATTAATAAGGTTTCACAGTGTGGAACAAGTCATCACTTGCTTGTGTGCTCAACTGCTCTTTGAAGAGAAATGCTTCTTGCTTGGAAAGTGTATTTTGGCAGGGTGTATAGTATAATAGACATTCAAAAATCTTGATTCAATCCAGTTTGGCATTACTTGAGAGCAATCTGGCTTGAAAAGATTTGAGAGTAGCTATGAGTTTGGCCTTGTCCACTTTAAGAGTCCTTGGGTTTGGTGAGACTTTATGAGCATGTTAAGTTGTCCTCACTAAAATATCTCCCTTCTCATCACAATAACACACTAATTCTCTCTGTTCCTTGGAGGGCCAATAAGTCCATATCTCATTTTTGTTTGCAGTTAAACACTTGCACCTCTTTGCTCCACTTAGGACCCACCTCAGTGGTCCTAAAACTTAGGTAGCTTATCCAATCCAAATGGAGTCAAGCATCTTCAACAAGGAGCAGAGTATTGGAGCCTCTTTACACCATCACTGTTGTTGTTGCAGCTAAGAGATATTACTGTTGAAGATCAGTTCTGCACAGCTCCGAGATGCTCCACGTTGGAATGTAAATCCCAACAGAAGCTTTCAGTGGTTCTTTGAGGAAAAACAATCCCACTTCCGTAAGATTTAGCATAGCCAATGGTGTTTTATGCTCAGTTTTGTAAAACTGTATTTCTTTAACACTCCAGAAATCAGCCACTGGCCTCAGGCACAGAGTGTGATATTAGGGTGTCTGAGTTGGTGGGAGCTTACTGTACCCAACAAGGCTATACCCAAAATATCTCTTCTTTATAAAACCACAGACTCTATTTTTGAGCTTAGCACGATAATGATCTCAGGGCTGTAATACAGTTAGGACGTCCCCTTTCTTTAAAGTAATCTGATTTCAGGGGTATTGTTGTTCTCGCCTGCCCATTTGACTTGGTCAGAGCCTCCCGTCAACCTGGTCAGATCTGTTTAACTCAGAGTGGAATAGCAGAGATGAGCTACCTGCTGACTAACACCCCTCAACAACACACACACACACACACACACACACACACACACCCCTCTGTCTCAGGAAGACCCTGGACCCAGATGAAAAACTACATTTCCCAGCTTCCCTTGCAGGAAGGAGCAGCCAATGAGAAGGGAGTAGAGGCCATTGGGTGAGATTTGAGGAAAACTGCTGATCTTTTCTCCTTGCTTCCATCTGGAGGCCAAACTTGTGAGGTGAACCCCACACCCCACCAAAGTTCTCTTGGATCATGAAGTGACCTTGAGGATAGAAACCATTAATTAGGTAAGGATGTTAGAGTGAGAAAATAGGAAGACTTTGGGTCCCTGATGACCAGGAACTTCTGGAAGACCTCAGACTGCCTTTAATTCATCTTTTAGCTGGACTTCTCAAACTTTAATGTACATACGAATCGTATGCTAACATGCAGGCTCTGATTTGGGAGATCCAGGGAGGGATGAGATTCTGCAATTCTCACATGATTCTAGATTAAGGTTCCCAGATAAAACACAGAAAAGTGAAAGTGAAAACCGCTCAGTTGTGTCCGACTCTTTAAGACTCCATGGACTATACAGTCCTTGGAATGCTCCAGGCCGGAATACTGGAGTGGGTAGCTGTTCCCTTCTCCAGGGGATCTTCCCAACCCAGGGATTGAACCCAGGTCTCCCACACTGCAGGCAGATTCTTTACCAGCTGAGCCACCAGAGAAGCCCAAGGATACTGGAGTGAGTAGCTGTTCCCTTCTCCAGGGGATCTTCCCGACCCAGAAATCGAGCCAGGGTCTCCTGCATTGCAGGTGGATTCTTCACCAGCTGAGCTATTAGGGAAGCCCTTAAAACACAGAGCACCCCATTATGTCTAAATTTCATATAAACAAGTAAGTTTTTAGTATAAATATGTTCTAAATATAGATGCATGAGATATACCTATGCTCAGAAAAATTTGTGTAAGTATGACCCAAATATCACACAGTGAGTTAACAGGGGAACATCCTTTTAGGTACAGCAAAAAATGCATATCAGCTCTAAGGAACTTAGACTTCACAAAGTGGGTGGATTTCTAGTGTTTTTATTTTTTTTTAGTATTGATAGCAAAGGAAAAAAGCACCCAATCTAAGTCAGATTTTTAAAACATCAATGGAAAATGTACTTGGGATACTCCTGGACTGTAAGATGAGATGTCCAGCAGGTCACCATGAGCAGCAGCTGGGGCATCAGCAGTTTAAGGCCAGAGGACTCTCTGCCTGTCTCCCTGATGTTGGCTTTTGTCCTGTTTGTGCTTCTGTCTACTCACTATGAACCAACTTCTTCTTTTTCCCACTGGCTCCTAATCCTTCTCTATTTTCACCTTGTCCAGATTTTCACCACGATGCCAGCCCCAGCCCCAGGTCTCCTGGAATAAAAGAGGCACCATGACGACTCAGGGCATGGACTCAGATTCACAGAGTGGTTCGTCATTGTTGCTGTTAATACAATGGTAGGGACGTTGTCATACTCTCTGTGCATCAGCTTCCTTGTCTGTAAAATAGGGAGACAGTGGTACCCACCGTGTAGGATTGCTGTGAGTTTGAAATAGACCAGAAACTGACACAAAGTAAGCACTAAATAAATCCATACTGGCTGCTATCACAGCATTGCCTTGACCTCAAGTTCTCATTAGTTTTAAATCTCTGGGTGGGAGGAGGAGGATCTGGCTTCCTCAGCTCCCTGGGGCTGTCAGTGCAGGGGCTGTGAGGAGGTTAATGGTGCCTCTGGGAAGGTGAGACCTCAGTGCTGTGGGAACCCAAAAGAAGAGCATCAGCTTTGCCTTATTTGGAAACAGCATCACAGAGAGGTGAGACTGAGCATCTTGAAGACATGCAGGGGGTTTCCAGGAGGGAGAGGGCAAGAGCGTTCCAGGCAGAAGCGTAGCAGAGCAGGATGAGCACCGCCCTTAGCACGCGGCTATTTCTGTGCCCCATTACTCTACACTGCATTACTCGGCAACAGGTCTTACTCAGCCATTGCTTGGTCTCTCAGTGGGCCCCGCCCACAAGCAACCAACTGTCAGTGAGCGACCATTACTTGTCATGCTCAGCTATTGGTCAGTGTCGCAGTGGGCCCCGCCCACAAGCAGCCACCTGTCAATCAGCAACCCTTAGTTGTCTTGGTCAGCACTGCAGTGGGCCCTGCCTACCAGCAGCTGTCAGTGAGGGACCACTGGGGAAGTGACTCAGTCAAGGGTCAGTGGCGTGGTGGTTATCAGGTGGAGGTTAGAGGCAGATTCAGGCCTGCTCCCAGAGGCCCTCCGGCTCACCCAGCCTTGGGCCAGTGGGTGAGCTGGAGGGCCCAGGAGCAGACTGGAGAACACGTCCTGCAGGGGTTCAGTGCCCTTACTAAGGCCCCCACTAGCCTTGGCCCAGGCCTTGAGGCAACAGTGAAGCTCTCCCTCACTCCTCTGTGGCCTAATAGCAGAGGCCATCTGCCTGGGTCACAGTCTGTCACGGTCTCCGCACTTAGGTGGCCTGCGGAGACTGAGGCCAGTTGGGCTGGGCGCCTGGCTCCCTCAGGGACGACAGCTGGGCAGGCGGGGGGAACCTGGCTCTGAGGGAGCTGCCGGTTGAGATCTGTCTGCACTTAACCAGGACTGGGACCTTGGAGGATGAAAGCTGTGCCTTGGGACTTTGTCCTTTCTTGGTCAGAACAGAGAATAACACTTGTTTTGTAGAGATTTACAGACAAATCATTATTTGACCATGACCTGACCTCACGAACAAAGGTTCTGACACCAGAGAAGTTAGCAGCAACCAACAGGAGTGAGACGGGAAGGAAGGAGAGGTTCACCGCTGCCTTAAGACCTGGGCCGAGGTAAGTGGGGGGCCTTAGGGTTCTGGAGCCCTGTAGGATGTAGTCCCCAGTCTGTTCCAGCTCACCCACTGGCCCGAGGCTGTGTGAGCTGGAGAGCCTCTGGGAACAGGCCTGAATCTGCCGCTAACATCACCATCCGCCTGATCACCAGCACACGCTGACCCTTGACTGAATCTCCCAGCGGCCCCTCGCTGACAGTTGCCAGCAGTTGTGCGCCTCACCTTGTGCTTTTAAAGGGGCTTGCCAAAAGGTTTCAGTGCCTGTGGGGTTCTTAGGCCGTGAGCCACCCATCTCCTTGTATGAATCTGCAAGACACCTTTCTCTGTTCCAGACTCTATAATGTTTTAGTTTTGATGGGCCCCACTGTGCATCAGACACATAGACTTGAGATTTGGTACCAGAAGGAAGACCTTTAAACAAAAGGGACAGAAAGTGTGGCAGAGCTTGATACCCTCTTGGAGTTTCACTAGCCCAGCAGTAAAGACATGTTATGAGACGGAACAGCAAGAGGTTCAGACGAGGTCAACAGGCAAGATAAAGAAGGCCCTTCATTGGCAAACTCAGGAGTCTGAACTTCATTCAACTAGTACTTGAACTATCTCTGCCCGGAGTCCAGGAACTCCTCAAGATCCCTTATGCTTGATCAGAGGTCTGTGAGCTCACTTTGAGAATTTTTCTTAGAAAATTTCTGGTGGGATAATTAGGGAAAAGTTAACGTCACCTTTCTGAGCCTCACTTCTCCCATCTCTAATATGACAATAATAATCACTGCTGTATGTTGTTCAGTCACTGAGTCATGTCTGAATCTTTGCAACTCCATAGACTGCAGCATGCTAGGCTTCCCTATCCTTCACTATGTCCTGGAGTTTGCTCAAACGCGTGCCCACTGAGTTACTGATGCCATCCAACCATCTCATCCTCCATCCTCTTTTCCTTTTGCCATCAATCTTTCCCAGCATCAGGGTCTTTTCCAGTGAGTCAGCACTTCCCATCAGGTGGCCAAAGTATTGGAGCTTCAGCTTCAGCATCAGTTGTTCCAATGAGTATTCAGGGCTGATTTTCTTTAGGATTAACTGGTTTGAGCTCCTTGCTGTCCAAAGGGATTCTCAAAAGTCTTCTCTAACACCACAGTTCGAAAGAATCAATTCTTCGGCGCTCAGCCTGCTTTATGTCCAACATCCATACATGAATGACTACTGGAAAAACCATACAGACTTTTGTTGGCAAAGTGTTGTCTCTGTTTTTTAATATGCTGTCTAGGTTTGTTATAGCTTTTCTTCCAAGGAGCAAGCATCTTTTAATTTCATGGCTGCAGTCACTGTCCGCAATGATTTTGGAGCCCAAGAAAATAAAATCTGTCACTATTTCCATTTTTTTCCCCATCTGTTTTCCATGAAGTGATGGGATTGGATGCCATGATCTGAGTTTTTTGAATGCTGAGTTTTAAGCCAGTTTTTTCACTCTCCTCTTTTACCTTCATCAAGGGGCTCTTTAATTTCCTCTTCACTTTCTGCCAGAGTAGTATCATCTGCATTATCTGAGGTTGTTGATATTTCTCCTGGCAATCTTGATTCCAGCTTGTGAAACATCCAGCCCCACATTTGACATGATGTACTCTGCATATAAGTTAAATAAGCAGGGTGACAATATACAGCCTTGATGTACTCCTTCTCCAATTTTGAACAAGTCTGTTGTTCCATGTCCAGTTTTAATTGTTGCTTCTTGACCTGCATACAGGTTTCTCAGGGGGCAGGTAAGTTGGTCTGGTATTCCCATCACTTTAAGAATTTTTCACAGTGTGTTGTGATCCACACAGTCAAAGGCTTTAGTGTAGTCCATGAAGCAGAAGTAGATCTTTTTCTGGAATTCCCTTCTTTCTCTGTGGTCCAACAAACATTGGCAATTTGATCTCTACCTTTTCTGAATCCAACGTGTATATCTGGAAGTTCTCGGTTTACATACTGTTGAAGTCTAGCTTGAAGGATTTTGAGCATTACCTTGGTTGCATGTGAAATGAACACAATTGTGTGGTAGTTTGAACATTCCTTGGCATTGCCCTTCTTTGGAATTGGAACGACAATTGATCTTTTCCAGTACTGTGGCCACTGCTGAGTTTTCCAAATTTGCTAACTTCTTGAGTGTAGCACATTAACAGCATCATCTTTTAGGATTTGAATTAGCTCAGCTGGAACTCCATCATCTCCAATAGATTTATTCATAATAATGTTTCCTAAGGCCCACTTGACTTCACACTCTAGGATGTCTGGCTCTAGGTGAGTGGCCACACCATCCTGGTTGTCTGGGCCATTAACACAATAATAATAGTGCCTGCCTTATTGGGTTTTAAGGATCAAATAAGTTACTATATGGCAAGTACTAAGAACAGAGCTTGGCACATAGCAGTTGCTCAATAAATTCATTACTGTTATTCTTATTAGTTCAGTGAAGTTTAAAAAATGAATCTGGGCACTTTTAGGTCATTTGGGTGGCCCACTTATAGCCTGAGACAACAATGGGATTATAATACCTGTGTTTGCATTAGTATTGTGATCCCACTGGTACCACTTAGCATATCTTCATCATTGTGGATTAATGGAGAAAGAACAAAGGTGGATTTTATCCATCAAGGGTGTTTTTTTGTAGCAGGTGAGGTTCCTATAGTGTCAGGGTATGGTGTTCCAAAAAATGTGCCCCATCTTGTTCATACAGAGGAAAGTGATGGGAGGGCTAACTCCCAGAGCACAAAACAGAATCTCCACGAGAAGGGATCTACATCACTGCAGCCAGCAGGGTGCCATAATGTCTCTGCCAAGGGCACTTTAGTTTGGGCACAACATCATCCATCCCATTAAATTAATGTTGTTAATTTAAATGTTATGGGTTTCATAGTCTTACATTTTTAAATTTATAAATTTGGCTTTTGTTTTATAAGAGCTATTAGCATATGGACTATAGGCCAAGCTTTATGTTGGTACATATTTAAATAACAATATATTAGTAAACATAATTTAGGTCAATACTAGGAGGCTTCAATTTTTGTATTATCATTATTACTCACATTTGAGAATATTGTAGACAGCCGGGAGGGCGTTGAAGAGCTGAAGTCTGTGTTTCAGAAAATCCAGGAAGTGTAAGGTTCTGTTGTCTCAACAGCACAGGTTGCTATGAGAAACTAACAACCTTGTGGAAATAACACTACATTTTCTTGTCTGGACTCCGCATCTGGAGTAGGTAACCAGCACTCGTGGTTTGCTTGGGAGCAGGGCCAGTGCATGAGCCTGCAACATGTGCAGGGTCCCACACTCAGAAGGAGACCACATTTCCTTTAATGCCCTGTCGTCACAGTCCTGAAATTCTTCATTTTGAACAAGGGCCCTGGTCTTTCATTTTGCATCAGGCCCTGCAAAATTACATAGTCGGTTCTTCCTGGACGGAGGGGATTCCCTGAACATGGAGCATCCAGTGCTAAAATCAAGACCATCTCAGCAAACTGGGAGGGTTGGTCACCCCAACGGGCACCTGGTGGCTTTACTCCCAGTCTCCTGGCTGCTTCAAGAGGGCATCTGGCAGGGGATCTGTTGAGCTCTCAGGTCAGGAGGATGCACACACCAGGCTCAGGATTCAGTTTCCCAGGGAGCTGCTCACTGCAGAGCTGGCGGATGACTGGAGATGGCTGCGGAAGCAGCTGGATCTCATTTGGCACTAGGAGTGAGTCAGTTGGGGAGGAGATGGCCTGGCTCCTTGTAAATTGTTGGGACACACCAAAGGAAACAATATCTGCACATGTCTCCTGGCAGGCTTACTTTTTCCAAAGTTAGCAGAAATCCCCTGACTACCTCAAGAAGTAAAAGATGCTGCTTCATCTGCAGCAAAATCCCCAGCAGGATAAGGGCCTGACTTATCCATAGCCAGCTCCCAGATCTAGCCTACCTCTACAGTCTGCAGCTTAATCTCAGGTAATAGGTAATCAAGGAAGAAAAAAATAAAAAATAAAAACACACAGTTACTATTTTAGCTGTCAGGCCTCCCTCATCTAAATGAAGGAAGGTTCAAGGAACAGAGAACAGAAATGCTAAGGTCATAGGGAGCCACAGAAGTAGAAGCCTCAGGCCAAATAGTTCTCTGCCATTGCAGCAAAATGCCTTGCCTTTCCTCAGAAGGTACTCATGGCCATTCAATGGCGACTAAAAAGAGTCATCCCTCTCTGGAGTTTAAGCCAGTCTTTAAAACAGCATCAGGCTACATGATCCGCTGGACTTCTGAACGCAGAATCAGTTCAGTTCAGTTGCTCAGTTGTGTCCGACTCTTTGAGACCCCATGGACTACAGCACGACAGGCCTCCCTGTCCATCACCAACTCCCGGAGCTTGTTCAAACTCATGTCCATTGAGTTGGTGCTGCCATCCAACCATCTCATCCTCTGTCATCTGCTTCTCCTCCTGCCTTCAATCTTTCCCAGCCTCACGGTCTTTTCCAATGAGTCAGTTCTTTGCATCTGGTGGACAAAGTATTGGAGCTTCAGCTTCAGCACCAGTCCTTCCAATGAATATTCAGGACTGATCTCCTTTAGGATGGATTGGTTGGATCTCCTTGCATTCCAAGTGACTCTCAAGAGTCTTCTCCAGCACCACAGATCAAAAGCATCAATTCTTTGGCCCTCAGGATTCTTTATGGTCTAACTCTCACATGACTACTGGGAAAACCATAGCCTTGACTGTATGGACCTTTGTTGGCAAAGTAATATCTCTGCTTTTTAATATGCTGTCTATGTTGGTCATAGCTTTTCTTTCAAGGAGCAAGCGTCTTTTAATTTCATGGCTGCAGTCACCATCTGCAGTGATTTTGGAGCCTGTGTCTCATGCTTTCCAAGAGCTTTTTTTCATATGTGAATTGTTATTTGGAAAGTATTATATATATATATATATATATATATATATATATATATATAAAGTCCCTTCAGTCGTGTCCTACTCTGCGACCTCATGGACTGTAGCCCGCCAGGCTCCTCTGTCCATGGGATTCTCCTAGCAAGAATACTGGAGTGGGTTGCCATTTCCTTCTCCAAGGGATCTTCCTGACCCAGGGATCAAACCTGCATTCCTTAAGTATCCTGCATTGGTAGGCAGGTTCTTCAGCACTAGTGCCACCTGGGAAGCTTATATATATATATATATATATATATATATGCATGCCATGCCTGTCAACTTTTCTTTGAAGGAAGTGTCCATGATCAAACATATTTGAGGACTATTGGCTCAGATGTCTTAAACCATGAAGGCAAAAGAAGCTGTAAGTTTCCATGCAGGCTCTTTTTTCCTTCCCACCATTCAGTGGACTATATGCATACAGATGCAATGAAGAAAGGCACACAACTGATGTCCCCCTAGGATCAGCAATCTGATGCAAGAGCCAGGGAGACACATAGAAGAGTTTAATCCATGTTGTTTAGTAAAAGACGGAGAGTGGGATTTAAACAATGGGTAAGGAGTTGTTGGGTGAATACAGAGCAGAAAGATACTTTAGGCAAAAGAAAGAATTTGAGCAAAAATATGGAGAGAATAGTATTCAGTTTGTGGTTTAGAGAAGGATACTAGTGGGGAGAGTGGAGCTGAATGTTTTTTTGGCTGATAGTAGTGAGGACAGAGGAGGTGGAAGCAGACGGATGGGCTGTTGCCTATAACAGTGCTTGCAGCCTGGTAGTGAAAATGCAAGTCGCTCAGTTGCATCCAGCTCTTTGCAACCCCAGGGACTGTATCCCTCCAGGCCCCTCTGTCCATGGAATTCTGTAGGCATGAATACTGGAGTGGGAATATAAGGGAATATTGGAAATGCCCTTCTCCAAGGGATCTTCCTGACCTAGGGATCAAACCTGGATCTCCTGCATTGCAGGCATATTCTTTTCTGATAAGGGTTCAATAACTATTTTTTGAGTGAATAAAGAAAGAAATGAATGAAAGACAACCTTGAATGCCAGGCTAAGGACATAAAATTTAACTGTAGGCAATGAGAAGTCACAATAATAATACTAACTGACATATATTATCTTCAGTAGTTTTGAGAACAGGAGGTGAGCTGCTCGGAGCATCACTTAGGGAAAAACAGGGCACAAAATACTGCATCACGGCATAGATTCTGGGTTGGATGGGAGACATTAAAGTCCGACTTCTATGTGCCTCCCCGGTGGCTCAGCAGTAAAGAATTCACCTGCAATGCAGGAGACAGAGGTAGACGCGGGTGCAATCCCTGGGTCGGGAAGATCCGCTGGAGGAGGAGTATCAACCTACTCCAGTGTTCTTGCCTGGAAAATCCCACGGACAGAGAATCCCGGTGGGCTACAGTCCTTGGAGTCACAAAGAGTTGGACATGACTGAGCACAGTATACATTACATTGTATCTACCCTGATAGAGCTTAAATTACTTTGGTAGAAACTGAGGTTGTAGAAACATCAATGCCAGAAAAACAAGGAAATGTAGAGCCAGGAAGGAAAAAGCAGGGTAGTGTGAAATACAACAAGGAGGAGGGCTTCCGTAAAGAATTCCTACGTCAGGTGAGAATTGAAGGCTTACAATCAGTTCACCAGGCAAAGGGAGTAAAGCAAACATTTCAGGCAGAGGGACCCTTAATGCAAAAAGGGCTTTGGTGAAGGAGAGAAAATGAAACAAAATAACAACAGTAGCAAAGCTGGTGTGACTGCAGCGTTGTGAGTCAAACTGAGAAGTGCGGGCCCTGACTAGGCTGGAAACAGGCAGGGGCCAGTTTTGAGCCAGGCCTGGAAGACTTTGTTAAGGATTTCCATTCTCAACCAAAGAGCAAAAAAGGGCCACTACAGGGTCTAAGCAAAGGAGTGATGAGCTTCAATTTATGACTTTTAACAGATCACAGTCAAGGGCATGAGTCCAGATGATTTGCCCCTGGATCAAAGACCTGCTTATCTTTCTTTCCTCGGGATAGTCAGATGACGTGCTTTTGTTTGCTAGTGGTATAACTCTGGAATACAAGTGTATTAACCATATAGATTATGGTTAGGTGATTCCAGAGTTCACTCAGCAGCTCAGCAATAGCTTCTCTATAATTCTTTGTCCCTTTCCTCATTGTGCTAAGTTGGCTGCCACGGCTCCAAACATCACATCCTCACCTGACAATATGCAAAACAGAGAGAGGAGAATGCCTTCTACTCACATCTTCTCCCTCCTCTTTTATGAACAAAAGGTATATTTTCCAGAAACCCCTCTGCAAATTTCCTCTTTATGGAGATTTGGTCACTGGGCACACCATCATGTCAAGGGGGATGGTAAGGCAGTGATCAGGGAAGGAAGGAGGGAAAGATAAGGATTACTCAATGTTGCATTTCACCTCTTCCCCTCATTGCACAAGAGGGTGATTATCTGCTTTTGGACAGCTTTGCTGTGGGGGAAATTCAGGAGGCAGATATACTTGTCTATCTGCGTACTTAGCTCATTGACCTTAAATAAGGCATTGGGGAAAATAGTATAAAATAATGTAATAAACACTCATCCAGCTTAAGGAAAACATCTCAGCAACCATGGGACCCCCGATTACTCTCTATAAGATCATCTCCATCCCTTTAACCACAATTTTGTATTTGAAGCTTATAATCCCTTGAATTTGAGCATGCCTATTACATGTTTATATCCTGAAAAGATGGACCTTCCTGGTGGCTCAGCTAGTAAAGAATTTGCAATTCAGGAGACCCCCGCTCAATTCCTGGGTTGGGAAGATCCCCTGGAGAAGGAATAGGCTACCCACTCCAGTATCCATGGGCTTCCCTGTGGCTCAGACGGTAAAGAATCCATCTACAATGCGGGAGACCTGGGTTCGATCCCTGGGTTGGGAAGATCTCCTGGAGGAGGTCATGGCAACCCACTCCAATATTCTTGCCTGGAGAATCCCCATGGACAGAAGAGCCTGGAGGGCTACAGTCCATGGGGTCACAAAGAGTTGGACATAACTCAGTGACAAAGCACAGCTCAGCACATCCTTAAAAGACACATGGTAATCTTTGATAAATTGTTGAAACTTGATACGAAAGGATCCTGTACTAATACACTCTTTGGCAGTTTTTTTCATCCACACTGCTTCCTTCTCCACATTAAAGATGGTATGCATATCTCTAGTTCATTCAGCTTAACTGACATACACTCTTTCAATGTTTAAATATTTCAGTTTTTTTTTTTTTTTCATCCTTTCTCTCACTGACAGACATTTGGGATTAATAGCATTTGTTTCCACTATTACAAATGGATATTTTTGTATATGTTTTTGTATATTCCTCTGTGTACATGAGTATGTTTCTCCAGGGCATATAATGGGAGAATCGCTGTATGGAAAAAGCACAAAACGGAGAGTCAAACCCCCTAAGACTGGATTACACCAACAGTTCTGCCATCTTCTCACCTCTTGGGTGAGTCCTCTAACTGCTCTCCCCCAGGTTCTGCATCTGTGAACCACGGGATAATGATGTCGTTATGAGAATCGTTATGAAAATTAAATTAAATCGTGTCCACTGAATACCTTACAGAGACCAGGCACAGGGTAGGTTTGTGTCCCCCGCTACCTCCCCCAGCTATTCCCTCAGTACTTCAGCTGCTTCATTATTTATAAAATGGTGATTGTATTCCTCATCTTGCTAACTACCCAGAATCAAAGGGGATGTGGCAGTAGGTAAAAATCTTATGAAATGGCTGCCTTTATAAGACAAAGAAGTTCTAATAGCAGCAATCTGTCACACAGTTCAGCATGATATATTGAAGTGCTTTGAAAGTGAAACCCAGCATTCATTCATTCATCAGATATTTTTTGAGATCTGCTTCACACCAGGCACCGGGTCATCAAAGGCTGAACAAAGAGACCCAGACATGGACTCCCAATCCTGCAAAGAAATGTGGTGAACAATTATCACACAAATACATATAAAATATGCTAAGTGTGAGGAAAGAAAATAATAGCTAGTAATAATAATAACAATGGCAAGTAATCTTGGTACTACCCGTCCTGCCCGGGAGCTGATGTAATTCTCACAACAACCCTGTGAGATTGATATTATTATTGGGCATAATATCAATTATTATATTGATATAAAAATAATATGATATTATTATAGCAGGAAGCAAATGGCCTAATCCAAGGTGCAACTGAGGTGAATGTAATGAATGGGATATTGACCAAGGTGTAGGCAGGGCTGAAGGAAACCTACCAGGATGGGGAGACTGCCAGGGGCTGGCAACATGAGGGAGCTGTGACCTCCTTGGTGCTAAGGGAGTATGGCGGGGGCATTTTCTAGAACTTAGTACACAGCTGCCCATCAAGACCCTGGAGAGGGAACAGAGCCACCACCTCGCAGGCAGGGAGCTGGCTGAGTAAACCGTGTGATGTCATCTCCATCTGCCTTTCATTGACTAAATCCAGCCCAAGGACAGGGCAAAGCATTGACCAGCCCAAGGGAGCACAGAGGAGGGCGAAAAGGGTGGCCAGACAGGGAACCTGCAGTACCAATCGTTATCCATATTAACGAATGACGGTGAGGCACAGGGAAAGGAAAAAACATTGTTGAGATCAAGGATAATCACAAGCAACCTTTTGCTGCTATGTGTGACCCAGGAGGGCTTCTCAGAGGAGTTGACCCACCCAGTGAGCAGGGACCAGCAGAAGAAAGAATGTCCAGAGAGGGTGTGCACAGGTAAAGATCCTAAGTGAGGGAAGTTCCCGTTGTGCTGGACAAATGGGAAGAAGGTCAGCTCAGAGTGACTGCAGGATTGGAGTCAGGTGAATAGAGGCACCTCACCGAGTATTACCGTGATTGCAAACCGACTGGCTCCAGAGGAACACGGCTGAAAGGCCCCTGACCGCTTTCCTCTCTAATCTGGATTCACAAAGGCCCGCTGTGGACACCAGGCTGGTTTCTCCTCACCGGGTCACGCCGCTGGTGCGTGGTCACCTAAGAGTGGCCAGCTCCTCGGCGGGAGGTTCTTGGCAGGATGCCCGGGCCAGACCGGCTGAGCTTGGCTGGAGGCTGCAGGACCCTGCCACGGGGCCGTCAATCCGCTCAGCGATGAGCGCTGCCTAATGGCGCGGAACGTGTTTAAAATGCAACCCAGGTGCCAGACCCTATTCTACATGCAGTACCATTAGGGAGGTTCCATCCTCGGCCGAACAGGACTCCCGTATCCACAAGGGCACCACTTAGAGTGAGACTGGACTGAAATTGATTTTGGAGGAGGGTGACCTCCCCGAGTGAGGAGCAGAGGGAAGGGAAGCGGGGAGCATCCCTGCTCTGGGCACCGCCAGGCAGTCACTATGGGTCTCAGTTACCGCTGGTTCCTCACTCTTGCCGGTGCCTGCAATGGACAAGGCACCCTTCAGAGGGGAAAACAAAGTCTTTCAGCTGTTAGCTTGTTGGAATCCAGGTGTGGGCCTTGTCTAATTTACATATTTGTTTTAATAATTTGTATGCATGTATATCCACTGGAGAATCCCAGGGACGGGGGAGCCTAGTGGGCTGCCGTCTATGGGGTCGCCCAGAGTCGGACATGACGGAAGTGACTTAGCAGCCAGCAGCAGCATGCATGTATATATCCACCCATCCACTCATCTATGTATGTATGCATGTATCTACCTATCTATCACAGATAACCACAGGGCTCACATTTTTTTTTTATTGCATATTCCATTCAAGGAATGGTTGTAATCACTTTAATTTATTTCTTCCTCATAAAACTCCCGTGAGCTAGGTACTATAATAGTTTCCATTTCATGATGGTAATATAGAGGCACAGAGTATTGATGTAGCTTGCCTAGAGGCATTCAACAGCTAGTAAATTAGAAAGTGGAGATTTGAACCCGAAAAGTATGACTTCAGAGGAAGGCTAAAGGATCTGTAAGTGACCACATGCATATCCTCCACCTTAGATTTATAATCGTTGCTACATGGAAATTTCTGCTCTCTCTCCTTCCTCTTTGTCTCTCTCTCTCTCCATACAATACAATGCTATATGTAATTGTATCTCAATGAAGCTAGGCAATAAACAGAGTTAGATGAGAATATATTACTCACAGAAGATGCATGCTGAGATATTAAGGTTGAAGTTTCATGCCATACAGAATTTATTTGCAAACAGTTCAGAAAAATATTCAGAAGACAAAAAGATGGCCAACAATCACAAGAAAAGATGGTCAGCATAGCTAATTCTCAGAACTGTAATGAGGTGTCACCTCACTCTGGTCTGAATGGCCATCATTAAAAAGTCTACAAGTAGTAAATACTGGAGAGGGTGTGGGGGAAAGGGAACCCTCCTACACTGTTGGTGGGCATGTAAATTGGTGCAAAAACTATCAAAAACAGTATGGAGTTTCCTTAACAAACTAAAAATAGAACTACCATATGATCCAACAATCCTACTCCTGGGCAAATATCCAGAAAAGATGAAAACTCTAATTAAAAAAGCTACAGGCACCCCAGTGTTCACAGCAGCACTATTTACAATAGCCAAAATATGGAAGCAATGTAAATATCCAATAGATGAAATGATAAAGATGTGGTGTGTACCTGTATCTGTATATATATGTGTATACATATATACATAGTATGCTGTATATATATAATACACATGTACATATATACATATATTTAGATAGATAGATATATACATATGAAAAGTGGAAGCGTTAGTCACTCAGTTGCGTGTGACTCTTTGTGACCCCAGAGACAGTCCCAGGCAAGGATACTGGAGTGGTTTGCCATTTCCTACTCCAAGGGATCTTCCCAACCCAGAGATCAAATCAGCATCTCTGGGATTGGCTGGTGGAGTCTTTACTGTCTGAGCCACCAGGGAAGCATATATTACAATATTATCCAGCTACAAAAAAAGAATGGCTCATGAAAAGAATGAAGTAATGCCTTTTGTAGCAATATGCATGGACCTAGAGATTATCATGCTAAGTCAGACAAAAACAAATAAATGAAATGACTTACATGTGGAATCTAAAAAAAAAAAAAAAGACACAAATGAACTTGTTTACAAAACAGAAATAAACTCACAGACATCAAAAGCTAACTAATGGTTACCAAAGGGGAAAAGGGGAGAGGGATAAATTAGGAATTAAATTCGTGGCTAACAGATACACACTGCTGCTGCTGCTAAGTTGCTTCAGTCATGTCCAACTCTGTGCGACCCCATAGACAGCAGTTCCACCAGGCTCCACCATCCCTGGGATTCTCCAGGCAAGAACACTGGAGTGGGTTGCCATTTCCTTTTCCAGTGCATGAAAGTGAAGTCACTCGGTCGTGTCCGACTCTTCGCGACCCCATGGACTGCAGCCCACCAGGCTCCTCTACCCGTGGGATTTTCCAGGCAAGAGTACTGGAGTGGGGTGCCATTGCCTTCTCCGAGATACACACTACTATATGTAAAATAGATAAGCAACAAGGACCTACTGTATAACACAGGAAACTATATTCAATCTGTTTAAGAGCTGAGAAAGAATTTTTATGGAATCACTTTCCTGTACACCTGAAATAAGTCAACTAAACCTCAGTGAAAGAAAGACAAGCATGTGTGTCAGTGTGTATGTGATGAAAGCTTTTAAGATCTACTCTCTTAGCGACTTTCAACTATACACCGTAGTATTGTGAACGATGGTTGCCACGCTGTGTACTGCATCCCCAGAACTCATTCATTTCACAGCTGAAAGAGTGTGCCTTTTGACCTCATTCCCCGCAACCCCACCCCCACCTCTGGCAACCTGTTCTTTGTTTCTATGAGTTCAGTTACTTTCGATTCCACATATAAGTGAAACCATCCGGTTTTTGTCTGTCTTTGCCTGACTTATTTCACTTACCGTAATGCCCTCAAGGTCCATCCTTTCCACAGACAACGAGATTTCTTTCTTTTTTATGAATGACTAATATTCCTTTGTGTATATGTACCACTTTTTCTTTATTCATCCATCTGCAGACACATATCCATGTCTTGACTGCTGTGAATAATACTTCAGTGAACATGGGATAGTGATTTCATTTCCTGTGGATATTTACCCAGAAGTGGAGTCTGGATCATACTGTAGTTCTTAATTTTTTTGAGGAATATCCATACTGTCTTCCATAGTGGCTTACCAATTTTTATTGTCACCCACAGTGTACAAGGATTCTCTTTTCTCTCCATCCTCAAAAGCACTTATTTCTTTTCTTTTTGATGGTGACCATCCTAACTTGTGTGCAATGATATCTCACTGAGGTTTTAATTTGCAATTCTCTGAAGATTAGTGATATTGACCATCTTCTCCTGTATCTGTTGGCCATTTGAATATCTTTTTTTTTTTTTGAAAAATGTATATTCAGGTCCTTCCTCTGTTTTTAGTTGCATTATTTGTATTTTTTTTCTTTTTGCTGTTGAGTTTGTGTTCTCAAACCTTGCCAACTACATGTGAACACACTGTCTTGTGATTTCTTTTCAGCTAGTAATCAGTTAAATCCTCAGGGAAGCGAGGACTTTAAGTGGTTGTGGCCAATAGAAGAGACTCAGAAAATCTGAGCAAGAGAAAGTCCTTTGCAAGAGGCAAGAAGGAAGTAAAACCCAATTTCACTGAAGGTGAACTATCTTCAGCTGAGTGGTTCTACACTTTTTTCCTTGATTATTGAAACTTGCAATGCATGAAGGTAAATTTCAATCCCACCTTCCCTGTCTCTGCCGAAAAAATTCCAGCTCGCCATCAAGATGCCCAAACATCAGATAATTTCCTGCCTTTGTTGATTCATCTAGAAATTTCTCTGCCACTGCTGCAAGGCCACTCAGATATGATTCTATTTCCTTCCCTTGGCATCTTTTACATTTTCTCTAGCCATGAGTGGAATATTTTTCAAGTCCTGTCTGCTATTTGTTTTTTTTTTTCCTGCCCCAAGCCCATCTTCTTGTTCCTGATAGGTGGCAGGAAAGCTGGTCTTTCTGACAGCTGGATAGGCTTAAATAGATCACAGCCCATAATGGGACCCTACAATAAATAGCTATATTGCTCTGAGCAATGGCCTTTCTCAGAATGAGTTATAAAGCTGGCTGACGTAGTAGCATGGCACATTTGTACACCATAACTCCTGTTCAGTATGTTGTATTCCACGGGGAGCATCCTGAGACAAAATACGGTATTTTGCAAAATCCTGCATGAACTATCTATTTGTGCAGAGTTTTAACAAAAGTTCCTTCTCGAGCCTTGCATGGAGCAGGGGTTTGAAGATGATAATGCAATAGCAATATTTATTGAGCTCTTACTGTATACCAGGCACTGTGCTAACTATTTTGCATGCCTATATCTCATTTAATCCTTGCAATGGGTCTCTGAATATAGGTACTGCTATCATTTTAGTTTCACCAATGAGGATCGGAAAGGGGAAGTCATCTGCCCCACCCCCAGAGTTTCTAATTCAGTATATCTGAGATAGAGAATTTGCATTTTCACCAAGTCTCCAGGTGATGCTGCTGGCCTGGGCCATACTTGGAGAAGCACTGAGAGGTTTTTTGATGTTGCTTTTCATTTTTAATGTTTGTATTGGCCTATAGTTGATTTACAATGTTGTGTTCGTTATCATTGAACTTTTGATTAGCCCTTCTCCTGCCGGTGCTTTTTCGCCTCTTCACCTGGATGGACCCGCACCACAACTCAGACCATAAGTTGCCTTCTCCCCATTTAAGATCTGAGATCCCGAACAGGGAAGTGGCTTACTCAGGAAGGACCAGATGTGGCTGACTTCACGTTCACCGGTCTCTACACTAAAGTGCAGCTAGCTTCTGAAGTAAGAAGCTCCCATGGACCTAGATGCATGGAGGGTTTCTGAAATAAATTTTGTTGGAAGATTCTTGACATGGATTTTAAAATCTGTAGTCAGGCAGAGAATCTTGGTTAGGATTTGCCCATTGCTATCCTGGGATCAGGATGCTGTGTAGTGCATGAATAAAGCAGAGACATTTATAGTGCTTCTTAATCCAACCTGGATATTTTCTCACATGGAGCTGGGGAGGAAGGTCGCAGACACTTCCTTCTCCCTGTGTATTTGAGGGTCCCTGACTCCACTGCCCCTGCCCAGAAATGATAACCCTATTCCTTCTCAGCGCTGTGAATGGCCCTCTGGTGGACTGAAAGAGTTAATGCAATTTCTGACAGGTTTAAGCCAGGAAGCACAGAGCAGTAGACTGACTTGTCTGCATGGAAAGAGCCTCAATCCTGGCTCTGCATCCGAATCACCTGAGGCAGGTGGGAAATGCCAACAGCCAGCCCTGACGCCAGAACTGCTCGTGAAAATGAGCTGGGGGAATCTAGCGTCTCAGGCATCCCGGCTTTAAAAAGTGTTCCAAGCGAATTCGAAGATCAGTCAGGCAGGGGTGAGAACTGCTGAAGCGTGAATCAGAATCCCCTAGAGAGCTTGTTAAAACATAAATTTCAGGGCTCCACACCCAGAGACTTCAATTCCCTGGGTCTGGGGAGGAGGAGAATAATTTGCATGTCTCACCCGCTACCAGGAGATGCTGACACCTGTCTCTTCGCCATACCCTGCGGAGCAGTCATGCTCATCCGTGTCAGTTTCAGAGAACTGAACTCAGAACACAGAACTAAACACCTAACCAGTTACTGGCACATTTGAGATGAGAATTCAGGTCTTCTGACTTTTGCCTGAGGCATGCTTTGCTACTTTGCCCAGAGTCTTCATTCAGCCATTCAGCAAACATTAATTAAGGACCAAATAAGTAGTAGGTGCTATTCTAGATTCTGGAGGTTTAGGATGAGACAGACAGACACACTTTCTGTCCTCCCAGAGCCTGTAGTCTAGTGAAGTGGTTCCAGCCACAGGTGATTTCATGCCTGTCCCCATCTGGGACACTTGGCAACGTCTAGAGACATTTCTGGTTGTCACAATGGAGATGGAGGGGGAAGGATGCTACTAGTGTCTAGTGGGGAGAGGCCAGGAATGCGGCTAAACATTCTTTCTGCATAAGAGAGCCCCTGCAACACAGGGACCCAAATGTCAATGGTGCTGAGATTGAGGAGCCCTGAGATAGTGGGTAAGACAGACACATAAACTGGCAACTAAAAGACACGAGAGATAGAGAGTAGGCAGAGCAGGAAGACACTGTGTCACTACACAGATACACCAAATTATAGCGACCTATGAGAATGATCTGAAGACTAGCAGAAAATATTTTCCACAATTAAAGATGTGAAGAAGGAACCACAGTGAGATGGGTAGGAGGGACTGAGGAATGATATAGTCAGGACCCTTACCCCCAGATCAGCCACCCACAAACAGGAGGAATATCACAGTCCTAGGCGTTCTACCTAAGGAGAAGGGGTCCAGCCCCCACATCAGGCTTCCCAGCCTGGGGGTCCTGCACCAGGAAGGGCAGCCCCCAGAATGCCTGGCTTTGAAAACCAGTGAAGCTTGTGTTTAGGAGAGCTAGAGGGGTATTGGGAACAGACTCCACTCTTAAAGGGCACACACAGAATTCTCATCAGCTCTGAGTCTCAGTGTCAAGACAGGAGTTTGAAAGGAGCCCAGGTCATACACTTGGCCATCTTGGAGAGCCTCCTGGAGAGGCAGCAGGCACTGAGACTCCCCTTGGGGAGACACACATGGCAGGCAGCCATGGGGGAGTTTTTCTACTGTGATAACGCCAGCACTGGCAAACACCATTTAAAAATACTCCCTTTAGTGAATCAGCACCAGGGACCCAACCCCACCCACCAGTGGACCAGTCCCAGCGCTGAGTGCCCCAGGCTGTACTGATAGCCACACAGGGACCTAGCCATGCCCAGCAGTGAGCCAGCAGCAGGCCCATGTCTCCCAGACCACACAGCCAGCCATGCATGAAGCCCATCTGGCCTTCCAGGGGGCCCACAGTCCCTGAACAGGGCACCGCCTCATAGCTTCCCAGGTTGGGGGCCTGCTCTGCAGAAATCAGCCCCACCACAACAGAAGGATACAAGCAGCCCGCACAGGCACCGCTAAAGCACACAGGTCTGGAGACCAGAGACGAGGGTGCTGCGGGGCCCCATAGGATGTCTCCTATGCACGGCCACGTCTTCAAGATTGGGAAACATAACTAACCTTCCTAGCACACGAAATAAACACAGAGAACTGGGCAAAGTGGAGGGACAGAGGAACATGCTTTAAATGAAGGAATAAGGCATATATACCCAAAAAGAACTAAACAAAGTGTAGATAAGCAAGCAAACATTCATTAATAGGATCATATACCATGATCAAGTGGGATTTATCCTATGACTGCAAAGAGGTTCAATTTTGCAAATCAACCAATGTAATACACCACCTTAACAAACTGAAAAATAAAAATCATATAACCATCTCAATATGTGTAGATAAATCTTTTGACAAAATTCAACATCCATTTATGATGAAAATTGTCAACAAAATGGGTATATAGGGAACATACTCTCTAATAATAAACATAATAAAGGGCATACCTAACAAGCTCACAGCTAATACCACACTCAATGGTGAAAAGCTGAAAACTTTTCCTCTAAGATCAGGGACAAGACAAGGATGTCCACTCTCACCACTTTTAGTATTGGAAGTCCTCACCACAGCAGTTAGACAAGAAAAAGAAATAAACGAAATCCAAGCTGGAAAGGAAGAAATGAAAATGTCACTATTTGCAGATGACATGATACTATACACAGAAAATTCTGAAGACACTACCAAAAGCTCTTAGAACTAATAAATGATTTCAGTGAAGCCTCAGGATACTAAAATGATACACAGAAATCTGTTGCATAGAAATACACTAGTAACTTATTCTCAGAAAGAGAAACTAAGGAAACATTCTCACTTACAGTTACATCAAAAAGAATAAAATACCTAGGAATAAATTTAACCAAGGAGGTAAAAGGTTTGTACTCTGAGAATTATAAGATGTTGACAAGAGCAATTGAAAATGATTGAAACAAGTGGAAAGATATAGCATACCATGCTCACGTTTTGCAAGAATTTGTTAAGATGACTGTATTACCCAAGATGATCTACAGATTCAATGCAATCTCTATCAAAGTACAAAAAGCATTCTTCACAGAACACAAACAAGTCATTCTAAAATTTGTGTGAAAACATAAAGATCCTGAATAATCAAAACTGTTTTGAAAAAGAAGACAAAGCTTGAAGTACCACACTCCCAATTTCAAACTATACTACAGAGTTATAGTCATCAGCACAATACTGGCATAAAAACAGACACACAAATCAGTGGAACAGAATAGAGAGCCCAGAAAAAAAAAAAAACAACTCACACCTACATGATCAATTAATCTATGAAAGGGGGCTCCCCAGGGACCTCAGTGATAAAGAATCCACCTGCCAATGCAGGAGATGCAAGAGATGAGGGTTCAATCCTTGGGTTGGGGAGATCCCCCTGGAGGAGGAAATAGCAATCCTCTCCAGTATTCTTGCCTGGAAAATTCCATAGGCTAGGGTCCTACATAGCCCATGGGGTCTCAAAGAGTCAGACACAATTAAGTGTGTGCACACAAACACACACACACACACACACACACAATCTATGACAAAGAAGGCAAGGATAAACAATGGGGAAGAGACCGCCTCTCCAATAAATGGTACCAGGAAAACATGCAAAAGAATCAAATTGGACTACTTTCTCATACCATATGTTAAACTCAAAATGGATTAAATACTTAAATGTTAATACCTGAAGCCATCAAACTCTTAGAAGAAAACATAGGCAGTACACTCTTTAACACTGATCTTGGCAATATTTTGGGGGGCCTCAGGCAAAAACCCAAAAATAAACAAGTAGAACAGCATCAAACTACAAAAGTTTTGCATAAGAATCTATCAGCAAAATGAAAAGGCAGCCTCCTGAATGGGAGCAGACTTTTGCAAAAAATGTATCTGCTAAGGGGTTAATATCCAAAATTTACAAAGAACTAAGATGCTGCTGTGAAAGTGCTGCACTCAATATGCCAGCAAGTTTGGAAAACTCAGCAGTGGCCACAGGACTGGAAAAGGGCAGTTTTCATTCCAATTTCAAAGAAAGGCAATGCCAAAGAATGCTCAAACTACCGCACAATTGCACTCATCTCACATGCTAGGAAAGTAATGCTCAAAATTCTCCAAGCCAGGCTTCAGCAATACGTGAACCGTGAACTCCCTGATGTTCAAGCTGGTTTTAGAAAAGGCAGAGGAACCAGAGATCAAATTGCCAACATGCGCTGGATCATGAAAAAGCAAGAGAGTTCCAGAAAAACATCTATTTCTGCTTTATTGACTATGCCAAAGCCTTTGACTCTGTGGATCACAATAAACTGTGGAAAATTCTGAAAGAGATGGGAATACCAGACCACCTAACCTGCCTCTTGAGAAATTTGTATGCAGGCCAGGAAGCAACAGTTAGAACTGGACATGGAACAACAGACTGGTTCCAAATAGGAAAAGGAGTACATCAAGGCTGTATATTGTCACCCTGCTTATTTAACTTCTATGCAGAGTACATCATGAGAAACTCTAGACTGGAAGAAACACAAGCTGGAATCAAGATTGCCGGGAGAAATATTAATACCCTCAGATATGCAGATGACACCACCCTTATGGCAGAAAGTGAAGAGGAGCTAAAAAGCCTCTTGATGAAAGTGAAATAGGAGAGTGAAAAAGTTGGCTTAAAGCTCAACATTCAGAAAACGAAGATCATGCCATCCGGTCCCATCACTTCATGGGAAATAGATGGGGAAACAGTAGAAACAGTGTCAGACTTTATTTTTTGGGGCTCCAAAATCACTGCAGATGGTGACTGTAGCCATGAAATTAAAAGATGCTTACTCCTTGGAAGAAAAGTTATGACCAACCTAGACAGCATATTCAAAAGCAGAGACATTACTTTGCCAACTAAGGTCCGCCTAGTCAAGGCTATGGTTTTTCCTGTGGTCATGTATGGATGTGAGAGTTGGACTGTGAAGAAGGCTGAGCACTGAAGAATTGATGCTTTTGAACTGTAGTGTTGGAGAAGACTGTGTTGTTTTCCAAACTGTGACTGTTTTCCAAAGAAGATTCCTCAGAAAATTTAAAATAGAGCTGCCATACAGCTCAGCAACTTCATTCTGGGTATTTACTGGAAGAAAACAACACTGGACTGCAAGGAGACCCAGCCAGTCCATTCTGAAGGAGACCAACACTGGGATTTCTTTGGAAGGAATGATGCTAAAGCTGAAGCTCCAGTACTTTGGACACCTCATGCGAAGAGTTGACTCACTGGAAAAGACTCTGATGCTGGGAGAGATTGGGGGCAAGAGGAGAAGGGGACGACCCAGGATGAGATGGCTGGATGGCATCACGGACTCAATGGACATGAGTCTGAGTGAACTCTGGGAGATGGTGATGGACAGGGAGGCCTGGCATGCTGCGATTCATGGGGTCGCAAAGAGTCGGACACGAGGGAGCGACTGAAATGAACTGAATACAGCTCAACATAAAAAAAAAAAAAAATTAAAAATGGGCAGAGGACCCGAATAGACATTTCTAAAGAAGACATAAGATGACCAACAAACATATGAAAAGATGCTTGATATCACTCATAATCAGAGAATCCAAACCAAAAGCACAGTGAGATACTACCTCACACCTATCAGAATGACAATCATCAAAAAACAACAAACAGCAAGTATTGGCGAGAATGTGAAGAAGAAGGGATCCTTGTGTACTGTTGGTGAAAATGTAAATTGGTGTATCCACTGTTTTCCAAAGAAGATTCCTCAGAAAATTTAAAATAGAGCTGCGATACAGTTCAGCAACTTCATTCTGGGTATTTACTGGAAGAAAACAAAGACACTGAAAAAAAGACATGCACACCAATGTTTATTGCAGCACTGTTTACAATAGCTGCACAATGGAAGCACCTTAATTGTCCATCGACTGATAAGTGGATAAAGATGTGTGTGTGTGTGTGTGTGTGTGTGACGGAATGTTACTTGGCCATAAGAAAGAAATGTTGCCAACTGTGACAACATGGATGGATCCAGAGGGTATTATACTATTTTACTACATGAAATAAGTCAGACAGAGAAAGACAAATACTGGGTGATCTCAATTATGCTTGTGTGCTCAGTTGCTTCAGGCATGTCCAACTCTTTGCAATCCCATGGACTGCAGCCCTCCAGGCTCCTCTGTCCATGGGGATTCACCAGGCAAGAATACTGGAGTGGGTTGCCATGCCCTCCTCTAGGGAATCTTCCCAACCCAGGGATCGAACCTGCATCTCTTATGTCTCTTGTATCAGCAGGCAGGTCCTTTACTGCTAGCACCACCCAGGAAGCCTGATCTCACTTATACATGGGGTCAACAAACAAAGCAAAATACAAAGAAACAGGCTTATAGACACAGAGGACAATGGGTGCTTTCCAGACGAGAGGAGGATCAGGGTGGAAAACAGTGAAAGTGATGAAGAGTACAAACCTCTAGATATAGAATAAGTCATCCATGGGAATGTGATATACAGCATTAGAAACATGGTCAATAACGTTATAATAACTTGTTATGGGAACAAAGGGTTACTAGACTCATGGCGATCATTTCATAACCTATGCAAATGTCAAACCACAGTGTAATATACCTGAAACATTACACTGTATGTCAACTACATGTTTTTTTAAATGTGAATGTTTGCCAACTGGAATTATCTCTCTCCAGAGGAATTTATTGTATTTTCAGGTAATTAAATATGTATCTGTCCCATTTAACTTTAATTGTCACATTATATTCTATGTAACACATGGCTGTAATTTTTGAAGCATTCCCAGCTGACGGGCATACACAATGTTTTCTCTCCTGTTGCTAATACAAACTGTCATATGGTACAATCTTTAAAAATTTTCTATGGATATGTACTCATTTTTGCCATTAGAGATACCTTAATATATGCAATAATTATTTGTGCTAATGGTAAAGTCACTTTTGAATTTTATGTATGCCAATGGCCAAGTCATGATGCAGTTGAAATCCTCTGAAAAAAGTCTTTACGAGTTTGCTCTCCAGTCTGGAATGCTGCCTTTTGCCAAGCCCCCTAGTTCTCAGTGCCCAGTCAGGAGACTGGGGAACTGGGGATAGAGGTGATGACATAGAGAACGTTAGAGTCATCTGTTCATTGAAGGTTTTCTGGCTTTTGTTTCCTTCTCCTGCTGATGAGTTTCACATTAGCCACAAACAACACAGATAGACTTCAACATAGGATTGTATAAAAACTTTGATATCTTTCCACCAAGAAAAACCACTCAGTAACACAGGAATCATTGATCCAGGAAACAATGTGAATGAATCTTAGGAGAGTAACCCTGAGTGAAAAACTTCAAACCCAAAGTATTACATACTTGGTCATTCCACTCATATGACACTTCTGAAATGGCACGTTTATAGAAATGGAGGACAGATAACAGTTGAATGGTTGCCAAATGTTAGGTGGTGGTGATAGCTGGAGGTAAGTGATCATGGCTATAAAAAGGCAACTGGGAGGATAATTGTGATGATGGAAATGTGTATCTTGAACCATATCAAGTCTATGTTCTAGTCTGTAGAGACTACAGTTTGACATTGCGGAAACCTGGGCCAAGGACACAGGGGATCTTTGTGTATTATTTTTTGCGGCAGTGAGTGAACATAAAATTATCTTGAAATAAACATTAAATAATACACTGTGGATGACACCTGTGATGGAAAGAGTTGAGAGTGCTCTTGGATCCAGAGAAAGACACTTAACCCACAGATATGGGATTTGGAAGGATTTCAGGGAGAGGAAACATCTCAACAGAAAACAAAAAGATGAGTCCACTGAGAGAATAAGGGATTGGGGCAGAAAGAAAGATTCAGACAAAGAAAACAGCATGTGCAAAGCAAAACAAAGCATAGTAGGGGAATAATACCACTCGCTCACCTTTTCTGAGCACACAGCATCCATCAACCATTTTGTTGGAAGCACTGTACAATCATCATGCATTTAACACTTAAAATCGCCTTAAAAGTAGACACTTCTATTATCCTCTTTTAAAGACATGGCACCTGTGGCCCAGAGAGGTTAAATGACCTGCCCGAGGTCACACAGCTGATATGTATTGGAGCTAGAATTAGAACCAGGCATCCTAGCTCCTGGACTACCTAAGTTTGATCACTCTTCTACACGGAGATGATGATTCACTATTTGAGAGCTTGAAGGTAAAGGGGTGGGGGTATGGATGGGTATGGGGAAGGTGGGGCCAGGATGTAGGGGACAGGCTGGCATGGTCATATGAGACACCTGAGTGGCAAAGGCACCAACTAACATCAGTGGGAAATCACTGAAGGGTTTAGCTGGGAAAAGGGATGTATTTAGATATTCGGGAAGTAGCATTGGTCAGGGAAGAACCAAGATTAAGAGTGAACTGAGGCAGAGGAAGCTTTTAAATTCATGATGCTAGAGCAAATATTGGCGCCCTTTGAATTCCAGGAGAAGATGTGCATTTCCAGGTTTCTTGGGACATTTCATCCAGCCAATATCTCTCCCGAGTGTCAGCAGATCACCCGTCAGCCTGCGACAAGATCAGAACAAAGTGGGGAACAGGCTTCATTGCTACATTTCAGAAGGAGTCTTCTCTGTGGCCAGCGCGCAAGTATCATTTAGCCCGCTAGCTAACTCGAAGCTTTAAAATAACAGAATGGTTTAGTAGTAGAAAAACACAGTTATTAGCTCTGATTATAGGGGAATCTGATGGGGCCATGAGCGTGCTCTGCCTGTCTTCTCCTAACTGGCAATTTCAAGCTGCCTCTTTTCCCCCAGATTTCAGAGAAGGAGGCACCCAAACCTTGCAAACAGCTCCGCATTGTTTATTTGTTATTTTTAAACAAATCAAACGGAAATTGATCTGCCTTCTTGGGAATGCACGGTGGCTGCCAAATGGTCTGGCTCTCCGACAGGTTTTTGTGGCGAACACCATCCGTTAGCCGTGATCGCTCCAATTGTGAATAATCAGGGAACTAATTACGGGCCTTGTGGCATCGCCCTCACCAGCAGGTAACATAATTCACTACTAAGTGGGGTGAAAATGAGCCTCCCGTGCTTTGAAGGAAGCTGTCAGTCCCCATAACATTCCAACAGTTCGCTACTGCAGGTTTCCCTCAAGGAAGATCTAGCGAGCCTCAGCTTCAGGGAGAATGCTGACCATCTGCCTGCCTGCCCATCCCTTCCTTCTCAACATGTATTTATCGAGTCTTTAAGTCAGGCAAGCCAATGGAGTTTGTACCCTACAGGCTAGCCAAGTAAGTAGATAAAGGACATCATTGTTTAATGGTGATAAAGCCTGGAAAGAAAGGCAAACACACATTCCCATAGAATAGATTCCTTAGAAGGGAGGCATCTCTCAAGAGACACCATTTCCCAGAGACGTGATGGATGAGAAAGACGTGGTCCTGCTAAGATCAAGGAGCAGAAGATTCCAGCAAACGCAGAGGCCTGAGGAAGGAGCAAGCTCGAGGTTCAAAGGCTGGAGTAGGTTGAAAATGGACCAGGTTGAAAGCAGAGAATGTAGGGAACCAGGCTGGTGGTGTCTGCTGTGCAGCCATCGCCAGGAGCTTAGGTGTATTCTGAGGGCAGTGGGATACCCCCAGGGAGTGTCAAGAAACAGAAAGGCAAGATGAGTGTAAGAACAAGTGGAAGATGGGGGAGCAGGGCAAGAATGCTGGGCGTGTTCTGGAGGTGGAGCCCAGAGGCGCTGGTGATTTTGTTTGAATGATGAGCATCGTAGGTCCTTGGACACATTACTCCATTTCCTTCTGAGACCGGAGCTCTCTCTGTAAAGGATCATGCCCCTCACCCTGTATCTCCTAAGCATCTGCTGAGCCTGTGGGTTGGAATTCTCCTTTTAGTGCTGTCTACTGGAATATTCAAAGGCAAGAGGTTTTTTCTTTTGAAAATCACGGTGGTTTCCAGAAAGACTGCCATACAAGTAGGAAACAATACGAATTGGTTTTGGTTTTAACTTATTTCCAGGTCACAAAAACCTCACAAATTCTCATGGGAAGTGATATGGACTGCCTTCTAGAAAAACGCATATGCTTATAAGATCTTCATATGGATATTTCTCTAAAGATAATCTGTGAACACTCTGGGGATCTGGGAGCCCCCAGTAAATATTCCTGCCTATCAATTGACAGGACACGGAGCCCCTTAATCTGGAAATCTTTAAATAATATCCCCATTGTCAGCAGACCTGGCCACCAAAACTTCTTGCCCAAAGTAACAGAATCAAGGGCAATGCCTCAAGGGTATACATTATCTCATCCAGTTGAAAATGGAGAAAAACTCTCGCTGTTGAAACCAAATGTGGAGGAAAAGAGTCAAGAGCCAGCCAAGTGTCGGGTCTGCCTTGGCCCCACACAGGACAGACTAGTGATCACAAATGTTACCTGAGCATCAGGCAGCTGGGACTCAAGACCAGCTCTGGGGCTTGCTAAGCTGTGCGAGCTTGAGTGAGGCAGTATGTCTTCTAAAGTTTCATTTGTCTCTGGAAGGGGGACGACCATAGCACTTTCCTTCCAGGTTTGGGGGGAAGATTAAATAAGATCATGTCGACAATATGAACTTCCCACGGTCATTATAAGCTGAGCAGGTCTGGGCGAGTTAAGACAGCTCAGAGCCTCCTGTAACAACGCACCTCCCCTACTGGGCTGGAGTTTTTGGAGAATCAAAGGGGAGAATGTACACAGAAACCCCCTTTATATCCCTAACGGACAATACTTACACTGCTGTTGCTCTAAGGAATCCTCAAGACGGGCTTCTGAAGCTCCCCTGCTCATAAAAGGGAGGGTCTATGATTTAAAGCAAATAAACAAATTTTCCTTTTAGTCTGTTGCAACTGCCTTTGAAATCATTGATGACATCCTAAGCAACTGGGGCTGGAAAGTTTTCGCCTACACTCATAAAGCAGGTTGAATAGAACGATTGTTGAATTCAGCTGAGGAGCTGGTGAATCACAGCTTGCTGTTGGGTGTGTTCCAATATGTGGCCACATCTGGATAAGCAGGAACTGCATGGGGGAGACTCGGATCTGGAGACGTCTGGTCGTGTGAGGTTTCTCCTTTGATTCTTGCCTTTGTGTTTAAAAGGCTTCTGGAAGTCCTTCTTCATTAGTAGGAGCTAGGGGACAGTGGAAGATTTGGTGAGTTCAGACCATGCCGGCATCACTGGTGTCAGGGTGACAGCTCCTGTCACTGCAGGGGCTGGACAAGGACAGGGCACAGGTTGCATACTTAGTCTAAAGCAGGACTGACCGCTAAACATTTGTATGCCCATAAGGAGAAGCTAAAGGCAAAGGAGAAAAGGAAGTGAAGTCACTCAGTCGTGTCCGACTCTTTGAGACCCCGTGGACTGTAACCTACCAGGCTCCTCTGTCCATGGGATTCTCCAGGCAAGAATACTGGAGTGGGTTGCCATTTCCTTCTCCAGGGGATCTTCCCGACCCAGGGATTGAACCCAGGTCTGCCACCTTGCAGGCAGACACTTTAACCTCTGAGCCAGCAGAAAAGGAAAGATAGACCCATTTGAATGCAGAGTTCCAAAGAATAGCAAGGAGAGATAAGAAAGCCTTCCTCAGGGATCAATGCAAAGAAATAGAGGAAGACAACAGAATGACTTAGATGACTAGCGATCTCATCGGAGAAGGCAATGGCAACCCACTCCGGTACTCTTGCTGGGAGAATCCCATGGACGGAGGAGCCTGGTAGGCTGCAGTCCATGGGGTCGCTAAGAGTCGGACATGACTGAGCTACTTCACTTTCACTTTTCACTTTCATGCATCGGAGAAGGAAATGGCAACCCACTCCAGTGTTCTTGCCTGCAGAATCCCAGGGATGGAGAAGCCTGGTGGACTGCCGTCTACGGGGTCGCAGAGTCGGACACTACTGAAGCAACTTAGCAGCAGCAGCAGCAGCAGCAGAGATCTCTTCAAGAAAATTAGAGCTACCAAGGGAACATTTATGCAAAGATGGGCTCAATAAAGGACAGAAATGGTATGGACCTAACAGAAGCAGAAGATATTAAAAAGAGGGGGCAAGAATACAAGAAGAACCATACAAAAAAGAGCTTCATGACCCAGATAATCACAATGGCGTGATCACTCACCTAGGACCAGACATCCTGGAATGCAAAGTCAAGTGGGCCTTAGGAAGCATCACTACAGACAAAGCTAGTGGAGGTGATTGAATTCCAGTTGAGCTCTTTCAAATCCTAAAAGATGATGCTGTGAAAGTGCTGCACTCAATATGCCAGCAAATTTGGAAAACTCAGCAGTGGCCACAGGACTGGAAAATGTCAGTTTTCATTCCAATCCCAAAGAAAGGCAATGCCATAGAATGCTCAAACTACTGCACAATTGTACTCATCTCACATGCTAGCAATGTAATGCTCAAAATTCTCCAAGCCAGGCTTCAGCAGTACATGAACCTTGAACTTCCATATGTTCAAGTTGGATTTAGAAAAGCCAGAGGAACCAGAGATCAAATTGCTAACATCTGTTGGATCATTGAAAAAGCAAGAGAGTTCCAGAAAAACATCTATTTCTGCTTTATTGACTATGCCAAAGCCTTTGACTGTGTGGATCACAACAAACTGTAGAAAATTCTTAAAGAGATGGAAATATCAGATGACTTTACCTGCCTCCTGAGAAAACTGTATGCAGGTCAGGAAGCAACAGTTAGAACTGGACATGGAATATCAGACTGGTTCCAAATTGGGAAAGGAGTACATCAAGGCTGTATATTGTCACCCTGCTTATTTAACTTCTATGCAGAGTACATCATGAGAAATGCTGAGCTGGAGGAAGCACAAGCTGAAATCAAGATTGCTGGGAGAAATATCAATAACCTCAGATATGCAGATGACACCACCCTTATGGCAGAAAGTGAAGAAGAACTAAAGAGCCTCTTGATGAGAGTGAAAGAGGAGAGTGAAAAAGTTGGCTTAAAACTCATTATTCAGAAAACTAAGATCATGGCATCCAGTCCCATCATTTCATGGCAAATAGATGGGGATGGAAACAGTGGCTGACTTTATGTTTTGGGGCTCCAAAATCACTGCAGATGGTGACTGCAGTCATGAAATTAAAGACATTTGCTCCTTAAAAGAACAGCTATAACCAACCTAGATAGCATATTGAAAAGCAGAGACATTACTTTGCCAACAAAGGTCCATCTGGGCAAAGCTATGGTTTTTCCAGTAGTCATGTATGGATGTGAGAGTTGGATTATAAAGAAAGCTGGGCACCAAAGAATTGATGCTTTTGAACTGTGGTGTTGGAGAAAACTCTTGAGAGTCCCTTGGACTGCAAGGAGATCCAACCAGTCCATCCTTAAGGAAATCAGTCCTGAATATTTATTGGAAGGACTGATGCTGAAGCTGAAACTCCAATACTTTGGCCACTTGATACAAAGAACTGACTCATTAGAAAAGACCCTGATGCTGGGAAAGACTGATGGCAGGAGGAGAAGGGGATGACAGAGGATGAGATGGTTGGATGGCATCACCAACTCTATGAACATGAGTTTGAGTAAGCCCCAGGAGTTGGTAATGGACAGGGAAGCCTGACATGCTCCAGTCCATGGGGTCCAAAGAGTTGGACATGACTGAGCGACTGAACTGACTGAACTGAAACTAGAATATTTTCTCGATGTAGCCACTATGGAAAACAGTATGTGTGCATGCTCAATTGCTCAGTTGCATCCAACTCTTTGCAACCCTATGGACTGTAGCCCTCCAGTTCCTGTGTCTGTCCAGGAAAATCCTGGCAAGAAAACTGGAGTGGGTTGCCATTTCCTTCTTCAGGAGATCTCCCCGACTCAAGGGATCGAACCCACATCTCTAGTGTCTCCTGTGTTGACAGGTGGATTCTTTACCACTGAGCCACCGGGGAAGCCCCAGAGAACAGTATGGTGCTTCCTAGAAAAAAACAAAAACAGAGCTGCCATATGATCCAGCAATCCACTCCTGAGTATATACCTGGAGAAAACCATAATTCAAAAAGATGCATTCAACCCAATATTCATAGCAGCACTATTTATGATAGGCAAGACATGGAAACAAGCTAAATGTCCATCAACAGATGAACAGATAAAAAAGATGTATATTATATTATATATATATATATATATATATCAATGCAGTATTACTCAGCCATAAAAAAGGATGAAATAATGCCTTTTGTAACAACATAGATGAACCTAGAGATTACCATACAAAGTGAAGTAAATCAAAGACAAATATCACGTATCGCTAATATGTGGAATCTAAAAAAAACTGATGCAAAGGAACTTATTTACAAAGCAGAAACAGACTCACAGACATAGAAAATAAACTTATGGTTACCAAAAGGGAAAGGTAGAGCGGAGGGATAAATTAGGAGGTTGGGAGCAACACATACACACTACTATACATAAACTAGATAAACAACAAGGACCTACCATATAGTACAGGGAACTATAGTCAGTATCTTGTGATAACTTATAAGAGAAAAGAATCTGAAAAAATACATATATATATCTTTGTACTTTGCTGTACACCTAAAACAAATACAACGTTGTAAGTCAACTATACTTCAATTTTAAAAACTCATATTATGAATTGAGGGCTTCCTTGGTGGCTCAGTGGTAAAGAATCCACCTGCCAGTGCAGGAGACATGGGTTCGTTCCCTGGTCCAAGAAGATCCCACATGCCTCATGGCAACTAAGCTCCTGCGCCACCTCAACTACTGAAGCCTAAGCATCCTAGAGTCCGTTCTCCACGAGAGGCCATCGCAGTGAGAAGCCCGTCACCGCAGTGAAGAGCAGACCCTTCTCTCTGCAACTAGAGAGAGCCCGAGAGCACCAATGAAGACCCAGCACAGCAAATAAATGAATGAATTAAGTTTTTTCAAAAAAACAATATTGAATGGCAAGAGAAGCTATTATGAATTATGTTCCCTCCCTCCCAAAAAGCCACGTTGAAGCCATAATTCCCAGGACCTCAGAACATGAATTTGTTTGGACACGCAGTTGCTGCAGACCTCATAGTTAAGACGAGGTACATTAGAGTCAGGCCACATGAAGACACAGACACACAAAGAGAATGTCACATGAAGACAAAGGCAGGGTGATGCAGCTGCCCACCAAGGAACGCTAACAATGGGCAGCCTCCGCCAGAAGCTAGAAAAAGGCAAGGAAGAATTCCCTGTAGGGTTCAGAGGGATCACGGCCCTGCAGGCACCTTGATCTCAGACTTCCAGCTGCCAGACTATGAGACAATATATTTCTGTTGCTTTAATCCACCCAGGTTGTGGTACTTTGTTTCGACAGCCCTAGGAAATGAAGGCAGGGAGCTGTTAATGCTATATTGCTAAGTGAAAGAGCAACTGATAAATCAGAGCACAGACTATGATCTCATTTATATAAAAATCATGGTTATGTAATTTTAAACAACAGGAAAGATATACAATAAAATACTACCAGATTTATCACTAGGGGATGGAATAGCAGGTTTAAATTTTTGTTTATTCTTCTAATCCATATTTTGAAAATTTTCAAAACAAACAGATGATCAGTATAACAGGAGGAAAGGATTATTTTTTACAACAGAGATAAATTGCCCCTGGAAATATGCTCCTCGCACATACACCTTATACCAACAAACAGCATACTGAATTTGCTTCCTAAGGTCTCAGCCTCTCTTGCCCACACATGCTCAGACTATGACTGTTCACTGAGAGAGGAGCAGAAGGAGGAGGGTTTATCCCTCTTCCTCTTATAATCAGTGGCTCCCCAGTACCATCAGAGTACAAGCCAAGCAATATCTATCATTCCCAACTCCTGACAGCATCTCCACTCTCATTTCCTATTCACAACCACACTCCAATACTGATCAGCTTAAAACACACACACACACACACACATCACTTGTACTTATCTGGGTAGTAATATTTAGCCTCATTTCTTAATGAATCTTGTGTGTTGCTCTTCAGTCACTTAGTCGTGTCTGACTCTCTGTGACCCCATGGACTGAAGCACGCCAGGCTTCTCTGTCCTTCACTATTTCCAGGGGTTTGCTCAAACTCATATTATCAAATCAGTGATGCCCTCCAACCATCTCATCCTCGGTCATTCCCTTCTTTTGCCTTCAATCTTTCCCAGCATCAGAGTCTTTTTCAGTGAGTTGGCTCTTCACATCAGGTGGCCAAAGTATTGGAGTTTCTGCTTCAGCATCAGTCCTTTCAATGAATATTCATGACTGAGTTCCTTCAGGATTGACTGGTTTGATCTCCTTGCTGTCCAAGGGACTCTCAAGAGTCTTCTCCAGCACCACAGTTTGAATGCATCAGTTCTTCAGCACATAGCCTTCTTTATGAGCCAATTCTCACATCCATATGTGACTACTGAAAAAAAACCATAGCTTGGACTATATGGGCCTTTGGTGGTAAAGTGGTGTCTCTGCTTTATAATCTGCTGTCTAGGTTCATCATAGCTTTTCTTCCAAGGAGCAAGCATCTTTTAATTTCATGGCTGTAGTCGCCATCTGCAGTGATTTCGGAGCCCCCCAAAATAAAGTCTGTCACCGTTTCCATTGCTTCCCCATCTATTTGCCATGAAGTGATGGGACCGGATGCCATGGTCTTAGTTTCTCTAATGTGAAGCCATGTTCTGCCATACCTTAGTGACTTTGCTCATCCTGTTCTTCGGCGAGTATGGCCTCTCCAGCTGAGTCCCAGTCATCCTTAGATCCTCGACTTAAATACCAGTTTCTCCAGGAAGCCCTCCTTGATGCCTCTGCTTCTTTAGGTTTTGTTGGGGTTCTCACCCTGTGTTGTCACATCACCTGGGTATCCTGATGCCCCACCTCTAGTTGTAATCCTGGCTTCCTTCTGTTTCTCCCACTGCAGCTTCGATTCCAGGAGGACAGGAAACAGTCCCCGATCATCTCTGTGCTCAGAGTGACTGGGCCTGGCACATAGTAGCAGCTCAATAAATTCTTGTTACACTGCTTAGAAGCCCAGATAGCTGAAGGCAATGTGACTGTTGGACTGTGTTATCTAGAGACTGCATCTCCGTGTTCCTGCTTTTGCCCCCTTCATCCCACCATCCACAAACCAAAGATATCATTTTCACTTAAGTTTAGGCCACCCTACATGGGTCCCCATTACTCTTAGAATAAAATTCAAATTCCTTGTCATGGAAAATAAGGCCCTACGGGATTGCCTCTGACAATGCCAGCCTCAGCTTATATGGTAGAGGGGCTATGAAATTTGCTGAATGATGAAATAGATGGTAGGTAGGTGGATAGATGAGTGGATGGATGGAGGGATGGAGGGAGTATAAACTTACAGGAAGTACAACTTGAGTATTTATTTCTCTTCAAAGAAACCCTTTGAAAACATTCCATAGCAAGGGAAAAGTAGAAAGGACATTCAATTTTTAGTTTTACCACTGATTATCACCTCTTTTTTCATGCATTTTGCCACTCTGGGACTCAGTGGTCTTGTCTTTTCACAGGGCGTTAAGTTAGATGGTTCAACAAAGTTCTCTGGAGATGCTTCTATGACCAGGTCCCCAGGCATCCACAGGGCATTGCCTAATGATGCCTTCCTCATCTACTCTCATCTCTTTTTTCTCTCTTCCAATCCCACACTGGTGCCTCAGACAGTAAAGAATCTGCCTGTCATGCAGGAGACCCAGGTTTGATCCTTGAGTTGGGAAGATCCCCTGGAAAAGGGAATGGCTACCCGCTCCAGTATTCTTACCTGGAGAATTCCATGGACAGAACAATCTGGCCAGCTAAAGTCCATGCAGTCACAACCAGTTGGACATGACTGAGCAACTAACACAACCCCACACTAGGGAAAATTCTGGATAACCATTAAACTTTGCTTTAGTGGACTTTGCTTTTATTGACTGATGACTTCAGTGTCTCATATCTTCCTCCCAGCTGCCCATCAAGGTGTCTTTCTTAAAAAAAAAAAAAAAAAGTTTTATTCCCAAGAGGAATTTTCAAGCCAGCTAGCAAGATGATGGAAATTTCCCTACAAAACAATATCCCTACCAATCACTGAGCAGAGAGAATGTCTGAAGAAATTTTCCAATGCAGGATTCAAATGTCCCTACGACATTTCACTTCAAAGTCAGATCATAAAAAAAAAAAAAAACAACAAAAAACAAAGTGAGATCATAGCTCCCTCATATGATTTTTTTCTCACAGCTAGAATTCCACCTGAAGTTTTCAGTTGTAGGTCAGAGGTTCCCAAACACTCTAGAATCAATTCACTTTCCCTCACCTCCTGTTCTGCTGATGAAATCTCGGCCAGAGTCACCTCCTCCCTGAACAAAGGGAATGACCTCCAAACTGGTCTCCATTCCTCCTCCACTCCCCCTCGAAGATATTTTTGCCACACAACTGGCAGCACATTCTTTTTTTTTATTTAACAGTGTAAACTAGGGGACTTCCCTGGTGGTCCAGAAGTTAAGAATCTGCCTTGTAATGCAGAGGACACACCCTGGTGGGGAAACTAAAGTCTCACATGCAAAGGGGCAGCTAAGCCTTGGTATTGCAACTAGAGAAAGCTGGCATACCACAACAAAGGGCCTATACACCCAAAATAAAATAAATATATATATATATATATAAATATTTTAAAATAAAAATTAGTGCATAATAATATAAATCGAGCCGCCATTGTGGAAAATAATTTGTCTGTTCCTCCAAACAGGAACTATGCTCTATGTGCGTTAGACATAGAATGCCCATGCTTGTGTGCATGCTAAGTCATTTCAGGCGTGTCTTGCTCTTTTCAAACCATTGGACTGTAGCCCGCCAGGCTCCTCTGTCCATGGGATTCTCCAGGCAAGACCACTGGAGTGGGTTGCCATGCCCTCCTCCAGGGGATCTTCTTGACCCAGGGATCGAACCTGCGTTTCTGATGTCTCCTGCATTGGCAAATGAGTTCTTTACCATTAGTGCCGTCTGGGAAACCCAGAACGTGCATATGACTCAGCAATTCCATTCCTAGGTAGAGACCTTCAAGAACTGAAAACAGGTATTCCAACAAAAACGTCTGCAAAATGTTCATGGTAGCACTATTCACAAAGTTGGACACTATCCAAATATTCATCAACTAGTGACCGCATCAACAGAATGTGGTCTATCCTACAATGGGATATCATTCAGCCATGAAAAGTATAGGTCACATATTGCAGGATCCCATTTCTATGAAGCATCCAGAATAGGTAAATGAATAAGAGACAGAAAGCAGATTAGTGGTGAGCAGGGCTGGGAGAGTGTTACTCAATGTCTACAGCTTTCTTTGGGGTGATGCAAATGTTTTGGAACTAGAGATGGTAGTTTCACAACATAGTGAATATACTAAATGTCGCACAATCGTGCACTTTAAAAATTAGTTAATTTTATGTTAGGCGAAGTGTACCTGTATTTACAAAAAGTGCAAATCAGCCTATGTCACCGAATGACAACTCTCCAGTGGCTTCTCCTGAGAATCTGAGTCAAGCTTCTTCCCTTCAGGTGAGATTCCAGGATCTGGTTCCTACCTACCTCACACTCTCAGTTTTTGTCTTCCACCTTGTAACCACAACCTCCAGCCACGCCGGCACCCACTGGGCCCACCTCCTTCCGTCCCCAGGGCCTTTGCTCTTACCCTTCTCCCCCACCCCCCCCCCCCCGCCTGTAAAGTTATTTCCTAATCTGCAAAGTTCCCCCTCCAGGCAATTGCCCTAAACATTGTCCCTTTGCGGACACCCTCTTTGATGATTTCTCATAATATTGCCTTACATTTCATCTCTGCTGACCTCATTATCTTGCTTTATTTTCCTATTAGCTCTTCTCATCTGAAATTATTGTATTACCATGTATTTTTTAATTAAGGTGAATACACATAACATAGGGCTTCCTCGGTGGCTCAGGGGTAAGAATCCGCCTGCAATGCAGGAGACTCAGGAGACTCATGTTTGACCCCTGGGTCAGGAAGGTCCCCTGGAGGAGGGCATGCCAACCCACTCCAGTATTCTTGCCTGGAGAATCCCATGGGCAGAGGAACCTGGCGGGCTACAGTCCATAGGTTCAAAAAGTCCAACACGACTGAAGCAACTTAAGCTGCTTGTACATATAACATAAAATCAACCATTTTAAGTGTATAGCATTGGCATTAGGCATTTTCACAGTATGATACAACCACCACCTCTGTCTAGTTCCACAATGTTTTCATCACCCCCAAAGGAAACCTCGTGCCCATTAAGCAGTCACTCCCATCTTCCCTCTTTAGCCCATGCCTCTGACAGTCTATTCTCTGTCTCTATGGATTTACCTATTCTGAACATTTCATATAAATGGAATTGTACAATATGTGGGCTTTTGTGTCTGACTTCTTTCACTGAACGTAACATTTTGAAAGTTCATCTGTGTTGTAGCAAGTATCAGAAGTTCATTCCTTTCTTTAAAAAAATTATTGGAGTATAGTTGGTTTACAATGTTGTGTTGGTTTCAGATGTACAGTAAAGTGAATCAGTTATACATATAGAGATATCCATTATTTTTTAGATTCTTTTTTCATATAGGCCATTACAGAGTCAGAGAAGGCAATGGCACGCCACTCCAGTACTCTTGCCTGGAGAATCCCATGGGCGGAGGAGCCTGGTAGGCTGCAGTCCACAGGGTCGTGAAGAGTTGGACATGACTGAGTGACTTCACTTTCACTTTTCACTTTCATGTATTGGAGGAGGAAATGGCAACCCACTCCAGTGTTCTTGCCTGGAGAATCCCAGGGACGGGGGAGCCTGGTGGGCTGCCGTCTATGGGGTCGCACAGAGTCGGACATGACTGAAGCGACTTTGCAGCAGCAGCAGCATTACAGAGTATTGAATAGAGCTCCCTGTGGTACACAGTGGGTCCTTATTAGTTATCTCTCTTATATATAGTAGTATTTATATGTCAGTTCCAATCTCCCAGTTTATCCCTCCCCCTCCCTACCTCCTGGTAGCCGTAAGTTTGTTTTCTGCATCTGTAAATCAATTTCTATTTTGTAGACAAGTTTTTCTATTTTGTAGACAAGTTTTTTGTACCTTTCTGTTAGATTCCACATGTAAGAGATATCATACAATATTTATCTTTCTCTGTCTGACCTTCTTCACTCAGTGTGACAGTTTCTAGACCCATCCATGTTGCTGCAAATGGCACTGTTCCATTTTTTGATTGGCCAGGTAATATTCCACTGTGTGTATATACCACATCTTTATCCATTCCTCTGTCGACAGACATATAGGAAGGAGGAAAGGGTGGTCTTCAGTTCAAAGCAACAGTGTCCTTTGCTACGTTAGTGTCCCTTCAGTTAGGCTCCAGCTTAGGCAACATTCTCTCCCAGGACTTTCTGAAAATAGCTCACTTCACTGAAGGAAATCCAGTGTGCAGGAAAATGTTTTGGAAAAACTGCGAGCTTCCAAGGAGCAGGAGAGAAGCTTGGAAAGAATGTGGATGCATCTTGCCAAAGAGTGGGATCCGCATCGACCCTCACCCAGCTCCACGGAGCCCCCAGAGCACTTGCTGTCACCATCCCCCTAGCCGGGGCAGAGAGAAAGGAAAGCTTTTTCCATCCCAGGCTCAAAGCCGCGCAATCAAGGATGTCGCCAAGATGATACACCCCTCAGGATCTTAATCCCCGGGTGGATGAGAGCAGACTTAACGACTCCAAGACCAGAATTAGAGCCCAAGCTATTAAGTGCTTCATGACTCTGGTGAGGGAACAGATCACTTAGTCCAAGTCTATTAAAATATGTAATAAATTACAGCAGCTGGTAATGGCTCCAATATGGCAACTTTAGCAAAAAAAAAAAAAAAAAAAAAAAGGAGAGAAAGAAGACTCTTTACAGTTGGATATTGTCCTGTCTCTTTTTCTTTCTGTGTGTCTCCCTCCTCTGCCTACACATATGTATGTACATGTGTGCACACACAGATGCACAGACACACACTCACACAAACACACACATGCACACCTTTACTGGAGCCCCATGACACTTTCCTCTGCAGAGAGGCCAGAGAAAGAACATTGTAAAGTCAGACAGAATTGGGTTAGCATCCCATCTTTTCCACTAATCAGCTGTGTGAACCCAAACAGCTTACTTCACCTCTCTGAACCTCTATTTCTTTTCTTGTAAAACAGGAAGCTCAATAATGCTTAGGCCAATCCCCATGGCAAGCACGACACAGCTGCTGGATCAGGTGCACCTCTGCAGTTTGTAGGGTGAGTAAGCCTCCTTTTTGATCCCAAGGAGCCTAGGTGTCAGGGGAAGGAAGGGGCCCAGGGCTCAGGATGCCGTTTTTCAGAGTCATGGCAGCCATGTCCAGGGAAAGTCATCTCAAAAAGAAGGCCAATTGGAGGCATTTGGTGATAATTAGAAATCACAAAGAACAGCACGTAACCCAGCAATCTTTGAAATACGCATTAGCGCAAACCCTTCAGGCAAAAGCAAAGCGAGCCACAGCATCATTCAGCACTAGAATGCAGACTGACACGCTTTAATCCAGCTCTTAAATTTTTAATTATATTAATCTAATTTTAGACAGTAATGAGATTGTGGTGCACAGCCTTTATTTCCATTTCAGGTTGTCTCCTTTCCTTCTCAATCACCCACATTCTCCAACAGCGCCAGGCACTGGAGCCAGCCAGCTCCCTCTTCCTTGGAACGCTGGTGATGGCTTCCCAATGCCTCTGCCTGGCAGCTCAAAGCATGGTCTGCCCACCAGCAGCGGCAGCGTCACCTGGGAGCTTGTGAGAAATGCAGATGCTCAGGCCCTGCCCTGAATCAGAAGCTGCAGTTTCAAAAAATCTGCCAGGAGTCCATTAAAGCACGAACGACTGACTGCATTTGAGGACCCTCTAGACAATGGGTGATCTTTCTAAACACAGCTGGTCCCTGGAACCCCGGGGCCATGGTAGGCTGCAAACCTAACCAAAGCCAACTCCTCACGCTTCCTGAGTTTCTGTAGCTGTTCTTATTTTAATCAGGCATGGAGATGTGAGTAAGCACACCATCCTTTGGCAGCACAAGACTAGTTCTTTCCCTGTTGGCAGCTGCAGCCAAAGGGGCCCTGGAAAGAATAAATCTGGTGCACCTTCACTCTATGTTGACTGTGCCAGGTCTTGTTCTCAATGCTTTGAAAGTGAAAGTCACTCAGTCGTGTCCAGCTCTTTGCAACACCACGTATTATATAGTCCATGGAATTCTCCAGGCCAGAATACTGGACTGGGTAGCCGTTCCCTTCTCCAGGGGATCTTCCCAACCCAAGGATTGAACCCAGGGCTCCCGCATTGCAGGCGGATTCTTTACCAACTGAACTGCCAGGGAAGCTCAAGAATACTGGAGTGGGTAGCCTATCCCTTCTCCAGCGGATCTTCCTGACCCAGGAATTGAACCAGGATCTCCTGCAAAGATTCTCTACTGGGGGAGCTACCAGGGAATTCTCAATGCTTTATTGATAATGAAGTATCCCTTGCAGCATCCCTGGGAAGTGGGTGCCACTATTAGCCCCATTTCACAGATGAGGCCTAACCAAGGTAAGTGAATTTTCCAAGGTCACAGGCAGGCTTGGAACCCAAGAGTCTGATTTCAGAGCCTGAACCTTATCAATTGTGTGCCCCCACAGGGGCATCAACCTACGTGAGACCCTGATTCCTTCACTCAGCAGATATTTTCTGAGCCAGGAATGTGCCAATCACTGGGGGGGAGGACTGTAAGTGAAGACAGAGAGTTCACCTTGGGGATCTAGGTCTAGTGGGAAAGAAGGCCATTAACCAGATAATTACACACACACACACACACACACACACACACACACACACACAGTATGCATATGTGTCCTTACCGATGGAGAGGGCGTTAGATAGAGGAGGCACAGAGTGCTCTAAGAATAACTAGCTGGGGGACGTGCCCAGTGTGGGTTCACGGTGGGGCCCCCACCCAGGAGACCTTTGAGCTCAGGGATGTTTGAGCACAGGGCTCATGGAAACATTCGCTAACAATGGGACATGAACAGTCCAAAAAGAAAAGGTGTGAGGGTATAGGAAGCAAAGAGGGTGGAAAGAGACAGACCCCACCAGGAATGCCTCAGAGACCATGCTAAGAACGTCATTATCCATGGCATCCTTCTCTTCACAATTTCCTCCCAGCACAATTTTCCCTCTCCTGCCTCACCATACCCCTGCTTCCTTGCCCCTTCTCCAGGGTCTTCCCTTCCTCTCCTTCTCTTCCTTCTTGGTCCAGCCCTGCTCCATGTCGGCACTGATCTGTGGCTATAGTCATCAGGTCAGGGCTTGTTGCATATGAGGAGCCTAATTCCAGCAGGCTTGAACCTGAATGGTCTAGCTTCAGGAGCAGTTGGATCCAGGTGCTCTACAACGGCATTGGGAATTCCTTTTCTCCATATTTGGACTCAGATTTCTTGAGTTGGCCTCATCTCCAATGAGTTCGATGGCCCTCTGCAGCTCCAAACCTAGACATCCCATTGGCTTGTTACCAGCCAATATTACAAGCTAATATTTTCCTGGCTCAGCAAATATCTCTCCTAATGGTTCTGTGACCTTTCCAAGGAGAAGTCCAGTGGCCCAGCTTGGATGATACATCTGTCCCCAAAGTAGTCACTCTAGCCAGGATACATTAATGCTTTGGTTTGCCAAGCCAGGGGACGATCCCTGGAGCCCAAGTTTCCTAAAGGATCATAAGAAAGAATTTGAATAGTTGATATTTCAGGCATGATGAGCATGTGGGGAGGGGCTAGAGGAAAAAGAACCATGGCTATCTTCTGGGTGCCCTTCAATACTTTGCTTGCAATCATCCTTGACAGTTGCTAATATCAGGGGCAACTGAATCATTCTTTATTGGAATTTGCTTCAATTATAAAATGCCGTTGGTTATTTTTATCAGTAAAATATAAAAAGTAGACTTTTATCAGAAAACACAGGCTTGCTTTAGAAATGTCAGTGTGGTAAGGACAGCATCTTAAAATCAACAGGATGTTATCAAGGGTTCTGCTAGTAAGCATGAGGTTTGGGGTGAGGTGCAGAGAATTAAATAAGTAAATTCTCACCTCATTCTCCCAGAGTTACCATGTTCTGCTTCCTAACCCCTAGCAAGGTTGGTTATGATAGCTGATAAGGCTATATTCATTATCTACTGAGGCTAAAATTCTGTATCTTGGTGGAGAGAAGAAGACAGACAGACAGAAATAAGGTTGATAGAGACAGAGCAAGAAACCAAAAATAAGTACATAAAGATTGGGTTACAATTTACAAGACAGTTTAGGGAGATGCCCCAAATATAAGTGTGAAGTTAGTCATGATTTCCTTGTAAGTGGGTATGATTCTTGGGCCAGAGGGCAAGAAGCATTTTGATCTCAAATATTCTAAAGAATTACGGACTGTTTCTGTTTCTGGGAGGGAAGAGAAAAAATAGCAGATCAGAGCATCTTCCTCGTTCCCAAGACAGAGCTGCCCAGCAGCCTCCATCTCCAGGGGGAAGCGCCGTGGCTCGGGCACGTGGCCCCTCCAGCCAATCCACACACATCCACCCCGCACTGTTGTTGACAAGACGTTTACAAATTCAGGGAGAGAAAAATGTGGTCGTTTATACTGCCATGCTCTAAAGCTTGACATCAGTGGAGCTACCGGAGTTCATGAATCACCGAAGGAAGTAAAAATCCAAATGGATATAAATGTCCAATAATCGTGGCAAAGTTAAATAAATTACACTTCATCCATATCATGGACTAATATGAAGCCATTAGAAAAGTGAGCTAGACCGCCACTGAGTGCCACAAAAAGGCCTCCAAGAAATACTAAGTTAAAATAGAAAAGCAAATTGCAGAACAATACATATAGTATGAGTCCATCTATTTATGCTAGGAAAAAATAGCTTTGCATGTAAATGCATAGATAAAGGATTTGTACCAAACAATACCAGTGACTATTTCCTGGGAGGAACTGGGCATAGTAGGATTGAGATTTCCATAATTTCTTTATCTATTTAGATTTAGATAAAGAAACAGTTTTCTACTACTGGGCTCTGTTTCAAGGGAAAACAGTATCTATATACCTATATTATATCATATACATGATATCATTGTACTTAACCATGTGAGAAATGACAATGGAAGTTAGCAATCTGGGGAAACAGAAAAAAGTTAATTTATTTACCTCCAGCCTCATTAACATCCCCTGCCCCTCTACCACCAGAACTACTAATACCCTACCTCTGGCCACACTGGCCACTGCGGTTCTCCTTTCCAGGCTGGAATGCTCTCCATACCATCACTTTCCACCTTTCTGCTCTGTCTACAGGGCTGTGCTCATACAAAAGCATTTTGTTCAGAAACATGTAGAATGAAGAGATAATACTATTACCACAATTACCACGGTGCTTCTATCAGGACAGGCAGGGTTATGCTGCAGTAACAAGACAGCCCTAAATCCCAGTGCTTCAGAACGGCAGAGGTTTACTTCTTGCTCATGTTTCATGTCAGATCTTGTCACAGATCAGAGCTGACTCTGCTTCAAATTGTCTTCAATTCTGGGGTAAGAGTTTAGCCTCTGGCACATCCTCTAGGATGTTGCTAGTTTCCTGTTAAAGGCAAAATGAGATCAGGGTGAACGACACAATGGTTCTCAAAACTTCTTTCTTGGAAGAGAAGAGGCTCATGTCACTTCTGCTCATATTTCAAAGACTCAAGTCACATGGCCAAGGCCAATACCAAAGGGTCAGAGAAGTGTGAGCCTCCTGGGGTAGGGACATATGATGGGGAGGAGGCAGCAGATATTTTCCAACAGTAGTACATCCCCTCATGCATGATTTTCAAAGACTTGAACCACAGCAAATGTTCCTGGAGGGCCTGCTATATGCTAACTACTGTACCACTTGAGGGGATATGAAGACAATTCATAATGTTAAAATCTAGACATTTTTATGCCTTTTGACAACAGATACTATGCTAAACATGTTGCATGAATTAACTCAATCCTTAATTCAGCTATTATTGGGGATGAGCAAGCTGGGGCTGAGAAAAGTCAAGTCATTTGCTCATATGCACACAATCCCTCTCATCCAGGAGTTTAGTCTGCAGGTATCCTAGGATGTGTCCCAGACTTGGAATATGAAAACTGCTCAAGACTTTATGTTCCTCAAGAATTTATTTATAGACTCAATCACCCACCACATATACGAACTGAGCTGGGTTCTTAGGATGCTTTAGCAGAGAACTATTACCAGGACATTAGTTCTTCCTGTTACCCTATCAGCTACAGGACCTAGGGAGTTACTCAGCCTCTCTCAGCCTCCAGATCCTTGTCTAGATCTGAGGATGAATATGGAGCCTGCTCTTTATTCAACGGGATCTACACAGCACCTCCTCTATGCCAAACAAAGTTCTAGGTATCAGTGCCACAGCAATGAGTGGCTCTCCCTCCACCCTTATTGGGGGCTGAGAGTCTAGTGGGGGAGAAAGAAATTTATCAATATATAGCTTAATGATAATATAATAAGTTCTGTAAAAAGTAGTAAGGCAGAAAAAGGAGTTTGGTGATGAGGGTGCTATTTTAAATAGAGTGGTCAGTAAAGAACTTACTGGTGAATTAATACTTCAGCAGACACCCAAATAAGGCAAGTGACATATAGTCATGTGAGGTTTTAAGAGAGCATGTTTCCAATGGAGAAAATAGCAGATACAAAGCCTGTGAGGCCAGGCTGTGTCCCCCGTGTGTGGGAAACAGAGGAGGCCAGTGTGGAATGGCTGAAGCCAATAAGCAAGGAGGACTCTAGTAGAGACAGACAAGTGGGACCACATCAAAAATGATCCCATGGGCTGTGGAAAGGGGTTTCAGTTTCATCAGCCATGAGGGTGAAATGAGATAATTCCTGGAAAAGTGCTTAGCACTACGCCAAGCGTGTAGAGAGCCTTCGACAAATGAATGGATATCAGCAGTTCTTCATATCATAAGTGCCTAAAGATGTATGCAAGGCCTCTATGTGCTAGGCATTTTCCTGGAAGCTTGGGAATCACCAGGGCACGCGGCACACAAAGATGCTCTCATGAAGTTTGATTTGAACATGAGAACCAGACAACAAAATAGATAACTATAACAAACAAACAAGTAAGTGGTGAGGTGTGTTGGAAAAGGGGCAAGTGCTATGGGTAGCAGGTTAGGAAGGGGGTTCAGGCACAGAGCAAGGTGGTGTCATGCTGTGATGTTAAGTCCTGTTGAATGAGTGAGTAGGCTTCATGAGAATGAAGTCTCAGGTGAGGACTTCAGGGAAGCAGATTTCTGGGGGAAGAGCATTTCAGGCAGAGGGAACAGCTGGAGCAAAGCCCTGGAGGTGGGGGTGTCACTGGTGTATTCACGGGACATCAGTGATGCCAGAGAGGAGCAGGGGATGAGGTCACAGGGGTGATGGGAGCCAGATCACGCAGGGCCTTGTAGGCCATTGTAGAAACCTGGGCTTTTGCTCCGAGTGCTGAGGGTACCACCAGAGGGCTCTGGGCAAAAGACGGATAGGCTCCAAGGTAGGTTTTAACAGGGTGGCTCCAACTGCTGGTTGAACAGGCAGCTGCTTAGAAGCAGGAAGACCATTAGGAAACTGATGCAGGAATCCAGGTGGGAGATGCTGGTGGCTGTGGCCCAGCTGGTAGTGGTAAAGGAAAGGAAAGGAAAGGAAAGTGAAGTCGCTCAGTCGTGTCCGATCCTTGTGACCCCATGGATTGTAGCCTACCAGGCTCCTCCCTCCATGGGATTCAAGAATAGGATTCTGAGTATATTTTGAGGTTAGAGCTCCCTCCTCAGGCCCCTATTTCCTCTACCCCCAACCTCTATTATTCCTGCCATAAACAATCAAGGAGAGGGGAGCCCACCATCAGCGTCCCATGCCTAAGCTCTAAGCTCAGGACGTTGCACGTGTCTCTATTCCCTGCTTTGCTGGAGAGCTCTCCATTTATTGATGGCAGCTGCTCCCACCTCTGATGGCATGGAATCAGCTCCATTAAGCCCAGATTGGCAGTTCTAGGCTGGGGGAGAGAGGAGCACAAAATAAAGATGCCAGCAGCAGAAAGAAAGACAGCCCTTATACAAGAGGAATTTCCTGTCTCAGGTCCTATCCTGGTGTTATTTCTAGAAACCCCCACCACTTTAACCCTATATACACCCCCTTAAAGTCCTGAGAGAGTGATCTTCCCTGATTTATTGTTATCAAGTAGACATGCATATTGGGTCTTTCTTTTTCAAAGAAATAACGTATTCTTGGTTTCCCATGTCCCTTTATCTATTCATTTTGCAAATAATTTTTTTTTAGTGCCAGGCATTCTGATAAGTGATAAAGATAGAGTGGGCACAATCAATACACCCCTTGACTGCACAGAGCATATAATTGAGTAGAGAGACAGATAATGAATAAGTAATCCAACCCGTAAACAGTGGAACACTGTGGTCAAGAGGAAGCAGGGCTAAGGATGCAGGCTTTGGAGATAGCTGTTTGCTGGAAGATATCAGGAAAATTACCTAGCCACTCTGTGCCTCAGTTTCTTCCCTTGTGAAAGGAGGTATAATAAGACTGCCTACTTCCCAGATTTGTTGATGGATTGAATTCACATGTACAAAGCTCTTATGAAAATATCCAGCACATAGGAAACATTGTCTCAATGTCTGTCACTATTATTATAAGCATTTAATTCAGGTTATGATTATTCTGGGCTTCCCAATGGCTGAGTGGGTAAGTAATCCACTTGCAATGGAGGAGATACAGGAGATGTGGGTTTGATCCTTAGGTCAGAAAGATCCCCTAAAGGAGAAAGTGGCAACCCACTCCTTTATTTTTGCCTGAAAAATCCCATGGACAGAAGAACCTGGCAGGCTACAGTCCAAAATGTCTCAGAGTTAGGCGCGACTTGAGCACAAGCACAAAACAATGATAATTCTTTGAAAGGACTGTATAGCATTTGTACAAAGGTAGAGAGGCTCAAAATGTGTGGAGGGCAGTCTCTCCATGGAGGCCCTGAGGGACGATGAAGAGGCACCTTTGCAAAAGTGTAGGGGGAGGGGCCACAGGGCAAAGTGTTTGAGCAGAGAGAAGGGTGATGAGCGAAGACTCTTGTTCAGGGGAGAGGATGGTTTGGTGGCGGAGCGGGGTGGGGCGGCTGTGGAGAGGGTGGTACAAGGCGCATGAGCCTGCAAAGTCGCCCGGTCCTTTCCTGCAGCAGGAGGGCAGGTGCTGAGGAATTGACTGAAATAGCCAATAGCAAGCTTATTGGCTCAGGAGATTTTGACACGGATCCTTGTCACGTGGTCTTGCCGAAGCCCAGGTCACTGTCAATCACTGCAGGTATTTGTCCCCTTTTCCTGCTTTGTCTAGTGATGATCCCTTTGAAGACCCATATCCAACGCACACCCCAGCGACCCAGTATCTGCCCCACCCCTTTGTAGCATTGTTTCTGATGTGGGACTTTGACCCCGAGCATATATGATTGGATGAGAAGGCAAAAATGGGCCAATCAGATTCTCCCCTGGGAATTTTGAGTTGTAGTGTCTGATCATTTTTGCTTGTCAGCTACTGAGACTAGGTCTGAGAGACGCAGCACCACTTACAATAGCTAGGACACGGAAGCAACCTAGATGTCCACTGGCAGACAAATTGATAAGGGAGTTGTGGTACATATACACGATGGAATATTCCTCAGCTATAAAAAAGGAATCCATTTGAGTCAGTTCTAGTGAGGTGGATGAAACTCGAGCCTGTTATATGGAGAGAGAAAATGAAGAAAAAGGATGGTAGCCATGTTTGGGCTGTGGGCAGGAGAAGCAGAAAAGCTACTCTGCACAGAAAGAATGGGGAAAATAAAAAGCAGATCGGCTGAGAGCAGCAGAAAGGAGGCAGAATGCAGCTCCAAGAAAACAGAGAATAGAGGAGCCTCAGACCCTGATCTGTTCAGTTCCTGGATCTTGAGTCCAGATGAGCCGCAAGAGGTACCCTTGTGCTGATCAGGCTTAGACTGATTTGAGTCAGCTTCTTGGGCTTGCAACCCAGCACCCCCTGAGCGCCTCCTTGACCATTCCACAAAATGCCAATTACATTGTTGAACTTCTAGGTCTAGGGAGTGGGCGCAATAAAGTTTCATGGACACTCTGAAAAATCTTCCATGAGTATTTTATTTTATATTTGCTTTCTTGTTCTAGTCCAAGATTTCTTTTTTTATTGAAACATTATTTACAATGTCCTGTTTATTTCAGGTATACAGAAAATTGACTCAGTTATACATAAAAAAAATATATCTATTCTCTTTTAGACCATTTTCCATTATAGGTTATCATAAGATATTGCATGTAGTTCACCATGCTACACAGTATTTGTTAGTTATCTATTTTATATATAGTAGTGGGTATATTTTAATCCAAACTCTTAATTTCTCGCTCTGCCCCCTTTCTCCTTTGCAACCACAAGCTTGTTTTCTATGTCTGTGAGTCTATTTCATGAGCCTTTTGAAGTAGAAAATTCTCTGTAACTAATACATATGCATTCCAACAACAAAAAATCCAGCTCAACATGTAAGCTCTTTGTACATGGGTTACACCGAGAGCAATAGTTTTAGGTGGTTTATCCTAGAATTTCTACATACCTGGGCATTTCATTGACTGAAATATTTGAAGGAGCATAGATCATTTGGACATTGTACAAAGAGATCGATCTGCAGAGTAGAACTCATAGATTTATTTTTTAAACTTTCTTTTCCTGATTAATTAGTTGTAGAATTAATACTAATAGTTAATATTTATCAGTTAAGTATTATATGTCAGATACTGCTTTGGGGGCTTGACATGAGTTAATCTATTTCATTCCCATAGCAATCTTATGATATAGGTGCTATCATCCTCATTTAAGGGGGCTTCCCAGGTAGCACTAGTGGTAAAGAATCCACCTGCCAATGCTGGAGCCCCAGGAGATTGGATCCCTGGGTCAGGAAGATCCCCTGGAGGAGGAAATGGCAACCCACTTTAGTACTCTTGCCTGGGAAATTCCATGGACAGAGGAGCCTGGTGGGCTACTGTCCATGGGGTTGCAGAGAAATGGGCATGACTGAGCAACTAAGAACAAACATCCCCATTTAAGATTGGAAAACTGAGGCACAAAAGATGAAGAAACTTGCCCAAGAGCATCTGTTAATAAATGACAAAACTGAAGTTAAAGCTCAGTTGTCAAGTTCCAGAGTCTAGGCTTTCAGCAATCACACTACTTTTGTTCCATGCTCTCCATTTCATGATCTACATAGCTGGTTGCATAGCTTATTTTTATAGCATTACCATATTTCTCATAGTTGCTATTTTATTTCTAACACCTCTGAGGTGTTAGAAGGGTTCTTTCCCCATCTTCTCTGCTACCACCTCACTCCCTTCATCCCCAAATGTTTGGTAGATGTAACTACAAGGCATTATTTGCAGATGAAACCGTAGAGCCACTGGGTAAATAATTTTTTTACCCAAGGAAATGAAAATGATAGCATTTATTTAGTACTTAGAGTACGCCAGGTTTTGCCAGTTGCAATCAATATTTCATTTAATTCTTAATTTTCCTTGTGAGGAAAATTATTTCCTCTCCCTCACTTTGCAGACAGTAAAATTCAGACTTGAAAAGATAATGTGACTTGGCCAAGGTCACAGAGCTAGTATATCATGGAGCCAATATTTAGACTCCTGTCCTAGAATACACATGCACACACTCCAATTACCAAGATCCGTGGCCCCAGAACTGGAAGGAAGGACAAGATAGAACCCAACACGAGCCTTGTAATTCAGACCAGTCCCTCTTGAACCCTAGAGACTCATGCCTGAATGCTAAAAAGCACAGGCTACAGCAAAAGAGGTCACAACCAAAAGGTAACCCAGGGGCTAAGATTTCACCTTCCAGTGGGGGGAGTGCAGTTTGATTCCTAGTTGAGAAGCTAAGTTACTGCAGATGGTGATTGCAGCCATGAAATTAAAAGACACTTACTCCTTGGAAGGAAAGTTATGACCACCTAGATAGCATATTAAAAAGCAGAGACATTACTTTGTCAACAAAGGTCTGTCTAGTCAAGGTTATGGTTTTTCCAGTGGTCAGGTATAGATGTGAGAGTTGGACTATAAAGAAGGCTGAGTGCCAAAGAATTGATGCTTTTGAACTGTGGTGTTAGAGAAGACTCTTGAGAGTCCCTTGGACTGCAAGGAGATCCAACCAGTCCATCCTAAAGGAGATCAGTCCTGGGTGTTTATCGGAAGGACTGATGTTGAAGCTGAAACTCCAATACTTTAGCCACCTGATGCAAAGGGCTGATTCATTGGAAAAGACCCTGATGCTGGGGAAGATTGAGGGCAGGAGGAGAAGGGGACGACAGAGGATGAGATGGCTGGATGCCATCACCGACTCAATGGATATGGGTTTGGGTAGACGCCGAGAGTTGGTGATGGACAGGGAGGCCTGGCGTGCATGGCCTGGCATCATGGGCTCGTAAAAAGTCGGACATGACCGAGCGACTAAACTGAACTGAACTGAGAAGCTAAGATCCCGCAAGCCTCACAGCCAAAAAGCCAGAACATAAGAACAAAAGCAATATTGTAACAAATTCAATAAAGACTTAAAAAAAAGGGGGGGTTGTTTTGGTGAAATTTCTGGGGACATTGATTGCACCTAAGGTTAATAGTAGGCTCAGAAGTATTTGTTTCAACAGGGACTTTTGGGTTGAGTTGACATTGTGCTTCCAACACCATCTCATCACCCTTGGTGCTAATGGTGTTCTCATCCCTCACCCAGAGGGGACAGTGCCGAGCAGAAAGAAAAAAGCAGGCTTCATAGGATGGCCAAGCAAACTGTGCTTGTGAGGGTAGGCTAGACATTCCCCCAGGGGCTCTTAGAAATGGTGAGGTTTTGTGGTGGATTCATGTCAATGTTTGGCAAAACCAATATAGTATTGTAAAGTAAAATAAAGAAAAAATAAAAATTAAGAAAAAAAAAGAAATGGTGAGGTTGCTGGTAATAACATATTGGGGGCTTCAGGTGGAGACGGGGGTTATCGCCACTGGAAGTAGAAACAAGGTTCCAGGGTATGTGTCCAAGATGATGAATGTATTCTTGTCGCATCATGGTCCATCACACACAGACTGAACACCCATCAAAACAGCACAGCTTTATCACCCCCAAATTCACAGAACACCTATCGGGTGCTGGACACTGTGGGGTCAGCACTCACGACAGAAGAGGCAGTACCTCCACAGGTAACCAATCAAGGTGAGGCCATCAGATAAGAGCAGTGACAACAGGCAAAACAGTCGAAGGTGCTTTCACACATTCACATGTGTCGGCAGTATACTAGGAACTTCATTGACTCCAACCCTCATAAAAGCAGAAACAAACAAACAAAGACAATAAAAAACAAGGTAGATGTTAACAGTCTCCAAGGATGAGAAGACTGAAGCTCAGAGAGGTGAATAATATTCTCAAAGCCACACAGCCAGGAAGCAGGGGTTCCAGGATTCAGGCTTCAAGATCCCTCTGGCTCCTGAGCCCAAGTGTGTCACCATCTGGCTAATGTTTGTCAAGTTGCTTTTCTTCCTTACAATGGACTCCAGACATTCATGGAAGTGTTCCCTTGGAGAGACTCCACTCTCACCCCATGAGATGACAAAGGTTGATGCTTGAAGAACACAGAGAGGTGAGGAGACATCACTGTCTCCCCAGAAGCATTCTAAGCGTGCGTGCTTGTTCCATAAGTTTCTGTAAATGAGTTTGATCTGGCTTTTATTTTTTAACAAAGCCCATAAATAGTTGATGTGGTGAGGCTGACCACCTAGCCATCCTTTCTATGGTAGGGTCTGCCAGTTTCATAAGGCTGGGAGACATGTTTTAGCCTAAAATAAAATGTCTCAAACACAGAGCTGCTGAAATAAGCATTTCCTCCCTCCATGGGGAGGCAGGAGGCAACATGAGCAAATGGGAAGGCCAGGCATTGTCCATGCCTGCAGAGACCAGAGTCTCAGGCTTGGGACTCCAAGCAAGGCTGTGTGCCAGACTCCTCTTCCCAGCTGGAGACATGGAATAGAAATGCAGGTAGGGAAACATCAGTGTCAGGTTTCTGATTTTCAAACAAAGAATCCATTCAGGATGGTGTGAGCTGAAAAGAAACATATTAGAAGTGAATTGTGAACCCATAGGATCTTTAGGAGGTGGTACAGTGGATTGAATCCTGGCCTGCAAAAATATATGTCCATGTTCTAATCCCTGAAATCTGTGGATGTCATCTTCTTTGGGAAAGTCTCTCAAAAAGTAATTAAGGTAAGGATCTTGAGATAAGAAGACATCATTCTGGGTTATCCATCTGGGTCCAAACTCCAATGACTGCTGTTGGTGTTTAGTCATTAAATTGTGTCCAACTGTTTGAGGCCCCATTGACTGTAGCCCACCAGGCTCCTCTGTTCATGGGATTTCCCAGGCAAGAATACCAGAGTGGATTGCCAGCCCCTTCTCCAAGGGATCTTCCTGACCCAGGGATGGAACCCACATCTCCTGCATTTGCAGGGGGGTTCTCTACCACTGAGCCACCTGGAAGACCTGCAAATCCCTAAGAAGCAGAGATTTGACACAACTGGAAGTGAAGACACAGAGCAAAGGGGAGACCACGTGACCAAGGAGGCAGATTGAAGTGATGGGGCTGTGAGTCAAGGCTTGCCAACAGCCACCAGAAGCTGGAAGAAGCAAAGACCCAATTCTCCCCTACAGCCTCCAGAGCAAGCATGGCCCTCTGACACCTTGATTTTGAACTCCTGACCTTCAGAAATATGAGGGAGCAAATTTTGTTGTTTTGACCCACCAAGATTGTGGTCATTTGTTACAACAGGAAATGAATGCCCATGAAGAGAACCAAGTTTTGAGGCTCTGCTTAGGATAATCCTTAAACTCACACTGCAGAACTGGTGCAGGAGAGGCATCACCACCCCCATGGGGGGCTCCATGGACCTTGCAACGCCAGCCCCTGGGATGCTCTACTCAGCCATTGGCCCCTGCCGACCCTGGAAGCTGGAAGAAAGCTGCTGCCATTATGGGTGAACCAGCTTTCAAGGCAACGTCTGTAACAAGCAATCTGATTGGTGGAGGCAGTGTAATATGCTTTCACTCTAGCTGCAAGGGAGATGGGAAAGGCAGCATCTGGCTTCTGTTGTAAAAGGTGGGAACTTAGAGCAGGTAAATTCCCCAAACACAGGAAGGTACTGGGCAGTCAAAAAGAGAGAAGAGTATTCTCTAGAGGTGACTTGCTGAGCAAACCCCCATCCTATTCCCTGACTCCTCCTGTTCAGCATCTCCAGGTATTAGCAGCCCCAGCCTCAGGTGTAATAAGGCATGGATATAATAAACTGGAAGTGCATCCCAGGTGCCTCAGTGCTAAAGAATCCACCTGCCAATGCCGGAGATGCAGGTCCAATCCCTGGTTAGGGATGATCCCCTGGAGAAGGAAATAGTAACCCACTCCAGTATTCTTGCCTGGGAAATTCCATGGTCAGAGGAGCCTGGTGCGCTACAGTCCTTGGGGTTGCAAAAGAGTCAGATATGACTTAGCAACTACACAGCAGCAGCATAAGAAACTGTCAGGCTTGCTTCCCCAATTTCATTAGTGCAGCAGCTGGGTTTTGTTTTCACTTTTGTTTTTCAGTGTTGACTTACCCTTTGTTGTTGGCGTTTGCTTCCTATTGAAGGCTGTGAGGTTACAGGTCACATTGCATGGTCTGGCCCCACCACTCTCCTCGCTGCTCCCTTGGCTGCAAGCCACACTGACCTCTCCGTTGCTTCTTCTTCTTCCTCTTTGTTTTAATGTCACCATGTAATCTTTTTTGGACTGCAAGGAGATCCAACCAATCCATTCTAAAGGAGATCAGCCCTGGGTGTTCTTTGGAAGGAATGATGCTAAAGCTGAAACTCCAGTACTTTGGCCACCTCATGCAAAGAGTTGACTCATTGGAAAAGACCCTGATGCTGGGAGGGATTGGGGGCAGGAGGAGAAGGGGACGACTGAGGATGAGATGGCTGGATGGCATCACCGACTCGATGGACGTGAGTTTGAGTGAACTCCGGGAGATGGTGATGGACAGGGAGGCCTGGCGTGCTGCGATTCATGGGGTTGCAAAGAGTCAGACACGACTGAGCGACTGAACTGAACTGAACTGAATCTTTTTTATAATATTTATTTTATTTATTTGGCTGAATTGGGTCTTAGTTGCGACACTCCAGATCTTCACTGTGGCACACACGCTTCTCTCAAGTTGTGGCTCATGGGCTTATTTGCCCTGTAGCATGTGGGATCTTGGTTCCCTGAACAGGGATCAAACCCATATCCCCTACATTGGAAGGTGGATTCTTAACCACTGGGCCCCCAGGGAAGTTCGCCCACTGCTTCTTGAATATGCCAGGAGCCATTTGACATATTCCTGCCTGAAATTCACTTTCCTTGAAACTGATATGATTCACCACCTCACCTGGTTCAGCTTCAGTTCTTGGCCCAAGTGTCATCTCTTTTGAAAACCCTTTCCTCACCACCCAGTTTGAAATAGCAACCCCTACCCATCATCTCCATCTTTCCACCCTGCTTTATTAGTAAAAGCACTCATCTAACCAGTGTAAATTGCATTTATTTGCTTGTTTTTTATGGCTCCTTACCCTCCATAAATTCCACGGGAATAGGATCTTTTGTTTTGTGTTCTGCTGGGTCCCCAGTGCCTAGGGGTAATTCCTGGCATGTAGGTGGTGCTCAGCAATATTAGTTGAATGCAGAAATCATATTATCACTAATAGTTTAAATATTTTCTCTCCCCCAGTAGGATTTAGCCATTTTTACAAAATGATTCAATCTTATTATTCTGTATTCCCCTCGGAGCCTAGCAGAGTGCTGAGCTCATAGAGGACCCCAGGGAGTATTTGCAAGAAGAATAATTGAGTAGGCAAGCACATTCACACTCTTGTTAAACCCAAACACTTGTGTATACAAGCAAGATCCTCAAGTGGAGATTTCTCCTAATGGTATTTCCCAGCTTTAAGCCGGCATCCAGTATAATTAGATCTGCCTTTCTATAGCTCTGTTCTTACGTACAGACAGCCAATGTGGTTTTGTACACATAGTATCTAATTCTAGTAGCAATAAGCATCCACCAAACTTGCATGTTTTTATTCATTAACAGCGGAGTTCTCTTTTCCCTCAAAGATTCCCTGGAGGAGGACATGACAACCCACTCCATTATTCTTGCCCAGAGAATCCCTTGGACAGCAGAGCCTGGTGGGCTACAGTCTGTAGGGTTGCAAAGAGTCAGACAGGACTGAAGTGACTTAGCCCACATGCACAGGGCCATTATGAAAAGAGGTTTCTTAATATTTATGTACACATTATATTTACATTATGCATATATTACATAATTATATACATTATATTTATAGTATATATTATGTTTTAAAATAATATATAATATTATAATATTCCCAGCTGGTGCTAGTGGTAAAGAACCCGCCTGCCGTTGCAGAATACATGAGATGTGGAATCTTATGGGTGAGGAAGATCCCCTGGAGGAGAGCATGCCAACCCACTCCAGTATTCTTGCCTGGAGAATCCCATGGGCAGAGGAGCCTGGCAGGCTACAGTGTATGGGGTCACAAGAGTCAGATAAGACTTAGCGAGTAAGCCACCAGCACTAAACACTGTCTTCCTTTTACAGAGAAACAAAAGGTTGAGAACTATTAACAAACATGTTTGGCACCATCCTGAGATGTTCTATATAATATTTTTAGTAATTACCACTGGTATTTATGTTCATCAATCTACAGAATGCTAATATAAAGGAAAGTTCAAGGTTGCTTAAGGAAAGTAGGATGTGTAGTTTAATAAAGGAGGTATGAGGAATGAAATTGCATTTTGTTAAGGGAAAAGGAAAAAGGTCTGACTTATAAGTGTGTGTTTCTGAATGGGAAAATAAAGTTATGGATACAGAAAGGGATGAGAAAGGTTTGTGGAAAGTGGGCCCATAGAGGAGTTTCATACATGGTACAAGTTTCCTAGCGATGCTGAAATGCCTTTGGTAACCGATTTGAAGTTTATTTACTTCTCAAGCAATCTCTTCTGTATTTGCCTTTGAAATATTTTATTGTCACTTTGGTTAAGTGAATATTGTTTCACAATGACCTATGCGCCGATCTGAATGTGTGTTCAAAACGCTTTGATATTTTTGACAGAATTTCATAACATCAAATTCTAATTGCCAAGAGAACACACTGATCACAAAAAGCATCCTCTTCCAACAATACAAGAGAAGACTCTACACATGGACATCACCAGATGGTCAATACCGAAATCAGATTGATTATATTCTTTGCAGCCAAAGATGCAGAAGCTCTATACAATCAGCATAAACAAGACCAGGAGCTGACTGTGGCTCAGATCATGAACTCCTTATTGCTAAATTCAGACTTAAATTGAAGAAAGTAGGGAAAACCACTAGACCATTCAGGTATGACCTAAATCAAATCCCTTATGATTTTACAGTGAAAGTGACAAACAGATTCAAGAGATTAGAGTTGATAGAATGCCTGAAGAACTATGGACGGAGGTTTGTGACATCGTACAGGAGGCAATGATCAAGGCCATCCCCAAGAAAAAGAAATGCAAAAAAGCAAAACAGTTGTCTGAGGAGGCCTTACAGATAGCTATGAAAAGAAGAGAGGTGAAAGGCAAAGGAGAAAAGGGAATATATACCCATTCGAATGCAGAGTCTCAAAGAATAGCAAGGAGAGATAAGAAAGCCTTCCTCAGTGATCAATGCAAAGAAATAGAGGAAAACAATAGAATGGGAAAGACTAGAGATCTCTTCAAGAAAAGTAGAGATACCAAGGGAACATTTCATGCAAAAATGGGCACAACAAAGGACAGAACTGGTATGGACCTAACAGAAGCAGAAGGTATTAAGAAGAGGTGGCAAGAATACACAAAAGAACTATACACAAAAGATCATGACCCAGATAATCACGATGGTGTGATCACTCACCTAGAGCCAGACATCCTGGAATGTGAAGTCAAGTGGGCCTTAGGAAGCATCACTACGAACAAAGCTAGTGGACGTGATGAAATTCCAGTTGAGCTATTTCAAATCCTAAAAGATAATGCTGTGAAAGTGCTGCACTCAATATGCCAGCAAATTTGGAAAACTCAGCAGTTGCCACAGGACTGGAAAAGGTCAGTTTTCATTCCAATCCCAAAGAAAGGCAATGCCATAGAATGCTCAAACTACTGCAAAATTGCACTCATTTCACAGGCTAGCAAAGTAATGCTCAAAATTCTCCAAGCCAGGCTTCAACAGTACATGAACCGTGAACTTCCGTATGTTCAAGCTGGATTTAGAAAAGGCAGAGGAACCAGAGATCAAATTACCAACATCTGTTGGATTATCAAAAAAGTGACAGAGTTCCAGTAAAAATCTACTTCTGTTTCATTGAGTATGCCTAAGCTTTTGACTGTGTGGATCACAACAAACTGTAGAAAATTCTTAAAGAAATGGGAATACCAGACCATCTGACCTACCTCCTGAGAAATCTGTATGCAGGTTAGGAAGCAGCAGTTAGAACTGGCTATGAAACAACAGACTGGTTCCAAGTTGGGTAAAGAGTACATCAAGGCTGTATATTGTCACCCTGCTTATTTAACTTATATGCAGAGTTTATCATGAGAAATGCTGGACTGGATGAAACACAAGCTGGAATCAAGATTGCCAGAAGAAATATCAATAACCTCAGATATGCAGATGACACCACCCTTATGGCAGAAAGTGAAGAGGAACTCAAAAGCCTCTTGATGAAAGTGAAAGAGGAGAGTGGAAAAGTTGGCTTAAAACTCAACATGCAGAAAACTAAGACCTGGTCCCATCAGTTCATGGCAAAAAATGGGGAAACAATGGAAACAGTGAGATACTTTATTTTGGGGGGCTCCAAAATCACTGCAAATGGTGACTGCAGCCATGAAATTAAAAGACGCTTGCTCTTGGAAGGAAAGCTATGACCAACGGAGAGAGCATATTAAAAAGCAGAAACATTACTTTGCCAACAAAGGTCCATCTAGTCAAAGCTACGGTCTTTCCAGTAGTCATGTATGGATGTGAGAGTTGGACTATAAAGAAAGCTGAGCGCCAAAGAACTGCTAGTTTTGAACTGTGGTGTTGGAGGAGACTCTTGAGAGTCCCTTGGACTGCAAGGAGATCCACCCAGTCCATCCTAAAGGAAATCAGTCTTGAATATTCATTGGAAGGACTGATGCTGAAGCTGAAACTCCAATAATTTGGCCATCTGATACAAAGAACTGACTCATTTGAAAAGACCCAGATGCTGGGAAACATTGAAGGTGGGAGGTGAAGGGGATGACAGAGGATGAGATGGTTGAATGGCATCACCAACTGGATGGACATGAGGCTGAGTAAGCTTCAGGAGCTGGTGATGGACAGGGAAGCCTGGCGTGCTGCAGTCCATGGGCTCACAGAGTTGGACACGACTAAGCAACTGAACTGAACTGAACCGAATGCAGTTCTTTTGACCTTTAGCTAACTTTGGGGTACTTCAGAGGGCCTGGAGGCATTTCTCAAGTGAGAAATTAATTAAGTTCATTTGGTATGGGATGTATTGTCAAAAAGTTACAAATATCATGGTTATATTGTATAAGTCTTACTATTGTAAGATTCTAGAGATTATATAGAATTCATAAAGATCTGATATGATATATCCTGATAAACTGTTATAATTCATAATTCTAGTTATTATATGAAAGTGTTACATGTCACAGCCGTAAGCAAGTTACTTTTTAAAACAGATTTTAAATGTGTCTTAACTCTTTTTGTCATTATGGACTGGACAGCTATGATTTCACTCTGATGCTTTGGTTAAAAAAAAAAAAAATACTACCACCTTTTCAAGGTTTATAGGAAAGACCTACTAAGATTAAATTAATATTAACCAGATAAACAAATTTTGTTATTAACAGTAAGCTGTTCTCAGACTGGAATTTAGTTTTCTCTCTCTGCTAAGAGAACAAAGTTTTCTTGGTATGTGGCTTTTGATAACAGACTATGAATTTTTGCCTTTAAGTGATTTATATATTTTTTAATCTTTTGCTACTTTGTAAAGTAAATAAATATTATTTCACAATGATCTATGAAGATTGTGGCACACACAGATACAGCTCATTCTGCTTCTTCAAAAAAAATTAACCCCCTCATTTTGCTATCCTGATGTCCTTAGGACACAGCAACAGTCTAGTCCTAAATCAAGAAATTTAAAATGGGTTAAAGCATAGCTATAAATCAGTCAGGGTTATGGGAAATCCAAGATGGCTGCATGGCTTCTCCTGGTTCCCTGACCATCCTCATTTTTAAAAAATTTATTTATTTTAATTGGAGGCTAATTACTTTACAATATTGTAGTGGTTTTGATGGGATAAAGCCTTCCCTGGCTGCAGGGTTGTGCATGTGTGCTAAGTTGCTTCAGTTGTATCCGACTCTTTGCAACCCTATGGAATAGCCTGCCAGGCTCATCAGTCCATGGGATTCTCCGGGCAAGAATACTGGAGTGGGTTGCCATGCCCTCCTCCAGGCAATCTCCCTGACCCAGGGATCGAACTCACATCTCTTACATCTCCTGCATTTGCTGGCATGTTCTTTACCACTAATACCACCTGGAAAGCCCACCTGCATGGTTAATGCCTTCACACACACAAAAATTATGTATTTCACTGAACATTAAATTCTAGTTTTGTTACTTTGAAATCTATGTTGACTAAGACTTACTTCCCAGATATTTCCTTGCTGTTATCAAATATTCTGTGAGCTACAAGGAAGGGACATAAAATTACATGTGTTTATCAATGAACCATATGCTAATTGAAGCCTATGGCAAAAACAGCAAGGCAAAAGAGTGCCTTTATGCTTCTGGGTTGGGCAATTTCCAGAGACAGGTAGAAATTACACTACCTTTGAAAAACAGCTTTGACTTGTTTGGGGGCTTTGATTGATATGAAGCAATTGACTATAGATCACCCTATAATAGTAAGACCTCAAGTACCAATCATGCAATGGTTACTAATACAAAGTTCACCCAGAACCCACAGGATTGGGCAAGGCCAGGAATCCAGCATAATTAAATGGAAGTGGTATATTCAGGACTGAGCCAAACCTGAGCCACATGGAGTCACTGCCTTCCGTGACAATGTCCTAAATTCCTACAGAAGGCCTTGAGCAAGAGGCTGTAATTAGACCTGAGGTAACTGTCTTTTTTTCTTTTATATTAATTATTTTAGTTGGAGGATAATTACTTTACAATATTGTGATGGTTTTTGTCTTACATCAACGTGAATCGGCCACCAGTGTACGCGCGTCTCCCCCAAGCTGAATCCCGCTCCCCTCTCCTTCCCCACTGTATCCCCCTGGGTTGCCCCAGAGCACCGGCTTTGGGTGCTCTGCTTCATGCATCGGACTTACACCGTTCATCTGTTTTATGTACGGTAATGCATATGTTTCAATGCTATTCCATCAGATCATCCCACAACGGAACATTACTCAGCTATAAAAAGGAACACATTTGAGATAACTGTTATTGCTGTTGTTTAGTCACTAACTCATGTCTGACTCTTTTGCGACCCCATGGACTGCAGCCCATCAGGCTCCTCTCTCCATGGGATTTCTCAGGCAAGAATAGTGGTATGAGTTGACGTTTCCTTCTCCAGGGGATCTTCCTGACCCAGGGATCAAACCCAGGTCTCCCACATTGCATGCAGATTCTTACTGCCTGAACCACCAGGGAGGCCCATTTCTTTAATTATAAATCTCATTAAATCTGTTATTTTACACTATCCAATTTGTCAACATATTAAGCCTAGAAGATTGCCACAATTAATCAAAGTACAATTGGCACATTACAAGCTGCCTTGGCAAATAAGGAAAATTGGTTATATTGGCTCATTAATTCGAGATAAAGGATGCCAATATAGGTGCATGGCTGTGGACACATATTCTGGATATTTAGTGGCCATTCCCTTTGGGAAATCCAAAAAGACTAATACTATAACTTCATGAAGGAGTTATAGACCCAGACTACCAAGGAGAAGTCTGAGTAATAATGCAAATTGAAGGAAAGAATGATCTATTTGTTAATAAACATAATCAATTTGCCAAATTGCTGATTCTTCCATATGAAATTGCCAAAGTACAAAAAAGAAGAACCTCTCATCTTATTCCACTCCAGTATTCCTACCTTGAGAATTCCGTGAAAAAGCAAAAAGATATGACACCAGAAATGACCCCTTCAGGTTGGTAGGTGCCCAATATGCTACTGAGGAAGAGCAAAGAAATAGCTCCAGAAAGAATGAAGAAGCTGGACCAAAGTGGAAATGACACTCAATTGTAGATGTGTCTGGTGGCAAAAGTAAAGTCTGATGCTGTAAAGGACAATATTTCATAGGAACCTGGAATGTTAGGTCTGTGAATCGAGGTAAATTGAACACAGGGGAAACAGTAGAAACAGTGTCAGACTTTTTTTTGAGGGGGGGGCTCCAAAATCACTGCAGATGGTGACTGCAGCCATGAAATTAAAAGACGTTTACTCCTTGGGAGAAAAGTTATGACCAACCTAGATAGTATATTCAAAAGCAGAGACATTACTTTGCTGACTAAGGTCCGTTTAGTCAAGGCTATGGTTTTTCCAGTGGTCATGTATGGATGTGAGAGTTGGACTATGAAGAAGGCTGAGCACCGAAGAATTGATGCTTTTGAACTATGGTGTTGGAGAAGACTCTTGAGAGTCCCTTGGACTGCAAGGAGATCCAACCAGTCCATTCTGAAGGAGATCAGCCCTGGGATTTCTTTGGAAGGAATGATGCTAAAGCTGAAGCTCCAGTACTTTGGCCACCTCATGTGAAGAGTTGACTCATTGGAAAAGACTCTGATGCTGGGAGGGATTGGGGGCAGGAAGAGAAGGGGATGACCGAGGATGAGATGGCTGGATGCCATCACGGACTCGATGGACGTGAGTCTGAGTGAACTCCGGGAGATGGTGATGGACAGGGAGGCCTGGCGTGCTGCGATTCATGGGGTCGCAAAGAGTCGGACACAACTGAGCGACTGAACTGAAACTGAAAGCAGAAGATGGCAAGAGTGAACATCTATATTTTAGGAATTAGTGAACTAAAAAGGACAGGAATGGGTAAATTTAATTCAGATGACCTTTATATCTACTATTGTGGGGAGAATCCCTTAGGAAGGTGGGAGTAGCCCTCATAGTCAGAAAAAGAGTATGAAATGCAGTACTTGGGTGCAATCTCAAACATGACAGAATGATCCTGGTTCATTTCCAGGCAAACCTTTCAACAGCACAGTAATCCAAGTCTATACCCCAACGACTAACACTGAAGAAGCTGAAGTAGAACGATTCTATGAATAACTCCAAAACTTTCTAGAACACCAAAAAAAAAAAAAAAAAAAGATGTGCTTTTCATCATAGGTGATTGGAAAGCAAAATCAGGAAATCAAGCGATACCTGGAGTAAAAAGCAAGTTTGAACTTGAAGTACAAAATGAAGCAGGACAAAGGCTAACAGAGTTTTGCCAAGAAAACACACTGGTCATAGAAAACATCCTCTTCCAACAGCCCAAGAGATGACTCTACATGTTGACATCATCCAACACAGATTGATTGTATTCCTTGCAGCTGAAGGTGGAGAAGCTGTATACAGTCAGCAGAAACAAGACCTGGAGCTGACTGTGGCTCAGGTCATGAACTCCTTACTCCAAAACTCAGGATTAAATTGAAGAGAGCAGGAAAAACCACTAGGATACTTAGAGTGCTCATGTGTACTCAGTCACTCGTCACACCCAAGTCTCTTTGACACTGTGGAGTGTAGCTCTCCAAGCTCCTCTGTCCATGGAATTCTCCAGGCTAGAATTCTGGAGTGGGTTGCCATGCTCTCCTCCAGGGGATCTTCCCAGCCCAGGAGCCAAACCCACATCTCCAACGACTCCTGCATTGCAGGAAGATTCTTTACTGCTGAGCCACCGTGGAAGCTCAGACCATGCAGGTAAGACTTAAATCAAATCCTTTCATTCCAATCCCAAAGAAGAGCAGTGCCAAAGAATATTCAAACTACCATGCAATTGCGCTTATTTCACATGCTAGCAAGATAATGCTCAAAATCCTTCAAGCTAGGTTTCAACACTATGTCAACCAAGAGCTTCCAAAATACAAGCTGGATTTAGGAAAGGCAGAGGAACCAGAGATCAAATTACCAAAATCTGTTGGATCATAGAAAAAGGGAATGCCAAAAAAAAAAAAAAAATCTACTTCTGCATCATTGATTGCCCTAAAGCCTTTGACTGTGTGGATCACAACAAACTGTGGAAAATTATTAAAGAAATGGGAATACCAGACCACCTTACCTGTCTTCTGAGAAACCTGTATGCAGGACAAGAAGCAATAGTTGGAACCATTCATGAAACAACGGACTAGTTCAAAACTGGGAAAGGAGTATGACAAGGCTTTATATTGTCACCCTGCTGATTTAACTTCTATGCAGAGTACATCATGCGAAGTGCAGGACTCAGTGAATCACAAGCTGGAATCAAGGTTGCCCAGAGAAATATCAACAACCTCAGATACACATGACATCACTCTAATGGCAGAAAGTGAAGAGGAACTAAAGAGACTCTTAATGAGTGTGAAGGAGGAGAGTGAAAAAGCTGGCTTAAAACTCAACAACCAAAAAACTCAAATCATAGTATCCAGTCCTATCACTACATGGCAAATAGATGGGAGAAAAATGTAAACACTGTCAGATTTTATTTTTCTGGGCTCCAAAATCACTATGGATGGTGACTACAGCCACAAAATTAAAAGATGCTTGCTCTTTGGAAGAAAAGCTATGACAAACATAGACTGTGTATTCAAGAGCAGAGACATTACTTTTTCTGACAAAGATCTGTATAGTCAAAGCTATGGTTTTTCCAGTAGCCATGTATGGATGTGAGAGTTGGACCTAAAGAATGTTGAGTGCTGAAGAATTGATTCTATTGAATTGTGGTGCTTGAAAAGATTCTTGCGAGACCCTCAGACTGCAAGGAAATCAACCAGTCAATCCTAAAGGAAATGAACCCTGAATATTCATTGGAAGGACTGATGCTGAAGCTCCAATACTTTGGGCACCTGATGGGAAGAGCCGACTCTCTGGGAAAACCCTGATGTTGGGAAGGGTTGGGGCAGAGGAGAAGGGGGTGACAGAGGATGAGACAGTTGGAGTGCATCAGCAACTCAGTGGGCATGAGTTTGAGCAAACTCTGGGAGACAGTGAAGGACAGAGAAGCCTGGCATGCTGCAGTCCATGTGGTCACAAACAGTTGGACATGACTTAGTGACTGAACAACAGCAACCCACCTTATTAACAGTTAGGGGTGATGGAAGGTTTGGATCCACAAATGAAATACATGCAATTGGAGCTGAAGTCTGTGTGAAGGAAACTAACCATCTTCCCATATCTGCTGATGCGACTTCTCAGAGGAAGAAGAATACCGTATTACTGATGATATCCAACATGAAACATGGAAATATGTGCCATTAACCCCTGTTATTCTCATAAATAGATTATTCTTGAAAGCCTAACTATAAAGTGGATTGTCATTCATGCCTCAACCGCAAGGGTAGGCTACAATTAAAAGAAAAATATGTGTATCAGGGATGCATGTATACCTGCGGCCGATTCATGTTGATATATGGCAAAAACCATCACAGTACTGTAAAGTAATTATCCTCCAATTAAAATAAATTAATTAATTTTAAAAAATTTTTAAAGAAAAATATGAAGAAAGCTCTTGGGTATTCGTCAGCTGGAGAAACACGGGCTGGACCTCAACTCAGGATAACTTCACCTGTCCAACAGAAGCTCTGTCCTTTCTTAACCTCGACTTTCTAGGGACAAAATTTATCAATATGCTAGATTACACATCACTAGTAAAGATATAGCTCAAGTCTTGAACACAAGTATTATGTGCCAATTTCATCTGTTACTTTAATAGTTGTACCCACTTACTGATAGACCGTGACAAAGTTACTGAGGGACTGCTATGTGGACCAACGGAAGGGCTACCCACTCCAGTATTCTGGCCTGGAAATTCCATGGACTATAGTCCATGGGGTTGCAAAGAGTCGGACACAACTGAGTGAATTTCGCTTTCACTTTCATGTGGACCGAGGTCTCATGTTTGGGAATCCTGCTAATTGGAGAATTCCACCAACTTGTGAATGGACTATCTTCCCTAAATCCTTTAATATGTTTTTTGAAATAGCCCCTCAATTTATACGTATTGTAACCAGTAGATGTAGAAGCTACTTCTGTGTATCAATGAGGAGCTCCTTTTTCCAGCAGCCTAACACATGGAATGGGACCACCTATTACTTCCCTCCTCCCCAAGTGTGCGTGCATACTCGGTTGCTTCAGTCGTGTCCAACTCTCTGCAACGCTATGGACTATAGCTGCCAGGTTTCTCTGTCCATGGGATTCTCCAGGCAAGAATACTGGAGTGGGTTGCCGTGCCTTCCTCCAGGGGATCTTCCTGACCCAGGGATTGAACCTGCATCTCCTGCATTGCAGGGAGATTCTTTACTGCTGAGCCGCTGGGGAAGCCCCTACCCCCATGAGAATTCAGGTACTGCGGACTCAAATGTTGTTCCCTACTCTTTCTTTTCCCAATATTAACTTCCCCTCAGAATCCTTACCTAAGATTTTGCAAGGAACCATTTGCAAAATTTCATAGCAAACATAATGGCACCTCGATAGAACATTCTGTTGTTACTAATATTTTTGCAAATAAGTTAATGGATGTAGGAGTTGATGTACAAAAATATACTTCTCATTCATGGTGGGACGTTTTCTTTTCTAAATGCCCTACTTCTCAAAAATTGTTTGCTGCATTGTTTAACCCATTCCTGTTTCTTTGATCACTTTATTTCTATTGGCTATCTGAAATTGTTATTTGACTTGCAGAATTAAGAGGACAGCTCATGTTATGTTGCCTTCTTCCCATACTCTTCAGCCTCAACTACCCTGAGCCTGACTAGTAGGGAAAGTAAAATGGAGGTTTCAGAAGCAGGAGAGCAGGCCTCTGACCTGCTTCTGACCTGCCTGGACACTGCCTGGATTCCATGCTTGCCTGCCAGGAATCACAGCAAGTCAGGCAGCACTTTGAATAAGAAAGCCCCTGAGGGTCTGGTCAATCTCCGGGGTCTAACAAAATCCTGAGACTCACAAGGTGAAACAAACAGCTTAGCCTGGGATTATAGACAGGAACCCCAAAACTCCAGTTTGAAGTCTCACTCACGGAGTGGACGCACTGCCAGGGACCTTTTCCCAACTGGGACTCCAGATTGTGGTTACTCGCAACTTCCCAGGACGCTGTTTGAAGTCTGGATGTGGGTCAGCCCGATTTGGTGGTGTACGTGCTGTTACTGTTCTCCGCTGTTTCTACTTCTCTTTTCTTTTAATGACTGTGTATTGAAATTAATTTAAATAATCCTCAATTAAATATTAAACTTTTTTATCTGTGTGTAACGAATGGTTTCTTTTGTTCACAAATCCTTCGAACATGGAAACTAAAGTAAAACTTTTGGCAAGACACATCCATCAATCTGCAATTCCTGGGGGCCTGCTCTGCAGCAGGCACTTGCTCGGCACTACGGTTGCGCAGTGAGAGTGACTGCCAAGGCTGACCAAGCCAGCAGACCATTCATACCCTTCAGCCCCTGGCTGTGGCCTGGCTGGGTGCCTTTGTACAGTGCGTGAAGGTACAGCCCTGACCTTTATCTTCATGGCGTTACTCATCGAAAGGTGGTGGGGGCGGGGAATACCTGAGTGTACTGAATACCCCACTCATGTAAGAGTGAGAAGAGAGGCACAGGAGTGCATGAAAAAGGAAACTAAGCCAAATCATGGGGAGCCAGGGAAATCTCTCCAGATACAATATTTGATCTGAGATGAGAGAGATGAACAAGAGTAAATGGTGCAGTGTGTGTGTGTGTAAGAGAAACAGGGGCAAAATCCGGAACCCAAGCGAAAGGAAGAACTTATAGGAAGAAGAAGCTTGATGCTCAAGGCCCTGCAGAAGTCCAGCAGAACAGGTGCCCAGCGGGCAAAGGGAGGGGCAGTGTGCAACTCAGGTGAGACCAGGCCGCCTTCAGTTTAGTCTCAGCAACATTATGCTAAAGACAAACCTAAATCCCCAAGAGAAGCTGGGCAGAGTGATAGGTATCTTTCCTAGAGAATGGAAGCCATCAGCCCCCTCTCCTGAAATTCTCCATAAGCCATCTTTCCCAGGGCTTCAAGAACTGTTATGTGAAACCAAAAACGACGTTCTGCCTCTTAATCAAGGACAGAAGAGGAAGTGTGTCTAAGTGACTCTCCTCTCTCATCTTTGTGTTAGTTACATCTGAGTATGTCTTTTTTTTTTAATGAGACATTTATTGCTTTTTGAGCATCAATCTAGTAATAACCCTGACAGTCTCCACGTATGAGACCCATTTACTATCACTCCATCTTCCCAGCATTGCCTGCAAGTATGGCAACGACAGATTATTTTTAGCCATCCTTTCTCAACATTTTTCATTAACTCGACATTGATGAGGGGTTGCCCTGAGCAGTGTCCCTTGCCTAAGTTCTGGCTTTTTCATCCTTACTGCAGAAAGTGAGAAAAATATTTACACAGGACCCTGCAGGCTGTATTATGTATTTTGGATTTTTTCCTAAAAACAATAGGAAGCCAGTGGAGGATTTTGAACAGAGGACTGTGATGTGATTTGTGATCTGAAGTAAGAATAGTTCACCTTTCTCGACTCAGCATAAAAGTTTTCCCAAGGCCAGGAGAGATCACCTTTTTCAAGTTGCCGACTCTACATCTCAAAAGAAGGCAGTGTCTTGGGTCTGGCCCCTTGCCCTGGGAGGCAGTCTCTCAGCCCTGTGAACACCGTGGGCCAGGTGATCCTATCCTGTGGGCAGCTGTGTGTGGTAGGATGCCTGCCAGCATCCTTGACCACGCCTCACTAGATTCTGGTAGTAACACTTCAGGTCCAACAACCAAAAATGCCTTCATCTTATCAAGTGTCCTCTGGGAGGAAGCTCTGCTGCATGGCTTAGTACTTACACTTTTCTCACTTCATCATGAGGTTATCACCTAAATGCCATCTACCCAAGATACATAGAAGGATCAGTTTCCGTGGATATTGACATTTAAGCCCTCCGTTTAAGCTCATTCTTTCATCAATGAGACTTAAGCTGCTCACTGATCTTTCAACCACCTTCTGGGAACCTTAGTCAAGCCCCGTCCCATTCACCTGATTCGTATCCTCTTAGCTTGAATGGGTTCCCCTTTCTCAGTTCTGTGGGCATCATCCAGAGTGCAGGGGTCATATACAGACTTGGACATTGGGTAGCCATGAGATAACAAATATATTTGCCTATACTTAGAACTGCAAGGCTTCTTATGATTTACTGGGGATGTTTCCAGGCTCCTACATTGTTTGAAATTTTTAGGAAATGACCTTGAACATAAATGAGTTTTCACTAACAAGTGAGAGAATTCATATTTCTAAAGCAGGAAGCCATCCTAAATACTTTCCAAAAAGAGGTCTATTGTACTCACTAGGGAAAAGAAGGTTCAGGCATATACCCTTGATTGACTATATTATTCAGTCATTTCAGACTCCCTAAAAACACCCTGGGCTTGGGGTTCTCTATTTCCAAGCTCCCTGTGCTCACTAATTTCTCTATAGAAGAGCAGGTGGCCGAGCTGCCACAAAGTACCTGGAGTTTGGTTTATTGGAAAAGAGACGACAGAATGTCAATTTCCCTCCTAACTGTGTGTCATCGTCAGGAATCAAATAAGCAATTACACAAGGCTAAATTGAATTCATTTCAAATTCAGATGGGCGGCCTGCACCTAGGATGTCCCACCAAGGGGATACAGCCTTTCTGACTACGTATATGGTAACAGCAAGGCCACAGATGGTGGGTCTTTGAGACATGCTGCCTCTCCCCTGCTCAGGGTTGCCCTCAGATTGTCACTAAAACAGTTTCCCACCTGGACTTCCCATATCCACTGTCCTGATCTGTCATGCCCTAGCTACTCCAAGCCTAGAGCTGTGAAGAGTGGCAGTGAATGGCTCTAATGATGGAATTTTAGGCAACAAGTGTAAGTGTGGGGATATGTCCATAGAGGATCAGCCCCTTTGTGGCCCCTCCTGGGGCTTCTCTGGAGCATCCTTCCAGCTGGTCCTGCCAGCTACCATGGTAGTCTTTGAAGATGAGAAAAAGAGGAAGAGGTTGAAAGAAAGGCTCATTTTTTAAAATGTCAGTCATAGGATGGTACAAGATTAAATGAACTAATTCAGTTTAGCCCATTTAATTCTTAATTCTCTAAAATAGGTATTGCTGCAATTTTCTCCATTTTTACAAAATCTTAGTTGACAGAGAATCTCACTGTATACTCATGTTCTCTACTATATCTCTCTGCTTTTGTTGGTATTTGTTTTGAACCACATAACTTATTATAATACAAAAGAAGTTCTCACACGGTTGTGAAATTTCTAGGCCTCACATCAAACTCCCCAAACTGGGGATCTAGCAAATGTACTGGGAATCTCCAGGGAATCTGACTTTGAAGGACAGTGGGATTTGATTATTAAATTTCCATGGGACTGGGGGAGACAGAGACTCTTGGAGGGCACAAACAAAATCTTGTGCACACCAGGACCCAGGGGAAAGGAACAGGGACACCACAAGAGGCTGAGCCAGACCTGCCTGTGAGCATCTGAGGGTCTCCAGCGGAGGCGAGGCTGGCAGTGGCCTGCCGTGAGGACAGGGGAACTGGCCGCAGCAGTCGTAGGAGGCACACGTTGGCACAAGTCCTCTTGGAGGTCACCAGTAGCCCTACCAAAGAGCTTGTCAACTCCAGGACTGGGTCACCCAGGCCAAACAACTAACAAGGAGGGAGCACAGCCCCACCCATTAGCAGACAATTGGATTAAAGATTTACTGAGCATGGCTCCAACCACCGGAGCAAGACCATTTTCCCAACAGCCAGTCCTTCCCATCAGGAAGCTTGCACAATCCTTTTATTCTCATCCATTAGAGGGCAGGCGAAAGAAGCAAGAACTATAATCCCACAGCCTCCAGAATGAAAACCATAATCACGGAAAGCTAACCAAAATGATCACATGGATCACAGCCTTGTGTAACCTGATGTGAACTGGACGTGAAACAATGTACTGGTTCAAAATTGGGGAAGGAGTACGGCAAGGCTGTATGTTGTTCCTCTGCTTATTTAACTTATATGCAGAGTACATCATGCGAAATGCAGGGCTAGATGATTCACAAGCTGGAATCAAGATTGTCAGGAGAAATGTCAACAACCTCAGATACACAGATGATATCACTCTAACGGCAGAAAGCAAAGAGGAGCTAAAGAGCCTCTTGATGAGGGTGAAAGAAGAGAGTGAAAAATCTAGCTTAAAACTCAGCATTCAAGAAATGAAGATCATGGCATCTGGTCTCATCACTTCATGGCAGATAGATGAGGAAACAATAGAAACAGTGACAGATTTTATTTTCTTGAGCTCCAAAATCACTGTGGTTGGTGACTGCACCAGGAAATTAAAAGACACTCGCTCTTTGGAAGAAAAGCTATGACAAACCTAGACAGCGTATTAAAAAGCAGAGATGTTATTCTTACGACAAAGGTCTGTAGAGTCAAAGCTATGGTTTTCCCAGAAGTCATGTATGGATGTGAGGGTTGAAAGATAAAGAAGACTGAGCACCAAAGAGCTGATGCTTTCAAATCCTGTGCTGGAGAAGACTCTTGAGATTCCCTTGGACTGCAAGGAGATCAAACCAGTCAATCCTAAAGGAACTCAGAGAATATTCATCGGAAGGACTGAGGCTGAAGCTGAAGCTCCAATATTTTAGCAACCTGATGTGAAAAGTGGACTCATTGGAAAAGATCCTGATGCTGGGAAACATTGAGGGCAGGAGGAGAAGTGGGTGACAGAGAATGAGATGGTTGGATGGCATCTCCAATTCACTGGCCGTTAGTTTGAGCAAACTCTGGGAGATAGTGAAGGACAGGGAAACCTGGCGTGCTGCAGTCCATGGGGTTGCAAAGAGTTGGACACAACTTAGTGACTGAAAAACAATAACTTTTTATAGCTATTGGGCTGTAAGCAGGAGTGATCCACATCACTGCCGGGCCAATGTAGTTAAGAGGCCTCCTCCTTGCCTCTCTTCTCCTATTGCAAGAAACATGCAGGCCATGTGGTCCAAACAGTGCAGTACCAAGATGGCCGAGGGCACTATTAATTATGCTTATACACTCATGTTTTTTAAATTAATTTATCTATTTTAATTGGAGGATAATTACTTTACAATATTTTGATGGTTTTTGCCATACATCAGCATGAGTTGGCCATAGGTATACAGGTGTCCCCCTATATTTGAGAGAGTTTTTAGAAGGTTGATACTTCTTCCACATCCCAGCCAAGTTCCTTTCCCCTTCTTGTACACTTTCGGTAACAAAGGTCTTACCACCTTCTGAGCTCCTTGTAAGTAATTCAGCTGTGTCTCCAATAATCCTTATTCTATCCTTGGGAGCCACACAGATCAATTATCTTTGCTCATAAGCAGAACATCTTTCTCAGGATTTGGGCAGAAGTACTCTGTCCTCTGTGAGTTTTCCTTTGCCCCAGCTTAGTTGTTTAAGCCGTTCCTTCCCTGGTGGCTCAGACGGTTAAAGCATCTGTCTACAATGTGGGAGACCCAGGTGCGATTCCTGGGTCGGGAAGATCCGCTGGAGAAGGAAATGGCAATCCACTCCAGTACTATTCCTTGGATAAATCCCATGGACAGAGGAGCCTTGTAGGCTACAGCCCATGGGGTTGCAAAGAGTTGGATGCGACTGAGCGACTTCACTCACTTACTTTCTTTCTTTTGCTTGGTGCTGAGTTCATTCACCTCTCATAGCTCAAGTAGTAAAACAGAAGCCCACAGAAGCAAGTGATGCATCAGAGTATAAATTATTCCTTAATGACAGAATCTGGCATTGAATTGTCTAAGTTCCAGAAAGGAAAGGATTTGAGTCTGTTTGATTCACTCACTGTTGTGTCCTAGGACAGTGCTTAGCATATCGTATGTACTCAGTTAACATTTATTGAGCAAATGGATGAACCCAAGAGTCCCAGCTCCCAGTCATTTTTCTTCTTTTTCCTTTAAACAGTGTCAAGAAATCAACAGTCAATCATAAATTCCATGCTATACTCCTATCCAGGAACCCCCAAGCACAAAACACTATAACACATCTATAATCCAAATAGAGCAAGTATCAAATAGGCTTGGGCTTATAAGGCATTTAAACTTGCCAAAGAAGATAGTGTGTGTCCATGTATATATAAAGATGATGGTGAACGTATGGTTGACCACTCCACCTTCCATCCCCATAGCCTTAATTTTGTTGGGTCTTTAGTAAAGCTGTTCTCATGGAGAGTGTTGCAGACACTCTGTATTCTAATTCTCTCCATCAGTATCACGATAATCACTAAAGTCTTATTAAGACACATGTATTTTGAGGCATATTTCAATAGTTTGGATAATAGCTTCATGCATTAGAGTTAAGCACAATAACAAAATGTACCTACTTTTTGACATTAAAATTGTTATATACATTTTTTTTTTTTTGCTGCAACATGGCATTATAATGCGGAGAAGGCAACGGCACCCCACTCCAGTACTATTGCCTGGAAAATCCCATGGGCAGAGGAGCCTGGTAGGCTGCGGTCCATGGGGTCGCTACAAGTTGGACACGACTGAACGACTTCACTTTCACCTTTCACTTTCATGCATTGGAGAAGGAAATGGCAACCCACTCCAGTGTTCTTGCCTGGAGAATCCCAGGGATGGCAGAGCCTGGTGGGCTGCTGTCTATGGGGTCGCACAGAGTCGGACACAACTGAAGCAACTTAGCAGTAGCAGGCATTATAATGAGGGTAAACTTTTCTTTTGAAAAGATGAATACAATTCTGAAATGAAAATGAGTCCTGGTCAATAAAACCACAGATAAGTATACCTTTACATGATGCCATTATGTTTAGTCATAATTTAAATATGTTTGTCTTACTGCCCAGTGGATGAGGCAACATCTTCCTGGGAAAAATGTTTGGGGGGATGGGTGCAGATCCCAGCTCTGACATGAGCTATTGTGATCCACCTTTTCATTATGTGTAAAGTGAGAATAAGATAAAATTCATTTAAAAAATGGTTTTGGAACTCCTAAGATATGTCATGAACTGAAAGTTTGTTTCCTGTAGTAAAGGGAAGAACAGTCACCAAATAGCTAGTTATCTGAACGACTAAGTGGGTAGGTGGTTGGATATATACGTAGGTGGATGGTCAAATGGATGGATGGATGGATGGATGGATGAATGAATAAATGGATGAAAGATGGATAGATGAACAGCAAGATAGATAGGAAGGATGGTAGAGAGTTTTTCTTTGCATTTTCAGGATTCTCCTCTTTTATCCAATAATAGTCATCCAATTCTCCTTAGGGAATCACTCTTCATCAGTCTGTCCATATATTTCACATGGCTCTGGCCATAATTGTGACCAAAAGACCTATTTTGACCAATGAGACCACTGAGACTGATTCAAGGCTAGGCAGAGCCCAAATGTGACCTAGAGAGAGGCAACTGTTTTCTACTGGACTTGTATTTGGGAGGCTTGGCTCTTGCTTGGTAGGCTGTGGGTGAGGACAGAGAGAGCTTACCTAGGAGTAAAACCACCAGAGAAGAAAGCAGTGGAGTGGGGAGTAAAAAGCAGAATACTGATTAAACGACTTGAACATCTGATTTCTGCCATGCCTGATACTAACATCTAGGCTTTTGAACTCATTTGAGATTTTGTATCTCCCCCTTTTCTGGCATAAGTTTTTCTTTTGGTTGTTTGCAATGAAAAGAGTTTTTTTTTTTTTTTTTTTTTAAAGAAAGAAACAGATACCTAACCCAGGAGAGGGCCTCAGCTATTGCACAATGTGTGGTGGAGGTTGGATGCCAATCATGCCATTCCATTCACTACCTCTTGGACGAGTAACCACAGCCTGTGGGCCATGTGACCTGCCCAAACTCTGGGATATATCAGTCTAACTTCAAATTCAACAATTTGAAAGTCAACTCCACAGGGCTACTTCTCAAATACTGATATTTAATATTTAGTTTATCAGTCTAAATATTTGCATTTCAATGGCCAAAGAGAAAGGCCAAACCTTTTACTGATGGCCATCCATTCAATTGAGTGAGTAAACTCAGTTGTGAGAATGTCTCCCTTCCTGCCGAAGAACTTAATAAAATGATTCCATCTTGAATTTGCTTTGAATGAACCAAAAGAATGTAGATGGTAAACATGTTTATTTTCCCTGAAGCAGTTCTTGTGTATAAAGTGTTGCCCAGCATTGTTTTTGATAGATGATATCCTCTCAGGATCTTTTCAGCTTTAAAATCATGAGGTTACATGAAAAGAGCAGTGAGAAACTTCTCTTAGCATCATCATGTAAAATCCTCCGAGCTCAGCACAGTGCCCAGCACAGAGAAGATTCTCAGTAATTATTTGGTGAATAATTGATGAATAAATTTTGTCTCCTCCAGAATTCTCATCCTTTACCTGCTCAGTTAGGAAGACCCTGACAGGCAAGGCTCACAAGAGGCAGTTAGATTCCAAAGAAACAGTCCCAGAGAGTAAACTATGTCCCTTAAAACTCCTTTTCAGTTACCCATGCTGTAAAAAAGAAGATGTCTCAGTATGTCCAACTCAGTCCATTTTCCATCCATCTTGAACAGACTACTGTGTCTTGGGCTGAGCAAGTGATGAAAAGGCTGAGTTCTGTTTAAGCAAACCCCGCTGACTATAAACAACAGCCTGGCCCTCAGCATGGGGAAACACTTGTACTATGAGAGGCAAAGGGATGAGAGGAGGGATCTGTAGAATGAGAGTTTCCATCTTCTGCTTTCTTGGACTGTGAGTGGGATGGAGGTTGAAGTGATGTATGTGATTTAAAAGAGGTGGGGGTTCAGGATGGGGAACACATGTACACCCGTGGTGGATTCATGTCAATGTATGGCAAAACCAATACAATATTGTAAAGTAATTAGCCTCCAATTAAAATCAATAAATTTATATTTTTTAAAGAAAGAAAAAAAGAGAGTATCTCTCCTCTTCCCTGGTCTCCTTCTCCTCCTTCCCTCCCTCCCTCTCTCCCTTCCTTTCTGTCCCCTCTCTCTCTCAACTCTTGCCCTCGCCACTACCCAACCCCATATAGTATAATTTTGGATAATGAACATATACTTCTGATGCAGCTATATTGCACAATTATACTTTCACAGACCAAAGGCACAAAAAGGAGGTTTCACTCTGTCCCCTGATGCCCATCTCAATACAGAACCTTTCAGGGTAGAACCTTTCAGAAAGTATCCTTCCTCTTTCCATATTCTGGTGATCTTGAGGAAGCAGAAAGATCAGAGGAAAATGCTTCAAGCAAGCTCCATATTAAACTCTGAAAACCATCATGGTTCATTCTTTTCCCATCCAAATAAAACCGCTGTCTTTACAGTAAATGCAATGAATAGAAACAGCATCCTTGGAGATTTATATACATCTTGTAGGCTTCTCCCCTACCCCCGCCCCTTTCTCTCTCTTCTTCCCCACCTTCTTTTCATTTTGCAGTGCAACAAAGTTTCACAAGGAAGGGTTTTATAGGAAATCCATGTCTGGGGATTTATTCAGGCTTTTATCATAAATTATGGCAACACAGAGCCAGTCTCTTGCTATACAGCTCCAAATATTTCAACAAGGTGATTACAATGAAGTCCTCGGCTCTTCAGCTGGAGTGGAGCTTGTGAGTGTGCAGCTGTTCTCCCAGATATGAGTGAGACAAACGCAGTACAAAAGCTTCCTTTGATGAGAAGGCAAGGCTGAGTTTTGGAAGGGAAGGCAGTCTTTTTCCCCAAAGAATACTATGTTGAAATAGAAGTGTCTTTTTAAAACCCAGATCAGCATCGAATCTACAGGGCATGGAAATGACAGCACACAAGACTAAAAAGCCTCCCTGGATGAGAAATGAACTCGTCCCCTGATTCATCTTTGCAGTTAATATAATGACCTTTAAAATCGGGTTGCTGAGAATTGGACAAAGTTTTTAAAAAATCAAGCATGAAGGCCCTGAAAAGATGATAAGGGATTGTTTAAATGCCTGCTAATCGGGTGCCATGCCATCTGTGACCTACAACATAAACCAAGGGAGCAACTGAGCCATTTTCCGCACTGTTTTTGGATAAAAATCTAATGTGAGAATGAAGAAGTACTTCAAAGATCAATTTCCATTCTGAGCTAAATTTCTGTGGTCCATCCAACCCTAGATGCAGCCTCTATGGAGGACGTCAGGGATGGTCAGAGGTGCAGCTGATCATCTCAGATAAGCTCAGTGGTCCCCTTCTTCTATTAGATGATGCCATTGATTCACCTGGGCTTTCAGCAGGAACTTGTGAATCCTTTCTATTTCAACAGGTTGAGTTTTATCTGCAGAAGCCTGGATCTTCTTTGTCCTTCATTTCTCAACGTCACTGCCAGCTCCTCCAGACGTCCTCCCAGGCCACTTCACTGGAAGACTCTCCCCATACCTCAGTCACCAGCTACCATTCCCCATTTTATTTTCCTCGTGTGTTTAATATCTATACTTTCTCATTAACATAACCCACTCCAGTGTTCTTGCCTGGAGAATCCCAGGGACGGGGATTCTCTAATTCTGAGAATCCTTGTCTGTCTTATTCACCATGGTGCTGGTACTGAGAATAATGCCTGGAACCCTTGCAACACTGAAAAATTAATTCTGAATAAAGAAATGACTATCCTTTCTAACAATTTTTCCACGTGTACTTTACTTTGTGTAAGCCAAATATATTTTTATATGATATATAAGATTCTTCCAGTTAATAAAGAAAGTGTGATATGTATATATGTATGTATGTGTGTGTGTGTGTGTGTGTGTGTGTGTGTGTATATATATACACACACATATATATATATACACACATATATATATATATACACACACACACACACACACACACACATATATATATATATATATATATATATATATATATATATATATATATATATATGGGCTTCCCTTATGGCTTAGCTGGGAAAGAATCCGCCTGCAATGCAGGAGACCTGGGTTTGATCCCTGGGTTGGGAAGATCCCCTGGAGAAGGGAAAGGCTACCCATTCCAGTATTCTGGCCTAGAGAATTCCATGGACTGTATAGTCCATGGGGTTGCAAAGAGTTGGACACAACTGAGTGATTTTCACTTCACTTCACTTCATATATCTATACATATGGAATACTACTCAGTCATCAAAAAAGAATGAATTAATGTCATTTGCAGAAACCCGGAAGAACCTAGAGATCATCACACTAAGTGAAGTAAGCCAGAGAGGGAAAAACAAATTCCATATGATATCACTTATATGTGGAATCTAAAATATGACACAAATGAAACTATCTAAGAAGGAGACTCATGGACACCGAGAACAGACTTGTGGTTGCAAGGGTGTTGAGGGGAGAGACGGATTGGAAATTTAATATTAGCTGGTGCAAGCTAGTATATATGGACGGGACCAACAAGGTCCTACTGAATAGCATAAGGAACTATATTCAATATTCTGTAATAAACCATAATGAAAAAGAATATATATGTATAACTGAATCACTTTGCTATGCAGCAGAAATTAACACCTTGTAAATCAACTGTAGTTCAATAAAAAATTTTTAAAAAGGAGATTCTTCCTCTTGGAATTCCACGAAAACATCCTGCAGCCAGCTCCACGAGGGCATGAAGGGACAAATTCACCCTCTCTCTTTCAGGAGCACAACAGATACAGTTGGAAACATGGATCCACCTTGGAAACTGTCGAGGCAGCTGTGGCAGGTCATATCTTCTAGAATCAGCTGTTGGCTTGGAACCTGGGCTACAAGGTGTTTATTAGGAATCAACACCTGGGAAAAGAAGCAGGTTGGAGACAGGGGTGGTAAGAGGTGGAATCACAATGCAGGCATGTCTTAGCTATGGAGCAAGTGCTGGGTGACATCAGAATGACCCCAGTGAGATCTTAGGTCATACCCCTGCTTCACTAAATCATAGTCTGTGGGCTGACTGAGGGCCTGAATCTCTGGAGCTGGGGCTGACCCAGAAAGAGCTGATAGCTGGAGATCATCTTCCAGTTACACTCCCTAGAGCTGGGCAGCGAGTCCTTCTTCCAAGGACCACCTGGTCAGGACACCTCCCCAACACTTCAACGTTGCAAACTTCAAGTGCAAACCAGCCTTTCCAGAAGACTGGCTACTGGGAGTCCACTGAGTTCCCACTGTCTTTGGAGATGAGCCACAAATAGTCCAATTCTTAAATTAGAAGTCACGTCCTATAAGTGCTTGCTGACTTGGCAGCAGCAACACTGACATAATTTCACAAATAATGATGTTATCTGAGGGAAAAGTTGCATTAGATCAATTACCACTCTATTTCGGTGCCATCTCAGTAGCACTCAGTGTTTATTTCAGTTCACCTATTTTTAAACCAAAGCTCTCAGGCTTCTGAACCACAGCCATGAACATACCTTCCTTTTCTAGTCCTTGACAGCATCTTAGCATCTTGCTCACACTGTGAATTAAAGACGATGATTTGAATATCACCCACCCCAATCTTACTTCTCAGTTGCCTTTCTTTGTGTCCTTTAATTCGGGGGGAGGGGAAGTGGTTTTTCAGCTACAAGGAGAGTCAAAAGCTTGAGGCTCAAAAAAGAAAGGAGAGAATATTGATATCTTAAGAGAATGAAAGGAGATGATTTTAAACTGAAACAAGAGAAGGTTTGGATTATATTAGGAATATTTTCCTACTGGAGAAGGATGTTGAAAACGGTTGGGCTGCCTAAAGAAATCGTTAGACCGCACACCAGTGTGGCTGGGGTTTGGGACTCAATTGTGTTGCCCCCAAATTCACCTGTTGATGTCCTAACCCCTTCTCCTTACCTTAGAATGTGAACTTTTTTGGAAATAACTACAGAGGTTGAAGTGCAACCATTAGAGCAGACCCTAATCCAAAATTACTGGCCTCTTTCAAAAAGGGGAAATTTGGACATAGATGAAGTGCAGGCGGCTGCGACCTGTGCACTAAGTGCAGGCGGCTGCGACTGGCGCACTAAGCACGGCCAAGAGGAGCTACCCCACGTCTGAGGTCAGGGGCAGAAGCCGGGAGGACCCCATGCCCGAAGGGCAGCGGCCAAGAGGAGTTACCCCACATCCGAGGTCAGGGGCAGCGGCCGAGAGTGCCAGGCTCCAACAGCGTAGGAACGGCTGGGAGCAGCCACCCCGCACCCAAGGCCAGGAGTGGCAGCTGGGAGGAGCAACCCCACGTCCAAGGAGCGGTGGCTGCGTTGGCGCAGGAGGGCCTAGAGGAGCTATCCCACGTTGTAGGTCAGGAAGGGCGGCAGTGAGGAATACCCCTCATCCAAGGTAAGGAGCAGCGGCTGCACTTTGCTGGAGCAGCCGTGAAGAGATACCCCACGCCCAAGGTAAGAGAAACCCAATGAAGATGATAGGTGTTGCAAGAGGGCATCAGAGGGCAGACACACTGAAACCATACTCACAGAAAACTAGCCAATCTAATCACACTAGGACCACAGCCTTGTCTAACTCAGTGAAACTAAGCCATGCCCGTGGGGCAACTAAACACGGGCAGGTCATGGTGGAGAGGTCTGACAGAATGTGGTCCACTGGAGAAGGGAATGGCAAACCACTTCAGTATTCTTGCTTTGAGAACCCCATGAACAGTATGAAAAGGCAAAATGATAGGATACTGAAAGAGGAACTCCCCAGGTCAGTAAGTGCCCAATATGCTACTGGAGATCAGTGGAGAAATAACTCCAGAAAGAATGAAGGGATGGAGCCAAAGCAAAAACAATACGCAGCTGTGGATGTGACTGGTAATAGAAGCAAGGTCCGATGCTGTAAAGAGCAATATTGCATAGGAACCTGGAATGTCAGGTCCATGAATCAAGGCAAATTGGAAGTGGTCAAACAAGAGATGGCAAGAGTGAATGTTGATATTCTAGGAATCAGCAAACTAAAATGGACTGGAATGGGTGAATTTAACTCAGATGACCATTATATCTACTACTGTGGGCAGGAATCCCTCAGAAGAAATAGAGTAGCCATCATGGTCAACAAAACAGTACGAAATGCAGTACTTGGATGCAATCTCAAAAACAACAGAATGATCTCTTCGTCTCAAAGGCAAACCATTCAATATTACGGAAATCCAAGTGTATGCCCCAACCAGTAATGCTGAAGAAGCTGAAGTTGAACGGTTCTATGAAGACCTACAAGACCTTTTAGACCTAACACCCAAAAAAGATGTCCCTTTCATTATAGGGGACTGGAATGCAAAAGTAGGAAGTCGAGAAACACCTGGAGTAAAAGGCAAATTTGGCCTTGGAATGCAGAATGAAGCAGGGCAAAGACTAACAGAGTTTTGTCAAGAAAATGCACTGGTCATAGTAAACATCCTCTTCCAACAACACAAGAGAAGACTCTACACATGGACATCACCAGAGGGTCAACACCAAAATCAGATTGATTATATTCTTTGGAGCCAAAGATGGAGAAGCTCTATACAGTCAACAAAAACAAGACCAGGAGCTGACTGTGGCTCAGATCATGAACTCCTTATTACCAAATTCAGACTGAAATTGAAGAAAGTAGGGAAAACCACTAGACCATTCAGGTATGACCTAAATCAAATCCCTTATGATTATATAGTGGAAGTGAGAAATAGATTTAAAGGCCTAGATCTGATAGATAGACTGCCTGATTAACTATGGAATGAGATTCGTGACATTGTACAGGAGACAGGGATCAAGACCATCCCCATGGAAAAGAAATGCAAAAAAGCAAAATGGCTGTCTGGGGAGGCCTTACAAATAGCTGTGAAAAGAAGAGAAGTGAAAAGCAAAGGAGAAAAGGAAAGATATAAGCATCTGAATGCAGAGTTCCAGAGAATAGCAAGAAGAGATAAGAAAGCCTTCCTCAGCAATCAATGCAAAGAAATAGAAGAAAACAACAGAATGAGAAAGACTAGAGAGCTCTTCAAGAAAATTAGAGGTACCAAGGGAATATGAAAAGATGGGCTCAATAAAGGACAGAAATAGTATGGACCTAACAGAAGCAGAAGATATTAAGAAGAGGTGGTAAGAATACACAAAAGAACTGTACAAAAAGATCTTCATGACACAGATAATCATGATGTTGTGATCACTCATCTAGAGCCAGACATCCCGGAGTGTGAATTCAAGTGGGCCTTAGAAAGCATCACTACGAACAAAGCTAGTGGACGTGATGGAATTCCAGTGGAGCTATTTCAAATCCTGGAAGATGATGCTGTGAAAGTGCTGCACTCAACATGCCAGCAAATTTGGAAAACTCAGCAGTGGCCACAGGACTGGAAAAGGGCAGTTTTCATTCCAGTCCCAAAGAAAGGCAATGCCAAAGAATGCTCAAACTACTGCACAATTGCACTCATCTCACACGCTAGTAAAGTAATGCGCAAAATTCTCCAAGCCAGGCTTCAGCAATACGTGAACCGTGAACTTCCAGGTGTTCAAGCTTGTTTTAGAAAAGGCAGAGGAAGCAGAGATCAAATTGCCAACATCCGCTGGATCATGGAAAAAGCAAGAGAGTTCCAGAAAAACATCTACTTCTGCTTCATTGACTATGCCAAAGCCTTTGACTGTGTGGATCACAATAAACTGTGGAGTATTCTGAAAGAGATGGGAATACCAGACCACCTGACCTGCTTCTTGAGAAATCTTTATGCAGGTCAGGAAGCAACAGTTAGAACTGGACATGGAACAACAGGCTGGTTTCAAATAGGAAAAGGAGTCCGTCAAGGCTGTATATTGTCACCCTGCTTATTTAACTTATATGCAGAGTACCTCATGAGAAACTCTGGGCTGGAAGAAACACAAGCTGGAATCAAAATTGCCGGGAGAAATATCAATAACCTCAGATATGCAGATGACACCACCGTTATGGCAGAAACTCAAAAGAGGAACTTTTGAAGAGGAACTCAAAAGCCTCTTGATGAAAGTGAAAGAGGAGAGTGAAAAAGTTGGCTAAAGCTCAACATTCAGAAAACGAAGATCATGGCAACTGGTCCCATCACTTCATGAGAAATAGATGGGGAAACAGTGGAAACAGTGTCAGACTTTATTTTGTGGGGGCTCCAAAATCACTGCAGATGGTGACTGCAGCCATGAAATTAAGACACTTACTCCTTGGAAGAAAAGTTATGACCAACCTAGGTAGCATATTCAAAAGCAGAGACATTACTTTGCTGACTAAGGTCCGTCTAGTCAAGGCTATGGTTTTTACAGTAGTCATGTATGGATGTGAGAGTTGGACTGTGAAGAAGGCTGAGCACCAAAGAATTGATGCTTTTGAACTGTGGTGTTGGAGAAGACTCTTGAGAGTCCCTTGGACTGCAAGGAGATCCAACCAGTCCATTCTGAAGGAGATCAGCCCTGGGATTTCTTTGGAAGAAATGATGCTAAAGCTGAAACTCCAGTACTTTGGCCATCTCATGGGATGAGTTGACTCACTGGAAAAGACTCTGATGCTGGGAGGGATTGGGGGCAGGAGGAGAAGGGGACGACAGAGGATGAGATGGTTGGATGGCATCACGGACTCGATGGACATGAGTCTGAGTGAACTCCGGGAGTTAGTGATGGACAGGGAGGCCTGGTGTGCTTCGATTCAAGGGGTCGCAAAGAGTCGGACATGACTGAGCGACTGAACTGAACTGGACATAAAAATAGACAGAAGGTAATGTGAAGAGACATGGGGAGGAGAGGGACGGTGTTCTGAGATGACTATTTGGCTGTTTCTCCCTCCCTAGCTCCCCACCCCCCCCCACCATGGGTTTCTCCATTACTCTTACACGACTACAGCGATTACAGCATTCCTGACACCAGATGTGGGTGGGATTTCCCCCACCAAGCACTTTCCGCCACACCCGCTGGGTGTTCCTCAATTTCACTTCATTCGGACACTCTCTACCTGGAGACAGCATCAGGTCGTATAGGTGAAGAGCTCCGTCTCACAAGATTGCCTCACCCTTCTTCAGATGCCAGTCACAAGTTGTAGGTCTCCAGATGAGCCACAACTTCTGTCCAACATGGCCACAAGTCAGGAATTCCCATAACCTCCTCCTGCTTGGACTGGATGATTTACTAAAACTCAGGGAAACATACGCATCTGTTTACTAACGGTTGTGACAAAGGAGACAGATGTACAGCCAGATGAAGAGATAAATATATAGTGAGGTCTGTGAAGGTTCCAAGCTCAGGATCTTCTGTCCCTGTGGAGCTGGGATGAATTACCCCCCCCTGAATGGGCTGCCCAGGTGGCGATAGTGGTAAAGAACCTGCCTGCCAGTGCAGAAGACATTAGAGGCCTCAGTTTTATCCCTGGGTTGGGAAGATCCCCTAGAAGAGGGACTGGCAACCCACTCCAGTATTCTTGCCTAGAGAATCCCCATGGACACAGGAGCCTGGGGGTCTATAGCCTGTAGAGTCGAAAAGAGTCCAATACAACTGAAGCAACGGAGCACACACACACACCATCCTGAGTATTCACTGGAAGGACTGACGCTGAAGCTCCAATACTTTGGTCACCTGATGCGAAGAGCTGACACATTGGTAAAGACACTGATACTGGGAAAGATTGAGGGCAGAAGGAGAAGGGGGTGACAAAGGATGAGATGGTTGGATGGCATCATCAAGTCAATGGACATGAGTTTGAGCAAACTGTGGGGACAGGGGAGCCTGGTATGCTGCAATCCACACCAGACACAACTGAGGTTGCAAAGAATCGGACACAACTGAGCAACTGAACAACAGCAACAACCCTCCTGGTACATGGATGTGTTCGCCAATCTGGATACTCTCTGACCCCCATACTATTGGAATTTTATGGAGGTTTCCTCATGTGACCATGGTCCATTATTATCTCCATTTCCAGCCCCTCTTCCCTCTCTGGATAATGGAGGCCTGGGGCTGAAAATTCCAAGCTTCTAAATCATGGCTTGGTCTTTCTGGTGACCAATCTCCCATCCAGGAACCATCCAGGTGCCCATCCAGAGTCACCCCAATAGAACAAAAGATGCTCACAAGGCTTTTAGGAGCTCTGGGCCAGGTAACCAGGACAGAGACCAATTTATATGTTTTCTATTATCTCACACCCTAAAATTCTAGGTTGAAACCCCCATCCCCAATGTGATGGTTTTTAGGGGTGAAGCCTTTGTTTAAGCTCCTCAGTTTCTGCAAATTTGTTAAGGCAGCCCTAGCAAACTAACCCAGATGGATGGGATCAGGTGAAGGCTAGGTGATCCTTATGAACTGTCCTAGCTCCATGCTGAAGGACTCACTGAGTCTCAGAAAACAAGGGGATTTAACAGAGTCCTGCTGTCCATGAGAATACGAGAAAATCATTTCCCCCTCCTTTTACCTTTCTCTCAACTCCTTTACCTTTTCATCCCCTGCCCTTGGGTCTCTCTGAGATGTGTTGGTGTAAAACATGGGACTTCCTGCATTTCAGGGCTCTTGCATATCAGATAGGCATAAAGATGATCAGTGTACAGATGCTGCAGAGGGGAATGCATAGGACAATACCAATAAAGTACAGGCACGTAGCACGTGATCAGCAGACAGACACCGTAACCATCAACATTGGGGTGAGCAAGAGCTCCACATTATACTTTATCTGCTGTAAGTCATGATAAGAAATTGTAATTAATGGGTGAATCATTATTAATATTGGTAAATCAAAGTCCTCTTTTAATCTCTCTGTCATTCCTGGGATGTGTCATAAATCTCACAAGCCTCAGTTCAAAGCCTAGATCTATCATTTACAGGTGACAAGACCCAGGTAAGGGGCTTAAGGCATTTGCAGAGAGAAAGATATGGAAGGGGGGCCCTGAAGACACTGAAAAGGGGCTACAGGCTGGGGAGACAGACCCATCCTGATGAAATAAGATGAAATAAGGGAAAAGAGAGTGGAGAATGTAGTAACTGGGCCATGGCAGATTCATGTTGATGTATGGCAAAACCAATACAGTATTGTAAAGTAAAATAAAGTGAAAAAAAAAAAAGGACAGGGAAGCCTAGCGTGCTGCAACCCATGGGGTCATAAAAAGTCACACAAAATTTAGTGACTGAACAAAAAAATAATAAGTTGAACACATTAGAAAATGGAAAATTTGGAAATAAAAATTAAAATATATTGAACCAAAAAAAACCCACATCTGGGTAACTTTGGGGAAGAGGCAAGAGGAATGATTATTTTGTTTCTGACACACCTCCATGCCCCACTCCGGCTGGTTAGTATTGAAGGCAGAGCCGTTAGTATTGAAGGCAGAGCCCTTAGTCCTGAACACCAAGCTCCTTACATCTTTTATCCTAAGCTTTTATTTTATATTGGAGTATAGCTGATTAACAACATTGTGTTAGTTTCAAGCAAAGTGATTCAGTTATACATATACACATTTCTGTTCTTTTTCAAATTCTTTTCTCATTTAGATTGTTATATAATATTGAGCAGAATTCCCTGTACTATCCTATGCATCCTTGTCAGTTATCCTTTTTTTTCAATAAGATGAGACTTTTATTGACATTTGATAAACAAAAAATTTGAAAAACTCCACAGCAAAATACTGTAGGTTTTACTGTAAAAATGCTATTTTTCTGGGTTAATATTTCACAGTATACATTTCTTAACAGAAAGAAACAGTAATCACACTTAAAACCTTCTATCTAATAAGGAACATGTGGAAACAGAGCTTTTTCATCGATGAATTTTAAGCTATGAAAACTATTTGCTAGAGGTGTGTAGTGCTGATAACGAAAGAAGTCTCATATTTAGCATTTTTCTCCCCATCTTCCCAGAAACTATCAAAAGATCAGATTCTATGGGTGATAGAAAAATGACAAGTTTCAGATGTTGCTATTCAAAAGTTTGAACCTTGGCAGCTGGAACCCAGATGGGGCCCAGTGAACTTCTGCTAGGGTTGCCATAACAAAGCATGTAGACTGGATGCTCACACGACGGGCATTTATTTTCTCACAGTTCTGGAGGCTGGAAGTTCGCGGTCCAGGGTGTTGGTTTCTTCCTAGGTCCCTCTCGTCAGTTGGTAGATGGCCATCTTCTCCAGGGTGTTCCTTCTGTCCGTGTCTGTGTCCAAATTTCCTCTTCTCATAAGGAAATCCATCAGACTGGATGAAGGCACACCCTAATGACTCCATTTTAACTCAATTACCTCTTAAAGACTGTATCTCCATATCGCATCCTGAGATTTGGGGAGTTAGGATTCCCAGATGTGACATTTCAGGGAACACAGTAAAGCCCAGAGAAACACCACCACCCCCTCCTCCCCCAACTTGTGTTTCCTCGCAGTTTGAAATGCATGCCATTGATAAAGTAGCATGGTTTCAGATATGACCTGGGCTGGTGTAACGACACTGAAGCAACTCTCTTTCCAGATGTCTTCCAATCACTCTGACCAGCTAGGGAGACTGTCTCAGCTAGGTGCTGATGACTTTAACACTTCTCCAGACCTTACAGGTCTGTTCTTTTAATAACGACAGCTATCAAGCTAACTAACTGGAATAAAAGCCTGGCTTATTTTCCATATATTTGTTTTTCCAGTGACTTCCTCATCAAGGCCAGGAAAAACAGCCTTTCCTTTTAAAGAACTTTATGACATTTCCTTTTCAAATAAATGTACCTTTTAAAAGAAGAATGAGTCCATCTAAAGAGCAAATCAGAGTCCGAATGGTTCACAGAAGTGATAGTCTGCGGAGGATTTCTGCAATGACTGAAGTTTAGGAGACTTTTGTCTCTATTGTAGCCACAGGAATGACAGAAACAGAAAGAATCCATAAATCAAAGGCTGAGAAGAAAAAAATTCCTGAAGGGATGCTGCAGCTAGGAATGGTGGGGCAATTCTGTAGGGTCTCAGGCTAAGATTCTGGGGTCTTAAGCCAATGCTACAAAGCTGACTGGCCATTTCACACCAGAGGAGTGGGTCGCCTCATTTGGGAACCCTTTCCTTTTCAGCCTTCAGCCTCTGAATCCCACCTGTTCTCCTATTTCTCCATCCTGGACAGGACTAAGAGTGGGTCAGCATCAATAGAGCTTTTCTGAATTTACTGAAGCCATCCCACCAGCCAGGGTCAGGATGTCGCCCTGGGTGGTTCATCAGAACCCAGACATCAAATGTTGTCCTGGGCCTGCATCAGTCCAGGAGTTCTCTGGAGTGAGGAACTCTTCCATCAAAAGATGGCCATAGTGACCTGAGCCAGACCTCAGCAAAGCCAGGGAGAGGATACTTGGGGTCTTCTACCTTCTCTTCCTTCACCCAGCTTCCTAGTCTGGGTACTTCCAAATCTTTCCCCACTTCCACCCAAGTTCATATTCTCAACTAGGTAGCTAAGATCTGCCTGCCTTATCAGTCAGTGTTTGCCAGAGAAACAGAATCGACAGGATCTGTGTGTGTGTGTGTGTGTGTGTGTGTGTGTGTGTGTGTGTGTGTATGGAAAGAGGTTTATTGTAAGGAATTGGCTTACAAAATTATGGCGTTACAGAAGCCGGTAAGCCCAAACCTAGAGTGGGGTTGGCTGGCTAGGGACCCATGAGTCAATGGGACAGTACCAATGTGAAGGCAGTCTGCTGGAGATTTCCCTTTGGCTCAGGGGAGCCCAATCTTTCTGTTCTATCCAGGCCTTCAACTGATTGGATGAGGCCCACCCACATTACTGAGGCGACCGTGCCATATATTCGCTATATCTCTGGACTATTTCTGCCAGCTCAATGATGGTCACTTAAGCCTTGACATACCCTCTGTATCCTGCAGCTTGAAGGAACCAAATTTCTATCCACGTTAACATTCCTGGAGAGGCATTAACACAGGAGGCAAAAAGAGTGAGGGTGTCCCACGTGGAGTCAGCATGCCTGGGTCAGAGGTTGGGGTTGGCCTTGTAGAGACAAGGTTTCCCAGGTGGCTTAGAAGGCAAAGACTGCCTGCAATGTGGGAGATCCAGTTTCAATCCTTGCATCAGGAAGATCCCCTGGAGAAGGGAATGGTTACCCACTCCAATATTCCAGGGACAGAGGAGCCTGGTGGGATATAGTCCATGGGGTTGCAGAGTCAAACATGACTGAGCAACTAACACTTTCACTTTCACACTTGTGGAGACAGGAAAGGATGTCCCTCTCTCTCTGTTTCCACTGTGGGCCCCAGAACAGTTCCCCTGAAGCTGCTGGGGACACTTGTTCTACTCACCTGTTGTTCCCCTCTAGTGGATCCCAGGATCCAGGTGCAGGGACAGATACCAGGGAGTCACACTGGGGTCACAGGTCCAAGACATAACTTCTAGCCCTGTGTTACTAACAATAAAGTTGATACTTTAACAGTTATTTGTTCCTGTGCCTATTTCTCAATTGGTTCATAATGCAAAGGTGAACACATGATGTTTACAAATTGCACATGACAGGGGACAACAGCCAAACTTCTACTTTGTGGGTTAGTCAAGAATTAACGAGTAGGAGCAGCTCAGAGAAAATGACCCTCAGCAGCGAAGTCAGAGTCTGCTTTGGGTGAGATGGTGTGGACTACATCCCACATCCTAACCCACTGTGCTTATCAGACAGTTAGTTGTAGGCTGATTCTGCCCCTCTGCATGGGGAATTGCAACCAGTTTACCCAACAGACACAGGGGATGGCAGGAGGTCTGCAGAATGCATACTGCGGTTGATCAGTTGGCCAGTTGTTCTGCTCATTTTTCCCTTCATCAAGTATAGTTTAGTTTTGTTTCTAGGTAATTAATTTCTATAAAGACAGGGAGGAAACTATGAGGGAATTGGCAGGCCAGTAGGGAAACAAGATCTCTCCATACATCAGTCACTTCCAAAGAGTGAATTCTTCGGCTCCAAGACCAGCAGAAGTCATTTGATCTATTTAACAACACAGGATTCCCTGAATTAGTCCCATTTATTTCAGTGCTGAGGTTAGTGGGCTAATGGGCATCAAGGTCTCAGCCAACAGCTTGCTGGCTGCTAGTCTTTTGTGTTGAAAAGATACCTTGAAAATACATAGACTCAAAAGCTCATAGGAGCAAATGTATCCTGGGGAAGATGGAACTCTAGGCCAAGCATGGGGTGTCTCTTAGTCACCTATTGTAATGCAATCATTGATCACTTCATCTAGAATATCTCTCTGTCCCACACCAAAAAGTTACTTGCTAAGCTCTTGCCCATTTTTTTTTTTTTACTTCGTATCTATACCCTGAAATATTTGGAGAGAGACTTTCTTGTTTACACAGAAAGTCATGTATTGTATGATCCCACTTATGTAAAATATTCACAAAAGGTAAATCCATGGAGACAGAAAGTAGATTAGTGCTTGACAGGAGCTGAGAATGGGAACAGAGATGAACTGTAAATGGGCATGTGGGTTCTTCTTGTGGTGATGAAAACGCTCTAAAGATAGATTATGGTGATGGTCATGCAACTCATTAAGTTTGCTAAAAATGATTATACAATTAAAATGGATACATATTAGTCTATAATTTATACTTCAATAAAGTTGCTTGTAAATAAAATGAGGAAGAAAGAGGACTCAGGGAGTTGCTGATGTTTGCTCCCATTCTCTAGGCCTGTCGGTTTCCATCAGTCTCTCTGGCTTTCACCTCCAGCTAAGATCTCTTGGCCTCAAGGCTTTTTCTGGCCACCAATACTCACTCTGCCCACATGTGTGGCAGACTGAAGTGCCAAGGAATCCATGTCCTTTGAGAGCAACCTTCAACCAATAGCTGCTAAGAATTGGTGTATAAATACCTTATCAATTTAAATGTAAAAAGCTCTCTGCCCTAGAGGCATGTTTTGTATGGTACTTCCCAGAGTTCTCCAAGTGGACCTGAAATTCCAGTTTCCCGCAGTAATGACTTGCTCCAGGAGATATATTTTACAGGCTTCCTTCCCTCCCTTGCCTCCATTTCCCACTCCTGTACTGACATTTCATACCAAATTACTTCCACTTAAATCTTCGTCTCAGAGGCTGGTTTTAAGGTAACCCACTAAAGAAGATGTGTTGGAAATTGCAAAGAAGTAACAATCATTTAGACTGGAGTTGATCGATCCCTAGACTTTGGAGTCAGATGGCCTAGGTTGGAGCCTCAGCCCTACTTTACTACTCATGTGACTTTAAGTTTCTCTGTTCTAAAATCTCATATAACCTCCCTGTCTAAACAGGATAACTATACCATCTCAGTCACAGGGATGCTGTGAGGATGCAGTGCAGGGATACAGCTGGAGCTCTTAGAAGAGGGGCTGGCACATAGTAAATGTTTAATAAGATGTAATTATGTGTGATTTTATGAGGCAATGACTGGTCTACCAAATAATAACAGACATTGGAACCAAACCGAAAAAGAGGGTAGGGGTGGGTCTTTCTGGAGCTCAGCCATAGAGGGTACGTTTGTAGCCAAGATCGTAACGCTTTGGGCTTGTTGCTTGGATGACACCCTCACCAAATAACACCAGCCACTCTGGGGGTGGGCAGACAATGGAACAGACAGTGCCTTATTTTGTCTTGATGACTAAACGGGATTACCTATTCCTCCAAAGGGACCCATTTTCCTAACAGTAATTATCAAAAATTAACAGGATTAGCTTTATGACCTTCTGAAAAGTAGAGGACACTATCATATTTTATTTCGTTCCATGTTGAGCCCACGTTGTTTATCGGATCATATTTTATTTGGTTCCATGTTAAGCCCAAATTGTTCATTGGATCGATAAGCAATCCTGCTGTGACTGTGTTACTTTGAAAAGTGGTTTCCTTTCTCTTAGCCTCAGTCGTCATCTGTCAAAAGGCAATAAAAATACTCAACTTAAAGGGATGCCCTGAGATGTTACAACCCACTGTATGTAAAGAGACTCGTGTATAAGGTCTAGCATGGAGCAGATAGCCAACATTTACCCCCTTGTCCTCTCTGGTGATGCTTCTCCAGCGATGTTAACTTGGAGAGAAGCTGGGCTCTTCAACCTGTAGGAAATAGGGCATGTGTCAAAGCAGAGGTGATGACCATTAAATTGACAGAGATAATCCAGCAGGCCCAGCAAATGTGTGGCACACCCCCCCATTCCCCTGACCGCGATAACAGCAGACATTACTAATCAATCACTCCTCTCTTTATTTGAGTTTGGATACAGTTCCAGAATCTTTTCCAGCAGAGCACTCAAGGCCACCACTACCAACTGATCAAATTTGGCATGCAAGATGAAAGTTATTTGCCAACCTCTAGCATAAGCTTAAAAATAGTGACATTTACCACAAGGTCTGGTACTCAATAAACACTTAATAAATAGGTGACTAATGAATAAATGCAGTGAGATTAGTTAATACTGCCATCACCTATGTCTTCATTAGCAATCTCACTCAATGATCAAGTCCAAATTCCTCCAAATCCTCCTCCCATAATGTGAATCTTTCCTTGTGGTTGAAGGATTTGGAGGAAACCTGGAATGCTCATAACTATAGGTTCAAAGGAACCTCCTATGAAAATACATATATTGGTATTATCTCATCTTGGGAGATTAAAGCTCCTTTGAGTTACAGCATTTTTATCTAGTGCTGGCTGCACAGAAACTTCTGAGATGTGTAAGTTTCTGAAGCAGTGCTTATTCTGGCAACAAAGGAGAAATCCTTAATTGGTAGAACATAGCCAACTATTTTCTGACCAGGAGGCACATCTCAAAACTGCATGTCAGGAGGATACTACTGAGCTGAAATGCTGAAGCCGATGGTGATCTCCTTAGGAAATTGGTTTTAGCCATAGGAACGACTGCCCTTTTAAAACAAAAAGACCAGCATCTGACATCAAGTCTGTAATTCCAAACATCCCATGCTATTAGTCACAGCAAGATCAATTCTTGGTCCAATGTTTGCTTTTTTCCTATTATAAATTTAAAGGTATTAATTATATTTATACCATTATGAAATTCAAACATATTCATTATAAATGCAAAAAAAATTGAAAGAAGAAAACAAAATTATCCATAGATTCACTATTCAAAGATAGTCAGTATTGGACTTCCCTGATGGAGCAGTAGATAGGAATCCACTAGCTAATGCAGGGAACATGGGTTCGATCCCTGTCCTGGGAGGATTCCAAATGCCGGCGAGACAGCCTGCTCTAAAGCCAGTGATCTGTAACAAAGAAACCATCACAGTGAAAAGTCCGTGTTCCACAACTAGGGAGTCGCCCCCCTCACAGAAACTAGAGAAGCACACAGCAAGGAAAACCCAGCCCAGCCAAAAATAAAACAAATACATAATTAAAAAGTCAACTGTGAAAGCTGACCTGCATCATTAATTTTTTAAAAATAGATAGCATTAAAATATGGAGCATTTCCCCATTGTCATTTTTCTATGCATAAATAAGCATGTTTGTGTATTACATGTAAAGACTTTACATTCTACTTTTGTGTTCTCCAGTTTAACTTAACATTTCTCCATGTTTTTGCAAACTCTCCACACATATTTTAGTTGTTGTATAAACATTCCAATAAGTGAATACGCCCTAATTTACTTAACCTTTAGATGATACTGTCCAACATTAGGTTATTGCTGATGTTATTTCTATTGTCAAAATGCTATGATGACTTATTTGCATATAAGGTTTTTTCTGTATATATGAATGTATGAGTGTTTCCTTGGAACACTTAGATTCTAATTCACTCTTTGTCCTTCTCTCTCTCTTTCTCTCAGAGGTATAGAATACATAAAATGATACAGTATGCACATTTTAAGTGTAGAGCTCAACTACTCTTTACATATGTATCCAGGTACCACTATCCAGTCAAAGTGTAGTATTTTTCCAGCACACCAAAAAGTACCCATGAGTCCCTTCTATAGCATGATTTTTCAATAAAAATTTGCGTGTAGCACCCTACAAAGAAACATGTCTCCTTCTTTGTCCTACAAAATTAACAGTTTCTTTTCTGACCCAGAAAAGTCAGAATCACTATCACTGTGTTTGATTATAGTGATGTCTTCCTTTCCCATCACTCTGGAACCTCGGTGTATGCTAGGTCCTCTCAAAGATGCTCAGAGGTTGCTTCCACCATCCTTAAAGGAACTCAGAGGCATGCTAGTCAAACTCTACAAATGGCATTTAGTCCTCCTTCCATCTGTCCTTGGCATGTTGTTTAGAAAGTTTAAAATACTACTTATTTTCTCTCCAGTTTAATAAATGGCTTTGGAAGAAGCCAGTGATTTTCTCTCTAGCAGTTGTGGAACTTGATAAAAATAATTTATGAGATGATAACTCACCAGGGATAATTGTATGAATGCCAAAATAAAATACCTATGTATACAAATAAATGAGTAAAAATTAGAAAGAAGAAAAATAAACAAAGACATTTCTCTAATTCTTTCCTTGATCTAATTCTAAATTACCACCACCCCATTATCATCATCACCATCATGTTTATTGAATACCTGCTGTGTGCCAGACATTACCTAAATTATTTATATACATTTAATTCTCATTTGATGGATAAGGAAAGTGAGGCCATATGCCACACAGGAAGTAAGTATCGAGATTGGCATTTGAACCCAGTGTGGTTGCCTCTGAGACTAGCCCATTTAGTCACCAAGCCATACCTCTGCTGAGGTAACGCACACATGAAGTTCTAGGTAATGGTGATTCACTGAGCTACCATTTAGATTTCCAACAACTTACCTATTTGCAATGGTATATGCCAATTCTGGGCTTCCTAGGTAGTTCAGTTGTAAAGAATCCTCCTGCCAAACAGGAGATGCGAATTCGATCCATGGGTTGGGAAGTTCCTCTGGAGAAAGAAACAGCAACCCACTCTGATATTCTTGCCTGGGAAATCCCATGGACAGAGGAGCCTGTCCAGCTGCAGTCCACGGTGTCGCAAACAGTCGGACACAGTTTAGCAAGGAAACAACAACAACAACATGCCAATTCTAAAATAAGGAAGCCTGCACTTTGTATCCTTGATAAAATAGGTTCCCTATGTTCTACACAGGTTGTAAACCAACGTGAAAAGGAGCTTTATTGTGGCTTAATTTACATACTGTAAAATTCACCCGTTTTGGCATATTTACAGTTATGCAGTCACTACCACAGTCTAATTTTAGAACATATCGATCATCCCCCAAAGAAATCATGAACACATCACAAGTCGCTTTCCATATCCCCCTTTTCCCAGCCTCTGCCAACCACTAAGCTGTTTCCTGTCTCAATGATTTGCCTCTTCCAGACATTTCATAAAATTGAAGTCACGCAGTACATGGACTTCTGTGTCTGGCTTCCTTCTTGTCCATGTGGAGGCATGAATCAGTCCTTCTTCCCTTTATGTTATGCAGCAGTTGTCCAGTGTGCCATCAATATTTTCACCGCACTAAACATCTTTCTCATTCTTTCCCAGTATATAAAGTTGAATTTGTTCAAAACTGCATTTCTCTCTCAGATCAAGCGCTGCCTGACCTCCACACCTTATTCTTAAAGAGTTGCTTACTCCTTTTTTTTCCTTTCTTTCTTTGTCTCTTCTGAATTTTTGTTGTTTTAGTTTGATTTACTTATACTCAAGACCTTAATACATCTGGAATTTTCTTGTACATTCCCAGAGGAAAATCTGTTAGGCCAGGAACTTACTTTACAAAGGCCATATTCCCTACTGGATTCAGATATCATCTTTGTCATATAAAGCGTTTCCTGTAGAAGAGCTAAATGATCTACCCACATTTTTTCTATTTCAAAACCAGCAATAACATATTTATTTGCTACATTTGACTTATATTCTGACATAAGTTGAAGCAAATCTATCCTTGCCATTTATTTGTTTATTGGCTATTTTAGGGCATCTCCTTTTCCATTTGTTTAATCCAGTTTCCTATATCCCCTCTCCTCACTACTAAAACCAAATTGTTAATATTATAATTGATTCTGGAATTTTAATTTAATTTCACTAAATTTTACATCGCACTTCCCCATTCAAAAAATATGGCATTTATTTCCATTTGTGTGGATCTTATTTTATGACATTCAATGAGATTATGACAATAATTTTCTAAAATAGTTTTCTTCAGAGAATTCCTGAGCTTCTCTTCTTAATTATACACCAGGTTATTTTATAGTCGGTGCTACTGTGATTGGGATATTTTTCCATCTACATTCTCCCCATATCCATTTCAAAGTCATTATTGTTAGTACAGAAAAAAGCTATTAATGTTTATATAATTCTGTTCTTTCTAGTCACCTTGCAAATACTAATGCTAGTAAGATTATTGTCTTAATTTTTACAGAGATTTAATTTTGAGCAAAAGGAGAAAGGAGGTGGCAGAGGATGAGATTGTTAGAGAGCATCACTGACTCAATGTACATGAATCTGAGCAAACACCAGGAGTCAGTGAAGGACAGGGGACCCTGGTGTGCTGCAGTCCAGGGGTGGCAAAGAGTCAGACATGACTTCGTGACTGAACAGCAACAAATTTTTACTAGTTTCCTTAATACACAAGCAAACCATCAGTAAAAATAAAGAGTTTAAAATTTTCTTTCCAATGCTTACACTGATTATTTTATTTTCTTATTTTAAATCATTTGCAAGAATTTTGTAACTATTTAAATAATTCACCATTTGGAATACAGTTTTTTATTCATTAACTTATATTTAGGCAATTTCCTTCTATTAGTGGTTTATTTGTTGATTTCTGAGGAATGGCCACCGATTCAAATGGCTTTTCAGCTTCACCTCTGATATTGATGCAATGAAAAGATTATGCTGATACCTCCCCTGATCCAAACCACCCTTGAATTCCTGGAATAAATCTTCCTTGGCCATAATACTGTATTCCCTTGGTGCCAATAGTTTAGTGAAAATGCTTGCCTTTATTCATAAAAAAAGTAAACTTATTTATAGTTTTATCTTTTGGTGCTACCCATTAGAACTGGGTTTTGAATGAATTGAAACACTTCTAATTACTTTCTGTGGGCAAGGTTATCAACCCTGGCTACACATTAGAATCATTTGGAGAGCTACTGTTAGATACTCATGCCTGGTACAACCCAAAGGTATTGAATAGGAAACTCTGGGGATGGGATTTGAACATCAGTAGTAAGCAACAATTAAAAACAGATCTGGAACATTGAACTGGTTCCAAATTGGGAAAGGAGTTTGTCAAGGCTGTGTACTGTCCCCTTGCTTATTTAACTTATATGCAGCATCAGTTCAGTTCAGTTCAGTTGCTCAGTCGTGTCCAACTCTTTATGACCCCATGAATCACAGCATGCCAGGCCTCCCTGTCCATCACTAACTCCCGGAATTCACTCAAACTCACGTCCATTGAGTTGGTGATGCCATCCAGCCATCTCATCCTCTGTCATCCCCTTCTCCTCCTGCCCCAACCCCTCCCAACATCAGGGTCTTTTCCAATGAGTCAACTCTTCGCATGAGGTCACCAAAGTATTGGAGTTTCAGCCTCAGCATCAGTCCTTCCAATGAACACCCAGGACTGGTCTCCTTTAGGATGGACTGGTTGGATCTCCTTGCAGTCCAAGGGACTCACAAGAGTCTTCTCCAACACCACAGTTCAACAGCATCAATTGTTCGGCGCTCAGCTTTCTTCACAATCCAACTCTCACATCCATACATGACCACAGGAAAAACCATAGCCCTGACTAGATGGACCTTTGCTGGCAAAGTAATATCTCTTATGCTATCTAGGTTGGTCATAACTTTCCTTCCAAGGAGTAAGTGTCTTTTAATTTCATGGCTGCAATCATCATCTGCAGAGATTTGGGAGCCCCCAAAATAAAGTCTAACACTCTTTCCACTGTTTCCCCATCTATTTGACATGAAGTGATAGGACCGGATGCCATGATCTTCATTTTTTGAATGTTGAGCTTTAAGCCAACTTTTTCACTCTCCTCTTTCACTTTCATCAAGAGGCTTTTGAGTTCCTCTTCACTTTCTGCCATAAGGGTGGTGTCATCTGCATTATCTGAGGTTATTGATATTTCTCCTGGCAATCTTGATTCCAGCTTGTGCTTCCTCCAGCCCAGAGTTTCTCATGATGTACTCCGCATGTAAGTTAAAAAAGCAGGATGACAATATACAGCTTTCCGACTTGGAACCAGTCTGTTGTTCCATGTCCAATTCTAACTGTTGCTTCCTTACCTGCATACAGGTTTCTCAAGAGACAGGTCAGGAGGTCTGGTATTCTCATCTCTTTCAGAATATTCCACAGTTTACTGTGATCCACACAGTCAAAGGCTTTGGCATAGTCAATAAAGCAGAAGTAGATGTTTTTCTGGAACTCTCTTGCTTTTTCCGTGATCCAGCAGATGTTGGCAATTTGATCTCTGCTTCCTCTGCCTTTTCTAAAACCAGCTTGAACACCTGGAAGTTCACGGTTCACGTATTGCTGAAACCTGGCTTGGAGAATTTTGAGCATTACTTTACTAGCATGTGAGATGAGTGCAATTGTGCGGTAGTTTGAGCATTCCTTGGCATTGCCTTTCTTTGGAATTGGAATGAAAACTGACCTTTTCCAGTCCTGTGGCCACTGCTGAGTTTTCCAAATTTGCTGGCATGTTGAGTGCAGCACTTTCACAGCATCATCTTTTAGGATTTGAAATAGCTCCACTGGAATTCCATCACCTCCACTAGCTTTGTTCATAGTGATGCTTTCTAAGGCCCACTTGACTTCACATTCCAGGATGTCTGGCTCTAGATGAGTGATCACACCATTGTGATTATCTTGGTCATTAAGATCTTTTTTTGTACAGTTCTTCTGTGTATTCTTGCCATCTCTTCTTAATATCTTCTGCTTCAGTTAGGTCCCTACCAGTTCTGTCCTTTATAGAGCCCATCTTTGCATGAAATGTTCCCTTGGTATCTCTAATTTTCTCAAAGAGATCTCTAGTCTTTTCCATTCTGTTGTTTTCCTCTATTTCTTTGCATTGATCGCTGAGGAAGGCTTTCTTATCTCTCCTTGCTATTCTTTGGAACTCCGCATTATATGCAGCATACATCATACAAAATGCTGGACTGGATGAAGCACAAGCTGGAATCAATATTGCAGGGAAGAAATGTCAATAACCTCAGATACACAGATGACACCACCCTTATGGCAGAAAGTGAAAAGGAACGAAAGAGTCTTGATGAAAATAAAAGAGGAGAGTGAAAAAGCTGACTTAAAACTCAACATGCAAAAAACTAAGGTCATGGCATCCAGTCCCATCACTTCCTAGCAAATAGATGGAGAAACAATGAAACAGTGAGAGACCTTATTTTCTTCGGCTCCAGAATCACTGCAGATGGTAACTGCAGTCATGAAATTAAAAGACACTTGCTCCTTGGAAGGAAAACTATGACCAACCTAGAGAGCATATTAAAAAGTCAGAGACATCACCTTGCCGACAAAGGTCTGTATAGTCAGAGCTATGATTTTTTCAGTAGTCATGTATAGATACAAGAGTTGGACCATAAAGAAAGCTGAGTGCCTAAGAACTGAAGCTTTTGAACTGTGGTGTTGGAGAAGACTCTTAAGAGTCCTTTGGACTGCAAGGAGATCAAACCAGTCCATCCTAAAGGAAATCAGTCCTGAATATTCACTGGAAGGACTGATACTGAAGATGAAGTTCCAATACTTTGGCCACCTGATACAAAGAACTGACTCTTTAGAAAAGACCCTGATGTTGGGAAAGATTGAAGGCAGGAGGAGAAGGGGACGACAGAAGATGAGATGATTGGATGGTATCACTGACTTGATGGATATGAGTTTGAGCAAGACTTTGGGAGTTGGTGATGGACAGGGAAGCCTGGCATGCTGCAGTCCATGGGGTAGCAAAGAGTTGGAATGACTGAGCAACTGAACTGAACCGAACTGAACTGAGTTTTTAAAAATACGCCAGGTGAGTCTGTCATTTGGTCAAGTCTCAAAATCACTGTCTGTGATTTGCAATTATTTGAATAATATTGGAGCACCAGCGACTGGGCACCAACTAGCTGCTCTGGGAATCTGGCCTTGCAAACCAGTGGTCAACACCAGCCCCAGACCCTCCCGGCCCTGTAGCCATCTGCCGTTGGACACAGCCCTATTCACGAGAATTCTGGCACCAGCACCAGCTGCTGTTGACCCCAAAGGCAGCTACCCTAGGGCCCAGCACAACACAACAGCAGGTCAGCACCCTCTGTATGAGGCAGGATCTGACTGCCAACTGGGCCAGGGGCCAGCCCCACCCACCAGTGTGCCAGCCGCAGTCAGCACTCGCACAGCAAGAGGAAACATTCCGCCTGTGTAATGGGCAACCCTAGAATGTTTAGCTTTTGTGTCCAGAGGGAAGTATGCTGTTGGGATTCAGGATGAATCTTACATAAGGCCACTTCTCCAAGACCTGGAAATTTAACTAACCTACCTGTGGCATGTTAAATCTCTCCAATTGTGTCTGACTCTTTGCAATCCTATGGACTATCAACTGCCAGGCTCCTCTGTCCGTGGCATTCTCCAGGCAAGAATACTAGAGTGGGCTGCTATGCCCTCCTCCAGGGGATCTTCCCAACCCAGGAATCCAACCGGCGTCTCTTATGTCTCCTGCACTTAGCCGTCTGGGAAGCCCTACCTACTATGTGGACATAAATACAGTAAATTAGGCAAAAGTAGGAGACTGAAGCATATGTTTCAAATAAGGAAAAAAAGATAGAACTCCAGAAGAAGAAGCAAGGGAAGTATAAATAAACAGACTGATAAAGAGTTCAAGGTAATGATTAAAAAGATGCTCAGTGAACTTAGGAAAAGAACTGATGAACATAATAAGAAGTTTAAAAGAGTTAGAAAATATAGGGAAGACCCAAACAGAGCTAAGGAAGGCGATAACTAAAATGATTTTTTTAAAGACAGCACTAGACAAAATCAACAATAAAGTAGATGGTACAGAAGAATAGATCAATGAATTGGAAGACAGAGTAGTGGAAATCTGAAACCCAAGCCGAATAGAAAAATAGAAAAAATTTTGGAAAAAATGAGGACAGATTGAGAGGCTTCTGTGATAACATCAAGCATATTGACATTTGAATTAAAGGGGACCAAAAGGAGAAGAAAAATAGAGAAGGGGAAGGTGATTTATTTGAAGAAATAAAGGCTGAAAAATCTCCCTAACCTGGGGGGAAAAAAAAAAAAAAACAAGCTTTCAGGTGCAGGAAGCACAGAAAATTCCATACAAGATGAATCCAAAGAGGTCTATGCCAAGATACATTATACTTTGCAAAAATTTAAAAAAATGAAAGGAGAATCTCAAAGGCAGCAAGAGAAAAGCAACTAGTTAGATACAAGGGAACTCCCATAAGACTATGAGTTGACTTTTTAATAGAAATCTTGCATGGTAAAAGGGAGAGGCGCAAGATATTCAAAGTGATGAAAGGAAAAAAAACCCTAAAACCAAGAATAGTCTACCCAGCAAGGCTATCATTCAGATTTGAAGGAGAGATAAAGAGTGTTACAGACAAGCAGAAGCTTTCAGTTCAGCACCACTAACCTGGCTTTAAAGAATTGTTGAAGGGACTTCTCTAAAAGGAAAGGAAGAGACCATGAATAGAAATATGAAAATTACAAAAGGATAAATCTCAGTCATAATGGCAAACATATAGTAAAGCTAGTGGACCAACTACTTATAAAGCTAGTAGAAAGGTTCAAAGATAAAAGTAGTAAAGTCATTTACATTTACAATTGGAGAAGGAAATGGCACCCCACTCCAGTGTTCTTGCCTGGAGAATCCCAGGGACGGGGGAGCCTGGTGGGCTTGCTGTCTATGGGGTTCGCACAGAGTTGGACACGACTGAAGCGACTTAGCAGCAGCAGCAGTTAAAGGATACACGAAACAAAAAGATGTAAAGTAGAATGCCAAAAACATTAAGCACTGAGTGGGGGAACAACAAGTCAGAGTTGTTAGAAGACGCTGAAACTTAAGAGATCATCAACTTAAAACCCCATATCGTTACATATAAACCTCATGGTAACCACAAGCCAAAAATCTGAAAAATAAATCCAAAACATAACATAAATAGGCAATCATTGAACCATGAGGGAAGAGACAAAGGAAGACAGGAACAAAATTGTGCTACAAAGCAACCTGAAAACAAGGAACAAAATGGCAATAAGAACATACCGACCAATAATTACATTTTTAAAAAAATTACATAACATTTATTAAGTAGAGTAATGCACTCATTCAATTAGGAGATGTGTCCAGTACCAATAATCTCCTTAAATGTAAATGAACTAAATCCTTCAATCAAAAGACATAGATTGGCCGAGTGGATTTATAAAGAGGTGTACATATATATCATATAGATGTATAGATATTTATGATGTCTACAAGAGACTCACTTCAGATCTAAAGGCACAAACTGAAAGTGAGGGGATACAAAAAGGTATTCCATGTAAATGGGAAAAAAGGAAAGCTGGGGTAGCAAATAATGCTTACATCATGCAAAATAAACTTTAAAACAAAGACTGTAACACAGGCAAATCAGGGCATTACATAATGATACAGAAAATCCATCAAAAGATGTAACAGTTACAAATATATATGCATCCAACACAAGCACATCTAAATAAATATCCAAAATATTAATATCAAACCCTAACAACAGGAAAAACTGACAGTAATACAGTATACTAGGGCACTTTAACACCCCATTCACACTAACGCACAGATGATCCAGACAAGAAACCAATGGGAAACACTGGCCTCAAATGACACCTTATACCTGATGAACTTAGTAGCTGCATACAGAGCGTTCCAACCCCAAACAGTAGAACACACATTCTTTTCAAGTACACACGGAACATTCTCCAGAAAAGAACATATGCTAAGCCACAAAACAAGTTTCAATAAATTTAAAACCACTGAAATCATACCACGCATCTTATTCAACCACAGCAGTATGAGATGAAATCAACTACAAGAAAAAAACCCTCAGAAAAACACACAAACATCTGGAAGCTAAACAATATACTGCTAAACAACAAATGGGTCACTGAAGAAATCAAACAAGAAATCAGAAAATATTATATGGAGGCAAATGTTAATAGAAACAAAACATTCCAAAATCTATAAAACAGCTCAGGAAACAGGAAAAATATCAAATAAACAATATAACCTTACACCTAAAGGAACTAGAAAAAAAGAACAAATGAAACCCAAAGTTAATTGAAGGAAATATATAATAAAGATAAAAGCAAAAATCAAAGAAACAGAGGCTAAAAAAATACAATAGAAAAAAAAAAACACAATGAAACTAAGAAGTGGCTCTTTGAAGATTTTTTTTAAATGGATAAACTTTTAGCCAGATTCATCAAGTAAAAAATAGAGGACCCAATTAAATAAAATCAGAAATCAAAAAGAAGAAGTTATAGCCAATGCCACAGAAATTCAAAGGATCACAAGAGATTATCGTGAACAATTATATACCAGTAAAATGAACAACCTAAAAGAAATGGATGAATTCCTGGAAACATATAATCTCCCTAGACTGAATCAGGAAGAAATAGAAAATATAAACAGATCAATTACTCAGAATGGAATCAAATCAGTAATTTTAAAAAAATCTCCCAAAAAACAAAAACCAGGACCAGATGTCTTCACAGGTAAACTTTACGAAACAGTGAAAGAAGGGCTATACTGAACTGAACTGAACTGAACTGAATACCTGTCTGGGTATTTACCTGAAGAAAACAAAAACACTGATTCAGAAAGCAGTGTGCACACCAAAGTTTATCACGGCCTTATTTACAATATCCAAGACATGGAAGCAACAGAAGTGTCCACTGACAGACGAAGGAAAACATAGCAAAGAATAAATTCTTGCCAATTGCAACATCCCAAATAGATCTAGAGGCTAAAGTGCTAACTTAAATAAATCAGACAGAAAAAGATGAATACTGTATGATTTCACTTATATGTGGAATTTTAAAAACAAAGCAAATAAACAAGCAGAGCAAAACAGAAACAGATTCGCAGATATAGGGAACAAACTGTTGGCTGCTGGGGCGAGGGGCGGTGGGGATGAGCAAAATAGAGGAGGAAGATTAAGAGTCACAAACTTCCAGTTAAAAAATAAATAAGCTACATGTAAAATAATGAAATTAGAACACTCTCTAACACCATACACGAAAGTAAACTCAAAATAGATTAAAGGCCTAAATGGAAGACCAGATACCATGAAGCTCCTAGAGGAAAACACAGGCAGAACAGTCTGACATAAATCACAGCAATATCTTTTTGATCTGTCTCCTAGAGTAATGGAAATATAAAATATAAGCAAAAATAAACAAATGGGACCTAATTAAACTTGAAAATTTCTACACAGCAAAGGAAACCATAAGCAAAATGAAAAGACAACCTACAAAATGGGAGAAAATACTTGCAAATGATGTAACTGACAGGGGATTAATTTCCAAAACATGTAAACAGATCATACAGCTCAATATATAAAAAAAAATTTTTTTAATGGGCAGAAGAGCTAAATAGACATTTCTCCAAATAGGACATACAGATGATCAAAAGACAAAGATCCACATCTGTAATTATTAGAGAAAAGTAAATCAAAACTGCAACAAGATATCCCTTCACACCAGTCAGAATGGCCTTAATCAAAAGTTTACAAATAATAAATGCTGGAAAGGGTTTGCAGAAAAAGGAACACGCCTACACTGTTGGTGGGAATGTAAATTGGTATAGCCATTATGGAGAACAGTCTGGGGGCTCCTTTAAAAACTAAAAATAGAGGTACACTGTGACCCTGCAATCCCAACTCCTAAGCATGCATCTGGAGAAAATCATAATTTGAAAAGATACGTGCACCCCAGTGTTTACTGCAGCACGATTTACAATAGCCAAGACATGGAAGCAACTTAAATGTCTATCGACAGATGAATGAATATATTGGTACAATGGAATATTACTCATCGTAGAAATTATCATTCTAAGTGAAGTCAGTCAGATAGATACAGAAAGATGAATATCATAGGATATTATTTACATGTGGAATCTAAAAAAAAATGATACAAATGAACTTATACACAAAACAGAAATAGACTCACAGACATAGAAAACAAATTTAACGTTACCAAAGGGAAAAAGGGAATGGGGAGAGAAAAATTAGGAGTTTGGGATTAACATACACACACTACTACATATAAAACTAAAAAATACATAATCAACAAAGACCTGCTAAATAGCACAGGGAACGATACTATTTTGGGAAAAGGAATCTGAAACAATTAATATATATGTATGCATAGCTGTATCATTTTGCTATATACCTGAAATTAACACAACATTGTAAATCAACTATACTTGAATTAAAGAAACAAAATAAACTGAAAACAAACATGCAAATAAATAAATCACAGGATAGAACGTACAGCAGAAAAATGTAATCAATATGTATGGTGACTGATATTAACTGGACTTACCATGATGATCACTCTGTAACGCATCAAATCACTGTCTCGTACACCTGAAATTAATATAATATTATAAGTCAATTATACTTCAATAGAAGGTAATTGGAGCAATTTGCTTTTCATATGACATTATATAGAACTCAGCTAAGAATCTCTCTGATCTGCAGCTCTTTTAGAATGCTAAACTTTTCATCTCTTTTAAGTAATTGGTTCCTTCAATGTTCTACCTTTTCCAGAGTCATTTTATATATATATATTTTTTTTTTTTTTCAAAAAAGTAGCCATTTCATATGACCAAACTGTCTTCCTGAGTCAGACTTATGTGGGGGTTTAATCTGATATTTTCATTTTTCCAATTAAAAATTTTAAATTGATATATAATTGATGTATAACATTATATGTATAGCATTAGTTTCAGGTGTACAACATAAGAGTTGATATTTGTATATTGCAAAATGATCACTATGAGTCTATTTATGATCCATCACAATCAGTCAGTTCAATTCAGTCACTCAGTCCTGTCTGACTCGTTGCAACCCCATGGACTTCAGCATGCCAGTCTTCCCTGTCCATCACCAACTCCCAGAGTTTGCTCAAACTCACGTGCAACGTGTTGGTGATGCCATCCAACCATCTCATCCTCTGTCGTCCCCTTCTCCTCCTGCCTTCAATCCCTCCCAGCATCAGGGTCTTTTCCAATGAGTCAACTCTTCGCATGAGCTCGCCAAAGTATTGGAGCTTCATCGTTAGCATCAGTCCTTTCAATGAATATTCAGAACTGATTTCCTTTAGGATGGACTGGTTGGGTCTCCTTGCAGTCCAAGGGACTCTCAAGAGTCTTCTCTAACACTACAGTTCAAAAGCATCAATTCTTCGGTGCTCAGCTTTCTTTAAAGTCCAACTCTCACATCCATCCATCATCATACATAGTCATAACTGTTTTTTCTTGTGAATGAAGATTTTTAAGATCTGAATTTTTTAACAGCTTTCAAATATATAATACAGTATTATTAATTATAGGCACCATACTTCACAATACATTCCCCAGACTTATCTATTTTATAACTGGAAATTTGTGCCTTTTGATTCCTTTCACCCAATACGGTATTTCAAAAATGAGCTTTTGAGCTTGTTTTCTTTTATGCTGTTTGTGCCTTCTGTTCTATGACATCAGATTTTACAAGCATTAATTTGCTGTTCAGAATGTTTTATTGTATTTTGTTCTTATTCTAACATCTTGGGGTTTATAACAAGTTCTCTTATTGTTTTATTAGTGATTCTTTACAGTAAAGCATTGAAGTTTATTAATTTTTCTCTGACTCCAGCTTTTATTGTATTTCATAGACGGTTATAAACTGTTGCTTTATTTATTGCTTTAAAAAAGATTGAATTTTGTTGTCTAAGATTGTGTGTCTCAATTTTTAAGTTCTAAGAAATGAATTTCTAATATTATTGAATTATTATCAGAGAGAATTTGGCTAGAATAAAATCTCTTTATTTCATTTGTTGAGACTTTATATTCAGATATCATGGGTACTAGAAAACAATACTTTCGTTAATATAAGTCTGTTTCTGTACATATCTATTGAGTTTTTAAGTTGCAATTTCTCCTGTCCTTATATATTTGTATTTCTATTTTTTTCTTTATATGGTAAAGAGGAGCATTGATTTCTTCAAAAACATATGTATTTTTTTCATCAAGTTCTGATTATTTTCCTAATAGTTTTCAGTTTTTGAACTTGGTGTTACTTTGTGTTTGGCACGGGTTCAAGTGAGTTTTAACCATAACTCATTCATTTAAGCTCCAGGCAACCCTCGGAGGACGCTAAGAAGGATGTGAAACAACTTTGCACAGCTTCAGAGGTAAGATAAAAGGAGCAGATTCAGGGTCCAAACTGGGATGGTTTGGATACAGTCTTGTCCGCAAATAATACCCTACATCTGACATCTGTGGCATGGTTGACTTTCCACTCTTGCAAATGATCTCCTCATTACACTGCTACTCTTGTAACTAAATCCAGTGGGTCCCAGCTAGTGCCAGGCTCAATCCAGGACTCAGCACCCTTGTTGAGATCTTTTTGGATTATGTCTAAAAATGTGATTAATTCATTGATCTATCTAAAATATAGTTCAACACCTACTATGTGCCAAGGATTTAGTGCTGGAAGTAGAGTAGTGAATAAAACTGATTATACCTGCCCTCATGGGGCTTATAATCTATGGGGTGAGATGGTCATAAAGCAAAAACTGTAATAAATGATTTTTTCTTTTTTATAAAGTAATATTTATTTATTTGGTTGTCCCTGGTCTTACTGTGGTATGTGAACTCTTAGTTGTAGCAGGTGGGGTCTAGTTCCCTGACCAGGGATTGAACCTGGGCCCCCTGCACTGGGAGCCTGGAGTCTTAGCCACTGGACCACTAGGGAGGTTCCATAAATGATTTTTATACAAAAGGAAATCAGTGCTACAGTAAAGGTGATTAGGAGTGTTGACTGCAGTTTCACTAGGATAGTCAAGAAAGGCATAAATGAGCTGACGTGGGTGCACAAGCTTGAATAGGGTGAAGGAGGGAGGTGTGCAGAGATCCTCTGCAGGGTTGTAACTGGTGGAGAATTTTCTATACAGAGTGAATAACCAGGGCGGTGTCATGAGAAAGGCCTGACTGGTGTGTTTCAGAGACAGCAAGGACGCCAGGGTAACAGAGGAGCGTGAGCGACAGGGAGGGGAGCTGCTGCTCAAGGTGAGAGATGATGGGCTTGAGAGCAGTTTCATTGTGTGTGTGAAGCCCAGGGGGAGGACAGGGAGCAAGAACCTTGTTTAGGAGAAAGTAGGGAAGTGCGTACTGGAGACAGGGAGTTAGGCAACTCTTCTGAGGACTTCTGCTGCAAAGGGAAGAGAAACACGAGGAAGCAGGACCAAGAGAGGACTTTGGTTTTGACCAGAGAAGTAGCAGTAAGTTTGAATCCTGAAAAGCATGCTACTCTAGAGAGTGGGGAGGCGAGAGAAGGACGTGGTGGAGTGATGTCCAAAAACCAAGAGAAACAGGGGCGTCTCGTGGGCAAATGAGAGTGGGCTAGCCAGGAGCCCGGCTAGCATGTCCACCAAAACATGGCGGATGCAATGAACACTGCGGTATGTGTCTTTTTGAATTATGTACCGCAGTGTTCATTGCAGCACTCTTTACGATAGCCAGGACGTGGGAGCAACCTAGATGTCCACTGACAGATGAACGGATAGAGAGGACGCAGCACATCTATGCAAAGGGATATTACTCAGCCATAAAGAGCAACGAAATTGGGTCATTTGTAGAGATGTGGAGGGACCTAGAGTCTGTCATACAGAGTGCAGTGAGTCAGAAAGAGAAAAACAAACATTGCATATTTATGCATATATGTGAAGTCTTAAAAAAGAAAGGTACAGATGAACCTATTTGCAGAGCAGGAATAGGAATGAAGATGTAGAGAATAGCATGTGGACGTGGAGGGGAGGGGAAGGCGGGATGGATTGGGAGATTAGGATTGGCATACATACACTGCCACGTGTGAAACAGATAGCTATGGGGACCTGCGGGAGGTCAGCTCAGTGCTCTGATGACCCAGATGGGAGTGATGAGGGGGGCGGAATGGAGACCCAAGAGGGAGGGTTAAATATATACATATAGTTGATTTACTTCATCGTATAACAGAAACTAACACAACATTATAAAGCAATTATACCCCAATAAAAAATACCTTTAGTCGAAGCACATGCAGGGGAGTCTGGAAATGAGGCAGAAGGAGCTTGTGGGAACCCTCTTCTGCTTGCTTTCTCCTTCTTCAGTGACCCACGAAGCAGGTCCTCAGGCAGGCGAGGGAGAGAGAGGGGTATCAGAGACCGAAGGGCATGGGAGAGTAACTGGACTAGCAATACATGGAGGGACAGAGCAGCCTCAAGGGCCCACCTGAGGCGCATGGTTGTAGAGGAGAACCTGTCCCTTTATGACGGCCGTGGGACGTGACACCCAAGAGCTGGGCAGCTGTGTTTCTTAAACATGGAGGGCATCACTTCGCCCTGAGAGAGAACTACTCAAGCTTTCAAAGAGGAGCAGAGACAGATGTTCAGACAGACCTGTGTGTTCACATCTCTGGTTCCAGCTTCTTCCCAAGGCATAGCTTTATCCGTAACCTTCTTTCAGTTAGGTTGTTCGATTCCATCCCATATCTCAGTGTACCAACTGTAGAAACAGAAGCCCAGTTTGCGTGGCTTCAACCACCTGAGGCTTCATTCTCAGGTCTGAAACAAGGAGCAAGGGTGGGCCATACGCAGTAGATCACAAAGGCATCAGGGACCCAGGCTGATTCTCTCCTTCTGGCTCGTTACTTCTGAGTAATGACTTCTATCCTCATGGTCCTAACATAGCTGCTGGAGTTCCAGCTATTGTTTCTGCATTCCAGAAAGAATGGAAATAGCAAGGGATTAGAGGGCACTCACTAACTGATTTAGCACCCTCTCCCAAAGGATATCTTGGAAGCTCCACAAAGACATCTATTGCTCTTTCTTTGATCACCTCAAACTACAAGGAAAGTTGGGGACCATTGTTTTCTGCTTGGGCATATCATCACCCTAAATAAATCAGGACTTTTTATCAAACAAGAAGAGAAGAACAGGTATTTGTCAGGCAGCTTGCAGACTGAAGCATATCCACTTTTCCCTTGAGTCTTTTTGAAATGGATTCCTGAGGTATACAAGCAAAAGGGACTTGAACTACACTAAGGAATAACAACAGGTACAAGGTGAATTGAGATGAGGGTGAAAAACAGAGGCTGCAAACAAGATGGAAATGAGTTTGGGGTACAAGGCTGAAGCTACAACTTAAAGATGCACGGACTAGACAGAAACGCTGGCAACACACTGAACTTCTGAGAGGGGTAAAGTTGATAAAACAAAAGTGAATTTGGACAAGAAAATGTTTGAGATAAAATACAGCAGTTCAGTTCAGTCGCTCAGTCGTGTCTGACTCTTTGCAACCGTGTGGACTGCAGCACGCCAGGCCTCCCTGTCCATCACCAACTCCCAGAGCTTATTCAAACTCATGTCCATCGAGTCGGTGATGCCATCCAACTATCTCATCCTCGGTTGTCCCTTTCTCCTCCTGCCTTCAATCTTTCCCAGCATCAGGGTCTTTTCAAATGAGTTGTCTTCTAACCTTTTTTTTTTTTTTGTAAGATGGTATCCCTTTAACTTTTTACTTTATTAATGGCCTTTTTGCTGACTCATTCTATATTCTCATCATACCCAGGAAAATTGTCGAGTTTTCACTAATCATTGTTTGAAAAAGTCCAAAACGACAAAAGAACTTCCATGAATTAGGTAGCATTTTTCACTTATACGTTACAAGAGCATATATACACATTTGATAAAAACAGATCTAACCTTTATTTATTCAGTCGACAGATGAGGGAGCTTTAAAGAAATCAGATTCCCTTAAAGCTGGATTTCATGAGACAGTTCTTGAAACACTCCAGTGGAACCCTGTCAGTGAGGTCCTCTTGACCAGCCTGTTGAAACTTGCCCTATCCTGGTCATTCTAATAGATAGCCCCTTACACTTTTCTTCACTCTTTACTCTCTGATAATACTTGTTCACATATTTATTTGCTCATCTTGGTTGCATGTATAATCATAGAATTTAGAATGCAGTCTCCAGGAGGGCAGGGACCTTCCATGTTTTATTCATCACTGAACGCCCCCTGCATGAGCACCATCCTGGGTATCATAGGTTCTTGATAAATATTTGGTGATTACTACTGTTAACACTCTCCGTACAGGGCTTGGCACATGATAAGTGCTCCGTAAATGTCTAACTCTCATCATCACAGTCATCATATCATCATCCACTGTCATCACTGCTGTCCTCCCACAGTTCTAAGCCTATAGCCCCAGGGACCAGATCGTGCACCACTAATACACCCAATAATGGAGAGGAAAAGGAAACCCACTTCAGTACTGTTGTCTGGAGAATCCACGGACAGAGGAGCCTGGAGGGTTACAGTCTGAGGGGTCGCAAAGAAGCAGATGTAACTGAAGCAACTTAGCACGCATGCACTACACGTAGTATATGCTTATTTTGAAGAGAAAAAGTCCGCCAAGCTAGTTTGAGACTTGGACCCTTTTCAACCATCACATAAATGGGAGGCTCAGTTCAGTTCAGTTCAGTCGCTCAGTCGTGTCCGACTCTTTGTGACCCCATGAATCGCAGCACGCCAGGCCTCCCTGTCCATCACCAACTCCCGGAGTTCACTCAGACTCACGTCCATCAAGTCCGTGATGCCATCCAGCCATCTCATCCTCTGTCATCTCCTTCTCCTCCTGCCCTCAATCCCTCCCAGCATAGTATTGAACAAAGGCTGTGAGAAGACTCGGGGTGGAGAAAAGGGCTGGTACAGAACAAGGTCAGATAATCCCCTAAGCAGTGGTGGTGGTGGCTGACTGTCACGCATCCTTTCCTTAGCTGGTGTCTCTTCCTCTCTCAGACCACTCTCCAGTCCTGACCAACCCCCCCACCCCGACCCCTATGCTACCCTGGCAAATCGGTGGGGTTTTCTTCTACACGGGACAGATGCCAGACCCAGTTAGGACCCCCACTTATTCTAGTTGTCTCCTGCAAATCTCATCTGCAGGCAAGTATTACACACTGTCAGAGGAATGTTATTTGCTACCTAGAGCTCCCTCTGCTGATACAGTGGGCAGACGGTTCTCCGGAAAAGCCGCAGGTTTCAGAAGCACAGCTGGGCGTCTAGCGGGGCATGTCACCTGCGTCAGCCTGTGGTCTGATCAGAGGCCGTTTCCTTCTCTTGGGTGGGGTTGAGGGTGATGGGTGTCCATGTCCTCATGTGTTTTGGGGAGCCCTGGGGCAGGGGATTTCAGCATCCTGGCTCTTCTGACCTCTACGTGCCCAGGAACCCTGGCGGTTGCACGTGCTTGTTGGAGAGTCAGGAATTCTTGGGGGCAGGACGATGGATGGATGTTTCATGCATAACTCTCTAACTGACATTCAGGAACAGGTGACCCTTGTTTATGATTTCTGTCTGAAGCAGAAGTGAAACCTAAGGGGAGGTTTTAAATTTTTTAAGAGCAAAGTCAGAGTCAATTTGTAGAGTTTGGGTAAACAAAATAAATTCTGCAATAAACCAAAAAGAAACAGGGACATGATGAAGATTTCAAAAAAATAAAAATTATGTATTTGACTTTATTTATTATTCAGCTGAAGTTTATTTAGATTTAGAAGAAGGCATGTCAATCCCTAGTCTCAGGTACCTTCCGTCAGAACTACTGGAGAGAAAGGGAGGGCATCTCCTTTATAGACCAGCCTGCTAACATTCCTTCAATTCTGCCAGTGGTCAGTACCAATATCTTATAGGGAATGCATTATGCCACTCCCCTGCCTCTGTCCTCTAGTAGCCTTTGTGTGTGTGTGCTTAGTCATGTCCAACTCTTTGCAACACTTGGACCATAGGGCGCCAGGCTCCTCTGTCCATAGGATTTCCCAGGCAACAATACTGGAGTGGGTTTCCCTTTCCTTCTCCAGGGGATCTTCCTGACCTAGGGATGAAACCTGAGTCTCTTGTGTCTCCTGCAATCCAGCCAGATTCTTTACCACTGCGCCACCCACTAGCCTTAAGACATGGATATTAGTCTTCTTCACCTTTTACAAATGGAAATGCTGAGGCTTGGTAACACTAAACAACTTGTTTAAACTCATACAGCTAAAAAGTTGCTGTGATGGGGTCTGTGAACTTCAGGTATCAGGCTCCACTCAGCAGCTGTCTTGCTGCTGGAGGAACATCCCAGGCTCATTCCAGCAGCATGTCTGTTATTGGTGTTCATTGTTCAACCAAAGTTGACTCTACCCTGCATTATGGAAAGTGCCAGAAACAGCAGAGTTGAATGAGACCAGTTCCCTAACCTTGGGGTGCTTGGCAATCCTCCATGCAAATCAAGGACTAGGTTGAGTGCCACTTCTTCCAGGCTGCTTTCCCTGACTACTCTTTTTTCCCTCTGATATCTTTAGACACTGCCCTACTGTTACAAATGAAATGAATAATATCTTACCTTTAATGAGCACTTACTGTGTGCCAATCTCTATAGAAAAAAAAACTTTATATGCGTTATCTCATTTAATCCTTATAAGAAATCTATGAGTAAAGCCCTATTATCATCCCACCCCATCCATTTCACAGAGCTTCCCAGGTAGTGTAGTGGCAGAGAATCCATCTGCCAAGGCAGGAGACTCACATTTGATCCCTGGGTTGGGAAGATCCCCTGGAGTAGGACATGGCAACCCACTCCAGCATTCTTGCCTGGAAAATTCAATGGACAGAGGAACCTGGTAGACTACAGTCCATGTGATCGCAAAGAGTTGGACAGGACGGACTGAACACAGATGCACCCATTTTACAGATGAAAAACTGAGGCATAAAGAAGCAAAACAACTGATGCCGAAAGTCTCAGTTGAAAAGCGGCACAGCTGGCAATCTATTTGACAGCTCCGTGAGGGTAAGGACTCCCCCGACTCTGCCCCACCGGTTTCCATCTCATCCCCTAGCCTCATGCTGGGAAAACCAGGATCTCAGAACTACTGATTCACTGATTTACTCTCCCCTCACTGAAAAGTGGTGATAAAACAAGATTCAGGGATGGGGTAGGGAAAGGTATCCCACAAATCAGCTAGAACTTCTTCAGAGCGCTGGCTCTCAGTTAATGCAAGCGTAGGAAGCACACTTAAAAAGAAAAATTCCTTAGGGAATCTTCTGCATTTCTATATCACACTTGCCCAGCATGATGCCTAGCACATAACAGGGTCCAATACATCTGTGTTGAATGACTGAATGAGCTTTTAAAATTCTCAAGAAACTTGCTGCTGTTGTGAAAGTCTGCTGCTGCCAGACGCTTAGGCATTACCTGGGCCCCACAAAGATGCTGGAGGTACTGCTGTCTTGATCTGTCTCAGGACAGGAAAATAGTCCCTAGGATCTCGCTTTCCCATTCCCTCTATCTCAGGTGATTTTTCATCCTAAAAACCTCACATAAGCTGTTTATGGCATCCATAACCTGCCGGAGCTTTTAAACCTCTTTTTGGGGTGGCATTTTATGAGTTGAGATAAACAAACAACTCTCTCTTTCTCCAGGGACCCAGGGGGCTGGATCCTTAACCTCACTCCAGCCTGTGGCTCTCGAGGGAGCTGAACAAGAGTGTGGGCCCCAGAGGACTGTGGTTAAACAGTCCTTTGGTTAAACTGTGCCACGTGGAGGAAGCAGATAACATCACTGCTGCCTAGAGGAGAAACGCAGCAGAACCACTGAAGCAAAGATGGGCTAGAGGGCAGGGATGTCAAGTGTCTCCAGGGCAGTCCCGGCTGGGCTGGGAAGCTCTCTTTAGATACTAAGCAGGAGTTCTGGGGACACGACATGATGATCTTGGGGACCATCTCATTGAATTCTTCATTTGGCTTTAAAGAAACTGAAGTCCTGGGAAAGGAGTGGCCTGTCCAAGTCAGGTAAGCATCACAGTGACTTCATAGAGTAGAAGCAACCTTCCCTGCACCTATTCCCACCTTCCCGTAAGACCTTGATCCCTATAGATTCTATAGGGTGGTTGGAGGGAAGCTGGCTTTGTCCCAGTGCCAGAGGAGGTGTATGGGACCTTGGCCAAGCTGATGAGCACATTCTATCTTTCTGGCCACAGTGCTTGGTTTAGGGGTGACCTGTGACCCGAAGCTGGCTCAATCAGAAAGAATATCTGGACCTTTGAGGAGAATGCTGGGAAATCCTGACCTTCTTTCTCTTGGGCTAGAAATGAACAAAAGATACAATTAGTCTGAGCAACTGATGCCAGGCTGTGACATGAAGAGAGAAACTCAGGATGAAGCTGGCCTCATGAAAGGCAGAGAGGAGAGACGGAAAGAAAAGCAGTCCCAGGACATAGTTCTGAGTTGCTGGATCAAACCTCACCTGATGCCTTTTCTCTGGAACATTTGGTTATATGATGCAGTAAACTCTATTTTTAAAGACATAATAAATGTTGTATTACTTGCAACCAAAATAGTCCCAGGTGATAAATAGATGGCCAAGACTTGTGTGACCATAGAAGCTTGCCTCCGTTCTATCTCACTCCTGGTTAGATGGGCTGAGCCCAAGGGGGGCGGCCTCTATGCTTGGCCACATGCCCAGCCAGGCTTGGATAATCTGAAAGCTGAGCCTCGTCTGGAGTTTAGATCTCCCTAGTTGGCATTTTACGATGCCAGTTCAGGGAAATGGGTTGGCTTGTTACATGGATCCAGAAAGCACCTTCTCAGTGGCCACCCCCACTGCACGCTCATGAACCCAGAGCACTTCGTGCACGTCTCCAAAGCAACACTGACCTCACTGTTAGTTAGTGACCAACATGCACAACTGGCTCCTCGAGACTCCAGGCTTGCTGAAGGGGAGGTTAAGCCTCACTCACCTTTGGATTCCTGCACTTTGCCTTGATGTTCAGAGACTGTTGTTGAGCAAGTGAAACAATCTCTTCCCTGCCTCCTTCTCATTATTCTTTCACTTTCTTCCCTTTAAAGTTAGGATCAGGTCGAAGAACACAGTGGATAAGATGCAAAGCCTTCACCCTGAGTCCCCAATACACAAGCTGGGGGTTTGATCTGCTATGGTTTTTGGATAGCGCTGAGTCTTATCTGGGACACCCACTCCTACTATGCACTCACCACGTGCTCAGGGCTGCTGGGCAAGAGGACACCGGAGGGAAAGACTGGAAAGACTGAGTCAGAGATGGCTGACGATGAAACTTGAGTCCACTGGGATCTGTGAGCCTAAACCCTCATTGACAGAGGAGGACGCTCAGGCCCAGGGAGGAGTTCCTCGCTCAAGGTCACCAGGACAGTCCAGCCTTGATGGGAAAGAACTTGGCTTTGCGAGGTAAGACCCACTTGTTCTCTCAGGAGGTGAGCCTTGGGCAGTCAGGAAGGCGAGCTTCAGGGTGGATGAGAAGGACCTGGGGGAAGGCAGGGACCAGCCTTTGGGGCTTGCAGCCTAAGGGTTGAGGAACTCCATGGAGTCTCTCTCTCCCCAGGAAAGCACTTGTTTGCCAGCTGGGCTTGGAAGTCTCCTGGCTTGTTGGTCCTTAAGGATCAGAGGAGTGACTCAGTGAAGCACTTAGCACATCTTTGGCACTAGGGGACGGGGTGTGATTCAGGAGTCACGTACACTCCAGTGTAGCCTCCTCCCCTCCCCTTCAAGCTAGGGATCCAGGGATCGGCCGCGTGAGCCCTTTCCCTGGCTCAGACACTCCTGACACGTTTTTCGCGTCTCCACCTGCCAAGCAGTCTCTGCCCAGAGAAGACGCCTGGACTGCAAACTCCGGGCGGGGAGCTCGCTCCACTCAGCTGTTTCGTGCTTGCTTCCCACATGGAAGGCTGGATCTCAGGACCCCCGAGCCTCCCGACCTCTGAGCGGGCCCGCCCTCACCCCAAGCTCCCTCTTCCTTTCACGCCTCCGGCCTCGTCTCCTCGGCCGCGGGCGGGGACTGTCCCCCTTCCCCCACCCACTCCCGCCGGGGTCCGCGGGACCCGGGGCCCGCTCTGCTCGCCGCCGCCCCCTTCCTCTCCCTCCTTCTTTTCCCTCCCTCGCCCCGCCCCCAGGCCCGCCCCTCTCCGCCCAGGCCCAGGTCGCCCCCGGCCCCGTGCCCGCAGCCCTCGCGCCCCCGGGCCCGGGGCAGGGGCTGCGGGGCGAGCGAGCCCCGCGGCCGAGGCCCCCGCCCTCCCCGCGCGCCCCGCCCGAGCGCGCGCACCCGCCGCCCCCCTCCGCGGCCTCCGGCTCCCCGCCTCCCCGCCTTCCCCTCCTCCTGGTGACGTCCGGGTCCCTGCCCGTCTGAAAACTCCGCGCCGCGGCGGTGGAGGCGGCGGCGGCGGCAGCGGCGGCGGCGGCGGCGGCGGAGGAGGAGCAGCGGCGAGCCGAGGCGGCGGCGGCGGCCCGAGCGGGAGCCCAAGCGGCGGCGGCGGCGGCCGCGGGAGCCGCGGGGAGCGCGGGGGCGGCCCGGAGCGCCCCGGGTCCCCGCGCCCCGCTCGCCCGCCGCGCTCCGAAGATGGTGGCGGCGCCGTGCGCCCGGAGGCTGGCCCGGCGCTCGCACTCGGCGCTGCTCGCGGCGCTCACCGTGCTGCTGCTGCAGACGCTGGTCGTGTGGAATTTCAGCAGCCTCGACTCCGGGGCAGGGGAGCGCCGCGGGGGCGCAGCGGCCGGCGGTGCGGAGCAGCCGCCCCCGGCCCCGGCCCCGCGCCGCGAGCGCCGGGACCTGCCCGCCGAGCCGGCTGCAGCCCGAGGAGGAGACGGTGGTGGCGGCGGAGGAGGACGGGGGCCCCCGGCGCGGGCGCGGGGAGGCGGCCCCGGAGCACCCCGCGCACAGCAGCCGGCCAGCCGAGGGTCACTGGCCGCGCGGGCGCTGGTAAGATGCCCTTTCGGCTCGCGTCCTGGAGGGAGCGATGGAGGGAGGGAAACCGGAGGGCTGGCGGCCGGACCCCACGCTCCCCGCCCCCCAGCCCTTGAACCCCGCTCCTCAGATCGGGACTCGCCAAGCCTGCTGACCCCACATCTCTTTCCCCTGGAAGCCGGGGCTGGGTCCCTGCCCCATCCCTAGTCTGAGGACTGCCCCCTGGGGGTCTGGGGAAGTTATCTCCAGAGGAGGCGCTTTTGGGGGTTACCGGAGCCTGGCTGGGTGCCTGTCCCCGTCACTCTAGCTGGGCGCCCCGACTTGCTCTGTGCTTGTGGGTGTTGCTGCCTCGCCCCGGGTCTGAGCGCCTAGACCGTGCCGGGATCCGCAGCCGCTGTTCCGGCGGTGGTGCTCAGCGCATCTCTGGTTTTTGCCTAGCTGGGTACACACCACTCAGTCCTCCGTCTGCTGCCTCGTTGTCTTTGCCTGGCCTGAGAGGGGTCTGGGATCAGTGTCCCAGGTCCTCACCCGTGCCCCGGAGTCAAGACTCTGTCTCCAGTGCCCGGTCTTACTTTGAGTCTCCTGTTTTGCGTCCCTGGATGCCTGAGACTCCTCTCTCCCTTGTCCATGTCTAACCTTGTTCTCTCCTGGTGCCCTGTCTCCAGTATCAGGGCATGGCCCCTTCTCCTAGGCGTTTGTGTCCAGCTCTCTGTCTTCGTGTGTGGCTCATTCCTGTCACCAGCTGTGTATCAGATCACAGCACCTCAACTTAGGCTTCTGTGGGTTTACTTTGCCCTCCTTGGGTGTGAACAATCCAAGCTCTGAAACTGTTCCTTCTGCATATCTTCTGGGGCCATCTGGGTGTCTTCTACCCTGCCCCCGACCTCTCCCGGGAGGCCTTTTGCACCTTCTTTGGCCCACCTTGCTTAGCCCTGTGAACTCAGAGCACACAGGAGAGGTCAGAGTCCCCAACTTTGAGCCAGGGTCTCAGCACCCTGTGGGCGGGTCTGTCTTCAAGCTTACGGATATGTCTGTATCTTCATGATGTGTCTGTATCTTCATCTCTGCCGCTTGCCCATGGAGCTTCTCCCAACCCTCGGGGACATTAGACACCAGGGGGTAATTTCAGGCTCTTAGGCACTGAATGCATGTCTCTGTCACCTGCCACTTTGGGAGCCTTCACTGAAGGCTGCCTTCAGACACAGCATGATGCCCTTTGATCTGCCAAACTTTGGAGGCAGAGAGGCAACCTTCTTTGCCAGAGTGCAGTTCTTTGTGTCTGTGGGCTGAGCCAGCCCAAGGCGTGATGCGATGGCATTTCACGTTGCTGGCTGGTCTGTGTGGGTAGCAGGGAGAAGTCTTTTCCTCATTCCGGGGGAGGAGGATGGAGTGAGAGTCCCGGTGGGGAACCAGAATGTTCAGAATGCCTCTTATTTGTAGCAAAGGGTACTCTCAGAGACTGCCTTTGAACTCCAGGAGTGGATAGTGATGTGTTTGGGCAGAAATGCAATTAGAAGTTCTTTCTGGAGTCGGAGCCCTCCGGGGAGGTGGGGTGAGAGGAGGTTCAGGACAGGCACTGCTAGCCCAGTGTGGGAACATGTAGGATAGCCATGGAAGTGTGGTGCTAACTGTATCCTTTGCATCTGGGGTCCAGATGCGCTTCAGGAGGCGCTTTTCCCCATGCACATACCACCTGTTGAAACAAGTAGAGGGAGGGAAGCAAGCCTGGTTGGCTGATTCCTCCCTGGGTCTCTGACATTTGGGGTCCTACATCCACACCCGCTCTCTGGGTGTGCAGTTCTGTGTCTTCCTCTCTCATCCTCCAGCTGGGCGGCGCTGAGGTTAGCAGTTGGGAAGGTAGGAAGGAGCATGCCTCTTTTCCTTTTCTATTCCTGTTGGGATGCCGGTTCCAGCAGCTGAGGTGCTTCGCTTTTCTGCAACTCTGCTCTCATCTGCAAGTTCAGTGACTGTCCCCCTGCACACACCTCCCAGGGTCTCAGTTCATTCCGATACAGACACACGTGTATTTGTTATGCCCCTTTTTTCTGTCCTCCCCCCCTTGTTTGTGGCTGTCTACCATGCAGGTGTTCACTGCCGTCTCGCCTGGATTTGTACTGGATATTTAATCTGTTCGTCCGTGTCCTTGCTCTTCCCTTCCCCGATGATGTCTACCCCCCGTGCCCTATCAGATCGTGTAATCACAGCGCAGGCCTGCAGGGTGGAGCCGGGGGCCCATCCTTCTGTAGCTGTGCCCACCCAGCCCCTGCCCTTCCACGGAGCTCAAGGAGACCAGAAGGGGGCAGGCTGTTCCCAAAGTCTGGCTTTGCCTGAGCTTAGATTGCAGCCTAGGAGGAGAGGACCAGGCCGTTTGGGCAGGCCACTGAGGCCCTCAGACCATGCGGTCTGTTTGCAGACCCCATGGAGGCTGCTGGTGCATGATGCCTAGGAGGGAGATTGGGGAGTGAGACTTAAAAAAATTCCCCGTGACTTTACAGAGCTGGTGAGGCGCATGCTCGGGAGATGATGTTTCAGCTCTGTGCTCTGAAGAGGGTGGGGTGGGCAGTTGTGCTTTTGGATGCAGAGACTCAGCACTGGTGGTGGTGGTGGTGGTGGGTATGTCTCAAAGAGAGTCAAGCCGACACTGTGTTCAGGTTATTTTCTAAACCAGACTTCGCTGCTTCCTTGTGCTCACCTTTCCAGAGCTTCTGCATTTGTACTTTTTCTGTTTGGGGAAGGGCCTGATTGTCGTTTTGGTGCATTTTGAGACGCCAAGAAGAAACACCCAGTTTCTCAAGCAGACAGAGCCAGAGAGCTTGCGGATGGTGGCGAGACGGGCATTTCCCTGAAAGATTTGCAGGCTTTGCCTCTCAGCCTCTCCCAAAGCTCTTACAGATTAGAGTTGTTGGGCGGATGGCAGCTGAGTTCCCTGGCTGTGGCACTCATTCCTTCACCGGGTCTCCAGTACGCTCTGGGTTTTACTGTCATCTCAGAATGTAAGAAACAGATGGGCTCACTTATAAAGGGAGGGAAAACGTCGAGGGGAGTGTCAGAAAGATCACGCTATAGGTTCTGAATCAATTTGGGGGAGAATGAAAGAAGCTGTGTGTTAATGTAATGAATGTTTATTTTCTTTCCCCTTGCCTCCAGTGATCCTCTGAAGTCCTCACATTATTGCTTGAGTCCTTAGATAAACTATTACTCAGTAAGTTTCATTTAAGAAACCTACTTTTTTATTGTCCTGACACACACACACACACAGGCACGGGCACACACACGTACGTACGCTTAAAGTAGAATGGTCTTTCTGTGTTGTCTGACCCCTTTGAAATGTTGATTTTTCAGCAGAAATTCCTCATACTTCACATTACTCAGATAACTCAGGACTTTTTCAGACATTGGCAGTGACTTTGAAAAATTGGTTCACTGTATCCAGATCGCCTCTGGTTCTAACAGCCTCAGAGGCGTAGCTTTTCTTTCTATCCAAATGTTTTGAGACCAGAGAGAACAGAGGGTAGTTTATTGATGGTTCGTTTTTCTCACACTCTCAATGGAGTTTTATTTTGCTTGAGCAGTGCATTACACTTTGTATACAGAAATATGCATCACTGAACAATATTTATCTTGATGCAAATGCTGCCATCTGCTTAATCATATCCTGAAAAATGTTAAATAAAATAGACAAATAAAGGTAGAAATTATTATATGCGTATATATGTAATATTTACACTCACTTTCCTTCCAGTCTTTTTACATTTTAGACATTCTCTCTAGTTTATCAACTCTTTTTATTTTAACCTTCCAGAAGGTTGAGTGACAGATGCTTGCTGTTTTGCAAATAGGAAGCCAAACTGTAAGTTCCTTTTTTGCTGGGGATTGTCCAACTTTGATCCATCCTGTTAATAGAAAAGGAAATTATTTTGATCTCGAGCAGATATCTGACATCGTTGTGTGTGTGTGTGTGTGTGTGTGTGTGTATTTCCCCAGAAACAACATATCCTTAAGCAAGTCTCTGTCCTCCCACCCAGAGCTATTTATGATCAATGGGGCCATAAATCTACATGCAAAAAGAGGAAAATGCACGGTGCCGTCATAATTGGACTGCCTGGTCTCTAGCTTGGTCAACACCGCCCTAAGACTTGTCACTTATGATAAATCCTCCATTTTTTTCATTTGCATCTCCCACTTCTATTGCTTGCAATCCCTATCTACCAGAACCAAAGAGAAAATGCTTTGAGGAAAATGAAAAAGTGAATACAAACTCAACCTCATAAAACCCAAGCTCAAAGGAAGGGCTGTGGGAGCAGGCGAAAAGTCACAGGAAACCTGTACCAGGCCCTGGTACGAGAGACAGAAAGGCGTTGGTTGCTAAGTCGTGTCTGACTCTTTGTGACCCCATGGACTGTAGCCTGCCAGACTTCTCTGTCCTTGGGATTCTCCAGGTAAGAGTACTGGAGTGGGCTGCCATTCCCTTCTCCACGGGATCTTCCCGACCCAGGGACTGAATCCAGGTCTCCAGCATTGCAGGCAGATTCTTTCCCATTTGAGCCACAGGGAGGGATACTCAGGGGACAAAGGCCTCTGTTAATTACCCCTGGGTCCACTCCTGCCAGGTTCAGATCCTGGCTTGGTTCTGGGCCATCCCTGGGATCTTGGGCAAGTTATTCTAACTTCATTCCTCTGAAAATCGGGGCCACCTCATGGGGTTATGTGAGGATGAAATGTAATAAGACGTGTGAGCCAGTTTGTGCCTGGCACATAATAAATGCTCAAATGTGAGCCATTATTCTTAAAAAGAAACTCTTCATATGTTTGAAAATAAGCAAATTTTTGCAATTACTCATTTTTCCAAGCCAAGTAGGGTTTGAGTGTAATCCAAGGCAGTAGAATGCGTCCAACTCCTCTGTGTGTCAGCCTTGGAGCAGGATGGAATGTGGGAGAGAGAGGAGTACTAACATTTATGGAGTGACAACTGTATGCCAGGCATCCTTTAGGTGTTTCACATACATGATGTTGTTAATTGCTCAGACACACACAGTAATTCAGGATGAAAGAAAGGGTTGCATACAAAATTGAGACTACAGTCTCCTGGCTAGGAATCACCAGTTTTCTGGGTACAGTCTTCAACAATATGTGAACGGAGAGCTTCCAGATGTTCAAGCTGGATTTAGAAAAGGCAGAGGAACCAGAGGTCAAATTGCCAACATCCATTGGATCATAGAAAAAGCAAGAGAGTTCCAGAAAAACATCTACTTCTGCTTTATTGACTATGCCAAAGCCTTTGACAGTGTGGATCACAACAAACTGTTGAAAATTCTGAAAGAGATGGGAATACCAGACCACCTGACCTGCCTCCTGAGAAACCTGTATGCAGGTCAAGAAGCAACAGTTAGAACCAGACGTGGAACAACAGACTGGTTCCAAATTGGGAAAGGAGGACGTCAAGGCTGAATATTGTCACCCTGCTTATTTAACTTCTATGCAGAGTACATCATGCAAAATGCCGGGCTGGATGAAGCACTAACTGGAATCAAGATTGCTGGGAGAAATATCAGTAACCTCAGATATGCAGATGACACCACCCTTATGGAAGAAAGTGAAGAAGAACTAAAGAGCCTCTTGATGAAAGGGAAAGAAGAAAGTAAAAGAGTTGGCTTAAAACTCAACATTCAGAAAACTAAGATCGTGGCATATGGTCCCATCACTTCATGGCAACTAGATGGGGAAACAATGGAAATAGTAAGAGACTTTATTTTCTTGGGCTCCAAAATCACTGCAGATGGTGACTGAACCCATGACATTAAAAGACGCTTGCTCCTTGGAAGAAAAGCTATAACCAACCTAGATAGCATATTAAGAAGCAGAGACATTACTTTGCCAACAAAAGTCTGTCTAGTCAAAGCTATGGTTTTCCAGTAGTCATGTTTGTGTGTGAGAGTTGGACTAAAAGAAAAGCTGAGTGCTGAAGAGTTGGTGCTTTTGAACTGTGGTGTTGGGAGAAGACTCTTGAGAGGCCCTTGGACTGCAAGGAGATCCAACCAGTCAATCCTAAAGGAAATCAGTCCTGAATATTCATTGGAAGGACTGATGCTGAAGCTGAAACTCCAATACTTTGGCCACTTGATGTGAAGAACTGACTCAGAAGAGACCCTGATGCAGGGAAAGATTGAAGGCAGGAGGAGAAGGGGACGACAGAGGATGAGATGGTTGGATGGCATCACCAACATGCTGGACGTGAGTTTGAGCAAGCTCCAGGAGTTGTTGATTGACAGGGAAGCCTGGCATGCTGCAGTCCATGGGGTTGCAAAGAGTCAGACACAACTGAGCTACTGAACTGAACTGGGTACCAGTTACATGGTGGGGATAATGAGGGCTCTGCAGGTGTTATCTCACTGTCTCAATGAATCATCTCAACTCTGTGGGATAGAACTGTTACTGTCCCTCAGTTCAGTTCAGTCGCTCAGTCATGTCCGACCCTTTGCGACCCCTACTTGATAGGAAAAATGGGGCTCAGAGTGGAAAAGCAGCTTGCTCGCTAAGATTGTGCTGAGGAGCAGCGGAACTGGAATCCAGACCTAGGACTGCCTCATTCCACTCAATGTCCCGATTTCAGAGTGCCTTGTCTGTAGAGGTCTTTGAAAAACCCTATATGCAGCTGGGTCATTGCTGAAAATCTTCATGTCACCTTCCTTACTTGTTGCAGATTCATAAAAATGTGCCAGCCCTAGAAAACGAGCAGATATGCAGTTTTTCTTGAATCAGGCCCCTGAATAATGAGATCAGGTAGAAGGGCTTACCTGGTGGCTCAGACAGTAAAGAATCTGCCTGCAGAGCAGGAGGCTGAGGTTCACTCCCTGGGTCAGGGAGATCCCCTGGAGAAGGGAATGGCAACTCACTCCAGTATTCTTGGCTGGGAAATCCCATGGCCAGAGGAACATGGCGAGCTACAGTCCATGGGGTGGCAAAGAATGGGACACAGCTGGGTGACTGCCACTTTCCCTTTCAGGAGGGTAATCATAATAATAGCAGTGATGCTTCTGTAGCAGTTACGGCTTACCAGCAATTGTTTTAGTCCTCATGTATTTTATTTCTTCAAGGAATGTACTATTGCGTTTCAACAGCCAACAGTCATGATACTTAATAGAACCAGGCCCTGTTTGAGGTGTTTCACAAATATTAGCTCATTTAAACCTCACACTACAGTGAGGAAACTGAGATGTGGGGAGCTTAAAACAGTTTTCCCAAAGGTCACAGTACCAATGGCAGAGCTGGGATTTGAACCCCGGCAGTCTGTACTCTCAATCATTCTATTCCACAGCCTCCCTCTTCTAAGCATCTCTTGAAGGTCCCCAACCTTGGAACCACAGACTTCATTTAAGGAGGCACATAGGTAATTGATTCGGTCACAATTTGCCCACCAGTCCCAAGGACAGGATTTTATGGTCCAGAAAAAGAAGGTATCACCCATTAGTGAAATATGCATCGTGCACACTAGGGAATAATTGAACCTGAACTGCTGGAAGTGGAGTTGGTGGAAGAAGGTGTTTTGAATTCGGCTCCCCCTGCCAGGGGAGGAGGGGAAGAGGGTGCTACACAGGCTTCCTTGGCCAGAGGGACAGCCTTTCATTCATGGTCAGCGGGCCTCCTGCCGCTCTGCTCACCCATGACTTGCCCCCAGGAGCCTGGATGAAGCTGGAGGTGTCACCAGGAACACGCAGTCTGACTGTCTTTCGGGCACTTCCTTCCTTCCGCCTGCAACAGGAACTGTCCGTTTGCCCGCAGATACTGATCGAGTTCTGTCATTCTGATCCCTGGGGTTAGGGTTGCCCCTTCCCCCATCGAAAGCCAGTGCCTTGACGAAGGTGGCAGGGACAGGGCAGGGGTGTGTGTGTGTGTGTGTGTGTGTGTGTGTGTGTGTGTGTGTGTGTGTCAGTGCTATCGTGAACAGGGAGCTGGTGTAATTACTATCAGAGTCCAGGAGTCCAGACACCCGGCCTGATGGGCAAGGAGCAGGACCCTATAGGCATCTCCAGCCTTTGGGGAAGGGGGAAATCTCCAGCGCCCTGACGAAGGTGGCAGGGACAGGGCAGGTGTGTGTGTGTGTGTGTCCCTTAACCCCGTCAGTGCTATCGTGAACAGAGAGCTGGTGTGATTACTATCAGAGTCCAGGAGTCCAGACACCCGGCCTGATGGGCAAGGAGCAGGACCCTACAGGCATCTCCAGCCTTTGGGGAAGGGGGAAATCTCCCCCTCCAGGGGCCTCTGAGGGCAACAAAATGGATCTGTTCTGTCTCAGCCCTGGTTTGTCCCAGGCAGGTGACTGCTGGCTTATCTGACCGTCTCATCCAGGCTGATGTGTCCAGGGATGTTAATGACAAGCGTTTCTCCCCCCAGGGGATCCTTTGCTGTGATCCTTGGCCACGTATCACGTGGTTTAAGCCCAAACAAGTTGAGCTCATGGGGCAGAAAAATTGATGCAGACGTCCCCTACCCAAGGGGTACAGACATCGTAACTGTGATCCTGATGACGAGGAGGACTTCTGTTTATTGAATGTTTGCCTTGCTCTTGACGCTGTGGAGATACTGAAAAGACACGATCTTATTGAATCCCTGTCCTGCAAGTTATGGACCACTAGTCTCATCTCTGTTTCATCTCTGATTATAAATAAGGAAAGCAAAGCAACGAGTTGTATGAAAGTTAAAGAGCTGAGAGGCAGCCAGACTAGGAATTGAAGGTTGGTGGTGACTCCAAAGGTTGAGTTCCATTGTTCCAAAGGTCTCTACCCAGTTCAGAGTCAGTAAGTCCCTTGTTCTTCACTCCTGCCCTCTCTCACTTCTCTCCTTTCCCTATTTGCATGCATGCATGCGCGCATCCATCGACAAGCCCACCCTTCCACCCACCCTCCGCTCCAACAATGCCCAGCACTGAGACTGCCTTTGTGAAATAGGGCAGTTGTGCCCCTGCCCTCCCGGAGGGCCAGTCCAGCTGGCGAGGGTTGGAACCACGGCCTGTCAACAGAGAGGTTCCCCTCTGGTCCTAGCCCAGTTCACTCTACGGTGGCTTCTTTGGGACACAAGAGAAAGGTGTCCTCCATTAGATGGGAGCCAGGAATAGTGTGTTTCAGGAGCCTGAAAGCCCTCAAGTCTCCTAATACCTACCCCAAAACTGCCAGACTTGAGGCTGGCCTGTCCCATCTGTGGAGTTCAAGCTCATTTTCTTCTGGTTGAATAGGGAGCCCAGAGATGAACGCAGAGGTAAGGTTTGTGGGGAGTGCAGGTTGCTGCAAGTTGCAGGGCCTGGGAGGCGTGTCATGCAGTGTTAGGATGGAGGATCAGTGTGTCATGCACACGTCCCTTCGCCTCTCTGGGGCAGGGTTTCCTTGTCTATGATGCAGGGACTTTCCTAGCTGGAAAGGCCTGGTGATAGGGCACCGCCTCCCGGCTCATGGTCCCTGCTCCCACCGTCCCCGATGTAGCCTCACCACGAGGGATACTTGCAAGATGGGCCCTCATGCTTGTAGCCCGTGGGTAGGTTTTATTTAACCCCCACTGTCTTAAAATAAAAAATGCACCAAAGTGTAAGAGTTAGGATAGAAGACGATGCGGTTGTTTGGAATGCCTTAAAAAGTCGAGATCTGACAGCCCGGGGCCACATTCTTTCCTGTTGTTCACTGGCCAAGTCGGAAGGGGCTTCCTGGGATCCTCCAGGTTCCTGAGACACCCCCCACCCAAGATCTCTTCCTTCACCTGTGACACCTGACTCGGCCCTTTTGGCTGAGAGGTTTGCAGCCTCTGCCTGGAAGATGTCTGTGTTCACTGTGCCAAGCTAAAAATAAGTGTCTGTGGTTCTTTTCAGTGATCTCCATGTGATTTATTCATAGCACTCCATCTCGACTGTGTTTACCTTCCCCTGTGTGATGGAGGTTTCCTTCCTTCTCTCCCTGCCGTTAGTGTACTCCCAGAATATGCAAATTCTTATGCGTGTTAGGCATTAAGACATGGTGAAAGAAGTGTCCGCCACAGGAATAGAGCCATGCATTCTACCGTTTGGTCAGCCGGCTTCCCTTTTGCTGGGGGTGTAGGTCATGCCCTGTTTTGAATCATCTGCCTTCACTTCTCTGTGCTCCTCACCACCTTGTGCCCTCCTCCCCCAACAACACGTGTTGGGATGTTGTGAGTTGTCAGAGAGCTGGCCTGGGGGCCGGACGAGGGGGTAGAAGAGTGTAATATTCTGGAGCGTCTTAGCTCAAGTGCCGACTCTGTCAAGGGGCAAACCCTGACTTTCACCTCTTTGTGTCTTTTTTGGCATTTCTGCCAGATGATGCTAATAAACCCTGCCCTTCCCTAGACTGGGTTTTGAGGATGTGATTTGATAAATAGATGAGAAAGTGTATTGAGGCTCAGAAACCCTGCATGAATGTAAGGCGGTGCTCCTGTCTTCAGCCTTGAACAGAAGAACGTGTGAGCAGTCAGACTAGTTGGCTATCACTGTGTAATCCCTGGCGGAGCAAGAGGGAATGAGTGAGTAAAATCCATCAGAGGTTTCCCATCTGTCCATTAATTCAACAGGTAGTGCTTGGCGCCTGCTGTGTGCACTCTACAGAGTATGAGGGGAGAGTCAGCTGTGCCTGCTCTCATGGGGTTTATGGTCTAGAGGCAGAATGACCCCCAAACACACACATCTTTAAAAATATCAAGTTGTTCCAAATACAGTGGCTTACAGTTCGAGTGCTGAGAGAAGATAAGAGGCCATGTGTGAAGATTTATTCACGATGCAGTTGATTCATTTTATTTAGTTTCGCTTGAGGACTTATTTTGGATGGATATCTTTTGCTAGAATAGCTCTAGACTGACCCCAGGAATCCCAAATGTAGTATGCATGTGGATTCTGATTCATGTATGATTGAAGGTGCTTTGTGGGCACACAGTCTCTATTATAGTAGCTTTTAATAAAGAGTTTGCATTCATAGGTGTGCAACATTTATTTCCTAACTTTTGCCTATATTTTTAAATGTTTTTTAACCAAAATATATATACACAAAAGTACACATTATTCTAAATGTACAGCTTGATGAATTTTCATGTAGTGAATACACTCAGTAAAGCAGAGATATCACTTTCCCGACAAAGGTTCATCTAGTCAAAACTGGTTTTTCCAGTAGTCATGTATGGATGTGAGAGTTGGACTGTAAAGAAGGCTGAGCACCAAAGAACTGATGCTTTTGAACTGTGGTGCTGGGAAAGACTCTTTACAGTCCCTTGGACAGCAGGGAGATCCAACCAGTCAGTCCTAAAGGAAATCAACCCTGAATATTCACTGGAAGGACCAAGGCTGAAACTGAAGCTCCAATACCTTGGCCATCTAATGCAAAGAGCCAACTCATTGGAAGAGACCCTGATGCTGGGAAAGATAGAAGGCAGGAGAAGGGGACGACAGAGGATGAGATGGTTGGATGGCAACCATCACCAACTCAATGGACATGAGTTTGAGCAAGCTCTGGGAGGTGGTGATGGACAGGGAAGCCTGGAGTGCTACAGTCCATGGGATGACACAGAGTCAGACAGGACTAAAGGATAGAACAACAATAACAACAACAGCCCCCACCCAGACCAAGAAACAGGGCACCTGTGACCTCCCAAATGCACTCAGCCCTTGCTTCTTGGTGAGGGTTTTTGACACTTGACATGGCTGTATATATCTTTAAATGTATATTAGGGAAAATAGGGAACTAGAGCCAGTCAAGCAAAATGGTCATGTCAGGGCCCTTACTGCCTAGCATGCAGGTCAAGTGACATTTAAGTAAAAATGTTGGCTGACATGTTGAAAACACCTAAATTATAGTACCTAAGCATATTGTGCTAATGCTAATCCTGACCCCAGTTTAGAGGTATGATTGATGGGGGCAACGGAATGACCAAGGTTTGGTAAACGTTGGCTTAACCAGTTTGAAGATACCCTGCACTTCTGGTAAACAGCTGTGTTGTTTTGTTCTCAAGTCCAAGTGGAAAGGATTTAAGCTAGACGTCGGGAGGAACTGTGCTCTGGGTCTGTTTAGGTGGACGTCCCTGTCGTGGGCCCTCTCTGATGTTCTGGGTCACTGTCTGCAGCGCTCCTGTAGTTATGGAACATCCCAGGCCTGTCTTCTGGACTCGAGTCTGGACCCTTCCTGGCGTCTCTTGGCTTCGCGCTGGGCCTCTGCTTCACACTGACTCTTTGTACTCTGGTCCCCCGTGTGTTGGACATGAATTAGGCGTGATGAATGGGTCCCCAATCAGGCCCATAATGAGTACATTAACTTAACCCTGAACCAAGACTCTGTCTTCAGAACCAGGATAACAGAACCGCAGCACTGGAACAGCAATTCAAAAGGGCAATGGAGACAACTAATCATTTTATAAAGAGCAAGAGAGGAAGCAATAAAGAGAGAGCCCAAGGACAGCATGGTAATTTCCCAAAGTCTTAGCACTCAACCAGACTCAACGTTAATAAAATAAACAAATGTTTTTGGTAATGGAGAGCTAATGTATACATTATTTAAGGGGAGTATGAAAACCAGATTAGATAGATCAAGTCATACAGTGGTTACCTCATTAAGCCTCCTTTCTTTGGGGATCTGGAAAACTTGTCTCTTTTCCTTCTTTCCTTGTGAAATGGTGCTTTATTAATTAGAAATGTAATGGGACATCTTTTTTTTTTTTTTTTTTCTTCCCAGACTGGTGGCTGCTTTCTATTTATTTTTTAATGTAGGACCATGCTTTGCAGATGTGCTCTTTGAAATAAAAGCCTATTCATTGTCTCTCTTCCTCTCTCTCTTTTATCCCCAGCTCAGAAGGGGCAGCTGTTAGGAAAGGCACAAACAGAGAGCCCTGTTTGCTTGTCATCAGGCATTACAGAGGATTCCATTCCCCCATGTAAAATACTCCCCTTACCTGCTTTTTCTCGTCGTCCTGCTGAAGAATAGTTTTCAAATTGCTATATCTGATTCCCTCTTGTTTAGAAGAAGAGGTGATGACAGAGGACAGGGTGGAGATGACCTCAGGGTGGCTCTTAGGAAATAAAAGCTGGCCTGTTTGCAAATGGGCATGGATGATTATTAACTCCTCTTAGGACAAGTGGTGACTGCGGTTTGACTTTCTTTTAGAGTGAAAAAAAAAAGATCGTGGGGCACAAACAAATGCTTTATTAGAGCGAGCAGGTGGTAGAGACCCCAACAAAAGTGGCTGCTGGAAAAAAACAGGTGAAGGGAGCCAGGGCCTATGCGTTGGATCTGAGTTACAGGTGGAATAACAGCAGCAGCATAGAGCTGGCTTGCTTCTTTTTGCTTTCTCTTTTTTTTAAGTTAAATTACTCTCCATCATTTTAAAATCAGTGATTTCAAATAGACATCTGATTTGAAGTTGCTATTAAAATTTTTGAAATTCTGGCCTTTCTTCCCGAAGAGATAATAATGTTAGGGGGCAGGGGAGTGGGGTTACCCTGCTTTCCATTTTGCCATGGCTCCCACCAGTCTACCTGACTTATGTGTGTTTCTTGCAGGACCGCTGTTAGGATTTGTTTATTACTCTCAAAATATTACTACTACTACTATTATCTATTAAATACTATGTGCGAGGCACTGTGCTAGGCAGCATATCATGAATTATCTCATCTAATCATTCCAACAGCCTCACGATATTATCCCCATTCACAGATGAGGAAACTGAGGCACAGAACTGCTCAGAGTCGTAGACAGTAGACTTGGAATCTAAACTCAGGCAGTGTAGCTGGGAAGCCTGTGTATCAGATCACATGCTTAAACTGCACAAAATGTTTTAAGAAAGCAATTCTGGTGAGGAATTCTTCACTATACCTCTGCAAAAAGGTGGCACTGTTTGCCCATTGTGTGAATGGAACCGCTGAGACACATCAAGTTCAAACCATGATATAAAATGCAGATCGTGACTCACCGTCTCTAAAGAGAGCACGGGCATTAAAATGACCGTGGACTTGAGCACGGGTGAAGCTGGCAGTCTGGCTGTGGTAGAAGGACCCCCGCCAGGGTCCCCACCATCCTCTCACGCAGAGCAGGATGGGGTAGTGGCCTCTACCCTGTATCCTTGTGGCAGCGAGGTAGCACCTACAGGGTAACATTTTGATAAGTTGCTGAGCTGTATTAAAATAATAATTACAGCAATAATTACAAGCATGGATTTTGGTGAGACTCAGCTGCTGACCGCGAGGGAAAATAATTAACTGCGTATTCTCTCAGAATCACATGGAAGCCAGGCCTGGCCTTTTTCCTTTGTGTGGGTCCAGCGCAGGGTCTTTTGCAGGTTGAAGGCCACATGTTTTGCCAGATGCTATTTACATTCACAGTATGGATGGCAGATCTCCACACTAGGAGGAGCTGGTCTTCGGGCTAACATCATAGCTTCCCATAAATACAGACAGAAGTGACCTGACGGGGATCCATGGGCGCACCATCCTTTAACTCATGAAATGCACCTCACCCTGGAAGCAAATGCAGAAACAGCTAGAGGGAAAGTGATCTAAATCTGCTTTTAATAAATGTTTTTAAATACTCTAGCATTGGCCGCTATCTGACCATGGTGATAGATGTGTAGCTAATTTAACTGGATGGCTGTGGGTCTCTTTAAATGTCTGGTTTTGAAGCTGGTTAAATTGTCCTGCCTTGATTTTAACAACTTGCTAAATTTCGCTTAAAATAGAACATACGTACAGAAAAGGGCAGAAATCGTGAACGTACAGCTCAACCAAGGGCCCACATTTGAGTAACAAGGACTCCGATCAGCGCCCAGAGCATTACGGCTCCCTCCTCCCCAGGGTCCTTCTTATTTCCACTTCTAATCCCTACGTCTCCAAGGGTAACCTTTGTCATGACTTCTGACCCCATAAGTTATTTTTGCTTCTTTTTAGAAATAGAATCACGTGGTCTGCACTCCCTTTTGCCTGGTTTGTTTTGCTGAGCATCATTTGTGATTACATTTTATGAGATCACATCAGTGGTTGGCAGACTATAGCCCATAGGCCAAATGCAGCCCGTTTGTTGTCTGTTTTCATAGGCTTATGAGCTAAGAATGGATTTCACATTTTGAAATACGTGGGGGAAAAAAATCAAAAGAAAGATATTTTGTGATATGAGAAAAGCTCTGAAATTTAAATGTCAGTGTGTATCAATAAAGCTTTATTGGAACCTGATCATGTCCATTTATTACATACCAACTGTGGCTGCTTTTGCCCCCTAAAATGGCAGAGTTGAACAGACTAAACAAAGGCCAGAAGATTTACTATCTGGCATTTTACAAAAAAGTTTCTGACTCTCTATCTGCATTGTTTTGCTGCTGCTGCTGCTGCTGCTAAGTTGCTTCAGTCGTGTCCGACTCTCTGTGTGACCCCATAGACGGCAGCCCACTAGGCTCCCCCGTCCCTGGGATTCTCCAGGCAAGAGCACTGGAGTGGGTTGCCATTTCCTGCTCCTTTGCATGAAAGTGAAAAATGAAAGGGAGGACACTCAGTCGTGTCCAACTCTTAGCGACTCCGTGGACTGCAGCCTACCAGGCTCCTCCGTCCATGGGATTTGCCAGGCAAGAGTACTGAAGTGGGGTGGCATTGCCTTCTCTGCGGCATTGTTTTATGTATTTGTAATTGTCTGTTTACATGGCTCTATAATATCTCATTGTGAAGCATACCACAATTTGCACATCTGTTCTGTTTATTGGGAAGATCCCAGTTTTGGGTCATTACAAAGAGCACTGCTACGTACATTCTTGGGCAGGCCTTTAGGTTAAAAAAAAAAAGATGTTTCATAAGCATTTCTATGGGTATTTATGTAGGAGAGGAATTGATTTAACTGCTCTTCATTATTTGTTTGTTTGTTTTTTTAATGGGTTGACTTGACAAGTGTATTTAAAATTGGAAGTCTTACTTTCCCTACTAGGGAGTAAGGCTCGGTGATATTTTCATGTATGGAAGCTCTGAAACCAGGCTTACTTTAAAAAAGGTAATTAGTCTTGCAAAATTGAGCATCCATAGAGCCGCAATTCATTAGTGGATTACTCTTCTTCCACCTCGGTACCTTCAAGGATATTGGGAACATGCCTGATGTTAACTGCTTTAGTTGGTTCTGGGAATGGTACCATCATTGAATTTCTTATACTGAAGCCGTATTGTCCAAAGGCTGCTTATCTTTATGCAGCCAAACAGGTCTGCCAGAATTAGGAGAGTTTTTCTGATGTCACTTTCTGCTTTGATTGACTTCTGTTTATCTCTGGCTGTTCTGGTTTTCTTGCTGGGCAGTAGATGAATACAGCTCTGCGTCCCCAATAAGATCTCTAGCCTTCAGTAGCATATGTCATTTTGCATCGAAACAGTGAGCTGAAATGCCCCTTCAGGGACTGCAGACGTTGTATGTGGCCACAGCAGTGGAGCTCAGAGATTCACCTAAGGAGCTGCCTTGCTGTGCATTGTCAGGATCGTTTAGCAGCGTCAGTCCTGCGTCAGTACCTGCACCGCTGGTCCTTTTCCATTAGCTGTCCTACTTTTGTAGGCAGAGGCCCTGACAGAGTGGAGAGAAGAATGTCAGGATTCCCTGGGATCCACTTGTCTTTCAGGTTTGCTTGGCAGTGGCTGACAGATGGCTTAATACTCTTTCTGGGGCTCCTCAAAAAGTCGTAGCAGCTTCCTTTTTCAGACCGGCCCACTTTACAGGGGGTAAAGTCTTGTTTGTTTTAATCTTGCCTTCTGTTTGTGCCTTGTGCAATTAACAGAATTCAGGAATGTCACCAGAGAAGATGTCACCAGAGAAGGTGCTCAGAGGATGTTTTCGTATTTCTTTTGGAAGACAGCTGGTTCTGTGGTGGAGGAGTTAGTGGGATTGAAATGCAGTCTCAGCTAAAATGTAATGGTACAGCTGGCTCAGTCTCAGGCAGCCTCAGTTTTAGTCTTTAAAATGGGTTTGTAGAGCAGTGCCATTACAGGTAAAGTTCCTAGGTGTTGAATTTCTAGATAGAACTTTAATCTTTAGATTCTGATAGATTTCCCCCCTCCTTAATAGTTTGTACTTTCTTTCTTTGGATTACTTTTGAAAAGATAAGCTTTTTTGGTAAGTATTCTATGAAACTGTTTACAAAGGTATATGTGTGTTTGTGTTCTAGGAGAAGACTTTTCTTTCTAAAGATTCTTTTCTAGATGTTCTATGATGCCTTAATTAAAATGGATAATTTGTCTCAAAAGAAATGTGATAGATTTCAAAAGTAGAAATCATCCAGGCTTGACTTATAAAACAATAAGACATATTAAAAATTAGCCTTCTAAAAGGCTATCACTTAGAAAATTTAAACAAAACAACAAAACTCTTCTATATAACTCTTTAAGGAGAAATCAAACTTGGAATTTTAGATTCTAGGGTGATGGATGAAAATGAGAATACTTCATATCAAAACCTGTGGGATGAGGCTAAAACTGTGCCCAGAGGAAAATTAATAGCCTATTATAAAAGCACTTTATTTATTTTTAATATAAGTTTATTTATTTTAATTGGAGGCTAGTTACTTTACAATATTGTACTGGATTTCGACGTTAAACACAAGAGATGAAAATGATGGTTTCCAATTTTTATTAAAAAATCATCATTGAGAACCTGAAAGAATATAGCAAAGGGGCTAAATAGAAATAAAAACAGGCATTCATGAAACAGGACCCAAACATGGTAGCGTTTTTCTACAAGATCCTCTAACTATGAAGCACAGAATATTGATCTCGTTCCTCTTAGGGTTAGAACCTGTGAATGGGCTGAGTGTTCCTAACTCACATTGTCTGCTCTGTGCTTCCGTTCTGGCTGTTGAGTAAAGGAAGTGGTGGGTAGCAGGAGAAGTCTCTTGAAGTTTCGTGTTATTTGGGCGGGGTGGGTTAGGGGAAGTTATCGCTTCGCCGGCCCACATCAAGGCAGAGCCAGCCTTCTGCTCTGTGTTCCTATTGACCAACTGCCTCTTGCCTTTAAGAGTAAGAAGGCTGGCAAGGCGTTTTGTTGTTTTGTAGAATACACCGACACTCCTGCAGGTTCCCGGAGAGCTTTGCCCCCAGGTCTGATGCCGTCTTGGTCTTGTAAAGCCAGCATTCTTCTTGTCCTGCGGTTACTGTTGAGGTTGGGTGGGGCCTGGGGAATGGAACCTGGGGAGCCAGGCAAGAGGCTTCTGTCTGACTACTTTCTGGGAGGAATGGGAGACCAACCTTGTGGGCTGGGCTTCCGTTTTGATATCTTCCAAGCAGCATCCATTGATGGTCTATTGTGTATCATGTGCTACACATTCTATGTGCCTTATCTCGCATATCATTATCATGTGTCTAGATTTCCCCAGGGTAGTCACAGGCCCTGAATCATTCATTCATTAGCAGTATTACCAGGCAACGTGTTGACACATGCTGGGAGCAGTGGGCCAAACAGGGTCCCAGCCCCCCTGGAGTTCACATCCTGGAAGCAGGGACAGTGAGTGATGGAAGAGTCATCAGGGCAGGCTTCCCTGGCAAGATGACATTTAGAGTGAAATAAAGAGAAGGTGGTCAGGCAGGGATTGGGGGAAGACGGGGACAGAGTGACCTTCATGAGCAAGGGCATAAACAGGGCATAAACAGCAGGAAGAGGGCCTGCAGGGGCTTCGGGGCCACTGTGCTGCACTCTCTGATGTAAGGTTCCTCTTAGCCTTGTCAGTGTATCCATCAGCCCCATTGTCCTGAAACCTTAAAATTGTTGACTGGTTTAGACGTGTGGTTTGGAAGTGATCCTTGAACAGAAGAAGGCTGAGTGCTGAAGAATTGATGCTTTCAAGTTGTGATGCTGGAGAAGACTCTTGCGAGTCCCTTGGGCTGCAGGGAGATCAGACTAGTCAATCCTTAAGGAAATCAATCCTAAGTATTCATTGGAAGGACTGAGGCTGAAGCTGAAACTCCAGTACTTTGGCCACCTGATGCGAAGAGCCAACTCATTGGAAAGGACCCTGAAGCTGGGAAAGATTGAGGGCAGGAAGAGAAGGGGGTGACAGAGGATGAGATGGTTGGATGGCATCACTGACCCAATGGACATGAGTTTGAGCAAGCTCTGGGAGAGGGTGAAGGACAAGGAAACCTGGCATGCTGCAGTCCATGGGGTCGTGAAGAGGTGGACACAACTTAGCCATTGAATAACAACAACTTGAACAGATCGAAAGGTTTACTGTTGGTTGTCCGAAACCTTGCTGTCTCTGATGGTCTTTTCAGCACTTCTCTGCCTTTCTAGCCACTCTGTCTCCAAGAGGAGATGTTCCTGCCTTCTCAGGGCCCTCTCATATTCCCACCTGCCCCTCTGGAATGATGTCCCCAACTCAGCAATTTCCTCTGCCTTCATCTCATATCCAAACTCACCCATCCATGGTCCCGTTCTCAAGGGGCTTGTTTGGTACTGGCATCCCATACCAACTCTCGCTTAGTAGCATTGTTCCAGAGAAGTGGCAGCGAGGGGCCTGGCAGCTGTGTCTGGCGCTGGTGGTGGTGGGCGCAGACGGTGGTGGGCGCTGTGCTGTGCTGGGGTCGGTTCTGCATTTCACAAAGCGGACCTGGTGTCTGACTCCCGGAAGAACAGATCCTCTGTCCATGGGATTCCCCAGGCAAGAATACTAGAGTGGGTTGCCATGCCCTCCTCCAGGGGATCTTCCTGACCCAGGGATCGAACCCATGTCTCCCACGTTGGCAGGCGGATTCTTTACCACTAGCACCACCTGGGAAGCAGCTCCTGTGCAGAAATGCATCTTATTCCTCCCGGCCCCTCCACCTCCCAGATCTACCCCTCTGCTTAATGATAAACTCCAGTGTCATGAGAGACCGTATCAGGAGTCCCCATCACGAGCACAGCTGATCTCTGCCGCTCCCCTGCCCCCATCAGGGCCTCCCCAGGGCTAGAGCAGTGAATGGCACACAGTAGATGCTCAGTAGGTGTTTTTGTTTGTTTCCTTCAGTCATTGCGTGAAAGATCAGATTTTCTAAAAGAAAGAGCTAGAGGGCCCTGTTTCCAAATGACATTTTACCATCTGGAGGCAAAGTTTTGCTAGAACGTGAATCGTGTGTAGTTTCGTTGGTTTCTCGTTGGCTCCCCAACCCTACTGACAGCACCTTAGGGTTTACTGTGTGGTTTTAGTACCTGGTGCAGGGGCCTGTGGATGAAGACATTCATGATGTTACTGAATTATAGTAATTAAATGATAATAATAATAGCAGGTGCTATTTAGTAAGCACTATACATGCCAAGCATTTCACTCTTAATGCTTCCAGCGCCCTGGGATGTGAGCATTGTGGAAGTCACTGTTTTGTGGACTGAGGAAGTAGGGCAAGAGAGGGGAAGTGACTCTCCCAAGGTGGCACAGCTGGTAGGAGACAGATCTGGTTTCACCCAGGCAGGCTGGTGTGGAGCCCACGCTCTTAACCGCCGTGGCACCTAATGCTAAGTCCTCTTCGTGTGACTGAGAACTGGCGGAACCTGGTTGGACCAGGGCAGGTCCCCTCTGCCAGCCCTGGCCCCGCCCCTTCCTTCCTGCCCACGGGCCTGGCAGACCTCCGCCGCTTCTCACCTCTTCGGGGACCCCCGTTTTCCAGGACCACAGGCAGGGCGAGTGAGAGGCTGGTCACTGTGGCATCTTCACCGGGGATGGGGCAGCACACGTGGTCCTCTCTCCATTGCCATGCTCGGCTGGCCCCATGCAGACGCAGGAGAGCTGGGAGGAGAGGCACAGGCTTGGCCAGGTCTTTCCCAAGAGGGAAAGAGGGATGGGCTCTCCAGGTTCGAGGAACCGTTCTATTACTGTTCATCTTTGCAGGAAGAGGAGGAGGGGGAGGAGACTAGCAAAGGGGGGAGAAGAGGAGGAGGAGGAAGAATTGGCAGCAGGGAGGGGTTGCCTGGATAACTCGGCTTCTCCTCTCCTTCCTCCCTCCAGAGAGAGAGGAAGACTGGATCCTGTTCCCAGCTCCGCTGTGAATGACTGTGTGCCCTTCAGTTGGTCATGTGTTCTCTCTGTACCTGCTTTCTCCCCTAAAATTAATACAGTGATTGTAATGATGGTAATAATTGAATTCATTTTAAGATGCGTAGTTTTACACTTAACAAATAGCATTTCTAACATCTGGCATGAGTTTTACAATTGATGTGTGTCTTTCTTTTATGCTTCCTCATGCAGCCTCTTGCGCTGGAACAAATCAACAGTGCATCTCAGAAGCAACAGGGTCTTAGAATTAAGAGGCTGTGGTGTCTGTGAGGTACCAAACAAGATGGTACCTGAGTGCTTTCACATGAGCTGTTTTATTTATTACAAACTACAGCCCTAGGCGAGGGTAGGTGCCATTACTCTCCCATTTAACAGATGTGGGAACTGAGGCTCGGAGAAAAAGTAGCTTGCAGGCAAGGTCATGCCTGTTTAAGCAGCAGAACTAGTGCTCGACCACTGATGAGTCTGATGCCAGAACCTGCAAGTCTCTCCCAGGGGTGTCTGCTAACATCGCTTTCCTTCTGGCCGCTCAGGGATGTGAGAACTTGCTCCTGAAGAGAGCCTCACGTTTTTAGAGGAAAAATGTTAATGGTGGTCTTAATGGCTCATACGCCCCTGCCAAGCACCAAAAGTTCTTGACCATGAGCTTGAAAGGGTGATAGCATGCCTGCGAGACCCTCACAGGTCGCGCTTTCTGTAGAACACAGTGTTTTCTGAGCCTGAAGCATTTTAGAAAATAACATGGGATTCATCCCAGAGCCTGGCAGAGGGTCTGGAAATCCTGAGTCCTGTTTTCCAGTTGGATTAAACTGAGGTCAGACTTTCTGCCCCAAAGCCTGAAGTGAGTCATGCAGGCTGGGAGCAGCCCTTGGCGGTCTGACCCCCTCCCAGGCTCTGGGCAGTGAGGGGCCTTGCCCACCCATCTGTGTGCCCAGTGTCAGGGTGGGTAGTATTTGCTGGGCTTTGGGGGTCTCTGGGGAAGGGAGAAGATAAACAGGGGGCTGCCTGGCAGCCTGGAGCAGGGCTTTTGGGCAGAGTCCAGAAATTATCTTGCTAACAGTGACAGTCTGAGTCTGTGGGAAGTGGGGTCCTGAATAATTGATTGCTGCTAACTGAATTGTGAAAACCATTTTCAGAGATTCCAATCAACAGGCTGATGAGGGGGTAGACAGGATGAGGGCTTCCTCCTCCCTCGAGCCCAGGGGACCTTCTGAGGCTCCCCCTTGTCTACCCAGCGAGCTTGGCCATGGGCCCTGGACTTGGAGGTGGTTCTGGTTGCCCTGTGCCCTCTGCGGGGACCAGCTTCAGGTCAGGAGGAGGGGTGGCCTTGGTTCTGCTGGGTGGGCCCTCCTCTCTCCCCCGAGGGTGGGCTGGGCCTCCGCCCTGAGGGGGGCCCCAGGTTGTCTCAAATGCAGAGCAGCTCCCCACATCCACAGATGGGGGACACTGCAATGTGGGCCCCAGGATGCTTTGGGGCTCGTTCAGCCCGCTTTGTTTGTAGAAGAGAAGCATCATCTCATTGTCAGAAGCTGAGGGCCTGGGCTCAGATCCTGGAGCCACCCCTCACTATTGGTCTGAGTTCGAACCAGTCACATTACTGTTCTCTGCCTCAGTGTTCCACCTGTAAAATGGGGCTGATGGGGCTCCCTACTTTAAAAGATTGTTGTGACAGTTAAGTTGGTATTTAAACACAAAGATAGATAAATACAAGCGCACATAAAGTTAAGCTGCAGTGGTTACATCATTTGGTCCTCTTAACAGCCCGTGAGGAAGGCAGGGTGAGAAAGGACGGGCAGAGGAGAGGACGTGGGGAGCAGCGGAGGCAGAAGAGGCCCCATGTGAAAGCCGCACCGCTGGTTTAAGGAGGGCAGACAGCCTCTGGGTTTGTCGGAAGCGAGGTTGAGAATAACTGACTGCTGCTAACTGAGTTGTGATTCCAGTCTGAGTTCAAAACCGAGTGCCACCAAGGACCAGCTGTGAAACCCTGCTTGGTGTTGCTGGGCCCTTTAGAACCTCACTGGGTCACGTGCAAAATGGGGTGATAATATCACCTCCCCTATGGGGTGAGGGCTTCCCTGGTAGCTCAGCTGGTAAAAAATCCACCTGCAATGCAGGAGACCCTGGTTCAATTCCTGGGTCGGGAAGATCCTGCTGGAGAAGGGATGGGCTACCCACTCCAGTATTCTTGGGCTTCCCTTGGTGGCTCAGATGGTAAAGAATCCACCTGCAATGAGGGAGACCTGGGTTCGATCCCTGGGTTGGGAAGATCCCCTAGAGAAGGGAATGGCTATGCACTCCAATATTCTTGCCTGGAGAATTCCATGGACAGAGGAGCCTGGCAGTCTATGGTCCATGGGGTTGCAAAGAGCTGGACACGACTGGATGACTTTCACTTTCACTTGTGGGGTGATGTGTGCACAGATGGCCGCTCATTCATCCACCCAGTAAACACTGAGTGCTTAGTACCTGCCAGGCACCTCCAAAAAGTTTGAACTATATTTATGAACCAAGTTGTGGCCCCTGCCTTGTGGAGTTACTGTTCTAGAGGAGGAAGGCAGTTAGTGTTAGTCACTCAGTCGTGTCTGACTCTTTGTGACCCTGTGGACTGTAGCCCACCAGGCTCCTCTGTCCATGGAATTCTCCAGTCGAGAATACTAGAGTGGGTAGCCGTTCCCTTCTCCAGGGGGTCTTCCTGACCCAGGGATCAAACGCAGGTCTCCTGCACTGCAGGCAGATTCTGTACCGTCTTAGCCACCAGGGAAACCCTAGAGGGGGAAGGCAGATAATAAATAATAAACATTTTTATAATTGGAGGAAAATACCTTTTCAATGTTGTATTGGTTTCTGCTGTATAACAACACAAATCAGCCATAATTATACATATATCCCCTTCCTTTTAAGCCTCCCTCCCCTCCCCATCCCACCCCTCTAGGTCATCACAGAGCCCCAGGCTGTGGTCCCTGTGTTATACAGCAGCTCCTCACCAGCTATCTGTTTTGCACATGGTAGTGTATAAATGTCAACGCTATTTAATAAATACAATAAACATTTTAGAGAAGGGATTGGCTAACATTGCAAAGGACCAGAGAGTAAATATTTTAGGCTTCATGGGCCATAAGGTCCCTGTTAGTGCAATTGGCTCAGTCGTGTCCGACTCTTTGTGACCCCATGGACTGACTGTATAGCCCTCCAGGCTTCTCTGTCCATGGAATTTTCCAGGCAAGAATACTGGAGTGGGTTGCCATTTCCTTCTGCAGGGGATCTCCTGACCTAGGGATTGAGTCTGGGTCTCCTTCATTGCAGGCAGATTCTTTCCCATCTGGGCCACTGCAGAAGCCCCGAGATCCCTGTTATGACTACTCAACTCAGCCTGGAAGTCTGGGAGAGAATGGATACACATATATGTATGGCTGAGTCCCTTCGCTGTTCACCTGAAACTATCACAATATTGTTAATTGGCTATACCCCAACAGAAATAAAAAGTTTAAGAAAAAAAAAAGAGTTAAGGCAACCCTGGACAGTATGAATGAAGGGGTGTGGCTGTGTTGCAATGAAACTTTATTTACAAACTTAGGCAGTGTGCTGGATTCAACCCATGGGTTATCATTTGCCAACCCCTGTTCTAGAAAAGAGAATCAGAAGGTCGTAAGTGGTCTAAGAAAGAAAAAAAAAAAAGGCCTACTCCAGGGTGAGTCAGATATGCAGGTGGGAGGGATAGTGCGTGTTGGAGTTTGAACACAGGCAGACACGTGTAGCCTAGTGAGGCTTCTCAGGACTGGAGGGTTCAGGGCCGGCTGCAAGGCGCTCTCTCAACAGGGAGTGGAGCGAGCTTGGTGACACACCGTAGATGGAGCTGTGTCTCAGGGCCCATCCTTTCCCTCTGACACCCTGCTGGGCACAGAAGGGAGACTGATGGGAACCAGATCCCACCCTCCAACTCCCGCCAGGGTGAGATTAGTCACTGGTGGTCGTTAGCATGGTGAGAGATGCTCAGAAGTGGCCTCTGCTTGCCGGTCTAGCAAGCATGGTGGCCGTCAACATGTCTCACCAGGAACCCAGCTAGTCATTGTGGCCTCTGTCTGGAACAGGGAGATGTTTTTCTTGCAACTCCAGAGCTCAGAGGTGAAAACTACTTTCTGGGGTGTGTTTGAACTTGTGCACTTAGTACCAACCTTGGACCAGATCTTTTTTACCCTTGTACCTCCATAAACTTTTCCTTCTTTCTCCCACTTACTTACCTCAGCCTGCCTGAGGTGCCTCTGGGTCCCTGACCCCATGTGTCTTATCCGTATATGAACTTCTTCCTTGTGTTCCATTGTTGAGGGAATCAGGGGCTCATACCCCCACAGTAAGATGATCTAAGACCCCATAGAAAGTTTCTGACACCTTCTCTTCTTTCTCTGACTTGTGAGAGGGCTTTGCTTAACTCTACATTGTAGCTGAACCTGTGGGAAAGCTTGAATGCAGAGAAAGCTGGTGCTTTTTAACTTTCCTGTCAGGTAGGTGATAGGGGATGAACCTAATGAAAGAAGGAGAAAAGAGGTTCTGGGCCAGGAGAAGCCCTGGGTGGGGAAGGAAAGGGGGCCTTCGTTCTTTCTTCCTGTGGGTTTTCAACCTGAGTTGGTGAACACTGGGTGCTTGTAGGCTGGTGCCTGATGCCATGATAGAGTTAGAGAGAAGTGGCCGCACTAGGGAGGGGACATGGCTTGGCCAGAAAGCAATGCTTGTGCAGAGAAAAGATGCCCCTTCCTATGAGCACTGCCATCTTGGACAGTGGAATGTGGCTAGATTTCCCCCTTGCCGGGCCCTGTGTGCAGTGCCCAACCTGCAGAGCAGTACATGGCGGCTCTGTATCGAATGCCACTGTATTTAGTAGCAGGTGGTTATTTTCCCAGGGTTCCTTATTTTCTCAATTCCAAACCTAAAGAGCTATTCCAGGCTTCATATCTGCTGGTGCTCACCCAAGTCCACTGTTTGGCAGACCCCCATGTCCCGTGCCTAAATTTTCCACTGGGAGTTGGATTCTCAGCTTTCCCTCGAGAGGCTGATGTTGTCTAAGATGTTGCCTTAAGGCCTGTGGCCTCCCAGTGAGGTGTCTTCCGCTTGTGTCCAGACTTCCTGAGGCCGCCCCCCCCCACTCTTTATCCTGTTAAAAATAAACACCGTTTTCTTCACTCCCTTCAGCTACTGAGCTGTGCCCTGGAGAACAAGAGTTTGTGTTTCCTCAAAAAGGCTCCAAAGGAAGACAAACAAACTGTAAACAGCTGTTTTTTCTCTGGTGACAGTATTCAGACAGTAGACCGTCTGAGGGTATTAATCAGCTGCCTTTTCTGTGGCAACTTTGCATCGCAGGCTGCGAGGAGCCTCCATGCTGGGGTGGCGGTGGCTGGGACTTCCTGAGTGAGCAGGGGGCTGTCATCGCATGCAGGCCAGGTGACGGCCGCCACCTCCGTGCAGCCGTGGGGCCTGCTGCTCTTCCCAGACAGATGTCCGGGCAGCTGGTGCGAGGCTCCCAGCGTTCCTCACTGGCAGCTTCTTGAGAGAGAGCCTTGATTAGAAAAGTGGCCCCAGCTGACTTACTCCACCTGGTCACCTCTTTCTTTGAAAATGGATGGCATTCACTGAAATACCAGTCATCCAACAAATATTGAGCACCTGCTGCATACTAGGTACCGTGCTAGCTTCTTGGGATAAATCAGTGACCAGTATTTAGTTCAAGAGGTATTTATTGAGCACCTACTATACATAGGTGTTGTACTAATTTCTTGGGACGTGTGTGAACGTTTGAAAACAGATACCCCCTCTTCATCTATTCATTCCTTCAACCGCATGTCAACAGATATTTACTGAGTACCTACTCTGTGCCAGGTACTGTTCTAGGTACTTACTATGAAATGATTAACGAGATAGGCACTGCACCTACAATCCAACCAGGGAATAGACCATCAACCTCAAATATATAAATAGGATCAGTCCAGGTGACAGTGAGTGTGCTCATGAAGGGGAGAGAGGGTGGTTGTGATGGGGTGAGGCTGGCTTAGCTGGGGTGACAAGGGGAGGCAGTTTAGTAGGTGACAGTCACAAAAAGGACGTACAGCTTTCCAGGCAGGAGGCTCAGTAAAGGCAGAGCCTGGACTGAGTTTGGGATTCAAAGAAGTGACCAGAGGCTCCTGGGCGCAGGCACCACTGTGAGTGAGGGTTGTGTGGGTGAGACAGGAGGGGTGTCTGCAGGGCTAAAGTATGTGGGTCTTGGAGACTAGAGCCAGGAGGTCCAGTTTTATTCAAACCTTGTGGGAACTCATTGAGTTTAAAGCAGGAAAATGATCTGCGTTGAGCTTTTAAAAGAAATCCTTCTGGTCTAGACATGATGACAAAATGCAGTGTGGTTTTCTGGATTGGATCCTGGAACAGAAAAAGAAAAGGTCATTAGTGGAAAAATCAGTGAAATCTGTATGAAGTCTGCAGTTTTGTGTTGTAATGAATAGTGTTGCACCAATGTAGATTTCTTGGTTTTGATGAATGAATCATGGGCAGGGCAAGATGTGGATATTAGGGGAAGCTGGGAGAAGGGTACACAGCAACCCTCTGCAGTGTCTTTGCGATTTTTGTCTCTACAAACCTAAAGTTATCTGAGAATAAAAGCATGACGTTAAAGATCCCTCTGGGTAACCGGTATTAGGGGAAACACTGAAAAAAGGTGAGGGAGGAGGCGGGGAGAACAGCTAGGGGGCTTTTGAGGTCAGCCAGATGGGAGGAAAATCATGGCAGGAAAATCACAGTGGGGATTCTGAACTAGGAGAGGCGGCCTCCTTAGGTGAGTGGTGGGTCTGAAGAGCTTTCTGTCACTGATCTAAGTCAGCCCGTGTGTGCGTGTGTGCGTGCTAAGTCACTTCTGTTGTGTCTGACCCTTTGTGACCCCATGGACCATAGCCCACCAGGCTCCTCTATCCCTGGAGATTCTCCAGGCAAGAGTAGGTTGCCATGCCCTCCTCCAGGGCATCTTCCCCATCCAGGGATCGAACATGCGTTTCTTATGTCTCCTGCATTGACAGGCGGGATCTACCTCCAATTCAGCTCGCGCTTTTTTGAGAATGTTCTAGGTGCTGAGTGCCATTCTGGGGATTAGAGTTAGTCCTCACTCCGCTCCTGGTCAGTATGGCCTCTTATTTCTACCTGCCTCATTCTCTTGTTGGAAATTACCAGATCACCTTTGGTAGTGATTTGAAGTTAGTGAGAAAGAGAAAGAGAGAAACAGCGATAGAGAGAGACATGGAGAGTGACTGAGATTCTGTGTGTATGTGTGTGTAATGCCTGACAAAGGCTAAGACACATGGAGTGGGGGTTAATGTTATTACTGGTATATAGCAAGCACTCAGTAAATACTATAGTTATATAAACATGTTATTATATGTGCATAGAGTGAATATGTAAATATTATAAAACAAGGACAGTGACAGTAAGCAATTAGTTAGCATTTGCTGTTTGCCAAGCACATGTTAAGCCCTTCACTTGAATTTTAATCCATGCAGCCCCATGAGGTAACGACTGTTTGTGTGCTCATTTTACAAAAGGGTTTCAGATTGTTGCTCAAGGTCACAGAGCAGAGCCAGGATTTGCATCCAGGCAGTCTGGTTCCCGTGCCCCCAGTCTCTAAGCATTGAGCTCCATACCTACTGTAGAATGAATACAGAATGAATTGGTAACTTTTATTATCTTTGCTGATTAAAGAGACACATAATTCTTTGAGGAAAGTTTAGGAAACCAAGATGAATGTGTGAAGAAGAAAATCCGAATTTCCCACACCACCCCTCTTGGTTTACTCCTGGAGGATGGGAATAAGTGGTTGTGTTTTCTTTTCTCCTGAGAGTGAGAAAGGATGTGGAGAGTTGGGCTCAGGGGGAAATGGGGGAAGCGGAAAGAGAGCTGCAAAGACTTATGGGAGCATGCTTTGCACATCTTCCCAGCATTCCCTGGGGTCGTCCCTGTCCCATTCCTCGGCAGGAGAATCCATCAAGCTCACTGAGACCCAGAGTCGAGGGACTTTCTGAAGCTAAAAAGATACTCCAGTCAACCCATGGCAGCTGATAATCCTCTAGGTAGTTGAGCCTCCTCAGGTTAAACAGTGGTTCAAGGAAAGAGACAGAGTTTCCCATGATTCTTTGCTTCTGATTCTCCATCAGTTGTAAGCTTTGTACCATTGGTTTGATAACGGTTGTTTTTTTTTCTTTTTGAGAAGGGGATTGTATTAGGTTTCCCCAGAGTAACAGAACCAACAGGATGTATATGAGGAGAGAAATAGATTTATTATAAGGAATTGGCTCACACTCTGGTGAAGGTGGGGGGAAGTCTGTGATCTGCACTTGGCAGGTACAAGAGAGCCAAGAGTGTGATTTCAGTCCAAGTCCCAAGGCCTAAGAGCCCAGGAGGACCGATACAAGTTTCAGCTTGAAGGCCAGGCAGGCTGTTTCAGTTTGTACCTAAAGGCAGGAAACAAAAAACCTCCTCCCCGTTTGAAGGCTGTCAGTCAGGAAGGGTTCTCCTTACTTGGAAGAGGCTCAGCCTTTCTCTTCTGTTCAGACTTTTGACTGATTGGGTGAGGCCTACCCGTGTCACCCTGGAGAAGGAAAGGGCAACCCACTCCAGTATTCTTGCCTGGGGAATCTCATGGACAGAGGAGCCTGGCAGGCTATTGTCCATGGGGCCTCAAGAGTCGGCCACAACTTAGCAACTAAATTACAAAACTACCCGTGTCAAGGGGGTCAGTCTGCTTTAAACAGCCTACCAATTCAAACGTGAATCCCCGCCAGAAACACCCGCACAGACACACCCAGAATAATATTTGACTAAAGGGCTGGGTAGCTGGTGACCCAGTCAAATGGACATAAAATTAACCATCACTGGATTGGGAGTAGGGGTTGGGTGGAATTTTGATACTTAAGCTCTGGCAGCTCGTTTTTGGGTCATGCGCAGAGGGTTGTTGCAGAGAGCTGGATCTTTATCCTTCTGATCTGACTCTATCTTTATCCTCAGCCATTATCTGGCACTTACTGTTGCTGAGGATTTCCTTAGGGAAGACTTAATCTTATTCATTATCTATTCTTGCCATTGCTACTTAGAGTACTTGATATTAAAAATAAAGTCTTAGTGGAGGCAAATCTTTAAGGAATTAAAGCAAGGGTCAAAAACCCAAATGTCCTTAAGGCTAGGCAGTTGTATGGGGTGTGTGTGGGGCGATAGGGAGTGATGGGGACAGTGGTGAACAGAAGACCAAGTACTGCCTTCCGTGGATGGTGGCTTCTTGGCTGTAGCTGCCTATAACTTTGAGAGAATCAGGCCCAAGGTTATCTGCTCTTTTGAGTTTTATGAGTAACCAGAAATTTAGATTTTTCAGCGTGATCTCATATGTATTGGCAACTAATTCAGATTTTTTAATTTATCTATTTTAGTAACATCTTGTGTGACGCAAACAAAACATTTTGTGGACTGGATTTGTCCTGTACACCTCTGTGTAACCAATTGAATTAAATTGTGACTTAAATAATCAGAGTGAGAATAAGAATAATAAATGATTTTAACAAGACAGCTACCATCTACTTAACGTCCGTTGCACGCCTGGCACTACTCCAAGTCCTTCACTACCTTGTTCGCCTCAGTCATCAGAACAGAGGTGGGTGCTGATGTTATGCTCATTTTACAGACGGGGCAGAGTGAGGTGTTCACAGACACACTGTTAGTAAGTGTTGGAATTTGATGTTTCTAGATCAGCTGCCTTTGCGTTAGATTCCTGGATAATGATGACTCCCACATCCACTGGAGATTTTCAGCCTGGGTTATCACAGACCACAGCAGAGAACCCAGGAGGAGCTTACACAAGGAAGCTCATATTTTATTGGGCAACTGTGCTGTAGACCACACTAAGCACTTTCAAATATAAACACAACAAACCTTTGCATTGCCGCAGTGATGTGGGTTTTTTCCCCTTATTGCAGATGAGAAAATAAAACTCTGTTTCTGTCTTCCCAAGGTCACATAGCTAGTGAGGGCAGAGGTGGGCCTGGAACCCAGATCATTGCACCCTACGGCCCATGGTCTTGCTACTCTCCTGTATAATCAAGGTCAAAGAATTGAAAAAGAGCTGGTACAAGTCACTGACCAAGAATATAGTTGCACTGACTATAGCTAGATATGAGTATGGATATGGATCCTCGTTCAGACAGTCATTCTGATTTATTCTTTTTGCTTACCTGTGTGAGCGAGCACATCTCCATAAATTGATAAAATAGTAAAAGTTTGACATCCATTTGTGCTTCTGTGTTGAAAATGGCTCTCAGGAAGGTTTTTGTCCTCTGCCTTTTCATTTGTCCAGTGACGGCGTCTGTTCATTTCTGTCTTCACAAAATAAGTGCAGATTCATCTAAAGTCTTCTGATTGGTGCCCTAGTTTTTGCTGTAGAATCTCCAAAGGTTCTGTCACTCACCTTTGTCTTTATAGTACAAAGAAATTTACCATTTATACTTTTAGCCCCTTATGTCCCATAGCATGGGATGTGTTTCATCAGTGGTATTCAAATTGATCATATGTGGCACTGTATTAATTACCTATCATGCACAAATTATACCTAAAGCTTAGTGGTTTTAAACAGCAGGCATTTATCATCTCAGTCTCTGTGGGTCAGGGATCTTTTATATAAACAGCTTAGCTGAGAGTTCTTGTTCACGATCTGTCTTGAATCTGAATCTCATTTTCTTAATTTTTCTCAGTGAACACATGTTATTTTAATTAGAAAAGATAACTAAAGTTATTCATTCATTCTGCATTTGAGCTGGTGGCTATAGCTGTGGTCTCATCTGAAGGCTCAACCGGGGAGGCGGGGAGATCCACTTCCCAGCTCACTCACACGGCTGTCAGCAGGCCGTGGCTTCTCAGTGCCTCGTGGTGGACTGGGGCCTTCGGTTCATTACTGGTGGTTATCTGGATGTCTTTCTCAGTTCTTCACCATAGGGCAGCTCACAGCAGAGCAGGTGGATTCCCCCAGAGCTAGTGATCCAAGAAGAGAACCATAGGAAAGAGAGCTGCAGTTCTTGTATAACTGAACCTTGGACATGAAATACAGTCGCTTCTGCCATATTCTGTTCATGAAACATGAGGCACTAAACCTCAGCTCTCCTTCTAGGGGAGGGATTTGCAGAATGGTCCACCCAGAATGGCTGTGTACACCAAGCGGCATCCAGGATTCAACCTCTTTGCTGCAAGTATTGTGAAACACGATTTGGCTCTGGAAAATGGTACTGGAATCCAGGAAAGTGAATCTCACTCTCTTTTGAAAACTAGCCAGATTTATGTTTCTTCATACTTCTAAAAGATCCCCCGCCCCCGGAACAATTTTCTGTAAACTGGTGCATGAAGAGAGGTATTTCGAAGGAGTGCTCTGATCCCACTTTCCCTCTGCTCTCTTTATCTAGAGAACTGCTCCGTAAAAAGTGGGCTGTTGATCTTGTTGGACCTGGTGACACTTTTCCAGGGCGACCCTCCAAGAGAGACATCATTCCAAGGGCTACAATGTGGACACGAGTGCATGCCCAGCAGATGTGGGTGACATTGTGCACATTGGCTTAACAAGGGACCATTTCCTGGAGTGAGCCCAATAAACATTTGGTACAGATAAAGATCACTTGTCCCCAGATGCCTTCTTGGTTGCAGTGGAGCCAAATATGAGTGGAGGCAGAGGATGCTGGGCTTGAAAAGTGCTCTTCTGTGGCCACGTGTGGGAGTTTAGTCCAGGGAAGTGCCAGTAAAGTGGGAAGCAGGCAGCTTGCATCCGACACAGGCCCAGATGGCCCTGGCCTTCTTGCCTTCCTGTCTGAGATGTTGGGAGTTCGGCAAGCTTTTTTTTTCCCTTAACATAATCTTCAGTGTTATTTGCAGCAGCGATGAGAATGTGAGCTAAAAGACTGAGTCACGTGACTCTCAGTCCCATGACCTGTGTTCTGAGCCTGGCTTCTGTCAGTTACCTTTCTGTAAAAGGGGAGCCGTGATGTTTGCCTGTTGCAGAAGGGTCTTCACGAGGATTAAATGGAATGGTGCATTTAGGTCATTTAGCATGGGTCTAGCAACCAGGAAGTACACAAGGAGGATTGATCATTATTTTTGTTGTTATTACCATGATCGGCCACCTCATCTGGATGGCCTTCTGCACTGTTCTCTCTGGGAAGCACAAGTGTTGAAAGTGAGTGGAATAAGTCTTTATTTCCCTGTGTGACCCACTCAGTTATATAAAACCCTCTGCTTCTATATTATGAGCTTAACAGAAATGCTAATTTTACAAAAAGGAAAGTGCCAGTGGAGACTTAAATTGTTTTTCTGAGGTGTTATGTAATTCTTCAGCACATCTCATTTAATCATCCTATATTGAGGCCATGTCTTAGCTCTGTGGTCATTTGAATAGATTCCTTTCTGGATTCCTACCTTTAACTCCAAGAAATTCCTTAGGGTAAACTTCTGCTTTCCATTTTTATAAAATGACCTCATTCCTGGCCCATAGCTTCAAAGCTGAGAGTGACTGCAGTTGCTTTAAATAAGATGATCAAATTCAATTTATCAGACATTGGCTGAGTCCCTACTATGTGCCATCCACCATGTCTGGAGCCATAGCAAACTTCCTTGAAAAATAAGGGGGCATCATGCTTGCAAGCAGGGACTCAACCCAGGCAGCCTTCAGTCACATCCCTCCACCTCCTGTCTGTGTGACTTTAGGGAAATCACTTCATCTCTCTTAGCCTCGATTTCCTCGGCTCTAAGATGGAGACATAATAGTACCTAGGCATCTAATTTAGTTGGACATAAGTGAGCCAGTAGTCACGTATGGATGTGAGAGTTGGACTATAAAGAAAGCTGAGCACTGAGGAATTGATGCTTTTGAACTGTGGTGTTGGAGAAGACTCTTGAGAGTCCCTGGGACTGCAAAGAGATCCAACCAGTCCATTCTAAAGGAGATCAGTCCTGGGTGTTCTGTGGAAGGACTGATGCTAAAGCTGAAACTCCAATACTTTGGCCACCTGATGCGAAGAGCTGACTGATTTGAAAAGCCCCTGATGCTGGGAAAGATTGAGGGCAGGAGGAGAAGGGGATGACAGAAGATGAGATGGTTGGAAGGTATCACCAACTCAGTGGACATAAGTTTGGGTAAACTCCGGGAATTGGTGATGGACAGGGAGGCCTGGCGTGCTGCAGTCCATGGGGTCGCAAAGAGTCGGACACGACTGAGCAACTGAACTGAACTGAACTAAACTGAAATGAAGTCATATGTTTCACGCCTCCTGTAGTACCCAAGCATTGTGCACAGCATCTGTCCCCAGCCACGCTCAGGCAAGTGGGACAGGAAGGAAATAACGCAGATGAGACTCTTTAGAAGATTAAGGGGACTTCCCTGGTGGCTGAGACTCCACGCTTCCAATACAGGGGGCCCGGGTTCAATCCCTGGACTAGATCCTGCATGCCACAAGACCTAGTGCAGCCAAATAAATAAATCAGAATAAATATTTAAGAAAAGAAGACTAAGCCTTGGAGAGAGGGTACTGGGTTTTCAGTGCTCACGATCCTGTTGGTCTTGTCGGGAGGAGCCATGCTGTCTCAGCCGTGTCGCTGGCCCCACATCTGCTGCTCCCTGCATGTCCCTCCCTGGACTGTCATCTCCTGCGGGCAGGCCCCACTGGATGCCAGCTCCTTGCCTGGAGCCTGGCACGTGGCAGGAGCTTTGTAAACCTTGGCTGAAGGAGTCGATGACATCGCCAGACATTCTTTTTCTCGTCAGGCACAGTGTACCCCTACAAGCTCTGAGGCCAAACTTAGATGTAACCAAAGCCGCAGCTGCCATCCGCCAGAGACAGCCTGAAATAGTCCTGGAGCCCCTCGTCATGTGTGTTTCTTCACTACTGCAGCTGCTGGGGCTTTTTTTTAAAAAGCTCGCTTGTGCGCTAGGACAAAGTGGCTAGATGCTGGGTTGCCTCTCTTTGCCAGACAGGGTCCCAGAGGGCTTGGTGGCAGCCCTCCGGTTTTACCTGGCTTTCTGAGGGGGACCGCTGCTGGCTGCTTGTCTTTCTGCTCTTGAGTCAGCCATGTGAAAAGTTGATGATTGGAGAGCTCTCTGTGACCTTCTAGGACAGGTCCCAGTAGGATGGAAACTTCCAGCCTGGTGACTCCCTGCCTCTCCAGTGTGGCACTGGCCACGGTGGACCCCTGAGCTACTTACCCCAAGGGCATCTTTAGCCGCATTCCTGCCCGGCCGCCTGCAATGTAAATGGCCCATCCCTGCTGAGAGAATGAGTGAGAAATGGAAAACGGAGATGAGTGTGGCGAATGCAGGGACCAGGCAGCCAGGTTATCTGTGCTCTCATTACCTTCTCATGCATCCCTCCTTTCATCTCTATGCCTACAGGCACATTTGTGGTTGGGGCCACTAATCCATTTATTTCCATGGCTAATCTCAGGGTTAAAGAGAGGAGCTGGCTTGCTAAGGCTTCCTAACCCAGATCTTTTGCTTCCCCAGTTTTTCCTGTAGCTTACTTTTCTTTATAATTTTTTTCCCAAAAAATTACAGATAATGCACTTTTCTTGTTGGAAACTGAAGACATACAGAATAAACATTGTATTGTTAACAAACCTTCACTGGCTATGGCCAGAAGAAAGAGGGATGTGGGGTGAGGTGATTCCTGGATGGGAACCCCGTATGTAAGTCACTGGAGGGTGAGGATGCTCTGTCAGCGAGGCTGAGACGTGGCTCGTTCCGGGCTGTGCCAGAAGGACTGCTCCTAAAACATCACTTGACATTGATGATGATGGAGATAATCTGCAAAGATTGGATCCAGAGGGAGAGGAGAGAGTTTCTGAGCCAGAGCGGCTCATTCTGGGGCTGTCCACTTAAATAAAGCCCTGGCTTAGAAAACCCCAAACACGCTAAAGTGGATACTGTAATGGGATTTATGCAATACTCTGTTAAGGGCAAACCCAGCCCCATAAATACATGTCCGAAATTCAATCTGCTAAATGAAATGTTAAAGGCGCCAAATGGATTTCTTGAAAGGATCAGAGCTAAGATGTAGTTTGCCTGCACTTGATAAGCTTATCCAGCCTTGCCACTGGGAAAGAAAAAGAGAGAGAGAGAAAGAGAGGAAATGGAGTTACGGATTTTACTGTATTCTCCAGTATCTTAGATACTTTCCTTTTCAATGGGAAGGGAGAAAGAGATTATCAGACCTCTGGCTGTGAAACCAGTGTTCCTGATTCAACTTCTGGGCTACAGAGAGAGAGCTGTTAATTCACGAACTGGAGGCCCAGTTCAATTCTCCCAGCCCTGAAGCCTCCTGTACAGGACTCCTCCTGTACCTGGTTGGCTCAGCTACCTGGGTCCGGCCCCCAGTGACCGAGGTCATGGCTGGCATGTGGGTCAGCTCGAGTCCCAGTTCCCATCCCCGAGTTCCGCCTTTGACTTTGGCTGCTGCCGTCCAGTGTGTTTGTGAGTGATGAAGTGAGTTAGGAGAGGAAAGCTGTAGTAGACACTGGGGATCATCCTACACACTTCCTCCTGGCTTCCTCCCTCTTATTGTTTCATGATTTTCCATCAGCTAGGACTATATCATCTCCTGCAAGTGATTTGGATTGTTCTGTTCACCTCCCCCCCCCCCACCCCAGAGAAGGAGATAGCACGCATGTGTGCTTGCTCAGTCGTTTCAGTCGTGTCCAACTCTGTGACCCTATAGACTGTAGCCCGCCAGGCTCCCCTGTTCATGGGGTTCTCCAGGCAAGAATACCGGAGTGGGTTGTCATTTCCTTCTCCAGGAGATCATCCCAACCCACGGACTGAACCCAGTTCTCCTGCAGCTCCTGCATTGCAGGCGGATTTTTTTACTGCTGAGCCACCTGGAAGCCCAGGAGATAGCATAATAGCTTGAAATTTCATAAGATGTTTTTGGTACCATTTGGGGGCAAGCCAAAGCTATACCGCCAGGGAGACATTATTTTTACTTTCTTCCAAGCATAGAAGTTGCTTCTGGCATTGGAACGTGACCCCAGAGAGTCACTTTCAGGGTGATAGTGTGTGTCAAAGAACATGCTGTCTTGGTAGGTGAATGAGTTTGTGGGTGCATTTGGAGGGTTGGTGAATTGGCTCTCAGCATACCAAGCTTCCCTTTTTCTCTTCTGTTTCCAGCTAATGGACTAGGTCTTCACCATAGCTGCCATCACTTCTTACTCCCCTTGGGCTGAGGTCTTTGTGAGCCTGATGGGCTGGGGTTGGGTTGGAGGCTCAAAGCTGTGAGTGGAGGAGCCATCTCCAGAGGCACCATCCTGATGGGCTAGGTGACGATGCTCCGACCACAGGTGAATTCCGTGCTTGCTGGCACACCAAAGACTGTTCCATGCCTGTTTATTTCCCTCCTTTGGCGAGTCAACACCTTCAGGGTGTTTGCCTGAGTCAAAGTCCTGGCTTCCCTGGTGGCTCAAACGGTAGAATCTGCCTGCAACGTGGGAGACCCAGGTTCAATGCCTGGGTCGGGATGATCCCCGGGAGAAGGGAATGGCTACCAACTCCAGTATTCTTGCCTGGAAAATTCCATGGACAGAGGAGCCTCGTGGGCTATAGTCCTTGAAAAATTCCATGGACAGAGGAGCCTGATGGGCTAGTCCTTGAGATCACAAAGAGTCGGACACGACTGAGCGACTAACACTTCAGCCTGAGCTGGAATAAACAAAGGGTCTTCTGGGTCTGTTGCAGTGTATGGGATTCCCAAGTATTTTAAGAACTAGAGAGTGACAGGAAAGGACACGATGGGAACATTTAATTTTTAAAACAACTTCATTGAAGTACAATTTATGTACCATAAAATTTACACATTTTAATGTGTACCCAGTGATTTTAATGTAATGTCTCTCCAGTGATTTTTTTAGTAAATTCACCAAGCTGTGTAACCATCACCATGCATGCATGTGGGCTAAGTCACTTCAGTCGTGTCCGATTCTGTGTAGCCCTATGGACTGTACTCCTCCAGGTGTCTCTGTCCCTGAAATTCTCCAGGCAAGAATACTGGAGTGGGTTGTCATACGCATCTCCAGGGGATCTTCCCGACCTAGGGATCGAACCTGCATCTCTTTTGTTTCCTGCATTGCCAGGCAGGTTCTTTACCACTAGCGCCACCCGGGAAGCCCAGCCATCACCATAGTCTAGTTTTAAAACATTTCCATTGTGCCAATATTAAATTCTTCAGGCCAGTCTGTAGTCACTCCCCAGGCATCTGCTCTTCTACTTTCTGCCTCTATAGATTTGCTTGTTCTGGGCCTTTCACAGAAAGGGGCTAATACCATATGTGGTCTTTTGTATCTGGCTTTTCTGCCTTTGCATAATGTCATTGAGGCCTGAACTTGGGGCATGCTGCTGAGTGGTGTTCCGCTGGATCGTGGCCATTTTCTTTATCCATTCACCAGTCGATGGCTGCTTAGGCTGCTGTGAATGGGGCTGCTGTGAACATTTCTGCCCGAGTCTGCATGTGAACATGCTTTTTCATTTCTCTTGGGTAGACTCCCAGGAGTGGAATTTCTGGGTCATGTGATAAATTTATATTTAACTTTTTTCAGGAATTGCCAGACTGTTTTCCAAAGGTTTCCCAAGCTGCATCATTCTACATTCTCACCGACAATGGATGATCAGAACCATTCATTTCTGCTCTTACTGTGAGCTGGACAGTGGCGTTGTTTACTAGAGACCATTGTAGGTGAAATACAAAAATTGCCCCCTGCGTGTGGAGAGCAGGCCCTCAGTGGGATCTCGACAACACACCAGAAGGGTCTCGACCCCAATTTCCACATGCGCGTCCCCGGCAGATGTCAGAGCTTCCAGCCCAGAGGGGCCCCTGTACTTCACTCCCACTGCCCTCCCCGACTCCAGCTTTGCTAGCTCCAGCTCCCTGTAACCCTTCTCATTCCAGAGAGGATTGGCTCTTATAAAAAGTTCTGCATCACACTGGTGCTAATTTAGCGACTTTATTGGACAATGTGATTTACCATCCATGGCCGCCTTCGAATGGATTCATTTACCTGCATTGATTGGTCTATGCCGCTGTTAACTGTCACCAGAAAATCACAGCAGTCCTTAAAAACTGTGTAGCGTTTGCTTCTGATAATGATAGTTAACTCCGTCCTTGATCGCCAATGACATGGTAGTCCTCTCTTGGAGATGGACTTAAATCGCATAGCTCTGTTCCTCGATGATGAGAAAATAAATTACTTTTTGATGCGGTGTTCTGCTAAGCATTTCATAAATTTGGGTTCTTTGGTAGGTGTTTCTCTTTTTTTTTTTTTTTTGGCGGGGCGGGGGGGCGGAGTCTACTCCCTTCGCTACTCAAAGTGCCGTCTTGGACTACCAGCACTGGCATCCTCTGGGATCCTGTTAGAAATGCAGAGCCTCCGACCCCACCTGCAATTCCCAGAATCAGAATCTCTTTTTAACCGATCCCCAGGTCCTGTTCATGCACTTTGAAGCTTGCAAAGTGCTGCTGTAAATCTGGAATCAGCAAAATAGGCCCTTGGAGCAAATCTGGCCAGATGCTTGTTTTCATTAAGAAAAAAATTTTTTTTTGTTAGAACATAGCCACGCCCATTCTTTCTGTATTTTCTGTGGCTCCTTGGGACTCAGACTGCAGAAGTAAGAGCTGCCTTATGGCTGGCAGAACTGAAAATGTTTACTTTCCAGACCTTTGCAGAAAAAGTTGGTAACATTTGATTTGGAGATGGTTCTATTCTTACTGGTTTTTTATTATATAACTTTGATTAGTTGTAACTTACTTATTTTTATTTACTTAATAAAATGTGTTAACTTTTCTTATTTGACTTTTTCATCTTCCATTTATTATAAGCTTTGGGTCATGACACTTCTTTTTCCCTTTTTGATTTCTTTAAAATTGGAGGATAATTCTGTTGGTTTCTGCCATACATCAACACGAATCAGCCACATGTGTCCATATGCCCCTCCCTCCCATCCCGCCATCCCACCTCTGTGTTACAAATGCCGTCCATTGCCTGCCTGTTAGGATAAAGTGACTGAACTTTGATGAAGTTTAGGGTTTGGGTTTCTTAGCCACAAACTGAAAAACTCAAAGGACCCCTGATTTCTTAGATGCCACCCGACTCTACTTGAAGAGTGCCCTGGGTGAGCATTGTTTTATGTCATTTTATTCTTTGCAAGAGAGGATATTCATTATTTGTGAAACTGGAAGGCCATATTTGTTATTATTTGTAAAGGCGTAATATAGAGACATTCACAAGTAGAAGAAAGCAGAAAAGAATTCCTTGTCAAATCACAGGGTGGGGTTAGAGTGAGAAAATCTCGTGAGAGTAACCACAGGAGGCACCCAGAGAGGGAAGCGAGCAGAATTGGCTTCCTGGGTGCGCCTGGTGCCCTGGGTTCCCTGCTCAGGAGGACACACCCTGTGCTCATTTCACGCTCAGTTGTTACCACTTTGGAATTCTTAATAACTTTAAAAACAGATGCCCTCACTTTTTTTTTGCATCAGGCCCTGCAATGTAGGTAGCCAATACTGGTAGCCAGTGATGGGGTCAGAAGACCCACCTGGTGCCCGTTCCTGGGGGAGCTGAGAACTGAGAGCTGGGTGCGTGACATCCCGTTAGCCAGCGGCTGTGTTATCCTGGGCCAGTGATGGTATCGCAGCCGTGTGTCACCACCACCCTTCGTGTGTCTGGCTGACTTCCTCTGCCTTACTGTGTGCCATGAGAAGAAACAACACTTTGAATGGTTTCTTAAATTAAGCCTTTAGGTGAATCTGCTCGTGCAGAGGCATCTCCAAGTGAAGTTCGGATTATCCCCAGTTAAGGTCGGTATTTGAGCCTCACAACTCTGATGTGATTGCTTTCCGGGCTTGTATGTTGCACTTTTCCCTGCGGAGTCAGTGAGGGATGCCGCTTTTCCGACAGGGGTGCTCCTTAAAGAAACTGGGATCCCACCTGGCTTAGGTTGAGGTCTGTGGCGACATCTTAACAGTCCGAACTTCAGGCCACAGGTCACTGGTGGAAGACTCCCAAGGGTGCCGCTTCCTCTTGGTCCCTGTGGGGAGGAATTGCATCCAGTGACCCTGCAGGTAGCTGATTGAGGCTGAAATAGCAGCTTCCCAACCCAGCAGGGACCAGAGCAAGGAGCATTGCTGTAATCGCTTTCCTCCCCCACTCTGAACGATTGTTCATCAGGAGTCTTGTGGAAACAGAAAAATGAAAGGAAAGCAAGAAACAGGAGACCTAGTTTGGTGAACCCAGTGGAAAATTACTGTTCTACCAAGAGGTCCCCAAAGGGCGGTGAGTGAGCCAGGCACTAGGGATGTTGCAGAAACTTAGACATGCTGGTGACAAGATGCTGTTAACACTTTTTGAGAGACTAAAGGACATTTGATGATCATAATGATAACCCTAGGAGATTATGTATTAGTCATCCCAGGTTGGTCATTTATGGAACATCTAGTGTCTGTCACGGCCTGCGCCAACTCATGCGTATCTCTTAATTCTTGCCCTTGTGTACAGCCCAGCTGTCTCTTACAGATGAGAATTCTGAGGTTCTCAAGGTTTGACTTGGCCCAGAGCACACAGCTGGTCAGTGATAGGATCAGATTTAAGCCCTGTCTGACTCCAGAGCATGGGCCGCTTTCCCTAAGCTGCCCTCTGACCTCACCACTCCCTCTGATACCCCTACAGCAGTCCCTCCCCAAAATCATGTCAGGAGCTGGTTGGTCATGGGTTGCACTAAGTGGGGTTCTGGCACATCTAAATGTCAGCTATTTTTACCCAAAGTGTAGCTCAGGTGAATTTAGGTGGTAGACAGGTGAACATTTTTCCATAAAATACAAAGTATTTATTATATTTTAAGGAAAAAGTATATTTTTACTGGTATATTAAACCTGTGATTTATAGAGTGAACAGTTCTTTTTAAAACATGAATGTAAGTAAAGAAACAGTCTTTTAAATAAAATTGGTATCTGTGAGATACACGTTTAGCCCGCTGGTTCAGCCGTACTAGAAGCATCTTACCTGAGCAATTGGACAACCTTGGAGGCAGTGTCAGTGGGTGAGGGGTGGGGAGCGTGGTCAGGCAGAGCTGGGTGCCTAGACAGGGAGACTTTGTTCTTGGGGGGAAAAATGTCTGGAGCAAAGTTGTCATCATTTTAGGCTTTTTTATCCATGCTGATGGCCATCACCTCCTCCTCTTCCGTGGTGACAGTCTCACCACTTGTTGCTCAGAAACCAGAGAACTGACTGCACTGTCTTTTGAAATTATTCACGAATATTAACATGAGCCCTCACCATGGCCTGGGAGGTTCCACATCCCCTGAGTTTTACCTGCCATGGTCTGGTCTTGTGCCATTCTCCACCACATTAGCCACACTGGGTTCCTTTCTGTCTCTGGAATAAGACAAGCCTAAACCTACTGTGGAAAATTCTGAAAGAGATGGGGATACCAGACCACCTGACCTGCCTCTTGAGAAACCTATATGCAGGTCAGGAAGCAACAGTTAGAACTGGACATGGCACAACAGAATGGTTCCAAATAGGAAAAGGAGTACGTCAAGGCTGTATATTGTCACCCTGCTTATTTAACTTCTATGCAGAGTACATCATGAGAAACTCTGGGCTGGAAGAAGCACAAGCTGGAATCAGGATTGCCGGGAGAAATATCAATAACCTCAGATATGCAGATGACATCACCCTTATGGCAGAAAGCAAAGAGGAACTCAAAAGCCTCTTGATGAAAGTGAAAGAGGAGAGTGAAAAAGTTGGCTTAAAGCTCAACATTCAGAAAACGAAGATCATGGCATCTGGTCCCATCACTTCATGGGAAATAGATGGGGATACACTGGAAACAGTGTCAGACTTTATTTTTTTGGGCTCCAAAATCACTGCAGATGGTGACTGCAGCCATAAAATTAAAAGACGCTTACTCCTTGGAAGAAAAGTTATGACCAACCTAGATAGCATATTCAAAAGCAGAGACATTACTTTGCCAACTAAGGTCCGTCTAGTCAAGGCTATGGTTTTTCCAGTGGTCATGTATGGATGTGAGAGTTGGACTGTGAAGAAAGCTGAGTGCCCAAGAATTGATGCTTTTGAACTGTGGTGTTGGAGAAGACTCTTGAGAGTCCCTTGGACTGCAAGGAGATCCAACCAGTCCATTCTAAAGGAGATCAGTCCTGGGTGTTCTGTGGAAGGAATGATGCTAAAGCTGAAACTCCAGTACTTTGGCCACCTCATGCAAAGAGCTGACTCATTGGAGAAGACTCTGATGCTGGGAGGGATTGGGGGCAGGAGAAGAAGGGGACGACAGAGGATGAGATGGCTGGATGCCTGATTCAATGGATATGAGTTTGAGTGAACTCCGGGAGTTGGTGATGGATAGGGAGGCCTGGCGTGCTGCAATTCTTGGGGTCACAAAGAGTTGGACACCACTGAGTGACTGGACTGGACTGAACTGAAACCTACCCCAGGGACTTTGCACTTGCTGTTCTTTCTGCCTGGAACCCTTTCCCCTAGACATTTGAATGGCAGATGCCTTCTTATCCTTGTGGTCTTAGAACTCCCCTGTCCACCCACTTTAAGTCCCCCTCTTCCTGCAATCACTTTCTATGTCAGGGATCTCTTCTGTAAAAGACCAGATAGGGATGTTTTGGGGTTGTGGGCCATATGGTCTGTGGTGTACCTATTCAACTCTGCCATTGCTGTGAGAAAGAAGTCAGAAACAAGATGTAGATAAATGGATATTGCTGTGTTTCAGTCGCTTTACTTATAGAAACAGCAGCAGGCTGGATTTATAAAATAATAGCCTAGAGCAGGGCTGGGCAAACCACTGGCTGTAGATGCCCATCCCTGCTCTGTACTGTTATTTTATTGTTGTCATAGTGTTTATCACTATCTGAAATACTCTTGTTTGTTTTTAGCTTTGTCTCCTTGTATCTAGAGTGTGAGCCCCACGCTGGCAGGAGTGTGTCCTACCTTGTTTAGTGAGATATCCTGATGCTTAGCTCCCCACACGTGGTGCGTGCTCGATGAAGATTTGTTAGATGAATGGACACTGTCCCTCATCAGATTCCTGTATTCATTCATTCTCTGAGCATACATGGCTCACTTACTTTGCTGCTTGCCTCATATGGGACCTTGGAGGCAGAGCTCACGGACCAATACATGCACAGCTTTGGAAGCACGCTATGGTGCCACACAAAGTTCAACCAAGGAGGTTCAGAAGCAGCTCAGCACAGCAGGGCATTGACTCTGAGGAAGTCAGAGGTGGCTTCTTGGAGGGCGTGGCATCTGAGCTGAGTCTGAAGGGTGTCTTTGAGCTCCCTCGGCAGATACTAGCAGGGCATCCACACTCAAGGAACAGCCTGAAGCAGGGGCATGGCCTCAGGGACCAGCTATGTCATAGCAAGGAAAAGAAGCTCAGGTGAATGAAGTAAATACAGGCCACGTGTAGCCACAGGTGCCATGAGCAGCAGCCGATGAAAGTTGGATGAGTTCTTGGGAACAGTTAACAAAGCGCCTTTCCTGAAATGTGGACTTGGGTCCTGCACATTCAATGTGGGATTTCTACAAACTGAAAGGTTGTATCGCTCCATAGACATTTAAGAATTCTTAGTCCATGGACCTGATTAATGCTGATACACCTTCTCAGTTTATTTAGCCTCAGCTATCTAGCGGAGAAGGCAGTGGCACCCCACTCCAGTACTCTTGCCTGGGAAATCCCATGGACCGGGGAGCTTGGAAGGCTGCAGTGAGGGTCGGACACTACTGAGTGATTTCACTTTCACTTTTCACACATTGGAGAAGAAAATGGCAACCGACTCCAGTATTCTTGCCTGGAGAATCCCAGAGATGGGGGAGCCTGGTGGGCTGCCATCTATGGGGTCGCACGGAGTCGGACACGACTGAAGTAACTTAGCAGCAGCAGCAGCAGCTATCTAAAGGTGGCCATTGGGAGGGGAGCTACTCGACATCCTATATAATTGGTCCAAAAAAAAATAGGTTTTTGGCTTTTAAAATCTATAGACAGTGCTAACGAGCTGCCTTCCCTGGCTCTCACCCTGCCCTATCCACGCGTCTAAGTCTCATCAGTTGTCAGCAGGGAGTTAAACACACAGAGAAAGGGCAGCATATGGTGTGAAAGAGTGGAGAATCGCAAGCCCCAAATAAAATTTTATGGAGGTGGGCCAGCCCTGCTGTTTATGAGGCGCTTAAAGGGAAATCATGACCTGCAAAGCTGAGGGCTGTTCCTCCTCGTCACCCTGGTGGCCTGGAAAAATCCCCAAGATTCTGCCTCCAACTTTCTAAGCCTTGGCCAAGCCCTAATGAGCCTGGAGCCAAGGTCAGGGGTGGAGACTGATGCTGTCACAAGCCTTGGGGCTGCACTGACAGGAGGCCCATGGGAAAGGGAGGCAGACAGTGATCCAGCACCTACTGTGCGCGAGGTAATGAGCATGTGCGGGGACGGGGAGGGTGTCCATGTTCATCAGTGTCTCCATGACACTTTCCCCAGCAATAGTAATTATATATATATATATGTGGAGAGAGAGAGAGAGAGAAAGAGAGAAGGGCATAGCAACCGACTCCAGTATTCTTGCCTGGAGTATTCCATGGACAGAGGGGCCTGGCAGGCTGTAAGTCCATCGGGTCACAAAGAGTTGGACACCACTGAGCGATTAACACTTTCATATATATAAAAACACTTTCATTTATATATATATAATCTACTCACTTTTTACTTATTGTCAAAGTTACCCTATACTGTCCCTAAAGTCATGGTGTGAACAAGGCCTGTTTAATTATAGAATGTGCTGTGTACTTAGTTGCTCAGTCATGTCCTACGCTTCACTACCCCCTGGACTGTAGCCTGCCAGGCTCCTCTGTCCATGGGGATTTTCCAGGCAAGAATACTGGAGTGGGTTGCCATGCCATCCTCCAGGGGATCTTCCCAACCCAGGGATTGAACCCAGGTCTCCCACATTGCAGGCGGATTCTTTACCACCTGAGCCACCAGGGAAGCCCAAGAATACTGGAGTGGATAGCCTATCCCTTCTCCAGGGGAATTTCCTTACCCAGGAATCGAAGTGTCTGTATTGCAGGCAGATTCTTTGCCAGCTGAGCTACCAGGCAAACCCTTCATATAGGATACATCAGTGTAAATACATAACTACTGAAAATTTTCAGAAAGGTTTTTTCACAAACCACATAGGATAACTTGTGTGCTGCTGTTTCTAGTATTATGCTAACTCTGGGGCTTCTATTTTATAGCTGAGGAAATAGAGATCCAGAGAGATTTAGCAGTGCAGCCCAAACTCACAGAGCTAGGAAGCGTCTGGATTTGAATACAGATCTTTTTGGCTCTAAAGTCCAGGCAATATGCACCATATTCTCAGAGGGAGAAAATGGGAAAGGACATCCACAGCCCCCATTGGACGGACAAAGCTCTCAGGACAGGCACAGAGGATAAGACTGAGGGCTGGTCAGACTTCCTGCTCCTTCTTAGGAGGCCAAGACATCTTCGGCCTCTGACATCTCTGTTCCCATGGGTTTTGGCTACAGGATGTGCTTAGACTAAGACTTGTTCTTGGGGCATTGCCATCACGGCATGGTGAGCCTTTAAGCATCTCCTCAAATAACATTGATCAGTATTGACTCCTGCACAGGAGGGTGAGTTGGGGGAGGAATGGTGCACAGTATGGCCCCTCAACCCCACTGCCAAGCCCCCAGGGCAACGGGAGGCCTCCTTTGTACCAGAGGCTCATTGGTATTTAGCCCTCATGGAGGAGCCTTGCAGGGAAAAAAATCATCTTAATGGGCTCTGAATGAGTCCAACTGGCAGCTGTTCCTGGATGGCCACCCTTGCCCTTGAGGCCAGGCAGTGACTGCCATTTCACGTGGCATCAGTGAGCAGGTAACACCACTGAAGGAGCAGACCCACTGGGCAGGGAGGGCTTCAGCCACATATGGAGTTTGCAGCTTAGGGATAGAAGGAAGCAGGCCTGGATTCCACTGGCAAACCCAATGAGGTGGCCAGGAGGGCAGCAGGAAGAGTAACCACAGTCAGCCACAGTCATCACATTGTTCCTTAAAACTCGTAAGTGTCCAGGGGTCAAGGTCTCCATTCTGGACATCTGGGCTTGGAGGCAGTGCTGGTCTATATGGGGCCTTTGCTGGGAGGATGGTGGGGGACTAGGGAGAGTGTCCAGCTGGGCGAGGGCCATTCTCCCTGGGCACAGCTTGGTGAGGGGCATTGGCTGGGTTTCAGCCCCACGTTTGCAGTCTGCACGCTAGATGTCCATTCACAGTGGCCTTGAATGAACTTATTTACAAAACAGAAATAGACTCACAGACATAGAAAACAAACTTCTGGTTACCAAAGGGGATAGCGGGGGATGGGGGGAGATAAATTAGGAGTCTGGGGTTAATATATAGTTCCCTGTCCTACTTTATAGAACAGGGAACTGTATATTCAGTATCTTCCGTGCATGCATGCTAAGTTGCTTCAGTTGTGTCCAACTCTTTGCAACCCCATAGACCGTAGCTTGCCAGGCTCCTCTCTCCATGGGATTCTCCAGGCAAGAATACTGGAGTGGGTTGCCATGCCCTCCTCCAGGGGATCTTCCTGACCCAGGGATTGCACCTGCATCTCTTACTTCTCCTGAATTGACAGGTGGGTTCTTGGCCATTAGTACCACCTAGGAAGCCCACTCAATATCTTATAATAACCTATAATGGAAAAGAACCTGAAAACCTGAAAATCTATATATCTTTATATATAGATTTTATATATAAAATCTATAGTGGAATCACTTTGCTGTGTACTTGAAACTAACTCAACATTGTAAATAACTATAAAAAACACTAAATATTAAAAATACTACATGTACTAGCTCTCTCGTATACAACAAGCTCTTTGAAAACCTAGTGAATTGAAAGAACAATCTTGTCTTCTTCGTGGTTTTGTGGGTGAGGGATGCAGGAAGGGCTCTGTCGGGCGGTTTGCTTCTGCAGCAGGGGCTGGAGGACCCAGTTCTAGGATGACCTTTTCATTCATGTGTCTGGTGTCTTGTTCCACCTCAGCTCCCTCTCTGTCCATGTGGCATCTTGTCTGCCAGAGCCTCTTGTGTAACTTGACTTGCTCACGGTGTGATGGTCTCAGAGGAGTGAGGCTGCTTCTGTGGCTGCGGGCCTCCAGCAGGCAGGGGAAAAAAGCACAGCATCACCCTGGCCAGTTCTGTGGCTCAGAGCAGTCCAAGGGCCCACCCAGATTCTAGGGTTAGGAAAATAGACCCACCTCATGTTGGGATGCGGAGAGGGAATATGCGTGGCAAGGTCACCTTGCAGAAAACTGTATGGGATGGGCAACATAACTGCAGCCATTTTTGGAAATACAGTCCGCCACTCCTTAATTGGCACAGATTTTTCAGGGACTTCACAATGATTCTTCTATCTTGGACTTACCTCAGCCTCCCATAAAAAGAACAATAAGCAAAGCCCTGGCGTATTTTTTTAAGATCAAAATATATGTCGAACTATTAATTTTGTTAACAGAGTCCAGTTTGATCTGAACGGTGATGCTAATAAGGTGAACCAACTTGCAAAGCAAAGAGAATCTCAGCATGAGCATAGGTGTAGGAAAGGGACACCGGTGCTTGCCTCTGGTGGTTCAAGAGCCCCGCGGCAGAAGCCACTTGCTTAGGTTTGCTGAGATCCCAAAGGTGGGGCCATCTGGCTTGGACCAACTCACCATCTGCCCTGGTGTTTAAATTCAAAGTGCATTTTATTTATTGAGTCAATTAAGAAAGATTCAGTTGTTGAAATGGAGGCAAATTCAGACAGTAAATAGATGTTTTCAGTTGAAACTTGCTTACAAGCCAAGCCCTTGGGTCATTATTGGACATTTGCCTCCCTTTAAAGATATGAAGTGACAAATAATATGCACGCCCATTCAATTGAACATTTGGACCCTTGGCCAAAAAAAAAAAAAAAAACTGATAATTAGTCAAGAACATTTTTTTGGATGTTGCTAAACTTTGCAGAGAACAATGGGAAGAGATATTGCATATTAATTATAACTGGAGAGGAGTTATCCTGTTCTCTTGAGCTGTTTCATGTGCAAGGGGCTGGGGCTGAAAGGGGTGGTTTGCAGCCACTTCTCTACCGCTTATGAATTGTGACCTCGGGCCTGTCACTGGCATTTGTCGTGAACTTCACTTTCTTTACCTATAAAATGAAAACAGTTACACCTATTCCATCCACTCCTGGGTCTGATTAAGAATAAAATGATGCCATACTGTATTTTTTTTTTTTTAACTGCTTTGTGAGTTTAGAAATCCTTTGTATATTGAGCTATTATTGCTGATAACAATTAGCATAGCAAGTTTCTGTTGCCTGAGAATGAACACAAACATGCCTTTGTGACTCATTTAAACATTAATATATCGAGCCTATAATTATTTTAAAATACATAGATTAAGAAATTAACCATATAACTCTGACATCTAGAGTTTGGGTGCAACTCATAATTTGTGCACTATGCCTTATATATACATAAGTTCAGTTATTTTGCCAGTTTTGGCTAATCTAGATCGTACTTTCCGAAAGTGAAGGCTTCCATAATGACAGAAGAGTAAGGAAGCCATTTGACAAGGTTTTGCTGCTTTGAATAAACTTCACATAGTAGTTGAGCTTTATTGTTGAATGGGCTAATAGTAATAAGTGGATTACTCTCATTCTAATAGACACAGATTCAGTTATTTGTCAAAATGGCATTGAAACATGTATAATATCATATATTAACGAATCGCCAGTCCAGGTTCGATGCATGATACTGGATGCTTGGGGCTGGTGCACTGAGATGACCCAGAGGGATGGTACGGGGAGGGAGGAGGGAGGGAGGTTCAGGATGGGGAACACGTGTATACCTGTGGCGGATTCATGTTGATGTATGGCAAAACCAATACAATATTGTAAAGTAATTAACCTCCAACTAAAATAAATAAATTAAAAAAAATAATAATTTATTGAGGACTTATGAGGGGAAGTTCTCTTTGCTGTGAGCTGCCTCAGTACTTTCCAAATATCCCTTTTGTGGAATGTTGCTCTCCTGATCCTCCCAAATGTTAGCTCTGTCTGACTCTTTGAGACGCCATGGGCTGTAACCTGTCAGTCTCCTCTTTCCGTGGGATTCTCTAGGCAAGAATACTAGAGTGGGTTGCCATTTACTTCCCCAGGGGATCTTTCTGGCCCAGGGATCAAACCCACGTCTCCTGCTTGGTGGATGCGTTATTTACCGCTGAACCACCTGGGAAGCCCCCCACCCCAATTTATAGACAAAGAAAAGAGGTCAGGGGATTATATTTTGCTCAATGTTAAATTTTTTTACATTAATTTCTTTTACTGTATCTTTTTCTTACATCTTTGGCACCTGAACCTACTTGTCCATGCTCAAATATAGTAAAAGTTGTCATTTACAATGCATTATTGAGTACTGAAAGTCATTTCCATCACAGGCATTGTCTGTTTCATGGGTTCTCCAAACATGGTCACTCCCAAATTTAAAGATGATTGGATTCCACTCTGTATCAGGGATGGACAAATCTGGCCTGCTGTCAGTTTTGTAAATAAAGTTTTATTGGAACACAGCTGCAGTCATTCATTACGTGTCATCACGGCAGCTTTCACCCTAGGGTAGAATTGAATAGTTGCAGCAAGAGGCCTTATGGTCTGCAAAGCTGAAAATATTTACTGTGTGGCATTTTACAGAAAAAGTGTGTCAGCTACTATGCAGTACCATGGTGAGGACTAACAACCCCAAAACAAGCTGTGTTTAACCCTGAACTTCCCCTGGAATAGACAGCTGCTGGGGCTACCATTGTGTTGTGACAAGACTCGACTTCCTCCCAAGCATGTAGCAAATATAATAGGCAGGAAAAAAAAAAAAAGATGTTTTCCTTTTAAGGGAACATGAGGTTATTATGGTTAAAAAGAAAAGGAAGAGGAATTTGGAGAGCTATAAACTGATTTAGGGACTTCCCCAGTGGGTCAGCGGTAAAGAATCTGCCTGCAATGCAGGAGACCTGGGTTCGATACCTGGGTCAGGAAAGATCCCCTGAAGGAGGGCATGGCAACCCACTCCAGTATTCTTGCCTGAAGAATCCACGGACAGAGAAGCCTGACGGGCTATAGTCCATAAGGTGGCAAAGAGTAGGACACGACTGAAGGGAGTTATTATGCAAGCGTGCAAACTGGTTCAAATCTGCTGCTGCTGCTGCTGCTAAGTCGCTTCAGTCGTGTCCGACTGTGTGACCCCATAGATGGCAGCCCACCAGGCTCCCCCGTCCCTGGGATTCTCCAGGCAAGAGTACTGGAGTGGGTTGCCATTGCCTTCTCCGGGTTCAAATCTAGCCTTCACCATTAATTAATTCACATATTAAATTCTTCATTTAATCCACAGATAATATGTTGGAGAAGGAAATGGCAAACCACTCCAGTATTCTTGCCTGGAGAATTTCACGGAGAGACTGACCAGCTACAGTCCATGGGGTCGCGAAGAGATGGACAGGACTGAGCAACTAACACTTAAACAACATGTTTACTAGGCACCTAGTCACAGTTGCTGCCTCGAGAATGTACACCTAGGATGTACATTATCCTGGATCCCGTGGGTACCTGGCTATCTATTGCTGTGTAACAAACTGCTGCCAAACTTAGTGGTTTAAACAGTTATTTATTATTATCTCTCCAAGTTTTGTGGGTTAACTGGGCTTTTAGCAGGATGCTTCTCCTTTGGGTTTTCCAATGTGTTACAGTCAGATATAGGGCCTCCCCGGTAGCCCAGCTGGTAAAGAATCCGCCTGCAATGCAGGAGACCCCGGTTTGATTCCTGGGTTGGGAAGATCCTATGGAGAAGGGATAGGCTACCCACTCCAATATTCTCAGGCTTCCCTGACGGCTCAGCTAGTAAAAAGTCCGCCTGCTATGTGGGAGATTTGGGTTCGATCTCTGGGTTAGGAAGATCCTCTGAAGAAGGAAACGGCTACCCGCTCCAGTATTCTGGCTTGGAGAATTCCATGGACTGTATAGTCCATGGGGTCACAAAGAGTCAGACACAACTGAGCAACTTTCACTTTTACCGTCAGATATGGGCTGGTGCTGCCTTCACTGGTTTGGCCCAGTGCGTCTCGTTCACAGGGCTGGCTGTTGGCCGGGAGCTCAGCTGGAGCTGTCGACTGGAGCACATGTGGCTTGGGCTCCAGGAAGCATAGTGGCTGGGTTCCAGGAAGAGACTTCTCAAGAGTAAATGTTCCAGGAGTCCCAGCAGGAGCTGCTTAATAGCCTAAGCTCAGAGCTCCCAGAATATTACTTCCACCACATTCTATTGGTCAGACAAGTCACTAAGTGTAACCCAGTTTCGAAGGGAACATAACCCCACCTTTCCTTCAGGGTAACATCAGAGAGTTTGTGGCCTCTGGAATCTGACACATAGGCCTACAGTGGGGAGCCTGCACACAATGGCTCTTTTGTTAAACTGCAACATTAACAAGTTCGGATGCAGAAAACGAAGCCCTGTTGATAAGAGAGCTTTTAATAGGGTGGTTTGGTCTGGAAAAAAAACAGAGAAGGCTTCTTGGGAGGTGGATAAACTGAGATGTGAAGGTCAAGTGGAGTTAACCAGAATGAAGAAAGGAGGATAGACCTGTGCAAATGTCCTGGGGCAGGACTGCAAGAAGGCTGGTGTAGCTAGAGCTGAGAGTGTAAGGGGATTGTGGTAAGAGTTAAGTTTACTGGCTTGGTGATGACTGTGTCAGTTCCTTGTCTTTCTAAGCTTTGAAAATGGGGTAGTATTTACCACATGAGTCTGTTTTGAGGATAAATTAAGAATGAGTCAGTAAAGCCTTGCCCAGTGAAATTTTCTTTCTTGTTAGAAATGGTTATTAGCAAATGAAAAAAGCATCCACTTGGCCCCTCTTCTGTGTCCCCTTCTCACTCATCAGACCACTCTCCAGGGTAGAAGTGAGCTTGCAGCACATGGCTTTAGAGTTGCAAGCTCTCCATAAAGTCTTGCCTAAACTGTGAAGTGCTGTCCTGGGACTTGTGAAGAGTCCCAGTGAACTTAAATCACTGCCTGGCTATTGCTTTGAAGCGACACCAACCCCAAACTGTAGCACGTGTGGCTGTTACACAAGGGTTACATTTCTTTGCCTGCCCTCAGTGCTGATTTGCATGACTTTTCCCCCAACCATCACCACCCCACCCCACCTGACCAGCTGACGTTAACACATGAGTTCACTTATAGCACATGGGAAAGGCCCTGACAAAAAAGAATGCTCTGGTTCAAAATGTGAGGTGTGCTGAGTCTGAGAGACTCCCTCTACTCCCTCCATATATGGCTTTCCTTCTGTTACTAAGTGGCCATCACTCTGGATTCCAGATAGTTCCATAAACATTTCTTATTTCAGGGCCCTCATGCCTGCCTTTCTTCTGCCTAGAACGTTCTTCACCAAAGAGGCCTTCCCCAGTCTCTAGGTTTCTTTCAGCCCCACAGCAACCTCTGCTTCCCCTTCACAGCTCTGGTCTCTATCTGCATGGCCTCACTTACTGCTGCCACCAGCCTCTGTGACCTTCCCCCAAACGATCCTGTAAAAGTCATAAAGTCTTGGTGGCCTCAGCTCCCGGCCTGGAGCCTGGCACCGAGCTCAGGATATATTCGTTGAAGTTGGGGGTCAAGAAATGAGGGAGGTTGAAAGTGCAGAGAGGAGAGGAGAGCTTTTAGAATCAGAAATCCTGATTGCATGCACCAATTCCTAGCTTGGTGCTTTGGGGACTATTTACCAACCTCCTGAGCCTCAGTTTTCTCATCTGTATAATGGGGATGATAATCATCCCCACCTGGTTGGCTTACAGTGTGAAGATGGTTTTCAGTGTTTGTACCAGCTGTGTGTTAAGTGCTGAACCAAGATCACTGGGATGATCTTTCCTCCCACAGGGCTGGCTGCTCTGGGTGCCTGATTTGAAATGGTAGCAGTTAACACCCAGATGGCATCCTCTGTGCCGGGCACTTCCCCTTATTAATGCGCTTTCATCCTCACCTCACTTCCGGTGTCACAGGTCCCGCTGAGGAAGGGCAGTTCAGGGTGGGAACAGCTGAGCCAGGTGAGTAGGTGGCAGAGGAAGGATTCACACACACCCAGGCTGTCTGGCTCCAGAGTCTTAACCAGGACTCTCAGCAACCCATCTGAGATTTGTTTTTCACCTCCCTTTGCAGAAATGTTCTTTTTCTCATTTCTCATTGTATGTGTCAAGGCTTCCTGTGGTTGCAGTCGAGACACACTGATTAGTCAAGTGGAGTTGAGGCTGGAGGTGGGGAGGACAGGACACTCACAAGGAGACCCACCCATGAGCCACCCCATGCTGTGCCCTGGTCTTAGTTCATTAAGGTGACTGAGTGATGACCTGGAGAGGCCAGGGCCATGGAGAGAAAAAATTAATGTGACTCACGGTTTCCCTGGAAATGAGATGCAGGAAGTGGAAGACGGGAGGGAGGGGAGTGTCTGGGCCAGAGCCCTTATTGAGGTTTCGGAGGGCAGGCAGGCAGGGTAAGGCAGAGTGAACAGCTTAGGGTTGGCTGGTCTGATCACTCTGAGCGGCTCTAGGCTCTAGGGGTAGCCTCTGGTTGCCTGAAACCGAGCCCTAGCAGGGCTGTTGGCTCATCCAGGTGGTCATTAGGGGGTTGCTGACTAGGGATCGGTTGGCTTGTGTATGGACCCAGTGCTGTCTCCCAGAGCTGGCTCACCCTGGGGTGGGGGACAGGGGTCCATTTCCCTTGGGTCTATATGGTCCTCACATGCCAGAGCATCAAGAATCCAGAAAACAGGAAAATACAGTTAATGTAACTGGCTCTGTGATGGGGATAGAACACAGAGCATCTCCTTCCTTGCTAAAGTGTGGGCACCAGGAGTGACTGCTGGGAAGTCCAACCTGAGCCCCCCGAAGTGCAGTGTTGATTTGTCTTGTCATCAGAAATGCCACTTCTTTTCTGAATAAAGTATCCGCTCCCAGAGGCACAGGTAGGCCAGCTGTTGCCTTGCCTCTGCAGGCTGCGTGCATTGAGTATCTGAGTGTCAGGCTCGGGGCAAGGCACTGCGGTACAATGGTGAGCAGTTAGGCTCATTCCCTGACCTCCTGACACTTCCAGTCTAGTGGAAGAGACTGAGTTTAGTGAAACGGGGCAGTAGGGAGGTCAGTCCTGGAGATCATGGAAGTCTTCTTGGAGGAAGTGACATTGTAGCTGAGTTTGGAAAGGTGTTTTGAGAATGTTTGGTAGGAGCTGGGAGGAGAAAATGGGATGTAGTAAGCCCAAAATACACTTTTCTTCCAGCATTGAAGGAACTGTGAACATCTGTGCCAAAAACCAGACCCAGTACCTCCTTGAGGGGTTCAAATCTAATCTTTTGTGAAGGTGGGATTGCTTTGTGAGGTGCTTTGCCTCATGGCTTGTGCGATAATGAGTTGCAGGGAAGGTGGGAGGTGTCACTCTATGTATTCACCTTCTAGCCACACGCAGCCTGTATAGTTACTGGAGTAAGTGACTGAACAGATATTAATATTAAATATGGGCTGGACTGCAGATCAGGGGTAGGATTTGACAAGTTATATACCCCTCCTTGGGGCTTTCTTCATGGCTCAGTGATAAAGAATCCACCTACAATGCAGGACACCCAGGTTCCATCCCTGGGTCGGGAAGCTCCGCTGGAGGAGGGCATGGCAATCCACTCCAGTATTCTTGTCTGGAGAATCCCATGGACAGAGGAGCCTGGCAGGCTGCAGATCATAGGGTTGCAAAGAGTCAGACAGACAGAAGTGATTTAGCATGCACATACCCCTCCTTGGGCTTCCCAGGTGGTGCTAGTGGTAAAGAACCCGTCTGACAATGCAGGAGATTTAAGGGATGCATGTTCGATCCCCAGGTTGGGAAGATCCCCTGGAGGAGGGCATGGCAACCCACTCCAGTATTCTTGCCTGGAGAATGCCTTGGACGGAGGAGCCTGGTGACTACAGTCTACAGGGTCACAAAGAATCGGACACCACTGAAGTGACTTAGCACACACGCACACGTGGCACGCACACATACCCCTCCTTGCTTCTCCCGACAGTGGAAGCATCAGGAAAAGCCACATTACATCTGTAGACACACCCCGTCCAGGTGTTTCTTGTCTGGGAAAGCAAATATGATTAGATCTCCTTGGAGCTCCATCACTTGGGTCAGCTTCCAAAATGGTCGATGGTACTTGACTGGGAGATCCAAAGTTTGAGACCACCCCATTTCCATCAGGGTCGGAAAGAGACTTTGATTATTTAGATTCCTGAGATCCTTTCTGCCTTGTCCCTTCCCCATTCCCCTGGGAATTGCTAATCTCCACATGAGTCTTTTTCTCCCCCAGTCCTTGGTATTTGTGAAGCTGGAATTTGGTTGTCATGGCATTTAATCTGTTGACATGGGTTTTATTCTGCCCCCTAAGTACACTGTGGGTAGTGTGGTTGAGTCCAGGCAGGGTTAAGCCTGGCGTTCTGGAATCCTTGGGAGGGGGGTGTATGTGCGTGAGTGCTCACGCATGTGTGCTAGGAGCACCCCACATGGGCGTGACAGTCATGCCCTCCACATCGGTGCTATTCACACAGTTTCTCTTGTGAGTGATTCCCTTAGACTCAGGTCAAACTGTAGCCATGAGAATGCAAATTCTACCTCATCAGCATATGGACCCTCACCTCCAGGATCTGTGCATAGCATTGTGGGGGCATTTGGGGACCCAGAGAAGTAATCTTGCATGTATTTCTCACACATGCCCTTCAAGCCAAGTTGGTGTGAGCTAAGACTCTCTGGTTGCTGTGCATTAAAAATGTGATTATATTACAGTGGGGGCAACTTTTATTCCCCTTCTGTATCTCCCTCCACCAAGAAGTTGGAAGGATTTTCTAAAAATTATGCAGCAGTAGAAAGAAAGCATCCTTTTCCCGAAAGCCTCTTTGCTACCTACTGTCGAGAGCCAGGCTGAGTGTCAGAGTAGATTCCATGATTTAAACAGCTGGATCAATTGTGTCCATCTAAGCCTGCAGTGCGGGAGACCTGGGTTCAATCCCTGGGTTGGGAAGATCCCCTGGAGGAGGGCATGGCAACCCACTCCAGTATTCTTGCCTGGAGAATCCCCATGGACAGAGGAGCCTGGTGGGCTACAGTCCATGGGGTTGCAAAGAGTCGGACACGACTGAGCGACTAAGCACAGCACAGCACAAACCAGAGAGAGGCCTTTAGTTGCTCAGTCATGTCCAGCTGTTTGGACAAGAAGAGAACAGCAGGGTTCTCTTCTTGGACGGTTTATGGAGTCCCTGCCTATGTCTTACAGCCAGGTAAGCAGCTGGTCCTTCTCACAGGACAAAGCTGAAGCAGGATGCACCTTAGTTACACTGTTTGACCCAGAGCTGTTAGAGATAGGGGGTCTTGGAAAAGTCACCCCCTTGAGCAGTGACCCTCCAACCCAGAGCCAACTAGTCAGTGTTTTCATTTGCAGTTTTTCTCAATTCAATGTCAAGAGGCCTTGTGGCCAAAAGACTTCTTCAAAAATCAATAAACTTTCCTTTCATCAAGTGAAATGACAGGGATGCCTTCTAAGCAGTTTCATGGTGGTGGGGCATTTTTAACAGCCCGAGGTGATACTGCCAGCATTCCTCTGAGAGTGAGACAATATAATTCAATTTGGATATATTATAATTAATTAATTGCATTAAGTAGATAGCTCTTGGCTTTAATGGTACTCAAGAAACTAGCACCGCACCGCAAAGGGGGTTGTAATTTTATTATTTTAATTTTTATTATCAGTATCAATAATAGCAACTCCAACTAATACTTTTGCACAAATTTATGTTCAGGTACCATGTTGAGTTCTTGGCTTAAATTAGCTTGGATCTGGTGACTCAGACAGTAAAGAATCCACCTGCAATGCAGGCAACCTGAGTTTGATCCCTGGGTTGGGAAGATCCCCTGGACAAGGGAAGGGCTACCCACTCTAGTATTCTTGCCTGGAGAATCCCATGGACAGAGGGGCCTGGTGGGCTACAGTCCATAGAGTTGCAAACAGCTGGACATGACTGAGCAACTAACACTTCTACTAAGCCTCACAGCTAGGCTGTGACAGATGTGCTATTGTGATTTGCATTCTGCACTGGAGGTTGAGACATTGCCCGAAGTCCTCTAGGTCATAAGGGCTGGATTGTAGGGTTCAGACCCAGACAGATCGGTTCCAGCTCACAGGTACTTTACTGCCGAGCGGTAGCCTGCCATCTTTATTAGAATGTTTACATCAGTGTTTGGAATATGCAAGAAGCCTTATGCACGGTGATGATGGTCAGCAACAGAGAACCGAAGTGGAGTGGACCCAGCGGCCTGGGAATGTTCAGGTTTTCTCCCTACACACTTAAGGCTGTAGTGCACATTTTGTATCAGCATTTCTGGATTTCATGTGGAAGCCGATGGAATGAGGAAGCGAGGCTAGCTTTTTGGTATGAAGGGCAGCAATGCAGGTGTTGGCTCTGGGGCAGCCAGCCTGTCGAGGTTTGGGTTCTGCACCCATCACAAGCGATGTAAACCTGGGAATAGCCATGACAGGGTCTGTATGAGCCAATCCCAGTGTGGTTGGGTCATCATCTGCCCCGGCAGAACTCCAAGCTTGACTCCTGTTATCCCAAAGGCCTTGCAGGCCACCTGATATCATTTAGTGCACTCCTTTTGAGTTTGTTGTTTTCAACTCAAACTTTATCTTACACACACCCTTCATATATCAGTACTGCAAAAACAGTTGAGTAACTTTAGCAAGGATTCTTTCTCAATCCCTGACAACCCATCTCATCTGCTTGCTAGAGGAGCCAGGACCCTAACTGTGATTCAGAGTGAAGGGCGTGCACATCATTGTTCATGGGCTGTGCACGAGGGTGGCTTTGAGGGGCTGTTGTGATATGGGGAACACAAGCTGTTGGGATTTTTTAATTCTTCAGTCCTAATATGTGTGTTTCAGTTTCCTCCTTGTCTTCAAACTACGGCCTCTTGCAAATCCCATTCTTATTTTCTGCTTTCCAGTAAACTTCAAAATAGAATTAAATTGCAAGTTGGAACTTGACCTGTTACTCTTTCTAGCTCTGAAGGAGGAGATCTGGGTTCACTTTGGCAGCTTCCTGCTCTTTCCATTCACTTTTAGTAGGTGGTTCGGAAGAAGGTCTTTGTAATTTTCATCTTTTTTTCCCCTAGACTAAGGCTTTCTCCAATTTTAATATGTGTCATTATGGGCAGATCCTTTGGCCCAGTTTCTAGAGCCCAATTTGTGTCCTGAGTTCTGTCTAAATCTGGCATCTGAACCCAGAACAGGCTGGGGGATGTCGCTGGAGGGTGTCCAGTGTCCCTCCCCCAAAACATCTGGCACGTTATTCTTTCAGCAGCTAGAAACGTATCAAGTAAGGCTATTATGGTCCCATCTAGTGAGTTTTGAATAAACTGGAGGAACATTTCTGTTTGAGGCTAGCAGTTGGATACCTGGTCAGGAAATTTCTGGGTGACCTGTTATAATCACTCAGATGTGAAACAGGAGTGAGTGGAAACTACAGCTGAGACTGGCTCCACTAGAGCAGTGCTGTGACCTTCCTGAGGCTTTGGTTCTGAAGACTTCACGAGAATTTGTGATATATTTGTGTATACCTTTTAGTTGGGCTTCCCTGGTAGCTTAGCTGGTTAAAGAATCTGCCTGCAATGCAGGAGACCCTGGTTCGATTCCTGGGTTGGGAAGATCCCCTGGAGGAGGGCATGGCAATCCACTCCAGTATTCTTCCCTGGAGAATCCCCATTGACTGTAACCTGCCAGGCTCCTCTGTCCATGGGGTTGCAAAAAGTCGGACACGACTGAGCAGCTAAGCATAGCACACCGTTTAGTAAGTGCTTACCAAGCACATGCCACTGGACCCAATAAAAACTTTTAAAAGCAAGATCCCCTTTCTTCCTTAAAAAGAAATCTGTATGATTTCGTTTTGCAGGAGTGGTAACTGAGGCTCTGAGAGGCTAAGTAACTTGCTCAGGGTCACACAGCCTGTAAATGATAAGATTAGAATGCAGATCTCCCTGATTCCCAGGGCCGTGGGAATTGACCTTCCATAGCAGGAGTCCCACAGACGGGTGGTGAGGAGACAAATGAATGAATGAATGAATGAATGAATGTGGCAGAGGAGTTCAAATAAAGAGGGTGACTTTGAAAGTCTGTGTGACACTTGCAAGAAGGACACTCTCTGTTCTTTTGTTTCCTTTTCCTTTTGCATTCCCGCACCCAGCCCAGTGTCTAGTATATTCTAAACACACCAGATAATTTGTTAAATGAACGCTGAATTCACCAGGAACAGAAAAGTCCACTTTTTTTTTTTTTCTTTTCCCTTGAATTAATGATTTAGCTGTTCAGCATCTTCCTCCTTATTCTAAAGGGCCTTGGGGGTCCCTTTTGACCCCCATCTTCTAAGGGCTGTTGGAGAAGGTTGGCATGAACACAGCTTCTCTTCCTCAGGGCCTCCTTCTCCCCATCTGCTTTCCAGATGAGCAAATGACTCATCAGCTCCCTGCAGCCTTCCCAGACCTGCTTTTTGTCTTTTCCCCTCTCTTTGCTAGCCTCCTGAGCACAACTCTTTTGGCCGCAAGTGATGGAAACCAGCTCAGTGTTGTTCAGACCCCAGGGGATCTCCCAGATGGTGGTTCACAGAACCCTAGGAGAGACTTCACCGAAGCACAGAGAGGGGCAGTGGTGTGCTCCAGGTCACACAGCTATTAACTGGAGGGAAGCCTGGGGAGAGCTTGAGGATTTTGAGAATAAACTGCATAAGGGTGGAGACTGTTTTATTCTCTGCTGTGTGTGCTTAGAACAGTAACACCCAGCACTGAGTACTGCTCAGTAAGTACTGTCGATGGGATGAAAGAGTGAATGAATATGTGAACAGATGAAGTCTTAGTCTTGGAACTGCCCTCCTCCCCATGGTATACCTTCCCAGATGGCTCAGTGGTAAAGAATCCGCCTGCCAACACAGGAGATGCAAGAGAGTCCAGTTCAATCCCTGGGTTGGGAAGATCCCTGAAAGAGGAAATGGCAACCCACTCCTGTATTCTTGCCTGGAAAATCCCATGGACAGAGGAGCCTGGTGGGCTAGAGTCCGTGGGGTTTGCAGAGTCGGACGCAACTGAGTATACCTCCCCATGGTGGGTGGGAGGCGGGGGTAACTGAGATCAGGGAGCAGAGTCAGAAGGGCCTTTTCTAGCCCCTCTGCTGCCTCTTCCCATCACAGGGGGCCCCGCCGCTGGCTTCTGCTGGCTTCCAGCCCCAGGTTCTCTCTCTGCCTTGAGTCTGTCTCAGCCCCCAGGTAATGCGTGGCTTGCTGCCCTTAGTCCCTGCTGGAGTGTCTCCAGGCTCCCCAAGGCCTCAGGGTGAATGAATGGGCTTTCAGTCTTTTTATCAGCCTGTCTTGGCTGTGACCACAGCAAGCTGTGGCCCCCGAGGAAGATGCCAGAAGCAGGGTCTACTGCCAAAGCGCTCTCTGATGCCATCCCCGGGAATTCCGACTCCCTGGGGCTCCCAGCGGGTGAGAACAAGGGCCTGCTGTGCCTGAGACCCCTGTCTTTGGGTGGGGCGCGCGCTGAATGGAAAGTCAGCCGCTCGGGCCGCGTGGCTTGGCCTCTGCGAGCAGGGATGCCTCATAAAGTGAGTTTTCAAGGCCGTGTCCTTCCACCGGGCCTTGGCAGCCAGGCCGACTCTGCAGAACTGAGCGGGCCTTGTGTCTGTTGGGAAGAAAGATGTGAAAATGCAGGCTGGAACGGACGCGGGGCTCCGATTCCAGGGGAAACAGGGTACCATCGTGCTGCCGCCTGAGGCAGAGGCGACAGGCAGCACGTTCGTTCCTGGACAGGAGGCCCTCCCTGGGTGCTGTCCCCTGCACAGTCGCCGTGGGGCCAGCAGTGTCACCATGTGAAAGGTGGCGGGGCCGCCAGGAACCCTCGATCCTGGTTTCTCGTCTGAGTCATCCTCCAGAAAGCTCTGTGCTCATATTTACTTTGTGCTTTGTGTGAATGGCACCCCCTGGAGGTGTGCAGAGGGGTGGCCCTGGTGTGGAGATGGGGGTGCAGATGTTCATACAGGCGCACCTAACTTTATGGCTTTCTCCATTATTGCCCTTCGCAGGCACTGTGTAATCTTTCTCTTTTCTTTTCTTTTCTTTTTTTTTTTTTATAAATTGAAGGTTTGTGGCAACCCTTTTGACGCAAGCAAGTCTGTCCGTATCACTTTTCCGACAGCGTTTGCTCAGTTTATGTCTCTGTGTCACATTTTGGTAATATTTCAAATTTTTCATGATTATTACATTTGTTAATGTGGTCTGTGGTCAGTGATCTGTGATGTTACTGCTCCGACTCACTGGAGGCTCAGGTGATGGTTACCAGTTTTAACAATAGAGTCTTTTTATTTTGTTAATTTACATCTATGTATTTTTAATTGGAGGATAATCGCTATACAATGTTGTGTTGCTTTCTGCCATATAGCATCGTGAACCAGCCATAGGTATGCATATGTGCCCTCCCTGTTGAATCTCCCGCCCACCTCCCATCCCATTCCACCCCTCTAGGTTGCCACCAGCACCAGTTTCGAGCTCCCTGAAGTCTTTTTAAATTAAGGCACGTGCATGGCTTTTTGGACATAATGCTATTACACACTTAATAGACGAAAGTATAGTGTAAATACAACTTTTAATACACACTGGAAAGCCAAACAGATTCATGTGACTCGCTTTATTGTGATTTTGCCGTCATCGTGATGATCTGGAGCTGAGCCTGAAGTTTCGCTGAAGAAGCCTGTGTTTATGCCTGTCTCGTGTGTGGACACAAGTCTGGATCTTGTGTGTATGCACAGTGCTGTGTGCACGAGCGTGGCTGCCTGGATTCAAATCACGACACATCCCCTTGACAGAGCAATTTAAAAGCCAGTGACCCTGGCTTTTCTCACCTTTGCGAAGAAGGCGATGATTGTTCTCACCTCTCAGGACGGTTGCGGAGGGTAGATGAGGCAGCCCCGCGGAAGTGATAAATTAATGTCACTTCCTGCTGCTCTTCCTGTGTCTTGACCGTGTATGTGTGTGTGTGTGTGTGTGTGGCGTGTTTCACATCATCAGTTTTGATAGGAATTGTGTCAGCTTTGTCTCTTGCTTTCTGAGCTAAAGATACAGCACTTTGAGTTCTGAAGGGGAGGTGCCAGCCTCAGAGACTTGGGGTCTCACTGGACCTGCCCAGTCTGTTCTGCCTCACTGGGTTGGGGAAAGGTGTCCGTCCTTCAGTGCCCGGTGTGCCGCTCAGCTCACTCATGCTTGCCACCCTCCCTGTGAGACACACACACTCACACACACACACACACACACACACACGATCTTTTTGACATCAGTGCGATTCCTAGGGGCCCTTAAATAATTCTCCGTGGCTGTGGTCTGCACTGCAGAGACAATGCCTTTGTCCTGATGCATAGGGTGGACTTGTCTTACCCAGACTCTGGCTCCTAAGGGCAGCCCTGGTGTTTCAGGCAGCCCGTCTGCCCTCAGAGCTTGAGGTCTGGGAGGCCAGCTCTCAATCAAGACCTTGTGTCTGAAATAGAGACGAGGCTGAGCTATTCTGGGCTGGGCCTCCAGAAGAGGGGCCTCTCGCGTCCTCTGGCTGTGAGCAGCCTTCCTGGCTGTTCGTCCGAGATGGATAGGTTGGTTGGTTGTCTCCCCTCCTAGACTGTAGACTTGAAGAGCGCAGTAGGCACCAGAGCTGTGTTATTCTCCGAGGTACCTGACACAATGAGATGTACTCACTGTTAGTTGACTGAATGCTTGATGTAACTCCTGGCACCTGTCCTTACCATCCACGTGGCCATAGACTAAGACGACTGTGAGCATTAGGAGAGAGTTTGGTTTCTTTGTTGCATAAATGAATATGAACCCCAGAGAGGACCAGTTAATTCGATGGCAGCCACTGGGGAAATTTGTCGGCTAGGTCCTTGGTGCTTATATTTAGAATACGGTGGTTCTGATTTGTTTTTTTTTTTTCCTTCTCAGAGAAATATTTGCTTTATCTCTGACAGTGTGTATTTTATTGGAATAGAGCAGGAGGATGTCGACCTGCAACATGAAAACATAGCTTCCAAAGAGACTCTGTCAATGGCTTAAAATTAATAAAGGCTCAGCAGTGGGTGGAGGGGACAAAAAGGGGGGCAGGGAGGTGTTGATTAAAGTGCTGCCATTTTGCTGTGGGGACACAGTGCTTTTCTTTTAAAGGTAGGTTAAGGGGATGAAAATCTGAATTGGCATATCTATAAAGAAGTTATTACTTTAGCTGTGGGGTAATTTGTTGAGAAAATGCCATCATTTTCCCAATCGAGGGCCCTGGGAGCATGTGGCAGGTCGGGCTGCTGCCGCTGCTCTTGCACGTAGATGCTGAGAAGTTGCCGAGCGGGAGAATGAACTTCGGGTTAACACCTGTCTGTTCTTAAATAAATGGAGTTTTCATTTTCCCACCCTGTAATGAAGGAAGAGAAGAGCTCGCCTGGCTGCTTTCCGTTCCAGGGCCAGAGTTGTCCATCCCCTCCCTCAAATCTGAGGGTCCTTCCAGCAGCATCGGAACCTCAAGCAACCCTGGTTCTGCCCAGAAAGACCCGAGGGAACTCAGGTCCTTGTTCTTCACAAGGATGGGGTTTAGAAAGGGTTCTGAAACTCTCAGCTCCTGACCCCATGCTTTTCTGCCACCGTGAGGGAATCACCTCTCATGGGTTGAATTGAGTCCCTCCCCAAAATGCATGTTGAAATTCTAACCCGGGGTACCTTGGAATGTGACCTTATTGCAAAGAGGGCCATTGTGGATGTAGTTAGTAAAGATGAGGTCATTCTGGAGTAGGGTGGTCCACTAATCCAATGTGATTGGTGTCCTAATCCAATATGATTGGTGCCTTATCGAAAGAGGAAATCAGGACACGGACATGCACACCAGGCGACTCAGATGAATGTGAAGGCGATATCGGGATGATGCTTTTATAAGCCACGGAATCCTGAGCTCAGAGAGAGGCATGGAACAGATTTTCCTCATTGCAGATAGAAGGAACCAACCCTGCTGACACTGTGACCACAGACCTCCAGCCTCCAGAACTGTATGACCGTACATTTCCATTGTTTAAACTGCCCATCTGCGGCTCTCGGTGACCGTTTCCATAGAAGTGAAGATATCATCCAGGCTCTGCTGACCTATCACCCACCACCTAAAAAACCACTCATATCCACTCAAATCTATGTCTCCACGCTGTTCCCTGGGGGGAGGCCCTTAACTACTGTTTGTCTACCTAGATTTCAGCCCAGGATGCCCTTTCCAGAAACACAGTCCACCTTGTATTGTTCCTGGGCAGGTCCAGGCCTCCCTGTGGGTTTGTGAGCCCCAGAAGCCAAGCCAGCCTCTCTCTGACCTGCTTCCAGCAGGTGCCTAATCAGTGCTGGTCAGATTCATTAGACTGTTGACTCTGACCTCTGAGACCTGCACACTTGTCCTTATTTTTCTATAGTTTTAAACTCTTGCCTCATTAATCCCTTGGTGAGCATATGCTCCTGAATCTTCATGCAAACTATGTGAATTCAAGACACTCTGTTATCTTCAAGGCCTTGAGTATGTGAAAGAGCACTGTAAACTTAAGTGTTGTTCAGTCGTGTCTGACTCTTTGCAACCCCATGGACTGTAGCCCACCAGGTTCCTCTGTCCGTGGGATTTCCCAGGCAAGAATACTGGAGTGGGTAGCCATTCCCTTCTCCAGGGGATCTTCTTGACCCAGGGATTGAACCCAGAGCTCCCACATTGCTGGCAGATTCTTCACCATCTGATCCACCAGGGAAGCCCAAACTGTAAAGTGCCCTAGAAAAATCACAGCGATGACCGATTCTTTTGTTGGAATGCCTGAAGAGGGGTAGTGAGCCTGAGTCAGAGGTCCTGACTTCTGTCCCACTTTAGCGTTTCCCAGTTGGGTGTCCTTAAGGGAGGCACTTAACCTCTCTGAAGCTCAATTTTCCCATCTGTAAAGTGGCAATTATTGCCTTGTTTACCTCCTGGATTAGTAGGGAACTAAAGAGTTTGTATGGAAGCCCTTTGACAGCAGTGGAGAGGAGGCCATAGAAACAGATCAGTATAAAACGGGGGCAGGAAGCCGGTCTGGCGGAGACCACGGAGTGCTGGAGAGGACTGTGGGAGGGCAGGCCCAGTGGGACAGATGCTCAGAATTCCACAGGAGAAGCCAGAAAGCCGTGTTATCATGAGATAGTCCAGTCTTCCGGCACCATCTCCAGTCTTTTAAAGTCATAGGAAACAGGTTCTGGTCCCATGCACGGTAGAATTTAATATAGGTAGTAGTTGGTGGGCAGGGCTTGCTTCCTTTCTTTTACCCAAACTCTGTGAAAAAGAAAAATTAATACTGGCCAAGGAAAAGGTAGGCTGTCACCTCCTCCAGGAAGCCTTCCCAGATCTCATTCCCACCAATTTGAACTGGATGAGAAAGGACCAGATAATAAATGTTATAGACACTGAGGACCATTCAAACTCCTTGGTGACTAGTCAACTCTGACTCTGCACTGTGAAAGCAGCCATACATAAATGAATGGTCATGGCTTTGTTCCAATAAAACTTTATTTATAAAAACAAGCCATTGACTGGATTTGGCACGTGGACTGTAGTAGCTTGCTGACCTCTGAGTTCTTTTATACATTGTCCTAATGCTGTGAACTTAGCCCCTTACAAGCAGTCTACTATTACACTTAAGAATAAAAACTTTAATTGAGCACTTACTGTGTGCCAGGAGCTGTTCTCAGTCTGTCATTTGCAATGAGTCAGTTCTTACAAGTCTTTGTGGAAGGCTTGACTGCTACGCCCATTTTACAGATGAGGAGACTGAGTTTTCGAGAGGTTTAGCAAATTGCCCAGAGTCACCCAGCTCAGAAAGAGCTTTCACAGTGTATTAAAGTGAACTCTGCGTCTCTGGCTCACCCAGAGGACTGTTTCTCTTCTTCTTTGGGTGTCTTTGGTGCCTAGCACAGAGCCCAGCTCCAAGGATGTCACTCACGAGGGAATGGCAGGCATTGTTTCTGGTTTTGCAGGCTGGTCCAGGAGGGGAATAAAAATGCTACTTTGCAGTCATTTCCAGATAGACTGCAGCAGGAACCTGCCCCCAAGCAGGCCTCTTTGCCTCCCTAGCACCAGGAATGTGGTAACGACTGCTGGGGGTGGAAACCCTGGTTTGGGCTTGCATGGGCCTGATCGTGAACATCTGGTTCTCTGAACGGCCCTAAAATCAGGCAGACCCATGACAACATTGATCTCTCTGCTTCATTGCCTTCAGAACTTTCACAGCCTCTCAGAGCTGATTGGAGGGACTCGTGAGTGGAATCTCCGCTAACCAACCAGCGGATGGGTGTGACAGAGAAGACATACGAGGTCAGGGTGTGTCCCTGAAGAATTCCATGTCAATGTGGCAAATTGATTCTATTTGAAAAGCTCTTCAGATATGTCACTATATTCAAATAAGTCCTCCATGCGAATCCTCTGGGCTATGAATGCTCTCCTGGTAATTTCTCTGCTTTGGGAGTTTGGCTTTGTTTTAACTGGGGCACCTCTATTGTCCTGTATTCCTGTTAGCAGAGCTTAGAGTGTCCTAAGGAGTAATGATAATGATTGCGATGATTTTTATTGAGACCTTCTACTGGTCAGACACCGTGCCAACTGCTCATTTGACCCTCCTCTCTAGGTTATGTGCTGGCCTTTTACATGTGGGTAAACTGAGGCACGGGGGTTAAATAACGTGCCCAAGGGCACATGCAATTGGTAAACGCTGGGATGTGAGCCCAAACAGACCAGCTGCAGGGCCTGGGCTCTTTACCGCCTGCTGTGCTCTTCCCTGCGCGCGGCCTTATGTACTTCCAGAAATGATGCCCTTCTCCGTGGTCAGACATGGAGGCTCAGGCCTGGCACCCGCAGGCCAAGGTCATGGCAGAAGCCGGTGAGCTGGCGCTGTCACCTCCTGCCTCCAGGGCTGGTCTCCCCAACACCTGCCTCCCTGATGGAGCGATGGTTACTCCTGCGGTTGTCACCACCTCTGTCACCCAGCGTTGTGTGGCCACGAGCCCTTGAAGTACAGGTAGTGTGATGAGAAATTTAATTTTAGTTGATTTTAATTAATTTAAATTAAAAACCCAATACAGTTATTGGAAACCTTCTAAATGTCTGGAACAACTTGAGCCTGAGAATTTATTTTTTCCCTCTGACACTTTTACGAACCAAAAATGGAGCCTGTATTTCTAATGAAAATTTAGCATCTCGGTTGAGATATACTATAATGTCAAACACATCACACCCTCCAAATTCACCAGTTTCCTCTCCTGATGTGGTTCAGCCGTGTTTTCTTCCAGTGGATGTTTAGTCATCGGACAGCTATTTCTTGGGCATCAGCTATGGACACATTTTCTGTGCATGCAGAGGGTGTAGCAGTGAACAAAACCAGGGATCAAAAAAGAATAAAAAAATCAAGCGATAAGTGTTGTACATGGAATTAAACCGGGATGATATGAGGGAGAGGCTGGTCACCAGAGGGCCCTTTGAGGAGGTGACGTTTCAGGGCAGAGGGAAGAGACCTTTGGGTGTCAGAGAAAATGGAATGTTTCGGGAGCAGACAGCAGACCATCAGCACTGGGGCACAGGATGAGGGTGAGTGGTGTGAGACAAGCCTGAGAAACAGGCAGGACGAAGCTCCCGCAGGGCTCTGCAGGCCAGAGTGAGCGGGTTAGATTGTATTCCCAGGGAGATGGGAATGTTGGATGGATGAGTCGCTATTTTGTATGTCATCTAGTTTATAATTTTACAAAGGTCCATCCAGTGGCTGGGTGGAGATGGGACCCCAGGCCGGGAACAAGTGTTGATCTGCAGTGACCTGGACTTGGACTGGCATGGTGCTAGCTCAGACCAGCTGTGGACAGCTCTGGGCACATTTTGGTGCTAGGTTCTATGGACTTGCCAGTGGACTAGAGATGGATTGACGCCGGGGGCATGAAGGAAAGAGGAAGCAAGGTGACTTTTTAGCCTGAATGCCAGGGTTGGTGGTTCACCCATCCACTTAGGGTCCTTCATGTTGCTTCCAGCCCACAGTATCGCTTTGATTTCCTTCCTGCTCTATATGGTGAGGTCTTTCTGGCAACTGATCAATGTATATATATAGCCTCAACCTTTTGGGATACATCTCTTGTGAATGGAGAAAGCTGGACTTGGCTTGATTCAGGGCTCTGCTTCCCCCCGCCCCTTTCTAAGTCTGTTCCTGCTGATGGAAATGACGTGGGTACTAAGAAGAGACCTCTTGAACCTGGCGTTGACATTCCGGTGTTTTTCCCTCTGTGGGGAGATGCTAAGGATGCCAGAGAAGTGGGGGGTGAAGTGATTATTTAATTGTGTGCAAATGAGAAGCAGTGAGGAAGGCCGACAAAGGGCACGGCAGGAATTCTGTAAGAGCAACCTGACACAATCCCATTTCCTGACTTTAGGGTCTAAATGAATTTCTACTTGACTAAAAATACCTCAAGAGCTAGGTGGCAGCTTAAAAAGCTGTTGGTAAATTTAAAACAGGTTTACATGCCACTGATTTTAGCGGAACATAAAAAGTTAGGAGAGATTGTCGGCTGCACATTTTAACTCCTGCGTCTCCATCCTGTCTTGTGTCTGATCCACTCTGATTCTCCGGGGATTTGGGATGGCAGGTTGTGTGTATTAACTTTTTTTTTTTTTTTCCTTTTCACTTCTTGATGGCCAGGGACTCCACTGAATGTATTTTCGGCTTAAGTTCCAACTTGCTTAAGAGAAGATGAGATGCAAATGTCCTGGGGCTGAGTCCAGGGGAAGTTCAGTGTAAATCAGTCACGGATGCCTCGCTGGGTGAAAGCTCTCAGGCTACATACTTATCTGCAGGACAGCTCTAGAATGTCTCCACCCCATTTTCTACCTTCTGGGTCTAGTAGCCTTCCTTCTAGATTATCTTGGACGTAAACCATCACTAACCAGTATGAAAGAGTCGGACACGACTGAGCAGCTGAACTGAACTGAACCGATATGAGAGCAGCTAGTGCTGATGGGATTCGTTTTAAACACTTTCTGGTGTTGTCACATTGAACGCACACAACAGTCCTCCTGAGTGTTGACAGGGTTGGATTTTACCTGAGCCCTGTGCTCCTGGAAAAGAGCAGAGTCATCTCCCTAGCTTCTTGTGTTTTGGAAAATCGCTGACTGCAAGAGCCATTCTTCTCTGTTTGATGTGTACAATGCACAAATGTCCCCTTGTTCACCGATGAGAAAGTCAGGCATACCCTCTGCATTCCCTTTCTTTCCCTCATAAATGATTAAACTGAAATGCTTGCCACCTCTGATCACCTAGAACAAAATACTTGTTAACCAAACTTTGCTTAAGCTTCTCTCCTTCCACCAACCTCAGCCTGAGCCAGCAGATGGCCCCTCCTGAGAACAGGTTGGCTTCAGGGTAAAGCATTCTCTGATATGTGAGATCCCTCTACCCTATCATCTGACTTTCCCACACCCAATTCTTTCTGGTCTCTTTTATTCCCGTCTGTAAAGGAAAACCCCCGACCTTTGAGATGCTTGCAGATCTTATGGTCAAAGTAGTCTCCTTAAGCAAGCATCCCCGTCCCCTTTTTCCAGAAGCTCTAAGCATTGCAATAAACCTTTCAAATAAAGTCTGTCCTTACCAAGTCCAGATTTGTTTTCTTTTAGACAGCATCTATTTTGAAGATCCCCATTTTGCCGAGGAGGACATTGGGGTTCAGGAAGGTGGTAAGAGGCAGAATGGGAGCTCTGGTCTCTCTGAACCCCGATTCGTTGCCTCTGGCATTAATGCCTTCATTGCCACTTAGACGCTAAGTTGTGTCTGACTCTTTGCGATCCCGTGGACTATATAGCCCGCCAGGGTCATGGGATTCTCCAGGCAAGAATACTGGAGTGGGTTGCCATATTGAGACTCTGTTTGATGGATTTTGGACTTTATCTGAGCTCCATCTGGTTCTCAATGTGAAAATTATTATTATAGTTGGGAAATTAACACATTGAGTTCACGTAGCCTCTTTATTTTGTAGCTCTGGGAGGAGAGAAACTCATGCATGATCCTGACTTTATGCGTCTCCCATCCCATATATCTGTACATCTCATATACCTGTACTGATACCAGCGAAGGGAAATAGTGGGATCAGCAACAGACACAGGCACTCTGGCTGTGGAGCGTGGGTCTTGGGGAGGTACATGGCCCTGGAGGATGGGTACGACGTGGTGATGTGGGTGTCCAGACTCTCCCGGATTATTGGACATGAATGTGTGAGGATGAGAAAGAGGATGAGGAGCAGGGCAGCGGCGGGATGGGCGGCCTCGCCTGCCAGGCTGCCAACCGCACCTTCTCGGGGCAGCGGGGAGCCACGGCAGGCCTTTAAGCAGGTGAGTGTCTGATGAAAATGAGAGTAACAGTGATCGTGCTGATGATAGCCTGTTCCTCCGAGTTTTTATAGCTGCTCTCCCAAGGTGCCCTTCTCCACCAAGTGGGGCGTGCTTCACAGATGTTATCTAATTAATCACCAGCACTTCCCTGCCGGGGGAGGCTGGGGGGAGCTCATGTCCCCATTTTTCAAGGGAGGAAGACGAGGCATGAGCAGCCCTCAGGTAGCCTCATGAGGCGGTGCCAGCCCTGGGGGAGCCCCTGCCACGAGTTCTTCATGCTCCCTTCACCGCCCCCCCAGGGCCCCTGCCCACCTTTGGGGAGTCAAGGCCCCCACGAGAGACTGGTTTGTGCTCAGAGATGTTCTAATGACAGAATCCCCTGCATTAAGGATGGAGGAGAGGGGTCTGGGCATTGAGTGTTTAGGGGTGCTGGAGTGTGGGTAATCGGGGGGTGACAGGTGGCTTTGGGCACACTGGGGGCCCTGGCGTCTCCTTCCTCTGTTCCCACAAAAGTCTCTTATAGGGTGTTTATCATTTTTCTGTGTATTTGCTGACCTCCTTGGCTGATCTTCTGTGTCCTCTTGGAGGCGAGGATCCTACCTTTGATAATCTAACCTCAATGCTTGGTTCCTGGACTTTGTCTTGAGTATCCACTCAGCCCGTCCACTGGCTCTGGAAGAACTGTGTCCCCTCCCTTAGCCTCAGTTTCCTCGATCACACAATGAAGGTAGCAATGACACCGTCTGCACTGGATCACTTTGCTAGTTAGATGAAAGAATGCATGTTATGTGGTCCACAGCACCTGGTACATTACGAGTGCTTATGACATTCAGTCACTTATTCATGTTTTTATGGTAGGGGCTTAAAATAAACATGCTGGATCACTGCTCTGAACTGTCTCATGGGTACAAGTGGATGTTCTTTAATGCAATTGATGTGCCACCAAAATATTGGGTAGGAATAGGATCCTTTGAAATGGAATAGTTTTCTGCTGTTGAAATCCATTATGATTTTAAAGAAAGCATGCACATTTTTAAATTTCTGGTTGGGCCTAACTAATCACGCTTTTGCTCCAAGTTCCTGGGCCCCTCCACCTCTCCATCAAGTATCTAGTAATCCATAAACAAGGCTTAAGCTGCTATTTAAAGCAACTCTGCTGTTAATCCTTTTGTAAGAGCAAATCCTTTTGGAATGTGGATAACCTTCTCTCCCCCCGCCCCCCAGCTCCTCCCTTTGGCTCTCATTGTGTGGAGTCAGGTTTTCCAATTTTATTTCTTTTAAGGTAGGATCCGTTCATGGATTGAGCGTTTGAAATTCTGAGCTGGAGGGTGGATGGAATTTTAAGAATGGCTAACCCAGAATTCTCTTTTAAAATATGGGAGGGTGGGGGCCTGGGGAATGAGGGCTTTACCCATCTGGATATTGGCAAAGCAGAGGCTCAGCCTGTGTCTCCATAAGTATTTTTTAATTGCTACATCAGTGACACTTTTTTTTCAATTATCATTAATTATTTTAATACGGCAAATGATACTGTTTTTTTTTCCCCTATAAAGATGCTAATACAAATAGTAATCAATGTGCTTACTGTGTGCCAAGCAATTTTCTAAGCACTTGCTGCAAATTAACATTGCATGTTTTAGTTCATTTACCCCTAACATATGTTTTACAGATGGGCAAGTTGAGGAAAGAGGTTAACTCCCTTTTCCAAGGTCACACAGTTAACAAAGTGATGGTCAGCTCTCAATCAGGCTCATCAACTTGGTTATCCAACTATACTGCCAGAAAGTTTTATTTCTAAAATAGATGTACTTCAATAAGAAATGAGACTTGGTGGAAGAAAATATTCAGTCGTACGAGAGGCTAGAGAATCGTGAAACAGTTGTGTCGGCTTTGGAAGTGTGGACTTGTTTACAGGCGCCATCCATGGTGTCAGACAGGCCCTTAGCAGGTTTTCAGCAGGGAATTGTGTTTGGTGCCAAGTAGAGCAGGAGGCTCCAGAAACACAGCTGTTTGGAAACGGACCAAGTCTGTTTCCTGCCGTCATGGAGCATAAAATCTAGTGGACGAGAGACAATGCGCAAGACAAGTAAGATACTGCAGCTTGGAGGGGGTAGTATTACAGATTACAGTTCTGGGGGAAATCAGATAGAGGTGTGCGTGTGTGTGCGTGTGCGTGTGTGTGTGTGTGTCTGTTCAGATTGGAAGCTTGGAGGGGGTAGTATTGTAGTAGGAAGGCGGACCCCTTCCGGGGCCCAAAACTGGGCTCTTGTCTAACACTCGGAAGTGAATTGTCCGAGGAGACACATGTGCTGACAAAGCAAGAGATTTTATTGGGAAAGGGCGCCCAGGCGGAGAGCAACAGCGTAAGGGAACCCCGGAGAACTGCTCTGCCACATGGCTTGCAGTCTCGGGTTTTATGGTGATGGGATTAGTTTCCAGGTTGTCTTTAGCCAATCATTCTGACTCAAGAGTCTATCCTGGTGGTGCACGCCTTGTTCAGCTAAGATGGATGCCAGAGAGAAGGATTCTTGGAGGTGGTCAGACATGTGGTGTCTCATTTTGACCTTTCCCGAACTCTTCCGGTTGGTGGAGGCTTATTAGTTCTGTTGTGCTATGCAGATAGGGGCAGAAAGCAGGGGCCTAGCTTTATCAGGATCATCTGTCTGTCACCTCGAGGAAGGTGGACAGGAAAATGACATGAACACGTTTTTCTCTTCATCTGCTTGTATCTCCTGTCCCCTCATTGCCTCTCTGAACGGGGAATAAATGCAGAGAACTTTCAGGCCCGGGTCTCTTGGTGGCTCCCGCGGCCCTCAAGGACTCTGCAGTCATCTGCAACCAGGAGTCTTTCCAGTCCTGAGGTTGGAAAAGGACGCCACCACCCGACACCCCACCATCAGGTGGAGATTGATACACTGTGCCACAGGTGATTTATTTTTAGCTTCCTCTTGAGAGAGGCAGTGAAGGCATGGTTAGTTTATTATTAAACAGAACCATTTATTCGTCTGTGTCTTTACATATTGGTGATGTCAAAGAGAAGTCAGGTGGGTTTGGAATACGGAGTTGTACTCAGACTCAGAGCTGCTCCCTGCCTCCAGCTCCATCAGCAGCGGGAGGCCTATTTCTAGCCCGATCTCTTCTCTTGGCAGGGCTAAGTGGGATGCCTTCTGAGCAGGGCAGGCGGTAAGAACCAGGGTGGTGTTCACAAGGGGGCTGAGTGCGCCCACATGCCATCGGAGGTTACTTCTTAGCTCCAGCTGGTTGGGAATGGGGACCAAACAGGACCAGATTTTCTGATTTTTCAAGCAAGTTTGGACACCCAGAATTTAAATGCACGGTCTTGCTGAAATTTGGATATGGGCAGCCAACTGAAAACCTTGTTAAAGGCTTCATAGGCCAAAACCAAAATCGATCTGAGACTGAAAATATATCTGGCTACTTAGTGCCTTTTGTCTGAGGGACCCTCAAAAAAGCAGCTGAGAAAGCCAGCTGGGTGTAGTATTCTAAGACTTGGTAAGAAGTAAAGAGGAAAACATTGGCAAATCACCTGTTTTTTTGGGACTGACTGTCTAGTCTAGTTCCTTCCGTCTCATCTGCTTTCATTCTGAGATGCTGGGCCCAGGGCTGGCTGGCTTTTGGGGTTCCCCTGGATGAGCTTCGATGCCTAAGCCATTTTTTAGGTGACTTGCCAGTGATCTAGGACATTTACGGAGCACCTTGTCTGAGCTGAGGCTCCATGCCAAGTGCTTTCCATACAGTGTCAGCTCACACTATCCCCTGCAGGTAGGTCCTCATGGCATCCCACTTATGAATGGGAAGTGTGGGGCTTCTGGAAGCTAAGACCCTTTGCTTAGGATCACATGACTAGAATGCAGCTGAGCTGGAAAACTCACCTTGGTCCATCTCCAGGGCCTGAGATGTTGAAACACACAACTCTCTCTTTGACATAAGCCACTTCTTAATTCAACTTCTACAACTGAAGTCTTCCTTTTGTTAAAGCCATTCATCTAATCATTGCCATTCAGAGTCAACATTTGCTGTGCAGGGACCGTATATCAGGCAGCCTCTTTTCCTCTGGGAGATTGCATGGATGCATGCATACTCTGCTCTACCCAACTCTTGGTGGCTCCATGGACTGTAACCCTCCAGGCTCCTCTGTCTGTCGGGTTTCCCTGGCAAGAACACTCTGGAGTGGGTTGCCATTCTCTGCTTCAGGGGATCTTCCCGACCCAGGGAGTGAACCTGTGTCTCCTGCTTGGCACATGTTTAAAGGGTGCCGTTTGATGAGTTTAGATGCATGTGCTCACCTGTGATGCTGTCCCTGCAACTGGATGATGAACGTCATGGCCTGAAATTTGCTTGTGATGCTTGGTAATCCCCATCCCCCACCCTTAACCCATTCCAAGGTGACCGCTGGTCTGCTTTCTGTCACTATAGATCAGTTTCCTTTTCTAGAGTTTTGTATAAATGGAACGATAGAATATGTACTCTTTTTTTGTCTGCCTTCTTTTACTCAACATGATTATTTTGAGATTCATTCATATCAATAGTTCATTTCTTTTTATTGCCAAGTAGGATTCCACTCTGTAGATGTACTGCAATTTGCTTATCCTTTCATATTTGGAAATTTGGGTGGTTACTTAACATAGAACTTAACTCCTTATTGCCAAATTCAGACTTAAATTGAAGAAGTAGGGAAAACCATTAGACCATTCAGGTATGACCTAAATCAAATTCCTTATGATTATACAGTGGAAGTGAGAAACAAATTTAAGGGACTAGATTGGATAGATAGAGCGCCTGATGCACTATGGACGGAGGTTCGTGACATTGTACAGGAGACAGGGATCAAGACCATCCCCATGGAAAAGAAATGCAAAAAAGCAAAATGGCTGTCTGGGGAGGCCTTACAAATAGCTGTGAAAAGAAGAGAAGCGAAAAGCAAAGGAGAAAAGGAAAGATATAAGCATCTGAATGCAGAGTTCCAGAGAATAGCAAGGAGAGATAACAAAGCCTTCCTCAGTGATCAATGCAAAGAAATAGAGGAAAACAACAGAATGGGAAAGACTAGAGATCTCTTCAAGAAAATTAGAGATACCAAGGGAATGTTTCATCCAAAGATGGGCTCAATAAAGGACAGAAATGGTATGGACCTAACAGAAGCAGAAGATATTAAGAAGAGGTGGCAAGAATACACAGAAGAACCGTACAAAAAAGATCTTCACGACCCAGATAATCATGATGGCATGATCACTCACCTAGAGCCAGACATCCTGGAATGTGAAGTCAAGTGGGCCTTAGGAAGCATCACTATGAACAAAGCTAGTGGAGGTGATGAAATTCCAGTTGAGCTATTTCAAATCCTGAAAGATGATGCTGTGAAAATGCTGCACTCAATATGCCAGCAAATTTGGAAAACCCAGCAGTGGCCACAGGACTGGAAAAGGTCAGTTTTCATTCCAATTCCAAAGAAGGGCAATGCCAAAGAATGCTCAAAGTACCGCACACTTGCACTCATCTCACACGCTAGTAAAGTAATGCTCAAAATTCTCCAAGCCAGGCTTCAGCAATACGTGAACCGTGAACTTCCAGGTGTTCAAGCTTGTTTTAGAAAAGGCAGAGGAACCAGAGATCAAATTGCCAACATCTGGTGGATCATGGAAAAAGCAAGAGAGTTCCAGAAAGACATCTATTTCTGCTTTATTGACTATGCCAAAGCCTTTGTCTGTGTGGATCACAATAAGCTGTGGAAGATTCTTCCAGAGATGGGAATACCAGACCACCTGACCTGCCTCTTGAGAAACCTATATTCAGGTCAGGAAGCAACAGTTAGAACTGGACATGGAACAATAGGCTGGTTCCAAATAGGAAAAGGAGTACGTCAAGGCTGTATATTGTCACCCTGCTTATTTAACTTCTATGCAGAGTACATCATGAGAAACACTGGGCTGCAAGAAGCACAAGCTGGAATCAAGATGGCTGGGGGCAATCTCAATAACCTCAGATATGCAGATGACACCACCCTTATTGCAGAAAGCAAAGAGGAACTCAAAAGCCTCTTGATGAAAGTGAAAGAGGAGAATGAAAAAGTTGGCTTCAAGCTCAACATTCAGAAAACGAAGATCATGGCATCTGGTCCCATCACTTCATGGGAAATAGATGGGGAAACAGTGGAAACAGTGTCAGACTTTATTTTTTTGGGCTCCAAAATCACTGCAGATGGTGTCTGCAGCCATGAAATTAAAAGACGCTTACTCCTTGGAAGAAAAGTTATGACCAACCTAGATAGCATATTCAAAAGCAGAGACATTACTTTGCCAACAAAGGTCCGTCTAGTCAAGGCTATGGTTTTTCCTGTGGTCATGTATGGATGTGAGAGTTGGACTGTGAAGAAGGCTGAGTGCCGAAGAATTGATGCTTTTGAACTGTGATGTTGGAGAAGACTCTTGAGAGTCCCTTGGATTGCAAGGAGATCCAACCAGTCCATTCTGAAGATCAGCCCTGGGATTTCTCTGGAAGGAATGATGCTAAAGCTGAAACTGCAGTACTTTGGCCACCTCATGCGAAGAGTTGATTCATTGGGAAAGACTGTGATGCTGGGAGGGATTGGGGGCAGGAGGAGAAGGGGATGACAGAGGATGAGATGGCCGGATGGCATCACTGACTCGATGGATGTGAGTCTGAGTGAACTCCGGGAGTTGGTGATGGACAGGGAGGCCTGGCGTGCTGCGATTCATGGGGTCTCAAAGAGTCAGACATGATTGAGCGACTGAACTGACTGACTGAGTGACTTAACGCAGAAAGTTTACAGGAGAAAAAAAAAGTTATTTATAATTCCTCAGTATGAATAATCCCTAATGGATTTGCTTTTTAACAATTTTTTTTTGTATCTGGATAAAAACCTCCACATGCGTGCTAAGTCACTTCAGTTATGTCTGACTCTTTGTGACCCCATGGACTGTAGCCTGCCAGGCTTCTCTGTCCATAGCGTTCTCCAGGCATGAACTGGAGTGGTTTGCCATGCCCTCCTCCAGAATAAAACCTCTACCTGATTCCAAAGCTCAAATCTGCAAAACATGAAATATTTGGAGATGTCCTTCTTTTTACCAGTAAGTACCAATTTTTATTAGTTTTTATCTTATCCTTTAATTTTTTTTTGTCTTCATGTATTTTTACTGGTATAATATATATAATATAAACCTTACTAGCTTAACCATTTTTTTTCAGCTTAACCGTTTTAAGTGTACAGTTCAGTGACATTATGTTCATTTATTATTATTGTTAGGCAACAGTCCTGAGGGGCCATTCATATATTCATTATGTTATATTTATTATGTTCATCCATATGCTCCCATTGTTGCAAGCCATCACCACCATCCATCTCCAGAACATTTTTCATCTTCTGCAAACCCAACTGAAACTCCATAAGCACTAATCAATGATTCTGCATTCTGCCCTCTCCAGCCCCTGGCATCCACTTTTCCATTTTGTGTCTCTATGAATTTGACTGTACTCAAAACCTCGTAGCAGTGGAATCATACAGTATTTGCCCTTTTGTGCCTGACATTTCTCTTCGCGAAATGTCCTCAAGGCTCATCCATGTTGCAGCATGTGTCAGAATTTCCTTCCTTCTTAAGGCTGAGTAAGAGTCCTTTTCATACCACGTTTTGTTTATCCATTCATCCCTCTGTGGATACTTCGGTTGTTTCCAGATTTGGCTATTGTAAATAATGCCATTTAGACAAGGGCATCTGCTTGAGTCTCTGCTTTTAATTCTTTTGGATACATACCCAGAAGTGGAATTGTTGGGCTCTATGGTAGTTCTGTGTTTAATTTTTTTTTTTTTTGAGGAACCACCATATTATCCTTTCAGCTTTAAGTGGCATATGCTTTTTAAATAAAAGGAGTTACAAGCATGTGACAAAAAAATAAATAAATAACACCCATGAGAGAAAGATGCAAATAAAGTAGCATTGTCTCTCCCCCATTTCTTCCAGTCTCTCTTAAAAGACATCATTGCTAACAAATTATTGTGTATCCTTCTTGGGGAAATACCAACATTTTCAAGTGTGTCTTGAGAGAGAGAGAGAGTGTGTGTGTGTGTAACTGAGCCATAGCCATTGTTTCAAGGAGGGGGAAACCGAGAGGCCTCACTTGGCTTCTCGCCAGTCCTGAGGATGACATGAGCTTCAGAGAAGGCTTGGAGATCGCTGCAGCCCCTGGCGCACGGATTACTTGCCCTCTGCCTCCCCTACCCCCAGCCAGTTACCCGAAGACCTGCACATCCACAGCCCTGGTGTGGCTCCCTCCAGCCCCCACCCAGCCAGTCTGATTTCACTCCAGAGCCCTCCATGGGATAAGCTCTCATTTTCTTGCGGTAATAGTTTGCTTAGAAGCCCTGGGGCATCACTGCTGGGACAGACTGTGCTAACCCACAGGGGGTTTCTGTCTCTCAGCCGGCCTTTCTGATTTAAAGCTGCCTGTCAGATGCTGAGATTACGGTAGAAATAAGCTGTTTGGGCTGAATTTTGGAGAAGAGGCTGCCAGATGGGAACTCTGGAGTGTTTCCTTCTATATTTAGCCTTTATGGTGAGCTGACTGAAGTGAGCACAGTTTATTTTAGGAGGTAACTCCTTGGAGCAGGCATGGTGGATTGGGCTGCTCGCCCGGGGAGCGTTTGAAAGATTGCAAAGACTGACATGGAGGATGTGGGCTCTGACAGTTCTGGGAGAGAAGAAGATGCGCTTTTAGCTGCGCTCACCTCGGTGGCTGGCAACAGTCCTGAGGGGCCGTTGAGAGCTGCACCCACTTAACAGGTGAAGCAGTTGAGACTCAGTGACTTTGTCAAGTACCAACGATTCCAAAGTGGTTGTAATAGAGCTGAGATGGGACAGAGGTTTTCCAGCTCCTTGTATCATATCCTTTTGGTACAAATTAAGTTCCTTGGGGTGTTCTGTGCATGGAAAAATACTGAGGAGAAAGTAGAGGGTGGAATGGGCTTTAATCTGAGGTTGATAGGAACTTATATAAAGAGCGGGGACTTCAGAGTAAAACTCTGGTTCAGTCAGCCTTTTCCTAGCTCTGTGACACTGGAGCGATTATTTTATTGTCTTTTAGCCTCAGTTTTCTCAGCTGTGAACTGGGGATATCTCCTTAGAGTGTCATCATGAAAGTGAGAATCCAAAGGAGTGAAGGCCCATAGTGCATCTGGCACATAATAGATGCTTAATAAAGAACAGTTGTTATTACTTTTATCAAAAGAGAAGCAAGGTTTTAGCGTTATCTTCTGAAAAATTACTTCAATTGAAGGTGACATCTTTGATAGAATATTAAAAGATTTTAGGTTAAATTACACAGGCATGTATTTAGAGGGTCATCTTTTGGAAAATGGCCATTACCAGTTATCTGGCAGATGGAAATTTCCATCAGAATTTCCTGCAAGGGCCTGGCTTCTTTGAGCAAATGTAGTAGACATAATCAAAATTGCATATTGTTTGCAAGGTGGTTATAATAAAATGATTTTTTTAGTAAAAAAAAAATAATATCTTGGAGCAAGTGAATACCCATTTGGTATGGGGACTGCAGTATCTCTGTCTCTCTCTTTCATACACACACACACACACACACACACACACACGCACACACCCAGACATATTGTCCCACAGCGGGAGATAACCATCTCTAGATTCTTTGTAGCTCTTTGCTTCTAGAACTTGGTCAAGGTCAGGAATTTATTTTCCTTGATCTGCACCCCAACAGGCTGATTCAGAACTGCAGGTTCAGCCTCCCTTTTCTAGGTGAGGTGGTTCAAATGCTCAAAGCTTTCAGTCATCACATGGCCAAGCCAAAGGTAGAAAGTCAGTTGTGTCTGGGCTTTGAGGACTTCCTGATCATTCTGGTTATCTTTCGAAAGGGATGTATGGAGAGTGGATTGATTGCTGTAATCTTAGCTGCCATCCCACAGAAGGCACGGTCGTTCAGCTTTCTTGATTAGGATGTGTGTGTCAGTGGGATCTTTAAGGATGTGGTGAGGGAACAGTGAGCCAACTGAATGGTTTTCAAAGTCCTTCCTCAGGAGATAGAGTTTGCTGGCTGTCTTGCACACCGGATTTAAGCCTTGGCCTCACTCATTACCTGCTGTGTGATGTTAGTAACTGTCTTTACCTCTCTGAGCCTGTGTTTTCCTTATATTAATACCTGTGGTTATTGTGGATTGAGTGACCAATTTATCCTCGTTTGAGACTTTCATGATTTGAGTATTGAACACCCAGATAAACTGGGATGGTGACCACGTTAGTTACAAGGTTGAAATAAGCCAGAGCACAGGGCACATAGCGGATGTTAGGAAATAGAAAAATGAAAGTTGTTCAGTCGTGTCTGACTCTTTGCGACCCCATGGACTTTAGCCCATCAGGTTTCTCTGCCCATGGAATTCTCCAGGCCAGCATACTGGAGCAGGTAGCCACTCCCCTCTCCAGAGGGTCTTCACAACCCAGGGATCGAACCCAGGTCTCCTGCCTGGCAGGTGGATTCTTTACTGTCTGGGCCACTAGGGAAGCCCCAGGAATTAGTATGTACAGCCTGGTTTTGTGTGTTTGTTAGGGGGATGTTTTTGCTATTCATTTCTTTTAGCCTGTAAATGCCTCTGGCATTTTCCTAAGCCACAGAACTCCGAGTTGCAAATTGACGTTTGTATAACCTAGATCGATTTCTTTTGTCTTTCCCTGTTGTAGACAGAAGAAAGATATTCTGTATACTGTGGCAAAGTGACAGCACTTTCTTCATTGTCTATAGCAAGAATGAGAATTGATTAACTTGCAAAGTTAGTAGGTCCTAGCCACCTGTGGCTTCACCTGTGGGCTGTGTTATGATCGCTAAAAATGAGAAATAGAAATGACTTGAAACTCATCTTGAATCTTCAGCATACTGGCTCACTGAGTTGGTTTTCAGAAGTACCTGTGGATCCAATATGGAAAGCCAAGTAGATATAATCTGGAGGGTAGCACTGAAGCAAGTTTCTAATGAAGATGCACGTCACACCGCACTAACCTTGTCAGTGACTCCTGAGACCCAGACCTCTTCCTGGGAGACCCCACCACCCGGGCCCTACACCAGGCTTCCTACCTTGCTGCTTGCCACCCTTCCCCCCCAATTCTAGGCTCAGCCCTCCTTTCTTTGTTTCTTAAAAGTTATGTGTTCTCAGAGTTATAGAAGGAACTTAGGTTGCCAGGGGGAAGGGATAGTTAGGGACTTTGGAATGGACACGTACACACTGCTATATTTAAAATGAATAGCCAACAACGATGTATTGTACAGCATATGGGACTCTGCTCAATGCCTGGGTGAGAGGGGAGTTTGGGGGAGAATGGAAACATGTATATTTATGGCCGAGTCTCTTTGCTGTTCATCTGAAACTATCACAACATGGTTAACCAGCTATACCCCAACACAAAATTAAAAGTTCAAAAGGAAAAAAAAAAGGGTATGTGTTCTTTCCTACCTCAGAGCCTTTGTTCATGCTCTTCCCTCTGCCTAAAATGCTTCTCCTTTCTCCCATCTCAGACCAGTTGCTGTTTCTCTGAAGCCCAGTTTAAGTTTCACTTCCTAGAAGAATCTTCCTGTCCCCCACCCTGGATGAAGTTCCTCTGTTTTGTGGCCTTCCTACATCATCTTCTTTGGCAGCGCTTATCACACACTTAACTAGACCGTCAGTGTGGTCATCAGTTGTTTGATAAATGATAATTGACTCAATCAACCGCTACTCTGTTTCTTTATGTATTTATCGACAAGGTGACAGTTGTTGAATTTTACAACCATAATGAGAAGCTATGGGGGATCCCCAGGTGGCTCTAGTGGTAAAGAACCTGCCTGCCGATGCAGGAGATGTAAGAGGCACGGGTTCTGTCCTTGCGTTGAGAAGATCCCCTGGAGAAGGGCATGGCAACCCGCTCCAATATTCTTGCTTGGAGAATCCCATGGACAGGGAGCCTGGTGGGCTACAGTCCGTAGAGTTGCACATAGTCAGATACGACTGACACGGCAGCACGCATGTATGCCTGAAAAACTAGTGCAGGATGCCCAAGAACAAGGGGTCTGGAGCCAGGTCTCCTGGATTTGGTCTAATTCTGACCGCAACGCTTTGCAGCTGTGTGACTTTGGGCATGTTGCATAGCTCCTCTGAGCCCAGTTCCCTCTTCTATAAAATGGGGGCTAGTACCAGCCCCACCCTTACGGGGTAGTTGTGAGGATTGAGTGAGTTAATACATAAAGTGGCTTAGAATAATGCCTGGCACCTTGTACGTGTTGGCTGGGGGCTGATGTTACCGTTAGTTCTACTGCTAGTAGCAGTAACTGTCTTGAGAAATGTAACTTAGGAAAATGTGGAAAGGAGAGGATGGTAGTTGTTTGTGCCATATGATGACTTTGTTTAATTGGCAAGCTGTGTCATCATAGAAGAGTTGTTTAAAGCCTCAGTCTCCTCATCCGTAAATGGGATCGGTGCAACCTACTCAGCGTTACCTACTCACAGGGTTACTGTGCATTCAGAAAGATTCATCAGACAAGTGAGCCCAGGCACACAGCAGGTGCTTGGTGGCACTTAGTGGTCCAGGCACCGTGAGAAACTCATTCACGGCTCCGCAGATGCCACAGCTGGGGATGCCTGAGCTGTGCTTGGGCTCCAGGAGCCGGACTGTAAATCCAGGCTCCATGCAACAGGCCTTCTCGGTGATTTAAAACAAAAAATAATGACGGATGATCCAAGGTGCTGGTTTTATATGACAGCTAACGAGATAGCAGAGCAAGTAATTGGAGAAGGTATTGCTAACAGACACAGTAAATATAGCTGCGATTACATATTAGCAGTTCTCAAATGGCTCGTAATGCGGTGAGTATGTGTGAGGTCAAGAAGGCGTTAGAAAACAGATGTTTAAGTGTGTTACAGCTTTATGATAGAACCTGTGCTTTGTAAAAGAAATAGTTATTGGATGATTATTATGAACCAGACATCATCAATGTGCTTTACAAAATTTTTCAAAACTGTTTAGTTTGTTTTGGGAATAGCCAATTAACAATGTTGTGATAGTTTCAGATGAACAGCCACGGGACTCAGCCATACAGATACATGTATCCATTTTCCCCCAAACAACATCCCCGCCCAAGTTGCTACATAACATTGAGCAGAGTTCCTTGTGCTCTACAGTAGACCCTTGGTTATCCATTTGAAATTGAGTGCTTTATAGGTGTTGATTCAATTACTCCTGACAACGGGGCCTAGGCAGTAGGCATTATTAATATCCCTGTTTCACATATGAGGAAACTGAGGGACCAAGAAAGTGAGTAACTTGTTCAAGGTGGAACAGAGCAATTGATGGACCCAGCATCTGGGCAGAGGTCATCTGACACAAGAGTCTGTGTTCTCTGCTGAAGCACGTGGAAGGAGATGATGACTAGAAGTGGGATCTTTCCTACCCAGGGATCAAACCTGGGTCTCCCGCATTGTAGGCAGACACTTTACCGTCTGAGCTACCAGGAAAGCCCCTGGAAGTAGATAATTGAATGTAAAATACCCACTTTCTCCTTGCAAGGGACAGACCAGCTGTCCTTGGTCCTGATATCCAGGCCTTTCCGTTGATGCAACTTGTCTAGTGGATTCTGGAATATTAGCATTGGGAGAACGTTAGTGCTCAAATCAATGGAAGCTATATAATTTCTTCTCTGTACCTTTGACACTCTGCCCACCCTCCCTTCATGCCCTCTCCTGAAACTGTTTTTCCTTGAATCAGTTAAAATGTGTGAGTAGTTTACCCTACCTGCTGAAAGCAGGGTCTTAATTAGCCTTAATTTTTGAAGTCGGCAGCTGTAAACTGTGTTGAAAAGATTTGAAAAGATTAGTGCACTAGTAATAAGATAATTGTCCCTGAGAAATGCTGTTAGCGTGTAAACACAGTTAGCATGTGAAATCAGAACAACTGTAATATTTCCCCCATTTGGTGTTTAAAGATGCTCTTGCATAAATAATTACAACTAAATGCAAAGTGCAGGAATGAAATTCTGCATGCTTTTATTCTTTCTCGTTCATGTCACAGTTCTGAAATAAAAGTCTGCTCAGTGGAATCTCTCCTATTGCTGCTTCCCCGCCCCCAGCGTCCATTTGAAATTAGAACCAGGAGTAGGGTAACTCAGGGAAATTCCCCAGAATGAGGGATGCTAGGCAAACGAAATCCACAGATCCCCCTGCAGCTTTTTAGCAAGGCTTTGGCTAGGAAATACCACATATATGTTCATGTGAATGTTCTCAAATGTTCACATATGTGCACACACAAACATGCGCACACACACACACTCATATACAAAGCTGGAGAAAGGTCTCAGCTACATACAACAGAAGCTGAGGCAGTAAACCTCAGTGTGCCTTTTTAGACCTAGAAGAGCTTCAAGAGACTATACTGCACCTGCCTCGACTCTGAAGGCTACTCTTATGAGTTTTTCATCCTTGGATACATTGGCAATGTACTTTCATTTTACAATGTCAGCACGACGTCATGTCTTCCCAACAGACCTCATGCTACATAGCATGAATCTCAAATATGCTGTGTTGCCTATAAAGTTGGGCGTTGCCTATAAAGTTGACCCTCTCTGCTTCCTCTTCTCAGACGTCAGCCAACCAGTAGGCTGAGCTCATCTACTTCTGCTCCGTCTTTCATTCCCAAGGGACTTGTCTTGACTTGCAGTTGGGAAGACATCCTGCAGCTATTAAGTGGGCTGGGTTCTGAGCATGGGTCTCTCAGGGTCCATCCCAACATCGCTTGAGCTTCGGTTGATTTTGGTTCAACAAGAATTTGCCCAGTGCTGTTTGTGTGGCAGGCCCAGAATTTTGGTAAATATAAGCACAAAGAAGAGCATCTTGGAAAATGGGACCAGTAGCTAAAAGAGTTGTTCAAATAGCAGGGAGGGAGGAGAGCAGAGAGCCACCCCCCAAACTTGTGGACTTGCTCCTGACCACGTGTTCCTGGGTGTGTGTTTATATACATTTTTTGAGTCCAGTTTTGGATTTTGTAGCCAATTGAATTTTGTAGCCAAGTTTGCTCTACAGCAAATCCATATCCCAGCCTTCTCTCCCATCCCAGGGCCTCTGCTGAGAGCTTTGGGACTTGATATACAAGAGGCTACAAACCCCAGTGCCCACAGTAGCTACATGGCGGCCTTAATGAGGTGGTCAGGCACGTGCCCTTAGCTGGAGGGCGGGCACATACCCCATGTAAGAGAGACAGCCTTTTCCCAGATCAGCAGTCAGGGCCTTATGAAATTGATGGATTCCTGTTTCCAGGTCTCCTCATTTTCCAAGAAATGCCAGAGCTTTGTAGTTTTGCATGAAACCTCCTGAACTGTAAGTGTTGGCCTCACATGTAGCATTTTTCTTTTGGAAACATGGCACGGGCTGAACAAAACCCATCTGAGCTGATTACTGCCTGTAGGCCCCACTTTGCTGTTTGCTCTGTGGGCAGTAAACTCCCCAAGATACTGTTCTCAAGGAGCCTGTAAAACAGACATTGCTGCTGGGTGGTCAGCGATGAGCCCCACCGCCTCATGGATTTGGTCAGTTTGAGATGGAAGACTTGAACTTGCATCCTGCTTCTCTGGGCTCATCCTTTCTCATCCTGCCTCCTCCCGCCCCCTCTCTTTGCACAGATGTCTCAATGAAGTTCGTGGGAAAAGAACACTTACTATCCTGAATAGATACTACAGTTATGCCAAACATGTCACTCGTGTGAGTCTGGGTCCCCTGCCCCCGCCCCCACCCCCACCCCCGCCCCGGGCAGGAAAGCCTAGAAATCAAAGGGGATCATTGTAAACGTGGGTCAGCGGAGCCGCCCTGGGCACTGTGGTCGTCTCCTGAGGGCTGATTATCAGCTTGCTTGAGGATCTCAGGCTCTTGCCTGACCTTGGCACAGGGTCTGGCGAGGTTGGCTTTCTGGGTGGAGAATGGGTTGTTTCAGAAGCAAAGCCATTGAGACCAAGTCGAGGAGAGAACTCTATTCACTGGTGAAAGGAGCTCATTGTACAGACTCGGTGGGCCCGGCAGGACCCCTTTCCTCTGGCTTCCTCCTCCTCCCTTTTCCCCAGCTGGGGCTTTGTCCGCGAGCCCTGCACGATGCTTTCTCCCGGGCTGCGCTTTCTTCCTCCTTTTTCCTGTCTCAGCAGCTTTGGGACTGCCCTGTACAGAAGGAGAGTTGGGCTCGCAGCCCCTGCACACGTTCTCGGCTCCTTGGGCCAGCTCTGTCGTCGTGGGTGATGAGAGCGCTTCCTTCCGGGAGGGCTAGGAACAAACAGCCAGTTCACAGGCAGCTGCACGCGGTGGACATGCAGGAAGCAAGAGAACAGTGGGTGCTAACAATCTCTTCCTGTGCCACACTCTGAACCGAAGCCTTCCCACCGGGCACCCCCCAGCCTGATGCCCAGCGCTGCCGCCTGCCCCACCCCCCGAAAAGTCACAACCACTGGGCCCCAGGTAGAGGCTTGTCACTGAGTGAACTGCAGAGCTCCGCTTCCCTGTGCTTTATTAGAGCTTTTCTTTCTTCCCTCAAGTCCCAGCATCCTGAGCTTTTCTTCCTTGGGACCAGGGCTGACCGTGGAATCATGTTGATTGAATAAATCATCTGGCGGGTAAAATGGTACTGTCCCTTGTGAGGAGCAGTAAAATATGGTCATTGAGAGACGGGAGATCATGGGGACTTCCCTGGTGGCCCAGTGGTTAAAAATCTGCCTTGCAATGCAGGAGACTCGGGTTCAGTCTTAGTCGGGGAACTAAGATCCCACGTGCCATCGGGCAGCTAAGCCTGTGCACCGCAACTACTGAGCCACAACTGGAGAGTCTGAATGTCTCAACAAGAGATCGCTCATGACACAATGAAGATTCCCCCATACAGCAATGATGTAGCCTAGTAAGTAAATAAATATTTTTAAAAAGAGATGGGAGGTCACAAACTCCCCAGCCCTGCAGGTGGGGTGGGGGCTGTGGCCAAGAGGAGGATGTGTACCCATCTTAAGTAGGTGGCAGCTACTCAGCTCCAGCTGTAGCCATGCCAGCCCACATCTCCATTTAGCCGGATCTTCTGACATTTAAGAAAAGCCAGAAATCTGTGTATGGTGAAATCACCCACTTTTTAAATGTTGGCAACTGGCTTAAAAAAAAAAAAAGTATTGTGCACTATGTATGTCAAACCATACCACCTCCGCACACTTTGGTTAGTTTTTTAAAACTTATTAAGAGATATGAAGGTTAAATGAGCCTGGCTCTGCTTTTTGGGCAAGTCTTTCTGAGATTCTGTTTCCTACTCTGTAAATTAGGAATACTGTAGGAGATCCATAGTCTGGAAACAGGCGAATATATAAATAATGTCATCAGGAGCATTGCCCAATGAGAAGAGAAAAAAATAAAATCATGTATGTTTCCAGACTTTATGGCCATCTTGTAGTAGCTGCCCCAGGAGGATGGAATGAGCATTTACTGAAATGCGCAGAAATGAACAGAGTGTTTCATAAGGACTTAAATGAAAGGTATCATAATGGCCATTGTCCGTTGGCTTGCTCAGTTACCTTCATCCTCGTCACCCTCATTAGCATTAAGACATATAGGAGAAGGCCAGGGAGGCAGGAAGGAGCACTGAGTCTCCCCGGGACCCAGCCCTTTGAAACCTCATGACCGTGACCCTGACTCTCTTTGTACGAGGCCTCTGAGCACCTGTCTCCTGCAGACCCACTTGCCAACCATCTCTCTTCTAGCCTAGGAAGGAGGCTTCCCTGTTCCCAGGTAAAGCTCTCCGCTCCACTGCCATGTGTACGCGTCCTGGGATCCGGTTCCCCCGTGGCTTGAATCAGCAGTTCTGTGTGTGGCCTCTTGGAGACATTCCAGACTTGCAGCACTGCTGAATCATAGTTTCTCCAGAGCTGGGATATGCTGTCTTTTGGACAGAAGTTGTCCTGGCTAGAGGCTCTGGTAAGGATCTGAAGAAGAGGAAATGAAGAAAAGGAGTGTGGGAAGGACTCACATAGACACTGATTTTCGCAAAAGAAAAGGATGAAGCCAGGATTTTGTATCAAGAAACTTGGATTCTAGGCTGGGTTTTGCTCTAAACGGTGTGTGCCCTTAGGAAACTACTTTCCATTCTGGATTGCATATGCTGCTGTTGCTATTTAATCACTAAGTCGTGTCCAACTCTTTGCAACCCCATGGACTGTAGCCTGCCAGGCTCTTCTGTCCAGAGAATTCTCCAGGCAAGAATGCCAGGAGTGAATTCCCATTTCCTTCTCCAAGTTATCTTCCCCACCCAGGGATCAAACCTGGGTCTCCTGCTTGGCAGATGGATTCTTTACCACTGAGCCACCTGAGAGGCCCCGGATCTCATATTCCATAATAGAAAATGATGGGTTTGATCTAGGTCAGGGCAGGAAATGCATTTCATCTCACTGGAAAATAGGAATGTACCAATAGTGTCTGTTCACAAGCGGTGCTGGGAATTTGAGGCCAAGTAATTGCCTGGTAGTATCCACCTTGGACATCCCATAGGGAAGCTGCTGCTCACCTACCCTGTATCTCTTCAGTGTCTTTCCGGTATTCACAGTTTGGGATTCTTGGGCTCAAATCTTTAAACTAGATCCTTGTGGAACAGAAAACGTACCTCGCAGTCCCAGAAGCAGTGAAACAGAGCACTGTGTGTGTCTCTGGACAGTGTCTCCGGGACAACTTGGCAGCACTGTTTCCACTTGGGCCACCTGCCATCTTGGTGACCACAGCAGATGGGTGTCAAATTGGTAGGTGTCGCCTGGCCTGTGCCTGGGAAAAGCTAATTATTGGGCTGGGCTGGAGATGCGGCTTGTATTCTGAGCTTAGGAAGACTTGTGTCCCAGCAGAGTCCAGGAGCCAGCTTCAGAAGGACTGTGAGCCCGGACGGTCTACCAGCGCATCTTGTCTGGCTGTGTCGGGTGGAGGTTGCGTTGCTCAGTTTTCTCTTGGCATGCAGCAGGCATGTCTTGTTTCTGGTCTGAAATGCCTTCTAGCCATGAAAAACACATTCTATAAAGTGACAGTAATTGTCCTCCAAGAAGAACTAATATTTGTGGCTTGCCTACTCGCCACCAGGACTGAGCCAGGTTCTGATACTCCATCTCTGTCAGTCTTTACAGTAACCACTGAGATAGTTATTATTATTACTCTTGCTGTTGTTATTAATATTATTATGTTAAGTAATTAGCCAAAGATCCATAGCAACCGAATGGGACGATCTGGTATTTCCTAATACCGTGTGATCCAGTTCCCTGCTCCATAAGGCTTCCTAGTGCCAACAACTCCCAGACCCATGAACCGTGCTTAAGGGATTCTGATTTACAGTGTGGTCGTAACCCTGGGAAACAGCATAGTCTAGTGGTCAAAAGTACAGCTTCAGGGCTTGGGCTGTGTGTGTGTGTGTGTGTGTGTGTGTGTGTGTGTGTTAGTCACTCAGTTGTGTTTGACTCTTTGTGATGCCATGGCCTGTAGCTTCTGGGCTCCTCTGTCCATGTAGTTCTTCCTGCAAGAATACTGGAGTGGTTGCCTTGCCCTCCTCCAAGGGATCTTCCCGACCCAGGGATTGAACCTGGGTCTCCTGCATTGCAGGCAGATTCTTTACATCTGACTCACCAGGGAAGCCCTCAGGAGTTGGGCTGTCCTGATCTAAACCTTGTCTCTGCGATTTAGTAATGAATGCCTTTGAGCCTCGGTTATACCATCCTGTAAAATGGAGCTGTTAATATTAATAATACCTATGAATAATCTGAGCTGTTCTTACAGCCCACTTATTATAATGTCTTGCTTCACTGTGAGCCCAGTGTTGGCTAATTTTCTGATTATCATCAGTATTGATCAGCCACGTGACCCAGGATCACTGCATGAATAAGAGGGAGGTGACAGTTATGAGCAGTAAGTAACCAGGCAGCAGCCACACAGCTGGAAGCTGTACTTTCTGGCAGAAATGTGCATCCAGGGCCTCAGGCAGGTGTATTCAAAACGTAGTTCTGAGAATTGTAGTTCTGTGCACTGTGTAAAGGATTACAAAACCTCTGGAGGCCCACACAGCACAAAGTGTTCTGTATGACGGTTTAGATTTTTAGTGACTGTTTGCGCTCAAAGATACACACACGGAACTGAGAAACACCAGAGCCAGTGCTGAGCTTCCATGCATCTGTGGTTCCTCCTCTCTTTCCAGGCTGGGGATGGTCAACTACTGATCCAAGAGCTTCGAGCTTCCTTTTGCAGTTGTTTGAGGTTCTGTTGCTCCCTTCTGAGGTCTGGACTTAAATATGTGGAGGGAATGCAGAAGATCTGAAAGGTCTCTGAACTTTTAGAACTTTCAAAAAGAGACAGACAGAGCAAGGGAATTCCACCCCGTTTTCAGGGCCCAGTCACATCTGTCGCCATCTCTCTGAAGCAGGGAGAGGCCCCTTGCCCTCTCCACAGGGTTTCTGCTTTCTCCCCTGAGTCCTCTTTGAAGGTGACTTCGCATTTTCCAACAAGGTGAGTCTGTGTGGTGCCAGCTTGTGCTCATGTTCCAAGGGCAGCCTTTCTCAGAGAACAAGGGTGTTCTGTGTCCTTGGTGTGCCTCCCTCGTTGCCCGGGGCCGCCTGGCCGGCACGTGTCCCGCCTTCATCTCTGGAGCCCCTGCCGTGTAAGATAAGCACGCCGTGGAATCCCACGGAAAGCGCCATTGTGTGAGCACCCTGATGGCTGTGACCAGACCTTGAGAAAGAATTGAGAAGGGGTAACATGCCCCTGGGGGGAATGCTGAAGGGAGGGGAGTGTTGACCGGGTTTCTGGGGCAAGAGGGATACCTTCACCATTTACATGGGGAGAAAAGAAGGGGCAGAAACCACCCTACACCTTGCTGAAGACTGAATGTATGGTGGTGGTTTTAGTCACTAAGTCATGTCTGACTCTTTATGACCCCATGGACTGTTGCCTGCCAGGCTCTTCTGTGCATGGAATTCTCTAGGCAAGAATACTGGAGTGGGTTGCCATGCCCTCCTCCAGGGGATCTTCCCAACCTGGGGATTGAACCCAAGTCTCCTGCACTGCAGGCAGATTCTTTACCACTGAGCCACCAGGGAAGCCCAGATGGAATATGCGTGTCCCTCTAAAAATTCATATGTTGAAATTCTAACACCCTGCGGGATGGCGTTAGGAGTTGGGACCTTTGGGAGGTGATTAGGTCATGAGGGAGGAGCCCCCATGAATAAGATTAGTGCCCTTATAAAAGAGACCCTGAAAAACTCCCTTGAATCTTCTGCCATGTGCAGTCACAGCAAAAAGACAGCTGTCTGTGAATCAGGATGCTCTCGCCAGACACCGAGTCTGCCAGCACCTTGACCTTGGGCTCATAGACTCCAGAACTGTGAGAAATAAATTTCTGCTGTTTATGACCCACTCAGTCTGTGCTATTCTCTTAGAGTATCCAGGAGAGGCCGGGACACACCCATCATGAAATTTCTTGGAGGCACAAAGCCTGAGCACCAGAGTCCCAAGCGTGCGTCAGACACTTGGTGGCTAGCTGGTGTCAGAGGTTGGAGTCCTAAGTGAGATTTTTGGTTTTTCACAGGGTGTGTCCTTCTCACCTCGGATGCCTTTAGTCTTGTACTATTTGGAATATAATACAAGGGTTCTCAGGCTTCAGTCTGCCTAACTTGCCCAAGAATGTCTAATAAAAATGCAGATTCTTTGGATCCTTGCCCAGAGAGCCTGATTCAGTAAGTTCACACTGTTGGAAACACCAGGATATTGGTTTAAGGACCAGTTTCTGGCAGTGTCAACCTGAGCACCAGACCTGGCGCCATCTCTTATCAAATCTATGTTCTCGAGCAAATTGTCCTGCAGGAGCATCAGTTCTTGGATCTGTAAAATGGTCAGTTTGAGACTTCCCTTGGCAGGGTTACAAGGAGTTCACGTGCTTGACACAAGTCAGCTTTCAAAATGAAGTAGGTAACTTGACCCGTCTCACTGCTGTCCACTTAGGTACAATACGCTTCTCCGATGGCTCAGTGGGAAAGAATCCGCCTGCAAGGCAAGAGATACAGGAGACGTGGGTTCGATCCCTGGATTGGGAAGATCCTCTGGAGGAAGAAATGGCAACCCACTTCAATATTCTTGCCTGAAAAACCCCAGGGACACAGGAGCCTGGCATGGGGTCCAAGATTCAGATAAGACTGAGCGACTAAGCACGCATGCCTACAGTTATGTACAATAATTCTCAGTCCAGAAGAATTATGATCGAGTAGGGTAGGGTGTGGAGGGTTATGTCTTTGCCTTCGTAAGCCTGGAAGAGGAAAACAGAGACGATGATCTTTGAGTTTCTAGCCAGAGACCAAACATTTAAAATATCTGGTTTTAGTTAATGTTCACAACAGCCTCTGATCAGTGCTATCCCGTTTTCAAGACAGGAGGTGACTGTGCATCAGAGTTGGTGGGAGACGGTCCAGGTCCACACCTGTTAAGCTGGTGTGATTGTTATCAGTGCCCGTTTTCACTTACCGAGTTTGCCAGGCCATACCGTCTATGCTTTACTGTCTTGGAGTAGCTCTGTAGGAGAATATAGACCCTCCTGTTAATATCATGTAAATGAGAAAGTAAAGCTCACAGGTGCTATGAGGTTTGGCTGAGGTCACTAGTCCAAGTGGTTGTTGTGTGCTGACTCGCCAACCCCAGTTCTTGGGAGCAAAGCCTTTAAAGAAGTGATTCAGTTAAAATGTGGCTCTTAGAAGGGATTTCTAATCCAGTCTGAGGGTTTCCCAGATGGCTCAGGGGTAGGGAATCTGCCTGCCAATGCCGGAGATGTGTGTTCGATCCCTGGGCCAGGAAGATCCCCTGGAGAAGGAGATGGCAAGCCACTCCAATATTCTTGCCTGGAAAATCTCATGGACACAGGAGCCTGGTGGGCTACAGTTCGTGGGGTCACAGAAAGAGCTGGACGTGACTGAGTGACTTAAACAAAAACAACAGTCCAGTCTGATTGGTATCTTTATGAGAAGAGGAACTTTGGGCACACAGAGACACCCAGAGGCTCCTGTATGGAGTAAAAAGACGATGCGAGAACACAGTGAGAAGGCAGCCATCTGCAAGGTAAGCAGAGAGGCCTCCGAAGGAAAGAACCCTGCTGGTACCTTGACCTTGGACTTCTAGCTCCCAGACTTGTGAGAAAATAAGTTTCTCTTGTGTAAGCCACTCAGCCTGTGGTACTTTGTTACAGCAGCATGAGCAAGACTAGAACTGGGCTTGCGCATGATCTGAACCCAGGGCTAACCCCAAACCTGTATTTTTTTTTTTTCCCACAAATGATCCTTCTTTACCCTGTGCCCAGCCTGCAGTACAAGTGACCACATCCAGTTAGGCCTCTGGCCTGGCATCCACGCTCAGCTTCCACTGGGTGCTCTCGCCAGGGAGTACATTTCTCCAGCAGGCAGCGGTGCTGAGTTTTTGATCCCATGAAGAGCTCCTTGCATTTTCCAAGGTGATGGAAACTGGTGTTGAACAGTGATGAGTTTAGATCCAGTCTCTGGATGGTGGAAGCTCCCTTCTACGGCGAATCAGAGGACTCCCTGAGAGAGTGCCATCCAGCCTTCTGCAGCGTTGTCCTGGGTGTGTCTGTGCTGAGTCTTACTAGGAACCCATTGTCTATCTGCTGACTTGATGGGCCTCGGGGGGGCACTGACTCAGGAAGCCTGAGTCACAGGTTTGTCACCTATATCCCAAAGTCTTTGCTTAATGCCTAAGAACAAGCACTATCTTATGATATCTCATATCATATAAGACATAGATATGAGGAGAAATGCCCCTTCCAACCACTGAGGCTTACCCAGGGCTCAGCATGACCAGGAACGCCAGAAACGTTTGATGCATGCCTGGAATGAAAATGAACAAATTCCTCCTCTTCTCTCTGCATTCTTTATGAAAGCTTAATTGCTTGTTAAAATTAGGCCCGTGGCCCTGATGGGCTCAGAAGTATCTGAGCCTGGTTTCCCTGGTCTTACAAGCAAGACTCTTGAGGTGCAAACAAGTTTCAATTTCTCCAGGACCTGTAATCAGGCTCCCACCTCATTTAAACAGTTAGCTTTGGGATAGAAGGGCTCACAGAGTGCCTTTAAACTCAGTTCTCTCTCCCTCATGGTGCCCGCCAGGCAGAGTGTTGGCTGCTGAGTTGGAGCATAGTAAACATGTGTGAACGAGTTTGGCTAACTCTGCGTGGTTCATGCTGTGGCACAGTGACTGCATTTTGTTTTTAGTCTTGACATGTGTGCTAATTTCTATCAACCGTGTCCACTACCTTTTTTTAAAAATACAGATGCTCTAAAAGGATGCCAGTAGTTAAGGTGGTATTTAACCTTTTACTTCCTGTATTCTTCCTTTTGATAAACATTATCTAGGTTGCAGGATTACTTTGTCTAAGGTAGGACTGTATTGTCTGATAGAGCTACTCTAAAATAGCACAGGTTTCTTGAATACAGGGTGTTGGGATTGAATCCAGGCTTCAACAACATCTGTGTAAACTTGGACAAGTTATTCAATCTCTGTGGTCATCAGTTTCCCCATCTCTATAGAGGGAATAATAGTAGTGCCTACCAGAAAGTTGTTACAAGGATAAATGGAATGATGTGTGTATAGAGGTTAAGCCACTGCCTGAAACATGGTATGAAGTTAACAAATTATTAGCCATTACTTAACAAGTAGCTTAGTAAGTTACTACTAGTATTCATGACTATTCTGAATCTTGGTCAAATAATATCCCCATGGAATAAAGTTTAGAATAAACCAAAGGAATGAGAAATGTCTTTATCTCAGAGCAAGGAGGTTCTGAGTGATGATCCCCTTTAATGTTGCTGTGCAGCTGAAAGTGTTGGTTGTTTAGTCGTGTCTGACTCTTTGTGACCCCTTGGAGTGTGTAGCCCGCCAGGCTCCTCTGTCCATGTAATTCTCCAGGTAAGAATACTGGAGTGGGTAGCCACCCCCTTCTCCAGGGGATCTTCCTGACCCAGGGATCCAACCTGGGTCTCCTGCATTGCAAGTGGATTCTTTACCATCTGAGCCACCAAGGAAGCCTCAATATGTTGTAATGGCACCAAAACAAATTCAGAACTGGTATATTTAGTGAAGAGGGCTGAAGGCTGACTCAGAGGTAGTACCAGATACTGATGGTGAGTGTTTCTTTGCGTGGTGTAAGGAACATCTCGAATGGAGCCTGGTACATAGTAGGGTCTCAGTAAGTGATAGCTATTAGCTGTAGTTATTGCAGGTTCCTGGGATGTATTTGCAGACTTAGGGAGAATATGTATCTTTTCATTTCCAAGGCTGGACTGTTTATACAATACATTTTAGTTCTATCAAGGTCTACCTTGGAGAGTATATTCACCACAACGCACTGTGTAACAAGTCAACCTGAAGCTCAATGGCTTGAGACAACAGGCACATATTCTGTCTGTGAGTGAAGGTTGGCTCGGGGTTGGCTAATCGAGGTTGGACTTAGCTTCAAGCTGCAGATTGGATCGGGTCTGCCCCGAGTGCCTCTCATCTCCCTTGGACCAGCAGGCTACCTGGGGTGTATTCTCCTGCACTGACCAGCAAAAGCACAAGAGGTCATGCTCAATCATGCACACACATTTCAAGCTTCTATGATGTCTTAACTGCTAATGGGCAAGCCCGAGTTCAGGGAGGAGGAAGCTTGCTCTGCAAAGAAATGCACGATCATGTGACCAGAGGATGTGGATTGAGGGAGTGGTGAAAATGAGGGCCACTATTGCTGTCTACCCAGTTCCCCACTTGGCTTCCCCACTTTAGTCATTGCAGTAGATGATATGAAAGGGCTTTCCTTGCTTTAGGTGGTTCCCTGGTTCTCGGTCCCCACATTAAGATTCTAAAAGCTCTCCACTGTAGCATCCGAGCACGTTGCGAATTCCCCGTTGGTCTCCAAGAGCCTTTCCTCTGACAGACAGGAATTTACTCTACTGTAAACCAAAGAGTCCCAGTTTAGACAGACGCGATGGATTAGGCAGACAGCATCATTGACCCGGTTCCACTTCGTTAGCCTTTCCAATTAAGGAGGATGTTACTGAAAGTGAGACCTCACAGAGATACCGTCATACCTTGAATCCTCTGGTCTGAGCCTCTGTAGGGAGAGTCTATGGGGTTGCACAGAGTCAGACACGACTGAAGCGACTTAGCAGCCGCAGCAGCAGGGAGAGTCTTATATCTCAAATGTGCACAGAGGAAGGGGAGCATGAATTTGTTGGCCAGTGAATCTTAAGTGTTAATGACATGGCCGTTTGTGAGTTACTTTGTCTGTCTTCTTGGCTAAGTAATTAACATGCTAAATAGGTAGATTTTTGCTTTTGTTTTTCTAGAAGCTTTTCAATGAATATTAATCCTCTGACCCTGCACCCAGAGGATCTCTGATCATGGAACACCAGATAGTTGGTGCAGCATTGTACCCACAGATCAGGCTCTGGGTTTTGTCACCACGGATGTCAGAGGTTTCCTGTGGCTTCCTGGGAAGGTCTTTTCCAGTGAAGTTGTTCATGGGGTTCAGGATGGCATTCTCCCCTCTCCCCCGCCTCCCCCGTGGGATTCTGAGCAGTGAAGCGTAAGCCCCAAACAACAGCCAAATGCGCTGTGAAGTACAGCTTAATTAATCTGGGCATGCACTCAACACCCCATCCAATGCTTTGCAAGGACCTGGCCTTAAAAAATGAAGCTAATGTCTGAGAAGCAGCTTCTTATTTTCCAGTCAAAATCTGGATGCTGGGATCAGAATAAAGAGAGGGACAGACAGACACACAGAGACTGAAGCACAGACTTGCGTGCTGTCTCTCACTAAACAGCGTGGATCTGACCCATGCTGCCTAACATGGACCAGGACCATGGCCTTGCCTCCTGGACTAGAATGGGCCCTGTGCGGTGTATTTGGCCTGACCCTGGGAGCCTGGGAGCACAAGGTTCACTCTCTCGGCAGACAAGTGATACCGGAGCTGGCTGGGGGGCTCCATGAAGGATGCTACAATAATGAGCCTCACTTGAATAAAGAGTGGTTCAGGGAAGGTTCTCCCCTGTTGTAGTGGCTACCTCTCTCCCCTTGAGAAGGAGCTGGTAAGGGTTTGAAGACAGAGGGCTGCAGTATTTCTTACAAGACTTCTTCAAGGTTGTGGTTGTTTTAATATTTATTTGTGTGGCTGTGTTGGGTCTTAGTTGGGGCACGTGGGATCTTCCTTGCATCATGCAGGCTCTTTAGCACATGGACTCTCTAGTGTTGATCTTGGTTCCCCCAGCAGGGATCGAACCCTCATCCCCCTGCGTTGCAAGGTGGATTCTTAACTGCTGGACCATCAGGGAAGTCTTTTTCCAAGTTTCTTTGTGGGCCAAAGCTGCAGTGTGGGGAGAGGGGGAAAAACGCCCCTCAGTATCTTCTTGGGGATGAGGAATGTTCAGGGCCAGGGTGGAGTGTGAAAATGAGGGTGAAATGTCCTCTTGGCATCAACCTCTGAGCTGCACCATTGAAGAGACGCTGGGAATTAGAACTGGAATTGGGAGAGAAGAGTCCCTTGTCTTGAAGGAAACAAGGTCAGAACAGACCAGAAAGCAAAGCGTTCCTGGGGTCAGGTGTCTGATGCTCATCAGAACCAGGCATCATTATCAAGATGCCATGGAGGAGCAGTGATCAAGAACGTGGGTGACAGTTACTTAGGATGGTGCAGGGTTTAGATGTTCCAGCCTCTCCACACTTTTTTTTAAATTATGGAAAGAACACTTAACATGAGGTCTGTCCTCTGACTGAAATTTTCAGTGTACAGTGCCATGTGGCTAACTCTAGGCTCCGTGTCATACAGCAGGTCTGTGGAGCGTATTTGGCTAGTGGGACTGAAACTTCATACCAGATACATAGCATCTCCCCACTTTCCCGCTCCTTCCAGCCCCTGCCAACCACCCTTCTATGCTTCTCTGAGAGTTCATTTTAGTTGCCTCATAAAAGTGGAATTATGAGGTCTGTACCCCCATGATCCTGGAAGCCAAATTCTTAATAGCCAAAACATGGAAACAACCAGTATGTCCACTGACTGGTGAATAAAGAAAATATGGTGTATATATATATGCACTGCCTGCGTGCTCACTCACTCAGTCGTGTCCCCATGGACTGTGGCCTGCCAGGCTCCTCTGCCTGTGGGATTTTCCAGGCAAGAATACTGGAATGGGTTGCCATCTCCCCCTCCAGGGGATCTTCCGACCCAGGGATGCATCAAACCTAAGTCTCTTGTGGCTCCTGCAATGGCAGGCAGATTCTTTACCACTGAGTCACCTGGGAAGCCCCATATATATACACAGTGGGATATCATTCAGCCTTCAAATAAGAAGGAAATCCTGCCATTTGGAACAACACGGGTGAACCTCGAGGACGTTGTGCTAAGTAAAATAAGCCCATCACAGAAAGACGAATAAGGCATGATTTCTACATTTCCTTCTTGTTCACAGCAGAGGCCAGGGGGCTGGGGCGAATTTGCATGCTTTCTGGAAGCCTGTGTTGGAAAATCTGCTTAGATAAAGCAAAGATTCCAATTGAGTTTGCCCTTCGGGGCTCTAAAATCGTGCCCATTTTCAGTCAGAGGCAGCTTGAGGTTACTTTCCCAGAATCATGAATCCAAGATGATTAAGTGCAGGGCCAACATAGTCCAGACAAAAATAGCTTTTATGTGCTGAGCTTCCTGTTTTCTTTGGAATCCACTTGCTGAAAACTGTTACCTCCTCTCCAGGCCTCCCTTCCTCCTCTGTACCCACCCTGCCCCCATCCCCGGAGTTCACGTTTAATGACCCGAGAGAATTTACCACCGAGCATTTCCAGTCAATTGGCTTTTGTCACAAGTGAATGAATGGGACTTTCTCTGGCCTTCTCTCTCCTGAAAGGAATCTTCCCCAGCCCATTGGAATGTGCCACACAGCCCGGGAATTAAGCTCGTTCTTGTCCCTCTGTCTCATTCCTTCCCTCATTCGTTCCCAGATCAGACACAAAGTGGTGGCCTTGCCCCTCATCGGGACTTTATATTCTTTCAGGTTCATTTCTAATCCTCATGCGGACCCATCTTCTCCTTCCGTCGATGCTTTGAACACTCTTTGAGAAGCTCTGCAAGGGGGCTTTGTTTGTTCCCTCCTTACGCTTGCACTTGATCTTCTTGCGTGATCTCCTGCGGGTGTCCCTGCAACCTCCTAGTGAAAGGTTTTATCCTCCTTCCTCACGTGGGTGTGGGAGGAGGTGGAGAATGTCGCACGGAATGGGGGTGACCGAATGGGGCCACGCTTCCCCTGCGGTTGCTTGAGCACCGCAGAGGTACAGCCTCGTTTTAAAGTGGTGCCGGCGTAGTAGGCTACATTTCCCCACCACTCACAGGGATTTTCTCCTTTTTCCCCACAGGACCCACAGCCAAGCCCAGTGATCACCCTGGAGACCCAGGTGAGTACCTCCCCACGGTCTCTGTCACCTTCTCTGTCCTGATGCTCTGGAGCCACTTCTCCAGGGAGCGTTTATCAACATCCTCTTGGCTCCAGGACTCAGAAAAACGGGACAGACACCTAACGGCTGTCTCGCTGCCCTATTCAGACGTTGTGTGTGAACCCAGAGTCTGAAAGCTCCATGGGAAGAATCAGACCTGGCAACCACAAGTTTGTTTTCTAAGTCTGTGAATCTAAGGAGGTGTATCTTCGGGTTGATCATTTCCTTAGCTCTGTGGGCTGGTCAGATACCAAAGAGAGAAGACAGGGTGCATCCCAGCCAGCACCCCACAGCTAACAGAGTGTGACAAGCGAATGCACGTAGCTGAACTTCTCAAGGCTCTTCAGGGACTCCTGCAGCTCCAGGGACCACCTGCCTCCCAGTCTTTACCCTCATCACGAGCATCTCTGCCCTGTCTTCCCCAGGGGAGTGAGAGGCACGCCCACCCTACTCCTCCTTCCTTCATGGAAGGCCAGAAGTTGTGAGGAAAGTGGATTCTCAGGGTTCCTTTGGGTTCTTTTGTCCTCTCCCCACCTCCATTTACTTATTTGGCTTCAGAAATATTAGTTGCTCGGTCATGTCCGACTCTTTCCAACCCCATGGACTGTAGCCCACCAGGCTCCTCTGTCCATGGAATTCTCCAGGCAAGAATACTGGAGTGGGTTACCATTCCTTTCTGCAGAGGATCTTCCCAACCCAGGGATCAAAGCCGGGTCTCCCTCATTGAAGGCAGATTCTTCACCATCTGAGCTGCCAGGGAAGCCAGTCAACTTCAGGGATAGCCAGAAAACAGAGCCAGCATGAAGGAGCAGTGGTGGGATTTTAAGGGGATAAACACCCAGTTTTAGCTCCTGTTTGGCCGTCCTCTCATCTGCTTTTTCCCAGACTCCTGCCAGCCAGGGGGTGATGTGGCTGTCACCTCAGCCACATTTGCCATATGTGAATTGTATATTTTGTTTATCCTAAGTCACCTACAATACATTTTCCCTGACATTAACTTGTTTTACTTTCGGAAGTAGACTTACCCTAAACTGATGATTCCCAATCAGGAGCGTCTTTGACCTTCAGAGGATGTTTGACAATGTCTGAAGACATATTTGGTTATCTCACCTTGGAGGGGGCTCACTACTGGCATCTAGTGGGTAGTGACCAACTGCTGCTGCTGCTAAGTCGCTTCAGTTGTGTCTGACCCTGTATGACCCCATAGACGGCAGCCCACTAGGCTCCCCTGTCCCTGAGATTCTCCAGGCAAGAACATTGGAGTGGGTTGCCATTTCCTTCTCCAATGCATGAAAGTGAAAAGTGAAAGTGAAGTTGCTCAGTCGTGTCCGACCCTCAGCGACCCTATGGACTGCAGCCTTCCAGGCTCCTCCGTCCATGGGATTTTCCAGGCAGGAGCGACCAGAGAGGCTGTTAAATATCCTACAAGGCACTAGACAGCCCCACAGGAAAAATTATCTTGCCTGAAATGTCGGTAGGGCCGAGGTTGAGAAATGCTATCTCAGGGAATAATATTGGTGAAATTACAAGTTTGATGAGCCAGTTATGTTTTTTTATTTTTTTTGCAGAACTTTTAATATTGAATTAATAGAATTAAAAAGCTCCTTTGGGTGCCCTTTAAACTCATCACAGCATCCTCTCAGATTTATGTGCATTGCACTTTGGGAAATGTGTCTCTCCCCGGTCTACCCCATGGATTATGAGATGCTGGCCCTTCCCTATCAGTCTTTCCCCAGAGAGAAAATTTATGACTCAGAAAATCCCTGGGCACATAGTCTGCACCCAGAATTCTGGAAGCCAATCTGGGATACAGTAGCCTAGTGGTTCTAGATGGTTCTGGATGGTTCTGTTCTTGCCCCAGCTGCATCTTTTACTATGGAAATTGCCCCACCAGTTCTGCAAAACCTTCATGGGCAAGAACAGTCTGCGTGCCCTGGCTCTGGCTAGTACGTTGTGCGTGACAGTTCCCCCACCTACACAGTGACCTCTCCCACAATTACGTCCATGGGCCCCAGATACCTGAGCCCTGGTTTGCCAGGTGAGCCAGCTGTGGCACATGGCTGGCTTTCTGCACTGGTGCCATGCTGCTGGGGAAATGACTCAGTTTGTCTCCAGACAACAGTGCATCAGTCTCATCTGGCGCTCGGTCTTTGGGGAGCCATAGGATACTGTTGTCTTTCCCTGAGTTCTGATTGCTGATGTTAAAGAGATGTTGGAACCCAACCAAAGTGCAGATGTGTTCTTTGTAACTGTTGGCCCAAGCCCGTGGCCAGCTTTGACTCTGTGCTGGGCCTCAGTGCATCGTGGGACTCACGAGGGGATCTTCTTCAGCTGCCTGCAGGCAGGGCAGACGAGAGGGGCAGAGGAGAGGTTTTCTGGCCGAACGTGGTGCCCCAAATATCGCCCATATGGCCTGAGAAAGATGGCATATGTGGCTGAGTATGGAGGAGCCAGCCAGGCAGAGGTGAGTGGAGGATATCTTCTGAGCCCTGGGTCAACGCCCTCTGCCCGCTCCCACCTCTCCCCGCCCCAGTCCCCTTTGCTCCCAAGAAAGGCATCACCTGCTCCGTTCTGGAACACAGGTGCCACAGGTGTGCCTGATTTCGAGATTTCATTGTGAGCTCTGTCCGTACATCAGGCCACAGCAGCATAGCTTGCCCGGGGCTCAGCCTGCATCGGGATGTTGGGCTAGCTGGGGGCCCGTCCCTCCACGCATCCTCTGTCTCCCTGGTACTCACTGCCTCGGCCTGCACCCAGTGTTCCCAGGCAGCTGTACCCAGTTGGGGGAGATGCTTTGATCGGCTGCCGAGGCCTCTTCTCTCTGCAGTCAGCACAGCCAAACTTCGCATCTGTTGGCATCAGCAGGACTTTCTCTGCTTAACAGCCAGATTAATGAATGAGGAAGTCGAATAATCCCTTGGGTCAGTTTTCTCTCAGCAGGCTGTCCCTGGGGGTACAGAGGACTCCCTGACTTGCGGTTGTGAATGCATTTCTGGTCTCCAGATGGTGGTTACCCGGGAACCAAGTGATCTAGAGATACAAAAAGAATGTCTGAAAGGAGTATGAATTTGGTTAGCAGCGCTGGTGTGATCCCCGCTCTTAGTGACCTTTACCATTTGCCAAGAACTGATTTTCCCCACTGAATCCTCAAATGCCATTATTCCATGGGTCTTTTCATGATATCCAACTTCCAGATGAGGACCCTAAGGGTCAGAGAGGTTAAGTAACTTGCCCAAAGACACACAGGACCTAGCATTGGTGAGTGTCAGACTTGGGGCCATATGACATCGGAATCTTACTTTCTCAACCTCTCTCCAACTTTTCCACAAAAAATAAAAAAAAATTACTTTGGCGTCGTTGGATGCCATCACTGACTCAATGGACATGAGTTTGAGCAAGCTCTGGGAGTTGGTGATGGACAGGGAATCCTGGTGTGCTGCAGTCCATGGGGTCGCAAAGAGTTGGGCACGACTGAGCGATTGAACTGAACTGAACCAGTAGAAAGACTTGCTAATGCTCAGAAAAGCTGGAGGGATGAGCTTGATGTATGCGCCCCAAGGTCAGTATAGATAGATAGTGCTTTGTACAATTTTCTGCAGAGGTACTTAGGTAAGTAGGTAGAGGAATGACAGATAGATGGTAGGTGGGTAGTTGTATAAATAAATAGAGATAATGCTTTCTGTGATGCCTAATTCTTTGACAGGTTGCCACTAGGCTTGTGAGTCAAAGGGTTTAAGCAATGGACCCAACAGAAAATTTATTTTAAAAACAACAAAAATGAAACATCTTCCTGTGCAGCAATAGTGTTTTGGTGAATTTGAATGCTTATTAACTTTTCCCAGGTGGCGCAGTGGTAAAGAATCTGCCTGCTAATGCAGGAGACATGGGTTCGATCCCTGGGTTGGGAAGATCCCCTGGAGTAGGAAATGAATGCTTATTGTTTGATTCTGTCTTTCTCATTGGTCCCCAAGATAGTTCATCATTTCTGAGCCCACTCCTGTTGGCAAGGTCTCTCGCCATTTAATTTTAGCATCTCTGCTTCCCATCCTATCACCCGCCCTGCCCAGCATCATCACTGTCAATTAGTTCATGGCCTCGGCTCCAACACTGAGATCCCCTGGGAGCGATAATAAAGGAACTCTTCAGTAGAGTGAAGATACATCAGTCTGCGTCTCTGTGAGAGGACGGAGAGCAAACCTTGCTTGGAGGGGAGCAAACCTTCCTTTACTCTGAGATTCCTCTCCGGGTCTGAAGATCAAGGGCATCAGGAGGAAAGCTCCTGACTGCTCAGCCTTCAACAATCTACCCGGTCCTTGAATTTCTTTGGTCAGCCAACAGAAGGTACAAGGGCCGGGAGTTGCATTCACATTATTTAAAGATAGTGCTGGGGTCACTGAGGATGTGAACAAAGCTTCCGAAGAAAACGAGCAGTGGGTGGAAGGATATCAGTCCAGGAGAAGTTCATCCATTTATCCAGGTGGTTACCCAGCAAGAAGTTCGGGGTCCAAGAGGAGGCCCGGCCTTGATGCTAAAGATACAGCAGTGAACAGGACAAAAGGAGCCTTGCCCGTGGAGCCCCCATTCTGCCTGGGGGGGTCAGTGAATTTAGGAACAAGTAAGTACGCCCATACTTTCGAGGAGTATTGAGTAAACAAAAACACCACCAGTGTGTCTGTAAGCGGGAGTGACCGGACACCGCAAGGGGGAGGGTGCGCAGGGAGGTCACTTTCTAGAGGTGAGTTTCAAGCTCAGGAGGTGACGTTTGAGCTGAGAGCTTACAGTGGTTAGAGTTAACCAGGCAAAAAGGTGGCCCTAATCCTGTTTGGAGAGTTTTTATATTACATCTGAAGTGAAGTGAAAGTTGCTCAGTCATATTCAACTCTTTGTGGCCCCCATGGCCTATATAGTCCATGCAGTTCTCCAGGCCGGAATACTGGAGATATAGCCTTTCCCTTCTCCAGGGGATCTTCCCAACCCAGGGATCGAACCCAGGTCTCCCACATTGCAGGCGGATTCTTTCCCATTACATCTGGGTTCCTGTAGAAATGGTGCCAGTTTTCCTTAGAATCAAGTGTTAGCTCCTTGGAGCTCTTTCGATGCCTTTGTGGCATTAGGACGTCAGGATGAATGAGGAATTACCTTTCTCAGGCAAGGGTGATGGGCAGGAGCTGAGGTGGGACCCAGGGAGAGGGGCTTAAATGAGGGCTGTCAGGTCAGACTAATGTCTGGAGCGAGCATTTTGACGGGGAACTCCTGATCCGAGCAGTGCTGATCATGGGACTTCCATGAAAAATCAGCTAATCGTCATCATCCGCTAATTAGCTGGCTTGAGTTTAGCTGAATTGAAGTCTGAGTCTAAACTAGTGGTTCACAACTTGGGGGCAGTTTCACTACCTTTACGCCTGGGGACATTTGTTGATGTCTGGAGACATGTTTGGTTGTTATAACTTGGGGGCTGGGGAGAGCTGCTGGCATCTTGTGGGTAGAGGCCAGGGATGGTGGTAAACACCCCACCAAGCATGCAGTCACCAGTGTCAGTAGTCCCAAGCATGAGAAGGGCTGGTGTAACCTCAGTTGCTATGTGGACAGCTTAGTTTACAACGACAGCCCCGGCCACATAATTGTGACCGTGTAGAGGGCATAATTCATTCCTTCCTTGGTGTTCTCTTTGTTTGTGTTCAAACATCACCCTCTCTGGTTAATATCAGACCTCCGCCTCCAGGCTCTTGGCCGTGACACATCCACGCCGCAAAGCCTCTAGGTCTGAGTTGCCAGAGAGTGATTGCATGCACGGGAATGACTCACGGTGCTTATGAGCGCGTGCACCATGAGTGGAAAAGGGAAAACACCTCTCAGAGATGGTTTCCTGAGAGATCCGAGGGCCCAGCAGTGCAGAATATACACAGCATTTTTTTTTTTTTTTTTTTTTTGAGTTAAAATGCCTAGCTATTTGGCTGGATTTGGAGAGGGCTGGGCCAAGGCTTTTGGACCAATGGAGCAAGACTTGTAAAAAACTCAGCTTTAAGGCCCAGTTCCTCTTTCAGAGGCAGACCAAGGCCTCCTCTGTGCAAACTTCTTTCTCCCGAAGCTGTTCCCTGACTCCGAGGATTAAAGCAATTGCTGTCTCCTCGCCTGGCTTCCAGCTCTGGGCTTCGATTAACCTTTCCCTCCATGGAGAGCAGCTTGGGGAGTAATCAGGAGCCTCTGAATGGCTCTTACCTGAATCTCCAGCCCATTAATTCTTATGGTGCCCGGCATCTGTTGAGAAGACAGTGAGAGCAAATTGCTTCGCAGCCCATCTGCTTTCCTCCTGCCAGCCTCCTTGGGGGAGCAGGACCTCTCTGGAGCAGACAGGGCTGGTTTTGGGACCAGCCAAATCCCTCCACCACGGTCTTTGCCTCTGGTTCTGATTTGCTGGGTCTTTAATTAGCCTTGGTGGGAGGGGTGGGACAGGGAGGTGACTAGTTGGGCCCCTGCCCAGGCTGGGACTTGGCTCGCCAGGCAGGGAGGCTGGACTGGGCGGGAGAAACGTTCTCAGAGAGGGTTTGCGGTCCCACAGCCATGGTGCTGCCCTAGTCTGCATGACTCAGGGCCCATGCATTGATGCAACATTCCACAAATAGCCAGCAAGTTCCCCAAAGGGTAGCCACGTGCACGATTTTGAAAAATAGATTGTGTTGAGGTCATTATTGCTCTGTTCTTGGTGGGAGATGACTTCTTCCAAGACGTTGAAAGTTTGAATTTTAGCCCTTGACTGAGAACACTTCAAACTGTAGCTTTTGTCAATAATGTCCAGTGTATTGACACAGCAACTCTATGTTCACTCTGAGCTGAGAACGACCCATATAATTGTACATTTAGTACTTTTAGCCAGCGTTCTCTAAGCACTGTGAACATGGGCTGGGCAGTTTTCTAAGTAAGCTCTTTGCATGGATTCACTCAGATGTCACAGCTGTCTCCTGTGGGAGATACTACTGTCATCCCCATTTTACAGACGAAAAACTGAGGCATAACCAGTTAGGCTGCTTGTCCAATAGCTAGCTCATGGAGCAGCTGGGATTTGGACCTGGCAGTCTGACTTTCATTTATCAGGAAATAGGTGGCGCTTGTGGTAAAGAACCCACCTACCCGTGCAGGAGACATAAGAGATGAGAGTTCAATCCCTGGATTGGGAAGATCCCCTGGAGGAGGGCATGGCAACCTTCTCCAGTAATTTTTGCCTGGAGAATCCCATGGCATGAAGGGGCATGGCTGAAGCGACTCAGCGCATAACACGCATACGTGATGTACGTACATCAGTGCATACAGTCAGCACTGTCTGAATTCTCCGTCTTCAGATTCAGCCAACCGTGGATCAAAACTATCTGAAAAAAAATCCCAGAACGTTCTAAAAAGCAAAACTTGAATTTGCCACATGCTGACAGCTGTTTGTATAGCATTTACATTGTATTAGGCATTATAAGGAATCTAAAGGTGATTTAAGGTATAGAGAGGGAGGATGTGTGTAAGTTATATGCAAACACTGTGCCATTTTATATAAGGGACTTGAGACACTATGGATTTTGGTCTCTGTGGGGAGGCCTGGGACCAGTTCCCCCAGAGATACTGAGGGAAGATTGTATACACAGAATACATATAGGTGTGTGTGTGCATGTTAAGTCAGTTCAGTCATGTCTGACTCTTTGCGACCATAGCCCATCAGGCTCCTCTGTCCATGGGTTACATTATAGTAATAATATGTTACACATTAGATGTCATATGTTATATATTAAAAAATATAATTCTGTTTCTATATCTAATTTATATCTATCGAATCATTATCTCATGTGTATCTATATCTAATGTATATGAGCATTATATTGCATACATTATAATGCACGTGTGTAATGTGTACAATATAACATACATATGTTCCATATAGATTAGATAGCTATAGAAATCAGGCAGGGAGATACAGATTAGATATGGAATACATGTATTAACAAATATGGTATAGCTGTGGGCTTCCCTTGGTAGCTCAGCTGGTAAAGAATCTGCCTGCAATGCAGAAGACCCCAGTTCCATTCCTGGGTCAGGAAAATCCCCTGGAGAATGGATAGGCTAGCCACTGCAGCATTCTTGGACTTATTTGTGGCTCAGATGGTAAAGAACGCACCTGCAGTGTGGGAGCTCTGAGTTCAGTCCCTGGGTTGGGAAGATCCCCTGGAGGAGGGCATGGTAACCTACTCCACTATTCTTGCCTCGAGAATCCCCATGGACAGAGGAGCCTGGCGGGCTATAGTCCATGGGGTAGCAAAGAGTCGGACATGACTGAGCGACTAAGTACACAGCACATTCTAAAAGTAAACAGGCCTCGTTAATAGCTCAACTTCATGGACAGTATAGGGTAAGGTTGACACTAAGTGAAAAGTAGAAGACATGACTGAGCGACTAAGCGCAGCACAGCGTGGAATAGCCATAAATGTAGCATAGACCTAGAGGAGATACAGCTGTAACGACAGATGGAGTTATCGGAGGGGCTTCCCTGGCGGCCCAGGTGGTAACGGACCTCTCTGCAATGCAGGAGACCTGGGTTATATGGATAGGTATAGCTACAGTTTAAGTAGAGATGGAGAAAGACGTAGTGATCTCTCCCTTGGCAGTCCCCAGCAGTCAGGTTTGGAAATACCTGGCTGTACAGAGTGAATTCCATGTGCACAGCTGAGGCTCCGTGCAGTGGGAGGTCCCCTTGCAGAGAGCGAGCAGAGTGGTCACGCCGTGAGGAGGAAACGCATTTCCCATCCAGCAGATACATCATCTCAAGGAGCCCCCAACTTCCAGCTCAGAAGGGAAGCCCACAGTGCCCCCAGCTGAGCAGCAAGGAGCACTGCCAGATTTGCACTGAATTACACGCTGGAGGTTCGATGAGGAGGGGCTGCTGCTGTTTGGCACACAGAGCACACGTGTGCGCGCTCAGTCACTTCAGTCGTGTCTGACCCTTTACGACCCCATGGACTGGAGCCCTCCAGGCTCCTCTGTCCATGGGATTCTCCAGGCCAGAATACTGGAGTGGGTTGCCATGCCCTCCTCCAGGGGATCTTCCAGACCCAAGGATCAAACCCATGTCTCCTGTGGCTCCTGCACTGGCAGGCAGGTTTTTTTTTTTTTTACCACCAGCGTCACCTGGGAAGCCTATACCACGAGTTTTGAGGCTTAGTCTGTCTTCTCCATGGGGTCTTTGGGTAAGGCGATGTGATCCCGGGAGCTTGAAAAAGAGAAGGTTCCAGGGCTAGAATGTTCAGGCTGGGTTTGAAGATTCTAGTTATCGAGGTAATTTGGCCAAGAAAATTGCTTTCGCATAAAACAGCAGCATGACGTGGGTCCTGGTGGAGGACGGACATTCAATTCCCAGGGCCCAGACTTGGAGGATTTAGGAACACAGAGCATCCGAATGCTGTTTCTGCAACATCGCTCTCATGTTTTCTCCACGCTAGGATTTCGCTAAGTGCTCTTTATGTGTCACCTTATGTAATCGTGACCTGGGGAAGGGCCATGTTCCCCTCCCTTGCAAGTGAAGACACTGAGACACTGACAGGTTAAGTCCTTGGTCCAAGACCACAGCCTCCTAAGTGGCAGAGGAAGGACCAGGGCCAGGCCTCCATTTCCTGCAGCAGTGGCTGTGCCCCCTGCCCCTCGGGGCTCACCAGGGTCCATCTTTGTGCATTAAATCTGGGAAAACCTGGAGTGGCCTCAGCTTTTGTGGTCACCCAGCATGTTAGTTTTAAACTTGCATTCAGGTGATACTTTGCTGTTGCCAGGCAGGTAAGCCACACATGGCTCCTGGCTACGGGACGTTCACACTCACCCTGGACAGTCAACAGCCCCACGCCTCCCTCACGCACCCTCTTGCTGACCCCACCACGGGCACTAGGTCTCAACACCCTGAAATGTGCTGGGCGTCTCCCATCCCCAGCCCCATCATGTCCATTCCCCATCCATCCATGCTTCTCTGGGTCCCAGAGGTTGACCTTGATGGGTTTCATCAGTGTGGGCTTCTCCCTGCTCTGGCCAAGGGGAGGCGCTGGCAGGAGACATGAGGAGAAGGGGGCCATGGATGGGGTCATTTGCTATGGGTTGGCTGAGTCGCCTGAGCGGGGCTCAGCTCCCGTAGGGCTGACCTGTCCCATAGCTACAGCGACTCACCCTAGAACCTGATCGCATGGACTCCCGGAAGTGACAGCTGCCCGCTGTGGCCAGCACCGCTCTGTCAATTTCCCTTATAGAAAATGGCCCTTTGTAAAGTGTCCTCAGCTGTCCCCCAGGAGAGTGGCATCTGTTTCCTCGGGGCCTGGACATTGAGCTGGCCTCTCGCCCCTTCCAAACATAGCACTCCCAGCGGGGCTTCCCATGGTGAATCACTGTCCTTTTCGGCCCTGCTGTGTGGTAGAGTAGGGGGTCCTCAAACCAGAGGAAGGCCCCAGGATGGGTGGGAGGGAACAGTGACTCTCTTGTGGGTGTCTGAGCATTTTTCAGGGCGGAAGATCAGAGCTGTTAATTCTATTTGCGACAGTCTCCACCCCCTCCCCACCCCCCCAACCAAACTGAGGAGCAAACAGTCTCAGCATTGCTGTGCTAAATAAAGCATGAGAGGAACCCACGTGTGTGGGAAGGATGCCCCAGGCAGGGACCAGGCTGCTCTGAGTCTTGTCACTCACACCCTTGTGCCCGTCTTGGCTCCAAGGCAGTGAAGGGCGCCTTCACCTGGAAGGGAGCCTTCACCTGGAAGGGACCAAGATCTAGGCTGGCGAGGTGGGGAAGGCAGGGCTTCGACTCCTCCCCTGTTAGCCCAGAGCAGACAGACAGACACAGAGAGACGTCAGGGTATTTCTACCAGCAAGCAAGGCCTTGGCATACTCTCCTTTTCTCATTCTGTCACTCCTCCAGGAAATATAACCGTCTTAGCGTTTGAATCTGATTTCTCAGAAGTGCCACCCCGTCTCCTCTGCCTGTGAGCACCCCTGGGAGGTCTAGCACGTGGCCGGTACTCCAGCCCCAGTGGTCCTGGCTGGGGGGCGGGGAGGTCATCTCCCAGCAGGACAGAGAGGTGGGGCCCCGGGTCCAACCTCAGTGCTACCTCCCTGCTGGGTTCCAGTGCCTTTCTGAAAAGGAACGTCTTGTTAATAACCCCTTCTAATTTTCTTCTGGGAACTGCAGCTCTTATTTTTCCACAGAAAGGAAAGGGACTGAATGGAAAAACTCAAGTTAACTGTGGTGCAGCCGCCAGATGGGTGGGGCTGAGGACTGTGGGGCAGCTTTATTGTCCTGAGAAGGAAAAGCCCAGCCAGCTCAATGCTTAGAAGAAAGGAACTCCAGCTACACAAGAGGCTTAAGCGACTTCTTTGCCAGTGGCTCGCCTGCCCCAATTATAGCTGGTACAGTTGTAGGGGGGCAGGAGCTAACTTTCTCAGGACATCCTAGACCCAGAGTCATACACAGGCTTTCTGGTGGCATCTCCAACTGACACACAGGGTTTCTAATTTGTTTGGTGTGGAGCGGGGGTTTGGAGGGTTTGTGGTAAATTGGAAGGTAAAACCACATTGAGCCTTGAGACATCAGCTAGTGGCAAGGACCAGCTGCCCCCTTTGGATGGGGCCCAGGGTCACCCTCGTGATCTGTTCCACTCATTCTCCTCGCTGGCAGGCTCCTGGAGCACTGTGTGTGTGGTCCTCTGTGCAGACAGGATTCTGCATCCCACTGGGGTTCAGGTGCAGAGTAGTTCAGGGCAGCCCGGCCACGCCACACAGCCCCTTGGTGGGGCAGGAAAGGGCCTTGTAGACTTTGCAGCAGACTGCCTGGCTCACTGCTGACCTGCCGTGAGACGTTCCATATACCAGCTGATGTTGTACCTCAGTTTCTTTAGAAAATATGAAGGTACCAGCAGTAGCTGCATCCTGGGCAGTTGGGATGGTCAAATGGGCTAATATGTATGAAGCAGAAGGTGAAAGAGGAGAATGAAAACGCTGGCTTGAAATTCAACGTTCAAAAAAATGAAGATCATGGTATCCGGTCCCATCAGTTCATGGCAAATAGAGGGGGAAAAAGTGGAACCAGTGTCAGATTTCATTTTCTCGGGCTTCAAATCCAGACAGTGACTGCAGCCACAAAATTAAAAGATGCTTGCGCCTTGGAAGAAAAGCTATGACAAACCTAGACAGTGTATTAAAAAGCAGAGACATCACTTTGCCAACAAGTCCATATAATCAAAGCTATGGTTTTTCCAGTAGTCATGTGTGGATGTGAGAGTTGGACCATACAGAAAGCTGAGTACCAAAGAATTGATGCTTTCAAACTGTGGTGATGAAGAAGACTCTTAAGAGTCCTTTGAACAGCAGCAAGGAAATCAACCCAGTCAATCCTAAAGGAAATCCACCCTGAATATTCATTGGAAGGAATGATGTTGAAGCTGAAGCTCCAATACTTTGACCACCTGATGCAAAGAGCTGATTGACTGGAAAGGAAACCACGATTCTGGGAAGGATTGAAGGCAAGAGGAGAAGGGGTTGACAGAGGGTGAGATGGCTGAATGGCATCACTAACTCAATGGACATGAGTTTGAGCAAGCTCGAGGAGAGAGTGAAGGACAGGGAAGCCTGGTGTGCTGAAGTTCATGGGGTCTCGAAGAGTCGGACATGACTTAGCAACTAATCAGCTACAATGAGAACCATGCCTGGCAGGGAGTACACATTTAGGATCCCTCTTACAGTCCTGGCTTCAAATCCTGGCCTCTTCCCTTACTGAATGCATCACCTTCGAGAAGGTTTTCAACTTCCTGAGTCTCAGTTTCCCTACTGGATAAAGCAGCCATGACACCTACCTCTTTGGGCTCTTTAGAGGGTGGGGTGAGTGTGCCCCGTTATCACTTATAAACACTGACCCCACCCCGCTTTCTCTCCTGTGTAAGGAGCAGGCGCCCAGAGTAAGACTCTTCGGCCTCCTTACTTTGTCTCCCCAGCCTGTGCCCTGGCCAGGATGAGGACACTGGCGCTCTGTCCTTGCCTGGATTTTTTTTCTTCCTTCTTTATTTGGATGGCTGGTTTCCTCTTTGTAGAGAGGGGAATAGCATTCGTTAAAATACTGGGATGTTTCTGATCGCTGAGCCAGGTACTTGTGTCCTATGAATGGCCTGGGACGTTTGCCTGCGCACAGGGCAGGGGCAGGCTGTGTTGTCACCGTGTAAGAAAAGCCCGGGTCTGCCTGGACTCCGAGCAGTCCACTGAACAACACAGGCAGGCACAGTTCTTCTAATGAAAGAGCATCTTCTTGACGTGAGGTGAGGTGAGGTGAGAGGTCCCCTAGCCCGGGCAGTGGAGCTGCCCCTGGTCAAGAGCCCCACAGCTTCCTTAGCCAGCCGGCTGTCGACCATCTCAGTAACCCCCAGGCTGAGGATGGGCCGAGTCTGATCAACTCTTTTGCCTCTGACCTGCCCATCACTTAAGGGTCCCCCTTCCCCAGGGCTGCCTCACTGTTCCCCCTGCTCATACACCAAGCTTGCTCAGCTGAGGCACTCCTGGCCTTTTGGACTGGATGGCTCTTCATCGTGGGCACGTGGGCACTGTCCTGGGCAGCAGAGCTGGGACCTACCCACTAGGTGCCAGTGGCACCCCCTCCTCCGTTGCTGCAACCCACAATATCTCCAGACACGGCCAAATGTCCCCTAGGGGCCAAGTTGACCCCAGCTGAGAACCACTGGCCTGAGTATGGTTTTCGCAGTGACTATGTCATAAAACAGTGCTGGGAAGGGTTAGGTGAAGTCCACGGGGTTGGACACCCCCGTATAAATGTCACTGGATTTTAAGTCTTCGCTCTAAAGTGACTTTATGGGGGTGGAGCGAGAGGGTAGAGTTTATACAAATCAGCACATGCCCAGCCTTTCGGGGCTGGTGAGATGAGATACAAAGGAAAATACAAATGTTCCAGCAAAAGGTTAAAGGGCCCTAGTGCACTCCTGGGGTCTGGAGACCCTAACCCCATCTCTGAACCCCAGTCTAGTCGTTTTTAGACCGAGTGCCTGGTGAGGTGAGGGCTGAGTTCCAGGCGGGGCTCCTGAAACCTGCAGGCGTCAGGGTTGGCAGATTTGCTGTGGTTTGGTTCTCGCAGGAGGGTGTGGGCTTGCCTGACACCCGGAAATAGTCTGTGGCTTTGGGACTGACTCTGTAACGTGTTCAAACTGGTTGGTTTTACTCCCTGGTTACTAGGCTCTCACTGTACTGCATTCATACAAGCAGGTCTTTACACCCTGGACTCTGTGAAAGGGTCCTATGTGCGGAGCATCGATTTAGAACAACCAGACCACTGTGTGCCATGCCAGAAGTTACTTGTTTACGTGTCAGTTTGTCCTTGAGCGTTTCTCCACCCTGTTCTCTGTGGCTAGAAATGTGTTTGCTTTTAATCTTTATTCATTTATTTATTTTTAAATTTTCCTTTTGGGACTTGAGATCTTTTTCTGGTTCTGTTTTTTTTAACTGTTGCTATGCTCAATAATGGACTTCCCAGGTGGTGCTAGTGGTAAAGAACCCACCTACCGATGCAGGAGACATGAGATGTGGGTTCAGTCCCTTGGTTGGGAAGATCCCTAGAGGAGCGCATGGCAACCCACTCCAGTATTCTTGCCTGGAGAATCCCATGGACAGAGGAGCCTGGTGGGTTACAGTCCATAGGGTCGCAAGGAGTCAGGTATGACTGAAGGGACTTGGTACACACGTACACATGATCAATAATGTATTATATTCTCCTTTTGTATTATATTATCAGTTAGTTCATTCATAGAATATTTATTAAGTGCCTGCTTTGTGCCAGACACTGCTTTAGGGGCTGGAGAGACAACAGTGAACAAGACAGAAGTCTGTGCTCTCACATGCTCTCATTCTAGGTGGATGGTGTATGTTTTGATGTTACGTCAGATGGTTACAGTTGCTAAGGAGGACACTTGGGTAGAGGAGGGACGGGCCAGGCCAAATCAGTTGAGGACTTTGACTTTGGTGAAACTGGGGTGGGCAGCATGGAAATGAGGCAGTGTTTGAACAGAGACCTGAAGAGCGTAGTGGGTGAGGAACAGAGAGCGGCCAGTGCAAAGGCCCTGAGGTGGGTTGTGCTTGGCATTGTTGTTGCGCCATAGAAACCAGCGTGGCTAAAGCAAGAATGAGCAAGGGAAAGAGGGGAGGAGGTGGGGCCAGGTCTTTAAAATCTTGTTGAACTTAGAAAGGACTTTGCTTATGTTCCACCCTGGGGAGCCCCAGGAGGAATTTGAGCAGAGGAGTGACATGGCCTGACTTTTAAAAACAGTATTAGTTACGCCCTGCTGAAAACGCGTGGTCGTCAGTCAAGAGCAGGCCCAGGGAGACTGGCGAGGGAGGAGGCTGTTGAATATCCAGAGCCGTGCAGTGATGGTGTGGCCCAGCTCCCAGTGGAGGCCATGAGAAGCGGTTTCATTCTGGACACTGGACCTACTGTGGGTTGAACGCATATAAAGCAGTACAATCACACAGTAATAAATAAATACAATCAAATAATACAAAAAAGTGTGAAGTGAATCCTTATACCCGCTTTTTTCTGGTCTTCAGCGGTAACTGCTATTATTTTCTTATTTCTCCTTTCAGGTATTTCCTTTGCATGCTAATGTGGGTGTGGTGAGGGGGTTGCATAGGCAGGAATTTTTGTTTCCTTGAAACAGAATCTAAAGAAAGATATTTTATAATAACTCTGTTTTTCTCTCTATATCCTAGATGTCCGTTTATAACAGCATCCATCACTCGTCTTCATTGTTTTTAGCTGCTTTCTGTTTTCTCCAGTTATCCGCAGCACCCAGCATGGTGTCTGGTGTGTAGAAACTGTTCAGTAAATATTAGTTGAATGAATGAAACATCCCATCATCTATTTAACTGATTTCTTGATGGTGGACTTTTAGATTGTTTCTCTCTCTTTTTCCTGTCTTCATGCTGATGTTCTTGTACACACACCTCTCCACAATTGAGTGTGTACATCTGTAGGGTGAATGCCTGTATCTGGGGTGGCTAGTTCAAAGGGTGTGTAGGTATTTAGGTTTTGGCAGGCCTAGTGGAACTGTCTTATGCAGAGGTTCCTTCAAAACACCTATCAAAGTGATTTCCTGTTTCTTCCCTCAAAAGCACTGGTGATTATCAATCTGTATAATCTGTGTCAAAACAAAGAGTAAAAACGGTACTTACTGTTTTGATTTGCATTTTAGATATGAGTGGGTTGGAGCATTTTTAAAAAGTTGTATCTGTTGGTGAATCTGTTAGCTCCATTTTCCTGGATGCCGGATGGCAGAGCTCTCATCCTTGGCCTCCTTGAGATGTGCTGGGTAATACTCGAGACTTGCCAGGCACTTACCGTGCCAGCACGGTGCCCACTGCTACATGTGTGCTAAGTCACGTGCTGATGCGCCATCCAGGAACACTGGGAAGAGGTGTGGTCAGTGTCCTCACTTTTAGATGATGAAACTGAGGCTCAGGGAGGAGCTAAGTAAGTCTTCAGAGGTCACCTGGAGAAGGCAATGGCACCCCGCTTCTGTACTCCTGCCTGGAAAATCCCATGGACGGAGGAGCCTGGAAGGCTGCAGTCCTTGGGGTCGCTGAGGGTCGGACACAACTGAGCAACTTCACTTTCACTTTTCATTTTCAGGCATTGGAGAAGGAAATGGCAACCCACTCCAGTGTTCTTGCCTGGAGAATCCCAGGGACGGGGGAGCCTAGTGGGCTGCCATCTATGGGGTCTCACAGAGTCGGACACAACTGAAGTGACTTAGCAGCAGCAGTAGCAGCAGCAGAGGTCAACTGTCATGTGAAATGTATGTGGGGAGCTTGCAGACCTTGTTTTATTGCACTTTGCAGATATGGTTAAGTCCTCTGCATAAGAGCAAGTTCCATTCTGAGAGCGTGTTCCTAAGTCCAGTTTGTTTGTAAGTCCAGCAAAGTTAACCTAGGTACCCAATGAACACAATTGGCTATATAATACTGTACCGTAATAGGTTTATTATACTTTTCATACAAACAACACATAAAAAACACAAAAAATGAAGAAAACATTTTTAATCTTACACTAGTGTCTTGAAAAGTACAGTGGCACAGTATGACACCTGGCATGCAGGGGCTGGCACACATATTCATATCTTTGATAGCTCCCAACTGGAAGGCTTATATGTGGGGACTTACTGTACTGTTTGTTTTTTTTTTGCAAGTTAAAGTCTTGGGGCAACCGTGCTTTGAGCAAATCTGTTGGCATCGTTTTCCCAACAACATTCGCTCACTTTTTGTCTGTGTCATATTTTGGTAATTCTTAACCATATTTCAAATTTTTCATTTTGTTATGGTAATCTTCAACCTGTGATCTTTGATATTACAATTGTAATTGTTTGGGTATATTTTAGCAATAAAATTTTTAAATTAAGATACGTACCTCATTTTCTTAGACATATTTTTGCACACTTAACAGGCAACAGGATGGTGCAAACAAGTTTTACACGTGCTTGGAAAACAAAAAATCATGTGACATGTTTTATTGTAATAGTTGCTTTACTGTCTGGTCTAGAATCAAGCCCACAACATCTCCGAGGTGTGTCTGCATTGGAACCGGGCAGAATTCTTACCCACTGTGCCAGACAGGTTGTTGGATTTGGTAATGGCCATGATCCCCCCACTCCCACCTCCTTTAAGACTTGACCTGATATTTGGAAAACAAGCCGGAGCATGTCCTGGCTTGAGGGAGTAAATGGACCAGACGTGGCATGTGGCTGCACATAGACCTGGGGCCCAGCCTGTGGTGTGAGACCTGGAGACGCAGCTCTGAGCCAGCCGTACTTTGCCCAAGGCCACACCAGAGTCCAGGCCACCTTTCCCCACTGAACACATCTCCTCCTGGAACTGGATCTGGGGGCTGACTGCAGAAGTGTCTGTAGTTACAACTGTGGCTCAGATCAGGTAGGTGGAAAGATGGAGAGAAGATGACAGCCTGATGGAAAGAAGGAAGGCTAGAAGGAGGGGAAGGAGGAGAACGGGAAGAGGGAAGGATAGATTAATAGATAGAAATAAAATCTTGGTTCATATTAAAAAATTCCTACTGTACCCTGGGGGCTCCCTAGTGGGTCAGAGGCTTTCCTGGTGGTTCATTGCATCTCCAGTGTAGGAGACGCAAGTTCAGTCCCTGGGTTGGTAAGATCCCCTGGAGAAGGAAATGGCAACCCACTCCAGTGTTCTTGCCTGGGGAAATCGCATGGACAGAGGAGCATGATGGGCTACAGTCCATGGGGTCGCAAAAGAGTCAGATACGACTTAGCTCCTAAACAGTGACAACCACAACAACAGCTGTACACTGACCGCTGCTTCCTGTACCAGGGATTGGAAGATTACAGACCCAGCGCCCTGCGCCCAGGGAGCTCACATCCACAGCAGGGCATTTAAACCTTTTGTGTCATGGACTTCTTTGGCATCTGCCAAACATATGTCCTCCTTCTCTGAATCTTCTTAAATGCAAAAAAAAGAGAATGCATAGGATTACGAAGGAAAGCAGTTATATTGACATACAACTATCAAAATATGTATAAAAATAACAAATACATGGAGTTATAACACATTTGCATCTTTATTAACACATTAAGTAACTAGATTTGGCAGCAGGTCTAATAACTACCGTAATTATGAAGTAGTGACAAGTGTGAATAATATTTTGAGACATCTGCTACTAAAGCAGTGTGATATGAAAAACTCTGTAATTTCTGTTGGAGTCAGTCTCAGGTCTCGCTAATACCTCTGCTGTCTGGTGCCTACATTCATAACTGAAGGGCATGCTAAATTCAGTTAGAGTTAGTGACAGTAATGAAGAAAATAAATATGTATACCTTCAAGACCCCCAGAATTCTCTCCACAGAACCCCATGTCTGTGGACCCCTGGGCTAGATGGAGAGATGAGTCATCAGGAGACGGTGTATACTCATTTTACACGTGCAGTGGTGGTCAGGGTCACGTGTATTATTGAAATACGTTGTCTTGCTGTCTCTTTTTCTCTGTCCGTTTGTGTTTTCCCCAACCATTTACAATTGAAATTGTTGTAGGATAAATGAACTTTGATATTCCCCCCTCGTGGCGTCCTGCCAGCTCAGTTCAGTCTCTGTCGTGTGCGACTCTTTGCGACCCCATGGATCGCAGCACACCAGGCCTCCCTGTCGATCACCAACTCCCAGAGTTCACTCAGACTCATGTCCATCGAGTCAGTGATGCCATCCAGCCGTCTCATCCTCTGCTGTCCCCTCCTCCTCCCGCCTTCAGCCTTTCCCAGCATCAGGGTCTTTTCCAGTGAGTCAGCTCTTCGCATCAGGTGGCCAAGTGTTGGAGTGCTGTCAGGTCTGTGATAATCTGGGAGCACCCAGTGCAACCCAGAGCACTCCTGGAAGGCTCCCTGGAGGAGCTGTTGCCCATACCGTAAGGTAAGTGAGGGTGGCCAGGAGTGTCAGGGATCAGGGGCATGCCCCTGTGATCCCAACACAGAGAACAGAGGCGAAAGGATGGCTTCTATCAGGAAATCACAAGAATATGATATTAATGGTGATCAGGGAGAGCAGCAGAGCATGGCGAGAGATGGGCCTGATGCGGTGGGCGCAGGCCCGAATGGTACAGACCACTCAGGGAGCGTGCGATTTATCAGGTGGGCAATGGGGAGCTATCAAAAGTGTTTGAGCAGCAGACTAACATGGTCTAAGGCCTGTGTGAGAAGATCATTCTGACTGCCGCTTGGGGAATAGATTGGAAAGGGGAGCCTGGAGGCAGGGGCGCCAGAAAAGGGGCATTCAGTCCAGAAGAGCAATGAGGAATGCGGGAAATGGGCAGGGAAAGAGTGGAGGGGTCAGATTTCAGGGTCATTAATATGTAGAATAGACGGGGCAGGATTTTGGCAAGTAGAGGGCGTGTCGGGAAGGGCGCAGAAAAGAATTCAGGTAAGAATGTGTGAATAAAGGACCAATTTGGGGGGGAGAAGAAATCTTTGGACACAGGAGTTTGTGCAAAACCGTGTGAGGTCGTCAAGGAGCAAGTGGAATGGAAAAGATCTTAAGGAGCCTCCTATCCCTGTTTGTCCAGAAGGCCAGCCCTTGGGAAGGGGCCTTCCCAGGACTTGGAAATATGGAAACTTGCACTCAGGACCTATTTTGGGTGGAACTGCAGTGTTGCAGGTTTAACACAAGCCACTATCTTCCAGGAGTGAAGCGAGGCAAAGGGTAGGAAGAACTAAACCACGTTTTAAAAGAAAAACCTGCACTTTGCAGGGATTTATATGCCTTTCTGGGGCTGAATAATAAATTTTTTTACAGCTACAGCTGGCTTTATATATGACCTTATAAAATGCCATGATAGCGTCTAACGAATATTGTATTGCAGAAGATACGATTTCCTTTTCCAAGGGCTTTTTAAAGCACCGTCTCTGGCTTGGGCAGGCAGAAAGTCCCCAGTGCACTTCATACGAGGGGGCAGCGAGCATCTTCCCTGGACTGCTTGTCACTGTCAAGGCTTCCAGGTCCCGAGGAGACAGCCACTGGCAGGGAGGGGGGCTGATCTGACGCGCGTGCAGAAGCCCCATGTTTGGGGGATGCCGACTCAACTGGACCAAAGGTCAGACTGGCCCTTCCCCAGGGCACTCAGTCTGGCTAGACTTGCTCTGACCAACTTAGAAGTTGACCTTTCACCAGGTATGAGTGTCTTTTTGATGGTCTGGAGAGGCCCTGGGAGAATTCACATATACACACACACATATACACACATATACACACATATACACACACACACACACAGACACACACACACACAGACATAAACAGACACACAGACATAAACAGACACACAGACATACACACAGATACACACAGAGACACACACAGACATACACACAGACACAGAGACACACACAGACAGACATACACACAGACACAGAGACACACAGACACACACGGAGACACACAGACACACAGAGACACACACAGACACACACGGAGACACACACACAGAGACAGACATACCCACAGACAGACACACACACAGACAGACATACACACACTCATACAGAGACACACACAGACACACAGAGAGACACACACAGACATACATAGACACAGACTGACAGACACACACACACAGACACACACACAAACATAAACAGACACACACAGACATACACACAGAGACACACACAGACACACACAGAGACACACAGACAGACATACCCACAGACAGACAGACACACAGACAGACATAGACATACGCACAGACACACACAGACAGACATATACACAGACACATACCGAGACACACACAGACACACAGAGAGACACAGACATACATACATACACACAGACACACAGAGACACACACCCAGACACAGACAGACAGACACACACAGAGACACACACAGACAGACATACACAGACATACGCACAGACACACACAGACAGACATATACACATACACATACCGAGACACACACAGACACACAGAGAGACACACACAGACATACACACAGACACACACAGAGACACACACCCAGACACAGACAGACAGACACACACAGACACACACAGAGACACACAGACAGACATACCCACAGACAGACAGACACACAGACAGACATACACAGACATATGCACAGACACACACAGACAGACATATACACAGACACATACCGAGACACACACAGACACACAGAGACACACACACAGACATACATACACACAGACACACACAGAGACACACACCCAGACACAGACAGACACACACACACAGACACACACAGAGACACACACAGACAGACATACACAGACACACACAGACAGACATATACACAGACACATACTGAGACACACACAGACACACAGAGAGACACACACAGACATACATACACACAGACACACAGAGAGACACACACCGAGACACAGACAGACAGACACACACAGACGCACACAGAGACACACAGACAGACATACACAGACATACGCACAGACACACACAGACACACAGACAGACACACACAGACACACAGAGAGACACACACAGACACACACAGACACACACCCAGACACACACAGATAGACACACACAGACATACGCACAGACACACACAGACAGACATATACACAGACACATACCGAGACACACAGACACACAGAGAGACACACACCCAGACACAGACAGACACACACAGAGACACACACAGACACACACAGACAGACATACACAGACATACGCACACACACAGACAGACACACACAGACACACAGAGAGACACACACAGACATACATACCCACAGACACACACACACAGACATACCCACAGACACACACACAGACAGACATACACAGAGACACACACAGAGACACACACAGACACACATGGAGGCACACACACAGACACACACAGAGACACAGACACACACGGAGACACACACACAGAGACACACAGAGACAGACATACCCACAGACAGACACACACACAGACAGACATACACACAGACAGACATACACACAGACTCATACAGACACACACACACAGAGACACACAGAGACACACACAGACACACACCCAGACACAGACAGACAGACACACACACACAGACACACACACACAGACATACGCACAGACACATAGACACACACACAGACATACACAGAGACACACACACAGACAGACATACACACAGACACACACACACAGACACCCAGAGACACACACAGACAGACATACACACAGACACACACACACACACACACACTGGTGGGGAATGGGGTTCCAGTGTCAGCATCATCTCATTGACCTTTGACCGCCCTTCTCTTTTTCTCTGTTCCCAGGCCCCACACCCTGGCCTTGGGCATCTGGATTCAGAAATCGCCATCCTCTAGAAGTCAGGATTTCTCCCTGCCAGAGAGGTGCAATCAGACAGCAATTTCTAGAAGCACAGAGGGGCAGCAGTGGGGCCCTGGCTGAATTGTTTTCTGGTTAACTGGGAGTTATGAGAACACTTGTTTCAACCCTTACTTTTGAGGTATTTCCAGAGTGTGTCAGTCCGTATTCCCAGTGCGGTAACTGAACGTGTTTGAGGTGATTTAATTACACAGGTGTCAGTTTCTCCTCTGCATCGCAGGCCCCTACGCTCCGTGTGCGTCCACCTCCGCACCTTTCTCTAGGCCGTGTGGGTGGCAGGGGTGACTTTCCTCCCCCTCCTCCTATGCAAAGCCTTCCCAGCCAGCCAGCCAGGCAAAGCCAGGTTTCAACTTCTGATAGCAGCCTTTTCCAAAGTGTCGTGTAAACAAGAAGAGCACAAGATCATTCCCAGCAGTGCATGAACAAACTTTAAAGAAATTAATTGCTGTCTGTTGATATTTCTAGTTACATTCTATTTATGGCAAAAATTATAGTGTTTTCCCTTTGGTTCGTGGGTCACATTTCCTTTTTAAATTAGTTCATTAAAGAAGCAGATAGATGAGCTGATTTAAAGAGCACTGGTAAATAAAGAAAACAAAAGACACTACATGGATCAGTCAAAATCCTAAATGTTAGCAGATGAACGATTAAAATTTGGGAGGGGGTGACCGTTCCTTGCAGTCCTCTTCCTCCTGGGATTCCCAGTGGAGACAGGGGTAATTCTTTCATTTTTCTGATCTCGGTTTTGTCATCATGGTCCCTGTCTTACATGTTGGCCAGCCCTCATTTCAGGCGGCCAGCAGCCAGTTTTTATTGGACCCGTGATTAAGTGATTTTTTTCCCATGTGTGATTTGTCACTGCCCTGCTAGACTGCAGGCTCCTTTGGGGAAAGTTATGTAAGCACCATCAAACTCTGCATGTTCCTGGGGGGTCAGTAGGATAAAGGCCTCTTTAGGGAAGCACTTCCTGTTTTTGGCTCTGAAGTGTGAGTCCGTTTAAAGAGAAAGGTAGGGCAAACACTCTCATAGTCCGAGTCTGAGAAAGAGGCAGATGGTTCAGTGGAGGTGATCATCGGCAGCATCTCCCAAAGCTGCCATTCTGCTGGGGAGGGCCCTAGCTGTAGAGAAAGTCCTTGGCGGCCCCTCCTACAGGTCCTAGGAGACCCGTGTGTGCATGCTTAGTTGCTTCATTCATGTCCAACTCTTTGCGACCCCGTGACTGTAGCCCACCAGGCTCCTCAGTCCATGGGATTCTCCAGGCAAGAATACTGGAGTGGGTTGCCATGCCGTCCTCCAGGGGATCTTCCCCACCCAGGGATTGGACATGCATCTCTTATGTCTCCTGCATTGACAGGCGGGTTCTTTACCACTAGCGCTTCCTGGGAAGTCCCCTAAGAGACCCACTAGAGCTCCAATACTACTTGTCTATTATGACACACCACTGGGAGGAGATACTTAGAAGCGATTGTTGACTGATGCTCAAATAGTTGTAAACACCCAGAACCAGCATTCTCAGCTGTCACTTCAGACGTCAACTCCAGAGCTGCCCTGTCCAGGATGGTGGCCACGAGTATGGGGGCTGCCAAGCACTTGCCAGAAGCCTGGTTCAAGGTGAGCTGTGCTCTAGCTGAACCAGTATCAGAGTATCACATCCATACTTTTTCATCTTGATTGGACAGTGAAAATGATAATATTTGGATACATTAAGTTAAGTAAAATAGATGGTTCAAATCAATCTCTCCCATTTCTTTTTCTTTTTAAAACCTGTGGACAATTTTAAGTTACATTTGTGGTATACACAATGATGAAGGGAATTGGGCTGGATCAGAGCCAAACCTTAGAAAACCATTTTTATTTTTCTAAATTAAAAAAGTTTTTTTTTTGACCATGTGACTTGTGGGATCTTAGTTCCCGATCAGAGATCAAACCCAGAGCCCCAGAAGTGAGAGTGCCAAGTCTTAAACACGGGACTTCCAGGGAATTCCCCACTTTTTAAATTGTGATGTTCCTAAGCTCAGGGTCTCCTGAGAGGAGGCAAAAAGATTTCAGCTAATTGATGGTTCTGGTTAGTTGAGTTCACTTAATCAGGGCTTTGCCTCTAATTGCATTCACTGTCGTGTCTCCCCGGGTATATGGCATACCACTTGTTATCAATTGCTCCTGAGTTCTCCTGGCTCCTGCCTGGGCTCCACGTGGAAAGCTGCAGGTTGCAAAAGTCAGGGTCCTGCCCGCAGACACGCAGTAGAGTGACGGTGGAATGTTGAAAGAAGAAGGACTTCTGGGCTCTGTCACTGCTCAGTCTGAGGATGAATCAAGCTCCAGTTATCTGAATGCCAGAGCCCTCGGCCCCCTCTCTGCTGACATCTGCCAGGAGGCACTTGGCAAGGTGACCTCTTGAGGGGGCTGAGCAACAATATATTTTATCAGTGTCTTAACAGGCCTCCCTTTTCAGGAAGCTGTCCGGTGTGTGCAGCAGAGATTCCTTCCCAGGGTCCTGGGAATGGCTGAACACACGACCCTCAGTGCCGACAGGTGAGATGCGCAGCAGTTTATTAATCCCAGATACTCACAGCCCCAGAGAGGAGGATGCCACATGTCGCAAAGGGCCACACTGGAACTTGTGCTCAAGGACAGAGTGACCGTCCAGGGCCCATGGGAGGCAGACTTTGTACCTGGTGCCCCAAGAGGGTGAGGTGACCTCTGGCTCCCACATGAGGATGTGATTGTCTTGTTGTGAGTAATTGTGAGAACTGACAGGGAACTGAAGCAAAGGTGAGCAGGAACTATGCCTGGTTCCTGTAATAAGGAGGGTTGTTTGGCTCGGGGACCTTATCCTGGGGAGCAGAGAGGGCAGGGGAATTACAATCAGGCCGTTTGAGGCCCTCCTGGTTTTCCCCAGATATCATGGCAACACATAATATTAATTGTAGCCCTTGCGCCCCAACGTGGTGGGGTGGAGGAACTGGATGGTGGGATCGTCATAGCTTGGTTTGAATCTTGGCTGTGTTACTTGTTAGCATTTCAGCTCATGGGTCCTCAGTGTGCCCATCGGTAGAATGGGGATGTTAGCATCTTCCGTGGGTGTGAATCTGCTCATCTAGACACCTACCTATTCATCTCTCAGTACATATATACACGCACACACATACTTCTACTTAACAGAAGGGTGGTTTTCTCTCCACCACCACCTTTAAACACCAACAGCATAACCGTAGCCAAATCAAAAACATCGTTTAATGAAAAGCAGATGTGTCAGTTGAGCAAACCGAGTTCTTCCATCCAAAGGCTGCATCTGGCCCTCCATGAACTGTTTCCACTGACTTACTGAGGATTTGGTTTTGTCATAGCCAGAGGCAGACATTGGCTCATTCTGATTCCCGGCCAAGGAGCCAAGCTGTTCGTTTATGTAATGCTAAGAGGACAGAGCCTCCACCCTAGTGGAGACAAGGAAGTCCAAGTTCCATGGGCTTTCCTTGGCGTAGTGAAGGCAGCTGCCTGGGAGCCAGGCGCCCCGCGGCACGACCACCCTGTGCGATGCAGCGCCTCCAGAGGTGAGCCATTGTCTTCTTGGCTTAGAGGCAGCCTCGCCTCCACAGGCACCCAGGGGACTGGCTGGGACCTGGTTGAGCAGAAACACTCCCTGCGTGCAGAACAGTGCGGTTTCTGTTGGCTTCTTCCCTCCAGATACACACACTGTCTTTTTTCAAAGACAGAACCTCATCCCAGCAGTTCAAGGGACCACCCTCACGAGCCTCCTTAGCTGTTCCTGCTCCAGCTGACTGTAGGGGATTTTACTGCTCCTTGTTCATCCCTCACCTTCTCCTCGGTCACCGCCTGGGATCCCAGAGTCACATCTGGGCTGAGCAGCTCAGGGGACTGCGCTAGTCTGGTTTTTTGAGCAGTGTGAGTGGTGGTGTTTTGGGGACCTGCACACGGCCAGCAAAATTTCATAATCACATGCCTGGGCCAGCCCATTCCTTAGCTCCTTCCAGGGGATGAATGGATATGGGTGCACCTTGGGTAGCCTAACCCAGCCATCAGCTGTTTACAATTATCTGTTTACATTCATGAGTGTTTGTTCATAAGCAAGCAAACAGACAGTTCTTCAACAAGCCTGTGCTTTGTGCCAGATATAGTTCTTGTCCTAGTGTGTGTGCGTTTGTTTCCCTAGGTGTGTAAGTGTGTCTAGACCTGTCACTAATAAAGCAATGATCATTGATAGCACGTCCCCTGAATGTCAGGAACTGGGGCTGAGAATACTGTTTTCATTTAATCCTCACAACCTCATTCAGCAGAGGTTAAATGTTTACTGTGTGTGAGGCATTACACTAAGTTTAGCATTTCAAGGTAGAACCTTCTACAACCTACCCTATTATTAGCCCTGTTTCACAAATAAAGAGACCCAAGCTGAATAGTCGAGTGCCTTAACCTGGTAAAGAATCCACCTGCAATGTAGCAAACCCCAGTTCAATTCCTGGGTCAGGAAGATCCCCTAGAGAAGGGACAGGCTACCCATTCCAGTATTCTTGGGCTTCCCTTGTGGCTCAGATGGTAAAAATCTGCCTGGAATCCGGGAGACCTGGATTCACTCCCTGGGTTGGAAAAATCCCCTGGAGAAGGGAACAGCTACCCACTCCAGTATTCTTGCCTGGAGAATTCCATGGACAGAGGACCCTGGGGTTGCAAAGAGTTGGACACGACTGAGCAACTTTCACTTTCGCACACTTGGGGTTACACATCCAGTAAGTGGGCAAGCTGGATTTCATATGTCATGCTCCTAGCCATCGTGTTTCTTCTCTATCCATGGATAGATTTCTCAGTGGGTATGTCTACAGATTCATGTGTTTCCATGTTTGTATGACCAGCAGATCCAAAGCCAGGGGTTACTGGGTTTGACAGTATACTTTATCCCTCTGGCTAAAGTATGCTTTACCCTTCTGGCCATGAGCCCTGTTTCCTTATCAAGGAATCAGTGGATGGTGTCTCTCTATCAGCCTTGCAGAATATGAGCAGGAGGAGGGTGAGATAATGTTCAAGAAAAGCCATTTGTCTGAAATAATGGTATGGATGAAGAACTAAGGAAAGTGTCTCATGGAAAGAATGGCTATTGGGTGAAGAAAATTAGTTTTTATCAGTTCTCTACCAGTTTTCCATTTGATGCTCAGCAGAGAGGGTATTATTATCCCCCATATTGTGAAAGTGGAATATGGAATCTGGGGTAATGAAATGATGGAGACAGAATTCAAGTCCGGGTCTGGCCTTGTCTGTAGCCCGTGTTCTTTGCTCTAGACCAGCGGTTGGTAAACTATGGCTCATGGGCTCAATACGGCCAGCTGTCTATTTCAGTCAGTGGAGTTTTGTTAGGAACACAGCCACGCCCATTCCATACATACTGTCCCTGGCTGCTTTGAGCTACATCGGCAGAGCTGAGCCATTGTGACAGAGACCATATGGCCTGCGGAGCTGGAAGTCTTTGCTCTCGGAGCTTTGACTGAAAAAGTTTGCAAACTCCTGTTCTAGACTCTAATATAAGACCCGTGGTACAGATGCTTTTTTTTAACTAGGTAAGAAGAAATGCTAAGCAATGTGAAAATGCATATATACTGTATATACTGCACGTGTTCAGAAAAAACTCCAGCAGTCTGAAGCCTTCAGGACATAAAGACAGTCCTGATTTTCTCAAGAGATATGTTTTACCCATAGGGAATATTTCTGCATTTTATCTCCCAGTCTCCTACTTTCTGAGGCGGAGGATGCTGGACCTGGTTTAAACTTCTTTGAAGAAATCTCACCATCATTTCAAGCAGTAGGTTTCGGATTCTGCTAGAAGCACTGATGACTCCCAGTGGCAAGGAGAAGGATGTAGCTCTTCACTCAATGGTTCCAGAGTCCTTTTTAAAAAAAATCTCTGTGTCTCCTTTTCAGTCATTTTTCCTGCTCTTACATTTCTGGTCCACCGGTATTTCTCACTGCTTTCAATGTGGCTGATTGTAACCCTCGACTGGCTGTGCTTCTTAGCTCCAGAAATCATCACACTCATTAGAAAGGTGCAAAGAGTGAATTGGTTGCATTTGAGAACCAGGCACCTGTGTATCCGTCCTGTCCTTGGCTGCTCTGTGTGGCTGAGCTCTGTGGAAGCAAGGCAATGCTGTATGTGTTGGTTTCCTCCTGGCATCCAAAGGCAGGAAGTGGTCTGAGTTGCCTCTCTATGATGGCCCTGGTGTCCCCGGGTTCAGACTGACACTAGCCAAGGAAACAGCAAGCCCCGGAAACAGATGTGAGTGTGTCTGGCGCCTCACACTTCACAAAATACCAAATCTTATCCTCAGCTTTGAGCTTCAATGACCAGGGCTGACCGAGAGTTACTTTCATCTTCATCACAGATGTTAGCAGGAATAAGGCTCAATGCGGTGGAATTTAAGACTTGGGAAAACTCAGAGTTGCCTTTGAAATCCAAGCACAATTTCATAGTTAGAGATGTGTCTTTAAAATAGAAATTGTAATCAAGTATGAAAAGGCAATTGTTCATTTTTAATCACCCAGCCCCAAGTGTGGTTACTTATTTTTGTTGACAGGTGTGAGTGATGCTTATTGAAAATAAGAATTGTGAGTTGTTCTTATCGGAATGGACACACTTGGTCTGCCAAACACTTATTAATAAATCTGCTTTTGTTTCGGTGGCTGGTTGTTGGTAAATAGAAATAGCTAGAGATGAGGGCAGGGTTAGACGGGGCGTGTGTCCTGTGCTTAGTAGGACCATGCACTTGGTTGAATGCTCTGTTGTCACTACCTTGAAATTCTTAGGAAGTTTTTAATAAGAGGCCCTGAATTTTTATTTTGCACTCGGTCCCACAGTTTATGTAGTGGGTTCTGGCCATTGTGAGTAGGATCATGGAATATCAAGGCTGGAAGGAACTTCAAGATCAGACTCTTAAAACCCCTCATTTTATTAATTTTTAAATTAATTTTTATTGAAGTATAGTTGATTTACAGTGTTTTTTTCATTTCTGTTATCCAGCAAGTGATTCAGTTGTGTGTGTATATATATATATAAAATATTCTTTTCCATTCTGATTTATCACAGGATATTGAGTACAGTTTCCCATGCTACACAGTAGGACCTTGTTGTTTATCCATCCTGTATATAATAGGTCATATCTACTAACCCCAGACTCTCAATCCATCCCTCCTTTACCCCTCTCCCCCTTGTCAATCACAAGTCTGTTTTCTATCTGAGTCTGTTTCTGTTTCCTGGATAGGTTCATTTATGTTATATTTTAGATTCCACGTATAAGTGATACCATATAAAACCCCTCATCTTAAAAAAGGGAGAAACTGAGGTCAAAGCAAAAATAGAAGTGACTTGCCTAAGGAAACAGGACAAAGGATGGCAGCTTCAGACCCGTGGGACCCCCGATCTTCAGGTCCCTCGTGATTACAGCCTCTTCCACCTACACAGAGACAGCACTTCCTGCCCAGTTCACGATCATGATCTTGAATGGAATGATGAACGAATTTAACCATAATCTAGCAGTTAATACTGATGAATTTAAATTTACCATTTATCCCCCTTTTCCCAACACACGTACACAAAGAGCAAGTAACCTGTTTTGTCGGTAATGTTTGAAAGTGGTATTTACTATAACAGAATTCTTATTGATGTTATAAAAATTAGGACAAAACTGAAAAATGCTAGCAATTTCCCTGAATTAAAAATTTGAATGTCATTTTCTTTCCATTTTACAAAAGTCATACATGTGAAATTGCTGTTTTTGTAGATCAAAAAATGTTGAATATTGACAACTGATGTTCAACCAAAGTGCAAAAGCATTTCCTTAAATCATAGAGTATTCTTTGTAAATGTCATATTTATTGGCTGTATAAAATTCCATCATGTGTCTGCATGCAGTTATGTAACTTTATTGAGTATATAATAATTAGCATACTTATTATAGCATCATATGTAAATAATTATATACAAATAACTGCATGTCTTCTTATGATAAAGCATCTTGCTCCTTTGCTTTCATAGATGGATTATTCTTTTAAAAATCACTTTGATTTCTTTTTTATGCTAAAAAGTGGTATTTTATTTAAAAAGTTTTGAGAAAGATGGAAATAAAATGAGAAGTAAAATCATCATCCTTTCTGGTCTTGGTTTCCTACATTTATATGCATTTGAAAGCCTGCATTTTTTTGTCACCGAACAACATGTGGTGCACATTACATGGGATATTATGAATCTGATTAAGTGTATTCCCAGTGACTGTGGGAAAGGAACTCCTCAAAGTGAGGTCCATGGATCGCAGCCAGTCACAAAGCATTTGTTTGTCACCGTCTGCACTGCGACAGCTTCAGAAATTGAGAGCAAGCTTTTAGAAACGTTTATAGTAATTGGGCATTGCTTGGCACCCAAGCATGGACAAGCATCTCAAGTTTTTTCTTTTTTTTTTTGATACTTCAATTTTTGTTTTATTTTACAAATCTATCAGTCTGAGATAGAGAGGAGAAAGAAGGCTTTTCATCCCAGCGGGATGGAAAGGCACTGCTACAGATCCCAGCTAATGCCTGGGCTCCCATGCCGGGAGGGTGGGTGCCCCTCTCTGATCTACCCACACATGCGCTGCGGGGCTTTTAAAATTCCTGGGACAGCTCTCTTGCTGTCTTTTTAGTTTTTTTCTGTCTTCTTTTGCTGCTTGCAATGAGCATCTTTCTCTTTCTCTGTTCCTGCCTTTTCCTCTTCTTTTCCCTTTTTCTTCTCATTTCTTCTCCCTCTTATCTCCTGGTAACGAGGGAGGAGAAAGCTAGCAAGCCCCAGATATAGGATGAGTTTGGAAGTATGTCTGAACTGGGGTCTCAGAGTGGCTCCATCTAAATTAAACATGCTTTCGCATCCAGATGTTGTTAAATGTCTTCCTGCAGCCGGAGAATAAGGCTTTTCCTTACTTGCAACAGTACTGGTTGCGTTTTAGGTCCGAAGTTGGCCGGACTTTGAATAACTTCACTATGTTCTACAGTTAAACATTTTTCCACGTCAGCCACACTTTGTCACCTTCTCTGTCTCGCTCTCTGCCTTCCTTGATGGAGAGTTGAGAGCTAACTGGGCATTTTGGGGGACACAGGTAGTACCTGATCTTTTTCCCAGTGGGATCCAGAGCCCAGAGAATACAGCTGCACGTTGGTGGTGTCTTGTTGCCAGCGAGCAGGAGCGAGTGGCATCGTTCTTTGAAGTGTGGGTCCTCAGAGTCCATCAGCCTGATGTCCCCTGGGCGACATGCACAAGTCCAGTGCTGGTGATAAAGAAAACCGCGATGACGAAATAACTGGCTTTAGTTAAATAATTTGCTGTTTACGGCTGCTCTGTTTATGAATCAGTTAAAAGCCCTTTTAAGTGAAATTGGATAGACTACAAAGTGTTGGTTTCATGTGTTTTATTTGCAGTTTAATCAGCGTGATCCAGCTGCTGGAGTGGGGAAGAGTCGAGCCGGGGTTTTAATTATCCCTGCTTTGCCCGAGTTAGGAATTCCCGATGGTGCCGTCTGCGTGAAGATGCCAAAAACTGCATTGTTCTTTAATTAGCTGTTGTAATTGTTTTAGTCTAATCTCCGTGATTAGCAGCAGCATTAAATACAGCAGGAAGAAAAGGCCTGTCCTCTACGCACTGCCCCAGTAAACAGAGCCTTTCTCCCTTCTGGAGAGGGATATCAGAGAGAATCAATTAGAACTCAACCAGGGTTGATTGGAAAATGACAAGACCAGCCACCATGAAGAAGAAATGGCTCTGAGACATGGGTTTATGGTCCCACTGCCAACTGGCCTGGCATGTTCTGCTGCCCTGCCCTGTCCTGGAGGCATTTGGACAAGCCCCATTGGAGGTCTCTGTTCCTCTCTGGGGCTGGGGAAATGGACTGGTCAGGGACCAACTCTTGTTTTGGCTTCTGGTCCTTTGCTTCATGCATTCAACCATAAGCTTTTCTTAAGCATCTCTTTTGTGCCAGGCATCAGGCCAGGCGTCTGGGCTATAGCTTGGGTCAAGGCAGGCACAGTCCCTGTCTGCACAAATCTGTAGTTTAGAGGAGGAAACTGACATTAATGGAACACTTGCATGAGTTTCATTGTAAACTGTGAAATGCTGTGAAGGAGACTGGGTTTAACAGAGGTAACTCACCTGATCTGAAGGTCAGAGCGGGTGTCCCAGAGAAGTGAAGTGTATAAGCTGAGAGCCAGTGGGGGAAAAAAGTTGGCTGGACAGAGAAGCCAGACAAAGAGAGTTTCAGGCAGAGGGAACCACTTGTGCAAATATCCTATGGCAGGGAGAAATTCAATCCTTCCTTTTCATGATTTTCTTAGAGGCAGTAGAGTGTGATGGGCATGATCCGATTTCTGGATACAGGCTCCCGGGGTGCAAATTCCCCCTCTGCTATTTATGAGCTGTGTGAAATTCTTCAAGTGGCTTCGCCCTACTCTGCCTCTGTTTTCAGGATGCAAAATGGGGATGATGATGATAACCATAGTGGTATCTAGTTTACAGATTTGTTGTGAAGATGAAGTTCCTACACAGTAAGCATTCAGAACATTGCCTGGCATATGGCGAGGGTCAGGAAATGTGAGCTGGGGCAGCCTTGACTTTGGGATCAAAAAAAGGAGCTAAAATCTAGATCTGGTGTGTGCAAACTTTGTGACCTTAGCCTGGTTACTTACCCTTGCTGTCCCTGCTTTCTTACGGGTGAAGTGGGGATATTGCCTTGTGCTTAAGTAAGATACATCAGGGAGTTAGTCTTCTTGTAGTCCATTGAAGATACTCAGAGACTAGCAGCTATTGTCATTATTCATGAGAATCTGCTTGGCACATGGCTAGAGGTTGATATTCAGAAATGACAAATTCCCTTGATTTTTTATGCTTTCTTCTCATTTTCTATTGTCCTCCCCACACCCACAGAAAAGATGTCTCTGTGGCAAGGTTTTTCCAGCCTTGATGCTGTTGCTATCTGAGGCTGGATAAGTCTTTTCTGTAGTGGTGTCCTGTGACGGTAGGGGGTTGAGCATCCCTGGAGCCTACCCACAAGATGCCAGTAGCATTCTCTCCCCCACGTGGTGATATCCGGAGTGACTCCAGACATTGCCAAGTACCCATGTGGGACAAAATTGCCCCCTGTTGAGGACCACTGCTCTAGGGAGAAATAGAACAGATAGGCCGGCTGTTTCGTTAGGAACGATCATAGGAGAGTAGGCTGAAAACGTAAAAATCTACTGGCAAGAGGGGAGTACAGCAGATAGCTTTGAGGCCCTTTGAGCCTGAGGAGTTTACAGTGGGTCTCGATTTCAGTGCTGCCCTGGAATTACCTAGGGAGGATAAAGCTGATGCCTGTGTTCCCTACTATAGCGGCTGATGTACAGGTGACCCTTGAACCACTCGAGGCTTAGAGGTGCCTCCCTGCTCACAATTGAAAATCTGCATATAATTTAGACTCGACCCTAGGTATCTGTGCTGCCTGGTATCCACAATTCCTGGTGCGCAAGGTTCCTTATCCTCAGATTCAACCATCTTTGGAGTGTAGTATGACAGTATTTACTATTGAAAAAAATCTGCATTTATGTGGACCCTTGAAATTCAAACCCATGTTACTTGAGAGTCAACTCTGATTGAGCTGAATGTCGTCCAGGTATGAGGATAACGTTGAGCTTCCCAGGTGATTCTGATGGGCTGCCTGGGTTGAGAACCACTGTCTGGTTGCAGAGCGTACATAGCTGTGAAAGGTAAGATACCTGGGTGGACCTTGGGTTTTTGTGCCACAGAAGAGTAGTGACTGGAGTATTATTACTGCTGCTGCTGCTACTACTGGACGCCGCTTATTCACATCGTTGTTCAGTCGCTTAGCTGTGTCTGACTCTTTGTGACCCCATGGACTGCAGCACGCCAGGCTTCCCTGTCCTTCACCATCTCCCGGAGTTTGGCTCAAACTCATGTCCACTGAGTCGATGATGCCATTGAACCGTCTCATCTGGTATGTTTATTCACATACCAGACCTAATTCTCAGTGCATTACATATGTTAACTCATTTAATGCTAAAAACAAGTCTATAAGGTAGGTACTGTTATCAGTGAAAAACGTGAAAGTGTTAGTTGCCCAGTTGTGTCTGACTCTTTATGACTCATGGACTGTGGCCCACCAGGCTCCTCTGTCCATGGGATTCTCCAGGCAAGAATACTGGAGTGGGTTGCCATTCCCTTCTCCAGGGGATCTTCCATACCCACAGCTTGAACCCAGGTCTTCTGCATTGCAGGCAGATTCTTTACCATCTGAGCCACCAGGGAAGCCCCCCTGTTTTAATGGTAAGAACACTAAGGCAGAGCTTACAATGTGCTAAGTAACTTCAGGTGAGTCTGACTCTTTGCAACCCCACGGATTGCCTGCCAGGTTCCTCTGTCCATAGGGTTCTCTAGGCAAGAATACTACAGTGGGTTGCCAGTTTTCTTTTCCAGAAGATCTTTCCTACCCAGGAATCGAACCCATGTCTCTTACATCTCCTGCATCAGCAGGTGATGCCACCTGGGAAGTGCCAGATCTTATAAAGGGGCCAAGACAGAGCCAGAAGGAAGGCTGTTCCAGGCAGAGGGAAGAGCAGGCACAGACTCCCAAAGACTCAGACGGAAGATATGAAGAAGTCTGGTGGGGAGGGGATGTGATGAGTGGGCTTGGCAGGAGGTTAGGACATGAGGTTAGAGAGGTGGGCAGCAGCCAGTGACACGGCCGTTATCCCAGCCAAGGACTGAAGAAAGGGGGTGGAGCTGCTTCCTTTCACCAAGGTCACAGAGCTGCTGTCAGAGCCGATTCCAAACCCAGGCCACGTGACCTGGACGCGACATGGCCCAGAATGGCTCCTGTTTCCTGCTCTGCCCTCGGTCACCCTGTGTGTTCTGAGATGGGGTTTGGGAAGAGCAATGGAGACAGCATTCTTCCTGTTGTTCTTCTAGGATCTAAGAGGCAGAGAGGGACTCCAGCAGGTTCCCAGTTGACTTGAATATGGCAGGCATTTTATACCTCTTTCGTGACCACTTATTAGCTGCTTATGAAGTGCCAGGCTCTGTAACAGATATTTTCCATGTATTTCTGGACATGGTATTGAAAGTAGGCCCTTTACAATAGATGGACAGTCATTGTCCCCATTTTATAGATGTGAAAACCAAGGCCTAGAAAGTGGAGGCAGCTCTTAGCCCAGCCTACTTGACAGACAGCCGTGCTTTCCTCCCCAGTGCTTTTCTGACTTGTCTCTGTGTTGTCTGTGACACCTGGGTGTTCATTACATACATTGGCAGCATCAGTTGTTGAATTCATGGGCCAGGTTCTGAGCTACAGTTGCTGTTGGGAATCTGCATCATTGATGCCTAACATTGGATTTTGCTGAGGCTCCAACTAGCATGCAGGAAACAGACCTTTAGCTAGTGAGAGAAGCAGGCCAGGTCACCTGACCCTGTACATTAGGGATGTCCTGTGCTGAGGCAGTGTGGATTAGCGGTTACGAACCCAGGCTTTGGACTGATGTCAGGCAAACCCTGGTTCCAGTTTCCCTCTCATTTCTTCTTCGAGTATTTATGCAGGACCTACTGTGTGCCGGTATTACTCCAGACACTGAGGAGTCCAAGGTCCCTGACCTCATGGAGCTCAGTAAGCAGAAACAGACTATGAACACCTAAAGAAATACATAAATAAGAAGCTTCAAGGACATGGAAAGCTGCTATAGAAAAATTAAACAGGGTGATGAGATGGATTCAGGGTTTGTGTCAGGGTAGGTGGTCTTGGAGCCCAACTTTGAATGATGAGAGTCAGTCAGACAGACATTCAGAGCTGCAGGGGAGAACTCCAGGCAGAGGAGTCGGGTGTGTACATGTCCTGAGGCGGGAATGAGCCTGGCTTGGTGCTTGAAACATAGTGATGAATGAGGCGAGGAGGAAGGAGCTGATGGAGGTGGGCAGTCTGCGGATCCCATAGCGTCTCACAGGCCATGAGAAGGAGCTTGGGTTTTTATTATTTTATTTATTTATTTTAAAAGATCCTATGTGATGATGCATCGTATCATAGTTTATTGGGTTTTTTTTTTTCCCCACTTCTTAACTTTTGATGCTGTGTGGGATCTCATTTCTCCAACCAGAAATCAAACCTGCATCACCCTGCATTGAAAGCGTGAAGTCTTAACGACTGGGCTGCCAGGAAAGTACCTGAATTTTATTTCAATTACAAAATAATACGTGAGGGTCATGGGACACTGCATGTAAATATCTGTACAGTGCCTGGCACGGTGCTAGCCCCTCAGATGTTAGCTGTTGGTGTTATTATGTATTTATGGTTACTTTGTGTTGGGACATTCATTCCCCAGACCTCTGGTGTGTCTGCCATGAATCTCAAAGGTTGCCTTTTTTCTCCCCTCATAAATGACCTGAGGAGAAGTTACAGCTCAAGGAACCACGAAGAGATGGCACGAGGCAAGCACCTAGAAATGGATTCACATCACAAGTCATTGCTGCCGATGACGAGAGGCCCCTTAAATCTGGCTGGAGCTTAAAAGTCAGTTCTTTCGGATACCAGGTTCTGTGAAAGATTAGCTTTAATCCCAAATCCTTCCACTCTCTAAGTCAGCCAAGTAGAGGTAAAAGAGAGCCTCAGAAGGGGCCCCCTGACTCAGAAATCTGCATGGAGTTGGGAAGCAAGATAACTGTGCTCCCTCCCCCAACCCTCAACTGTCATTCAAAACTCAGTAAATACTGGCTGCCAAAATCCTCCAGTCCCCCAGGCCCAGACGACATGTGTAAATATCTCTTCTCCATGTGGTATCCAAAGACGGAGTCAACACGCTTAATTTCCTGTGGATTCCACTGTTGGTTGCTACAACCTAGAAAATTGATCAGATAAAGGCTGTATACTGAAGGGAGGACAGTTTGTGTTGTGAGTCGTGGAAGATGGCAGCAGTAAGGCCAGCCAGCCAGGTGGGATCCTGCTTAATCCCGCTTTGCTCTCGCACTCTGCTGGGGCTGAGTGAGGTGGGCAGGAGCTGATGGAGGTGGGCAGTCAGCAGATCCCATAGCGTCCGGGTGCAGCTTCCTAACCCTCTTCTCTGAGTTTTGCAGGTTGTCATCACATTCTTGTTGGCCCCATATCAAAGCCCAGAGATCTTGATTTAATTCAGTGGTAAGAATCTTGCAGAGTAATCTGTTGTATTTAAAATGAATAACCTCATGCCTAAGTTTGGTTGAGTCCCTTCACTCTTCGCCTGAAACTACCACAACATTGTTAATTTTATATTGTTACCCCAATATAAAATGTTTTTGATGTTAAAAAAAATTAAAATGAATAGCCAGCAAGGACTGTATAGTACATGGAACTCTCCTCAATGTTATGTGGAAGCCTGGATGGGAGCTTCGAGGAGAAGGGATCCATGTATATGTATGGCTGAGTCCCCCTTCACTGTTCACCTGAAACTATCACAATATTTTTAATCAGATATGCCCCAATAAAAAATAAAAAGTTTAAAATTAAAAAAAAAAGAATCTTGCAAAGAAAGATGCAGGCTAGATATTCTGATTTGAGTTTAGAGCAATTGGATATAAAGGTCAAGGGCACTGGCCTCAGAGGCAGGCTAGGGATCCACCCAACAGGTTGGTGACCTTGTGAGCTTCCATCTCCTAACCTAGGAATCGTTCTGTGTCTGCCTCAGAGGGTTCAGAATTTATTAAGCGCCTGTTATGTGTCAGGTCCTGGGCTGTGGTACTGGAGGAGATGCAATGGAAGGCATGTCTTGGTCCTCATGAGATGACCAAGATGGTGGAGAGATGGGCCAAAATCAACCCACTGACACATGGACCAACACTGCAACAATGACCCACTGTGACTGGGTACTGGGAAAGAAGAGAACACTTAAAGGATGAGGGGGTGCCGATGCCCAGAGTGACAGACACATAGGGCACACAGGGCAGGAAATGGATGGAGATCAACGTAGCTGAAGGGAAAAGATGGAAGGAAAGAGGCCTGAGCTGGGACTGAATGGAGGGATGAGTTCAGAGTGCGCCAAGCCTGGTAGGTAGCACTCTGGTTTTATTCTAAGGCTGTGCACCATCTCTGGCCTGGCACTTTGCTTTAGCCTCCACATCTGCTTGCTTCTTCTCCCTCCCCTTCTCTGACTGCCACCCCTCAGCAGATATTCTCAGCTCAACTTCTGGAGAGCTGTTCTTTTAAATCATGAGTTGGATGAGGTCATGTCTCTGCACTCAGCCTTCCACTGGCTCTCATGCCACTTGAAGTGTGAGCCAAAGGCCCGGCCTTGGCAAAGCTCCCACTGACCTCCGGACTTGATCACCCACTGTCTCCTCTCTCCCTGACCCTTTCAGGCACATCACCCCAGGGCTGAGTTTTTCTTGTTTCTTTGACTGAGCTTCTAGGTATCGGATTGTGAGTCATGTAACAGAAGGCATCCCTTTTTGCTTAGGCCACCAGGAAGCACAGAGCCTTGTCTGTTATCAATTGTAGTCATTCTGTTAGCTGCGGCTGATAAAGCTTTCCCTCCTTCACAGTAGGTATTGATCCTTTAGCTCTAGTTCAGCGGTTTTCTGGCTTTTTTTGTCTTTCGTGGCAGGCTTACCTTTTATGGGATAGGTGGGGGCAGGTATAAAGTGCAGTTTGGTTTCACATGCTGCACTAAACTAATTTGTGTGTCTGTCTCCTCTCCCCTAAAGTAAGAGCAGACACATTAATGCCATTCGTGGAGAAACAATTCATAGTGGTGGGGGTTGGGGGTGGTGTTGAGAGAGGAACCTCTGGTGCTCTGAGGGAAACCTGCAACGCATTTTCTGGGATGTAGAATCTAGTAGTTTCTGGGGGGCTTTAAAAGTGACTTTGACTCAGCCAGTGTGCAGCTGGGGTGGGCTGACTGCACACTCCATCCTCTGCAGCCCCAAAGGTGCTGGTGTGTGGGCGATGGGTGGGAGGCTCAGTCAGAGCCCCATCAGGCTCCTTGCCAGGGAGTGGGGAGCTGGTGGACACTCGGGGACCATGGTTCATTACCTCGGGGCCTGTCGCTACAGAGCTTTCTGTCTCCTGATCCAAGGATTACAGAGAGCTCCTGAAATGACTCCTGGACAAAGTCTGCTTAGAAGTCAAAACTAGCAAGTAGTAAATCTACCAGTTTGCTCTGGCCTGTAGAACATTTTTAGACAATTGGGTTTTCATCTTCTCTGGGCTGGAGAAGCCCTGTCCAGCACTCCCGGAGCAACAACCGTGACTCAGTGACTCGCCCTGCTGGGGCTGCGTTTGGAATCTCTGGACAGAATAGAAGTAAGAGACCCCCGCTTAACGCTTCAATCTCACCCTTTCCCATACATAGCTCTGTGGGTTAGCCATCTGGGGTGGATCCTTCTAGCCTAATTTTCACTTTCCAGTTGGGGAAACTGAGGCTTAGAGAGGTTAAGAGACGAGCTTACTGATGGGGCCCTGACAATAGTTGCTCCACATGGAGGCAGAATTGTTCGCAATAACATAGCAGATTTTTTAAAACATGTTTCCCCCTATGGTTTGAAATGTTTTTCCCTTAATGAAAGGAAACCTTTTTTACCTAACTATACCAGCAGCATTATAGCAATATGAACAGAGTGCCACGTTGAAGAAGGAAAGAATTTACCCACAGCTCCAGCTCTCTGGCTAGAAATCAAGCAGCGTCCGTGGGTCTGGGTAGTCCCTATTTGCACACACAGATCATCCTTACAGAGTTATAAGCACAAGGAACATTCCCTTCCAAGGAGCCCCACATGCCATAAAAGTAGCGGCAAAGAGGAGCCTTGTCTGGTGGGTGGCTGCCCGCGAGGCGGCGTCTGGAGGACCTGCTGGAGAGGGAGGCCTTGTTCCGTGCTGTAAAGCCTCACTGTGTGCCCCCTTTCCCCGCCCCTGCCCACCCCACTCTAGCCCCAGCAGCCAGAGGCCAAGATTTTGGCCAAGCAGGCCAGGCTCCTGCTTCCTGCCCTCACAAGCAGGCCTCTGTGGGGTTGCCAGGAGCCAGGGAAGGGGCTGAGATGTGGAACAGCAGATTTCTGTCTGGTCCTGATGCTGGCAGACAGCCCAGGGCAGCCTTGCGAACATCAGACCAGGTACTGGGGGCAGACTGCCAGACAGGAGCATGTTTGAGCCAGAGCGGGACCGCTTCAGACCCGCCGGGGCAGGCCATCTGTGGCCATGGCCTTCTCCTCCAGCTTCTCCGCTCAACTTCTGCCAGTGGGCCCTTTCCCAAAAGACCTGGTCTCTTAGGACAGGCCTGGAGCCTCCATGTGGCACCCAGCAGTCCTTTTCAGATATGAATACCCCTGGGAACAGCCCTGATCCGTGAGAACTTGCATAAATACCAGAACTTGCCAGAGAAGCAATAAGGAGCGTCAACTTTAGACTTCAGGAATTTATTTCTGCGTCCTGCCCTCCTCGTGCAAGTTTGAGGCTCTCTGTACCTCTGTTTCCTCATCTGCAAAATGAGATCCGATAGGCTTGTGGTGAGGAATCAATAATAAACAACACACGCACACACACACACACAAATTAGTGCAAGGAAAATCTGAAACCTAACTAAGGTCTGTGGTCTGGTTAGCAGTACTAGGCTGATGTTCATTGTCAGACTCTGACACAGCGCTGCAGTTACATATGATGTCACTTTGGGGGATGCTGGGCCAAGGAACATGGCCCTCCCTGGAATATCTTGGTGACTTTCTGTGAGTTTGTAACTTTTTTTAATTTTTATTTATTTTTGGCTGTGCTGGGTCTTTGTTGCTGTGCAGGCTTTCCTCTAGTTGTGGCGAGCAAGGGCTACTCTCTAGTTGTAGGGCATGAGCTTCTCAGCGTGGTGGCTGCTTTTATGGAACATGGACTCTGGGGCGCGTGGGCTTCAGTCATTGTGGCTCTCGGGGTCTAGATCCCAGGCCCAGCATCTGTGGCTCTCGGGGTCTAGCTCACAGGCCCAGCAGCTGTGGCTTTCGGGGTCTAGATCCCAGGCCCAGCAGCGGTGGCTCTTGGGGTCTAGCTCACAGGCCCAGCAGCTGTGGCTCTTGGGGTCTAGCTCACAGGCCCAGCAGCTGGGCTCTCGAGCTTAGTTGCTCCATGCATGTGGGATCTTCTCAAATCAGGGATCAAACCTGTGTCTCCTGCCTTGACTGGCAGATTCTTTACCACGGAGTCACCAGGGAAGCCCTAAACAGATCTTTGTTTCTTTAAAAATAAATAAGTATTTACTTTTAAAAGTTGAAAAAGAAAGAAAAATGTGTTAAGGCATGTAAGGCCTCAGGACCAGGCTTGGGGCGTGGCTAGAACCTCGAGTGTTGGGTGAGCTGATGGCGACACAGGTGATCCCTGATCCTGCAGACCGAGGGGAAGCAGGGTTTCTGTGGCCTCCAGGTCCCCTCTGCTTCTCTGCCCTCCCCTTGCCTCCCCTGTCTTCCCCCCAGCCAGCTGATGAAGGGCATTCCCTGAGCACACCTTGCTTTTTCATGCTCTTGAGTTTTGCCCCTGCAGCGCCCTCTGTCTGGATTGCCCCTCAAACCTTCTTGTCTGGTGAGCTTCAGCTCACACTTGCCTTCCTGGGATCTCCCCCGCCCCCTCCACCGCCCCGCCCCACCCCGACCTCTTCCTGGACCCTCACAAGGCTGCAGAGCCATTTTTCTCAAAAACATGGTCCTGCATGGACAGCATCAGTACCAGTGGGAACCTGAGAAAATGCAGGTTTTCCTTCCATGCCCCTGGCCTCCTGCATCAGAAAGTGGGGGTGCGGGAGGGAGAGCCACAGTCTAACAGCCCCCGCCCCCTGTGGCTCTGAGGAGCCTGCTCTGTTGTTGCTCAATTGCTCTGTCGTGTCCAACTCTGTGCGATCCCATGGACTGTAGCCCCCCAGGCTCCTCTGTCCATGGGAATTCCTGGGAGCCCAGGCTTTCTTGGACTTTAACACCAATCCCCACCCCACCCTATCCCCCCAGGCGCTTGTTCAGGTGCAGACAGGGTGGGGCCTGGGAGTCCGCGTTTCCAGCCAGCCCAGGTGATGCAGATGCCGCTGGGCTCCTGGAGGTCACAATCCACATCGCCTTTCCACTGCCCAGGCAGTAGGGACCTGACAGTTTGTTGTTGTTGATGAAACAGTGGGTGGATTTGCAGGGGCTGGTTATCCCAGACTGAGGGGTGGTTCTTCTCATGGAGGGCTAGGGGCCGGAAGCCAGGATCCGTCTTCATGTGACCATGGCTGGAAGAGGGAAAGCTTGTAAGGTGGGGAGGGAAGGGTCAGCTATAGTCTGTGCAGGCAGGCAGATACCGCGCTCTGCCTGGCCCCGTTTCTCCCCTAATGGTGTTTGGGAGTGGAGCCACGGGATGTGACCCCTGGAAGGGACACTCTGTCCACACTTGGAGCAAGCCTCTCTCTTCCTCCCCGTGTTTAAATGTTTATTTATTCTCTAAATGTGTGCTGAAACTGAGTAGAGCAAAGACATGTTAGTGGGCAAAACAGATTCCCTCTCTGCCTCAGACAGTGTCACCGTCTGATTTGGAGACAGATGTCAGTCATTAAACGAGGCACTGATAAGTGTGGTGAAGTGAAGGCTGAGCATCCTGAGGCTTTCCACTATGAAGCCTGACCAGGGAGGGGCAGCAGAGTGTCCCTGGGGAAGTGACATTTAAGCTAAAGCAAGGACGTGGAGACTGGAAGCAGCACGTGCAAAGGTCCTGGGCTCAGTAGGAATTCATTGCTACTCATAATGACTGGAGAGAAAGCCAAGAAACAGGAGAGAGTGGAGAGGGGCCGAGGAGGAGGGCAGGGGCCGTGTCTTACAGGGCTCTGCAGGCTGCAGTCAGAATTCTGTCTTTATCTTCAGAAAAATAGGGAGAATTGGAATGATTTTAAGTGAAGAAGTAGCATCTGATTTGTCTTTTCCAAGGATCTCTCTGGCTGCCAGCGGGAGAAGGGATGGATGGGCAGGTAGAGTTTGTGACGGGGCCTAGTCAGACATCATCTGCAGCTCTCATCCTGTTGCAAGTAATAGAGGAGCTGGAGAGAAGTGGATGTGGCCAAGGGAGACCTAGAACTGAGTAGGGGATTGGAATTGGGACAAGAGGAGGACGAGGTATCCAGTAATCCAGTTCGGTTGCAGCTCATTCCTAAAGGTAGAACCTGGCAGTTTTAATCTAATCCTATCCTCATAGAGGTGATACGTTCCTGCCACCAGCCTCCAACCCAGCTGCCTTTGAGCTCACATCACATTTCTTCTCTGCTTCTCCTTTTTCCCTGGGGTCCCTCCACCCATATACCTGTGAACCTATGCATTTTGCTTTCTCTCTCCATAACCTCCCTAAGCATCCTCTAAGGGTTGTGTTCAGATGCTAAAGAGAAGCATGGGTTTTGCCAACTCTAAGCCCAAACCACAAACCCACAGCTTAACTCCATACCTGTTCATCTTCTCGACTGCAGTGGCTCATCCACAAAATAGGGAGATTAAACCATTTGAAATGAGAAGGATCCCTTTGGAAGGAGAGGGACAAGAGGCAGGTTGAGGGGGCGAGTATTTACTGCGATCTTCGCATGAAATCTTCAGGGCTGGAAAAATAGTTTCTCAGAAAAGCCGCCATCTTCACAAGGCAGAGCACAAATGAAGCACTATCCGACGGTTTCAGAGAAACTGAGCTGGTGTCTGTCTTAGACAACCTCTCTCCATTCATTCATCATGAGTGAGGCCGGGCTGCAGCAGCGAAGGCAGGCGGGGATGGCTCACTCCCGTGCCCTCGAGCCTCAGCCCTTGCCAGCAGGTAGTTGTTGAGTGAGGGCCCACTGTGTGTCAGGCACTTCTCAACCAGGGGCCATGGTGCCCCCAGAGGATGCTTGGCAGAGTCCAGAGGCAGGTTTGGCTGTCATAGCTGGGATGCAGAGTGAGAGATGCTCCTGACGTTTGGTGGCTGGAGGCCAGGGATGCTGTTCAACATCCTACAGTGCGTAGACTGCTCCCCAACCATCTGCCCCCAAACGCCAGCAAGACTGAGGCTGAGAAACCCTGGTGTAGACCCCTTGTGCTTCCCTGAGCCTCCCTGAGCCTCCACTGGGCAAATACCTTTAGAGCTCTCCTTCATGCTAGGCTCTGAGTGGGCCTTTGGTTTTCCATGAACCTTCATTTCTTGTCATTCACATTTGCGTCCCTCTGTCCCCATCCACCCAGATTCACTCGGCACCAGCCGTGGCAGGAGGCACCGTGCTAACCACATTTCCTATTTTACCTATAATCCTCACGGCTGTTAGAGGAAATAGACATTATTTTCCCCACAGAAAATAATGAATTCCATTTACTGAGCCTCTCTTGTGTGCCAGGCACAGGGGGAGATACTGATTTCTACAGCTCACAGCACCTCAGGCTTGAATTAGGTTCTATAATCCCATTTATTGCAAAGTTGGTGTTTGAATGAGAGAAGGGTCTTGGTCAAGTCCACGTGCCTGGGAAGTGGGAAGGAAGCTAGCGACTGAGGGCATCTTTGGGTTGGTTTGCGGGAACATGGGCAGGTATCTTAAGACTAAACCAGCCTGTGAGGAGGCGGACGGAGTTTCATTCTTCTCTGCACCCCGGCCACCTTAGACGAGCCAGGGGAGCAGTCCTCCCTCACTCATAGGGGGGAGTGGGGAGCAGGTCAAGGGGAGGAGCTCTGTGGGGAGAAGGGCCTGCCCTTCTGGGCTGTGCCCCACGTTTCATAGTACAGGGATGTCACATAGCAACTTTTAAGGCATGTTTCGTCAACTCCGACACACTGCTGACATACTGATCTGGATCTTCGTTGTGTAGGGCAAGAGGGCTGTGTGCATTTTAGGATGTTTAGCAACCTGGCCTCTTCCTACTAGAAAGCAGCAGCACCCGACCCTTCTTCCCTGAGTTGTGAAAATCAAAAATGTCTCCTGGTATTTCCAAATGTCCCCTAGGAGGCAAAATTGCCCTGCTCCCCCAAGTCAAAGACCACTCCCCTGAAATAAGCAGGTAGGAAACAAAAGCACGGCCCAGAGGGAGAAGTTGATGACTCGAAGGATGATAGTGAGTAGTGGTGTCTAAGACTGAACTCTGGCCCCCTGGTCTCCCAGCCAGTGGAGCGCCCAGGATGTGGGCAGCCATTTTGGGAGGTTGGGGTCGTGGACGTGTCTGAAGGAATGGGCCACCCTTCTCAACCCCCAACACCCCGTCACCCTGTTACAGAGCCTTCATGCTCTCCCACTCCTCACGGCCCACTGTGGGCTCTTAAGTGATGCCAACAGACTGGCTGATGGACGTGCTGCGGCTCCATTACACCGACCCTGCGTTGGATATCACCCAGAGGAGCAGTGCATCTGCTGTGTCTAACGCCCAATGGCAAGCCTTCCCTGTTATCCCTTGTGAGCGTCTTTATTTTAGAGACTTCCGGGCATCAACCCCTCTGTAGACCCAGCAGACGAAGGCTGAGCACTATCGGCCCATCACTGCCCACTCTTCAGAAGCCATCCTCACCCCTGCTGGGCACTCCCTCCAGGAGCAACTGCCCAATTGAATCCCACTTATAGACTCAACCTCCTAGGGTGCAGGAAGGCCCCTGGGCATGGAAGCCATCCAAGCCCCGATCAATCACTTCTTTTATTCAGGGCAGAGTTACAAATGGGCCAGAGTCATTGGAAAGATTTTCCACCTCACTGGGCAGAGAAACCCTTATGAAAGGTGTATTGATGGATCCCCTTGTACCAGGATGTTACTGGTCTCAGAAAAGCAGGAAATAAGTATCTGCTGGCTCTCATTCTGCCACAGAAACCCTCTTTCAGGTCAAATTTCCTCTGTGCCCAAGCACATTTGATTTAAATCATTTCACTGCAAAACATAAATAAAATAGAGATGACTGCTGTAATGAAAAAGAGAAACACCCCAGTGATGTAGTTTTGGCATCCAGAAAATAGGACGTTAAAACTACAGGTTCATATAACTAACGGGTTCTCAGGCCCCAGGCACTGGCCCACTTATTTCAGGCAGCACAAGCGAGTAACCATCCGGACGTGTACCACCAAAGTGATCAGACTCTCAGCTTCAAGACTCAGCTGTGACTCACTTCATCTGTGTGACCTCGGTCAATCATTGCCTCTCTGCACCTTAGACTCTTCCTCTGTATAATGAGGAGGCTGGAATACATGCCTCTAATATCCTTTGGCTTCATGAAAGTAAGAACATTTATGAGCTGGAAACTCAAGCGTGCTGCTGCTGCTAAGTCGCTTCAGTCGTGTCCGACTCCGTGTGACCCCATAGACGGAAGACTGGGGACTGATGTTCCATTTCCTCAAAGGATCGCTGTCCTTGCGAATGGTTTGGAGATATTGTTGTAGACTAAACGTTTGTAACCCCTGCCTCCTTGCAAATTCATATGTTGAAGCCCTAACGTGCAATGTGATGGTATTTGGAGATGGAGTATTGGGGTGGTGATTATGGTTCAGCAAAGTCGTGAGAGTGGATTCCTTGTGTTGGGGTTAGTGTCCTTGTAAGTAAAGGAAGCTCTCTGACAATGGTGTGAGGACGCAGCAAGAAGGCAGCCATCTGCAACCCAGGAGGGGGCTCTCACCAGCACTGCCAGGCTGGCACCCTCATCTCAGGCTCACCTACCTCCACAACCGGGAAGTAAGCGAAGACACCCAGTGGTATTTTGTTACAGCAGCACAAATGGTCCAAGGCAGAGGGATTCCTGCAAGTTGTGAGCTTTCAGAGGTGTATACAAAAGGGACTTTTAAAAGGTTCTGTTCATAGCCAGTGTTTCAGAAGTGCCTGTACTGCATAAAGTGAAACACACACGTCTGGTGGCATTGTATCCTACTTGGAGTTCAGTTTTAAAAGTCAGCAAAAATCCTGTGTGGTCTGAATGTTCGTTCTCTCGTGTGTTCTCTCTCCTCCCTCATTCTTCCTCTCCACTTCTCACCTTTCCCCCCATTCTTTCACTCTTCTCCCCTCCCCAGTGACCTCCATTTGAATTCTCTTCATTCAAATGCACCTATGGTGTACCCCCACCTGTCTGAGCTCGGGCTTGTTCCAACAGAATTCCAGAGACTGAATGGCTTATGAACAGCAGACCTTTTATCTCTCACATTTGTGAAGTCTGGAGGTCTGAGTTCAGGAGGCAACACAATCAGTTTCCCTATCTTTGGCCTCAGACTTTGCATTGTGTCCTCACATGCCAGGAAGAAGGCAGGAGCTCCCTGGGATCCCTTGTATAAAAGGCACTAATGCTGTTCATGGGGGCCCCACCCTCATGACCTAAACACCTCCCAATGCCCTCCCATTGTGGGGATTAAGATTGTAACATGAATTTAGGTGGGAAACAAATGTTCAGCCCCTAAAACCACCACATGTTATCTCCTAACAAGGCCCGAGGAGTGACGGGTGAGCACAGCCAGGTTCGAAGCAATGAGTAAGCACGCCTACCTGGCTCCCCATGGCTGCCCGAGTATCTGTAGGAAGAGGGTCGGCACACAGGACTGACTGTTTCTCACATGTGTGGTTTCCAGATCTGGCTATTTTCATCTGGAAATAAAAGTTCTCACGAAGCCAGAGCCTATCGTGTTATCGTTATGAATGCTTTAGTAGAGCAACACTTCACCTGTTCAGCAAAAAAGGTATTCTGCTCTATAAATAAATGTCCCAGAAAACAAAAGCTGACCCCTGTAAGACACAGACACAGACACACACGTTAGTTGAGTTGTCTTCCTGGAAAATGTGTCACGTCTTCTAGGCTTTGTCAAACGTGGTCTGAAGAACAATATGCAAAGTGTCCTCGCTGGCATCATCGTTGTCATCATTGACTGTTGTGCTTGTGCTGTGGTTCTCTGATGCCTGAAGGAGTTAACAAGGTGTGACAGAGCCCCTTGCCCATCCACTGAGTGGCCCCCTCCCTCTGCACCTTGATTCCGCTCTCTCATCCCTTCCTGTTAGCATCCTTCTCAGTATACTTGCTTCTGAGAAGTATGCTTCTCAGTATACTTTATTCATCTCCCCCCATACCAGCCTTCCTCTCCTGTCCTCTCATTCACACACACATACACATTCTCATCTGCCATCATCAAGAATCCAGAAGGACATCGTTTCCAGGAATCAGAGAAAGTGAATAGATTAGCAACCATAGATTTATACTCACATTGGACATGTGAACTTGAACCCCAGTCTGAGAAATGACCAGGTGGTCCTGATGCCAGGAACTGGATGGACGTCGGAGTCAGTCATGTGCAATGGGGGAGCACACAGGGTGACTGGGTGTGCCTGCTGCTGACCCTGGAAAGTGTGGCTCTGAAAGTGTACGTGGGCTTGGGATCAGGACCTCGTAGCCACCAAAACGCCGTGACCCTGCCTTTTCTGGGTTTGTGGCTCTGTCCTGGGTGAGTGTGCCAGGAATCCCTGCGGAAGAAGGTCAGAGCCACGACCTCACCTCTCCTCTCCGCTGCAAAGTTGGGGAACGTGTACACACTTCGGTTTACTTCTCTCTGCGTGCTCTGTGAACACTCGGTGGAAGCAGACACTTCCTCACTCAGTTTTACTGGCCAGGTGCAGAGAAGGAACTGGGACTTGCTTAACTGGTCCTACAACTTCACTGACAACCCATCCAGTTCCCAGGACTTTTGGGAGAGGAAAAAAAAAAAAACCTCAACCTGTGGATTTACTAGGTTTTGGCAGGTGATACATTTGGACGTAGATTTACAGCAGGTTTAGGGCCAAGAGCACATGTCAGCTGTTTCAAAGGAGCTGAGAGCAGGAGTCAGCTGAAATGAAACGTGTTACAGTCTCTGAGTGCTTTCTCCTTCCCGGTCCAAATCCGGGGTCCGTTATTTCACACCGCACCTGTGCTACCCACACGGGGCTTCCGTAACCCATCCACGGAGAACAAGCCCTTAGTAACAGCTTTAGTGGGGGGAGAGGGGAAAAAGACATACGGCTAAGGATGTGCATCTCTGCATCTGAGCCTACATCTGCCATTTCCTCTGCCTGGAGCCCTGCACCAAGTTTGGTAGGCTCACTCCCTCCACTGGTTCAGATCACCTTCTCGGAGAACCCATCCCCACAGCACCACTTGTAAACTACAAACTTCCACTGTCCTCTGTCCCTCCTCTCTGCTTTGTTTTTCTGTGTAGCTGTTATTAGCAACTGACCTACTATGTGCTGATGCTGCCTGCTTCCCCCATTCCCATGTAAACTTCATGCAAACCTGACATTATGTCTTATGGACTATATATATATATATATATATATATATATATAGGCATATCCTGCAATGCAGGAGCCCTGAGTTCGATCCCAGGATTGGGGACATCCCCTGGAGGAGGGCATGGCTACCCACTTTAGTATCCTTGCCTGGCGAATCCCATGAAGAGAGGAGCCTGGTAGGCACAGTCCATAGGGTTGCAAAGAGTCGGACAAAACTGAGCAACTAAGCTCAACACACATTTGTACACGTTGTTGTTGCTGTTCGGTTGCTAAGTCACGTGCAACTCTTTGTGACCCCATGGACTGCAGCATGCCAGGCTTCCTTGTCTTTCACTATCTCCCAGAGTTTGTTCAAACTCATGTCCATTGGGTCAGTGATGCCATCCAACCATCTCATTCTCTGTCACCCGCATTCCCTCCTGCCCTCAATCTTTCCAAGCATCAGGGTCTTTTCCAATGAGTCGGCTTTTTGCGTCAGGTGGCCAAAGCATTTGTACACATATATTTATATACATGTGTAGTTCACAAAAATGGTTTGTTCTTATATCCTGAGGTCTGCTACATCACTGATCCTCAACAAATATGAGTTAACAAATCATATGTACACAGTGACTTCAAGATAAACCTCAATTTCAGAAATGGTAAAATAAAGAGAACAAAATATGTTCATCTTAAAATCAAGAGAATAGAGTGAAATATCCTGGAAAAATGCCTCTATTACTTAGATCAACTAGTCATACTGATTCCTGGAATCAGCATGAAGAGGCTGAACGTACTTTAAAGACGTGCTGGAGTGAAATTGTTCCTCTTCTTACTCCCAGCCTTTGTAGTTATCAGTAGTAAGGAGAATAAACCAGTATGGTGGGCGCCTGTGTTCTAGGCTTATTTCTGAGGGCTTCTATGCATTCTCCCGTGGAATCCCTACAATGGCATGCTTATTGTGCCAATTTAATAGAAGAGAATACTGGGGTCTCAAGAGGGCATCAGAATTTCATTTTCGTTGGTTTAAGCATTTTTAAGTACTCACAAATGAAATGTGGGCTGGGCAGACTCTCTGTAAGGAGCCAGATAGTCAACATTTGGGGCTTTGTGGGCCAGATGGCCGCTGTCACAACTACGCAGTGCTGCTGTGTCGCTCTCCAGCAGTCGTGGACGACGTGTAAACGAACAGGTGCGCCTGGGTTCCAATAAAACTTCACACAAAGCAGCTGGCAGGTCAGACTGGGCCCAGCAGGTAGAGTCTGCTGATTTCTGAGTGAAGTGTAATCTTCATGAGGGCAAAGGACCCTGTCATTTTTTTAGTTCATCACTGTATCCTGTGCGGGGGACACAGTGCTTTGCAGTGGTAGGTCTTGAATGAATGAATGAAGAAACCAGGGTGCTGTGGGCTATCAGTCTATTGAGACCCCATGGCTAATGCTCCCTTTTCCTCTCCATACATACACTTCTCTGCTCTCCCCTTGACCTTCTCTCCACCCTGCCTCTCCTCCTTACCACTCCAAGCTCAAGGGCCAGCCCCCCGTCTTCCCAGCCTCCCTCAGAAGGCTCCAGGGAGTTGGGCGACATGGTCCCATGGGTTCTTCTGCCAGCGGTGGCTTCTTCTGGAACCTCTTGGAGTTCTATGTGTACTGACTGATCTCTTCACACCCCTCCCTATTCTAGGGAGGGGTGTATGGCAGTCGCTAAAACAACGGAAGATTGCGTAGATTAAAATGAGGCCAAAGGAAGGAAACACGAGGTTGGGGCCTTAACTTGGAGTCAGAACTGACCATGAAACTCAGGCCATGAAGACCTCCCTTATAGCGGAACTGGAGATTTGGTTCCAGGCTTTCTATCAGCCGGCAGGGAAAGCAAACCTCCTCCCTTCTACCACTCTGTGTCCAAACAACTGGCGCAGATAGTGGCTCATGGCAGGTGGAGCTGTTCTCAGTGCTCATGTCGGTAGGAAGTGTCTGCTGGGACTCACAAGAGGCCAGTGTGTGGGCAAAGGAACAGCAGCTCTAAGGCTTCCTCATGGTGGACATGCTGGGAGCTCCTGGCCGTCTGCTACCCCGATCCCTGGACTGGACTCGCCATCTTGCACTGATGCTCGATGGAGGGAACACATCTGGGTATCTGGGTGTGGGTGGACCAGGCAACCCCAGACTGAGATTTCAGGGCAGCTTCATGAACACCTGAGCCCTGTGGTCTCTGCGCACCCCTAAGGCACTGAGTGGAAGCTCTGAGTCAGGGAGACCAGGTAAACACCTCTGGCTCTGCTCTTGACCTTTGGCCTACTCCCGTCACTTCTTTGGATCTCACGCTTGTCATCTGAGAAATGGGCGTTGATATTAGTATTCAGCATCTGGATGAAAAGACAGCCTGGTGTGGCTTCTGCAGCTCACACTTTGTTCAGGCCTCACAGCAACGTTGCAAGGTAAATGTCATTCCCATTTGCCTCATGCTGCTGAGTGCTTTAGATCAGGGCTCCTCAACCTTTTTTTTATCATTAGCACCCTCCCAGGAAGAAAAATTTAATTTAATTTAAATTCTCCCTAGTGAGAGCAATTAAATAATAAGGGATAAGATGGATCAGGTAGAGCTGAGCCTTGGAGGACCACACACCATTGTAATAGCTAAGAATTTTTTCACCACCTCATCCTTTGAGTCAGTGTTTGCCCATTGGCAGGGTGGGGGGAATAATATCACCCCTTGAGCATGCGTGTTTTAGACATACTGCTGCTTCTTAACAAGTCCAAGTGACAGAGGAAGAAACTGAGGTCCAGAGAGGGACAGTAACCTGCCCCAAGTCCCACAGCTGGAGAGAGAGAATTGGAATTCAATCTTAGAGAGTCAGCCAGGCCCAAGCCGTGGCTAGAGTGCCTGGAGCCATGTACCAAGTAGCTGCAGCTCTGTTCTGCATCTTGCTTTTTTCACTGATCTGTGTACCTCGTCACTCCCCTGTTTCAGTTCCTGTAGACTCACCTCGTTCTTCCTATTGCCACGTGGTGTTCCATTTGCATCAGCATAGCCCAAGTTACTTATCCAGGCCACAGCTGACGAGGGCTGGGGTTATTTCCAGCCTCTTGCAATTACAAACTCGGCTGTAACAATCCTCCCTGCATGTGTGACATTTTACTTAAGTGCAAGCAACCCTGAAGGTTAAATTCCTAGACACGGAATCACTGCACACTTGCGCAAAGATAGCATTTTGGTTGGGAGTGTGGAAACAGCTCCACTGAAATTCTTACCGAGCCATCCAAGGTCAATTGGACCACTTTCTTAGCTTCTAAGCTACTGTTTTGACCCCCACATCCTGCCTGACCTGGTTATTGATTTAGACGTGGGCTCCCCACCCCTCCACCCCTGCCACCTTCCATGCATTTGGTCACCGGATTGTCCTCGTGTCATCTGGTATTTCCCTACGAGGCTTTGCACGGTTATTTTTGAACTTCACCTCTCATCTCATTAAAAGAAAGCCTGGGCAGCCAGCTTTCATTCCTGCTGCCTGGGTACATGCTTTGAAGAGGGCTTGGAAGGAGGCGACACATAGCTTCTCCCGGGTCTTGGTGCCTCACGGGTTGTGGGGAGAGTAACATCCTTGCCATGCTGCTGGTCCTTTTGAAGCTTTCTCTAAGAGCTGCATCTCCCTTGGTCTGCGTTTATAAGGGATGGGGCTGTGCTTTGGCAGTCAGGGAGATCTAGCAAGAATGGTCCTGCTTCCATGTCTGCAGGGGGCAAATTACAGCTACTTCTCCTAGACCTTAGTGGTCGAGTTGCCGTGGCTGAGTCAAGACTAAATTGAACTTAGCTACCATGATCTCAAGTTAGAAAACCATGGGAAGGGGACTGGAAGCTCCTGGAAGTTGCCTTCAGCCTCTCTCTGCAGCAGTGTGGGCTGTGGTTAAAGTCTGCTGCGCTGTTAAAATCATCGGGGTAATTAAACCCAATGGTGTTGGACAGTGGTTTGTTCTGTACATCCCTTGAGGAAGAGCTGGTGCGCAGGGTGGAGGGGCATGAACGGGGTTTGGTGCAAATAGAACCCTCTAACCTATTTGGTTGAGCAGCCTGGCTGTCGCTGTACTGCGGCCCCACTCCCACGCTGTCTACTGTCTTCTCCAAATCACCTGGGCTCATGAAACGTGGCGGCCAGGCTGACAATTGCGTGTCGCTGGGTTCCACTGTGGTGGTGCGGTTAACCATGCTTTCTCACTCTGTCCGGAGCACATGAGGTGCATAGGCAACAAATGTTTACCTGATTCCTGTTAGGTACTAGGGAGTGTTTATAGACCAGAAGCAATAAAGTGGCCTGCATTCTAGTTGGAGGACACAGCTAGTAAGCAAATATGCAACATCCGGGATATAAGGGACCCAGGAAGGAACATAATAATAGGGATAGAAAATGCCTGTTGTTGACTGAGGGGAGCTTCTGGGAGATGTCTTCTGAGCAGTTTCCTGAAGAGTAAACCATGAGGATATCTAGGGGGAGATTGTTTCCAGGTGTTGAGAGCAGCAAGTGCAAAGGCCCTGAGGTCAGTTACCGCATTTACCTTGAGAAGCACCACTTTAAGGTCTGCAAAGGGCATCACAGGCGGTCAGAGCTGAGGGATATTCAGTCAAGCCTCTACCCTATAGGATGAAGACTGAGGCCAGAGCAGGGGGAGCTGACTCCCCAAATCAGACAGTTGCTAACAGAATAATTTTTCAGGACAATTGACTCCTGTCTTCACGCTTTGAGGGGCCTCCGGGGTCATGCCAGTCAAGCTGGTTCAACTTCTAACATCTCCATTTACCAGCTGTGTGGCTTAAATTACTTTATGTCCCTGAACCTCAGCTGCCTCATCTGTGAAATGGGAGTAATGAGGTCACTTACTTTCGGACTTGCTGTGAGGCTTAAGTAACACACGGACTCAATGTGTGATGTGCAGTGGCTTAGTCTCTAGTGAACCTCAGGGCCCCAAACTTCTTGGTATTGACCCGGACACCGTGTACCCCCGCCCACTCCCTCACCCCCAGGTAAGACACCATCCTTCCTTAGGAGGCTGTCGTGTGACCCAAAACACATTTTGCGTTTGTTTGAATTTTTCTTCGGGGGCTCTGTTTCCCTGATGGAGATTTTTGGCAAGTGCGGCAGGGATGGACATGCTTCTGCTTCCTGCTCGGTAAAACAGAGCAGTAAGGCTCATGGCTGGCAGCAAGGCTCATAGCTGGCAGCAAGGCTCACACCTGAGAGCCAGGTGTGTTCCAAGGACTTGGCCTGGGAGCACACATGGGAAGTTCCATGTGCTCTGTATGTGGTGGTGTCACTCACACATGGAGAAAAAGAGGATTCCACTCCCTGGCTAAGAGGTGGTTTCATCCCTCTAAATTGCAGCATTCTGTTATTAAAATGAGACGCCTGAGACTTCCCTGGTGGTCCAATGACTAAGACTCTGAGCTCCCAGCGCAGGGGGCCCGGGTTTGATTCCTGGTCAGGGAACTTGATCCCACATGCTGCAACTAAGAGTTTGCATGTCACAACTAAAAAGAGCCAGCATGCCTCAACTAAGACCGGCATACCTATGGCCAGTTCACGTTGATGTATAGCAAAAACCATCACAGTACTGTAAAGTAATTATCTTCCAATTAAAATTTCAAAAAAAAAAAGACCTGGCACAGCCAAATAAATATTTTTAATGGGACACCCTATACCACATTGGGTTGTTATGAGAATTCAAGAAGATAGTAAGTCTAAATATTTAGTTCAGCATCCAGCACCCTGGAATCAGTAAATATGATTCTGTCTTCTCCATTCTTTCCCTTCCCGGTCAAAGTGATTTCCAAGAGTAATTCCCAGTTATTGCTGTTCGGTTCCATTTCACAGATGAGGAAACTGAGTCTCAAAAAGGTTAGACTATTTAACACAGTCAAGAAGTGAAGGAGCCAGGGTTTGAACCCTGGTGGTGTGACTCCAGCCTGGAGAGCCTTCCTCTGCCCTTCCCCATCTCAAAGCCCCCTCTGGATTTTTACTGCCTTGATGGGATTAATCCATGAGCTGACCGAGGAAGGCCAGACCGCGGCCACTAATCTGTCCTTCTCCATCTTTGGTGTGAGCTAAAGAGTCAGCCCAGCCCTGGAAAAATCCACCCCCATTTGGCCCCGGGCTCTGGGCTCCTGGCCCCAGCTGACCTCATCCCCAGTGATCCCCGCTGACATTCATGTCAGATCCACTGCACAGTTTTATTTTCAGAGCCTCTTAGATGTCTTGCACGTCTAATTCCTCATCCCATGGGGCCGTGGCTAATTAGCCTTTGATTATTCACAAACACAGAGGAAGGAATGGGGCCTTGAGTCCTCCGTGCTTTAATCACTCACATGAAACCCAGGCAAGACTGTCAGTTTTTGGAAGTGGTTTGGCCAGGATTTGAAAATCAGATGAAAACATTCAAGAGATCACTAGTGAGGCCCCTGCCCTCAGTCTTCTCGTGGGGAAAAGCAAATGCTGAGCTGCTCTCCTCCGGCTCCCCCATCACAGCCCCGGGTCCTGGCAAGCATGTTTTTAATTGTTGATTTTTGCTTTTTTTCACTTGGGAAGATTCTGGCCACCTCCATGTCACTGCAGCCAGCTTTCCAAGAAGTTCCTTCTGTTGTCACCAGGCCAGAGACAGCTGGCCTCCTTTTAGGTTGTACATAAAGTAGGACATTTCCTAGCCAGGAGTTCCACTGTGTGCTTTTGGCAGGAAGAAAGGTCCCCTTTCTTTCATTCTGACTCTATTTATGGGAGAAAGGGTTCTAAAGGAGATGAAACACCTTTCGACTTACGATTTGTGTTATCATCGGTGCAGGTATAGGGTTGCTCATTCATTTAACAAATAATCTCAAGTCACTCAGGACTAAAACCAAAGTCCTTCCACGGATCTAGATTTGCCCTGGGTGACGTACTGGCTGGATAGTATCTGCTGAGCCATCCTGTGCAGAGTCGGGGGAGGGGGGTCTTCCCTGGTGGCTACGACAGTGAAGAATCTGCCTTCAATGAGGGAGACCCGGAGTTTAATCTCTGGGTTGGGAAGATCCCCTGGAGGAAGGAATGGCTGCCCACTTCCGTATTCTTGCAAGACAGAGGAGCCTGGACAGCGTGGACAGAGGAGCTTGGTGGGCTACAGTCCATGGGATCGCAGAGTTGGACACTTCTGAATGACTAACACTTCCACTTGTTTTTCCTGGGCAATGTAGGAGGTTAGCAACTTCCCTGGCCTCTGCCCACTAGATGCCAGGACCTGCCACCCCCAGCTGTGTCAACTGAAGATATCTCCAGACATGCAGGATGTCCCTTGAGGGGTGACACTGCCCCACTGAGAACCAGGGTTCTTGAAGGCGTTTCGGGGTCTAACCCCCACCCCCTTGCTCTGAGAGAGTCTTCTATTTCTCATTCTTTTACTTCCTCCGTTCCATCCACACTGGCCTCCTTGTTGGTCCCCACTGGCAAGGTGAGCCACACCAGGCACACTGTCACCTCAGGGCCTTTGCGCTGCAGCTCCATCTTCCTGAAGTGTTTTTCCCCAAAATATCCATACAGCCTGCTCACTCACCTCCTTTAAGCCTCTGCATAAATCCTACTCTCTCTGTTGAAAGTCTGCCTTGAACATTCTTTTAAAAGTTGCCCCCCACTCAGCCTCCTAATGCCCCTTTAAGCATGTTCTTTTGTCGTTGATTTTTGCTTTTTTCACTTGGGAAGATCCTAGCCACCTCCATGTCACTGTAGCCAGCTTTCCAAGAAGTTCCTCTCTCTCTTGTTCTGCTGTCTCCCCACTCGTTATTACTATTACTGTGATTATTTACTGTTCTCTTGATGTTCGAATCCAGTTCCACGAAGGCGAGAGTTTTGTCTGCTTTCTTCACAGATGCCTCCCAAGCCCTTGGATAAGTCCTTCTTTTGTGACGTAGTTCTCCTGTGCCTGCTGTATACACACACCAGGCATTATGTGGACACCAGGAAGAGAAGGGTGTACATGTTGATCAGGGTCCTGCCCTAAAGGAACTCAGAACTGGCATCATGAAGATCGGACTTGCCCAGAGCTAGAGGATCATGTTCCCCGGTGCCACAGAAATAAGGAACGTGGGCTGGGCAGATAGAAGTCGGGGCCCTCCCCCAGGGCCGCAGGTGACAGGGCTGAGTTTGGGGCTTTTCTCCCTGCCCCCTTCCCCAGGCCTCCCCACGTGACTGTGGCCGTGGCCAGGCCGTGTCCCCTGGAAGTCCCCGCAGCCAACCTCCTGTGGGCCTCATTGATATTCAGGCTGCCCCTCGCTCTGAATAAACATTTCCCTGCCATCTTCCCTTAGGCAGCAGCTTTTGTCTGTGGCCTGAGAGTGTCAGAAAGGCGATAAAAATAGTGTTTAGTTACCTGCACTCTGCTTATTTTGTACTTTCCAGCAGTAACACGTCTTCTGACATGTCAGGTCGACCAGCAAGCTCATCATTTCTCCCCAGCGTAGCATGGCCTTGAGACAGCCTCCTCTGAGGTGCGTGTCATCCGACCGGCACCTTCAGCTGTCAGGGACACCAACCAGGCTGGCCCAGCCCAGCCACCTCCCCTTTCCAGAAACCTCCCCTTCTGTCCGCTATCTTTGTCAGCAACCCATAAAGAATGGGACAGAAACAAGTGTAGAGGCTGTGTCAGGCAGAGAAACCCATGCTCGGGGACCACCCTGACCCTGGTAGAGGCTTTTGCATGCAACCGCAAGACTCCTTTGGGGACTCCTAATGACATTGGCTGGAACATTTGCTTTCTGTTAATTTTCTCCATCAGTTGGTGGCTATCTTTGTTCCCATATTGCAGATGAGTAGAGTGAGGTGCAGAGATGAAGTGACCAGCTCAAGATCACCCTAGGCTTGAGCAGTAGGAGGTGGAGCCAGGGTCCCAAGCCCCTCCTGTCGGAGCTGTCCTGACATCTCCCACCCACGCTGAGGTCTCCAGGGTGTCTTGCCTGCAGCTGGTTTATGATGGCCTTTCTGAATAGCAAACAATGGTCACTAATGTTTACTCTTAAGAGAGAGATTCTTTTTGCACTTAAAATCTTTAAGTAAGAACCCTCCAGCCTCTGATTTGGGAGTAAATACATAGCTTTCCACCTCTCAAGTGTCGCATTACTTAATTGGTACAACTATCCTAAGGGGACCACGGTGGCTTTGCTAAGTGGTGGTTACATTAGGGAGATGCTCGAAGGTCAGGGGAATGAGAGATTAAAGAGCAGTTGTTGAGTATTAAACAGAGATTTCTGGAGCTGTCTGAAGGCATTCAAGTTGGGATGGCAGATCCCTGTCCTGCCCACCCCTCCTCCCTCCTTGTTTCCCAGAATCTCCGGACATCAGCTAGAGAGCGGACAGGGAATCTGCTTCCCCATGTCCTAGGGCAGTGTTCTCCTAAAAGGGCTGCTCTGCCACTAAGAGCTTGGGGGCAGACATGCATTCTCTGTTCCCCTTTGCACACAGCTGCAGATCTGAAACTTGGCCCTGGAATGCTCCCTTGTGGTACAGGAGCCCGACTCAGTTTACAGCTCCATCGCATGGAGCCAGCGGAGCAGTGAGTGCCAGAGGCTGGTCCCTGCCTCTCACATGCAGTGCCCCACGTGGCCCTCTCAGTGCTTGGGGCTAAGGTCAGTTGGACATGCCTTACATCCTTTCCCCGGAGGAACGGGATAGGGCATGGAGAGAAGTGGAGAGTGGGTTACGTTATCCCCAGCTGCCTCACTTTGTACAGAAAAGGGTTTCAGAAAAATTGTGTGGCCCAGTGGAGATGATATCAGCCTAGACACACGTTTTCTCATTCGCTTCCACTTTAAAGTCAGCGATTTCTCTGCTTCACTTCTGATTGCTATTCTGGTGGCACAGTCTCCTCCCGAAGAGATTTTAGGCTTCTCCTTCATCTCCAGTCTGCTCATGTGATGCTCGGTAAATAAACACTTGACTGTACCAGGGATGCAGGCATGCAAACCAGCCAACTTGTCTGATTTCAGAAGCTTTTCTGCAGAGCCCTGCAGCAGGTCATTCTAAATCAGCTCAGCAGATGTGAAGACAAAACTAACACACAGAAAACACAACACAATCAGAGTCGATAACACTGAAAAATGAGGGGTGGCAGTCTTCCTTTTTTGCAAAAATGAGGAACCCCATGTTTGACACAGAAGCAAATAACTAGCTTTGTTTCCCTCTTTGCAGTGTCTGCTAGGAAGCTCAGAGACAGAATTCATACCTCTCACAAGTGCCCAGGACTTGTGGTAATTTTCTGGTTGCTTACCAAGTTCCTGTTGGCAAGTTAAATTTCCTATTTCTTGATTCCCTTCCTTACTTCCGCCTGCCTCCTGTGCTTTGTCTGTGTAATTTTTGGTCAGTGGAACAGTGTGTTTTGCTTAAGCTTGTTGTACCGTGAAAGAGCAGGGGTAAGTAGCTATTGAGATTAAAATACAGTTTGCGGCTATGTCTTTTGTGTGTACTTGCCTTCTATTTAAGCATGTTTTGTTCCCTGCGCCTCTTCGCAGTGTACTCCAAATGTGAGGACTCAAAGCTTATTTTGGTCTTCAGAACTCTAGGAAAGCACCACTCAGAGGTCTCACTGGCCTTGGAATGTGTAGACACTCTACAAGGTGGGCACCGAACGCCCAATCCTGAGCCAGATCCGCACCCATTTATCGACTCTGGGCAGAAAGTCCAGGATGTGTGGTCCTTTCTTGAAAATGTCACTAAGGGACTGGGGACTGTGGGCAGGGCTTTTCCCTTCCCTGGGCCTCAGTTTCCACATCTCTATAATATAATGGCAAACAATTACCCCTACCTGCTGACGTCATAGGTCCCATGTCTTACATGCCATACATCAAATGAAACTCCTTTTTAAAACAAGGCAGTTGGCAGGTGGCCCAAGGATGGCTGGGATTTAGTGGCAGATCCAGAGGTGTTGACAAACACCTGGACATTGTCACCACCCACACAAATATGACCTTCGCTAGGTCAGTCGTTTCCTCTCGATTAAGAGAAGACTCTGAACTGAAACAAGCTGGCCGTGAATCTCAGCTCTGTCGCTTGCTAGCAGTGGACCTTGGGCATTGGTCTTCGTTTCTCCATCTGTATAATGGAGATAATTATGTTAGAAGTGGTTAACACAGCTTCTCTCAGGGATCAAGCATATGTCGTCAGGAGCCGTTGACAAGTGCGTGCTTGTGGCCAGATTTGGGCTCTTCATTAGGTGGATCAGGCTGATTGGGGTGTTCCAATTACAGAAGGGGGCTCTGGACATGGAGTGCACGCACGGCTCCACACAGTCAAGGACTCTGTCCTGGGAGGCACAGCTTTCCTCTTTGCTCTTGGCCATCGTGGTAATGGTGGCTGCAGAAACAGCTCACTCATTGCCAGGTCCTGGCACTAAGGCCCGCTGTTCTTGAAAACTGAATTTAACCATAATGAAAAGTGAGATGGGTTTTCCTCTGCCTTCCTAGCTTTAAGACTTTAAACCTTAAGTCAGCCCAGATAGACATCTTCATTTCTACTTAGAAGGTTGTTAAAAATTATGGAAAGTTTGACACTAACCCTGACTAACCTTGGATGAAATTTTCAAGACGTGGCTCTCAGCTTCTAAATTGGATGAGCTCCTTTGTTAAACTCTCAAGTCTGCTTTTTTTTTTTTTTCCTAATGTGGGGGAAAAGCCAAGCTTGGAGTTCAGTTTAATTGCCAACAAGATTCTGTATTCTAAGTAGGGCAAGGAAGAAGTGAAAAGGGCAAGGAAGAAGTGGAAAAGCTGAAATCTATTATAACATTTTATTTTCTGGATGAGATGTACATTCATAAAACTGAAAATCACCAGGGTTTCATTTGTTCCAACCTCAATTTTCAATCTCTGCAAAAAGTCATCATCACATGCCTTGCCTGCTTCTTAGAGAGAGATTGCCCCAGAGACCGGGTATGTGGAGTGATGAAAAAGCTCTCAGAATTACTTCTGTATCACTCTGGATTTTTTTGCAGGGAGCGGGAGAACGACTTTTTTTTTTTGGAGTGAGTCAGATTTCTACAGCTACAGAACTGAAACTTTTTCTTTAAATGTTCTGAACAGGAGTAATTTGCATTCCCAACTGTCACAGCGATGATGTTAGGTCTTGGATTTAGAATATAATCATAACTTTTTAAAGTTCCCATACCTGGGGAATCCAGAGAGCTATCAACCTAACATTAGGAAAACATATCAGTCAAACTGATTTTTGGAAATGACAGAGATTTGCAAAATTAGGGAGTGGAGTTACACACATGCTGGGAAAACAAAGCCACAGAGTTTAGAGTTAGTTGTCACATGCCGTGGAGCAGAATATCAAAATGGCGGAATGTAATGAGAGGTTTTACATGGAAATGCTAGAGAAAGAAAAAAGTGAGATTATAGAGAAAGGGAAGGGAAGAAAGGCTGGTGCAGACAGTGATGGTGTAGGAAAGTGATCTACAGCTCATGGCCCAAATCTTGCCCCCTGTTTGTTTTTGTGAATAAAGTTCTGTTGGAACACAGTCACGCCCAGTTGTTTACGTATAGACTGTGATTACTTTGGCTCTACAAGGGCAGGGTTGAATAGTTGCCACAGAAGCTATATGGCCTACAAAGCCTAAAATAGTTATTAGCTGGCCCTTTACAGAAATAGATTGTTGACTCCTTGTTTAGGTCATCATGGATGAAAATGCTGGCAATCGGGCAGAATCCCTGCTCCCTCACTTATTAAGTCTTCCCTGGTGGCTCAGATGGTAAAGCGTCTGCCTGCAATGCAGGAGACCCAGGTACAATCCCTGGGTCAGGAAGATCCCCCAGAGAAGGAAATGGCAACCCACTCCAGTACTCTTGCCTGGAAAATCCCTTGGACAGAGGAGCCTGGTAAGTTACGATCCATGGGGTCACAAAGAGTTGAACACGACTGAGCAACTTCACTTCATTTCACTCACTTTATTAGCAGTGTGACTTTAGAAAGTAACAACATGTCTCCAAGTCTGTTTCTGTGTATAACACTTATTATACCATTGGGGTGATTTAACAAAGCGACCCAAACTCAGCACTGTAAAGCAGTGTTTTTGTTATTAGTTTTGCTTCCAGGTCTTTGGGTCAGTGGGATGGTTCTTCTGGTCTCAGCTGTGGCTCCTGTGATCTTGGTGGGCTCTCAGGTCTAGGGATCGGCTGGCCAGGGACTGCTTTATGACTGACTCAGCAGCCACATGTGGACTCTACTCCACGTGGTCTCTCATCCCGCAGCAGAGGAGCCTGTCCACGTGGCAGTTACAGGGTTCCAAGAGAGAGAGTGGAAGTATGCAGGGCTTCCTGAAGCCAGACTTACAACCACATTGCGGTCACTTCCACATTCATTTGGCCAAAGCACATCACATTACCAGGCAGCCCATATTCAATATGTGGGGAAGCTGAGTCCACCTGTGACAGAAGAGATGCGAAATCACATTGCCCAGGGTGGGGATATGGCGGACCGTGGCTCGGGGCCACCGGCTCAGTGGGTCTACACCTAGTCAGACAAGCCCCGTTGGGAACGAAAGAATCCTGACCATGACTGGCATGTAGGAGGTAGGAAGGAAATCCCAGCTGCTGCATAAGTGAGGCTGCACCCCAGGGTTGTACTCTGAGGAATGTGGTTGTGATCAGTGTATCTCGTGGCCCCTCTGCTTGGGCAGAGCATCAGCTTATGTTGAGGAGGGGCAGGTAACTACTGCAGGGCGATCATTGAACAAGTGTTCTGAATACAGTGCTCAGCACCTGTTAAAGTCTCACTCCGTGTTCATCTTTGTTCAGTTCAGTTCAGTTCAATTCAGTTCAGTCGCTCAGTCGTCCGACTCTTTGCGACCCCATGAATCGCAGCATGCCAGGCCTCCCTGTCCATCACCAACTCCTAGAGTTCACTCAGACTCATGTCCATCGAGTCAGTGATGCCATCCAGCCATCTCATCCTCGCTCATCCCCTTCTCCTCCTGCCCCCAATCCCTCCCAGCATCAGAGTCTTTTCCAATGAGTCAACTCTTCGCATGAGGGGGCCAAAGTACTGGAGTTTCAGCTTTAGCATCATTCCTTCCAAAGAAATCCCAGGGCTGATCTCCTTCAGAATGGACTGGTTGGATCTCCTTGTAGTCCAAGGGACTCTCAAGAGTCTTCTCCAACACCACAGTTCAAAAGCATCAATTCTTTGGCGCTCAGCCTTCTTCACAGTCCAAATCTCACATCCATACATGACTACTGGAAAAACCATACCCTTGACTAGACGGACCTTAGTTGGCAAAGTAATATCTCTGCTTTTCAATATGCTATCTATGTTGGTCATAACTTTCCTTCCAAGGAGTAAGCGTCTTTTAATTTCATGGCTGTAATCACCATCTGCAGTGATTTTTGAGCCCCCCAAAATAAAGTCTGACACTGTTTCCACTGTTTCTCCATCTATTTCCCATGAAGTGATGGTACCGGATGCCATGATCTTCGTTTTCTGAATGTTGAGCTTTAAGCCAACTTTTTCGCTTTCCTCTTTCACTTTCATCAAGAGGCTTTTTAGCTCCTCTTCACTTTCTGCCGTAAGGGTGGTGTCATCTGCATTATCTGAGGTTATTGATATTTCTCCCGGCAATCTTGATTCCAGCTTGTGTTTTTTCCAGTCCAGCGTTTCTCATGATGTACTCTGCATAGAAGTTAAATAAGCAGGGTGACAATATACAGCCTTGATGTACTCCTTTTCCGACTTGGAACCAGTCTGTTGTTCCATGTCCAGTTTGAATTGTTGCTTCCTGACCTGCATACAGATTTCTCAAGAGGCAGGTCAGGTGGTCTGGTATTCCCATCTCTTTCAGAATTTTCCACGGTTGATTGTGATCCACATAGTCAAAGGCTTTGGCATAGTCAATAAAGCAGAAATAGATGTTTTTCTGGAACTCTCTTGCTTTTTCCATGATCCACCAGATGTTGGCAATTGGTTCCTCTGCCTTTTCTAAAACAAGCTTGAACATCAGGAAGTTCACGATTCACGTATTGCTGAAGGCTGACTTGGAGAATTTTGAGCATTACTTTACTAGCATGTGAGATGAGTGCAATTGTGCAGTAGTTTGAGCATCCTTTGGCATTGCCTTTCTTTGAGATTGGAATGAAAACTGACCTTTTCCAGTCCTGTGGCCACTGCTGAGTTTTCCAAATTTGCTGGCATATTGAGTGCAGCACGTTCACAGCATCATCTTTCAGGATTTGAAATAACTCACCTGGAATTCCATCACCTCTACTAGTTTTGTTCATAGTGATGCTTTCTAAGGCCCACTTGACTTCACATTCCAGGATGTCTGCTTCTAGATGAGTGATCACACCATCATGATTATCCAGGTCGTGAGGATCCTTTTTGTACAGTTCTTCTGTGTATTCTTGGCACCTCTTCTTAATATCTTCTGCTTCTGTTAGGTCCATACCATTTCTGTCGTTTATTGAGCCCATCTTTGCATGAAACGTTCCCTTGATATCTCTAATTTTCTTGAAGAGATCTCTAGTCTTTCCCATTCTGTTCTTTTCCTCTATTTCTTTGCATTGATCTCTGAAGAAGGCTTTCTTATCTCTTCTTGCTATTCTTTGGAACTCTGCATTCAGATGCTTATATCTTTCCTTTTCTCCTTTGCTTTTCGCTTCTCTTCTTTTCACAGCTATTTGTAAGGCCTCCCCAGACAGCCGTTTTGCTTTTTTGGATTTCTTTTCCATGGGGATGGTCTTGATCCCTGTCTTCTGTACAATGTCACGAACCTCATTCCATAGTTCATCAAGCACTCTATCTATCAGATCTAGGCCCTTAAACCTATTTCTCACTTCCACTGTATAATCATAAGGGGTTTGATTTAGGTCATACCTGAATGGTCTAGCCGTTTTCCCTGCTTTCTTCAATTTAAGTCTGAATTTGGTAATAAGGAGTTCATGATCTGAGCCACAGTCAGCTCCTGGTCTTGTTTTTGTTGACTGTATAGAGCTTCCCCATCTTTTGCTGCAGAGAATATAATCAGTCTGATTTCGGTGTTGACCATCTGGTGATGTCCATGTGTAGAGTCTTCTCTTGTGTTGTTGAAAGAGGGTGTTTGCTATGACCAGTGCATTATCTTGGCAAAACTCTATTAGTCTTTGCCCTGCTTCATTCCATATTCCAAGGCCAAATTTGTTACTCTGGTTGATAAACAAGAGCTCTTGTTATTGTGTCTACCACGAGCCTCTCCCTTCTAGACAGAGTTGGTGTCTGTTTTTCTTCTTCAGATGCCCAGTGCCTCTCTCCCCACCCTTTTCCCCCCCTCCCCCTCTTATTCCTCTTTTTCTCTCTCTTACCCTCTTCCTCTTCCTCACTTGGCTTCTCTCTCAGGGACATTTAGCAGAGAGCCCAGCCCAGTGAGCCTTTAATGCAAAGTGACATCTGCTCGGAGTCGAGGGCCCTGGGAGTGCTCCCCAGCAGCGAGTGCCTTTGGCTGCAGGAGCCTTGAGCATAGCGGAGTTCTGGGAATGGCTAAATTGCAGCCTGACAGTGTAGATCAGGAAGGGTCACTGTGCAGAGAGGCTGCCTGATTGGGATGGGGAGATAGTGCCACCATGGTGCTGCGAAGATTCTCAACAGTTGTCTCACAGCGGAACATCACCATTTGTGAACCCAGAGTCTCTCTGAGGCTGTGATGAAGGATCACAACCCTTGGGGGTGAAAGGGGTCTGTTCTGGCAGGACCTGTCCCGACCACTATACCTTGACTGAGCTTTTGCCCATTTAGGGGTACTGAACTGGGCATTTTCTGAGAAGCCTTAGATGAAATTGAATCTAGAACTGGGTTAGAAAAGAAGGGTGTAATGTCTGAGGTGGATGATGGCACATCTATAGTGGTTAAAAGCCAAATGCAAGTTGGACCTGGGTTGGAATCTCAGGTCTTCCTTTTACCTGCTAGGTCAGTGCTTCTGTGTATAGTTGTCCAGGAGGTACACTGCACAAGGGAGCGAGTTGGAGCTAAAATTCAGATTGCTCTTTAGTCAGCAAGGCATGCTTGTAAACTCAGCACTCCAATTGCCCCAAGTAAGAGACAAGTCCAGTTCGTAATTTTCAAAAAGCTGCAGTTTGAGCATGCAGTGACATGGGCTGGGTAGCACTGGAAGAGTTCAACCTCTCTGAATCTCAGTTCCCTAATCTATAAAACAGAGGTGACAATAGTACCAGAATTATTAGTTTGTTTTTTACACAAATGTTTGTAAAATACTTAGAATAGTAGAAAGGCCCAATCAATAATGGTTACCCCTAGTGGCTTAAAGGACAGATGACCCGAGTTCAAATTCTGTTCTGTCACTTGCTAACTATACAACCTTGGGCAAGTTATTTAAACAGTCTCAGTTTATTCATCTTTTAAAATGAGGTGATAAGAATAATAATACCTTCCCATGGGTCATGCTGAGGATTAAATGAGTTAATATATTTCAAGTGCTGGTTCAGTACACACATACATATCAGCCTGATAAGCCATTTTAATGGTGTTATGACCAAGGGTCCACGTGGATGACAGATCAGTCTGAGCTAGTGAATTTGCCATGAATAAGCAGCCGTGGATATCGAGGGTGAGTGGTTTGTATGTTGGCAAGCCGATGCGCATTTCCACTGTTCCGCCAAGACTAGGAAGAGATTCTTTGAAATAGTAGTTCTGTCCTTCCGCTTGCCATCCTCTTTCCTAGTGATCTAGGCAGTACCACCCACTACTACCCACTTATAACCCGCTCTCTGTCCACCGTTTCAAGTAAGGGTGGAGCTGAAGGGGCTCAATTTACAGGCTTCAGCGAGCCTGGCTCATTTCCCCAGTCCTACCAAATACTAGCTGTGTGATCTTTGGCAAGTTTCTTAGCCATCTTAAGCCTCAGTTTCTTTGTCTATAAAACGGGAATAATAAGAAGTTGCAGGTTTACTGTTAGTCAAGTGTCTAGCGTGCATGAAGAGGCCCGCCACAGCTTCAAACATTAGCTGCTGCTGGTGTTATTCTTGGCATAACTGGTATACATGTGTGCAGGTACACACACACACACACACACACCAGATTTGCAGCTAGACTCTTGGGAGTTACAAACAAACATGAGTGAGTTCTCCTCCTCAGAAGGATGTATTTGGATAGAGGCTATACCCATGCTGGGCTTCCCAGGTGGCTTAGTGGTAAAGAATCCACCTGCCAATACTGGAGAGGTAAGAGATGCAGGTTCGATCCCTGGGTCAGGAAGATCCCCGGGAGGAGGGCATGACAGCCCACTCCAGTATTCTTGCCTGGAGCCTACTACGGACCGAGGAGCCTGGCAAGCTACAACCCATGGGGTCACAAAGAGCTGGACGTGCCTGAAGCAACTGAGCACGCACGCACATCCTTGCTAAGCAGTAACCCCAGTGCAGTGTGGAGGTAAGAACAGAGTTCTGTAGGCGCAGAGGGAAAGGAGCACGTCTGGCGCGTGCACGGCTGTAGAACAAAAAGGGAGATGCGAAGCAGGGGTCCTTGGAATGGTAGCTTGTGGGTGAACCGCATTCTCAGCCCAGGCAGCTGCGGAGAGCAGCCCTTCCAGGCAGTGGGGAAACGCGCAGCCGGACTTGAATGCTGACTCTTACTCTGGGCATGAACACGCAGTGCGCTCTGCATTCCAACAGGTGGGCGCCTCCTACTCTGAGACCGCTGTGGGGCAGGGGCTGCCCGAGGTTACCAGGGATCAGAGCCCCAGAACTGGGGGGAAACACCTAAGTCATTAGTTCTGCCGCTGAGTCGCCAGAAGGATGTCTCCAGGGACCTCCTGAGAGCAGGTCAGTCAGATGCACTCGGTCCAGGACAGGTAGTCAGGGCTTCTGGAGGGCTTCGAGTTAATCAGCTCTACCCTGATACCTGAGGCTCACTAAAATTGATATTTAGACCCATTTACCGGCAGGAGATCACACTGGGGTGCTGGGTGATTATGGTCACCCAAGCTTGCAGCTGAACACTATTAAATAAATTCCCATCCCTTCTGGATTTACTTGTACCTATCCCCAGCCATCCCTGACAACATAATGGAGTCGGGGAGAGGCCCGAGCAGCACTCAGGAAATGTGTTCTCATCATCCTGGACTTGGTGAGGGGTACCTCTGTCCCCACTCCCCCATTCTCTGCCTGCATCTGTGGGTGGTGAGAGAAAGGCCCCCTCCACACACACCAGCCGGGAAACAGGAGGTCCGATCACAGCACACTCTCCTGCTTCAAAACCTCCTCTAGTGTGTTTCCAAGGCCTCAGAAGGAGATCTGTGTGGACAGTAAGGCCCAGCCCCATCGGACCCGCTGCCTTCCTCTGCCATCACACCTTGGACCCCGTGTCCACATCACGGCCCCCACCTGCTCCTTTCTGCTGCCCATGTAGGCCAAGCTCCTTTCTGCCCCAGAAACTTTGCTCTTCTGTTCCTGCTGCCTGGTGCTCTCGCCCAGAATCTTCCTATGTCATCTTCTTCTCGCCATGAGGCCCAAATGCCACCTCTTCAGAAACATCTTCTCTGACGCTCATCTGAAACGTCACCCCCCACCTCTCTCCTGCTCTGTCTTCCTTTGAAGGACTCGGCCCCATATTATGTGACATTTCACAACCGTTTGTTGCTCTGTTGCCTCTCTGAGTGTAGAACATAAGTTCCATGGATCTATTTCATTCGCTCCCCAGCACCCAGGACAATAGGTTTTGCCTGGAAGGTGCTCCTGTATTGGAGGGATGGATGAATGAATAAAAAGTAGCAGTAACAATGGATAGAATAAAAACACTAATTATAGGAATAACAAATAGGAAATAGATGGGGAAACAGTGGAAACAGTGTCAGACTTTATTTTTGGGGGCTCCAAAATCACTGCAGATGGTGATTGCAGCCATGAAATTAAAAGATGCTTACTCCTTAGAAGAAAAGTCATGACCAACCTAGACAGCATATTCAAAAGCAGAGACATTACTTTGCCGACTAAGGTCCGTCTAGTCAAGGCTATGGTTTTTCCTGTGGTCATGTATGGATGTGAGAGTTGGACTGTGAAGAAGGCTGAGCGCCAAAGAATTGATGCTTTTGAACTGTGGTGTTGGAGAAGACTCTTGAGAGTCCCTTGGACTGCAAGGAGATCCAACCAGTCCATTCTGAAGGAGATCAACCCTGGGATTTCTTTGGAAGGAATGATGCTAAAGCTGAAACTCCAGTACTTTGGCCACCTCATGGGAAGAGTTGACTCATTGAAAAAGACTCTGATGCCAGGAGGGATTGAGGGCAGGAGGAGAAGGGGACGAGCGAGGATGAGATGGCTGGATGGCATCACTGACTCGACGGACGTGAATCTGAGTGAACTCTGGGAGTTGGTGATGGACAGGGAGGCCTGGCGTGCTGCGATTCATGGGGTCGCGAAGAGTCGGACATGACTGAGCAACTGAACTGAACTGACTCGTTGAGTGCATGCCATGTTCCTGTCGCCAGGTTAAGCGCTTCACCTACATTTTCTCATCTGATCTTCACAACAAGCCTATTGAAGTCAGTGCTGTTTCCTCCCATTTTACAGATGAGAAAACTGAGACTTGGAGATGTTAGAAGTAACTCACCTAAGATCGCCATCGCGTAACGGGTGATGCTGAGATTCAGATCAGGTCTTAACCCCCGCTCTGTGTTGATCTGGAATTGCGAAGACAGGAGGCCATTCCCTCTATACTTCTTCTTTGGCTGAAGAGTGCAGGGAGTCTTCTTGCTGTTGACAGAATCACAGCCGGCTCCTTCAAAGACAGTGAAGTTGGTGAGACTCTGTCTGAAAGTTAAAGTGATTTTCAAATGGAAACATCAGTGGAAAAATACTGGCCACAGGCACCACCATCGAACCGCACCCACCTTGGGATGGTGGTGATGGGGCTGTGTGTCTGACCCTGAGAAAGGCCAGAAGCCAGACTTCCCTTGCTTTCCTTTATTCAGAAGATGAGCTGTGGTTGCTTTGAAACTCCCAAGTGGATATGTGGCTTGAGCCATTTACATCTTTTCAAACTGGAACCTTTTTTTTTTTTTTTCCCAAAGGGAAATCTGAAACTGAACTTGAATCTCACTGCTGAGTATGAAGGACATTGACATGGACTTTGAAAGACTCTAGAATGTCCACTGAGAACCTGGCTGTCAGGGAAAGCCAGCAGCGTGCATGTATGTGTGTGTGTGCGTGTGGGAATACACAGCCTGGACCACACAGCATGTGGCCTCTTCCTTGATGCTCTGCGTCCTTCTTCTCTGATGTGAGGGGACGGCCCCCCACCTTCCTTTGTGTCCTTCTGAGTGACTGTGTCTGCCACTGGCCTTCAGAGTTTAAGCTCTTGACAGATATTAAAGAACAATTCACTTATTACAGCTAAACAGAAAAGCATATGGAAAAAGCAAACTGCATTAACATCTGCCGCCCGGGTTCCATCTGCTCCCGTTGGCTTGGCTTCGCCTCCAGACGTGCCAGCCTGTCAGCTCTCCGCGGCCGCTCCTCTTTCCTTCCAGGTCAGGACGGGAGATCATGCCCGTTCACTTCGATTCACTCACACAGGACCAGGCACATCCTGGGTGTTTTGGAAACGTGGAGAAATGCATGAAAGGCAAGAAGTTGGGAGACAATGGGCTCTGGAGCTCATACTGTAGATCAGCTGCTGATTAGCTGTGTGGCCCTGGGCGGGTGACATGCCATGTCTATACCTGTTTCCTTGTCTGTCAGATGGGCTTAGCAATAGTGGTAGCTACATGTGAGGATCATTGTGAGGGTGAAATGACATCATGACCTAAATCCCTTGCAGTGGAGCAGAGGGTAGGGGCATAGAGTAAGTGGGTGCATGCCCAGGCGCCCAGTCGTGTCCAGCTCTTTGCGACCGCACGGACTGCAGCCTGCCAGTCTTCTCTGTCCATGGAACTTTCCAGGCAGGAATACGGGAGTGGGTTGCCATTTCCTTCTCCAGGGGATCTTCCTCACCCAGGGATTGAACCCAAGTCTCCTGCATTGACAGGTAGATTCTTCACCACTGAGCCACCTGGGAAGGCCCACAGTAAAGTGTGCTGTAAATCCTAATTCTTGCTTTCAGTAAGAATGTTTATGCCCACCCCCACCTGTGTTACTCATCCCTTTTTCTACAGTTTTACAACTTGACTTAAAAAGGGTTGCCTACAGCATGGTCTTTCAGCCCCATGGGAGTTTCCACTGTGCCACGGACACCCTTAAGGACGCAGTGCCTTATCCCTCGCCACCCTCCTTGGAGAGCTCCAAGCTGGAGGCTCCCAGAGCATTGTTCCATGGGGGGAATGAGAGGTGCCCGTGCCCCTCGCAGAACTGGGCCCACTCAGGGCCAGGCAGCCTCTTCTGTGCTTCGCCTGCAGCTGCCTCCTCCCACCTGAGCTGATTCTTGCCTCCAGCGAGCAAGACAAACCAAATGTTGTTATTTTAGTATCTGGTCGCCTGTCGGAAATAATTTCTAAAAACGTTTTTCCTCTTTTTCTCTCCTGGCTCCCGTGAAGCAGCCACAGCTGTAGAGGGATTAAGACAGGACAGCGGGTAGCCCCTGGCCCTTAGGGGAGGGGCTGCAGTGTGGTGATCAGTTGCTACTTACAGGCTGGGGTGAGTCTTCAGCAAGCCACTTCACCTCCCTGTGCCTCAGTTTCGTGGCCTAGAAAATGGGAATGCCAACTCTGCTGGCCTCCAAGCGCTGCTGTGAGGTTTAAGCGAGTTAGTCCATGCAAGGTGCTTAGAAGGACTCCTGGCATGTGGTAAGTGCTGCTCATTGCCGCTGTTGTTCCTGGGAAGCAGAAAGTGACCTCAAACAGCTGTGGGCAGGGGGACAGCCTGATTAGGGAGGAGGAGTTATTGAACCCAGTCCTGATCCATCCCTACACTTGGGAACTTGGTAGGGGGCGGTGGGGGGAACTTCACTCCCTTTCCTAAGATCTCTGGTAGGGCCCATAGACCTGTAGAATCCTAGAGCGTCTGTGTGATAAGGAACTGGCTGTGGGATAAATTGTTTCAGTCATGTCCAACTCTTTGCAACCCTATGGGCTGTAGGCTCCTCTGTCCACGGGGGTTCTCCAGGCAAGAATACTGCAGTGGGTTGCCATTCCTTCCTCCAGAGGGGTCTTCTCGACCAGGAATCCAATCCACATCTCTTACCTCGCCTGCATTGGCAGGTGGATTCTTTACCATTAGCGCCACCTAGGAAACCCTAAGGAACCGACTGGTCCCATGTGTTTCCAAGATAGGTGTGTCCTTCCAGGATGATTTGGGACACTCCATGGGCTTAAACAAACTTGATTCATCCAGGGAGAAAGTGAATGCCTTTTCCACTGTCCTTAAGTCTGTGTGATGACACCAAGAAGAATGTCTCAGCTAGGTGATAGCATGATTTTAGCACCTAACCCTTGCACACCTCCCTTTATAACAGAGTGAGCCCTGGGCTCCTAGCCTAAAGCAGTCAACTTGATCTACCCCAGGATGGGATATCATTGTTTTCTTTTCCTTGTGTTCAGATTTTTAGGAACTCCCTCATAGCTCAGTAGGTAAAGAATCCGCCTGCAATGCAGGAAACCCCGGTTCAATTCCTGGGTCGGGAAGATCGGCTGGAGAAGGGATAGGCTACCCCCTCCAATATTCTTGGGCTTCCCTGTGGCTCAGCTGGTAAAAAATCTGCCTGCAGTGTGGGAGACCTGGGTTTGATCCCTGGGTTGGGAAGAACCCCTGGAGAAGGGAAAGGCTACCCACTCCAGTATTCTAGCCTGGAGAATTGCATGGACTGTATAGTCCATGGGGTCCCAAAGAGATGGACTGAGCATTCACTTTCACTTTTTCTGGTGATCAACTTTTCACAGTATACGTGTAGACATTTAAATGCTAGCCAATTAAAATCAATAAGTAAATGGGGAAGGTGTTAGAACATACTGTCCTAGCCCAGCACCCCCAGTTTGCAGAATGATGGTGAACAGGGTCCAGAGAGGGCCAGGGCACCTGACCTGAGGCTGGAGAGGACTGAGTTGGGCATCAGCACCTCTGGCTACACATCGGGATCACTTGGGATATTTGAAAAGTTCTGGTCGTCTGGCTTCAGCTCATACCACCTCAGTCAGTATCTCCCTGGTGGATGAAACTGGACACTGCCAGGAAGTGACCCCTTGAGCCATTTTCTGCACGGAGAGTGAGCCTGGGGTGGATCTGCAATTGCAGGCGTGGCAGTCCATGGAGAAACTGCCAGCTCTTTTTCTGTATGTGCTGTGCTCTGCTTAGTCGCTCAGTTGTGTCCGACTCTCTGTGACCCTATGGACTGTAGCCCGCCAGGCTCCTCTGTCCACGGGATTCTCCTGGCAAGAATACTGGAGTGAGTTGCCATGGCCTCCTCCAGGGGGTCTTCCTGACCCAGGGATCGAACCCACATTGGCAGCTGGGTTCATCTAGGAAGCCACCCGGTGGCAGGCACTGTGGTTTAACTCCTCAGTCTCTGTGGCCATGAACAAGTGCCTTTACCTCTCTGAGCCTCTGTTTACTCATTTGTCAAAAAGGATGTCCTCCGACTAACAGGAGTGTTATTCCCAGCGATGATCTGTGTTTTCAGCTCCATCCTATGTACTTTCCCAGCAGTGACTTGTTTCACCCTCGTACCGATTCTGTGAGTGCTCACAGCTGGGAAGCCTGCCCCGAAGCACAGCATTTTGAAATGATGCAGAGACCCAGGTATTTTGCTTCAGTACCTGAGGCCCTGGCCTTGAGTACAGCGGTACTCGGGTACAGCCTCGAGTACACTGCCTGCTGTAAGGCTGTTGCTGTTGTTGTTTAGCCGCTCAGTCGTGTCCAACACTTTGTGACCCCATAGACTATAGCCCCAGGCTCCTCTGTCCATGGGATTCTCCAGACAAGAATACTGGAGTGGGTTGCCATGCCCTCCTCCATGTAAGGCTGTTGGGAACATTCAATAGGAGACGGCATGAAAAATGCTGCCCAAGCAGCAGTGATGAAAGGTGCATTGCGGGGGAAGGGGCTGCATCGTAAAACCCTGAACACCCCGTGTCAGCTTGGATTATCCCGCTGTCAACTCTGGGAGTGAGGGTTCAACAGACAATATTCTGTTCTCTTCCCGAGAACAGGAGGGGAAAGTTCACGGTTGGCCTGATCCAAGTTCGGGCACTTAGGATGCTTGCGAGATAAGCCTGGGAGATTAAGAGCACAAGCATTGGAATCAGACCAACCTGGGTTTGATCCCTTCCTGCCCGTGTGACACTGAGTGAGTCATGTGACCTCCTCTCTGGGCCTCAGTTTGCTCTTAGGTCATGTGTGGATGCTAATGTCTCAGAGACCAGCGTAGGGACTGCCCTGGGGGTCTGGTGGTTAGCTTCCACTGCAGGGGGCATGGATTTAAACCCTGGTCGGGGATCTTAATCCCCCATGCCACAGGGTGCAAGCAAAAAAGAAAAAAAAAATCAGTGTGAAGGTTAGCTGAGGGGTAAGGTGTAGGTGATCTCCCAGGTAGCGAGTGACAGCTGGGAGGGGACGAGGCAGGCGGTAGGACAGAGCAGGACACTGGGAGGCGAGCAGGGCCTGCTTTATTGGGGGATTTGCAATGACTTGGGCATCTAGCCGGGATTTAGTAGTCAGCATGGAAGTCCCTCCCTGACTTGCTGCCTCAAACTCTTCTTGTGTGAAAAAATCTTAATGGGTATAGTGTCTGAGGGAAAGGAAAGTGACCTGCCCTGGGGCAATAAGGAGCCAGGAGTCTGGAGCAGACCCTGGAGGGCCCCCAAGAGGCTGAAGACTGAGAAAAACTTCTTAGAGACCCATCCAGAGAGAAGGCAGCCTGTCTTCAGAACCTTGGTGCAGCTAGCAGCTTGCACTCTGTAAAGTTCACAGAAAGAGCCATCTAGTGGCCTGAACTACTGTGGTCCGTCGGGTCTCCCAGAACCACCTTCTGCTGGGTCTGTTTCATGGGTCGTTTGAGGATAAAGGGGAGCTCCTTTGTCTAGAAGTCAGGACTCATCTGCCAGGGAAGGTCCACTGAGCAGCCCCTTGAATAAGGAATTTGTCCAGTAGCAGACCCTTTCCTACCTGGATGGCAGGTGTTCTGGGGAGGAGGGTCATCTCTAAAACAGGAGGGGCAAGAGGAGGCAGAAACAGCCCTCTCCCCTGTCACCCGGGCACCCAGCCCTGCTCCAGTTCCCCTTCTCACTTTCCCAACTCTCTGGGGCTGGCCTGGCCTGGCCCTTCAGCCTACTTAAGAACCTCTTCCAGCTTCAGTTCCCTCATCTGTGAAATGGGTGACTATGTATAACTGAATCACTTTGCTGTACACCTGAAACTGACACAACATTGTAAATCAACTAAACTCCATTATAAAATTAAAGACTTAAAAATAATAAAATTCTGAATCAAAAATTAAATAAAATGGATGGATAAGACATTAGATACTTGGCATTATATCTGCGACACATCCTATCTGTTTTGCTTGAGTCGTTGGTAAGTTGCTTGTCTATTTCATTCTATTAGAATGTGCGTTTCATAAGAGCAGGTGTCTCCAGATCTTAGTGATAGACAGGTACTTCTGCCAGGGACAGTGGCTGATACATACTCGGCACTCAGTAAATACACATGAATGGATGCCCCACAGAAGGTTATTATAGAAGTTGGGATGAAATGATGCTGGTGATGTTTACCTTCCATTCTCCGTGCTTTGACCTGTGCCTTTGCACTAAGTTGATAAATCTTCTCATTGACTTTATGAGGTTTAGATATTATTATACCTGTTTTACATAGGAAGGACCAAGGCTCAGAGAGGTTTGCTAACTTTCCCAAGGTCACACAGCTAGCAAGTGGCAGGGCCAAGTTTCAAACTCAGAAGAGTGACCTCAGAGCACGCTCCTGTAACCCGTCAGCATGTCCCGGGGGCCATGATTGCCCATTGCCCCCTTTTGGCTCAGCACAATGTGAGAGATGAACAGCAGCCACATGCCCTCTGAAGGGAGGGGCCAGAACTCTCCTTTCAGGGGAGAGCAGGACACTCAAAAGTTGGTTGTGAGGAGGTTTTCTGTCCTGAAGTCTGACAGAGAATGTCAGGGGCTTGTAAGAAGCATGGTTATGAACAGCACATGCCACCCATGAAGCACAGCCCCCTCAGGCCAGGAGGCAGAGGTCATTTTCCAAAGGTGTTAAAGTGGGCTCACCTCCATCCACAGCCCCCAGCAGAGGTGGCCATTCTTTGTCTGCCCACGTGCTCAGTCACTCAGTCGTGTCTGACTCTTTGTGACCTCAAGAACTATAGCCCACCAGGCTCCTCTGTTCATGTGATTCTCCAGGTAAGAATACTGAAGTGGATTGCCATGCCTCCATCCAGGGGACCTTCCTGACCCAGGGATCGAACCCATGTCTCCTGCATTGCAGATGGATTCTTTACAGCTGAGCCACCTGGGCCATTCTGCACAGCATGGCGAACCCTCACATGAACAGGAAGTGTCAGTGCGGCTTCTCCAGTTTGCCGAGGGTTAGGCCCGTAAACCGGAGAAGGCAAGGGCACCCCACTCCAGTACTCTTGCCTGGAGAATCCCATGAATGAAGGAGCCTGGTTGGCTGCAGTCCATGGGGTTGCAAAGAGTTGGACACGACTGAGCGACTTCACTTTCACTTTTCACTTTCACGCATTGGAGAAGGAAATGGCAACCCACTCCAGTGTTCCTGCCTGGAGAATCCCGGGGACGGCAGAGTCTGGTTGGCTGCTGTCTGTGGGATCGCACAGAGTCAGACACGACTGACGCAACTTAGCAGCAGCAGCAGCAGCAGCAGGCCCATAAACAGGCAACCTTCTTCGGGAACTTAGTCTGTAAAACTTTACATGGAGGCCCCGTCCCTGGGAGGGTGGGCCAAGGCAAGCACAGGCTCATAACAGAGATTTAGGGAGACGACAGCAGCATATTCATTTGTGCCTCTGCCTAGTAAAGATAATTTATTGGCAGCTGCTGGGACGCTCAGCCCTGAAATCACATGGATGGCAATATTAGGTATCTTTCCCTTGCTCCCTCTCCCCACCCCAAATGGCTCTGACTTTCAGATGGTGTAAATTAATTGGGTTTGTGTGTGTGTATAAGTGCATATATATTTATTTATTTACAGGCATCTTTCCTTATTTATCTCACTGGCTCTGTGAGCATTTACATTTCTTCTGAGACTCTGTAGTAATGAGCTTACAAGTGGGTCATTCATTACCCACTTGTGGCAGGAGGCGGGGGGAGGGCATGGGGATTCATCAGCAGGAGGCCCATTTGTCTCCTCAAGGGCCCCTTCCCCAGAGGACCAAGATGGGAGAAGAGCACAAACGAGATGCCGAAACAAGGAGTGCTTCCCAGGAGCTGGGACAAGAGACTCAGGGAAGGTGTGTAGGGAAACAAGACCATGACAAATAGCCTGTTGGGGTTGGGGGAGTACAGAACTGAGTTAGCCTCAAGTTATGGAAGCAAAGAATTGATGCTTTTGAACTGTGGTGTTGGAGAAGACTCTTAAGAGTCCCTTGGACTGCAAGGAGATCCAACCAGTCAATCCTAAAGGAGATCAGTCCTGAATATTCATTGGAAGGACTGATGCTGAAGCTGAAACTCCAGTACTTTGGCCACCTGATGCAAAGAGTTGACTCACTGGAAAAAACCATGATGTTGGCAAAGATTGAAGGCAGGAGGAGAAGGGGATGACAGGATGAGATGATTAGATGGCACCACCGACTCAGTGGACATGGATTTGAGCAAGCTCCAGGAGATGGTGAAGGACTGGGCAGCCTGGTATGCTGCAGTCCATGGGGTCGCAAAAACTGAGTGACTGAACAACAAGGGAGACAAAGCAGAAAGGCAAGAGGACTTCACACCAGGGACTCAAGTTATTCAAGTAACCCTCTGCCTGCTGACCTCCTCTCTTCTTTAAAGGTCTCAGCCCACTTAGTGATTGCTTTCTGTTAGGGTCTTTGCTGGAGGTGGAGTCACCCCCTAGGGGTTGTTTTGGGTACCCATGGGACACTCCACCAAGGCTGGTTGTTAACAGCCCTAGGAAGTAGAGTGTAGGTTTTATACCCATGTTTGTGTGATTTGGAGCATGTTACTTAACCTCTCTGTGCCTCCATACATTCACCTGTCAAATGTTAGTTGTTGTTCAGCCGCTAAGTTGTCTCTGACTCTTTGTGACCCCACGGACTACAGCACATCAGGCTCCTCTGTCCTCCACTGTCTCCAACAGTTTGCTCAAATTCATGTCCGTTTCTTCTGCGATGCTATCTAACCACCTTTTGTGAGACATCTTCATTATGACCTGTTCATATTGGGTGGCTCTGCAAGGTGGCTCATAGCTTCATTGCAAGCTTCATAGCAAGCCCCTTCACCATGACAAGGACGCTAATAGTACCTACCCAAAAGAGTTGTTCTGGGATTTTTTGTTAGCTGTGTTGTTGTTCAGTTGCCAAGTCGTGTCTGACTCTTTGCAACCCCATGAACTGCAGCATGCCAGGAGTTCCTATCCTTCACTGTCTGCCGGAGTTTGCTCAAACTCCTGTCTGTTGAGTCGATGATGCCATCCAACCATCTCATCCTCGGTCGTCCCCTTCTCCTCCTGCCTTCAAAATTTCCCCGCATCAGGATCTTTTCTAATGAGTCAGTTCTTTGCATCAGGTGGCCAAAGTATTGGAGCTTCAGCTTCAGCATCAGTCCTTCCAATGAATATTCAGGACTGATTTCCTTTAGGATTGACTGGTTCCAAGGGACTGTCAAGAGTCTTCTCCAACACCACAGTTCAGAAGCATCAATTCTTCGGTGCTCAGCTTTCTTTATAGTCCAACTCTCACATCCATACATGACTACTGGAAAAACTGTAGCTTTGACTAGACAGACCTTTGTCGGCAAAGTTAAGTCTCTGCTTTTTAATATGCTGTCTAGATTTGCCATTGCTTTTCTTCAAGGAGCATGTGTCTTCTAATTAGGTATAATTAAAAAGCATCTTTTAATTAGGTATGTATATTCAGGTCTAATTGACAAAATTGTAAGATATTTTAAGTGTTCAATGTGCAGATTTGATATAGAGATACATTTCCCCCCACTGAGTTCATTAACACATTTTCTGGAATTTTTAAGGATAATCAAGTGTCAAGTGTTAGTGCAGTGCTTAGACTTAATGTTCTATAAGTGTTAGCTACTATTGTTGTTATTACTAAGTTTGAGTTCCGCTGGGCTTGCTTGCCCGTGATTCCCTGCCTGCCAGTTAAACATGCTTTTTCCTCTGAAGTTCGGGCAGGAAAACTGCTTTCTTTGTGAAAACCTCCTCTGCCCTCCTTGGACCTGGATTCTTGATGAAACCCTTGGCACACATTCATCGCCACTCTGCCTCCCTTAGCTCTCGTCCTAAAACGCTGTATGTCCACTCCCACTTCCCTCTCGTGTGTCAGAACTCCACCAAAGACAGGAAGCGTGTCTTAAGTCCCTTTCCTCTCCTCTGCCTCCTCCATGCCTGGCAGGGAGTAAGCGCCCAGTTAAAGTATGTAGGGTGAATGAACCAGTGATTCTCAACCCTGTTGCACCCAGCCCCTCTTCATGCAATAAATCTTTTAAAATAATTCCTCTTATCTATTGTGAAATGAAATCCATACTCGTTACAACCTACTTACACTCACAGCTCTGAAACAGATCAATACACTGCCTTGATAATAATATAACAAATGTGTTCAAAGTAATTTGAAATAAAAATAATGTGTATTTTGTTCTGTAAATGATCAGGCATAACACCTCCAGACAAGCACTTCCCAAACTGTAATGTGCGGACAAACCCCCAGGGCATCTTGTTCAAATGCAGATTTAGTGGTCCAGGCGGGAGCCTGAGAACCTCCATTTCTAACAGACTCCCAGGGATGCTGATGTTGCCAGCTGTCGGGCCTCCCTTTGTGTCAAGGGGCTAGAAGACACATGAGAAGGTCAGGTGCCGGATGTTGACTCACCAAGAATTACAATCACAAATGCAGGTGGGGAACAGGTGTGTTTGTTGGTAACCTACAGACATAGCTTGTGTGGCTGTTGATGACAGGATTTTTTAAAAATCATGCTAAAATTCTGAATGATGTAAGATCTCCCCTTGAGTTAAAGATAGTTACTTTCCTGGAAAATTCAGTTCTACTAAAATCACTCAAAAGTACTCTGTCATATGTAAATTTGTATGAGGTTCCTGACCTGCATAATTAAAAACCAGCTGTTCGCCCACATGACAGGTAGAGACATTCAGAAGTCCTGCCGGATGTGGGATGGTTCTTCAGTGCTTTGGAAATATGCTTGCTAGGGATCTGGTGGCCCCCATCGCTCTCTGCCAGGAACATCCATCCCACAGTCATTGTGGCAACCAAAATGGCCAACGTGTTTTCAGAACACCCCTCGAGGGGCAGTCTCACGTCTATGGAAAACCCTGGAATAAAAGGATTCCTTAAGGACTCTTGAGATCTTTGAGGCAAGGCTCTGAAGTTGAGTTGCTTGAGAATCCTGGGTCCTTGGTTTTAAGCAGGCTCACAACGTGCAGTGGGTGAGGGGACCTGCGCCACCTTGGACAAGAGCGTGATGATCTGTAGAGCAGCTGCCCCTTCTCAATACTACCAGCCACTGCTCAGTCCCAGACGGGCATCACATGCAGAAACCCAGCCCACTGCTGCCAGGCCTCCTGGTGCTGCAAGAGAGGGTGGAAAGCCAATTTTTAAGATGGAATCTCTAGACCTTGAAATGTTGGCTGGAACTATAAACTGAGACATGAGTACCCCGTACGAAGCAAACCAACCCCTTGATACAACCATGAAGTCCCAGTTATCACCTCTGGTTTAAATTGGGGGGCTTCCCTGGTGGCTCAGTGGTAAAGAATCCACCTGCCATTATAGGAGACACAGGTTCTATCCCTGGGTCAGGAAGATCCCCTGGAGAAGGAAATAGCCACCCACTCCAGTATTCTTGCCTGGAGAATCCCATGAACAGAGGAGCCTGGCAGGCTATATAGTCCATGGGGTTGCAAAGAGATGAACACGACTTAGCGACTGAACAACAACAGCTTAAATTAGGGATGTGCCAGCAGCTTGGGGTCTAGCCACTTGCTTGAATGAATGTCTCCCCTCCTCAGGGTGACCCCATTTCCAGCTGGGGAGTCTAACCCTCCTCCTTCCCCGCTTGCAGGTGCAGTTTCTCCCCACCTCCTCCAGATCCTCCGTGCTCCCTCCAGTATGCCTTTCCTTAGTTAACTTGGGCCCTTTCTGTGGCCATCTCTTTCTCCCTGGCCTAGCTCTTCTGTTCTGTCCACTTGGACTGGTCACTTGGGGCTGTTGTTGCCACATGGGAGCAGGGCTTGAGCCACTGAGGCTGCAACAGGGGTCTCTGGAGCGCATGACTGTGGAGCCGTGCTTCTCCACCAGGGGTGATTTTTGGCCCCGAGGGTATGTCTGGCAGTGTCTAGAGACATTTTTGGTTTTCACATGAGTGTTACTGTCATCGAATAGGGAGAGATCGCAGGTGCTGCTAAACACTCTAGAATGCACGGGACAGCCTCCACAAAGAGACGTGACTTGCCCCCAGATGTCCCTAACATCACAGTTGAGAAAGTCTGTCTTGGAGAAATCCAGAAGGCTTTGTTACTGAAGCTAGACTGGCTTGTTCATTGTGACTGTCACACCCTCCTGGTGGGGCTAGAAGGACATTGTGGGTCCAGTCTGGACTCCTGTGTGGACACAGCAATACGGAGTTGAGGTCCAGGCCACGTGGCCTTGGGCAATGTCAGGGATAAACAAGGCCATAAGGACAGATTTCAACGGGTGAGATCTTGTTGCACTGGGGGAATGGGTCCAGTGTGAACTGAACGCCACTGAGACTTGTACAGAGAGACTGGTTTCTTAAAGGGAGTGTGAGGGCATAGTGAGGGGATGAGCAGGGCTTGAGCAGAGTCAGGGCAGTGAGAAAGGATAGAAAGCAGGAAGGGGGTGGGGGGCCCTGTCCCCATGAAACTCATCTAGGTTTGCCGGCTGGTGCTTCTCCAAGCTAGTCCTCTCCCTTGCATAGGGGCTGGGAGGGATGCTGGGGCCCTGTCTTAGGGGGTTAGCTGGAGCAAACTCGATTCTGTGGGCAGCCTTCTGTGTTCTCAGGCAGGCGCTAGAAGGGGACTAGAATCACCCAAGGGCTGTGTCCTTGAGCTGTCAGAAATGATGTTAGTGTTTGCTCTAGTCTTTACAGGCCAAGGTTGAGGCCATGTTGAGAAGGGGCTCAGAGGGGCTTGGCTAGAGTTTGGTCAAAGGGAGCATCTTTGCCAGCAAGTTGGTCTTCCTCCCAGAGGGTGTCCCAGGCCTTTAGGGTTCTGCCTCTCTCTATAAAACTATTTATCATCACTGCATTTCCAGTTGACCTAGATTTCCACCTGTGTGTGTATTTATCGTGTATGCAAGTAAAATACAAACCCATAGGCCGGCTGTATAGGGAAAAACCCAACGTAAAAAAGTCCTCAACTTTTTATTTCCTCAATGAGTAGGTATTTCGGATGATAAGTCTGTATTATGTTGGCAATTCTCAAACTTGTTGGTCTCCATGGACCCCCTTCTATTTTCAAATATTGTTTTGGACCCCCAAGGAGCTTTTCTTTATGTAGGTTATATCTATCAATTATTTGTTATATGTTGAAGTTTAAACTAGGGCATTCTCAACAATGGTTATTTATTGATTTACTTAAAATAATCATAACTCATTATGTGTCTGTATAAGTAAAAACTTTTATGAAAAATACGAATGTTTTACACAACCAAAACAAATTTCGTGAGAAGAGGCATTGTTTTGCATTTTTGCAAATCTTTGTAATATCTGGCTTAATAGAAGACAGCTGGATTCTCACATTCGCTTCTGCTTTCAATCTGTTGCGATTTCACACATCATGGGTCCTCTGCAAAACTCCACTGTGTGCTTGTGTGAGGATGAGTGAATAAAGGAAAATAACATCTTCAAATTATGATGAAAGTAGTGACCTTTAAGGGTCCCCCTAGGGGTTCTCAGAGCACATTTTGAGAACCACTTCATTAGATCATCACTGTAAGCATTAATTCCAGTTTAATCCATTGTAGCTAACATTTATTCAGGTCTAGGCTTTATCCTGGGTGCTTTACATGTGTTAACTCTCTGAACTCTCATGAAAGTGCCGTTAGGCAGGTACTAGTTATGATGCCCATTTTACAGAGAGGAAGACTGAGGCTCTCAATGTTAGATACTGTGCCTGGGTCACACAGTGAGCAAGTGGCAGAGGCCTGATAGACTTGATTGCACTTCACCTCCCCACCTTGCCCTTCCAAATGGCTTAAGTCTACTCACTGGGTGATGGAGCACCAGCTAAAAATGTCAACTGAGTGCTGAGTATGTATCAAGCCTCGTGCTAAATGTTCTGTTGTTAACTAGAATTAAATATGGGTGTGCCCTATTATTTAATCTCTCCCTCACCTTTGCAAAGTAGGTCTTCCGACCCCTTCTTTTTTGGTAGATGAGAAAATTGAGGCCCTGAGAGGCTGAGCTCCTTTCCCCATATCTCAGAGTTAAGGGGCAGAGGCTGGATTCCAAGTCAAGCCAGTGGTACCCATGCAGTTCCCTCCCTCCTCACCCAAAGCTGCGCATCCCGTTAACATGACTAAATCTGCTAAATTACACCAGGCTTATTATTGAGGGTTTTATGAAAGCCTGGCCTGCCCGTGCCCGGTGAGGCCCCGAGTTTCTGAGTGCTGGCCAGCCCTGCCATTCTTTGTGCATACGAATGAGCCAGCGAGGGGCCTCTGTGAGGTCTGTTTGCATTGGCAGCTGGGGTAATTGCATGTCCTAATTGGGTGCAGCTATGCACACTGCAACTGCCCTGGCACAGCCGTCCTTTTGGAAGCAGGTGCAGGCTTCTCCCCCAAGTGTCCCTCTCAATGACCCTGGTCACCTTGGTGATGGGACTGAAGCCTCAGACACTGAGTTCACCAGCGGACAGCTACTCAGCTGGCCATGCGTCCACATGGCATGAAAGGAAGCTGTAAGTGGGTGGTGATGAGTGAGCGGGTGGGATGGGCGCCCTCACACCTGTACGGTGCACCTGGCCGGGGCTCCCTTCTGGCACCCTCCCTGGTCCTCAGAGCAGCCGAGAGGCGGGCAGCATCGGTGGGTGTGGCCTCTAGACCTCAACTGCCTGGGTTCCAGTCCTGGCTCCTCCACTTCCTAGAGCTGGATTTAGTCCCTTAACTTCTTGGAACCTCCGTACTCCCATCCAAAACATGGGAAGAATAACAGCATTTCTTTCATAGGATCCTCGTGAGAATCAGATGAGTGAGTCGGTAGAGAAGGCTTGGAAACAGAGCCTGGGGCGGAGTCAGCACTGTGCACGTATTTTCTAACAGGTGCATGTTGCGTTAGCACCTTGTATGCGTCAGTCACTGTGCTTCAGCGGTTCTCAGTTATGGGGAGAGAGGTGCCAGCCGCAGCCCCAGGGATGGATGAGGGATTTGAAGATGAAATCGTCTATCCCAGGTCAAAGCGCTACTGGAGAAGACGATCACAGGATGAAGCAGGGAGGAGACCATGCGCTTAGGAGCACCCATCTACCCCTCCATCCCTGGTCTCTTAAAATCCAGCAGCTATTCCTCAACGATTTGAAATGGCAGAACTTTGTTAGTCAATCGTATTGATTAATGGTCGATTCAGAGAATGTTCAGCAGCATCACACAGAACCTGTTATCTTATAGATGAGAAAATCTGACCATCGCTAAAGCAAGACAGACCCCTGGGTCTCCTCCTTTCCTGTTTGGTGTCCTTTCTACACAAAAATAAGAGCAAACGTTTATCAATGAGTGGAGCATGTCGAACCCACCTCCACTCCAAAACAGGACTGGGGTGTGGCGGGAGGGGGGATTCAATTGATCAAGCAGATTCAGTTGATCAAGCAAGGAGAAATCCATCCTGAAATCTGAACAATTAAGAACCAGGAAGGACAGAAGCAGACCCAGGTGTCTCTAGCATAGCAGCTTGGGTCATGTAACCCACCTCTCAAAGCCATCTTGTGCTTGGCATATTTCTACCTGATTGAAATTGGCTCTAAACATGCCCAAGGTTGAATGGGAGTGGAGGACATTATTGCATTTAATTATTTCTCTGGAATAAAAATGGATTCTAGCAGCAGCTTAGAGGTACGGCAACAGCAGAGCAATTAAGAGTTTTGGAGCTCGCATGTGAACATTTGAAAGTGCAATCATTATAATAAGTGCATTAAAATAAAATAAGTCAAAGGGTTGCATTTACATAAATAACCCAAGGTGAGAGTGTTGGATTGCCTAAGAATAAAAGGGACGCAGCTAGTAGATCATCGTGAAGAAATAATAATCGATCTGTCTTCCAGGTGGAGACCATAATGGGTGAGACAGTGGAGGTCCAGTATTAATTGGTGGGGAAGCTTCTTTGCGTTTTCTTCTTCCTGCTTTGCGTGTGGCAGACACACTCCAGAAGTTTTATATACATTCATCATCACCAAACACCCATGACGCCTTATTTTCGAATCCCTGTTTTCCAGATGAGGACACTGAGGCAGGCAGAGTTCGGATCACACTTCCAGCATCACTTTCTTTTCTTGGTCAGGTTACTCCACTTCCCTGTGCCTCAGTTTCCTCCCCTTCGTTAGGACTCATGCTGTGGCTTCACTGGGTGCCCGAGGGGATTAGGGACACAGGGTGCATGAAGGGCCAGAGTTTAAGGGGACATGGGTGCTAAAGGTATGATGATTGTCCCACATGTGTTTGCCTGGAAACCTCCCACAGTTGGTTTGTACAGGGAAGGGAACCTGGGCTTGGATGTCTGGATCTTGATTCTCCTGGGGGAGGAGAGAAGAACTGAGGCCCATTAGCCTCTTGGCGAGCAGGTGAAGAGTTAAGGGGAAAGTGAGTGATACTTCTCCAAGGTATAGAAGGGCTGAGGGATAAATGGATAGAGCAATTGTAGTGTATTCGTACAATGGAATACTATTCGGTCTAGAAAAAGAAGGAAATCCTGCCATATGTGACAGCATGGATGAAGCTCAAGGATGCTGGTATGAAAGAGGGATGAAAATGAAAGCTGCTCAGTTGTGTCTCCACGGACTGTAGCCCACCAGGCTCCTCTGTCCATGGGATTCTCCCGGCAAGAATACTGGAGTGGGTAGCCATTCACTTCTCCAAGGGAACTTTCTGACCTAGGGATTGAACTCGGGTCTTCTGCATTGCAGGTGGATTATTTATCATCTGAGCCACCACGGAAGCCCAGAGGATGTTAATACTGAATGAAATAAGCTGGATGCAGAAAGACAAATGCTGCTTGATCCACTTACATGAGAATCTAAAATAGTCAAATTCAGGGCTTCCCTGGTGGTCCAGTGGTTAAGACTCTGTGCTTCCAAATCAGAGGGTGAAAACTCAATCCCTGGTGGGGGAACTGAGTACAATTTCATGTGCTATGTGGCATGCCCCCCCACCAAAAAAAGAGTCTGCCTTCAACTTTACATAAATAAATAAAACAATCCAACTCAGAGAATCAGAGAGTAGGATGGTAGTGGCCAGTGGCTGGCATAAAGTCTTGGTGGTGTAGGGTGAATACATTCTAGAGATCTGCTGTATGGCCTTGTGTCTGTAGGTGGCAGACTGTATGGGGCACTTAAAATGTTTGCCAAGAGGGTAGATCTCCTGTTACGTGTTCTCACCACAGTAAAATAAAGTGCACAAAAAAGAAAGAAAACCGCTGGGGGAAGGTGTTGGAGAACTCAACTGCTGTAGAAAACAGCCCTGACTCAGCGTGACCGAGATCTTAGGCTCCTGAGTGATGCCTGATTCTCACTGACTATGCCTCAGTGACTTTTCTGGAAGCTATCGGATACCTGTGAGCTCTTCGTGCCAGAAGACAAAATATTTCCCTTTCCTCTTACACTCAAATCTTTTGGTTTCCCTTGACAGCTGAGTAGCCCGTGCGGCCAGGGGGAAGGCCATGGGGTCACGCAGAGCTGACAGTCCCTGTTGTGTGGGTGTCTCTGAGTGGACAACCCTTATTAATCTCAAGTCCTATTAGAACTGATGGTGGCCCCTGGTCCTGATGTCACAAATTAACCAGAGGAACCAGCTAATCTGACGGTCAGATTAGCTTCATTGATTACAGTGTTTCCTGTGTCTGGTGTTGCTTAAAGAAGTTCTGCCAGAAAGTAGTGGAGAATGCGAGCTTTTGTAATTTTTATGGAAGTTTTCTGCTCAGGGGATAAACTGGTGATTGTCAGTTAACAAGGAAAGAGAACAACCCAGGCACTGTACTTAGGATGTTTTTTATAAGAGTGGATACATGTGGCTGTGGGGGTTTCTGCTTACTCTCTGCCTTCTTGTTAACTTCTAGAGAATGGGCTTAGGGACAGAATTTAAACTCACATCCTTGGACAGCAAGTGTCATCAAACTGATTTTTTGGCTGTTGGAGGCAAAAAGTAATATGAAATTGGGTCTTGTATCTGAGGTCAGCTAAGAGGAAGAAAGCAGATAGTTGTCTCCTGTATTATTCAGGATGAGTTAGAGCGTGCTGCAGTCACAAAGATCCCCAAGCCTCAGGGACAGAAATCCACAGAGGTTTATTCTGCCCATGGAGGGCTGGTGGAGTTACAGGGCCTTCACCATCGGGAGTGTGGCTGGATGCTACCGGGGAGGAAGGGACAAGGCAACATGTGCCTGGCCCCGGTCACTTGTCTTGGCAAGTTGCTTGGCTATGCCTCATTTGCAGGGGATGGGAAGTGCAATTGTATCATGTGCCAGGAAGGAAGAGAACTGGAATATTTGTCAAGAGCTTTACTGAATAGCATCCCCCCATCCAGTCCATTCCAACCTAGGCTAATGTGTGCAAAGACCCCATCCACTCTGTCACAGAGAAGGGACACTAAATGCTCCGCCCTTGACCTTTCAACTGAACAGAAGAGGCACAAAACTACCACAAGTTTTAGAATTAGACAGGTGCAAGTTCACAGCCTTCGCTAAATAACATCACACAAATCACTGAATATCCCCAAGCTTTTTTCTCCTCTTTTGTAAGATGAGGGAATGGTAGTATTTTCCTCTGTTATTCAGAATTTACTTCTGAAGGTTAAATGATTTACCACATGGATGGGCTTAGCACACTGCCTGGCACCTGATAACATGCCCTAGTGGGTGAAAGCAACAAGCAAGCCTTGGTTCCTCTTTCTGTAAAATAGTGAGTTGCGTACCCCTTAGGGAGTGATTTTCAGCATGTAGTAAGTAATACCTGTGAATCAGCGGCATATGGCGACTGGCTCACAGGGACAGCTCAGAGAATTCATCTGAGAGGTTGCTTGGGAGTTTTCAAGGGTCTCTGGACAGAAAGAAAGAAAAGAGGAATAGCAGTGAAGTTTGTGTAGGTTTCAACAAGAGGCATGGCCCCCACTTGAGGGGGATTTCCTACAAGATGCATGCAGGAGGTGAGAAAAGCCGGAAATAGGCGCTAGAACCGGAAGTTCCCCTTTACGGACCAGCATGTAAGGTTGACTCCCATGGATGACCAGCAGCTTCTCTGTGGCAGAACACAGACTGCACTGTCTCTCGGCATCTCCTTGTTTCAGGCTTCTATCCATGGCCTCCAGCCGCTGCCACCATGGTGCTATGTGGCCCCTCCTTACTGTCCTCTCCCTCTCCTGTGACTTCCTGACACCTGATGGCCACTGGCCAGCCTAGAGACGGCTCTTTGGAGATGACATGCCTGTCCCAGATCCGTTTAGCTGGGTGAGAGTGAATGGGAGGGAATGCCGGGCTTAAGGGGACAGAGTGAGGGGAATCACAAGGGCTCTGCAGCTCCCTGGAAGTGGCTGGTGGATCTCATGGCCCAGGGCAGAAGTCAGCTACCTATCTGGTTTGAATCCCAGCTTCACGACCAACTGCCTGGGTTACCTTGATGGGTCACTGATGCCAGTGCAGTACCTGCAAAATGAGAATAAAAGTAACATCAACTTACAGAATGGGCATGAGGTATCTTAGTGTTGCTTTCATTCCTATGGACTCTGAAATTGGTAGTTGATGCTAGGGGAGATGAAACAAAGGTAAGAATTGGGTAGACACATTGCTGGACCAAATGGGGACATTGGAGACAAGGGCAAGCAAACCAAGCCCAGAGAAGGGGAACCTTCTAAACTCACAATCCTAGAGAGCTGGGGTCTGCAGTGTTTTTTAAAGGGCCAGATAGAAGTATTTTAAGCTTTGCAGGCCAGATAGATAGTCTCTGTGGCAACCACTCATCTCTGCTGTTGTAGCAGGAAAGTGACCATAGACAACCCATAAATGAATAGGCATGGCTATGTTTCAATAAAACTTTATTTACAAAAACAAATGGCATGGAGGATTTGGCTCAGGGCAGGCAATAGCTTGTAGGACTGCTAAAGGAGGAGAAGCACTTAGTGTCCACTGCACGGCAGCCCCTCCTGGGCACCAGCACTGCCTCCACAGCTCTGTTCCTCCAGCGCCCTCCTTGAGAACCTTCAGTGGTCACATTTAGGAAAATGAATGAGGATGTCTGCCCTCAGGATTGCTACTCATTGCCAGTGTGTTACTATAGCAATGGATTTAAAGAGTCAATTAGCCTCAGTTCTCCGTGGCCTCTGTGTCCCCTCTGACTGACTAGCTTTGGCCCAGTGGATTCTCTTTCAGGTTAAGGTCTTCGTAATGGGCTCTAAACAGAAGTGCTATATTTTGGAAATGATGCAGGACGTTAGTTGACCAGTGTATTTGATCCAAGCTCAAAATGGCCAGGGCCCACATACCATGGAGAAGCTGAGTTCCAGGTGCCCCTCTTCCTGGAAAGACTCATTGTCTCAAAAATGACTCTTGGCTTTTCTCTTGACCCACCCCGTGCCGGCCGGATGACTTAATCAGTTCTGCTCCAGATACGAGCATCAAGAGTCAAAGCTCAAACACAAAACTGTCACCAAGTCTTGGGTTCATTGTAAGGATTGTCCTATAAAGGACACATTCTTGCCAAGATAGCTGGTGATGTCTCCCCTCCAGAATTAACTATGACATGGTCTCATTTCTCTTACGGGCATAGATCTAGGAGCATGTCTTAAAGGCAATGGAAAGTAAATATTATCCTACCAGTGTTTTCTCCCCTTATAGCTTTATTATGGCTTTGCTGGCCATTAACCATCACAGCGCTCTCTGCTGGAATTTAAACAGGAAATTCAGAACAAACTGTCTAGATTCCAGTGGCAGAAACACTCAAGGAGACTTACATGAAAAGGGAGTGTGGTTAATAACAAGCATTGAGGATCATAGTCCAAGCATGTTAGAGGTTGCAAAGTTTTATTTTCTAGTTGAAACGTCTTGTATTTCCAGGTTGAGAAACGGAGTTCAAAGAGAAAGATCTAACATGAAGTCTAAGGTGAAGCTCATGGCAAATGCAGGGCGTGTGACACCAGGGCTCAAACCTCCAAACCTACGAGCCCCATCCTCCAGAGCCCACCTGCTTAGCCTGACGGCTCAGTCAAGATTCTCTTCTGTTTTGTCTCTATCTTCTTTAGGACGGCTACTTCTCTCACCGGCCGAAAGAGAAAGTGCGAACAGACAGCAACAATGAGAACTCAGTGCCCAAGGATTTTGAGAACGTAGACAACAGCAACTTTGCACCCAGAACTCAGAAGCAGAAGCACCAGCCCGAGCTGACGAAGAAGCCCCCGAGAGGACAGAAGGAGCTTCTGAAGAGGAAGCGGGAGCAGGAGGAGAAAGGGCGGGGGCGTCCGTCCCCGGGGAAAGGTCCCAACGAGGTGCTGCCTCCCGGCGAGAGGCTCGCGGTGAACGGCAGCCGCGGCAAGGACGCCCCTCGGCCGCCCCACGCCCGCAAGAGCGGGGGCAGCTCCCCCGAGGCCAAACCCGACCAGCCCCTCAGGTGTGACATCTCGGGCAAGGAGGCCATCTCCGCGCTGTCCCGCTCCAAATCCAAGCACTGCCGCCAGGAGATCGGAGAGACCTACTGCCGCCACAGGCTCGGGCTGCTGATGCCCGAGAAGGTGACTCGGCTCTGCCCGCTCGAAGGTAAGCCCCAGCCCCGCTCTGCTCACGTCCGCAGACCTTCTTCGAGCGACTGCCCTATTTTTCAAACCCCAAGTCAAGACACGAGATCATTTGTTTTGGACCTTCCTACGAATTCCAAAATCTTGCGTGGGAAGTTTCCCCAAATCAAATTACCTTTTGGTGCAGCGTTAACCAGTTGCCTTTATGACAAGGATAAAATGCAGTGCAATCAGGGCTAATGTGGAAGGTGTAGGTGGCAATAGTATTGATACGGATTGTTGTCTCTCTCAGCAGAATATGGGGATTAAAATTGACATGAATATTACTGTAATTGAATAGGATCTAAAAGGATCTATTGGTTGCATTGACATTGGGAGCTCTGAAAAAACATCCTCCATCTACAATTTCTTCCTTCCGTGTTGCCTTCCCCTTCCGCCACCCCCGCCCCCCCACCCTCCACCAGCCTCCCTCCTGCCCCACACTGGGCCCCCTTCTCCTTGCTGATGACCTCTGATGATAAATCAGATCTCTTACTGCCATGCGGTATGAGGTCAAAGCTGTAAGAGTGATGTTCATAAGTGCAGGGGAGGGTCCTCAGAAACCGGGGGCCTGGGCGATGGCTCTGCACAGGTGAAGTATCATGGTGTGTGCATCTCTGCATCTCGCCTCTCACCACAGACACGCGTTCCTTGCTGGTTCATTTCACCTTTTCCAGTGCCTGCAGAAGGGGAGTAATAACAGGTACTGAGTGCTCGCTGTGTCCTGGGTACAGCACAGGCAATTTGCATTACATCAGCTCTTCTCATCTGTGGCCCAGTGAGGTTGGCACTGTCGTCAGGAGCATGTCATTTTTCATTTGAGTGACATAAAATAACTTCCCCCAGGTCTTACAGCTTGTAGGAGGCCTCACAAGCCTACAGGTAGAGACATCCTGAGATAGAGATCCCACCATCATGGGTGAGGTCATATTTTCTCAAGATCAAAATAAATAAATAAATACATGTTATGGCAGAAAGTTTCAAACCCACCTTGGAGAAGGGAGACCCTTCATGCTCCCACCATCCGGCTACAGAGAACTCGTGGGGGTCAGTGCTGTTTCACCCACATCCACACGCCTGCCCTGCCTCCCGCGGCCACACACACAAGCTCACTGCAGGTCAGCAGATATTCTTTTTCTTACAGAAGACCCTACATCCCAAATAGTTTGTGAATTAGTCTGCTCCATGGGTTTCTGCATGCAGATGGCGTCCCAAAGACTTCTCTAAAAAGAAGAAAGCGCCGATATCACTGGGAGCAAACAGAGAACGATGCATTGGAAATGGAGCGATGTGTGTTCTTGTTCAAGTTTCCCCAGGAACTCACAGGGAAAGTGCCTTCAGCTCTCTGGTTCCAGCTTCCTTATCTGTTCAGGGAGCAACCTGCATTAAGTACTCGAAGGGTCTTCCCACTCAGCCCTCCCTGGGGGTCCACTCACAATTTGCTCTTGGTCATCCCTCGTTCTCATTGGCCACAGTCAATGCCAGGGGTACCCTGCTGTCCCTCACTAAGCAACCAAGGGCTCCAAATATTAATACCTCCTTGTTGCTTCTAAATTCAAATACCAACGAATGCTCATTGTGTGGAGGACACATGGGGAAACCTGGGTGGGGCAGGGGTTCATGAGTGGAAGAGAAGAGGGCCCACGAGGTGCTGGGTCAGTCTTGGTGTCCAGACAGAAGGTCAGAGCCTCAGGAAAGCTGCAGAGCTGGGCTGGGTGGCAGGGTGGGAGCAGAGGGCTCTTGGTTCCCCCAGCGTCAGAGGATTTGGAGGCCAGGCAAGTAGATGCCTGATGTCTCATCAATCCTGCATCCCTCTTGATGCAGGAGGTGCGAGGTGAGAACGGCTCCCAAGGAAAAGAGGACTGGGTCACCTCTAGAGAAATCCTGATTCTGTCTCTCCACTGGACAGATAAGAAACAAGGCCCAGAGAGGAGGAGGCTTATGGTCAAGGTCACCCAATCAGAGGCTGAACTTGAGCTGAAATTCAGCTCCTCATCCCTCACACGTGCTTCTCTGTTGACCTCCAGTCACAGGATGGAGGGTATGGATCAGGTCGGGGGTGGCCATGTGGGTGAGTGGGCAGAGAGACCTGGAAGGGTCCATGGCAAACCCTTCATGGGGCCCCCTCTGGGCGGGGTGCAGTGGGGACAGCTTCAACCCTTACCTCAAATTCATCTGTATTTTAAAGTGTTCAGATGGAAATGTGTATCTCCACTATACTCTCCAATAGAAAGGTTTAAAAAGAAAAGGTTCGTGTCTCCCTTGCACAGGGACTCTTGTCTAAGCGGTCCCAGGGTTCCCATTATGCTGTTGACTTGGCAGATGTTTAAATTAATAAGCAGAGATGTTTCCAAAATCTTTCCCTGACCTAGCGCGTGGCCTGGCAGAGGCCTGAGCTGCCTGTCTTTCCTTGAGAATAGCAGGGGGCACTCGCTGGGTACCAAGGGTTGTCGCACTTTTTCTATAAAGGGGCAGAGAGTAAATATTTGAGGCTTCATGGGCCTTGCAGTCTCCATCACAACACCTCAACTCTGCTGTTGTATCACAAAAGCAGCCAGGACGGTACATACACAAGTGCACTTGGTTATTCTGAAAAAAAAAAAACTCAATTTATGAAAGCAGGCGGTGGGTAGCACATGGCCCATGGGGCCATAGTTTGCTGATCCCTGCTAGGTACCAAGTCCGTGTAGTAGTACCTCCAACACTTGCCTTCCACCCCATTGAACCCTCATACCAGCCCTGTGAGGTCGGTTTCTTTATCAACCCATTTAATGGATGAGGAAATGGAGGCTCAAAGAGGTTTAGTCCATGGGCAGAGGTGCACAACTAGCAGGCGGTGGGGCTGCTGTTAGCTCTCAGGCGCCAGAGCCTGCAAGCACCCCAGATCCTTTCCCTTCTCAAGAGGCAGGCAGTTTCACCTTAGTCCAAATTCTCAGACCTCGGGGATGTTCTGAACCTGCTGGCTGTCTCTCTCCGCCATCTGTAGTTGGAGGAGAAGGACCTCCTCCCTGCACGTTTGTAGGGGGCAAGAGGGCTGTTGTGGCCAGTGGAGGAAGGGGTCCCCACACTTACTGGGGTCCCTCTGAGACACCCCCAGTGAAGCTGTGCAGCACAGGGCATCCCCCGTGATCTCAGCTGCGTCGGCCAAGGTGTCATACCCTTTGGGGGCCTGGGAGCTGGTTGATAAGATTGGCGTGTAAGGGCCTTGGCACACCCAGCCCCAACAGGGACTTCATTCACTACACCGCAGCCTCCCCCTTTTGCAATAAATTTACTGTGAATAGACTAATTGCAAAATAACCCTAATTGGGTAGTTATCAATGAACAACTTCCCGTGGAACAAAACGGCTTACAATTAATAGCATTTAAGCCATAAACTATTCTTCTGCAGAAAGCTAAGATGTAATTACACCCCATACGGAGATGGTGTTCCCTTTCTGGAAACCATGGCGCCCGGATTTCCCTCCGCTCAGGAGGGATTTGAGCTCCAGCTCCGTGGTCCTTTTCTGTCCTGTTCAGTGAGGAAGCCAGTGCGGAGGAGAGGGGAAGTCAGCATGTGTGTAAACAGCTGCAGACATACACGTCCACACGCAGACGTGGGCACCATTTGTCACCTTGCCAAGCTCAGCATCATCCGACAGGATGCCGGAAGTTGAATATAATTAAGGAAACACTTCCTCATGGCTGGAAGTCTGAAAAATTCCGAGACAGGGAATAGGTGTTAAGTGTCAGCTGGTGTTAAGGGCTGCCCTTGATCCCACCCCCATGCCTCCAGTCCCTGTACCCCAGCAGCATTCAGGGGAAAAGGAGCATCTAGAACCTTGGAGTGGTGTGCTCTGTGCGGACACCTTCCTTGCCTTTGTGACCCACCAGCTCCACTCTGCCTCCTGGAGGAAGCAGCTAGGATGCTGACACGTTTTCACAAAGAAAGGACCAATCTATAGACCATCCACTCAGAGCCACAAGGAGTGAGATGCCATGTGTCCCATCGGACCCCAAGCCTGGCCTCAGAGAGACTTATTTCTAATCCCGCAGCAGCCCCTCATTGCTCCCAGAGCCCCTGTGCTCCATGGCACCAGTCCCTACCCCCTCCCATATTCCTGGCCCCAGTGGCCCTGACCCCACTGCCCTCACCTCACCCCTGCAGTTGCCTAGGCCTCAGATTCCTTCCTTGGGCTCCAGAATCACCACAGGGCCTCCAGGCACTCCCAACAGGATTTCCTCAAGTTTCATGGAAATTGAACCATGTTGTATGGAGGGCCCAGGGCTGCATGGCTTGGAAAAACGGTTTTCCATCCAAAGATCTGCAGACATTGGGTCTTGCATCCTGGTTCTGTTCTTGCTAGCCGTGTGACTCTGACTTCCTGTGCCTCAGCTTTCTCATCTGTAAAATGGGCACAGATCGTTGTGCCCTGTCCTCATAGGGCTGTTGGCTGAAATGGGATCATGCGTGTGAAATGCCTGGTGCACAGGCAGCTAAGGTACAGACAATGTGTTTGGCTGTCAGCTGCAGCGTCGCAGTGTGGTGGAATAAGTGAAGAGGGTATTGAAGAGTGGAGGGCCCACTGCCTGGTGACTGCCCCTTGCCCAGCTGCAGTTCTCTCTCTGATCTTCAGACAAGGCCCTGTGTGCTTCAGTTATTCTCTCATGCTTGTCCACGCCACCTCCATTGTTGCCCCTACTGCCCACTACCCCCCATCTTCTGTGGCTCTCACCTCTTCCCTCTCCAGATCTTAGCCTAAAACCACCTCCTTGGGGAAGCCTTCCTGGATCACACCTTCCCTGAGGAACCCTGGCCACAAGGGACACACCAACCCTGGTGAGGGGCAGACATGTCTTTCCCAGTGAAGACCATTTGACCTGAAAGAGGCATTCTAGTCAGGCAATGCCTCATTATATTTGGAACAATTAAATGTCGCCTTACCTGGTAGCTCAGTTCAGTTCAGTTCAGTTGCTCAGTCGTGCCCAACTCTGTGACCCCATGAATCGCAGCACGCCAGGCCTCCCTGTCCACCACCAATTCCCAGAGTCCACCCAAACCCATGTCCATCGAGTCGGTGATGCCAACCAACCTCTGTCATCCCCTGTCATCCCCTGTCATCCTCTGTCATCCCCTTCTCCTCCTTCCCTCAATCTTTCCCAGCATCAGGGTCTTTTCTAATGAGTTAGCTCTTCACATCAGGTGGCCAAAGTATTGGAGTTTCAGCTTCAACATTAGTCCTTCCAATGAACACTCAGGACTGATCTCCTTTAGGATGGACTGGTTGGATCTCCTTGCAGTCCAAGGGGCTCTCAAAAGTCTTCTCCAACACCACAGTTCAAAAGCATCAGTTCTTCAGCGCTCAGCTTTCTTTATAGTCCAGCTCTCACATCCATACATTACCACTGGAAAAACCATAGCCTTGACTAGATGGACCTTTGTTGGCAAAGTAATGTCTCTGCTGTTTAATATGCTGTCTAGGTTGGTCATAACTTTCCTTCCAAGGAGTACGCATCTTTTAATTTCCTAGCTCAGCTGGTTAAAAAAAAAAAAAAAAATCTGCTTGCAAAGCAGGAGACCTCAGTTCAATTCCTGGGTTGGGAAGTTCCTCAGAGAAGGGATAGGCTACCTACTCCAGTATTCTTGGGCTTCCCTGGTGCCTCAGCTGATAAAGAATCTGCCTGCAATTCAAGAGACCTGGGTTTGATCCCTGGGTTGGGAAGATCCCTTGGAGAAGGGAAAGGCTGCCCACTCCAGTATTCTGGCCTGGAGAATTCTGTGGACTGTATAGTCTATAGGGTCACAAAGAGTCAGACACGAATGAACGATCTTCACTTTTCACTTTCAAATGTTGAGATGCTGTCTCCAATAGCCCTCATGGGCGACCAGCCTCCTTCTACCTTGAGTTAAAATGCCTCAAAGAGAAAAAAAAAAATTTCAAGAGAGACCCCACCCATTACCCCAGTTCCTCTGGCACCTCCTCTACCCTTTGCTCTCCCAGGTAAAGCCAGTGTCCAGGTGAAGAATGAGAAATAAAAACAGAAGTTCCAGGGAAAGCAGTCACTGGGAGCGGGGTGGGCTTTATGGGGACTCTGGACCCAAGTGGCTGATGGTTCTCTGATGAGTGATGAGCGAGGACTCTCTCTTTTGAGTCAGCCGACCGGCTGCAAAGTTACAAGCATGTGTACATGGCTGGGGCAGCAGCTCCAGTATTGGGGTGAGGATGGACAGGAAGGAGGTTTCTGATGACAAGGCAGCTGTCCTTGGATACAGCAACCCATCTACCCATCAGGCTTTGCAGGACACCAGAGTCTCCCGACAAAAGTGCTTCTGGCCAGAGGTGGCCAGGGGTGGGGGTGTGAGGAGGCTGTTGTCTGTGACAGAAAGAGACGGGCAGATGGCACCGCCAGCTGCAGTAGGGCTGGCTCCCGAACATCTCCACACCCTGGGGGCAGTGGGGTGGCTACACACATGAACAGTGTGGAACGACGGCTAGCAGCCTGGCAGGGAGGAGAAAGGAGACGCGGATGTCAGCTCCGCTGCACCAGGGCCCTGGGTGGGGCTCCTGCCTCAGTGTCCCCATCTGTCGGGCAGGGATACTGCTTTCTCCTAAGGATCTTGGCTGCAGGGCTCAGATGAGACAAGGAGGGAACAGCCACGGACAGCTCATGGACAGCAGTCAGATGACCCTCCTGCAGCCTGGCCAACTGGATGGGGCCAACTTGCCAAAAGGCAAGGCTCATAGAGGACCCATTTTCATCTCATGCTGAGCAGGGTGCAAACCCAGTAACAAGGAGGTTTCCAGTCACAGTTCATTGTGGTTGAAATAAAATCCCAAAGGTCTTCCTTGGGCTTTTAAGGAAAGGGTGGGACTCTGACCACGGTAAGTGTAGAAAAAAATCATCAAACCCCATTCACTGGGCACCCAGTAAGTGCCAGGTGACGTCCCAGGCCAGTGCTCCCCAAATGTGGTCTGTGAAAGGCTAGATAGTAAGTCTGGGCCTTGCAGGCTGTGTGGTCTCTGTCGTAACTACTCCACCTGACAAGAAAGCAGCCACAAGAAGTACATAAATAAACAACCAGCTTGGCTGTGTTTGTGTTCCAATAAAGCTTTATTTACAGACAGCAGAATGTGAACTTCATATAATTTTCATGTGTTATGAAAGGTTACCCATTTGAGTCTTTTTTCCAATTATTTAAAAATGTGAAAACTGCTCTTAGCTCGCAGGCCACACCAAAACAGGCAGCAGTAGGCTGCCCTTTGCTGACCCTTGCTCTAGGATCTGGGGACAGAACAGTGGACAAAAGCACAGGATGCCTTGTCTCTGCAGGGCATCTGCTCAGGGCACAGGGTCTGCCGACATAAGCTGGAAGGTGACTCTGGAAGGCGTGCAACCCGATGGCCCCACCTTCGTGGAGCTTCTGCCCTAATAGGAGAGGCCAGAGGTGGCAGGCGAACCAATAGACCTACAATCTACTGCCTGGTGTGATGAGAACTCGTAGACAAGCGTAGCAGGTGAGAAGACGGGGGTGCAGTGGACACTGTAGGTTAGGTGGCCACAGAAGGCCTCTCCGAGGATCCTTGATGTCATGTCACTGGGAAGATGAGACAGTCCTAGCAAACAGCTTGGCATGTTCTGGAAGCATCCACAAGGTGAGTGTGGCTGAAGTGAAGGGAGCAGTGAGGGGAGTAGGAAGAGGAAGGTTCACATTCTAGGGGGACGGCCAGGCTGTGGCCAGGTGTTCTGATATTGATATCAATGATATGTGAGCCGGAGGAACTGAACAGTTTAAACATGATCTGATTTTGATATTTTTAAAACTTCATGCTGCTTTTAAATTTTTAGTCTTATTTTACTTTGATAAGAACACTTAACATCAGATCTGCTCTCTGAACCGATTTTAAGGGCCCAGTAGCGCCTTTTCACTTATAGACACAATATTGTAATTGCTTGAACTTACGCATCTTACTCAGCTGAAACCTTGTACCCACTGAACCCCATTCCCCTTCCCCCACTTCTGGCAGTCACCATTCTGCTCTTCGCGTCTGAGTCTGACTGGTATACATTCCTTATATAAGAAGAATCATTCAGCAGCTATCCTTCTGTGTCTGACTTATTTCACTCAGCATAATGTCCTCCAGACTCATCCATGCTGTTACAAGTTGCAGGAGTCCTTTTCTAAAGGTGAGTAATATTCCATTGTGAGTGTATACCAAAATTTTTAATCTTTTTATTTGTCAGTAGTCATTTACGTTGTTTCCACATCTTGGCTTTCATTAAAAAAAAAAAAAAGCTGTAGGGAACATGGGCATGCTCGTATCTCTTTGAGATGCTGATTTTAATTCTTTTGGATAAATACCTAATGAGATATCACCTCATCCATGTTAGAGTGACTGTTATCAAAAAAGCACAGCTGTTGGTGAGGATAAGAAATTTACATTTTGGTGCACTGTTGGTGGTAATGCAGAATGGTGCAGGCGCTGTGGAAAATAGCTTGGCGGTTCCTGAAAAAATTAAAGATAGAACTACCATATGATCCGCCAGTCCCACTGCAGACCTGCTTTAGTTTTAAAGAGAGTGGAAACAGGGAAGTCGTGGGAAGGTCCTTGCAACAGCCCCCGTGAGAGGATATGGTAGAGAGGGAAATGCTGTTGGGGTTGTCTGATGGACTGGATGGTTGACCACAGTTGGTGGTCTGGGCTCAGGGGTTTCTTTGGGGCACAAAGACCACTTAAGCCTAACCTTGGGCAAACATTTATTGAACTCTGCTGTGTGCCAGGTCATGTGGCAAACAGTCCTCCAAGGCCCCCCATTGGAAGGGGGTTCCCTGTAAACCAACTCAGGTTGCCTTCACCTTCTAAATGGGGCTTCCCTGGTGGCTCAGATGGTAAAGACTCTGCCCGCAATGCAGGAGACCCTGGTTCGACCCCTGGGTCAGGAAGATCCCCTGGAGAAGGGAATGGCAACCCACTCCAGTATGCTTGCCTGGAAAATCCCATGGACAGAGGAACATCGTGGTGTTTTCCCCACTCCCTGTCTTGGAATAGTGAAGAAATTCAGCTGCCAGCCATGTGGCTTTTGAGAAAGCTAAATATGCAGTTATGGGAAATACCATAAATGCGCCCCTGCACCTCCCCCCGCCTCCACCTCCCCCCGCCTCCACCTCCCCCCGCCTCCACCTCCCCCCGCCTCCACCTCCGCTTCCTCCTCCAGGAATGGCCTGCCAGCTGCGTGGCTCTGTCCTTCACTCTGAAACTTGTCTTTAGGGTGTGTTTGTTCCCTAACTGCCATGCCTGAAAGGCAGAGCTGAAAGGTTTAGGCAGGGAAAGAAGATCAAAACAGCAGCTCCTGAAAGATTGGGATTAATGCCCTTCCTGGCCTCATCTGGGCACACTCATTCAGAAACTTCAGGCATACATTTCCCAAGCCTTTCATAGTGCATCTGAGACAAGGGGATCATGGTTAGATGGATTTCTTTTTCCCCCTTCTCATGTGCTCGCAATGACACCTAGAGTCTAGGGAACTGGGAGCTCATTGATTACCCTGCATTTGTGGACTGCTACTTAGAGCAGCTTGGCAGAGACCCCGGCTAATCTGGGGCTTTGCAGGCCAGTAGGAATTTTGTCCTTATCTGAGTGACTTGGGGGAACTGCTAGAAGGATCTGAGCAGGACTGGGGAGTGGGGGTGCTGGCCCGATATGTTTAACACGATCCCCTGGCTGTGTGTTGACAGTAGACTGTAGGGGCTAGCTGGAAGCTGGGAGAGCTGTTGGGAGTTGGCTGGTATATTTCAGGCTGGCTTCCCTGGTGGCTCAGAGGTTAAAGCGCCTGCATCCAATGCGGGAGACCCGGGTTCAATCCCTGGGTTGGGAAGATCCCCTGGAGAAGGAAATGGTAACCCACTCCAGTATTCTTGCCTGGAAAATCCCATGGACGGAGAAGCCTGGTAGGCTACAGTCCATGGGGTCGCAAAGAGTTGGACACAACTGAGCGACTTAAATAGAATAGATAACAAAGGCAGAAGTGAGCGGGCAGATGTGATGTCCGCAGAGCCAACAGCATTTGCTCTTAGAAAGCGCCCCCTGCTGTCTACCTGTCTCTGCCTCAGACCCACCCTCCACATGTCAGGGACTCTTGTCTTACTCATCTGTGAACAGCCACTGCGTGGCATATCACAGGCTGCAGTCTTATCCTCCCTGGGTAAGAACACAATACAGTTGTTTTGAGTTTCCATGGCTCAACCTGCCCCTCCCAGGAGCTCTGCAGAGACCTGTGTGCACAGGACGAAGTGAAGTGAATGGAACGGTTAGAAGTCCGTGAATGGCACAGCCACCAACTGGGGACTGAGAATGTTTGTCTTCAGCTCCCTTTAGCATCTGCTCATGCGGCAGTTATCCAGTGAGCATCTGCCCTCTATGCTGGGCCCCAAATTTGGGGGCTTTGTTTGGGAGGAAAACAGACAGAATCCCCATCCCTGTGGAGTTGGCAGCCTGTTAAACGTGGGAGGGGAGACACAGGAGTCCAGTGAGCACAAACCTAAGTGCAAGATTGCCGCAGCACCACCAATTCTGCGGAGACATGCGGTGGACTTTTAGTGGGACTGAGAGATGAAGAGTGGGAGGAATTAACTAGGAAAAGGGCAGGTGGCGGGGGTGATATTCTCAGACAAGGCTACATCATGTGCAAAGGCCCTGGGGTGGTGGGACTGTGTGGGGAAGTAGAAGAATTAACAAGACCACTAGGGGACCTCTGAGTGTGAGCAGGAGGGTTGATCCAACATCTCTCCCAGCCGGATTTTCATTCCAGTGGATTTAAATGATCTACGTCTTTGTCTTGAGTGAGAAGAACGGAGCAGAGGAATCTGGTAGGCATCTGGTAGCATCAGTTTGGCAGGGACCAAACTGAAGTCTCCAGAGAGTCAAGGGAAGATCAACCCCAAAGATGGGCAAGGTTCTGGCAGACTGGACCTGAGGACAGCTCCCCTCCAGTGAACCACGCTCCTTGTACCTTTGGGCCCTGATGCCTGTGGACCCCCACCCCAGCCTGGGTTCGAGCTGCCCACTCCAGGGGGCCTCGCCTCCTGTGGCACCTTTGTTGCCCAGGACCTTCAAGCAGCAGAGGGAAACCCTCAACACCTCCAGTGATGAAGCAGACTCATGCAGGCGCTAGGCCCTGGGCAGTCTGGCTATTGCTGAGCTCAGGCAGGCTTAGGGGAAGGTCTGAGTCAGGCTCTCCTAGGAAGCCTAGAGGTCCCCTCTGCTACTGAGCGAGCTCCCAGACCCTCAGACAAGGCCCTTGTTTCCTCTGAGCCTCACTTCTTACCTATGAAATGTCCAATGCTCCTCCTGCCTCCTCAGCTTGCTGCCTGAATTACTGTGTTTGAGAATATTTAACTTTTTCCCTCTACTCAGCCAGCAAATATGTACAAGCCCCTGTTAAAAATCAGCAGTAGGTTATTATGGTTTGGAAGCCAGCCTCCACATGGGCATGTGGGCCTGCTTCCCCAGCCGGGCAGGTTATAATGCTTTCCTCAGCTTCCATGTGTCTCCCCCAGAACCTGCTCTAAGACCAGGCAGACAATGGTGAGCCACCAGGACAGTTTCTTTTGCTCTGAGCCATTCCTTCCTTTGGGAGCAGCTGGTGATATGTTAGCCACTTAGGGCTGGGAAATCAGAGACCTCGTGCAGAAAGAGCCCAGGCCTGGCCCTCATTGTGGCCTGTGGATGACAGTCAGTCCAAGCTTGTCCTTCCTCTTTGCACAAACCAGCAGTTGCTAAATCGTGTCTGACTCTTCGAGACCCCATGGAGTGTAGCCCGCCAGGCCATGGGATTCTCCACGCAAGAATACTGGAGTGGGTTGCTATTTCCTTTTCCAAGAGACCTTCCTGACCCAGGGATGGAATCTGCATCTCCTGCATCGGGACGTAGACTTTTTTTTTTTTGCCTCTGAGCCACCTGACAAACCAACAAAACCAGGTTGCGTTTTCTCCTCTTTCATTTGTCGCAATTCATTTTAACATCACTTCCTTCTGGAAGTCTTCTGGGACTCTCTCCCCACATCTCCATGAGGAACCCAGACTGTGTACCCCCCAAATCAGCATACCTGCTCCCCGCTGGAACACACATCACATTATCCTGGAGTGGCCAGAGTCGTCTGCAGCCCCCACGTAGCCATGAGGCCAAGTCTCACCTGTCTGTGTTCCAGGTCGTATCGCCAGACCCTGCTAAGCAAAGTGTGTTCACTAACCCATGTTACACATGGGGAAACTGAGCCTCGGTGAGGTCAAGTAGCTTGCCCAAAGTCACCCTTGTGTGTCGGGAGAACTTTACAACTTCAGATTCCGTTCTGTCTGCCTGACTTCAAAACCCAGGTTTTCAGCCTCTCTGCTCAGTGGTGCCTTTAACAAACCCGCCTTCGAAATGTGTTGAATGACTAATCCAGTTTCTCCAAAGACAAAAGGGAAACGGAGAGGCAATGTTAACACCTAGCTGTTCATTACTCTCCTTCCCTGCAGTCAAAAAGAGCAGGGCGCTGAGGTCTCTGTGAGAGAACCTATGCTTAAATAATAATGCTTAACTTTGACCTGGGAATTGCTGAATGCCAGGGACTGTCTTGACCTGGGAATTGCTAAATGGCAGGGACCATGTCTTGACCTGGGAATTGCTGAATGCCGGGGACCATGTCCTAAGTGTTTTAGCTGCATGATTTAATAGATCATTTATTCTTCTAACGACTCTGTATTCCAGGAAACTGACACACAGGGAGGGAGGAAACTTACCTAAAATCACACATTTGCTCAGTGGCAGAGCGAGGCTCTGAGCTCAGAGGCTTTGGTGCCAGAGGAGAAATGTTGAACCTCTGTGCTTCTCTGCCTGCAGCAGTGGCTGCCTTGAAGCTGCAGTTTAACTTCCTCCTGGAGCTCTATCCGTCTGTTGCAAAGAGATCCATGCAGTCAGGTAATTCACCTGGGGCTGGAGGGGAGCTCATCCCATCTGAGACCCTCAGGACTCACCTGCAAAGCTGTGTGAGTGAAAAACAGCCAGCAGCAGTGGCTTTCCATTTTTTTCTGCCGGTTTCTAGTTGCCATGGTATATTTGTGTTAGTGTAAAAATGACAAAGCAATAATTTTTCATTGTATCCTTCAGTCACCCATGAGAGATTGGATTTAGGTCACAATTTATTACCCCATGGAATTGAATCCAATTTTTAACACCATGTCAGCCATTCCGGTATTAGAGCCTTTTAATGGCTGTGAAATTTATACAATGATAAAGTAATTTAAAACATATGTAGGAAGAGCATCAGGCAAATTGATGTATAGAGAACCCCGTGGTAAAAATTGAATAGGAGATAAACATGGAAAATGGTGATTGATTAAAGGACAGTTGAAATAGGGCTCGCTTTGATAAACTCCTAATGGCGAAATTAGTAAATTAATTTATTCCTCGGAATTTTGAGGAGGGTTTATGTTGCCCTAAATCAGAATGGAGGATGAGGCACAAAGTGCAAGTTAATAGCTTACCTCGGAGCGTGGCACGGTTCGAACAGGAAGCCCTGGCTCCCAGGAGCCCGGCCAGTGAAAGGATGTTTCCAGCGGCCAGAGTGAAAGGATGGGGAGAATACAGGGCAGCAAGAAGGGAAGCAGAAATTTTTTTTTTTTTTTTAATTTTTAAAGCTTGCTCAAATACTACAGAAAGCAAGCTTGTTATAATACATTTATTCAGGTGGGACCATATGCATCCTCATTATTTCAAAAACCTGGAAAACACAGCAAATACCTGGAAAATCTTTAAAAACATGGGACAGGGAACCACTGCAAATACATTTTCGGTTTTGTTTAGATCTTTAAAATCAACAGTTGCAAAAATGTTGGTTTTGGAATGAAGAGTTCATAAATGATAAGAATCTGGAGCCTACAAAAATATAGAACCTGGTTTGGGACACGGGAAAATTCAAAAATCATATGCAGTTGATATCTGGTTCTGGAACTTGCTTTTTGTTTTTTTCATTTGAACACGTATCTGGGTCTGAGACCTGTATTCGTCTTAGGAGATGGTTGTTGTTCCGTTGGTAAGTCACATCTCACTCTGTGACCCCACGAACTGCAGCACGCCAGACTCCCCTGTCCTCCACTATCTCCCTGAGTTTGCTCAAAGTCAGGTCCATTGAATGAGTGATACCATGCAACCATCTTATCCTCTGTCACCCCCTTCTCCTCTTGCCCCTATCTTTTCCCAATATAATGTTTATTTACCCAGTCTCTCTTATTGTCTGTATAATTCTTTGTCATTGCTGACTGTGACTCTGGAGTATGGCTTCACTGCAGTTTAACCATTCCCCTACTGATGGGCATTTAGGCTGTTGCCAGGTTTTTTGCTTTACTGGGTGGGTCTTTTCTCAACTCTCCCAAAGATAGTGCATAACCTGTACCATTCTAGGTACATGGGAGAAAAGCTAACTTGCTGCTTATGAGGAGAAGGCAATGGCACCCCACTCCAGTACTCTTGCCTGGAAAATCCCATGGACAAGAGGAGCCTGGTGGGCTGCAGTCCATGGGGTTGCTGAGTGACTTTACTTTCACTTTTCACTTTCATGCATTGGAGAAGGAAGTGGCAACCTACTCCAGTGTTCTTGCCCGGAGAATCCCAGGGACGGCGGAGCCTGGTGGGCAGCCGTCTATGGGGTCACACAGAGTCGGACACGACTGAAGCGATTTAGCAGCAGCAGCAGCTGCTGCTTATGATGGATGCCTTAAGACACTAGAGCTTAATTCTCTTGGGGATTGACCGCTCGGAACATCTGAGAAATAGAATTGGCGGGTCCAAAGGCTTCTCTGTTATCAATTTCGATATATGCCATCAGGCTATCCTTCAAACATGCTGTACTAGATGCGGCAGCCCATTCTATGCGGTGTTAGTCATGTACAAATGTTGGAAACTTCTAGAACATCCTCATCCTCCTAAAGGGATCTGCTTTCTTCACAAGAGCCCTAGTCAGGTTTCAGATTACTAAAAGCCCTACATCCCAACCTCTGAGATCCCGGCAAGTCTCTTGTATGCCCCACAGATAGTGGTTTGTATGTTGAGCTCCTTAATACATGGGCTCCCGTACCCATCACCCCCACCCCAGAGATGCTGTTCCAGATCTAGAATGGACCTAAGAAATTACATTTCTAACAGCTGCTACTCCAGAACCACACTTGGAGAAGCACTGACCTGGAAAAATGATCTGTCCCCTCCAGTTCTGCCCTTCCTCCCAGTTCCTGATGGGGCAGTTGGGCCCCCAAGGGGCATCTGGCCATATCTGGAAACATTTTTGGTGTCACAATCTGATGGGGGGCATGGTGCTACTTGCAGCTGCTAGGTGGAGACCAGGGGTGCCAACAAACCTCCTACTGTACACAGAAAAGCCCCCATAATAATTTTCTGTCCCAAAATGTCAATAGTGCCTTGGTCGAGGAGGCCAGTTGTGGTCCTACTGGGATGGTGTGTCTGAGACAGGGCCATCTTCCTCCCTCCGGGAGCCTTCATCTCCTCCGATGACTAATTCACATTCGGCATGGATGTGTTGCATCCCAGCCTCTTTCCTGGCATGAAACACCTCTGTCTCCCCCACCATCCTTCTCAGCCCTTGCTGCTCCTTTCCCCCGAAGACGTCCCCCCTTCCTAGTCTGAAGAACCACTAACAATTAGACACCATGGATTGATGGCTGACTTTTGCCAGGCTGTGTGCTGTGTATGTGAAATTGTGGTTAACAGTGAGAGCTTTAGTCGCTCAGCCTGGGTTTGAGTTCTGACTATGCCACTCACTGGCTGTGTGACCGTGAACTTCACCTCTCTGTGCCTCAATTTTTCACCTGTAAAATGGGGATGATGACTGACTTTCTAATTTATTCCCACCCAGTCTTGATTTGTGCCTGTTGTCCCAGGACAATTGTTGCTAGTGCCTCTTCCCCCTCTCAAGAATTTTCCAGTGTGGGCAATGAATTCTACGGTCCCTCTCATGATAGTAAGAGTCTCACCTTGCAGGGCTGTTGTGAGGTTGAGTGAGGTGATCTGTGTGGAGTGTTCATGCAGAGGGTGCTCTAGAAATTGCTTGATAAGTCTGCTCTTCTCTTCTGGGTCTGTACGCAAAAGAATTGAAAGCAGGGCCTCAAAAAGAGATCTGAACACCCGTGTTCATAGATACATTAGTCACAAGAGCCTAAAGATGGAAAGAGCCCAAGTGTCCATCAACAGATGAATGAGAAACAAAATGTGGTCTGTCCGTACAATGGAGTATTATTCAGCCTTAAAATAGAAGGCAGTTCTGGCACATGCTATAACATGGATCAACCTGGCAGACATTACGCTAAGTGAAGTCAGATAGACATAAAAAAGATAAATACCGTGTGATTTCACTTATATGAGGTCCCTAGAGTAGTCAAATTCATAGAAATAAAAAATAGCATGGTGGTTGGTTGCCAGGGGCTGGGGGAGGGGAAAGTGGAGAGTTGTTTGTTAATGGGTAGCTTCCATTTTGTAAGATCCAGAGAGTTCTAGATTGTTGTGCGACACTGTGAATGCACGTAATGCTACCAAACTGTGCTTAAACTCAAAACGTACAAATGGTTAAGATGGTGAATCTTATGTTCTGTGTATTCTGTGCTCAGTTGCTCGGTCGTGTCTGACTCTGCGTCCCCATAGACTGCAGCCCGCCAGGCTCCTCTGTCAATGGGATTTTCCAGGCAAGGATACTGGAGTGGGTTGCCGTTTCCTCCTGTCAAGGCCCTTCCTGATCCAGGGATTGAACCCACATCTCTTGCATCTCCTGCTTTGGCAGGTGGGTTCTTTACCACTGTGCCACCCGGGAAGCCCCTGTGTATTTTGCCACAATTAAAAATATAGTTAGTTCTTCAGACATTGCCTCACATCAGCCTCATTCGGACTCACCAAGGCAAGCTTCATCCTCTTCACTTTACAGACAAGGATCCTGAGACTAAGCGAGGCTGGGTGCTTTGTCTACACACAGAGCCAAGTCGTGGAGAGAGGACGGGACGTTAGATTGGGCCTCAATCAGAAGGCTGCTGAGTTCTGGACGAGGCCTTTCACCTCTATCTTAGGTAGTGAGGAGCCATCGATCGGTTTTCACAGGAACAGTGGCATGATCTGATTTACGCTTTATAGCATGAATTGGCAAACTTTCCACCAAAGACCAGACAGTCATGTAGGGCATAAACAAGGTCTTTGCAGGGCATAGAAAAGTCTCTGTCTTAACTTCTCCACTCAGTATGTAAACAGTATGGAAATCAAAACAGGCTGGATCTGACCCAAGGATTACAGACCCCTGCTTCATTCTGAACTGACCCCTCTACCCTCTCAGCTGTGTTGGGTTGGAAAGAGAGTTGCAGGAGGCGTGATTCTTCTTTGCCTCTTTCCAACCATACTCCCAAGAGAGTCCCGCACGTCATCAGATGGAACTTGTTTAGGAGCCTCCCAAGGAAGCAGTAAGCCCCCATTGGTGGCCCATAGGTCCCAGCCTAGATGCAGCCTTCACTCCCCCTAATTGTATTGAAAGCCCCTGAGAGGGAGGACCCTGAGAAGATGACATAGAGGCCCTGTGAAGCCACAGCAGCCAGGCCAGGCATGAAAGCCCTGTAGTCTGCACCCCAGAAGCTGGCTTGACAGTGTTGTATTTTTCAAGACTTTATTAGCATTGCAGCCAGGGACCCAGAGAATTTAGAGGTGCTGTTGCCATCGCTTTCTCAGCCTAGACCTTAAGGGGCAATTAACCTGGTTATCCAGGCCTCCCTCCTCCCCTTGTTTATTGCTGTGAACACAGGAAATGCACTGTAAAGGTGCATGAAACGCTATCAAGGAATTTAACTATAATTTAAAAGGCTCCATGGGGAGGACCCCAGTGGCTGATTAATAATACATTTGCAGAGCAATAAAAACTCCAGCAGATCAGTGGAGCTCAGCCTCCAGACTTCGTTTATGCAGCTGGAATCCTATGAGCGCCCTCTCCTGGGAGTTGTCGACACTGGGATTTCCTGGCTCACATTACACTGGGCCAGACCCTGGCAGAAAAATTGCAAGAACGGAACCCCCGAAATGGTGGACAAGGACTTGGGGTTCAATACTTGGGATTCTGGAAGTGAACCCTGGAGAGCCAGGGCTAGCTATAGAACCTTGGGTGGATTGTTTAAACATCCCTGTGCCTCGTTTTTCCCATCTGTAGAATGGGACTAAAGAGAGTATCTAACTTCTTCAGTTCAGTTCAGTTCAGCCGCTCAGTCGTGTCTGACTGTTTGTGACCCCATGAATCGCAGCACGCCAGGCCTCCCTGTCCATCACCAACTCCCGGAGTTCACTCAGACTCACGTCCATCGAGTCAGTGATGCCATCCAGCCATCTCATCCTCAGTCGTCCCCTTCTTCTCCTGCCCCCAATCCCTCCCAGCATCAGAGTCTTTTCCAATGAGTCAATTCTTCCCATGAGGTGGCCAAAGTACTGGAGCTTCAGCTTTAGCATCATCCCTTCCAAAGAACACCCAGGGCTGATCTCCTTTAGAATGGACTGGTTGGATCTCCTTGCAGTCCAGGGGACTCTCAAGAGTCTTCTCCAGCACCACAGTTCAAAAGCATCAACTCTTCGGCGCTCAACTTTCTTCGCAGTCCAACTCTCACATCCATCATGACCACAGGGAAAACCATAGCCTTGACTAGACGGACCTTTGTTGTAGCTTCCATTAAATGAGATGATGGGTGTAAAGCACAGAACACGGTACCTGGCACATTCCGAGCAGGTGCTCTTTCTGTAAGAACTCTCTTATTTCCATCACTCTCGTTTGGATCAGTATTCCCTTCTGAGGAGCTCAGGTACTGAGGCTGGCTCAGGCTTGTTTCTGACAAGATTTACAAAGTCAGTTTTTATTTTCACATATCACTCAGCACCGAGAATGTTCATTTCTGCCTCTTGAATGTTACTCAGTGGTCCGTGTCTCTCTGTTTCCTCCGCATCCTCTCTGGACACGTTGCCAATGTGTGACTTGTGCCAATCCCTTCTGAACTCATCTTTTTATATCTACTCTGCTGCGCCCCCACCCTCCCAGCCCCATGCCAAATGACTCTCCAGTTTGCATCCAGAGTGTTCTTAAGGTGGACATTGTAGCTTGTCTGCCAAAAACCTGCCAAAGGCTGCCTACGGCACCTAGGGCAGGTCTCCTTAGGGTGGTCTTCGGAACCCCATGTGATCACTGCATCTCTCTCTCCAGCTTCATCTCCCATCATTCTCACCCCTCTTTCCCCCAACTCCGTGGCCCGTTAGAATCCTGTATTTCCCAGAGAAAGCAGACTTCAGCCTAAGCCTTTCCTACATGCTGGTCTCCCCGTGAAGACCCCTGTTCATGCGTCTCTCCTGATATGATCAGTCCTCGGATCTGAGCTTAAATCAAGTCATGCTTTCCAAGGGGACCTTTTCTTTTATAGTACTTATTTTGGTTTGTCACATACATGTATTTTTGTGGTGATTTGTTTTAATTAGACTCAAATATCCAGGAAGGTTGGTTCTACATTTTTATTCACTACTTACCCTACCTGGTACAAAATAAGTACCCAGGAAGGATGGATGAGTGGATGGATGGATGGATGTGTTGATAGATCAGAAGATGAGTGGATGTGTGAATGGATGGCTGAAAAGATGAGTGGATTAAATGGATGAATGGACAGACAGATGAATGAATAGGTGGGTGGGTGGATTAGAGGAGTCAAAATCCGCTGGCAGAGTCCAATAGGCATGCTTTGGGGACAGTTCAGGTGAGAAATGACCATGAGTCCAGTTAAGAAAGAGGAGAGGTTGGATCTGAGAACAATTCAGAAGCAAATTTGTTATAACTCGTCCGTTGGTTGGCTAAAAAGACGAAGGATGCAGAGGAATCAAAGAAACACCTGGGTTGTTCATAGAGTGACCGGCTGGTGTTGGGAAAACCAGCTGAGATGGAGAATTTACATTTACTGTGTCTGGAAAAGGAAGCTGATGATAGCACATACCTCACTGTTGTGAAAGTAAATAAGATGACGTGAACTCCTTGGCTATTTTGCAAAAGCTGATGGAAGTGGGAACATTTTTCCAGGTTTCTGAACTAAACTGGAGTCTAGTTCAGGTTAAACTTTTGAAATAAGAACAGGTGTGCAAAATCTTAAAACAGCCAAGCGTTTGGCAGGATTGAGAATAGGCTGGCAGGGGGGCGGGGGGGTGAAGATCAGTAAGGGACGGGGTGTCCAGTGGGTCATGAAGATAAAGAAGAAGGCAGGGGTCTGGTCAGGCAGGGCCTTGTAGGCCGTGACAAGGGATTTGGACTTTTTCTTTAGTGAGGTCCAATGGCATCAGAAAAAACACACCTGATTTCTTAAAGACAGAGTCAGTCCTGGCATGGGCTGGCAACCTGCTTCTGTAAAATCCCGAACGCACCCGTTCATACACATATTGTCTGTAGTTGGTTCCCAGACTCAAGCACAGAATGCAGTAGTTGCATCAGAGACTAAATGGCTCCCGGAGCCTAAACTCTTCACAGTTTCTGCTTTACAGAAAAAGTTTGCCGGTCCCTGTTGAGATAAAAGCTCCCTCTTGCTATGTCCTGTGTCTATTCCAACATTTCACAGACTTGCTGTTGCCTTCAAAACTGATTTATGGGAATAAATTACAAATTTAACAAGCAATGACTAAAACTTTTCAGCAGAGTTTCAGTTGGTTTTCAGGGATGGATGGATGGAAAAGTCAAAGGAAAAATGCTTTGATTCCAGTTCATTATTTAAAAAAAACAGAAACAAAAACCCTCCATCCTGTGTCCCAGATACACCTACAGTCATTGGAGAGATGCTGCAGGAAGGTTGGGTGCCTGACACACAACAGATGCTCAACAGATGTTTGTTGAATGACTGATGGATGAATAATGACTTTCAGAGGGGTTTGGAGCTGGCCTCTCGCCTGGAGTGTTTTAATACTGACTTGAACTAGGTCCAAGACTTACCAGCCCGCTGCTGCCTTTTACCTGGTTTACCAGCTAACTTTCCAGAACAGGCTAAAGACCCAGTGTTCACCCCAGTGGTAACAGAGGAGCCCCTGAATGTGAACAGCAGAGAGCATGGATACCGCAGTGGCCTCACTGGGAGCAGAACTGGGCCCAGATGAATAAAGGGATCATCATTTTTGAATGCTGGTGAGAAATGCTGATGATTACCGTCTTCGGATTCTAATTACACCGCTGCATCTCTCAGGAAGGAAGAGACCTTTTGCCACAGGCACACTTGCAGCTCATCTGAAACCCATCGTGGGCTCTGGTTAATTACACGTGTGCTTCCTGAAACCGTGAGAAAGGTCCTGACAAATGAATTCACTGCCTGCCAGGACAAAGGCCGTTGATCTTAAATCTTAAACATCACCAGCATCTTCGGTCAACACATGGTGCTGTGCCCAGCAGGGAAGGTGAGGGCAGGAGCTACTCTGAGGCACACCAGCTTGTGGGGGAGAAAATTCCAATTGGAAAAACACAGTGAATAATCTCTCCAATATTTCATTGAGCTTCTTTCCAAACTGAGAATGGGGCAAAAATACTGATAAACACAGATCTGACTCTGGAGACCTTTTAAATAGCCGTAGTAGTAACAATGATGGTGATGGTAATAATAATAATATTGTTTATTGATTACCATTATTTCTACTTCCAGACATTGAAGTCTGAGAAGTACCAAAGCTTTACTACCAAGCAGTTATAACATGCTTACACCTTTAATTTTTTAAATCCCTGAATGAGATTCACCTGAAGGTTGCTCTTTATCTTACTTGCTTATTGAACATCCTACTTGCTTACTTATTGAACAGTGAGCATTCTATCTTGGTGAGTCCCAAATCAGGCATCTTCTCAGTTACAGAATCCTATACTCAATTGCTAGGCAGATATGGTTGCATTGTTTCCCCAAAAAGATGCTGAGGTCCTAACCCCTGGAACCTGTGATGTGACCTTATTTTGAAATAGGATCTTTGCAGATGATTGAATTAGGATGAGGCCATTGTGGTGGGCCCCTAATCTAATATTAATATGACTGGGGTCCCTATAAGAGGAGGAATTTGGACATAGAGATGGACATAAATAGGGAAAGTGATGTGAAATGTAAAAGCGGAGGTTTTGGTTATGTCTTGGTGAAGCCAAGGAATACCAAGGGCTTAATCGCTCAGTCATGGCTGACTCTTTGTGACGCCATGGACTGTAGCCCGCCAGGCTTCTCTGTCCCTGGGGATTCTCCACGCAAGAGTACTGGAGTGGGTTGCCGTGCCCTCCTTCCCAACCCAGGGATGGAACCCAGGTCTCCTGCATTCCAGGCAGATTCTTTACCTTCTGCATCACCAGAGAATACAAAGGGTTGCCAATAAACCATCAGAAGCTGGGAGGGAGGGATGCAATATCTCCCTTGCAGCCCTCAAATCTCCACTTCCAGCCTCCAAAACTGAGACAGTCTGTCTGTTGTTTACAGCCCCCATCCATGGTACTCGGGTACCAACCCCAGGAAAGTAACAGAGTGGATGTCACCACACAGAGGTTCTGCTGACATCTCAAACTCATATCTGTTGCTCAACTGTGCCCCCTCCACCACATCTAGCCTTCTTGTAGTCTCTGTTTCAGTCAGTCACTCTAGCAAATGACCCAGATATTTTCTTTGCTTCTTAATAGCTATTTAAGCTCAAAACAGAGACATTTAGACCCCACACCCTCTGACTGTTGCTCAGCCTTGGTGCTAGGGCTGGTCAACTGGCAGTACTGGGCTAGATGTTAAATTTTCTGAATCAATTGCTAATAATTGAAATTGAGGATCCTCATTTAAATTTCCAGCTATGCATTGAAATTAATGGGAAGTTCTTGCAGCCCCAAGCCTGCAGTGCCCCATGTCCCAATATTTGTCTGTTTCTGAGAAGTAACATCTTTTGGTGGAATAGATTCTCTCCTTTGCAGTCCGCACTACTCAGTCTGGTCTCCCTGCTAGGCCCCCCTCACTCATCAGGTTGCCTGCCTGGCCCCTGGTTACAGCAGGATGACAGGGGACCAATTCCAGCACAGTGGGTAAGAGAGGATAAGCTTTCAGAATTTCCAGTGTGAGGAGAAATTAAATCATCCCATCAGCCAATGAGATCCCAGTCTCTGCTGAATCTCTCCCACCACTTAGTGATTTTGGTCCTTCTTTCTCCCCATCAGTTTAGCCTCGGATGAAATGATATGCATGCATGTGGGTGCTCAGTCAGGTCCAACTTTTTGCAATCCCATGGACTATAGCCCTCCAGGCTCTTCTGTCCATGGAATTTTCCAGGCAAGAATACTGGAGTGGGTTGCCATTTCCCACTTCAAGGGATCTGCCAACCCAGGGATCGAACCTGTATCTCCTTCATTGGCGGGTGGATTCTTTCCCCCTGAGCCACCTGGGAAGCCTCTAATGGAGTATGAAGTATGTGGTTAAAAATATAGGGATGATGACACCTAGGAACTAGCTTTGGACAGAAGCTGTTTCTCGAAGGATGCTCAAGGTGCGTTTACCAACACCTCGGGTTTTCTGTAAATAGCTGTAGGCACCAGGCAAACGTGTTTCCAGCCTGAAAGCTCCATGAGCAAGAGAGACACAGTCCTTAAAGGAACTGCTCTGAAAGCACTCTATCTCAAATGCATAAGTCCTACCCTGACTCAGTGCATCTTTGGGGACTGAGAAGTAAACAGTTCCTCTCATGTGTATCAGGACATTGAGAATTCCGAGCCTACTGCTGCCACTTTCTAGCTGTATGACTTTCAATAGGCCACTGACCTCTCTGAGCCCTTTGTAAATGAGGATTCTGATACCTTCCTTTGCAGATTCTGTGGGAGGACCAAGAAGAAGGCCTACAGACCGCTCTGACTGTGCTTAGCACTTAGTAGTCAAAGTGAAAGTGTTAGTCACTCAGGCGTGTCCCACTTTTTGCAACCCCATAGACTGTAGCCCACCAGGCTCCTCTGTCTGTGAAATTCTCCAGGCCAGAATACTGGAGTGGGTTGCCATGCCCTTCTCCAGGGAATCTTCCTGATCCAGGGATTGAACCTGGGTCTCCCACAATGCAGGCAGATTCCTTATTGTCTGAGCCACCAGGGAAACCCTCAGCACATAGTAAGTCCTCAAAACAAAACAAAACCACATGACACTAAGGATAGAGACTTGCCTCTCAACTGCAGGCCACTTTCAACACACAGTCTGCAATTTGAATGGCTTTGTCTTGATATTTCTGGAATCAGGAAGTTTTTCTTTCTGAAATCCAGAACTTCATTTAATTAAGCATCAAGAACCTTTATTTTCAAACTGAATTGGTGTGAGCTCTATTTCCACACTGAAAGGGATGAACAAAATGAAGCAATGCGATTCTACTTTTTCTTTCAGGGAGTTTCCCTATTTTCTCATAATGAGAGATCATTAAAATAACTAGAAGACAATGGCACCAGATTAATAAAAACGTAGATCAAATGATCCTCTGTTACCTATTTTTGCTCAATTGCAGTTGAGGAATACATTGATTAAGCTGCAAGCAAACCATTGTGGTCGTTTTCATTACCAGAGTGTAATCTATTTTATTATGATAGGATAATAACTAACACAGTCTTGCAGACAGACATTTCTCTGTGGGCTAAGTAGTCATTTACAATGAATCTGCACCAAAGAACTCTGGGTTCATTTTGTTCATGGTGGAATGGAGCCTTCAAGTTGGGAAGGGAGCCTTCAAGTTTCATCTGGGAGAAGATGGTTTATTTTCTTTGTATCTATCACATAGCTCAGTTTGCGGATTCACAGGTGGAGGGCACTTGGAGTATTGCTGTGAAATCTGTAATGATCCAAGAGAGATTTCAGAAATTTAAGAAAAAGATGGTGAACGAACTGACTTTAATACTTTTTTTATTGTTTTTATCTGCTCTGTACCCCATAGTGGATGTGACTGATTTCTCATGTGCTTATTTATTCATTAAGCTTATTTACTCATTAAGCATTGATTCATTATTCATTAGGCAAATACGTGATAGGGCATGGCTGAGTGCCCGTCTTGGCCATGTAGAGATCAGTATCACAAGACTTCCAGTTGCTCACAGCCTAGTGGGAGAGGCAGGGGTGCAGCTGAGCAGAGAGGGAGAGAGAGAGGTAGGCACAGAGATTGTTGTTGTTGTTTAGTTGCTAGGTTGTGTTCAACTCTTTTGTGACCCCTGTGAACTGTAGCCCACCAGGCTCCCCTGTCCATGGGATTTCCATAGACAAGAATACTGGAGTGGGTTTCCATTTCCTTCTCCAGGGAATCTTCCCAACCCAGGGATCAAACCCACATCTCCTGCACTGGCAGGCAAATTCTCTACCCCTGAGTCACCTGGAAAGCCCTATGCACAGAGATTACTCACAGCAAAACCAGAGAGATGACTTTACCACTACATGCAGGCAGCCTCAGAAGTATAGCCCCTAGAGCAGCCACGATGATGAGCTTGGATGCAAGAGCCAAGTAGCTTGTCTGCATTTGAACCCAGACTCCATCCCTCACATGCTAGGAGTTCCTGGGCCAATCTCTTACCCCTCCAGTCCTGAGTTTCTCCTCTGCAAGATATGGGTGATAACAGGACTCCCCCCACCATTGTTTCAGTCTGCGAAGGAACACTTTGCATTCCCTGTGTATCACCTTGTGAATACTTCATTATGGAGGAACCACGGCCGTGGCATTCTTGATTTACCCATGAAGAAACTTAGCTTTTAGAGAGAGTAAGCACCTTGCCTGAGGTCACTAAGCCAGCCAGAGACTGAACCAGGATAGGAAGGCAAATCTACCCTCCCAAACACATGCTCCTAACCAGTATGAAGTGAGCATTTTCATACATCCATGTTGTTTATTGCAGGGTCACAGAATACCCTGAGGGGCCAGGCAGGATGTGAATGCCTGGAGCAGGCAGGCAGGGATGTGACGGACTGAATAATATCACAGGTTCATCTAAAGCCCCAGATCATTCTTGCCTTGTGGGTTACAGGCTCAGACTTGCTCACTCTTCTAATGTTTTCTGAAAATAAGAAACCTGAATTTTTGTCCACAATCTCTTGATTTAACTGACAATTATTTTAATTTTTAAACAGAATGTGAGCCCAACACAACCTGTGTGTGGGCTCGGCAGGCCTGGGGGCTGCCAGCCTGCAAGCTCTGCTTTGAAGGAAGACCTTTCTACAGGCCACTTGGTGCCCTAAAAGCCTCCTGCACTCTCCTCCCTACGTCAGTCTCTGCTTGGAGGACCCTGGCTAGGCTCTGGGCAGTGAGAAATCTCTGGCACAGGCTGGCAGCAGGGTGCCCAACTGCTTCTTTTCCAGCCCTTCTTTCTGCTGGGCTCAGCCCCAGCACCCATGATTCACTGTTCTCAAGGACTGTCAGGGTCCATCCTGTATGGAAGCTTGTCTTCTGGGGGTGCCCCTACTCTGAGTGATTTGAATGAAGCTGGGGATGGGCCTGCCTTTGGGGCAGGGGTGCAAGATTCCCCTGAGTTGTTTCTGTTCTCATTGTTTCCTTTTGTTGGGAGAGACAAATTGGAAAGCTCGGGTACCTTAGTAATCCACCCTGTTCAGTGTTAGCCCATGTTTATTAAATAGTCATTCTTGGCAAGGGTCAGTTGAGGGCAGGGGTGCCCTGCACAGCAGGAAAGACATGTCGTGTTGGAATCCCAGTTGCATATGGCGGGTATGGTCAAAGTCTTAACAAAAATGCTACAGAACACACATAAGGAAAAATTATGCCCAAAGGATGCAATCAGTGAAAAGTGTTATAGTCTCTGAGCTACACTGTAAGTGTGGATATAATTCACCAGTTCAGGAGAGAAGAGGAAGGATAATTCAGTCAGAGAGAATACCACCACCCTCACCAGCACCAGCATCATTCAATACCATCATCAACCACTAAATATCACCACCATATGATCATCATCACCGTCACCACCACCATCTTCACCATCATCAGTGCGTCAATAGTCAACATTACTGAGAGCTTACAATAAAGCTGTTTATGTGTTTTACCTAATTTGAGCCTCGCAACCCTGTGACATGGGTACTAAACATATTCTCATTTAAAGATGACGAAATTGAGGCTTAGAGAAATGAGGGGACTTACCTCCCCACAGCTCATTAGTGTGACTCTAGATTCAAGCCAACACCTTGACTCCTCCAGAGCCTGCACTCAACCCCTTCACCTCACTGCCAGTCACATGCCAGTGCCTGAAGGCGACAAAGGCCTCAGAGTGCATGCAAAGGGCTTAGGATGCTGCTGGTGCATAGTAAGTGCTCAGTAAGTGTTGTTCAGTTGCTAAGTTGTGTCCGACTCTTTGTGACCCCAAGAACTGCAGCATGCCAGACTTCCCTGTCCTTCACTGTCTCCTGGACTTTGCCTAAATTCATGTCCATTGAGTCAGTGATGCCATCCAACCATTTCATCCTCTGTTGCCCCTTCTCCTCTTGCCCTCAATAAGTGATAGATACTACATATTCTTACAGAAGAACATTCATGGCTATTGTCTAATCAAAGGGCTTCTATAGTCGTATATATTTAGGAAGTAGATCAAAGTGCGGAGAAGGCAATGGCGACCCACTCCAGTACTCTTGCCTGGAAAATCCCGTGGACGGAGGAGCCTGGTGGGCTGCAGTCCATGGGGTCGCACAGAGTCAGACACGACTGATGCGACTTAACAGCAGCCGCAGCAGGTCAAAGTAAAACAAGTTTTTATTTGGCTGCTAGACTCATCAGACGGAGAAGGCAATGGCAACCCACTCCAGTACTCTTGCCTGGAGAATCCCAGGGACAGCAGAGCCTGGTGGGCTGCTGTATATGGGGTCGCATAGAGTCAGACACAACTGAAGTGACTTAGCAGCAGCAGCAGCAGCAGACTCATCAGAGCCTTCCAAGTGTGAATACACGTTGACAATCTCAGGAAACTTTCCCTCCTGAGAGTATATTCAAGATAAGGTTTCCTTCCCTCCTACACTGTTGGTGGGAATGCAAATTGACGGAACCACTATGGAAAACAGTACAGTGGTTCCTTAAAAAATTAAAAACAGAACTGTTATTGTTGTTGTTTGGTTGCTTAATCGTGTCCAACGCTTTGTGACCCCATGGACTGTAGGGCGCCAAGCTCCTCTGTCTTCCACTATCTCCCAGAGTTTGCTCAAATTCATGTCCATTGAGTCAGTGATACTATCCAATGATCTCATCCTCTGCCGGCCCCCTTTCCCTTTTGCCTTCAGTCTTTCCCAGCCTCAGGGTCTTTTCCAATGAGTCACTGCAATGACTCAGCAATCCCACTCCTGGGCATATACTCAGAGAAAACTCTAGTTTGAAAAGATACATGAACTCTATTGTTCATAGCAGCACTATTTACAAAAGTCAGGGCATGTAAACAATCTAAATGTCCCTGAAAGATGAATGGCTATAGACGTGATATATCCTGTATCTCTGGAATACTACTCAGTCATAAAGATAGAATGAAGTAATGCCATTTGCACAAACGTGGATGGACCTAGATTACCTAGAGACCCTATAGAGAAGACTAAGTGCCAAAGAAGTGATGCTTTTGAACTGTGGTGTTGGAGAAGACTGTTGAGAGTCCCTTGGACTGCAAGGAGATCGAACCAGTCAATCCTAAAGATCAACCCCGAATATTGATTGGAAGGACTGATGCTGAAGCTGAAGCTCCAATACTTTAACCACCTGATGTGAAAAACTGACTCTCTGAAAAAGATCCTGATGCTGGGAAAGATTGAAGGCAGGAGGAGAAGGGGATGACAGAGGATGAGATGGTTGGGTGGGATCACCAACGCAATGGACATGAATTTGAAAGCAAACTCCAGGAGATAGTGAAGGACAGGGAAGTCTGGCGTGCTGCCATCCATGGGGTTGCAAAGAGTCAGACATGAACGAGCGACTGAACAGCAACAAGAGATTATCATCCTAAATGAAGTAAACCAGACAGAGGAAAAGCAAATACATAGTATCACTTATATGTGGAATCTGAAATATGATAAAATGAACTTATTAAGAAAACAGAAATGGACTCCCAGGCCTAGAAAATGAACTTATAGTTACCAAAAGGGAACGGGGTTGGGGGGGGGGGGGGGAGATAAATCAGGAATTTGAGGTTAGCAGAGGTTGTATGTATATAGTCTCACGGACAGAGAAGCCTGGTGGGCTACGGTTCATGGGGTCACAAAGAGTTGGACGCAACATAGTGACTGAACAAGAGCAACTAATCCAGCTGACCTCATTTTTTTTCCTTTGTAACAGGCGCTTATTTTTGCTTTATTTCTATTACAGTGTTTGAAACCCAAAGAAATACATTTTCTCTTCAAATTTGGATGTGTGTATAAATATCATTTGTCTAGACTTAGCACACTCAATGCCATGGTTTCTTGGCCTGTGTCTGCTCTGAAATCATTAAGCTTTGTCTGTCTACCCAGGGTCCCTGAGAACACAGAATACAATAGCCAGAGTTTATAGCTCTTAAAAGCGAATTGAAAAAGAATAACCACTGCGAAGAAAGGTTTGATTCTCCTTCCTATGGTCAGTAGCTGAGAACCAAAGCTGTTTTTGAGGGACATCTGGTCTGCTGGTCTGTCTTGGGTAGCTGGGACCTCATGCCCCTTTGTTTCTTTAGTGGTTCAATCAAAGACAGTTCCCACAAAAGCTGGCTAACAAAGCCAGTACTCAACTCCAGGGCTTGAACTTTCTCGCCATGGCAGAGTTTCATCTTCCCAGACCCAGAGGCCAAACATCTGACTTACGTAGGGGAGCGGGGCTAGAGTTTAGCAGAGGGGTCCCCAGCTGACCTCACTTTAATCTAGCTAATGACATCCACAAAGACCCTGGTTCCAAATACAGTCAAAGTGGACATGAATTTGGAGGAGACAGCTGTTCCAGCTGGTGGATCAAGAAGATCCCTTGGAGAAGGGAATGGCTACCCACTCCAGTATTCTTGCCTGGAGAATTCCATGGACAGAGGAGCCTGGTGGGCTACAGTCCATGGGGTCACAAAGAGATGGATGCACTTAGCACTTTTTTTCACTGACATACAGATTTTTTTTTAAACAAATTTGATTTCATAACCATTTTTTAAAAATTGGGATATGGAGCATAAGAATCAGCACTTCTGGAATCTTCTGAAAAGCCAGAAGCTTTAGCAATACTAGACAGTATCCCTGATGGTAAGAACAGTTGGTGCTGACGAGTACTAGCCCAGGACAGGGCAAGCAGGCTCATTCTAATCTGCCACAACCTGCACCCAGAAGCTTCCCTCATTGACCTGACCTGGGTAGACCTGAATGGGCTGGAGTTTGAGCTGTCTGGCAAAAGCCCTTGCTCCCTAGGCCTAGCTCAGTGCTGGGAGCAGACGCCCCACTTTCTAAGCTCCTGATGGTCGGATGGAGATCAGCTGTCACTTTCCCTGATGTGCTGTCTGGTCCTGGGTTTAACCACGGTCATGTTCAGCCATCCAGCATAAAGCACACAGCTGGGATTACACAGGCAGAACTCCCCATTCAGCTCTCCTGGGGTGTTGGACCAGCACTGGCTAGGTCTGCTAGTGTTTCTCTGGTTAAAGTTCAGGAAGTCCATTGTCCATGGTGGTGCTTTTGGACTCCCACTTTTGAAAGGCATGGTGCCTGCTTTAGAAATCAAACAGTTCTGCCTTTGAGTTCTAGCTTCAGTTCCAGGTAGCTATGAAAGTGTAAGTCGCTCAGCCATGTTCAGCTCTTTGCAACTCCGTGGACTATGCAGTCCATGGAATTCTCCAGGCCAGAATACTGGAGTGGGTAGCCATTCCCTTCTTCAGGGGATCTTCCCAACCCAGGGATCCAACCCAGGTCTTCCACGTTGCAGGTAGATTCTTTACCAGCTGAGGCATCAGGGAAATCCAAGAATACTGGAGTGGGTAGTCTATCCTTTCTCCAGTGGATCTTCCCAACTCAGGAATCGAACTGGGGTCTCCTGCATTGCACGTGGATTCTTTACCAGCTGAGCTGCCAGGTTCTAGCTTCAGGTCCAAGTAGCTAAATGGCTTTAGAACGAGCATACCGTCTGCTCAGCCTGAGGATTTTGTGAGAACAGGAAATAACGTATATAAAGTGACTCAGATGGTCCCAGGTTTGAATTGGTCACTCAATAAATGCAACCGTGAAAAATGATTACAAGTCTTATTGTTGGATGAGTTGCAAGTCACCAGACAGATGGCAGGCACATTGCATTCACAGGTCAGTGAGAGCAAAGTGGATGGAGAGGAAGGAAGACAAAGCCTCCCCCAGTCACAAGCTTCAGTAAGGAGGATGGCAGGATTCTAAGTCACCCATTGGCTGTTTGAAACACGAAGTCTTATAAGCAGCAACCGGGCATCTCTTTTCCCCACCTCTGTGTTCTGTGCTCGTTTCATATGCACCATCCAGTGTTAAGGTGACACCTTATTAAACAAGGTCTGCTTGTGACCGAGCAAGTCACAATGAAGACAGGAATTAAGATATAGCTTCCTGCAATGCCTAATTGGATTACAAGGATCATGGGAATGTCGTGTTGACTATGAAATGTGCAGGGGATTATTCAGTAATGACTTTTTTCTGTCGTCCTTCACTAATCCTGTCAATCGGGAATAGCTTTAGATTAGGTCAGAGTCCCAGTGGAAGGAGAGCTGTCTTCCTCATTTACAGTTTTGCATCCCTGGATGTGGAGGGAGCAGAGCGATTATAGGTAATTGATTGTCCAGTGATGACGGCTGCCGTGTGTAAGCCCCCGACCCTGGTCCTTATCATGCATCAGGATTCCTGATCCAACCACCCAGCAGTCAATGGGTGTTTCTACTCTGGGGTCTCCCCGGAAGCCCAGGAGTGTCTGTGTTTACTTTTATTCCCTTAAATCGGCGAGGTCACTCTCGATGTAAAGCCCTAAACATCTTTTGTGCCCATCTCCTCCTCTGCAGCCACGTTCTTCTCATTAGGCCTATATGAGCTCTTTCTCATGGTATTCCTGTGACTTCCCCATTCTTTCTCTTGCCTCTGTGCCTCTTCAGTTAAAAGAGCAACAACAACAAAAAGAACAAAAAGCATGGCTTCCAGATGGAGCTTTTAAAAACATCCTTTTGTGGGACTTCTCTGGCAGTCTGGTGGTTAAGATTCTACCTTCTAATGCAGGGGGGACATAGGTTCCATCCCTGTTCAGGGAACTAAGATCCCACATGCTATGCGGTGTGGTTAAAAAATATTAATAATAAATAAAAATGTCTTCCTGTTCATATTCACTCCCCTGGTGAACATGCTTCCATCACCAAACCAGTAAATACATTGCATGTTTGGGTCTCCTCTTCCCACCAGGGCCCAGGCAGATGTTACTAATCAATCACTGTTTCCTGATTAGCAGGAATTGAATGGAGCTTTGCTATGAGCTTATTGTTATAATTATTATTATGCCAACAAAGGTCCATCTAGTCAAGGCTATGGTTTTTCCAGTAGTCATGAATGGATGTGAGAGTTGGACATAAAGAAGGCTGAGCACTGAAGAACTGATGCTTTTGAACTGTGGTGTTGGAGAAAACTCTTGAGAGTCCCTTGGACTGCAAAGAGATCCAGCCAGTCCATCCTAAAGGAAATCAGTCCTGAATATTCATTGGAAGGACTGATGTTGAAGCTGAAACTCCAATACTTTGGCCATCTGATGCGAAGAGCTGACTCATTTGAAAAGACCCTGATGCTGGGAAAGATTGAGGGCAGGAGGAGAAGGGGACGACAGAGGATGAGATGGTTGGATGGCATCACCGACTCAATGGGATGAGTTTGAGTAAACTCCAGGAGTTGGTGATGGACAGGGAGGCCTGGCATGCTGCAGTCCATGGAGTCGCAAAGAGTTGGACATGACTGAGCAACTGAACTCAACTGAACTGATGAGTTTATTGGCACTGAAGTTTCAGAGTTCTTCATCATCTGCCTTCTGCCTTCCTGCCTTGTTTGTCTCTTGCTATTCCCTCTCTCTCCCCACCTTTGCTGTGGGATTTGCCTCCCTACAATCCTGAGTTCTGGGTAGTTACACTATTACAGGCCTTTGCATGTGCAGTTTCTTCTGCTTCAAATGTCTGCCTGGAAAACTCCTTCACTCAGATGTCATCTCAACGAATCCCCAAGATGTGGGCATTTTTCTTTAAGCCCCCATTGCTTGTGCCTCCTTTTCAGCAAGTGTCCCATTGCACAGAAGTGGTTGGTTTCATGTCCAGCTGCCCACTAGTTTTTCTCCACTGTCACAGAGGGGACAGGGACAATGGCTTATGCATCACTGCATCCCCAGCGCCTATCATGGCTTCACTGTGGCCAGTAGCTGACCACAGGAAGTGATTGCTTAAGTAGATCTTTTATTGAATGTTTCCTGTCAGACTCTAAGCTAAGCACTCCACATGCATCCTCCTTCTCCATTCTTCTGTGAGGTAGTTAGTGGGTTTTGGTTTGTTTTTCCATTTTGCATGAGAAAAAACAGGCTGAGAGATGAAGGCACTTACAGGCTCAAGGCCACACTATGAAGGACCCAGTTCTGTGCAAACTGCTGTGCGCCCAGGGTTTGGCTATGTCTGGACACAGAGTTGGTTGTTACAGCTGAGTGGAGGGTGCTTTCTGGCATCTAGTGGGTGGAGTCCAGAGATGCTGCTGAACATCCCACAATGCCCAGGACAGGCCCCCAGTAACAGAGGATTGTCCAGCCCCAGTGTCAATATGCCAAGGGTGGGAAACCCTGCCCATAATTCTTTGCACATAATCATAGCCTCCCTCTAGTGTGTGTTTGACTTAGCATTTTTATTGGTTTTGGTTGCTAGGGCTCACAAATTACATAAATATTTTTAGAAGGAGCTGCCCTCTCTTTGGTTACATCAAGATTGGGTGGGGGCACACATCCAGGTGTATGTTCTAGATCTTGGGACTTCAGAAGAGACCTTAAACTGTGACAACTCCCCAGGATGGGAAGTCTCAGCATAAACCGTCTCCTCCGCAGTCGGTGCATCTCCGTTGGGTCACCTCCAAACCCACCGCCTTATGCAGATTTCCAGCAGCTGAAATCAATCCTTGCAGATTTGGTGGGGAGGGAGCAGATGCTCTTAAGAGCAAGGTAAATAAGTAATTTAGATAAATCCAGAAAACCCATGATCCAAATCTGCTTATGCCCTATGAAGTCAGCAGAGGGTTAATGGAACCCAATCCATTTTCATCAAGAAATTTGAACTTTGGTCCCCGTATGCAACTTAGCTGCAAATGCTACATTATTTATTATTCATGGGGCATTGTAACTTACCACAGTCTCTGAGTAATCTTTTTAAGCCTGCCAAAAGAACTGGTGTTAATTGCTTACACTGGAACATATTTGCTGTTGGAAATGTCACACCGTAATTATATCCCATTTCGCTGTCTGACAAGTAATATACTAAAAGAAAATTGGGTTTCTTTTTTTTTGCCCCCTCTTCTTCCTGTGATGTGTAAAACCATTACCAAGACCCTTCAGGCAGCAAGCAGGTAGAAGCTTTCTTTACTTGTCAAGAAAGAAAACTTTCAGGGCTGGGTGATCGTGATACAGATGAGTAGAGCTGGTTTCGTGGAAAGACGTGCCAGCTGGGCAGTTGAGCACATTTGACTTAAAGCTCTGCTTTCACTCTCTTGAAACTTTTCATCATTTTTGAACAAGGACCCACATGTTTCATTTGTGCTGGGCTGTGAAAATGATGGAGCCCTATCTGCAAAAGGTGAAGGAACAGGGCAGTGATACGACCCATGGAGATATGGTCAAAGGTGAGGTGAGAGTTGCTGTGAAAGGGAATGTAAGAATTTCTGGGGCACAGACCAGTTATAAACTAGAAAATACATGTGTATCTGTATGTGTGTGTTTATGTGTTATAAGAATTGGTGGCTTGTGAGGTCAGGCAGGGCAGACTGATCAGATGGCTGTTTCTGGAAGGCAGGTGACTATATTTGGGTGGTTGAGCTTCTCCTAAACCCAGGCTTGGTCAGATATAGCACACAGCCCACTCCTGTTAAGTCAGGTTTTGCTGGGATGCAGCTACATGTATTCTGTTCGGCGTTGTCTGGGGCGGCTCTCTCATACAAGGACAGAGTTGAGCATTGCGGTAGAGACCATATAACCCACAAAGCCCAGCAGGTTTACTCTCTGAAATTGCAAGTGTTAGTCGCTCAGTTGTGTCCGACTCTTTGCGACCCCATGGGCTGTAGCGCTCCAGGCTCCTCTGTCCGTGGGATTCTCCAGGCAGGAATACTAGAGTGGGTTGCCATGCCCTTCTCCAAGGGATCTTCCTAACCCAGGGATCAAACCCAGGTCTCCCACATTACAGGCAGATTCTTTAGCATCTGAGCCACCAGGGAAGCCCTCTCTGGCTCCCTACAAAAGAAGTTTACTGAGCCCTGTCTAAACCATGGGGGGAGCTTCATCCACCTGGCTGCACGGGGGACCCAGAGGTCACGGTCAGGCAGCCACGTTCCCGTCTGTAGAAGAGAGGGGAGGATAGATTTTGCTGAGTGTTTAGCTGTCTCTGCCACACAACCTACTTTACAGATTCAGAAGCAGAGGTGACTTCAAGAGATCGAGCCGTTTGCTTACAGAGAGAGGCCTGCCCGACTTGAAAGTATTAAAGTGCATGTTCTTTTTTTTTTTTTTAAGCTGATATAAAGACGTGTACCTGTCGCTTCCCCATTTCTCCAACATCCTTGTCTTTTCCTCTCTTCAGTAAACAAATATGCATAGTTTCTCTTTTGTCAGTCTTATTCCAGGAGCTGACACCATGGTTTTTGAGGGATGTAGAATAAGAAATGAAGTCTGCTTGTGTCGAAAAGGTATTACAAATTTATTCTATAAATACTGAACCAGAGTACTATGTGCCAGGCCATGGGCTAAGTCCTTGGGACACAATATTGAATAAGTTGTCTAGGCATCAGTAATAAAGGTCCATGTTTTCTAAATTATAGTAACTTACCTGTGTCAGGTCACAAGCAGACATGAATAGGGCACTCCGCTCAGACGGGGAAAGGAAAGTAGCTGAGGGACTTCCCTAGTAGTCTAATGGTTAAGACTTTGCCTTCTAACGCAGGGAATGTAGACTTCTAAGAGTTCCACTCCCTGATTGGAGAGCTAAGATCCCTCATGACTATGGACCAAAGAACCAAAATACAAAACAGGAACAATATTGAAACAAATCAAATAAATATTTTTTAAAAAGAGAGGGAGAGAGAAAGAAAACTAGCTGAGTCACAGTAGAGCTTGCCCTGGAAGCAAGATGAAGCATGAACACACTTGATCATCACATAGAAAGTGATGTTGCTAAAGGCATTTGTTCATTCAAGCAATGTACAGACAGCTTAGGCTAACTAAACACCTACACCTGTGCCTAGCTCCTGCCCTCCTCTCATGCCCCTGACGGGTTGCCCACAGATTGACACTGTGGGTGTACGTAAGAGCTTCCAGGTACTAGACGGCTACTCTGTGTCACACCCTTTAATTAAAACACATAGGTTAATCTCCCAAGTATATTATTTCCATTACATCTGAGGAAATTAGGCTCAGAGAGGTGCTTGGAACTTCTCCAAATCACACTGCTAGTAGGTTCTGGCTCTAGACTTTTCTACTTTCAGAGCCCAAATGTGCAGTTGGTACATTTCTTAGGGCAACATCTGCTGCCGTAGGAGACACACCCAGTAACGTGGTGGTGGTGGTGTAGTCACTAAGTTGTGTCGTCGAACTCTTGCGGCCCCAGGGACTGCAGGCTCCTCTGTCCATGGGACTTCTCAGGCAAGGATACTGGAGTGGATTGCCGTTTCCTTCTCCAGGGGATCTTCCTAACCCAGGGGTCAAACCTGCGTCTCCTGCATTGCAGGCGGTCTCCCTCATTGCTGGCGAATTCTCTACTGACTGAGCCACCAGGCAGGGAAGCTGCCCTGTAACATGCGATGCCTCAAACATGAAGGAGGCTCAGCTCTCCACCCTGTGCCGTCCAAAATAGATGTTCCTGAATCGGCTCCCCTCCAAGTGGTGAACCAGAGACCCAGGCCCCTTCAGTCCTGTGGCTCCACCAGCCTTCATGTCCAGATCACCGCACTCTTCTCTGTCCAGAAGTGCAGAGGGGAAAGTGTGGAGGAGGGTGTGGGGACGTTCTTGTGGGTCAAGCCAGAAACACGTGCCCGTCACTTGCACTGGCACTTTATCAGCTAGAGTGCAGCCATTTGGGCAGACATAACTGCAGAGGATGGCAGGAAGTCAGGACTAATGAGGGGCAAGGAAAAGGCAGACAGAGGTTTGCTGAAGAGCCTCCACCCCTCTGTTTACTCCACTGCTCTGGTCTTGCTTCCCTCCGCTTTGGGTTATTTCTAGCCAAGGCCAGGTCCCCTGGCCTCCTCTGAGATCTGTGACCACGTGGCCCTTTTCCAGCACAGGGGTCACCTTCCCTGATGCTAGAGACGCATCTCCAGGAAGCATTTCGTGTTAATGTGGCTGCGAGTCTGACAGGGATACGGGGCACAGGGGGAAGGCAAGGTTAGTAATTTAGTTGTCATCTGCTGACAGGTTAGTCTTAGAATATGTTCCCTGCAATTCAAGGCTTGCGAGAGAGAGAGAGAGAGAGACGGTGCGAGGCACTTAACAAATGTCAGCTTTTTTCCCCTGGCACCACGGCTGTCTCACACTGACCCTGACATGTTCAGGGAGGGAGTGTCTCGGCATTGTTCAATCAGCGCCTCCTCGCCTCACTCTTGGTGTTCTCATCTCGTTGTTTCAGCAAGGTTCCCTTGCCTGGGGTCCACATGTAGAGGTCATTGCAATCACCAGAGGGCCCTGTGAAAACTGCCTGGAAAGTGAGCTCCGGGGAGGAACCCAGGAATCTGCATTTTTAATAAGTGGCCCAGTGGATCTTTTGCAGATCAGTGGTTTCCCGCAGTCTCTCAGGCTCAGCACTTGATACTTGGAATCCGATGAACCCTTGGTCACGGTAGGATGTTTAGCAGCATCCCTGGCCTCTACCCTCTTGATCCAAGCAGCACCCTCTGCCCCAAGGGCGATAACTAAAAATGTCTTCTGAAAAATTGCTAATTGTTCCCAGGGATGGGGGTGCAGAATTGCCCTGGTTGGCTTAGAGCATGACTCACCACGTGTCTGTGCCATAAACTGTGAATGTTCCCCCAAGGGACCCATGTTCTCCTCTCCGCTGCCCACTCCCATGCTTCTGGCTGGGGTCCCAGGGCTGGGTCTCCCTAACAGGGACGTGAGTGGAAGTGACGGCTCACTTCCTGGCCACGGCAGTTAAGAGTAGGTGTGAACCCCATCCTGACCATTGACCCCTGACCCCTCTGTATGCAGCAAGAGGACTCTGGAGTCAGATGGTGGAGTTGAAATGGAAACAGAGTAGGTCCTCAAGTCACCTCTTGGAGGACGGACACTGGGGGAACTGCCAGAGCTACACGTGAGTGAGAAATAAACCTTGGTTGTGTCCAGCGGCTGAGATATGAGGGCAGACACATTACTGCAGCAGAGCCTTGTGTAGCCCTGACTAACACAGGTTCCCATGCTCAGAGGCTCCCGAGTGAGGACCTGTCCCCTTCTTTCCCTCCCCCACCACCTGCAGCGGGTTCGCAATACATTTAAAGCAGAAGCAGGCAGTAGCTCTGAAGTCAGATTAGCCTTGGTTCAGGTCCCAGCTCTGCCACGAGCCCTGTGACCTTGGCCTCTCTCAGTCTTGGTCTTTCCCTCCTCTGCAAAGTTAGGATACTGATTGTATCTGCCTCACAGTGTTTTCTGAGGATTCAATTGGAGAAAAGTTTAAGAGAACAAACAGAAAACCAGAAACACACTTGACACTGTGCCTGGCATATTGTGAGTGCTCAATAAAACGTGAGCTGTTTCTTGGGTCAGCATCTTTGGCAGAGTCCTGTGTCTTTCCAATTAATGAGTTCCCCATAGGTTTATTAACCAAAGGAAGTATTGTTAGTCCTTCAGTTATGTCCAACTCTTTGGGACCCCATGGAGCTCCTCTGTTCATAGAATTCTCCAGGCAAGAATACAGGAGTGAGTTGCCATTTCCTTCTCCAACCAAAGGAAGAGTCTCTGTGAATATCGAAAAGGAGTGATGGCAAGTGGATGAGGACAGTGTCCCCCAAACCAATATATATGTCAGAAGAATAGTGGGATTGGAGGTGATTATTGCCAATGGAGCAATGAGGACACCCAGTGCAAAGCTGTCAAGGTGGGAGTCAGGCAGAGGAATGTTTGTTTATTGCCTGATTGCCTGCTATGTGCCAGGAGACAGAGATATAAAGGAGAGCCCACCTTTTCACATGCCTTAACTCTTGTGTCATCTGTGACTTTAAAGAAAGGAAAGGCAATCAACAAGCAAAGGCACATTTCCTGCCCTGGGGGAGATTCCAGTCATAGCCTAAAGGAGAAGCAGAAAATTGTGTCTGCCCAGAAGCAAACAGGAGGGCATCAAAAGTCAACAGGTGCAACTAGAAATTATCATACTTAGTGAAGTAAGTCAGAAAAAGACAAATACCATACGAGAAAACTCTTGAGAATCCCTTGGACTGAAAGCAGATCCAACCCTAAAGGAAATCCACCCTGACTATTTATTGGAAGGACTGTTGCTAGAGCTGAAGCTCCAATACTTTGGCCACCTGATGCAAAGAACTGACTCATTAGAAAAGACCTTGATGCTGGGAAAGATGCAAAGCAAAAAGAGAAGGGGGCAGCAGAGGATGAGATGGTTGGACGGCATTACCACCTCAATGGACATGAATCTGAGCAAACTCCAGGAGACAGTGATGGACAAGGAAGCCTGACATGCTTCAGTCCATGGGGTCACAAAGAATCAGACATGACTTAATGACTGAACAACAACAAAATCACTTTCTCATGTGAAATCTAAACTTGCAGGAATGAACTTGTCTGTAAAACAAACCAAATGACAGACATAGAGAACAGACGGGTGGTTGCAAACAGAGAGGGGGTAAAGAAGGGTGGACTGGGAGTTTGGGATTAGCAGATGCAAACTAGTATGTTTAGAATGGATGAACAACAAGGTCCTACGATATAGCACAGGGGATTGTAACTAGTATCCTGCCATAAACCATAATCGAAAAGAATATGAAGAAGAATGTGTATAACCGATTCACTTTGCTGTGCAGCAGGTATTAATACAATGCTATAAACCCAGTACACTTCAACAAAAAAATTTAGTAAAACAAAATAGATAAAGAACAAGGACCCACTGTAGATAAGCATAGGAAACTATGCTCAGTACTTTGTAATAACCTATATGGGGAAAAAATCTGAAAAATAATATATATATACACATACATATATTATATATAATTAGTTCAATTTGCTGCACACCTTAATAACACAATGTAATGAATCAACTATACTTCAATTTTTAAAAAATGAAAAGAATTAACAGGGACATTGGCTGGAATATCCTTCATTTATCCAGTGTGAGCTGCCTCTGCTTCTCCTGAGCACATTGTACTAAGAAAGCTTAGGTGCCCTGGCTTGGGTGACAGCTTGCTCAACTTTCAGTTTTGCTCATATATTTTTTTTAATGACAGTTTCAACAAATTCTACCCACTGATGCATTATTTAACCAGCTGTCATTTCTCTGCCATTCTCATTTAAGCATCATCTGTTAGGTTTGCACATTGGTACACCCATGAAATTAACATTACACGTGTTTCCTTTTGGAGCTGACTGAATTTCATTTAATTTAAATTGTTGTCACTGTCAATAGCCTTCCAAAATTGCAGTAGTGTGGATCCTGCCCCCTCAAAGGCTTATCTTAACCCCAGCCTATCTCAAAAGCTACAACCATGCTTTCCCCTGGAGCTCTCTGGTCTAATGTTAAGTCTACACATAAGATGACCTTAGCCTACCAGTTCATTTATAAGGGTTCTTATTTACAGAAAGATATCCTCAGAAGCCCCGTGGCTTAAACAAAGCTTCCAAACCGAGGTTGAGAAATCAGGATCGTTTGCGTCTTCTAGGCTAGCCAGACATCCTGGATTGCAAAGTCAAGTGGGCCTTAGGAAGCATCACTATAGACAAAGCTAGTGGAGGTGATGGAATTTCAGCTGAGCTGTTTCAAATCCTAAAAGATGATGCTGTGAAAGTGCCGCACTCAATATGCCAGCAAATTTGGAAAACTCAGCAGTGGCCACAGGACTGGAAAACGTCAGTTTTCATTCCAATCCCAAATAAATGTAATGCCAAACAATGTTCAAACTACTGCACAATTGCACTCATCTCACACTCTAGCAAAGCAGTGCTCAAAATTCTCCAAGCCAAGCTTCAATAGTACATGAACCATGAACTTCCTGATGTTCAAGCTGGATTTAGAAAAGGGAGACAAACCAGAGATCAAACTGTTGGATCATAGGAAAAGCAAGAGAATTCCAGAAAAAACATCTACTTCGCTTCATTGACTACACTAAAGCCCTTGACTGTGTGAATCACAACAAACTGTGGAAAACTCCTAAAGAGAGAGGAATACCAGACGTCCTTACCTGCCTCCTATGAATCTTGTATGCAGGTAAAGAAGCAAGTGTTAGAACAAGACATGGAACAACAGACTGCTTCCAAATTGGGAAAGGAATATGTCAAGGCTATATATTGTCACCCTGCTTATTTAACTTATATGCAGAGTACATCATGTGAAATGCCAGGCTGGATGAAGCACAAGTTGGAATCAAGATTGCCGGGAGAAATATCAATAACCTCAGATATGCAGATGACACCACCTTTATGGCAGAAAGTGAAGGGAACTAAAGAGCTCTTGATGAAGGTGAAAGAGGAGAGTGAAAAAGCTGGCTTCAAACTCAACATCCAAAAAACTAAGATTATGGCATCACTTCATGACAAATAGATGGGGAAACAATGGAAACAGTGAGAGACTTTATCTTCTTGGGCTCCAAAATCAGTGCAGATGGTGACTACAGCCATGAAATTAAAAGATACTTGTTCCTTGTAAGAAAAGCTATGACAAACTTAATGTGAAAGTGAAGTCGTGTTCGACTTTTTGCGACCCCATGGACTGTAGCCCACCAGGCTCCTCCATCCGTGGAATTTTCTAGGCAAGAGTACTGGAGTGGGTTGCCATTTCCTTCTCCAGGGGATCTTCCTGACCCAGGGATCGAACCCAGGTCTCCCACATTGCAGGCAGACCCTTTACCGTCTGAGCCACCAGGGAATCCCATGACAAACTTAAATAGCCTATTAAAAAGCAGAGATGTTATTTTGCCAACAAAGATGTGTATAGTCAAATCTATGGTTTTTCCTGTAGTCATGTATGGATGTGAGAGTTGGACCATAAAGAAAGCTGAGCGCCGAAGAATTGATGCTTTTGAACTGTGGTGTTGGAGAAGACTCTTGAGAGTCCCTTGGACTGCAAGGAGATCCAACCAGTCAATCCTAAAAGAAATCAGACCTGAATATTCATTGGAAGGACTGATGCTAAAAGCTGAAGCTCCAATACTTTGGCTACCTGATGTGAAGAACTGACCCACTGGAAAAGACCCTGATTCTGGGAAAGATTGCAGGCAGGAGAAGGGGTGACAGAGGATGAGATGGTTGGATGGCATCCCCGACTTGATGGACATGAGTTTGAGTAAGCTCCGGGAGTTGATGATGGACAGGGAAGCCTGGCATGCTGCAGTCCATGGGGTCGCAAAGAGTCTTACACGACTGAGCGACTGAACTGAACTAAAGCTCATCAAGGAAGGATGGAAAGCCAACTGAGATAAGAAGTCCCAAACCAAAATGTTAAGGGACTTGATTAATACGAATACAGTGGTGGCAGGCAATGGTTATCCCACCATGATCCTCTAATGGTAGAAGACAAGATGTAGTGTTTGGTCATTCCACATTCATCTAGAGACTTGCTAGGAGCGAGACTGTGCCCATCTGCTCTAGGCCAGACCCCTCAGTGTGTCACCTATAGCAAGGATCTGATGCACGTGTGTGTGCTCAGATGCTTGAGTCGTGTCCGACTCTCTGCGACCCTATGGACTGTAGCCCTTGCCCAGGCTGCTGTGTCCACGGGATTCTTCAGGCAAGAATACTGGATTGGGAGGTCATGCCCTCCTCCAGGGGATCTCCCCGACCCAGGGATCGAATCTGAGGTTCCCGCGTCTCCTGCATTGTAAGCGGATTCTTTACCAGCTGAGCTACCAAAGAAGCCCCAAGTATCTGATGATTTTTTCTCAAATAAGTGATCTGCAGTCATACCTTGGAGGTATTCTGGGTGTGATTCCAGACCACTGCAATAAAGCAAGTCACACAAATTTTTTTGGCTTCCCAATGCATGTTAAATTTATGTTTACACTCTACTGTTGTGTATTAAGTGTGCAATAGCATTATATCTGAAAAAAACAATGCACGTGCCTTAATTTAAAAATTCTTTACTGCTAAAAAATTGCTAACCAGCATCTCAGCCTTTAGTGAGTCGTAGCAGTGATATCAAGGATCACTGATAACAAATCTCCATAAAAAGTATAATGATAATGAAACAGTTTGAAATATTGAGGGAATTACTAATATATAACACAGAGACACAAACTGAACAAATGCTGTTGGGGAAATGGCACCAACAGCCTTGCCTAAGGCAGGGTTACCACCAACCTGCAGTTTGTAAGAACACGAGGTCTGCAAAGAGCCATAAAACAAGGTGTGTCTGTACCGTCCTGCTGTGTGCAGCCCCCCACCCCAGGTCGTAGCTCTCACAGGCATTTATAATCATGTATCAGATGAATGAATGAATTGTTGTCACAAGCTTAGGAGACTTTGAAAAGATTTTTTTTTTTTTTTAACAGTGAATCTTAGGCTGTGCTCGTGCTGAGATGTCAGCCATAGGCTGATGGCATCTATTCACTCTCAGAAAGGATCGTGACAAAGGGAACAAGCACCAACGAGTGCACACCTGGCACAAACGGAAGTCAGCTCGGGTGCACACTTGGCCTGGAGGTGAAGGGCGGGGGAGGCGGGCGGGGCAATTGCAGAATAATTTTCCAGTGCTGGAAAGGCTGGTCTACAGCAGGAGCCACCGTGCTATCTTTGAAGGTGAAATCAGGACCAATGGCTGAAACCTTCTGGCATGTGTATTTTGGAAAAAAGAAAAAAGCAGCTTATGATCAGCACTGTCCACTAGTGCGGCTGGCTGCTGTAAGGCAATGATGTTCCCGTCTTTGGGAAGCATTCAAGAAAGAACTGATTGCCCTTTAGTTATATTTTCACAGTGTTTTTGTTATTGTTGTTCAGTGCCTACTTTGCGTCCAACTCATTTTGAACCCATGAACCACAGCACGCCAGGCTTCCCTGTCCTTCACCACCTCCTGAAGTTTTCTCAAACTTATGTCCGTTGAGTCGGTGATGCCATCCAACCATCTCATCCTCTGTTACCCCGTTCTCTTCTTGCCCTCAATCTTTCCCAGTATCAGGTTCTTTACCAATGAGTCAGTTCTTTGCATCAGGTGGCCAAAGTATTGGCCCTTCAGCTTCAGCATCAGTCCTTCCAATGAGTATTTAGGGTTGATTTCCTTTGTCATTACACTACAAAAATTTCAAAGACACAGAAAAAGATGGTAAAGACAAAAAAGGAAACAAAGCCCCGTCCTTCTTAAAAATTCTTCAAACTACAGTTTCTGCCTCTTCAAGACCTTGACACAAGGCCTTTCTTTTGCCTGAAATGACACCTCCTTTCCCAGCTCCCTCTTCCTCATGTTTCAGATCTGGGCTTCTCTGCTGAATATGCCAAGGGCATATTGCTGAAAAGAGAATGCATATGACACAGCAGAATGTATGTGATGATATATAATGTGTATGCATAAAAATATTTGGAAAATGTTCCCTGAAATGTTACCAATACTGATATCCAGATGCTCTACTATTCAAGTTTTTTCCCCCCTTTCTTTATATGTTCTGTATGCTTGAATTTCCTACAATGAATACATATTATCTGTGTAGAGAAACCAAAGAAACCATCCAGAACTGACAAAGGAGTGCAGACAGACTCCTCGTTGGTTTAATCCTGGATCTGCAGCTCCCAAGTGCCATGTTCTCTGCCCTGAGCATCTGTCCCTGTGCCTGGGTCTCAGAGGTGCAGGGAAATGAATCTGTCATTGTCCCAAGTTCACCTGGGATGCTCTGTTCCCCATCGCCACGAGCCCTCTTGCATGTGTGTTTTGATATCTATTTCTTCCTTCCCCAGGAATGTATTCAGGTGTCCCTGATGCTTCTAGAATTGTCACTGGACATTTGATTGGGTCCCAGGGAGGCAGAAAAATACATAATCCCTGCCCTGTAGGAGCAAAACCTAATGTTGTATTGGCCTGACTGTGAGTTTGCTGCTACTGAGATCGACTAGAAAGCCCATTAGCACTGGGAGTGGCTAAGAGGATACCCCTGGTGCTTATTTCTCAGGAAGCAGGATGGCGGAGGATTCTAGAATCAGCTCCATTATTTCCTAGCTGTTTGACCCTGGGCAATCCCCTCTAGGCTTCCCTGATGGCTCAGTTGGTAAAGAATCTGCTTGCAATTCAGGAGACTCAGGTTCAATCCTTGGGTCAAGAAGATCCCCTGGAGATGGAAATGGCAACCCACTCTAGTACTCTTGCCTGAAGAATTCCATGGACAGAGGAGCCTGCAGGCTGCAGTCCACACGGTCACAAAGAGTCGGGCACGACTGTGCAAGTAACTTTCACTTTTTCTCATCCCCTCTGTGGCCCAGTTTCCTCATCTGGGAAATGGGGATAAGAGTGGCGCTCACCTCAAAGTTTACCGCAATGACTGAATGAGATAATGCAGGGACAAGCCTTGACCCAAAGACCAGCAAGGAGTAAACGGTGCACAAACGTGAACCAGATAATTACTCCCATCTGCATTCCGTGACGTGAGAGCATTAACGTGACAAATGGGTAACAATTGGAGGAAATGTCCCTTTTTAAATAGAAGGCACCTGCAGAACATATTTATGCTTTATGATCAGGAGGCAGCGTTAATGGCCCTTAATGTGATTACTATACGGATTTTTATTAGGAAAATTCCAACCAATTCGGCATTAATTAATGTACTGTTACTTTAGAGTGTTACTCTTCTGGTCTTTGGAGAGTTGGAGAAAATAAACCTGTTATTTTCTCAAACCCTTTCCTGAGAAGTAAATAAGAGTTGTTCCCTCCTCCAGCAGCTCCATTTGTAATAAAAATAGATGAGTCCCTGTGCTTTTCTGGGGCAGGATTTATGGAGCCTGGGAGAACCTTCAGGAGAGGAGAAAGGAGGACAGAGATGAAAGTGTCAGGCGACAGGGAGGCTCTTAGGAGAACCTGCAAAAGGCAGCTCAGGCCCCGAAGGCAGGGAGCGTGGAGGGAGCAGGTCATCTCATCAGCCCAAGCCTGCAGAAGGCCCGGGGGCTCCATGCTGCACCCTGAAGCCCACCTGCGCTTCCAGCTTCCACGCACTCCGTAGGCACGCATGGCAAGCCGGTCGTGATGCTTTCGCACTGTCCTCCATTGCAACCCTGAAAATGGTGCCCTGCGTGGGGCCCCTGCTGTCTTTCCATCGCTGCCTCACCCTGTGATCGGTTGCAGCCTCTGTGCACCAGCCAGACTGGCCCTCCTGCATGTCCCTCGTTTACCGCGCTCTCTCTCACCCCAGGGCCTTTGCACATGCTCTCCCCTAAGCCTGGGGACACTTTCCCCTCCCCTCTTTTACCTAATAACTTCTTACTCAACCTGTAGCTCTTAGTCCAAAGAATGCATCTCTTGACCTCCTTAAAGTAACATATTAGTCTGTGTGGGCTGGGCTGCCATAACCATATACCACAGACTGAATGTCTACAGCAACAGAATCCTACTTTTCACAATTTCAGAGCCTGGATGTCCAAGGTCAGGGTGCCAACTGCTTGGGTTCTGGTGAGAGCTGTCTTCCTAGCTGGCAGGCTGCCTTCTCCCTGTGCCCTGCAGTAGCACAGAGGCAGCAAGCTCTCTGGTATCTCTTCTGCTAAGGGTACTAATCCCATCAGATCAGGGCTGTCCGCTGCTGACCTCATTTAACTTTCATCACCTCCTAAAAGGCCCATCTCCAACACAATCACAAGGAGGCTGAGCCTTCAACATAGGAATTTTGGTGCAAGACACAATTCAGTTCATAGCAAGTCATTTCTTTAAAAAAGGCACAGAACACTTAGGAACAGAAGCTGGTCTGATAATGTTCAACTGCATCGCAACTTCCCCGAAAGGGAACCTGGGTGAGTGCAGCGGAACATGAGCCGGGAAAGGGAGAAGGGAAATAGAATGCGGTCACTTGCATGTCACTATTCAAAGTAATAGTCATGACAGCTACCGCTTAATTTTCTTCATGCCTTGGAAATTATCTGGGAAACATTGATGTATTTATTCTGTCTTCCCTTCAGAAAGGTCTGCTCCTCGGAAGGCCAGGCTCTCTGAGGCATGTGCTTCGCTCTGCTCCTGTCCTAGAACGCTGACTGCCTGGCATGTCATTGGTGCCTGTTCCACTTACTTTTTCGGAGTGAAAAACCACCCCAAACTTAGTGGAATAGAACACTGCCCATACATTCTGTGAATCTGGAATTTGGAAAGAGTACCCAGGAGATGGGTGGTGGTGTGGACAAAATTGCCCAGGTTAAGAACCACTACGCTGTATGAGACAGTTCTCTGAGCTTACGACTCCGTGGGTCCCTGCTATGAGGCAGGAGTCAGTATTTATACCCTTTTTGTACTGAGGATGGACTGGAATCCTAGAGGAGATATAACTTGCCCAACCTCACAGAGCCAGTGAGTAAAGAGCTGTGGTTTGAATCCAGATCTTTCTGATTGCAAAGCCAAACTTCTTTTCACCTGCCACCCTGCCTTTCCAGAGAGGCTGCCCATGTTGCCAAAAATGCAGTAGGCCATCTTGGCAGGGACACTTCTACCTCCCATAAGACGAGCAGTTCTCAAGCAACAGCCATACTGACCCCTGGGGGTCTTTGGGAGACGTAAAGGGGGAGGGGCTGTTTGGAGATGGGATATTAAGTGTCCTGCAGCACAAGAGAAGACTCTACACACGGACGTCACCAGATGGCCAGCACCGAAATCAGACTGATTCTATTCTCTGCAGCCAAAGATGGAGAAGCTCTATACAGCCAGCAAAAACTAGACCGGGAGCTGACTGTGGCTCAGATCATGAACTCCTTATTGCCAAATTCAGACTTAAATTGAAGAAAGTAGGGAAAACCGCTAGACCATTCAGGTATGACCTAAATCAAATCTCTTTTGATTATACAATGGAAGTGAGAAATAGGTTTAAGGGACTAGATCTGGTAGATAGAGTGCCCGATGAACTATGGACGGAGGTTCATGACATTGTACAGAAGACAGGGATCAAGACCATCCCCATGGAAAAGAAATGCAAAAAAGCAAAATGGCTGTCTGGGGAGGCCTTACAAATAGCTGTGAAAAGAAGAGAAGCGAAAAGCAAAGAAGAAAAGGAACGATATAAGCATCTGAATGCAGAGTTCCAAAGAATAGCAAGAAGAGATAAGAAAGCCTTCCTCAGCGATCAATGCAAAGAAATACAGGAAAACAACAGAATGGGAAAGACTAGAGATCTCTTCAAGAGAATTAGAGATACCAGGGGAACATTTCATGCAAAGATGGACTTGATAAAGGACAGAAGTGGTATGGACCTAACAGAAGCAGAAGATATTAAGAAGAGGTGGCAAGAATACACAGAAGAACTGTACAAAAAAGATCTTCACGACCCAGATAATCACGATGGTGTGATCACTCACCTAGAGCCAGACATCCTGGAATGTGAAGTCAAGTGGGCCTTAGAAAGCATCACTACGAACAAAGCTAGTGCAGGTGATGGAATTCCAGTTAAGCTATTCCAAATCCTGAAAGATGATGCTGTGAAAGTGCTGCACTCAATATGCCAGCAAATTTGGAAAACTCAGCAGTGGCCACAGGACTGGAAAAGGTCAGTTTTCATTCCAATCCCAAAGAAAGGCAATGCCAAACAATGCTCAAACTACCACACAGTTGCACTCATCTCACACGCTAGTAAAGTAATGCTCAAAATTCTCCAAGCCAGGCTTCAGCAATATGTGAACTGTGAACTTCCAGAACTGTTCAAGCTGGTTTTAGAAAAGGCAGAGGAACCAGAGATCAAATTGCCAACATCCGCTGGATCATGGAAAAAGCAAGAGAGTTCCAGAAAAACATCTACTTCTGCTTTATTGACTATGCCAAAGCCTTTGACTGTGTGGATCTAATAAACTGTGGAAAATTCTGAGAGAGATGGGACTACCAGACCACCTGACCTGCCTTTGAGAAACTTTTATGCAGGTCAGGAAGCAGCAGTTAGAACTGGACATGGAACAACAGACTGGTTCCAAGTCGGAAAAGGAGTACATCAAGGCTGTATATTGTCACCCTGCTTATTTAACTTCTATGCAGAGTACATCATGAGAAACTCTGGGCTGGAAGAAGCACAAGCTGGAATCAAGATTGCCGGGAGAAATCTCAATAACCTCAGATATGCAGATGACACCACCCTTATGGCAGAAAGTGAAGAGGAACTAAAACGTCTCTTGATGAAAGTGCAAGAGGAGAGTGAAAAAGCTGGCTTAAAGCTCCACATTCAGAAAATGAAGATCATGGCATCTGGTCCCATCACTTCATGGGAAATAGATGGGAAAACAGTAGAAACAGTGTCAGACTTAATTTTGGGGGGCTCCAAAATCACTGCAGATGGTGATTGCAGCCATGAAATTAAAAGACGCTTACTCTTTGGAAGGAAAGTTATGACCAACCTAGATAGCATATTCAAAAGCAGAGACATTACTTTGCTAACAAAGGTCCGTCTAGTCAAGGCTATGGTTTTTCCAGTAGTCATGTATGGATGTGAGAGTTGGACTTGAAGAAAGCTGAGTGCCGAAGAATTGATGCTTTTGAACTGTGGTGTTGGAGAAGACTCTTGAGAGTCCCTTGGACTGCAAGGAGATCCAACCAGTCCATTCTGATGGAGATCAACCCTGGGATTTCTTTGGAAGGAATGATGCTAAAGCTGAAACTCCAGTACTTTGGCCACCTCATGCGAAGAGTTGACTCATTGGAAAAGACTCTGGGGGCAGGAGGAGAAGGGGACGACAGAGGATGAGATGGCTGGATGGCATCACCGACTTGACAGACGTGAGTCTGAGTGAACTCCAGGAGTTGGTGATGGACAGGGAGGCCTGGCGTGCTGCAGTTCATCGGGTCGCAAAGAGTTGGACACGACTGAGTGACTGAACTGAACTGAACTGAATGCGTGGGACAAGCCCAACCCAACAAAGAATTGTCTGTCCCCAAATGCCATTAGTCTCAGTTGAGAAACTGCTTGAGAAGGTACAAGAGGCGAGGGGACGTATGAGAAATTAATCCGTATCAAAGCCATCTGAAATGTTGTTTGACTGCAGCAGAGGCTGTTGTTTCCTTGCATGATTTAGTTTAGGAGCTGTCTTAGTCCCTTGTGCACAAAGTCCCTTAATCGCTAAGTCGTGTCCAACTCTTTGTGACCCCATGGACTGTAGCCCACGAGGCTCCTCCATCTGTGGCATATTCCAGGTTAGAATACTGGAGTAGGTTGCCATTTCCTCCTCCTGGGCATCTTCCTGAACCGGAGATCGAACACGCGTCTCTTGCGTCTCCTGCATTGACAGGTGGATTCTTTACCACTGTGCCACCTGGAAATAACCTTAGTCCCTTAGGGGCTTCTGTAACAAAGTACTGCAGACTGAGTGGCTCACGACCAACAGAAATTTGTTTCTTATGCTTCTGGAGGCTGTGAAGTCCAAGTGCCAGCAGATCTGGTGTCTGGTGAGGACTATTTCTGGTTCACAGACATCTGTCTTCTCCCTGTGTCTTCACTTGGCAGACACATACAGGAGCTCTCTGCGGTCTCTGTTATAAGGTCATTAACCTCATCCATAAGAGCTGCACCCTCAGGACCTGATCACCTTTCAAAGGTCCCACCTTCTAATTATCATCACCTTGGGGATTAGATTTTCAGCATATGATTCTGGGGGACACACAAACATTCACACCATTGCAGAGGTTAAAAGCTCTCATTTTAGTGGCCAACAAATGGAGATTTGAATCCTAGTTCCACAGTGTATTAGCTGGCTCCAGGTCAGGTAACCACTCTGAGCCTTAACTTTCTTATCTGTAAAATGGGAGTAACTGCCTTCATAAGTCTGCTGTAAGAAGTAAAGAGATATTGTCTGTTTAATGGGCCTGGCACACAGGCTGCTTATCATAGCGCCCTCGTCCTTGTTGTGTGGGAAAAGTAACATGCGCAGAATGGACAGGAGCTTGCGGACCTCAGCAGAGCACTTTCACAGGTGCTGGGGAACAGGCAGAGCGACTGAGGCCCAGTGAATTGCAGCTGAATGCATCATCCACCATCAATATCCATCCCACCAGTTTCCATTTATTGAGCAGTCCATCATTAGAATATCCCAGGGCTTGCGACAATAAAATCAATAAGACGGTTCAGCCATGGGCTGTGGTTTAATAACTCCAGACTTGAATGAGGGGAGAAAAAAAAATCAGTGAGCAGGAAAATTTCCTGAATGCTTGATCAGAGGTGGAGGGGGACATTTCTCAGAGCAGGAGAGAAATAACAAGTGAGCCAGCCTTGGGTCTCCAGCAGAGCAGGAGGCCATGAGCATGTGAGGTGGCACCCAGAGGTGTATGTGGGTAAAAATTCTTTCCACCTTGAGAGATGCAGGTTTTAATATTTATTTCTGTATTTGGCTGTGCCAGGTCTTAGCTGTGGCATGTGAACTCTTAGTAGCAGCGTGTAGGATCTAGCTTCCCAACCAGGGATTAATCCCAGACCCCCTATATTGGGAACTCAGAGTCTTAGCCCCTGGATCATCAGGGGAATCCAAGAGATGTAATTTTTAAAAGGTGGTTGAGGGCTTCCCTGGTAACTCAGTGGTAAAGAATCCACCTGCCAATGCAGGAGACAGGAGTTTGATTCCTGGTCTGGGAAGAGTCTCACATGCATCAGAGCATCTAAGCCCATGAGCCACAACTATTGAGCCTGTCCTCTACAGCTGGGCACCACAGCTCCTGAGCCCATGCGCCCTAGGACCCGAGCTCCACAACAAGAGAAGCCACCGCAGTGAGCAGCCTGCACCCTGCAACTAGAGAGTAGCCCCCACTTGCTGCAACTAGAGAAAAGCCCACACACAGCAAAGACCCAGCACAGCCAAATATAAATAAATAAGGAGTGTGAAAGGAAAAGAAGGTTCAAAAGGTGACCCTCAACCCTAACAGCATGTGGGATCATTTGGGCAGCTCCAAAAACCTGCCAATACTGGTACCCACCAAAGTAATTAAATGATTATTTCTTAGGGTGGGGCCAAGGCATAGGTTTTGTTTTCTGTTTTGTTTTGTAAGGACGTTCAGGTGATTCTAACGTGCAACCAGAGGTGGATATCACTAGCCTGGGCCAGTGGTTTCAAACATCAGCTTGCATCAGTATCGCCTGGAGAGCTTGTTAAAACAGGTTGCTGGTCCCCACCCCAAGAGTTCCTGATTCACAGGGAGTAGGGTGGGCCTGAGATTCTACATTTCTAGCAAGATCCCAGATGCTGCTGATGCTGCTGGTCAGAGACTACGTTCTGCGAACTTCTGTTCTAGAGCAGTACATTCAACCAAGAGTGATTTTGCCCCTCCTCCCTGGGGACTGTAGTCAATGAATGGAGCCATTTTCGCTTTTGCACAGATGGGAGGATACTGCTGGTATCTAGTGGGTAAATGCCAGGGATGTGACTTAAACATCTTACAGTGCATAGCATGACACTCATCTCCCACAGCAAAGAATTATCTGGCACCAAATAGCAATCATGCCCAAGCTGCAGAGCCCCAGTCTAAATTAGACAGTAATTTAGAAGCCACTCACTCATTTGGGCAGGTGGTGCTAATGGTAGAGCCCCCACCTGCCAATGCAGGAGATGTAAGAGACCAGGGTTCAATCCCTGGGTCGTGAAGATCCCCTGGAGAAGGAAATGGCAACCCACTCCAGTCTTCCTGCCTGGAGAATTCCATGGACAGAAGAGCCTGGTGGGCTACAATCTACAGGTCACAAAGAGTTGGACACAAAAGCGGCTTAGTATGCACGCTGGGAATATGATGCTTCGGGCCCAGATGAACTTGGCATTGGGAGCTTGGATGGAGATGGAGGTGCCCAGATCTTGCTAAGAGCATGCATGGTGCATGGTGTCTGAAATCAGGTCAGTTTGTTTCTCTTTCTTAATCTCTTGTCTACCTTCTGGCTCTGTGACCTTGGGCAAGTTCCCTACCCTCTGTGAGCCTGGGCCAGTTATCTATAAATGAGGATAATTTCCAAATACAGCATTGCTGTGAGAGGTAAGAAGTCTATGCAAAAAAAAAAAAAAAAGCAACTATATAAATATTAGATACTCAACAAATTGGAGTGCAAATCAAAAGGACAGCGTTTCGCAATAGACCCCTGTGTCTCTTTCTGTGGCAGGAAGGTGGTCTCCCAGAGACGACACCAGAAAACTCCCAACAAAATCCTCCTGGGCCCCCTGAAGCTTGGAAGTAAATATGCTCTGGACCCACAAGTCCTTCCATGAAATATGAGGCTGCTTGGACATTAGTCTGTACCTGGCCTTCACCCTCATTTGTTTAACAAGCTCAGCACCTCCGAGTCAGGCAGCGAGCTTGTGGAGTCTAATTAATATTCTCTAAGCTTCCTTCACACTCCCTTCTATATGATTTTGCCACATCCACCTTCCACCTGTCCTTTTACTCCCCTAGTTTTTTCACTGCAATAGACTCGCTTTCAGTTTTACTTAAGTCAATTTTATTTTGAAAGTCATTTTGCATCGCTGCCAGAAGTGGAAATCTTGCTCTCCTTTCCGTAGAGACAGCAGCCATGCAGAGGAATCGGTGAAGTCACAGCGTGCAACATGCGTGCGTGCTCAGTCACTTCAGCCGTGTCCGACTCTTTGCGACCCCATGGACTTAGCCTGCGAGGCTCCTCTGGCCATGGGATCCTCCAGGCAAGAATACTGGAGTGGGTTGCCATGCCCTCCTTCAGGGGATCTTCCTGAAGCAGGGATTGAATCTGGGTCTCTTGTGTCTCCTGCCTTGGCAGGCGGGTTCTTTACCACTAGTGCCACCTGGGAAGCCCCCAAAATCACAACAGTGGTCTTCAGTACCAGAGGTTGCATCTCTTTCCTGCCAGAGATGCCAGCCCTACAGGCAGATCTCTCTTTGTTGAGAGAGGAAGCTCACTCCCCTTCAGTTCTGTTCAGTCACTCAGTCGTGTCCAACTCTTTGCGACCCCATGGACTGCAGCACACCAGGCTTCCCTGTCCATCACCAACTCCTGGAGTTTACTAAAACTCATGCCCATCGAGTCGGTGATGCCATCCAACCATCTCATCCTCTGTCGTCCCCTTCTCCTCCCGCCTTCAATCTTTCCCAGCATCAGGGTCTTTTCCACTGAGTCAGTTCTTCACATCAGGTGGCCAAAGTATTGGAGTTTCAGCTTCAGCATAAGTCGTTCCAATGAATATTCAGGACTGGTTTCCTTCAGGATTGACTTGTTGAATCTCCTTGCATTCCAAGGGACTCTCAAGAGTCTTCTCCAACACCACAGTTCTAAAGCAGCAATTCTTCGGTGCTCAGCTTTCTTTATGGTCCAACTCTCATATCCATACATGACTACTGGAAAAACCATAGCTTTGACTAGACGGACCTTTGTTGGCAAAGTAATGTCTCTGCTTCTTAATATGCTGCCTAGGTTGGTCATAGCTTTTCTTCCAAGGAGCAAGCGTCTTTTAATTTGCGTCACTCCCCTTACTGTTAAGGAAATGTTTGCACTGATCTGAGACTCCCTTGGTGGGCTGGCTATAATCAGAAGGGCTGGATGAAAATTGAAAAGGGAATCCCTTACCCACTCTGACTTAGTGTCGTTTGGTGTCCTGTGTGGGGACCATGTCAGCCTTCCCTTGGGAGGAACTCCAGCGCCAAAGTCCTCAGTGTCAGGTGAAGGTCAGTCCTGCCCCTCCTCCACAGATTCCCTCCACCCGCACCCCCGTCGCGTGAACAATTACAGGCTTCAGTACATCAGGCAGGGCTCCAGAGTCACCCCACACACGTGCACCTGGCTTCTCCACTGTCGAGCTGCATGACCATCTTTTGCCTGAGTTGTAGTTTTTAGTCCTTTCAGCATCCCTCGGAGGTGAGCACTCATTGATGGATGAGGAAGCAGAGGCAGGGAGCAGCCAGATGACCTGTGAGTAAGTTCATCCTGTTGGTTCAGGATGCAGAACCAGGCGGAGAGCCCTTGCATGGAATACCTGGGTTCAGTCCTGCAGGATGAGTTACTAAAAAAAATAAGTTCCTAAAAATAAGGTTATCATTAGAGTGCAACTGACTTGGAATTCTCAGTGGCCAGTGGGAAAAGGAGCTCGCCCAACTATTTGGGAGAGAAATCAAGCCAGCCCAAGCTGAGTGTGTAACCAGTTCTTTAATAATAAGGCAAAGAAATAGGAATGAGGAGGAAGCAAGCAAAGAGAAAAGCCTAGGCTCAAAAGGTGGGTCTTGAGGAGTAGCAGGACTTGAGAAACAAAGCTACCCGCCAAATTACATTCAGTGACCATGTGTCCACAACGCTCGGCAGCTCATTTGCTGCGCCAGGTGTGCTTCTTCCCTCAGTTCTGCCCTGCTCTTCGCAGCCCATGGACTGCAACAGGCCCCCAGGCTCCTCTGCCCATGGGGATTCCCTAGGCAAGAGTACTGGAGTGGGTTGCCTTGCCTTCCTCCAGGAGATCTTCCCAACCCAGGGATCGAACCCAGGTCTCCCGCATTGCAGGCAGATTATTTACCATCTGAGCCCAAGCAGAAAACACTTTTATTAAACCATGGGTCATGGGAATTTGGACAAAATTAAACTGAAAAAAAGAAAATTAAAGCTACCATGGGACTTCCCTGGCAGTCCAGTGGTTAAGACTATGCTCTCCCAATTCAAGATGCACAGGTTCAGTCTCTGGTTGGGGGACTAAAGATCCTACATGCTGCATGGTGTGGCCAAAATATTAATTAATTTTGAAAAATGAAGTTACGATATGATCCAGCAATTCCACATCTGGGTCTGTACCCCCAAAGAATTGAAAACAAGGTCTCAGAGAGGTAACTAAACACCTGTGTTCATAGCAGCTTTATTCACAAGAGCTGAAAATTGGAAGCAACCCAGCTGTCTACTGACAGATGAATGAATGAGCAAAATGTGAAACACACACACAGTGGAATATCACTCAGCCTTAAAGAGGGAGGAAATTCTGCCACATGCTACAACATTTTGCTCCATGAAAGAAGCCAACTGTAAAAAGAACGAATATAAGATTCCACTGCGATGAGGCACCTAGAGGTGTCAGATTCATAGAGACAGGAAGTAGAATGGTGGATACTGGAGGTTGTGCTGTGCACAGTCGCTCCAGTCGTGTCTGACCTTTTGTGACCCCATGGACTGTAACCTGCCAGGCTCCTCTGTCCATGGGAGTCTCCAGGCATGAATATGAAAGTGGGTTGCCATGCCCTCCTCCAGGGGATCCTCCCAACCCAGGGACTGAACCCACATTTCTTATGCCTCCTGCACTGGCAGACAGGTTTTTTACCACTTGCAGCACCTGGGAAGCCCTACTAGAGGCTAACAGAGGGGAATGGGAAGTTAGTGTTCATGGGTGTAGAGTTTCAGTGTTACGGGATGGAAAATGGGGCGGTGCTGGTTGCACAGTAATATGAAGGTACTTAACACTAGGACTGTGTGCTCAAAAATGGTTAAAATGGTGAATTTTATGTTATGTGTATTTTACCATTTTTTTTTTTTTAATAAAAAGAAGAAATGCAGGGTGCTTGGCGGGCCTGTGGAAGGGGGTGTGAAGACAGGATCAGGGGAGGAGTCAAGGATGGCTTCTCCTGATCTCGAAGGGCATGGCCTGGCCAGCTTTATCCTTGGACTGGTGCTTTCAGCTTCCCAACTCTACAGTCCCTGCTCAGTATCTCCTCCCTCACTTCCCATCAGGTCAGGCAGCCCCAGTGTTGGAGGGATGGTCAGGCACTTGCCCAGCTCCTCCCAGGGAGGCTTGGGGCTCCTGAGCAAGGAGAAGTAGAGCCCAGCCCCCAGCCAGTTCGCTTGAGTAGAGACCCTCATGGGCAACAGCTCAAGCATGAGTCTTCCACTTCAGCTCCCCCCGGGCCCTGAATGGATGGAGCTGTCCAGTTTAATCCATCAGTCTAAATCATTCATTCACGGAGGGCTTCTCCCCTGAGCTTAGCTCTGTGCCAGGACAAGGAGGCTAGGAGATATAAAACCTTGGCCTTGGCTCGTGGGGAACTGCTAGCTATCAAGAAAGCCAACTTGATGTGGTGTATACAGGGGAGATGATTCAGCCTCAAGAGAGAAGGACACCTTGCCACTGGGACAGCGTGGTTGGAACTTGAGGACCTTGTGCTGAGTGAAACAAACCAGACAAGCACAAACATTGCATGATACCACTTATACATGGAATCTTTTCATGAAAGTTAAACTTTTGGAAACAGAGAGTAGGAAAGTGGTCACCGGGGACTGGGGGGTAGAGGGAAGAGAACAGATTGTCAAAGGACACACCCTTGCAGCAATAAGATGAGTAAGATCTGACACTACAGCTGATAACACTGTATTGTATGAGGGAAAGTCACTGAGAGGGTAGAGTGTAAATGTTTCCACCCTCTAAATAAATGAGGTGGTGATATGCTAATTAACTGGATGGGGGAATCATTTCACAATGTATATGTATATCAGATCACCCCAGTGTACACTTTAAATATCTTAAAATTTTCTATGTCAATTATGCTTCGATAAAGCTGAACAATGAAGGAAGATCGGGAGAAAGGACCAACAGCCAGCCCTGTCTCAAGAGAGTGTTGTTGTTCAGTCACTCAGTCATGTCCAGCTCTTTGTGACCTCACCGTTCCTGTCCATCACTATCTCCCAGAGTTTGCTCAAATTCATGTCCATTGAGTCATGGACATGGTGATGCCATCCAACCATCTCATCCTCTGTCTCTCCCTTCTCCTCCTGCCCTCAATCTTTCCCAGCACCAGGGTCTTTTCCAATGAGTTGCATGTTTGCCTCAGGTGGCCAAAGTACTAGAGCTTCAGCTTCAACATCAGTCCTTCCAATGTATATTCAGGGTTGATTGCCTTTAGGATTGGTTTGATCTCCTTGATGTCCAAGGGACTCTCATGAGTCTTCTCCAGCCCCACAGTTCGAAATCATCAGTTCTTCAGCATTCAGCCTTCTTTATGGTCCAACTCTCACATTCATACATTACTAACAGAAAAACCATAAGTTTGACTAGACAGACCTTTGTTGGCAAAGTGTCGTCTCTGCTTTTTAATACTCTCTCTAATTTTGTCATAGCTTTGCTTCCAAAGAGCAAGCGTCTTTTAATTTCATGGCTGTAGCCGCTGTCTGCAGTGATTTTGGAGCACAAGAAAGTAAAGTCTGTCACTTTGTTTTGTATTCAGTGATGCTAATTCCGTGGTCAGGCTAGAGTTCCAGACTACTGGAATGTTACCTCCTCATCTGCTAGAATAAAGCATGGGTTTGTCTCCGATCCAGCCCTCTGCAGAGAGGGTAACTCGTCATCAGTTATTCAGTGCCTTGCAGCCTCAGAACCAACCCCCATGGTGAGATGGGGGTAATAATCATGGTATCTGCCTCCTAGACCTCAGGGAAATTAAGTAATGAGATCATGTGTGCATAGTGCTTAGGGCTCAGCATGCCTCAGACGTCATTATTGTTCTGGAAGAGTCTTGGGGACCAAGGAAGGGAAATGACTGGCTCACGGCGCCATGGCTGGTTCATAGCAGTAGCGAGATTTGGATCCAGACATGTGGCCCCGCAGCCTTTTCGAAATCCCTTGAGAGCAGAGGGCTTCTCTCAAGTTCTAATCAACAGAACTCAGCATTGAAACTTCCCAGTGAGAAAAAAAAAAAAAAAAAAGCCCTTGGCCCAAGTCTGAGGAAGCACCTAGAACCTGCCAGGCTTTCTCCTCCGAAGCCCTGACTCCTGCTCAGTGCAGCAGCCTGGTGTGCCAACGTGCCCCGCCCACAAGCACCACCCAGTGGGGTCAGGGGCAGATTGGTCATCCTCTCTGTTTTTAAGAAATGTACCGTGTTTTGGTTAGAACACTTAATGTGAGATCTACCCTCTTAACACAGTTTAAGCGCACAATCCAGTATTGTTGGCTATAGGCGCAGCATTGCACTCAGATCTCTAGCACCTGTTCATTGGGTTCATCTGGAACTCTATGCCTATGGGTGGTAATTCCCTACTCCCCGAACCCTCAGCCCCTGGCCACCGCATTTCCCCTCTTTGATCCTATGAGTTAGACATGTGAGGTCACTCATAAGAGTGGAATCACGCCGGATTTGTCTTTCTGGGACCGGTTTATTCAGCTCAGTGTGTGTCCTCAATGTTCATCCTGGTGGGAGTGCAAAATGGTGTAGCCACAATGAAAAGCAGTGTGGAGGCTCCTCAAAAAATTAAAAATAGAGCTACCTGTGACTAACCCGCTTTATAGAGAAAGAACTGACGATCAGAGAGGTGTCTTTTCATAGTCCTTGCTCTGAAGAGGCCGAGCTGGCAGTGGTTCTGAGCCGCGGAGCCCTCCCCAAGCCTACGGCAGGGGCCTGGGTGCACCCCTGACCCCAATCCTATTTGTAACACAGTCTTGTCTCCACTTCTTCCCAAGATCCAGCCACCCCTATAATTTGGAACCAAGTCAGAAAGCTCCCCTTGCAACAGCTCAAAGAGGCCCCTTCAGAGCATAAATAGAATTGCGGGCTTTGTTGGTGGAATAACTATTCCAGTCAAGAGGCTCCTTCGTTTTGCATTTGTTATTAGTTGTGATCAGAGGCAGATGCCACAGAGGGAGACTCCAGGTGTGGGTGTTTATTTGCAGCAGTGAGCTCCCAGGTATACACAGCCCCGAGAAGCCACGTGGCCTTGAGGTAGAGCGCTGGAGCTGAGCCCAGTGGTTACAACAAACTTGATCCTGAATAGCCAAATCGAAATGGTGGCAGTAACGCTGGCAGTGTTGATAGCTATTCTAACGGACACAGACAGCCACGTGAGACAGACTCTGTGATGATAATGTACCCATTTTACAGATGAGAGAACTGAGGCCTGGAGAGGTGGTTTAACTGCTCCAAAGTCACACAGATCTGCCTGACCAGAGGCCATGCTCTTAACCACTGTAGCTCACTGTCTCCTCCCAGATCGTATCCCTAAAGGGAACCACAAGCATAGTCATTGCCAACATGTCGACATTTGCACAGGACATTGGTCCTTGCAGAGTACCTTCATCTTCAGCAGCTCTTTAGAGCCCGGGGGTTGCATAGCCCTTATTTGACCCATGGCAATAAATTGGGTAATAGGCTGAAGCTGGCACAGCTAGTTGCTGGGCAGAGCCCTCCGTGAGCACTTGTCCTTGGCCTCCCCACCTGCATGGCAAAATATACTTTGTATGCCTGCCCACAACTGTGGCTTTTTAACATTTGTCTGAAGTCAGCTTCTCCTGCTGCCTCTAATCACTCTGATTCTTCCACTTATTTTCTGTTTTATGCCACAGGAATCTGATTACATTGTTAAATTCATAGCTTTTTTTAGGAACCGGGCAACGTTTGGATCTCAGTCTGTAAAGACACACATAGCTCTGACCACATGTCGTTGTTATCTGTCCTGCAGCTGAAAAAAAGCCAACTGATAGGCTTCTAGGAAGAGATTTTCATCTTTTGGAAATGAGGACAATTTGATGGAGCATAGTGGCAATAATAGGGCTTGTGTAAAACAGACCAGCTCCATTTCCAGCTCAACCAACTCCTAACCGGGATGTCTCTGAACTTCAGCTTCCTTCGCCATATCAGAGGAAGATAGTAACCCTTTCCTCAGAGAAGTTTGGATGGAAGTAAAAAAAAAAAAAAATCGTGCACAGAAATGGCTTAATACCTAGCTGGCATGTTCAGTAAACAGTTGATATTAGAAGTATCAGTAAGCATCGCCTTTTAGGAGAAGACAATGGCAAACCCACTCCAGTACTCTTGCCTGGAAAATCCCATGGGTGGAGGAGCCTGGTAGGCTGCAGTCCATGGGGTTGCAAAGAGTCAGACATGACTGAGTGACTTCACTTTCATGAATTGGAGAAGGAAATGGCAACCCACTCCAGTGTTCTTGCCTGGAGAATCCGAGGAACGGGGGAGCCTGGCAGGCTGCCGTCTATGGGGTCCCACAGAGTCAGACACAACTGAAGCGACTTAGCAGCAGCAGCAGCAAACATCACCTTTATTGTTAGGTTGGCTGATAAAAGTTATCTGTCTTACAAAATGTAGTTAACACAAAAAAGTATAAGGAAGAAATGAAAACTGTCATGCCACCATGGATCTTCTGTTAATGTTTGGGGGCAGGTCTTTTAATTGTTATGGATTGCATTGAAGGACTTCTGCTTTGCTTAATATGTTATAAATAATGTTCCGTATCAACAAGTATTACTATGACCTTTGGGTCGATTCCTATTTTGGACCATTATAAACACCATGGAGATGGAGGCCTCAGGACCTTTGCACTTGCTATGACAGCTGCCCAGAATCCTCCTCCATCTGTGATAATTAAATGACTCACCCCCTCAGTTCACTCTGAGCTTGTTCAAGTGTATCCACTTCCCATCAGCCTACATTTGGCCACCATAGTCAAATAATCTGCCCCCCTTTAACATGCTTAAATTTTTTTCTTCATAGTCGATATCACTATGTTTGCAATTGTATTCTCTGTTTACTTGCTTTTTTAAAAATTAGGGTATCATTGCTTTACAGGTTTCCTGGGTGGTACTAGTGATAAAGAACCCACTTGCTCATGCAGGAGATATAAGAAACACAGGTTCCATCCCTGGGTTGGGAAGAACCTCTGGAGGAGGGCAAGGCAACCCACTCCAGTATACTTGTCTGGAGAATCCCCTGGACAGAGGAGCCTGGTGGGCTGCAGTCCGTAGGGTCGCACAGAGTGGGCCATGGCTTAAGTGCCTTAGCACACACTCACATAGCTGCTTTACAATGTTGTGTTGGCTCCTGCTGTACAATAAAGTAAACCAGCTCTAAGCATACATATATCCCCTCCCTCCTGGATCTCCCCCAGCCACCATCCGGGGCAGCACAGAGCTGGGCTCCCCGTGCTGTGCTGTGCGTTCCCGCTGGCTATCTCACCCGTGGTGGTGTATATACGCCAGTGCCACCCTCTCGGTTCATCCCACCTTCCTTCTCCCTGCTGTGTCCACACGCCCATTCTCTGTCTCTGTCTCTATTCCCAGGCTGCAGCTGATTCACCTGCACCATTTTTCTAGATTCCACATATATGCGTTAATATATGATATTTGTTTTTCTCTTTCTAACTTACTTCACTCTGTGTATTTGCTTACTTTTGTATTGGCTTTCTACTCCACTCACCTAAGCAGCATTCAGGAGAGGACTCTGTCGTGTCCAGTGTGCACAGAGGAGATGCTAAATGGGTGACTAGATGAACAAAGAGCACCCTATACATGGACGTGTGTGCGTGCTCAGCCATGCTTGACTCTTTGTGACCCCATGATCTGTAGCCCCCAAGCAGGAATACTGGAGTGGATTGCTATTTCCTTCTCCAGGAGTTTCCCAATCCAGGAATGGAACCTGAGTCTCCTGCATCTCCTGCGTGAGCAGGCAGATTCGTTACCACAAGCGCCACCTGGGAAACCCTCTATACATGGAAAGAAAGAAAGAACGTGAAGTCACTCAGTCATGTCTGACTCTTCGCAACCCCATGGACTGTAACCTACCAGGATCCTCTGTCCATGGGATTTTCCAGGCAAGAGTACTGGAGTGGGTTGCCATATACATGGAGACATGTGTATTTGCCTTCTTCCCCCAGAATAGATTCTTAGGAGTGAAATTACTGGGTCGAGGGACCTGCATGTGTAACACTATAATACTTGTTGCCACATCACCTCTGGCCAGGCTCTGCCAGCCCCTACTCCCTCCAGTGGGTGAGAGAGAGCCCCTCCCCTGTTCCTGCCCTTCTGAGAAGCTCACCACAGCCCACTGACGATCCCACTCCTGGTGGTGGAGGCCGGCGGCTTTCCAGGACCGCAGTCCCGGAAACGGTGACCAGGCTTGAGGAGGCCCACGCTGCCTGGTCTCTGGGGTGGTTTCCTGTCTCCTCAGCAACCCCGTGTCTGAGCAGCTTGCTGGAAAGGTCGATGCAGGAGCCAGGGCTGTGGAGCAAAAATAAGAAGCTGGTGACTGGCAACTGGCCCAGAGTGCCATGAACCTCGACCCCTTTGAATGCCCTCCCTTGCCCCCCCCGCACCCCACCCCTGGTGCAACACAGGGCAGAAAACTCGCCCATTCACGCTCTCTTGTTTATTTGACAAAATGCCTCAGGGTTCTCCCATGTGCCAACGTGGGGATCATTGCCATTGTGGTCGCGGAGCCAGCCTGTGAATGTCTCAGGGTGAAGCCTGGGCCTCACCCTCTTCTTTCATCTCTGGGCTCATGAGAGTACAGAGCTGGCCAGGGGACAGGTGAGGGGAGAGTGTGTAAAGAATGGAAGTAGTCTCGGGGGAAGGGACCAGGCAGTGTCTCCAGCCTGGGGGCATTTTTTGATTCTGAAATTCTGGAACTTTCATTGGCCTTTGCTTTTAAGGCTAGCTGCATCACTCTGGGGTCAAGTGGATCCAGCTTTTCCGGTGGAGAAGCTCCGTGTATACGTCTGGCTGGGTGTGTTTGTCTCCGTTTCTGTCCGTGTGTCTCTGTCTTTGCCCGTGATTCTTCATGGGTCTCTCTGTATACTTCTTTGCCGTATATGGGAGAGGAGGAGGTCCTCCCGTCTCTCTCTGCTGTTCCCTGGACTTGTGTGTGCCCACCTCCACCTCTCATCCCCATCGCCATCTCTCTGTCTCTTTTCTGTGGATATTTTTGTCTTTCTCACCCACCCTTAATGCCCAGAATAGCTGGCTTTCCTGGTGCCTCAGATGATAAAGAATCTGCCTGCAATGTGGGAGACCCAGGTTCCTGGTTCAGGAAGATCCCCTGGAGGAGGGCACGGCGACCCACTCCAGTATTCTTGCTGGAGAACTCCATAGACAGAGGAGCCTGGCAGGCTACAGTCCATGGGGTCTCAAGGAGTCGGACATAACTGAAGTGACTTAGCATGCACGCATGCAGAGCTCTGGGGTTTTGTTCCCCCTTCTCTTCAGTCCTCCCCAGACTGTCTGACCCAAGAATGACTTTAGACTGTTTATGCCCAGGAGGCTCTGCAGCCAGTGTTTGCTTCCCCGGGTCTTCTTCCCCTTCTCCAGAAAGGAAGCACCTTTGATCATGTCTGTCTGTCTGTGAATCTGCTCTGCTTTCTAAAACCCCCAAAGAAAGATTACAAAAGGCTTTTCTCAACATCGACACTCAAGTCCCTTTAGAGACCAGCCGTCTTCACACTCTTCCTCCCATAACCTGCTCATCAGTACAGCAGAGGGTGGGTGGAAGGAGCAGGGCTGGATTTGGGGTCACACTCCTGCCTCTGTCCTCCCTTACCGTGTGGCCTGAGAAACACGCTGACCTTTCTGAGTCTCGAGTATGACAGTGTTTTCCTCCCAGAGCCAAGTAACGACCTACACATAGCCCCTGGCACCAGCACTCAGGAGACATCAGCTCCTCTGGCCCAGAGCCGCCTGCCTCCAGAATGGATTCACTCGCTCACTCATTCAACAACAGGGCAAGAGACGTCCCTGGCTGGAGAGCATGGCTGTTCCCAAAGGCCCCAGGAGCCTCCCTTGCTAGGAGCTCCAGGTCATTGTTACCCAGAAACCCTGGGGCAGAGATGAGCAGTATTATCAAGGCCAGCAGGAACCCCTACAGAGTGGAATTCCTATGAAACAGTGTCTAGACCACATTTAAACCTTTGAAACATCACCCAAAGAAATCCAGGTAGAAAAAAGTGACATGAGTAGCCATTGTTTTTAACCTCCCTCCCTTTGTTTGATAAAGAGTCTCTGAGGGAGGTGAAGAGAGGTTACAGCCGGCCCTGCCGTGACCTGTGCACTGCCTTTGGGCTGCCGTTGGAGAAGAGAGAATATAAGCTTTTCTCTTATGTTATTATCTTTTTACTTTGGATTCTCACATTCCTTAACCCATTCATAATCCAGGTGTGAAAGCAGGCTCATGTCCCATATGCTTTTGTGCTCAAAGTTTTGTCCTAAACTGGCAAGTGGGAGGGTTGAAGGGTTCTGGGTGGTTGGACGGATGGATGGATGGGTTATTGTGTGAGTGTTTAAAGGGACATGATTCTTCCAGGTACACTTCTGTACAACCACCAGGAAAGCCTAAGTGTATTTGTGAGTGGTTTAGAAAGAAAATTAGAGGGAGGTTAGGATAAGCTTGTGGTTGCTGCCTAGCTTGTCTTCAGCCAGAGCCAAGATGGTAATTATCCCCAGGATCGAATTTCCTGATTGAACAGTCAGGAGCCAAACAGGGTGGGACATCAGGAGAGCATGGGGAAATGGGCTCAGAAGCTTTGGGCTAAATTCTCTGAGATCTCCTCGGTCTCTGCGGGCGTATTGTTCACTACTTCCCCACCCTCGAAGGGCACACATCTTTCATAAAGCAACTGAGCATTCTCTTCCATGTGTCCTCCTAGTTGGCTGAGAGCTCCTCAAGGGAAGAGTTTTTCCTCCAATTTTATTTTTCAGTACCTAGCATAGTATGTGGCACGTAGTATGGGAATGTATGTGTACTTAGCCGCTTCAGTCATGTCCAACTCTCTGTGACCCTATGGACTGCAGCCTACCAAACTCCTCTGTCCATGGGATTCCCCAGGCAAGAATACTGGAGTGGGTTGCCATTCTGTCTTCCATTTGGGAATGTTTATAACAATTCTGCTTAGTTAATGAGATACCTTGTGAATTAGTTGTTGTAGGTAGATAGGCGTGCACTGGAGAACTGTCAGAGGCATTGCAGAGAAGATTCCTGTATCATGTGGGAGGCTTACTTTACATGGCCAATAAGGATACACCTTCTCATCTATCCATCCATCCACTCACCCATCATCCTCCAAGCAAATCATCCATGCTTGCACTCTTCCAACCATCTAATGATCAACTCTCTGATCCATGCAATATTAATGCAGTATAGGCTAAGTTAATATTGCGTGGATCAGAAAGTTGATCATTAGATGGTTGGAAGAGTGCATGCATAGATGGTTTGCTTGGAGGATGATGGGTGAGTGGATGCATGGATGGATGGATGGAAGGATGGTTTTTTGAGGGGATGATAGGCATTGATCATTTTGCTAGGTGGATAGTTAACTGGTTTGTTGCATGAGTGGTTGAATTTGAATGGATGGGTGGATGAATGGACGGATGGATGGTTGAATTAAAAGATGTCACCTTATTGGCTACCTAAAGTCCACCTCCCAGATGACACAGGAATCCTCTCTGCAATACTTCTGACAGTCTTCAAGTGCATGCCTATCTACCTGCAATAACTAATTTACAGGCTATTTCATTAAGCAGAATTGTTATTAATATTTATAAATTCTGGGCATGGTAATGTAGTGTATATTACTGGTTAAGGGCATAAGCTTTGGAAACAGACCTGGGTTTGAATCTCAGCTTAATTAAAGCAGTGAGACCTTGAACAAATAAATCCCTTGGCCTCTCTAAGCTATGGTTTCCTCATTTGCAAAACAGAGATAACGGCCCTACCTTGCGGGGTTGTTACGAGGATTAAATGAAATAATTAATGGTAAGGACTGCTCAATGCTCAAGAAGAGGTAATTGTTACCATACTAAAATGTATCCCCCTGTAACTTTTGTTTTCACCAAAAACCAGCTATATTCCAGATATTGTTAATAATGTTGTGTATTCAGTGACAAATATTCTGAAATAGTCCCTCATCTTTTGAAGTTTAGTTCCAGTTGCGGATCCACACAATAAAACATATATATGTAATTCCAGACAGTGTTAAATGCAATGCAGAAAATTGAAATAGGTCGAGATAAAAGAGAGTGATGTGGTTGGTAGGGGGCAGGTGGCCTGATTGTGACCTGTGAACTAGTGGCAAGAAGAAATATACAAAGATCTAGGGAGAGGGTGTCCCTGGGGGCAGGAATGGCCATGGAAAGGTTCTGAGGCAAAGACAGGCTTGCTCAAGGAAAAGACAAAAGGTCAAGGGTCAAGGTCGATGGTGGGGGAGTCAGGGCGCAGGGATCTGCAGTCGTAACTGCGGGAGGCAGGGCCGCGGGCCGTAGAGTCTGTATTACGTGATGAGGACACAGCCCGCGCTCATCTCATCCCCATCCCGTCCTCTGGGACAACACAAAAGGAGCCCCACTCATGTGATGGCCGTTCAGCTTCCCAATGACAGCCAACAGGCTCCCCGTCTCCTGACCTCCAGGCTGAACAGTCCGAGTTCTCAGCTTTCCCAGTTGGTATTCAGGGACACCTGCAGCTGCTGTGTGCTGAGTCCCATAAACCTAAAACCTGCAAGAAATCAGGTTACACCCAAAGGAAATTCAGCTCAGGAAAGCCAGGAGATTTCTGGTTGGGATTATAATGAACTGAACCAGTAAGCCGTGTTCCTCCCTGAAATCTTGCCCCTGGGGCATTTACAAGGGAAAGAAGGATAAAAGGCATCTTTGAGGCTGCTTCCAGGATAAAGGGGGCTTCCCCAATGGCTCAGTAGTAAAGAATTTGCCTGCAATGCAAGAGATACGGGTTCCATCCCTGAGTGGGGAAGATCCCCTGGAGAAGGGCATGGCAACCCACTCCAGTATTCTTGCCTGGAGAACCCCATGGACAGAGGAGCCTGGCGGGCTGCAGTCCATCGGATCGCAAAGAGTTGGACACGACTGAAGCGACTAAGCACGCACACACCAGGATAAACGACGTCTGGAAGCACTTATCTAGGAGCATCTGGTGTAGGATCTGGGCTTTTAAAGAAAAATAAGCAATGACGGGGGGCTGATCTCCTCCCAGGCTGATCCGGGAGCTCAAGCGGGGTCACGAGGATCTATCCCTCCCCCTCGCTCAGCAGCGTTTCCCTCCCTGTTGCCTTTCCTCTCCATGGGGGGATAAAATGGCTCTTAGGATCTTCAAGTTTCATGGACTTTGAGACTCTTATCTAGTTCCAACAACAGTCTGGAATTCTGTCTTCTTGGATAAAAAGCTTAGTTAACTCTGAACCTTACTTACTGTGTCCTGACTGGCCAAGCCTAAGTCCTGTGACCACCCCTGAAACTGATACTAGATAGAGACCCTGTCCTTCCACACAGAGAATGGGGGAGGTTGATGCCCCTGAAAATATTGGGTGATAAGTTTCCCATAGGCATGATGGATCAATTCTAGAGATCTGCTATGCAACATTGTGCTTATGAGGGAGTCAATTCCCTAGTAGGTTGATAAGAAATCTGGGGTCCCCGAGGAGGAGAAAGGGGTCTGGGGCTCTCAAGGAGAGAGAGGTGTCTGAGGCTCTCAAGAGAAAAAGACAATTTTTTTTTTCTACATTGCTTTGTCTTAGTGATATAACAGTGTATCTTGCTCAAGGACACCTTTCTCCTTAACCTTCTGACTAATCTTGTTACCTTAAAATTTGTATCCTATGGGCCAGGGTCTGGTAAGACCTTTCTATTGTTAGCTCTAATCTTGTTAATTTCAGATGTATGTTGTGGGAGTGGGTCTGATGAAAGTATATAAGGCCTTGCCAAGACTAGCGTGGGGGCCACTCTCTGTCCCCCTTCTGATGTCTATGTCAGAAGCTTTCTCTGTCCTTTGTTCACTTTGATAAAACTCTGCTGCACAAAAGCTCTTGAGTGATCAAGCCTGGTCCCTGGTCCCAAAGCTAAATTTTCTTCGGAGATCACGAATCCGATACCGTTCACCATAAGCTGTCACTTATAATCCACTCTACTATCCTGAACACTTAAAAATGTGTTAAGAGGGTAGCTCTCAGGTTATCTGTTCTTTCCACAATTTCAAAGCAAAACAAAACAAAATAGATGCTGTTTGGAGGAGAAATGAGAGTGGATTCTGGACAAACAAAAACAGCACGTATATCTTAACATTTCCCAAATTGAAGTTAACTGCTCCTTCCTCTGTGGTTCAGAAATGTACCTCTTACGTGGCTCAGCTCCTCCGGCTTTAATATGTGTACACGTGTCTCCATCAGTGTACACATGGAGGATGTGTACACTTCGGCTCCCTGAGGATGGAAACCATGTCTTTAGCTCCTCCGGGCCCCCCACTCCTGTTTACCAGGACAGAGTAAGGGTCCAGGACTTTCTTGGTTAAGTTGAAACCAGTTTCAGGGACCAAAATGACTACTGTGCCCCTCAAATAGTCCCGGGAAGAAGCATCAGAGAAACACCTGCTGAGGACAACCAAACTCACCCCACCTGTGATCTCCCTGGTTTTCCCAGGCAAAGCCAACAAGAACGTTCAGTGGGATGAGGATTCAGTGGAGTATATGCTGGCCAACCCAGTCAGAATCGCCTTCGTCCTGGTGGTCCACGGCCGCGCCTCCCGGCAGCTGCAGCGCATGTTCAAGGCCATCTACCACAAGGACCACTTTTACTACATCCACGTGGACAAGGTGAGGCCCGCCCTCTGATCGCCGTGTGCTGGCACTTCTCTGGGGGTGTGTCTGCCCCTCCCTTTCTGGGGAGCCTTGCAGGCTGAGCAGCTGCCTCCCCCAGACCATTGGCCTTGAAGTGCTGTGTAGGTGTGTGTGTGTGTGCACTTGCGCACACGCAAGGGTGTTGGTTTCAAAACTCCCAACTGTGACTTTAGACTTCCTTCAATGACAATGAACATTGTCAGTCATACCTCTTTTGCTCATGGTCCTGCCCAACGCAATGCCTGCCATTCTATAAGGATAGCTAACCCAGGGGTGGGCCCACTTTTCCCATCAAGGGCCAGAGGGCAAGTATTTCAGGCTTTGTGGGCTATACACTTGGTCACAGCTAATCAGCTCTGGCACTGTAGCCTGAAAGCAGCCATGAAAACATACACAAATGAATGTGTGTGACTGTTACAATAAAACTTTACCAAAAAAATCATGCAGCCAGCTTGTTGACCCCTGAGCATCTTGTTCCAGAGGTTCCTGTTGGTCTGCTGATGTGACATAATTGTGTCTTTGGTCAAGAAGACAAAGGGGATGCCTATTCAAAAGTCTGATTCTAGCAGGCCTGCCAGAGGGTAGTAGAGAAAGTCTACCTTTCAAAATACTCATCAGGTTTAAATGCAGGTGTTAGTCACTCTGTCATATGCAACTCTTTGCGACCCCATGGACTTTAGCCTGCCAGACTCCTCTCTGTCCATGGAATTCTCCAGGCAAGGATGCTGGAGTGGGTTGCCATTCTCTTCTCCAGGGGATCTTCCTGAACCAGGGATGCAACCATATTAGATACAACCATATTACTTAGCTTGTTATCCTCAGACCATATGTATCAGTCTTAGAGAAAAATGCAGACTCCCAGGCCCCAGCCTACACCTGGGGAACCAGTAATGCAGAGTCAGGACCAGGGAATCTGCATCTCAAATTGCTAAAGTAATACTTTAAAAATAATGAAGTTTGTATAACGATGCAGAAAGACACCCAGGGTCTGAATCAGTTACTTGGCAAAGTTCAGAAGCCCTGTCACCTAGAAGGGAAAGGACAGAGGGGGAGTAAGGGGCAGGGCTGGGGGGGTTTCCGCACTGCTGAATTTCATCCTTCCTCTCCTGGGAAAGCGCTCCAATTACCTGCATCGCCAAGTGCTTCAGTTCGCCAGGCAGTACAGCAACGTCCGTGTCACGCCCTGGAGGATGGCCACCATCTGGGGGGGAGCCAGCCTCCTGTCCACATACCTGCAGAGCATGCGGGACCTCCTGGAGATGACCGACTGGCCCTGGGACTTCTTCATCAACCTCAGCGCAGCTGACTACCCCATCAGGTAAGGCAGCCCTGGCCAGCCTGCTTTGAGGTCCTGCTTCCCCTTGTCATATCTGGGAAGCCAGAGGCAGAAGCAACCTGCCTCCCGTCTGGAGAAGCCTTCCTGCCTCTGAGATGCTTACTCACTGTCTCTGTAAGGTCTCTCTACATGAGGGCCACACTGTGCTTGAGAATCATGTGAGCGTTCACTCATTCATTCATTCAACAGAGATTTCTTGAGTACATGGTTTTCCCAGCTCTGTTTGAGAACATGCTTCAAAGCCTGAAACCCCTGGCCATGAGGTGCTTCCATTCAATTCAGGGAAACAGACAACTTGCAAACTAAGTATTTAAAATGGTACATCAGAAAACTAAGGCAGAGAGCAGCAGGAGCAGGGGGGAGGTGGAACTGTAATGAGAGTGGCCAGGAACATCCTTCCGGAGAAGAATGGAAGATGGTGATGGAGTGAGCCGCCCAGACAGGGAAAATGGTCCAGCGGAGGGCAGGACAGGGGCTGAGCCCTGAGGATGCCTGATGTGTTCCAGGAACAGCAGGGCTCAGTGTGGCTGGAATAGGGGGTGAAGTCATAAGAAACAGAAGCCAGAGAGAAAACTGAGGTGAGATCATGGAGGGTCTAGAATTTGGCCATTACTCAAAGGAAGATGGGAACCACACGCCATGTTTGGAGCGGAGGAAGGTCAAGGTCTGACTTAGGTGTTAAACTGAAAAGGACAAAGTGGAAGAAGTCGGGCGGCGGGGGGGGGGTGGTGACAGCCTGGGCAGAATCAGACAGGCGTCTCTGGGCTGTTGGAATCCCATGGGTGGGTTTGTTTGGCGCCTATCCAATTTTAACACATGAATTGATTGCCCACATTCTACGACTGGTAGATTTCTACTGAAACTGCAGATCTCTAGTTTCTCTGGAGGCCCTCCCCAGGGCCTGTAGGCTACTCAGCCACAATTATGTGCGGGTGGTGGAGCAACCAGCAGCCCTGGGGCGGTGAGAAATTCAGATGCCACTCTGTCCCTTTGCACAAACATTGATCTACTCTTTACAAGAGGTGTAAGCAAAGAAAACCCCTGGAGATCTCTTTAAAGGGAGGAAAAAAGGCACCAAAGTGAACTATATTCCCTATCAAGAAGGCGGCTCTTTGCTTGACTGTGTTTTCCGTCTCGCTTATTGAAAGGCCGAAAAGGAGACGTGGACAGGGTGAAGGAGACGGCCTTCCTTTCTATGATAGCGCTGGGCACAGAATTTCCAGAAGAGCTAGATGAAGGAGTCTTGTAAAAGGGGTTTTATTAAGGCAATTCTCAAACATGCGCAAGAATACAAGACTAGTATAATGACCCCTGCATCACCCAGTTTCAACTATAATCAGTTCATCTTGTATCCATGCCAATAAAGACCTTGACCCTCTTCCACCAGCCCTGGTGAAGCATTTCTAAGAGGTCAGATAATTATATCTGTAAATATTTCAGTGTGTGCATGCATGCTCAGTCATGTCCAACTCTTTGCAACCCTATGGACTATAGCCTACCAGGCTCCTCTGTCCACTGGACCCTTCAGGGAAGAATACTAGAGTGGGTTGCCATTTCCTTCTCCAGGAAGTCTTCCCAACTCAGGGATTGAACCCACGTCTCCTGCAACGCCTGCATCGGCAGGTGGGTTCTTTACCACTGAGCCACCTGGGAAGCCCAAAATATCTCCGTAAACATATCTAAAAGATAAAGTCTCTCTTGCAATTTAATGTCAGTATGATTGCATGAGTGCTAAGTCACTTCAGTGGTGTCCAATTCTGTAACACTATGGACCATAGCCCACCAGCTCCTCTGTGATCCATGGGGATTCTCCAGGCAAGAATACTGCAGTGGGTCGCCATGCCCTCCTCCAGGGGATCTTCCCAACCCAGGGATTGATCCCGCATCTGTTCTGTCTCCTGCATTGGCAAGTGGGTTCTTTACCACTCGCGCCCCCTGGGAAGCCCATCAATATGACCTGGGGCTGGATCATTCTCTGCCGTGAGGCTGCCCTGCTCACTGCTGGTATTTGGAAGCACTCCTGGCCTCTACCCATTAGATGCCAGTAGTGGTTCCCGCTCCCAACCACTTGTGGCAACCACAAATATCTCCAGGTGCTGTGTTTCTGGAGGAGCAAAACTGCCTCCAGCTGAGAACTGTCCAGTTCCTGAGAAAGAGAACAGCCTGGACTTGGGTCGGAGATGAACTACTTGCCTTTGAGACATTTAAACATGGCTGGAACCTAATAAACAAAACAAGGGGGAGAGATGAGTATAGGGAAGGCGAGGATGAGCTGGAGCCTTCTCCCTCTCCCTTCCAAAGAAGGAGTGTGTTCAGAAATACCCCAGAATGCCGAGCACAGTTGCTGGTGTGGCAGATGCTCCCTTCAAAGGTCAAGATTCCCACTCCCCCGGCTCCAGACCTCCCATGGAGGCCTCAGAGGTCATGTCAGCCTCAGTCAGGAGGTGACATTTGACCAGGACCTCTCAAGGGCAGGTGGGCCAGCCTATGACCTTTCCCAGAAGAATTGCATCAAGTCTCAACGCTGCCCCCTATAGGCCCCGTAGTTGCAGTTGTAACAGCACTGGTCACTTAGCCAGGTCAGCTGGTCCAGGAGATCAGCATTTCTAGCATTTCAGTATCCAAGAAGATGAGTCCTCAGACTCCCATGTGATGGCTTAAGGCTAGACTCTGAGTTCTGCCACCTCACTCGCAGGTGACCCTTGGCAAGTAAACACAATTTCTGTGAAATCAGATTGTAGTCATGCAACCTAGAGAGTTTGGGCACTTAGCTCAGTACCTGTCAGCTCTGAATCCTCAAGCTGGATCCAAGGCTGAGGCTCCTGATCTCTGAGAAAGGTCCAGAAATCCTTTCTCAGACCATGTGCCCCACCCATTTGGGGGTTCGGAGAAGGGAGTTGTCGTGTTCTTAGCTTTGATGCGCCGGTTGTCTGGCCACGCCTGCCGATCTGTCTCTCCTCCGCCTCCCACGGCCCTCATTTCCGTGTCCACCCCCTGCCAGTTCTTCCACCCACTCGCGTTGCCAGCATCACGGCCAGAGGCGCTTCACGCGTCAGGCACTGCTGGTTTCTCTTGCTGTTGTTTTCGTGAAGTCGCCCCACACAAAAACATATGAATTTTGCAGATGAATGGTTTTATCCTGGGCAACTCTGATAGGCTTTCACTTCCCATCTGCCACTCCATCTGTAGCTTCCAAAACCACGACTTCTCCCCTCCCAGGAAGGATGAGCAAACTTAGGAGCCTTCTCGAAGGGGCGGGAGTACCCAAGTCAGAAGCTTCTATGAGACTCTGAAAACCTGGGTGGATATCCAAAGGCAGCGTTCACCCATCCTGGCTGCTCTGAGCTGTCTGTGATTTGCCATCGCCTGTCCAGTTCAGCTGTCTGGCTCTAACTGCCACCCAGATTCACTGGTCTCTACTGCCCAGTAGCCTCCATGAGACCCTGGATACAGACAGCCTGGCTGCAGATTCTGCCACCACCGATGGGCCATTTGAATTGGCACGTGTTGCCTCAGCTTTCTGCATCTCAGTGTCTGCACCTAAAAGGGACCCAGTATTGGTACCTATTTCATAGGGCAGTTAGGAGGATTAGAGGAAACATTGCAAGTCAAGGCCTTAACACAGTGCCTGACACAGAAAGTGCTCCCCAAAAGCAGGCAGTAGTTATCATAGTTGCATAATAGTGCTGGCCCCACAGGCTGGACTTCATCATCAGCTGAGTTGCTTTCCTTTTTCCCTTCACTCATGAAAAGACCAGAAAAATGTTTCTTGCACTCACATCTCTTTCAAAAGTGGCAAATGCAAAGTAAGACTCAAAGACTGAATGTTTCAAGAGAAACAGGCGAGAACCAACTCGTCTGTGAACAGGAAGACGTTCTTGTATTTGGAATATGCAAGCGAAGTTATGTTTAAAGAATCTAGGCCTTCCCACTTCACTGTTGACGTGACCGCCTGGCCCACGTAAGCTCTGGTTGGAGCTGTTTATGCATCCAGTGTGTGAATGAAAATGGAAATTTTCAACTATTGAAACCCTGCTAGGTTTGGAATCATCAAAGAACATGATGCTTTTATTTAATATATTCTGTTTACTGAGTAAGGCTGGAAACTGTGCTAGCATTCTTCAGTCGGATGGACCGCAGACAGGGATGAAACCAAAAGCATTATGCAGTTGGTTTGCGAGGTTTGGGCCAGTGGTAACAGACCCCACATCGTCTGCCACTGGGCCCTGTGTCCTGCAGCAAACCAGATGCAAAGGCTGAAAGTGTCCATGGCCCCTCCAGGGCTCACATTCTGTCTGTGGTGTGTGTGTGCGTGCATGTCATGTGTGTGCAAGCCTCAAGCAAAACCCAGAATCTACTAATTCTGCCTCTTAGGGATTCACAGCAACAAGGTCTAACCCAGTGGGGCCCACCATGTGGACACTTAAGCTACCCTTAACCATCGACCCAAACCTCTCGCTTGAGATACCACCAGGGACCCAGGGCAGGAGCATAAGAGCTTTTCTGCAGCTCCTCATCCAGAAAGACCAGCTCAATCAGACAGGAAGCGGGTGTCTGGGCTTCTCTGCAACATCCCCAAGATCAGTGTCTCCACAGCACTGATCAAGCAAGACAGACGCCCAGATCCAGCAGACGTTCCCTGTGTACCTACTGTGTGTCAGGCCCTCTGCTGGGGCCTTTAATGTGTGCTGTCTTAATCCTCATCCCTTAAAACATAGCTTCTGGTGTGTAAGAAAGTTTAAAGAGGTTAGTATTAGAACTTCTGGTGAATTGTGCAGGGAAGTTAACCCCTTGATAATACCTAGGCACAGAGTCTAGTCACCCTGGGACCTGGCATAGGACTGTGCATCTGTGCGTAGTCAGTCCCCTACTTTTCATTCCTCTAGTCAGGCCACTGATTCTCGAGTGGGTCAGGGAATTCCTGTTGTTAACAGCAAATCACAACCACAGCAAAATGCACTTACAGAACCCAGGATATCCCTGGCATGGTTTTTTATGTGCTGTCCATTGTCCTGGCATGGTCCTCCACACATACTTCGGAGAGGCCATTTTTCAGATGAAAAAACTGAGGCACAGAAATGTTGAGGAACTTGACCACAAGGATACAGCCAGTGGTCTCTTTTTTCTTTTTTCAAAAATTGAGGTTAAATTCACTTAACATTAAATTAACCATTTTGAAGGGTTCTATCCTGTGGCGTTTAGTACATGCCCAATGTCGTGGGCTTTCCAGGTGGTGCTAATGACAAAGAATCCTCTTGCCAGTGCAGGAGATGCAGGTTCAATCCCTGGGTCAGGAAGATCCCCTAGAGAAGGAAATGGCAACCCACTTCAGTATTCTTGCCTGGAAAACCCCATGGACGGAGGAGTCTGGAGGGCTACAGTCCATGGAGTCACAAAGAGCTGGACGTGACTGAGTGCACACACACACACAATGTTGTGCAGCCAGAACCTCTCTCTACTTGCACAGCATGTCCATTACCCCAAGAGGAAGCCCTGTCCCTCCCCATTCACATCCCACCATGAGCCCTTGTCAGTCACTAATCTGTCTCCATGGGTTTGCCTGCTTTGGATGCTTCATATGTATGGAATCATACCATGTGTGATGTTTTGTGACTGGCTTCTTTCACTTAGGATAACATGTTCATGCTCTACCCACATTGTGGCCTGTGCCAGTACTTCATCCCTTTTACGGCTGTATACCATTCCATTGTGTGGCTGTGCCATAATTTGCTTACCCACTCATCAGGTGGTAGAACCGGGATTCCTAAGAGCTCCCCGAAAGCCCCGTCTCTTGGCTAGCTTGGCTTGTGCCTTACAACCGAAGGTGAGGACCTCATCGGGTTTAAGAAGCTGCAACTCCATCACGTAGGCCTCTGCACAGTGTCAGTACCAGGACATTTACTGCCTGAGCTCTGATGATGCCAGGGTCAGGGTAGGGCTGCTGATCTGTGCACCCTGGTCCACAGAAGCCTGGTGACCTTCCCCGTTCAGCCTGGCCCTCCTCCGCCTGGTTCCATTAGAGAAGTTTGCAGTGATTCTGGCTGGTTGAGACCGATTTGGGGTTGAAGATGGAAGGATGACGGCTTAGGGATGGAGGTCCCAGTTTCCTTTTTTCCCTCCTTCCTTTTTTCACCATCCAAGCCCCTCTGAAAGCAACCCAAGGGTGTTTTGGGGAGGAAAGAGCTCAGGCTTGCCTGAGAGGCCAGCTGAAAATGGTCCCACAGGTAAGATCAAAAGATGGGGCTTCTCTGACTTCACTCATTCATGCAGCAGGTACTTACTGACCACCTACTATGTGCCAGACACTATGCTGGCTACCAAGTGTTCAAAGGGAAAGAGAAACATGGTCAGTCTCTGCCCTCATCCTAGTGGTTTGAATCACCTGGGTTTGAATCCCAGATCTTCTGTTTACTAGCTGTGTGAACAAGGACTTGAGAATATTGCTTAATGTCTCTGGGCCTCAGCTGCCTCATCTGTAGAATGGGTACAACGATGACACCGCCCCATACAGTTGCTTAGAGAGAGAAATGAATTAATGTATGGAACGTGCTTAGCACCCAGCGGGCACTGTCTGTGCAACAGCCCTTGTTATTGATAGAAGGAGTTGGAAACTAGCCAGAAAGATCACATGAATGAACACGTGATCACAAAGTAAGGCAAGTATTCTGAAAGGAAGGACAGATGAAAGAGCATTTAGCAAGTGAAGCTCACCTGCACCTTGGAGCCTGGGGCGGCCTCTCTTAGGAGGCAGCACATGAACTGAGGTGTGTGAGATGGGTAGGGCTTAGCTAGCAGTGTGTTCCAGGTAAGGGGATGGCATAAGCAAAGACTAAGGTATAAGAGGACCCCTGACAGGCTTGAGGAGTTAAAATAAGGCTGATGTGGCTGGAACACAACCAGCCAGAGTGCCTTACCACCAGGGAGGATGGTCCAGCCAGTTCCTGCAGGGATTTCTGATCACTTGTCCGGTGGTTGAATCCTTAGCCCAGGAGCTGTGCAGTTTTAATGAGAAGTCCCTGGAGAAGGGAATGGCAACCCACTCCAGTATCCTTGCCTGGAGAATTCTATGGACAGAGGAGCCTGACAGGCTACAGTTCATGGGCTCGCAGAATCAGACACGACTGAGCGACTAACATTTCAAAGCTTCAGCATTATTTGCAACCTGGAGAGATCACTTTAGCTACTGTGAGATAACAGTGGGGAGGGGACTGGGCCGGTGGGGGAGGCCCGTGAGGAAGGAGGTGATTGCTGCTGTTGCCGTTGCTGGTGTAGAACCACATTCGGGGAGCCCTCCTCCCCAAACCTCAGGCAGAGGCAGGGGTCTCAGAAGCCATCGTGAGCTTCCTGAATCCAAGCAGTGTCTTAGCCTTTTAGGCACAGAGCCAGGCAGCTGCTCATATGTAGGGCCCAGGCCCCCCATCTGCACAAAACAGCCTTGTTCTCAGAAGACTTGCAGAGCACAGCTGGCACAAAGGACTCAGAATGGCCAGGGGCCTGAGGCCACAGTTTTAGAAGAGGACTGATAATGAGACAGGAGGGGACAGCTAAGGACTGTGAAAGAAAGTGCGAGAAACTCCTCTTTGTACTTTTGGCATTAACTGTGATAAAATGTGCATAACTTAAAACCTACCATCTTAACCATTTTTAAGTGGTTAAGCACATTCGTGAGTCTGAGTGAACTCCGGGAGTTGGTGATGGACAGGGAGGCCTGGCGTGCTGCAATTCATGGGGTCGCGAAGAGTTGGACACGACTGAGCGACGGAACTGAACTGAAGCACATTCACACTGGTACACCACGAAGCTCCAGAACTCTTTTCATTTTCAAAGCTGAAACTCCACACCCACTAAACTCCCCATCTCCCCTCACCCAGGCCCTGGCAACCAGCACTCTATTTTCTGTGTCTATGAATTTGACCGCTTTAGGAACCTCCTGGAAGTGGAATTAGACAGCATTTTTCTTTTTGTGACTGGTTTATTTCATTTAGCAGAATGTCCTCAAGGTTCATTGATGTCATAGCAGGTGTCACAATTCCCTTCCTTTCTGGGAGGGAATAAATCTCCCTTGTCTGGAGAGACTATGTTTTGCTTATCCACTCATCCATCACTGATGGACACTTGGGTGGGTTCTACCTTACAGCTATGGTAAATAATGCTGCTAGGAACATGGGTGTATGAATATCTCATCACCTCCCTGTTTTCAGTTCCTTTAGTTATGCCCAGAAGTAGAATTACTGATCATATGGTAATTCTGTTTTTAGTTTTTGAGGAACCTCCATACTGGTTTTCATAGCGACTATACCAATTTACATCCTCACCAGCAGTGCACAAGGGTTTTGACTTCCCTATATCCTTGCTCATGCATTTTTCTTTTTGATAGTAGTGCACGTATTTCTTATTCTTTTTAAAGAGTGTAAGTTCCCAAACACAAGGGCCCTGGAACCCTTGGAAGTTTTGAGTAACAGACATAGGTCTCAGTAGACCCATGCGGTTAGCTCCAGGAAATTATCTCCCCATAGGATCATGGCCCTCAAATGATTCTTCTAGAACTGCTTCCCAATCCATATCAGCTCCCCCTTCTAATTCCCCATCCTCTGAATAGGACCACCTGTTTGTTCACCAGCAGCTGGAAACCTGTGTGGCCTCCGTCTCACTGTTCCAAGGAGGCCTGCGTATTCTCATTCTAACCCTGACACCGTTCCCATGTGCATTCTCACCTGTGATTCCTCCATCTCGGCCCAAGTCAGATCGTCATTGCTTCACACCTGGGTCTTCAGAGTCCCCCAAGAGGACACAGTCTGAGCCAGACTCTGAAAACAAGCTACAGCCTCTCCAGGGCCATATAGAAAGGCCAGAAGCCACCACCTTCTCTGGGAGCAGCTTGCAAAATATAATCATCTATTCAAACAGGTGTGCAGTTCACTTCCTGGCTGGGTGCTGAGCCAGGCTGAATGCCAGGGGCTGGGAGATGTGGCAGAGGAATGGATCTGCCACGTTCACCGAGGGCATTTATAGTCTATGAGAGAAATGGAGAGCATGTTGATCAAATAATGTCAGGGTGCCGTGATGGGAGGAAAGGAGGAGGTCCCACCTTAAGGAGCCTGGTCAGGGAGATGAGATGCTTTATTATTGTTTTTTTAATTGAGGGATAATTGCTTTACAGAATTTTGCTGTTTTCTATCAAACCTCAACATGAATCAGCCATAGGTATACATATATCCCCTCCCTTTGGAACCTCCCTCCCATCTCCCACCCCATCCCACCCCTCTAGACATAGAGAATAGACTTACGGACGTGAGGAGAGGGTGAGATGTATGGAAAGAATAATATGGAAACTTACATTACCATATGTAAAATAGATAGCCAATGGGAATTTGCTACATGGCTCAGGAAACTCAAACAGGGGCTCTGTATCAACCTAGATGAGGTGCTTTTAAAGACTGAGGTTTAAAACCAAGTCCTGAAATGAGGCCCACTGTGCAAAAGAGGGGGTGGAGGTACAGCAGAGTGGAACAGCAGGTCATTGATCTGGGCGAGACACAGATATTCATCTCCTAATTACAGTAATCAGTAGCAAGGTGAGTGTTGGGTGGAAAATGTGTTAGCCTCAGTACTTCATGGGAGGTCATATTTGGGAGCCAAACACCAGATCTTTGGGTTCAACCATCTCTCCCACTGACCACGTTCTCAACATCCAGCCACTTTTGTTCTTTGGATGTTCAGAGATGCACACCCTCTTTCCTGAGACCCCAAAGCCCAGGTGGACACCATCCAGGGAAAGCTCCACCCAGATAACGTGCAAGTTGGAAGACTGTATCTGCTGTCACAGTTGGTCATGAGGCAACTGGAAAAACAGGCCTGTAATTACGCCGTTAACAGTTGTGTTTGCATCTAATAGCAAAATAATCATTTCCCTAGCCCTGTTATTTTTCAGCCTGACACAGCTCACTCCTGCCTCCGGAAACACAGTTTGCTTTCCCCTTGCTGGCTGTCCTGGGTTTCCCGAGCTGTGTATTTTTGGCTGGACAGCTCTACAAGCTTTCTGGAGGCGAGGACCAACCCCGAGCATCCCCTGGACAGAGCAAGGCTGGAGTTCTTATAGGACACAGATGAGAAGCACCAACTCCTCAGAAAGTTGGGGTGGAACACTCACTGTGTTGGCTCAAGCAGATAAGGAAGGACATCCCTGGGAGAATGTAGGGAGTTCACATAATCAGTGCAAAATGTGGCAAAACTCAAGGCAAGAATGACATGACTTTTCTCACTCAGGGGATGCCCTGTGGCTTAAATACTTTTCAGTCATAATGTCTGTTCACTGGCTGGCTGTTTTCTCTTCTTTCATTACTGAAAAATGCTGAGTGCTGGGGAAAGGAGGTGGATGGTTTTATCTTGAGTCATGTGCCCTGGCTTTGGCCAACCCTGCAGTCATTCCTTCATCCGTCACATACTTACTGAGATCCTATTGGATTCCAGGCAATGCTATAGGCCCACATTGTCCAGTAGAACTTACTGTGCTGATGTCTAGCTCAGCAGACCCCAGACACATGTGGCTATTGAGAGCTTGAAATGTGCTCTATGGAACCAAGGAACCAAGTTGTAAATGTGGTTTGATTTTAATTTAAATGTAAGCAAATAGTATATTAAGCAGCATGATCCTTGTTGCTCAAGTTGAAGTAGTGAACACAATGATTAAAAGAAAACTCCTGCTCTGGTGGACCTTGTCGTGGGGCAGGAATGCTTCCACTGGGAGAATTACACTGCTATGAGCAAAATAAGAGAGTGGATGCTGCCAGTTCAGAGACAAATATGATCTCCAGCCTCTGCCAGTTTGTCTCATGCATCCCACATTGACCATGCATTGAATTTGGTAAGGTATTTATTTTCTTCCTGATGCCTCCCTCCTCAGATCTCATAGTTCTTCCTCTTGGCAGAAGCTGTCTACATGTCCACAGACAAGATATTTCCAGCTATGGGTATCTTCCTATCCAGTGCATTGAGCATGTTTGCTTCTCAGGAAAGCATCATTGATGTGGTTTGTCCACCAGAAGCCAAGAGCAGGGATGCTGTGCCCTCTGGGATGCTAGAGCACATCCAGGTGTATCCTGGGAATTTGAATGTGAGTCCACGTGGCCCACAGTGTGGGTGTTCAGCCCTGCAGAGCCTCTTATCTTCCCCTGCCTCCCTCTCACACGTAACTACAGGTAGAGATTATTCTCAAGGGCTTTCTAGAAACAGCATGTCTTATAAGTCAAATAGGATAAAGGAGGGGAGTTTCTACCCCTTTTATAGATGAGCATGGCCCCACCAGACAGGGTTAAGGTCCAGTTTTGGGGTGGCTAGGTGGAAGCTCTGTGTGTTTTGTTATCTTCATTATTCATCATCATCATTCATTTTCTTCCTTCTGCTTGCTGTCATCTGAGTCATTGACCAGCCCAGAAAATGGTCAGTAGTGGACTCTCAAAGGAGATGCTTGAGGAAGCCCTTCAAGATTCTCCAGACTCCCGTAGATGATATTAGCTAGAATTTCATGAGTCCAGTCGGTCTTTGTATCCATAGTTCACATCCACATCAGCTGGATCTGGAACCCACAGGTGTGGAGGCTGACTGTAAGATACCTGGGCACCCTCGGATTTTGGTACATGTGCAGTGGATTCTAGATCTGCAGAGGTGCAGATCCCGAGGGGCGGCTGTATTTACTGTGTTCAAGATCCTGGGCCAAATGATTTCCATATGTTATCTAAAGTCACAGAAACCCCAGAATGTGGATGTTACGGCTGCATCCCATTTTACAGATGTGGAAACTGAGGCTGAGAGAAGTTAAGGAATTTACTCTGTGTCTCACAACCAGTATGGGTCAGAGCTGGGATTGACATCCATGCTTCTTTCATCATTAGAGGAAAAAGAAACCTGAGTTCTTCACCTGCAGGTTGTATTGCACCCACTGGCAGTTCTGGACCGAAGCTGTTCCACTCATTCTTCCCCCTTCTAAATCCTCTTCCTCTTCATCTGCAAGAGAAGCCAGGAGGCAGAAGTGCCCAATAACCAAGCGAGGCGTGGTGCCCATCAGTACCTGACTCCAGAGCCACTGGCATTTACGAGCTGCTGAGAGGTCATCACTTTCTGCTTTGGTCCTCAAAGCATGCTCAGAGGGTTGGCATCGAGAAGGACCCTGAGGCTGAGTGGGTGTGAGTGACTTGCCCAACCAAAGTCACACAGCTTGGCAGGGGCCAAACCTGTGTTTGAAGGCAGGTGCAGCTGACTCCCAAGTGCAACGTCTTTCTACTCTGCCCAACCGCCTCACCCAGAGGCTGGCTGGCAGTGGACCCGCCCCACCCAGGGAAAACGCCAATCATAGAGCACAACCCTGCCATGCGACCGTGACAGTAAGCGTGGTCCCATTTCCAGATGGGCTTTCCCCTCTGGCTGATGGAAGACTGGGCTTTACCAGTCGTGTTTGCTCTGAGCGTGGAGGGAGGAACCAGCTGTCCTTCCTTAGCTGGCAACGCCTTGCTTTCAAATTCCTTTTTAGTCCTTTCCCTTTGGATTTCAGACTCTCCAAACCCTTCCCCCAAACTGCCAAACTGAAGTGCTAATGGAATTCTCACTCATTTAAACCTTAGCCTCAAGCAGCATAATTAAGACTGAATGGCTGCCGTCCCTCCAAATGTGCACAGTTGTTCCACTGCAGAACGGAAATGATGCTGCCGTGTTCTGAGCCATTGCTCTCTCCATAAGGGCACGTGAGCAATCACGCCACATCATCCTGACCTGGGTTTGAATCCTTTCTGCATCCTCCACTAGCTGCATGATCCCAGGACAGGTGGATCTGACCATCCTGAGTCTTGATTTTCTCACGTGTAAGAGGGAGACGATAACGTTACTAGCAGCCGGGTGAGTATCCAATCTCTGCCTGAGGTCCAGCTCTGCAGGCTGATACCCAGCTGCGTGTGGACACAGAGGCTCAAGCCTGGCATCCACGTTCATCCTCACGTTCATCCCTCCCACCATCTAAACGTTGGGCCCAAGATGCTCAGCCGTGGTGATGGCATAGAGAAGAGAGAGGTGGTCAGGTCTGCCAGGGAGCCCTTAGCTTCCTGCATCCACCTAGTTGCACGAACAGAAGAGACAAGAAAAGATATGATGGATTCTGGCCCCAGGTGGTCAGGTGCAGCCTGGATTTGAAGCAAGAAACATGAGAAAAAAGTAGTGGAGGGCTTTCCCGGTGGCTGAGTGGTAAAGCATCCGCCTGCCAATGCAAGAGACGTGGGTTCAATCCCTGATTGAGGAAAATCCCACAGGCCGTGGAGCAGCTAAGCCTGTGTGCCACAGCTACTGAACCTGAGCTCTAGAGGCTGGGAAGAGCAAGTACTGAGCCCACATGCCGCAACTACTGAGCTTCAAGCGCCCTAGAGCCCATACTCCCCAACAAGAGATGCCACCGTGATGAGAAGCCTGCCACTGCAACTAGAGAGTAGCCACCAGTCACCACAACTGGGGAAAAGGCAGTGCAACAACAAAGACCCAGCAGAGCCATCAATCAGTCAATCAATAAAATATACACACACACACATATATGTATAGTGGAATCCAGTTGCAGGGTTTCACCAGACAGTAAGCCAGCCCACTAATAATCATGCCCCAGCACTGAGTAATCATACTGTCAATCCTTCTTCCCTTTGGGTGAACCAAAGGAGATGGGCAGAAGGAGGCCTGATACGGGAAACAAGGCCGGAGCCCTCTCCCCACAGAACTTTCCTCCTAGGATCATTATAATAAGGGATAATAAAACCCAGAGCCTGATGCAGAGTTAGGCATTTGTTACACATGACCAGAAAATGGGTCTCGTTATTATTATGATAACAAAAATTCCTGGGCAGTTATTAATTCTGGACCAAAAACCTGGTCACTTCCTTCTCTCCTTCCTTCTCTCCTATAATTTATGACTCCACAGTGTTAGTCACTCAGTCATGTCTGAGTCTCTTATGACCCCGTGGACTATAGCCCGCCAGGCTCCTCTGTCCATGGCATTCTCCAGGCAGGAATACTAGAGTGGGTTGCCATTGCCTTCTCCAGGGGGTCTTCCTGGCCCAAAGAGCAAATCCAGGTCTCCAGCACTGTAGGTAGATTCTTTACTGTCTGAGCCACTAGGGAAGACCGTGGTGGCTTCTGTACCCTTATACTAAATCGAAATGTGGCTCACAGAGAGCAGGCACACACACACCTTCGAGGCAAACTGATCTCTATAGAGTCAAGAGCTGAGAGCTCTTCGCTGGCGCTGAAACATCTCTGGATGCACGGGAAGGTGAGCAGCCCTGGCCCCCATCATCCCTCCCTGCTGCACGGCTCTTTGAAAAGAGCTTGGGTGTTGATCAGCCTTCTCAACCGCCGTGGGCTCAAGTAACACTCTTGAGTCACTGTAGCTGCAGTCTCCTGAAGGTTCAAGGTGGAAACTCCCTCCAGAGTTCTACCCGTGGATCTCCTCTTCAACCTCACCTCTCCCATCCCATCCCCAGGCTCAAGTAGTCTGCCCTGACCAACCTGGTGGCCGCTACAAGCCTCCCATGCAGGGTCCAAAGCTGTCAGATGCCAGCTATGACATCTAGATGGGTTCACAGCCTGGGGGGTTGGCACAGAGTAGAAGCCAAGGCCAAGAGCAAAGTCCCCTCCCTCCTCCTGCTTACTCCTGTCCCTCTGAAGTGGAGCAGCCCTAGCAGTTCCAGACTGAGCGTCTGGAGCCCACATTCTGGCCTTGACCCAGTGCCCATAACCCTGCTTAGTTAGAAAGGGAAGAATGCGAAAGAGGAGTCCATTGGGTGGTGCCAGCCAGCCTTCCTGGGACAGAGCCTCAGTGGGATCCCACATCAGTGTGCTGTTCCCTTGTAGAGGAGGAATGGAAATTGTGTCCCCAAGAGCTTCCGGCTGTCTCCTGTGTCCTCCAGAGAAAGTGTCTCCTTGGTGCCATTTAATTGTGTTCATCAGTCAACATTACTTGGCAAGCCCAGCCAGGGGCACAAACATCGCCACCCCTTTCTGAGTGTAATTGTACTCTTTGAGATGCGGGAATGTGGTTTAAGGCCAAGCAGTTTTTGATTACAGAGTCAATCTTTGTTTAAAAGTTTGCCGCCCTGGGGAAGTTTCTAACAAGTTACTTTAAACAATGCATTCTCTGGACACCTACAGCTAAATGGTCCCATTAATCCAAATTGCTTTGCCGGGATTCGGTGCATCCATTCAGCAACAGGGCAGTGTCCGAGACTGGCTTCATTGAGAGGGATGACTGCAAAACCAAGCGGTGGCTGCTTGTCATGAACCGATCTGCCAGGTGATGCCCACTCCCCCCACGTGTCCCTGCCTCTATTCATCCAGCCCCGAGCATGCACAGGGTGCTGTGCTAAGTGCTTCAATGGTCTCATGTAGTCTTGCCAGCCCTCTGGTGAGGTAGGACCTCATCCTCCCCATTTGAGAGACGAGGGACGTGAGGACTCTTCCAAGGTCACTCATCTACTGAGAGAGGAGCTCAGACATAGACCTTCCTGTCCTTGACCACAAGCCAGGGCTTCCCAAGTCGGAACCACAGTGAGCCAGATGGTTTACAGTAGTATGCAGACAAGGTTTTGAAATGGCAATATTTATCTGTAATAGTACATATAAGGAAAAAGTAACATACCCCAGATCTCCAAAGTTGATGTTTTCTTTTTTTTTTTAATTTTTATTTTTACTTTATTTTACTTTACAATACTGTATTGGTTTTGCCATACATTGACATGAATCCACCAGATGTTTTCTTTTTTTAAAAAAAAGTTGATCTAAATAAGAAAATGTTAGCAAAACAAAATACAAGGAGCGAGTGGCTCTTCAATCATTCAAAAATATTTATTGAGTGTCTACTATACAGGACTTCCCAGGTGGTTCAGTAGTAAAGAATCTACCTGCCAATGCAAGAGACGTGAGTTCAACCTCTGGGTTGGGAAGGAATGGCATTTCCTCCCGTGGAGGTCACGAAGAGTCAGACACAACTTAGTGACTGAGCGCACACACTTGCACGTCTGCTATACACAGCGGGCTCTTTTTTGGGTTCTGGGATATAGCAGTAAGTAAAGAATATTCCTGGTGTGCCCCACCCCCGTGCTGATGAGGGAAAGAAATGATAGATAAGCAGATGGGTAATGTGTGAGTTGGAAATGTGTCTGCGGAAAACTACAGCATTGGAAGGAGAAGGGTGGGCTAGGAAGATACTTTCATAAGGTAGATATGAAAAACAGTTGACAAGAAAATGTATGAATGACCAAAAAAGAACAGCATAATGGTAGGCATTGACAAAACCTTCTTATAAAAGGCCAATAGCAAATAAAATATTTATTAATTTTAGGTTAGGTTTTGCAAGCCAGATGGTCTCCATCACAGTAGCACACTTCTGCCAGTATAGCAATAAGGCAGGCATAGGCAGTATGTAAACAAATGAGCATGGTGGTATTCCAATAAAACTTTATTTATAAAAACATGTGTTGAGCCATAGTTCCCAGATCCCTGCACTAGACCATTCTGCTGGATCTCCCACATTTCAGATAATGGCCTTGCCCAGATCTGTCTCAGCCTTTGCAAATTTAGTTCCCCATGCACCTACCCGTCTTCCCAGGCACAACCTTTCCTGCATTGTCTCAGAGGAGTCTGTCACCCAGGTGCCAGCTTTGATGGACTTTTTGCTTCAGCTTTCAGCACCCTGGATAGAGAAAGAGTGGGCGAGATTCCCAAGGCCTTCTGGTCAACCTCATCTGGAGCCTGGCCTGGACTCCAATCCAGCCATGGGTAGCTGAATTTGACATAAAACAACAGTGTCCTTTTACTTTATTTTTCTCCAACCTGCCTGGCTTTACCAATCCTGAACTTGAGCTAGGAAGCAACACATAAAATGCATCTCCCCCGTCAGTATTGCCAGACCAGGGCCAGCCAGAGACATGGCAATTTGTTCACAGAGGGGCTTCCATTACTGTAGGTCTATCTGGCCTCCTAGTATGTGTCAACGAGAGCAGACTGCATGTTCTTATCACTCAGCCTTCTCTGCATAAACCCATCAGAAATGCCTGGTGCCCCTTAGCACTGTAATTCACCCCGTGCCACCTTTTTCAATCTGAATCAAAAAGGCTAATGACCTTGAACCCTGAGACTCGCTGATTTCAGTACTTACCCCAGCTTCCTTCTCCCCCTCAAAGCACAAGACTCGTTTATCTTTCCTTGGCTGATCAGGCAAACTGCTGACTAATGCCCTAATGCCAGCTAATTCTCGAAGATTTCCCAGAGTGTCTGGACACGTGTTCCTGTTATACCTTCTGTAAATCTGGTTAATCTTGTGTGTCTGGTTACCCATCATCTTTCTGCCTAGATGTGTCTGGGCTCCCTGTCTATAATTTGTCCCACGAGACTGCCGCAGGTTGCACTGTTGATTTGGGAAGAGAGAGAGAAATTTTCAACCAATACAATGACCACAAAATCCTTTCTGATGAAATATCAGTTTTAGTTCCTCACTCTATATTGAAGTATAGTTGATTTACAACGTTGTATTAGTTTCAGGTATACAGTAAAATGATTTCAGTTAAACACACACACATACATACATACACACACACACATACATACACACACATACATACACACACATACATACACACACATACATACACACACACACACACACACATATATATGGGTCCCTCACAATTTATTGATCCACTCATATAGTCAATCTGTTGACTAACTAGTCAGCACATGCTTAGTGGACACATAGAATATGCCAGACATTTGCAAGGATATACAGTTACAGCCGCCAATAAGCTAGTTAACACTCCTGTCCTCATAGATTAAGCCATTTAATAATTACATCCTTATGACATTGTTAGGCCAGAAGTTCATATGCATGTAATACAGGAAACCAACATTCAGCCTTTTCTCTTCAAGGAAATCAGGGAAAGCTCCTCTAGAGAAGTGTCCTTGGACTGAGAGTTAGAAGAAGAGAAGGAACCAACTGGGTGAAAAAAAAAAAAAATAAGGGACAAGTGTTTTAAGCAGAGAGGGCTGCATGTGCAAAGGCCCTGAGGCATGAGGGAACATGGTTCATGCAGTAAGTCAAGAGAGTGTTAGGTGGACAGGGTGTGGTAAGGGGATAAAGAAACAGAATAAGGTTGGAGAAGCAGGCTGGCCCAGATGCTGTGGGACCAAAAAGCCCTGAAAGTGAAAGGGAAAGTTGCTCAGTTGTGTCTGACTCTTTGTGACCCCATGAACTATGTAATACATGGAATTCTCCAGACTAGAATACTGGAATAGGTAGCCTTTCCCTTCTCCAGGGGATCTTACCAACCCAGGGATCAAACCCAGGTCTCCTGCATTGCAGGCAGATTCTTTACCAGCTGAGCCACCAGGGAAGTCCAAGAATACTGGAGTGGGTAGCTTATGCCTTCTCCAGCAGCTCTTCCCAACCCAGGAATTGAACCAGGGTCTCCTTCATTGTGGGCAGGTTCTTTACCACCTGAGCTACTAGGAAAGCCCCTAGTTTATACTAAAAGCAACAGGTTACCTGTGAAAAGTTTTTTATTGGAAAGTGCCATGATGGGATTGCTTTAGCTCCTAATCAATTGCTTGGCAGTGGGGAAAAAAAGAAGGAATAAAAGTCAAGAGCTATACCAAACTGCTGGAGGAGGGGAGATACAGTAGCTAACTTTTCTGCTAGTGGATATGTACATGACAACTCAGGTAATTACTTTCCATCAGACTGGTCCCCCCCTGTTGCTTCATTACAGTTATTTTCTCTCTCTGCTGTGCTTTTCCACCCCACAATGATTTTCTTAGTCTCCAGGCCACTGGGTTTCCTAGAGAGACACGGTAACCTGGAGTTGGACCCAAAAATCCTCCTCCTCGTCTCTATTTAGCAGAAATTTTCTGGGGCTGAGGCCATGGAAGGATTAGAGGGTGCATTGGGGAAGTCAGCTGACTCTGAATCCAGTCTGTCCCGTTTACTGGTTGTGACAAGTTGCCTATCCTCTCCTTTCCTCATCTGTCAAGTGGGGACCATCACGGTTACCTACCTCACATCACAGTCATAGCCTCCGCTGTGAGGATGAAGCTGTGAACTGCAAAGTGCCTTGTCTGGCACAGAGAAAGTGCTCAGCCTGTAAATGTGATGATAGGATGACAGTAGTATAAATCCACTAGTCTGACAGTTTTGCAAAGTGCAGAAACAACATCTATTTCCACTAGGTCGTGTCTTCAGGTCCAGGTGCCCTGCCTGGCACATAGCAGGAGCTCAGTAAGTCCTTGCTGAAGTAAGAGATCAAGGAGCAAATGGGTGGTGACATGTAACGCCACTGGACGCAGCGCCTGTTGCCGTTTATTCCCAAGTGATGAAAGAATCACTGATTCTTTATTGCTTGTTTTTCACTTCCATGATTATTACAAGCATCTCTGGGTTTTCTCCTGGATTGACGATCAGTGGAAAGGTTTTTGTCTTTACTTATTTCTTTTGGCTAAGGGCATTTTCAGATCACTCCACCTTGAAAATGGAAAACATTCCAGCGTCAGAGAGTCAATTTCAGAAGAATGAGCTGTGGTGGGTTCTTGTAAGTCCTGAAGTTGGCTTAGCCACTTCTCCCCTTAACTGGGGGGGAGCGGGGGTGGCCAGCACAGGTACAGAGGAGTCCCACCTGGGGGCTCAGCAGGCCAGCATGTCACACCTGTCCAGCCACATGCCAGCTCCCTTGCAGCCAGGAGAGGACTGAATGTCATATGTGATCCCCTGATGTCTTAAGGCGGGTATCTAAGCTGTCCCCACCTCCACGAGACAGGACTGGGAGGCAGACACTGCAGCTGGCCACTTTCCCTCCAGTTTCCGTGACCAAGGCCTGTATCCTCCAGACCCCTTTGGTGAAGCCTTTGGAGACTGAGGTCAGGTGGCCAGTTACAAGTTCCTTCTCCTGTTAAATGAGGGCTGTGTAATCTGCATGAATAATTTAACCTCTCTGTACCTCATCTGTAAAATATGTGATGATAACAGCACCCACTGTAAGCAGTTGTTGGGAGGACAAAATAAAGGGTCAATCTATATCAGTCACCTAGAATACAGGATTTATATCCTCAAGAGTCGTCATCCTCATTATCATCATCATCACTGTTATTAGATAAGTTTACCCAAGGTTTGGGGAAGACCTGGTAGCTCAGCAGTCAAGAGTTCACCTGCAATGCAGGAGTCACAGGTTCAATCCCCGGGTTGGGAAGATCCCCTGGAGAAGAAAATGGCAACCCATTTCAGTATTCTTGTTGGGAAAATCCCATGGACAGAGGAGCCAGGTAGGCTACAGTCCAAGGGGTAACAAAGAGTCAGACCCAACTGACCGACTGGACACACACACACACACACAAGCTTTGAGAAGCTCAGTTTGCTCCATCGTACAATACAGCTCTTGCTGCCTACCTTTTGGAATGGTTCAAGGATCGAGTGAGTAGTGTATATTAGATATTTATAATATAACATACCAAGCACAATTCTTATTGTAGCTATGTTATAATGACTTGTTTTTTAGTTTGAATTTGGCCCTTTCCCTGGTCCTTTTTTATTGTCATAAAATACATCTATCATAAAATTTACCGTTAGTGGAGTTTAGCACGTTCACAGTGTCTTGCAGCCACCATCGCTGCCTAGTTGCAAACATTTTAATCATCCCCAAAGAAAACTCTGTCCCACTAAGCAGTCACTCTCCATTTCCCCTTCTCCTCAGTTCTGGCAATTACCAATCTGCTCGGTCTATAGATTTACCTATTCTGGACATTTCGCATAAATGGGATTGTACAACGTGTGATCTTTTGTGTCTGGTTTCTTTCATGACCATCATGATTACAAGGCCCATCCGTGTCAGAGCACGTGTCAGTGTCTTGCTCTATTTTATGGCTGAGTAATATTCCACTGTGTGGAGAGACCACATTTGCTTTACCCATTCTTCTGTCAGTGGACATTTGAGTTATTTTCTCTTTTTACCTACTGTGACTAGTGATGCTATGAATATTCATGTACAGGTTTTGTTTGAACACCTGTTCTCAATTCTTCTGGGTATCATTGTGACTTTTAACATATGTGGTTCAATTACTAAGAGAGAAAAGGAAGAAACAGCAAGAAGGTAAAGTAGGAAAAGAGAGATTTCAGCTTCTGCATCTGGGTTTCCTTTTTCAACTAACCTCCGTTCTTTGGGAACCAACCACAAAGAGCTTTGTTGCCACTTTGTTATTGAACTCATGGGTCTTGTAAATAGCCCAAGGGCCATGTGTCCCCCTGGGGAAAGCCCTGATGATTGTTAACTGGTGTGCCTGGGGAAGCCAGCCAGCCATCCTTCCCCTCCCTCAGAGGGAATAAGCAACAGGAGCTCTGAGACAACCAAACACCTACTGTGTGCCAGGCACTGGGCTGGGCCTTTTACACAGGTAATCTCATGAAGTCTTTGCCCAAGTCAGACAAGGAAACTGAGGTGCAGAGAGATAAAGTAACTTACAAGGTCACACAGCAAGGAGGCAAAGAGGCAAGCTTTAAACCAGTCACCTGACAGAGTGACGTCCCTGCAGGACCGTGGCACACCAGGCTGCCACTCAGCTGGACTCATCCCAGCTGGAAACCTGCCAGGTGTCTGCCATCACGAGCTTGGCAATTCCATTTCAGAGGCCTGGCACAGCCTCGGGAATTTCATTCAGCCTTTGGCCTCGTGTATATTAAGTGACTCATGGGTGCTAGACACTGTGTCAGCCCAGCCTTTCTCAGCTGGGCTTCCTGGTCTGAACCTCAGAACACAGAAGGTGATCAGAGTGACTATGTTCTCGGTTCTTGCAAGGCTGGAACATAACTAGAACCATTCCTGATGCACAGAGGGAAGCTAATCCAGGACATACAGTGGATACCCTGGGTACCAGGGATCAGTTCTTACAAGGATGTGGTCTCAAACCATCACTGTGTGTCTCCAGCATCTAGAACAGGACCCAACACATAGCAGGTCTAACATCCTCAATGGATGAGTGGGAATGTAGTGATGTGAACAAAATAGACGCGAGGCCTCCTCTCATGGAGCACACATTCCTGTTTTACAATTTACAGTTTGGTCCTTTTCTATAATCCAAACCATTTCAATGTTCAAGAACCTAGCACTGAAAATAGTTCATCAATGATCAATGAACTTGTGCTAGACATTTCCAGCATAGCCATGTGTGAACAGATCTTTGGAACAGTCCCAGATCTGTTAATTTTTTAAGTCACACTGTATCAGTCACTATAAGAAGCAAAGGGAAGTGGGACTAAGGCATTAACCCCTAGTAAACATGTCGGGGTAGCTGTAAATGAATAAGTTTTACCCAACAAGTGGAATGCATGAGTTCACAAATAGTTAAATAAAACCGGGGCTTACGTTATCCCCATTGAAATGGAACCATACGACTCAAAGTGATACCAGTGGTTTGAAAAAGCTAAATTCATGGCTACAGTTAGAACTCAACACAGTTCCGAGCACAGAGGAAATGCTCAGCAAATGTTGAAGGAAAAGGAGAAAGGAAGGAAAGGACGGAGGGAGAGACAAAATGAGGGAAGGAAAAAGGAAACGTAATTACATTCCCAGTAGTAACCCAGCTAATACTTATGAAGTGTTTCCTGTATACCGCACACCCAGGCTAAGCACTTAGCCTAAATGCGTCAGCCCTTTTATTCTCCGAGCAACTCTAGGAAACACATCCTACGGTGAGTCCGTTGTTCAGAAGACAACAGAGCAGCTCCGAGCACTGTATCTGCATGAGGTCTGACGGTCAGTGAGGGCAGAGCCCAGTCAGTCCTGCTACTGAGGTTTAGTCAGATCCTCTAACCCGCCCACCTCCTTCCCACCAAAAAAACAAATACAGTCCGAGCTGGCTGTGTTCCTTAATGATGTTTGAACATTTCTTTTTAAGCTACTATATCTTCTTTTCTCAACTAAACTTCACTCAAAACCCTAACACAGCTGGCAGTGCCTCCTTGCTGAAGAACCTCGAGTGAGGCCCCACCGGCCCAGCAGAGCCCAGGGCTGACAGACGCAGCTTGAGAACCACTGATCTATACGATGACATCTCTTTTAAAACATTACCGAAGTTTTCCGTCTCCGAGAATTGCCAAATGCCTACACAGAGCCTATCTCCTCTGTTCAGACAGCCTGATTTCTTTCTTACATTCTCATCAGCCCCCTGAAATAATGCAGACAGCCTTGGAAGTCTGTGGGTAAAGAATACACTGGGTAGGAGTGATGTGTATGACTCTTGGGCCAGGTCATGTTCATGAGTCTGAAGATGTGGGTGCAGAGTCATTAGAGGATTAGAGGTCTATTTAAATCAACTTCAAGGATGGAAGCAGAACAGATAGTGTGGGGCGTGGAATTCACATCTGCTCACTGGTTAAATAATGGTCTTTCAATGCCGGCCTATAGGAGTGTGATATGATAGGATATGATTGATGCGTGCGTGCATAGTTCATTGACCAGAACAAGTCACCCATTTGCTTGGGTAGCTGGCACATAGCAGGCTCCGCATAACCAACCTTTTAAAGGATTAAATGGAAACAAATTAGGGTCGTTTCTCAGAAATGAGTTGTTGTTTTTTAGATGGGAGAATTATCAGATATAAACTTTGAAATGCATATTTTGGTAAAGTTCAGTAAGGATATTTAAGTATATTTTGTGATTTTACTTTGCTTTATATTTCTTATTTAAATTAAACTTTGCTTTGAGAAGAGAAAAAAAAAAAAACGAATACACTGGGTACAGCATTTCCTGATCCTTCAGAATCTTTCATGAGCCAAGAATCTATGTCTGCTTAAAATTTGCAGGAGCGACTACAGCATTTGTCTTTCCATGGAGGAGTACGTAGCTTCTCTTCTCTGTTGCATCTTGACTTTGCTCCAATACAGACAGTCTAGTGAGCCTGGCAGGCTTCCAACGTGCTCAGGGGACAGTCGTCTGTCCTCTGAGCTAAGTCTCACCCCAGGACTGAAATCTGAACTGACCGAGCCCTAAAATTCTGAGAGGTGGAGATGCTTTTTGTATTCTGCCCCCAGCAGAACAGACTTTAGTCCTAGGGAAGTAATAATAATAACAACAACAATAACGATAGCTAACATTTTAGCCTTCTGGGGACTAAGCTACCCAGCCTAGAGGGATCCCTGTCGCTCTCCCCTGTCCACCAGCCATCACCCCACTTCTGAAACCATCATCCAGGATTGTTCAGTGGCTAGCAACAGTGTATGCCCTCTGATTTCATTTACTCTTCATAGACACCCTATGTATAACAATGGACATACATTGTACAATTACATACATTGTACATATAATTACATACATTGTACATTGCACAATGTAGGCATTGTTATCATCCTCTTTTAAAGATGAGGAAACTGAACTTGAAATAGATGAAATGACCTGCCAAAGGCCACACAGCTCCTAACTGGTGTAACCAGAGCTTAAACCTACACCTGTCTGCATGATTTTAACCACTTCAAATGCTGATGTGTTAGTCTTGGGGCCCTGAGGACACCTCTCCGCTGAATTGAAATGGATCAATTACTGCCATAGGTCATTTACCATCATTTGCACCCAGGAGAGTGTGAAATGGTATAAAATACCTGTTTTTAGCCATACACACAGAGGGAAAGTTGAACTTACCAATAGAGTTTAATTAGACTTCCCTGTAGCTCAAATGGTAAAGAATCTGGCTGCAATGCAGAAGACCAGGGTTTGATCCCTGGGTCTGGAAGATCCTCTGGCTAGAGGAAATGGCAATCCACTGTAGTGTTCTTGCCTGGAAAATCCCATAGACAGAGGAGCCTGGCAGGCCACAGTCTGTGGGGCTGCAAAGAGTTGGACACTACTGAGCAGCTAATACACAAGTAGCTAAGTCCAAATTGAGTTTAATTTGGTTTCACGCTAATTAATGCTCTCTTATCTTTATCTGATACTTGCATGTTCAGTCGTGTCTGACTCTTTGCAACCCTGTGGACTGTAGCCCACCAGGCTCCTCTGTCCATGGGATTCTCCCGGCAAGAACAGTGGAGTAGGTTGCCATTTCCAACTCCTAGGGATCTTCCTGACCCAGGGATCCAACCTGCATCTCCTGCATGGAAAGGCGGATTCTTTACCACGGCACCACCAAACCCTTCAATTTATACTCTAGTCCTTGCCACTTGAACTGACACTGAGCTGATTCTTGCAAAAGTAGGCATGAGTTGACCAGGCAAAGATGTAAGAAGGGTGTCCCTCGCATAGGGACAGTGTGGATGGGCCCTCATTCTGGAATGCAGCACGTGTGTGGAGCAGGTTCTGTCGTCCACTCTGAGACAGGCATGAGGATCCAAAGAGAAAGAAGCGTGTGGCTGCTAGAACCTGCCCTGTTTCAGGTCTGTGCTAGACACTGATGAAATAGAGATGAATCAGACAAGGTTCATGTCCTCAGCTAGCATACTGTCAAGGAACTGAACATACATCACTTATATTGCTGATAGGAATAAAAGCAGGTAAGATTTAAAAGGTCACATTTTGGTGGAAGATTGATAAGGAGTGGGAATGCCTTTCCTCCAGTATTTCTAAGCCAAGGATATAGTGACTTCCTTCTGAAAACTTCCATTCACTGAACATTCCTGTGGGCCAGGCACTAGGGGCATCATACCCCTAACACATAGGCAACTCAGAGACCATTGTCATGCCCACTTTGCAGATTAGAAAACTAAGACTTAGGGAACCTACTTAAAATCCAATGGCAAGAAAGTGGCAAACATCAGAGAGAAATTTCTACCAATGCTTTTCCAAAAACAGATTTCATTGCAGCCAAGTTTTGGCTTTCCCACTTACATGACCTTTATTTTTAAGAATCAATCTTTTGATGTCCTCCCAAGGAGGCCTTGTATTTTCCCCCTCAAAACCAAATCAAATAACTGGCTGTAATCAGTCATTATAAAGGGATGCAGAATTTAGTTAAGCAAATATTCTGCTCATTTGAGAGGTCTTGTGACATATGAGGAAAACCAGATTTCAGAGAGTTGAGATACAAATAGACTTCTCTCTCTCTCTCTCTCTCTCTCACACACACACACACACACACACACACACACACAGCTGAATGGTGATTCACTTCTTCATTCGTGATTCCAGCAGTGTTCTTGGATCAGGCTTGGCCTCTGGGTGCTGATTCTTGTCAGTTACCTTTCCATTACAGCCATCTGGAGAAAGAGTTGACGTGTTAAGAGTTCCCACTGATAGAATGTCAGATAAACTGCCAGTTAGAATGGCTGATGTGTGCTTAAAATGAAAAATGTGTGTCTTAGAAATGTTCTGTGAAAGTGTTTAAGAAATGGCTTGCCAGTTCCTGCAAATGCAATGAGCATGTTTTAATTCTGCATGGTTTTCACCAGTAACAAAGATAAATCCCATTAGAGGCAATTGGGTTTTATATCCAGGTGGTTATCTAGCTTGCTGTCTGCCTGTGTGGAGGAGAAGAGTTGTCCCCTGGTGCGTTTGTGCTTTAGTCCACCTGGTGTCTTCCCCCATCCCAAGAGTCTCCCTGTTAGTCGACCTCCCCTGCTGTCCCTACTAGACGACAGGGACTGTGGCCATCTGACCCACTGCAGTTCCGGGGGTCTGGCATCTGACCTGCCAAAGTGGGGCGTTGTGTTTCCCAGGAGAGCAAACAGAACTTGCAAAGGTTTGGAGTCACGCAAGAGCACCGAACGATTCTAGAACTTCAAGTTATCCCAAAGACTGAAAGGACAGGGCCAGCCCATGACCCAGTTTGCAGCCTCGCTGAGGAGCTGGGACACTGTCCTGCAGGAGGTGGAGCATCACAGAGGATATTAAGTCAAAGAAGGAGTGCGATAGGCTTATGTTTTACATCTTACAACTCCTTCCCCGAGGATGGATTAGAGAGGAGTTTGGAAGCTGGGGCGGCATTTTATCCAGTTCACTTGTCCTCAGGTGCCCAACTGTGGCTGTAATTATACCCATGGGATCCAGAAAGATTCCAGCATCTAGCTTTCCCTGTATCCTTGGGTCTTTTTCAAAAATTTTTCTTTAATTTTTGAAATTTATTTATTTTTGTTTGCACTGGGTCATTGTTGCTACACTTGGGCTTTCTCTAGTTACAGAGAGCAGGGGCTTCTCTATAGTTGCAGTGTGTGGGCTACTTGTTGTGGTGGCTGCCCTTGTCGCGGGGCACAGGGTCTGGGTACAGTAGTGTTGGCTTCATAGTGTTGGATCGCGGCTCTAAAGCATGGGCTCAGTACTTGTGGCACACAGGCTTAGTTGCTCTGCAGCGTGTGGGATCTTCTCGGACCAAGGACTGAACCTGTGTCCCTTACAGGGGCAGGTGGATTCTGACCAACAGTACCCCCAGGGAACGCCAGCACTCGTGTCTTTGCAGTGGAAATCCACTGCAATCAAATCGAGGGTTGCCTTCTCTTATCTCCAGCTTCCTTTGCCCTTGCCTCGTCAGAGAACCCTGAACTTGGCCTTTCCTTTCATTGTTCTGGAGTTCTAGCCTTCTTGAGAGATTTCCTAGCAGGCAAGAAAACTTCACGAAGGTTCAAGGGTGAACCATCTGGAAAGTCAAGGAGAGTGATGGCAGTATCTCTCCTCCACCCCCAAAGAAATAAGCCTTATGGATAAACGGGTCTAAATCCATTCTTGAGACAGAGTGCGGTGAGAAGGATCAGGTGGCTGGGCTCAGATTGTAGACAAGAGCCTCAGAAAGGCCCACACCCTGGACAGAAGGCTGATGGGCAACAGAGTATGGGTATGTGTGGCAGAGGTCCCCTTGGAATGAAGCAGGGGGCTTCAGAAGGTGGCTGTGGTTTCCTGGCTCTTTATAAAGAAATGGAGCACATTTCTGCAGCCTATTTACCGCAGGAAAATGGGATTGAAAAGAGTCTGCCCTCTGAACCTGGGTGATGCGGTCTGAACCTCCGCTTCACCTCTTTTAAGACTTTGGCCAAACTGTTAAATCTGGGTGTCCCGCTTCATTCACATATAAGCTAGCGCCCGCTTGATAGGGTTACTGTGGAAAGGAGGAGGAAGAGCACTTAGCACGCTGCAGGCAACAAAAGGCATGTTCTCTGTGCTGTTTCTATGAAGCGTTTTCTCACTGCCCAGCATCTCCTGCAGATCAGAGACATAGGGAACAGCATTCCTGGCAGAGGGAACAGACCAGGCAAAGCCACAAAGTGGACGTCGTGCTGTCTGCCTCCATGGGCAAAGCCCTGCCTGGGGGGCAGGCACTCTGCTGGGCTCGGCAGCTGCATCTGTGAGCCGTGTTGGCTGGTGCTCCCCTCGGGTGCTTGTTAAACATGCCAGTGAATAACTGTTGAGTACCTACTGTGTGTCAGGTCCTGGAGGAACAGAACAGAATTAGACCCAGTGCCTGCTGGCCTCATGACTCTAGCCAGCCTCCTGAAAAGCCCAGTTGTGCCCAATTGAAAATGACAGGCATGGAATTTTCTGCACCCTCCCCACCCCCCACCCCCACCCCTTGCTGCTTGACAAAGATTCATTTGGATCACACTGGTTATTGGTACCTTGGGGAAGCCTGGCCGGCCTGCTGAAGAAGCCCGCCAGCCTCCCCTGCTCCATCCCCTTCAGTTTCCTTCTTCCTCCGCATCGCTGGTGGCAGCTGGCTCAGTTCCCATGTAATGATGCGAGCGCCAGCCATGCCCTCATGAACAGTTCCACATCTGGGAATTTAATCCTACAGGATCTTACCCACAAGTGGAAAGATAAATGTGTGACGATGTTCATAGAAGCAATACCTGTATGGGGGGAGGTGGGTGAGAAAGCAAGCTAAGTGTCCATCACTAGGGGATTGGCCATGCCCGTTCCATAGGCGTCTGTGCAGCCACTGAGAGAATGAAGTCTTCCTATGTGTGTTGATTAGACAGAACATGACGCATCATTACATCAAAAAGTCACGTGCGTGCGCGTTCCCATCTCTGTAATTAAAAATACATGTAAACACTACAGCATCTACTTCCTAGGGTCATCAGGAGCCGTAAGTGGGTTAATAGGTGCAAAGTGCTTAGAACAGTGTCTGATCCACACAGTAGGCACTCAAGTGTTAGATCCTGGAGGAGGGCATGGCAACCCACTGCAGTATTCTTGCCTTAGAGAATCCCAGGGACAGAGGAGCCTGGCGGGCCACAGTCCATGGGATTGCAAAAGGGTCAGACACGACTGAGTGACTAAGCACAAGTGTTAGATACTATTTTTACCTCCGCTCTTATTTCATACTCTATCTTGCTGTAGCCTAAGTTTCATAGTTATAATTTTAAAAGCACAGGAAATGGTTACAATTAACCTTCCCACTACTGTGGTTTTCTGTACTCTTGGGCTCCTCATAGAAGGATGGAAGATGACATTTCTCCTAGAGTCACACAGCCCTTGGCAGATTCATGTGCCTGGGGTCACAAACTTGTCTTGATTTTCCCAGAACTATCTGATTTTAAAATGAAAAATTCTGTGTCCTGGGCACCCCCTCAGTTCTGGGGGCATATGACCACTCTCCATATCCCCTTGGTGGCCCAGTTGCTTTAGGAAGAATACAGACAAGGCATCATTATTGCTTTTCATATATTAGGAGAAAACATAAAAATAATACATATGAATGGAATATTATTTAACCTTATAAAGGATGGAAATTCTGACCCATGTAACCACAGGGATGAAGCTTGAGGACTGTGTGAAAGAAGTCAGTCACAAAAAGATAAATACTGTATGATCCCATTTACATGAGGTCTTAGAGTCTGACTGCTCTGAATATTCACAGAGACAGAAAGAGGGATGGTAGCCAGGGGCAGAGGGAGAACTGGGAGTTGTTTAATGGATTCAGTTTCAGTTCTGCAAGATGAAGAGAGTTCTGGAGATGCATCGTGGCGATGTTTGTACAGCAGCATGAAAGTTCTTAAGACAACCAAACTGAACCAACTGAAAATGGATAAGATGGCAAATTTTATGCTATGTGTGTTTTGCCACAATTTAACATTTAAAATATAAAATAAATTTTAAATATTTTAAGTATCAAAATAAAAAGGTGCATCCACTACCACAAATATGGTTGCATACAGTAGTGCTAAGGTGGTATTTAAATTGAACAGCCATCGGAAATAACTGCACAGATGATACCCTCGTGGGAGAAATTGGGGAAATAATGTATATTCTGAGCTCAGACTGAAGGCGCCTGAGTCCTCAGCTTGCGCTGTTCCACAGGCCTCCATCCACTGCTCCCAACCACATTTCTGCTCCACAAATGCCCCACCCACTGCAAACAGGAGGGCTAAATCCAGTGTCCTCTGGGGTCTGGGCATGCCTGGCAGCATCAGTGGTTTGAAATCCTGAATCCTGACATTCACGATACTCTGCGCTGAGCTTGGCCTTAGCACTGTCAGCCTCACCAGCAGCCACGAGTACCTGGTAGCCGGGGCTTAGCGTCTGTTACCAGGAGAGCGGTGCCGGGCACAGCGTGGTGGGTAGGAGGGACCCGGAGAAGGGCAGTTAGCTCGGTGTTGTGCTCCTTGCAAGTGAGGCAGGGCAGGCCCACCCTCCTCACCCTGCCACAGGCTGCCAGCAGACAGGCTGGCCTGGGACTGGGCTGGGCACCCGTGGACCTGAGAGCTATACCCCTCCCTCCTGTGTGTCTTCACGCCCAGAACCATATGCACATCAGGCGCAGGGGACAGTGCGGTGACCTCTGGGAGCCAGTTCCTAACTCTGCCACCAGCCGGGAGACTGTAGACAGGTTCCCTCCTGTGGGGCATTTCCCAAACCATGCTCTGCAGAACATTCATGGGTATGACACTCAGAAAGCCTTCCAGGTTCAATTCAGGGTGTATCTTCTACTGCTATCCCCAGTTCAAAATGTCTTAAGCTTCTGATGTTCACGATGGCAGTAATAATACTATTAAACAGCAGTTAACCTTTAACAAAAGGCTTATATGGGCTGGATGCTACTGCACGCATCTTACATGCTTTATTTTATTTAATACTCCCAACACCTGAGGCTTATGGAGATGAAAGTAACTTGCCTGAAGTCTGGGCTCTCAAGAAGAGACCGTGGGGAGAAGATGAAGGAAAGAGGAAGAGAATTGACTACCAATATTCATGCTCGGCTTAAAGCAGCGCTTCCTAAACTTTAAAGGGCACACACGTCACCTGGGAGTCTTGTTAAAAGGCACGTTTTAACTCAGTAGGTCTTGGGTGGAGCTGAGGTAGGGCATGTCTAACAGCAGTGGGCTGATGCTGCTGGTCCCAAGACCAGGCTCCGAATGAGGAGGCTTTGGAACACTTGAGTTTTCTCTTGTGCCTGAGATGGGATTCATTCCCTCATCCGTGCACTAATGCATTCATTCATCCGTCCATTCATTTGTAGATGCCATCTAGTAGCAAAGAACTGGAGCTTTGCATTTGGAACCGGGTTCTAATCCCAGTTTTGCACTGTTCAGTCAATGGGCGTTTTCTTTGAGCCTCAATTGCCCATCTATAAATGGGAATGAAACACATTTTAGAGACTCTTTTGTGACCATTAAACGTAGTGAAAGTGAAAGAAAATTTATTAAACATAATAAATGGTAGCAAAAGTCTGCCTTGGGGGCCCAGGTCATGGTGGACATTCCATAAATGGTGATGCTTCAGGAGCTTATTTTACTACTCATGTGTTTATTTATTCCTTTCAAGCTAGGTGTCTAGATGGTTCTAATAGATTTGTTTACACTAAAACAAATGTATTTATTAAAATAAATTGTCATATATATTTACTTACATATTTCCATAAAGATGTCCCAGTAGCTCCAAAAGCTATAGTGATGGGCCCGAGGGTCCCCACCATGAGTGCAAGACTGGTCTGCTGAAAGGTGGAAAGAAATTGGGGAGGAGACAGCCACACGTTGATGAGCTGCACAGACCACTTGGCAAACGACTCCACCAGAAAGGAGGAGTGAGAAATGCTTGTGAAGGGGAGAGAGCCAGAGACTGGGTAAAATGACAGCCAATCCCAAGCTGTTAATTATCCAGAGGGAAATAAATATTACGTAGGCAATTATCAACAGGCGTCTGAAAGCCACAATAGGGAAACCTGGTCCCCAGCCTGGTCCCTGCAGAAGGGCTCGGCCACGGGTTTTATTTGGCATGCAGGGTTGGCTCTTCACCCAAGGAGGGGGCGGTGGCCGGGTAACCTTCGTGTCCAGCCAAGCCGGGACCCGGCGCTGTGCTTTGAAAATCGGCTTTACCCATAAGCTCTGGACCTGGAATCCGCAGCCCCCTCCCCATCCGCCTTCCCTCCCCGAAGATGTCATCTTTTGAGACGATTTCATGTGGAAGCATCGCTAAGTAAATTCGCTAAATGCCTATTCATCCCTGTCAGATGGGGATGCGGTGAAGCGGTAAATGTGAAAATGGCCCCAGCTCGGGGGCTCTGAAAGGCGCTTTCTGGGGCTGCCAAATGGAGCCGCAGCCGCTGACCCTGGGAGGCCCGAGGCTTCGCGAGAGGGGGCGTAGGATCCCCGGCCCGGCCCCTCCAATCCTCCCACCAAGGCCGCTGAGAGGCCCCTGTTTATTATTCCTGCTGCCAGGGACCCATTCAGAGGTTAACTTGTCCCTGTATTCATCGGGAGGACAATAATGAACTGTCGCGGAGAGTGGCGAGGGGATTGGTAAACAGGCACCGCTAAGCCACGGAGCTGGAACGGGCCTCTGTGATTTGGAAGGAGAGGTTGCTTAATTTCCTTTCCAGGCTGGTTTAGTTTCCACCTCTCCAGGACCTTCAAGAAGCCCTCTGCCCACTGCTCTCCATCACTGGGCGTGAGGCACGCCTGGGCTTCACCCTGCCCGTCTGCGGAGATGCTCCACGTGGGCACGGACACGTGGGCTTGGCCTTTTGTCTGCGTCCCCAGGCTTCACCCCTGTGCGTATCCGCAGGGCTAAGCTGTCTGCGTTTGCGCCCGTGTGGATTTACCTTGTTGCAGACACGCGGGGTTTTTCTGGCGTCCGCCAGCCACTAGAACGGCCGGTTTTGAAGTGGCTGATTTCCACACCAGGACCGGCTGTCAGCAGTGCTGGGTTCTGCTGCAGCGTCTCTTAACTGCTCTGTCCCTCCTCCGCTGGAATTATGAGTTGGTCAAGAAGAGTTGGCCAATCAGAGAGCAGGGGCTTGGTGTGGGGCGACTTCGGGTGATGCAGGGAAATGAGAGAGGGAGGGATGGCTGGGGGCAGCCCGGACAGGCTGGTGAGAGGCCAAGAGCAGAGCACCTTGCATGTATTGTGCACCTACTGTATGCCCTTCATGCACCCAGTATACATCAGCATGTATATCTGCCGCGGCCAGCACAAGCAAGAGTTGCACCTGCACAGGGAGAGAACGGAGCGTCCCCGCTAAGAAAAATAAGAGAGAGACAAAAGATGGGGTTGAGAGGATCAGACCACAAATTGCTGATGGCTGATGCCTTTCTTTATTAGGCTATAATATTTATAGGATAATGTACATGACTTAAGACATGTACAGGATTATTTTTTAACTTCAGGATACAATCACTAGACCCTTACCATTGTGTACAGAGTATAATAAGTAATCTATCTTCTATGACATGTTGCAGGACACCCTGACCTTAAGGGCTGTAAAAACTCTTCAAGGGTGGCGGGACAGGGAGCTTAGGAACAATGCCTAAGGCTCTGCATACCTGCCGAGCAGCTCCCAAGACTTAACCCTTCACGGGCAGTCCCCCGCAGCTCCCCTCTAAGGGTGGCGGGACAGGGAGCTTAGGACAATGCCTAAGGGTCTGCATACCTGCCGAGCAGCTCCCAAGACTTAACCCTTCACGGGCAGTCCCCCGCATATATCTGCTTTGTGCAGGGCAGCCAGGTGAAGGCTGTCACTCAGAGGTTGAATGACTTATCCTAGGACACACAACAGGGTCAGGAATGGAGCTGAGATCTATCTCCAGCCCGTTCTGCTTCCAGAGTGCATCACTTTCTGGGGCACCCACCTGCCCCCTACCCTCCGCAAAGTTCTAGCCCCCTTTCTCCTCCCAGAGATGCACCTTCACCTGTTCTCCCAATTTGAAACGATGGTTAACCCTTTCCTTCTAAGTAAACCACCCCCAGCGGAGAAGCCGATGATAAAGGAGCTGTCACTTCAGCACCATTTACCTGTTTGGGTTTATTCAGCGTAAGAGGCGACTGCGTTTCTGGCAGATGGAGACCCGTGTGACTGCCTTTTAAAATACTGTCACAGCTGTATGCACAAGCTGATTAGCTGTGACTACACTGCTAGTGCTGAGATTGATGGCGATAAATTTGGGATAACAATGCTGGGAACGATGTCACCTGTTTGTATTGCACTTCATATTTCTTAAAGCTCTCTCAATCAGTAGCCCAGGGGTTAGGGAGGATTTAGCGTTCATTCATTCATTGATGCATTCGTTTTCTCAAAGTGCATTTGAAAGCATCACTTTCAACTCATCTCACCTTTAGCCATCCCTCATCCAGCAAGCATTGCTGTACTTCCTACTATGATGACTGTACCTCCTACTATGTGCCAGTGATGAGCGAGTTTGATTAGGTTCTGTCCTCATGGAGCTTACATGCTAATGTAAGCAAATTTAGCCCTTTCAGATGGTGATGAGATCATATGTAAATAGAGTGATATGTTAAGTGAAGGGGAGCGGGTGCTGCTTTAGGTTGGGGGGCCTTTCTGATGAGGTGACATTTGAAAAGAAATCTGGATGACAAGAGCAGACATAGAAAAATATGGGGCAGAATTTCCCAGGCAAAGTTCAGTTCAGTTCAATCGCTTAGTCGTGTCTGACTCTGTGCAACCCCATGGACTGTAGCATGCCAGGCCTCCCTGTTCATCACCAACTCCCGGAGTTTACTCAAACACATGTCCATTGAGTCGGTGAGGCCATCCAACCATCTCATCCTCTGTCATTCCCTTCTCCTCCCACCTTCAATCTTTCCCAGCATCAGAGTCTTTTCCAGTGAGTCAGCTCTTCGCATCGGGTGGCCAAAATGTTGGAGTTTCAGCTTCAGCGTCAGTCCTTCCAATGAATATTCAGGGTTGATTTCCTTTAGGATGGACTGGTTGGATCTCCTTATAGTCCAGGGGACTCTCATGAGTCTTCTCCAACAGCACGGTTCAAAAGCATCATTTCTTTGGTGCTCAGCTTTCTTTATAGCCCAGCTCTCACATCCATATGTAACTACTGGAAAAACATAGCCAGGCACAGTGAGTACAAAGGCCCTGAGGTTACTTTGTACCTGCCACCGAGGTATTCACTGATGTCTTACTGTTTGCCAATCCCAGTGTTGGGTTCTGGGGATTCCAAAACAAGTAAGACATTATGCTAATTCTCAAGGAGTCCACAGAATATGGGGGTGTGTAGGAGACAAACATACAAACAGTCCATTTTAGCATACTTTGGTAAACTCGGTGATGGAGGTACCTGAAAGAAGATGCCTCATGCACCTGCGAGGTATAAAAGAAGGAGGGGATATGGTTGCTGTGACAAAGAAGGGAGCCAGTCACAAGTGTCCATGGTCTCTGGAGGGCTCTGACTTTCCTCTTGATTTGCTTCCACAGGACAAATGACCAGCTGGTGGCGTTTCTCTCCCGATACCGAGACATGAATTTCTTGAAGTCACATGGCCGGGACAATGCAAGGTAATAGATCTTCCCTCTACCCTTGGGCAAAAGATAAATGAAATCTGAGTCTTCATTTGGGGGCTTCCTTCTAGGCTGGTTTGATGCAACCGGAAATACGTTGAGGACGGGGGAGAGGCATGGCACAGCTGGGCCTTGGCCCTTCCTGTGCAGAATCTGAAGTGGTCTCTCCCGCCAGTCAGAAACAGAGGAAACAGTGAGACATGTGTCTCCTCGTGTCATATCAGCATTTTCATGAGCCCGTGTTCTCATTATGGCAGCCCTCTGAGGAAAGCAGGGTAATCATTTTATACTCATTTTATTGGGAAGAAGACTGAGGCCCACAGTTCAAGTTCATGATGGCCCCGGATCATACATTCGGTTTGCCAGTCATTCGGCAAATATTCACATGGGGCCAAGTGTGTGCCAGGCACCCTTCTAGAGGTGAATGAGACAAAATCCTCACTCTCATGGAATTTACTTTCAAGCAGGAGAGAGTCTCACACCAGAAGGGAGTTGGAGTCAAGGAAACCAACTTCCAGCCCTATGCCTTCACCGTTCCCTCATGCTTGCTGCCTAAGTTGTGGGCAGGGATTTGAGGCAGCAGAATCCTTTGTGCCTCTCTCACTTAAACTGAGCAAAGCCGAACAGCATCACTACAGTCCCCCTCGTTACTGTTGTTGTTCAGTCGCTCAGGCCTGTCCGACTCTTTGCAACCCCATGGACTGCAGCACGCCAGGCTTCCCTGTCCATCACCAGCTCCCAGAGCTTACTCAAACTCATGTCCATCGAGTCGGTGATGCCATCCAACCATCTCATCCTTTGTCATCCCCTTCTCCTCCTGCCTTCAATCTTGCCAGCATCAGGGTCTTTTCTAGTGAGTCAGTTCTTCGCATCAGGTGGCAGAAGTATTGGAGGGTCAGCTTCAGCACCAGTCCTTTCAATGAACATTCAGGGTTGATTTCCCTTCGCTGCTGCTGCTGCTAAGTCGCTTCAGTCGTGTCCGACTCTGTGCGACCCCACAGACGGCAGCCCACGAGGCTCCCCCGTCCCTGGGATTCTCCAGGCAGGAACACTGGAGTGGGTTGCCATTTCCTTCTCCAATGCATCTCTGTGGCCAGAGGTCTGCTAGAAGGGCTACAGTCTTGAGCGCCCTCTGTAGGAGAGATCACATGATCCGCTTTACCATCTACACATAAAAAAACATTACAAACCCACTCAGGATCACTCTGCCAGCTTTTTAAAAAGGCTTATTTATTTTTAATTGGAGGATAATTGCATTACAATGTTATGTTTGTTTCTGACATACATCGACATGAATTAACCATAGGGCTCTGCCATCTTAGAACCTTTTTCTAGCATTGAACTCAGAACTTAATCTGACGGTTCACAGGATAATTTTAGCATGTTAATGTGTTCTGTTTGGCCTTGGTGCTGGTTTTGTTCTGTTTAATTCAGGTGCTTCATTTGAAAATTAATAGCCCCATTTAAAAAATAGCAATATTTCCAGCTCATCTGAAAAGATCCACGTACATGTCCACTTACTCTGTGCCTGAATTTTCTCGTGAAGCTTGCGTTTTTGTCTTAGACAAAGCCCGTGTTCTACAGGACCCTGCAGTCCTTGCTGCCCTCTCCCCTACCTGGACCCATTGGCCCTTCAGTTTGCTCATCTCTGCTGTCGGTATCCTCCACCGCTGCTGCTGGAGGTGTCATTTTGGCTGGCTCTGTGATCCACTTTGCCCAGATATTCACAGCAGGGAGAGACAGAGGCAAGAAATGGGCTCCATTTCCCGAGTTTTCAAGAAGTAATCCCCAAATCCTTGGGTTGCATCACTTTCCTTAATTTTGATTTTGACTTCATCCAACTGTCTGTTGGATCAGTCTTGTCCAACTGACAGTCTGCGTTCTTTACATTTAATAGCATCCCCCAGACTTGAAGATGCTCTGTAAATTAGCACAGATTAGTATAGCATGTTTTGGCCACTAAGCTGGACAAACCTGGGCGGATAAAGAAGATATACACTGTAATACACTATAGCCACATAGCATATTGTGTTCCTGCTAAGTGCCTATCACTCCACTGGCCCCTTTTCACACAGGATCCAACTTTATTTTTATAGTCACTCAGATTCCATGGAGGTGGTAAGTTACCAGAACTAGCCCAGATTTTGGTTCCCCATCCTTAGATAGAGAATGAAGACCCTTATTCCCTTCCAGATAACTTACAATACATGGTTTGTGCAAAGTTACATCATGAGAAAAAAAAAATCCACTGTAAGTTGATAAACTTGTGTCTAAATTACATCCCTAGTATTGTTGTTTTAGCCTACTCAGTATTTATTCTCTGTCTGCTCTTTCCAGGCACTGTGCTAAGAACTGGGTATGGCACAGAGGTTAAAACTGTGCATTTTGGGAGTCATACCTCCTGGGTTGAAGTCCCGATCTACCATGTCCTGGTTGTGTTGCATTGGACTGGTGACCTAACCTCTCTGAGCCTATTCCCTTATCTGTACGATGGAAATATTAATGGACTTATACTCAAGAGATCATTGGAAGGACTGAATGAGATGCTGTGTATAAAGCATTTGGCACATCATAAATGCCCTATGATGGTGATGGTTGTGGTGATGGTGATGGTGGTGGTGGTGTCATTGATGATAAACATCAGACTGGAATACTGCAGGTGGGAGAAATAAATAGATGATGTACAGGCCAGGGTTGTGCCTTTGGGTTTTGTGAGTATGTCTTGTCCAGTTGATGTGCCTCCGGAGTTGACAGGTGGTACCCAAGTGGCACAGCAGGATACAGGGCAGGATAAAGACTCAGGCTCAGGAGATATTGCTTGCATCTTCCTCTAAAACCCTAAAACCCAAGGCTGTCTGGACAGAAGAGCTCACAAGTTCCAGCACTCATGCATGAGTCCTCAGCCAGGATTCACTCACTTAGATGAGTTAAGGATTTAATAGTAAAATGAGCCATCAGCCACCACTTTGGCAGCTGGGGCCTCTCTGCTGTGGGAACAAGCCTAGCCACGTGCATCTTCCCTTGTGTCACCCACAGGGGCACTCTGGGCGAGGCTTGGCTCTGGTTCTGCACTGATTGTGTGTTCGGAAAAACTTTTTTGTGTGTGTGGGAAATGACAGAAACTCAGCTTAAACTTGATTAAAGGGTAAAGGAACTTATTGGATGATTCAAAACATTAATGTCTGACTTTGGACATAGCTGAATCAAGCAGTTCAAATGATATCGTCAAGCCCAGACTCTCTGTTAGTTCTTTTAAAAATTATTTCTTATTGGTCTGGGGAGGGTTAAAATAAACACAACACATCAAGTAGTCAGGTAGTTCACTAGCAGAAATATTATTTTTAATTGAGGAATAACTGACATATTAGTTTCAGGCATGAAAGTCAATGTGTTTGTTGCTCAGTTGTATCCAACTCTTTCTGACCCCATGGACTGTAGCCCACCAGGCTCCTCTGTCCATGGAATTCTCCAGGCAGGAATACTGAACTGGGTTGCCATTTCCTTCTCCAGGGGAGCTTCCCAACCCAGGGATTGAAACTGGGTCTCCTGCATTGCAGGCAGATTCTTTATTGTCTGAGCCATAGCATTCAATATATGTATATATTATAAAATCACCACCACAACATGTCTAATTAATATCCATCACCACCCATAATTACAGTTTTTAAGAACTTTGAAGATCATAGCAACTTTCAAATATGCAATATGGTATTATTAACTGTGGTCACCATGTTATACATTACAGCCCTCGACCATATTTAGTTTATAACCGGAAGTTTGTTCCTTTTGATCACCCTTAGAGGATGAGATGGCTGGATGGCTTCACTGACTCGATGGACGTGAGTCTGAGTGAACTCCAGGAGTTGGTGATGGACAGGGAGGCCTGGTGTGCTGCGATTCATAGGGTCGCGAAAAGTCCGACACGACTGTGCGACTGAACTGAACTGAACTGAACTGAACTGAACTGAACTGAACTGAATTGAACCCTTTAACTTAACTTCCATCAGTTCTCTTTCCCTTTGTGCTGGTTTAATTTTCTGGCTTCAGATGGTGACCCTTCTCAACATATTAGCCTCGTTTTACTGATGAGGAAACAGACTCAGAGAAGTGAAGTGACTTGCTTAAGCTCACACAGCGAGGGCAGGGCTAGAACTCAGGCCTAGAGGAATGTGTCCCCAGAGCCCAGACTCAGAATCCTGCATGATACAGCCTGTCTGTGTTCAGGTCCTGCTTTCTTCCAATATTCTGGGTGGCTTTGGAGCAGCCACTCTGCTTCTCTGGGCTTCGCTGTGTTGGACAAACACAGTGGTTAAATGAGATGATCTCCAAATGCCCTCGCATTCTGATGTTCCATGCTTCAGGACCAGCTCTTGCGAAAGACAATGTGATGGAGGCAGAGAGTTTAAAAGACCGAAAGATGGAGAGGGACAAAAGCAAGCGGTGAGATAAAAAATAGGCCACAGGGTGCCTCAGTTTTTAATTCCATGTGGTTTCTAATAGCAGTTTTGACCTTCTGTCCCTAACTCGTTTTTAGCAGTCAATTTGGACTTCCAGCTCCTGCTGCTAAGAGATGGCATAAAGGCAAGCTAGTATTTTAATAGCTACCCAATTGGTCCTGACTGTTCCTATAATTAAATGAAGGAGAGTGTAGTGTTCACTTTATTTCCTTGTTTTCCTCCAAAAATCAAGTAGCTAGATATATTGAAAGACAAGTAGTGCAGTTATCATTTTCCCAGATAATCTCTGCAGGGCTAGCAGAAGCAGGTGCCCTGAATTAGCAGGTCTTGGCAAACATCCTCAGGAACTCCTGGTTTCTGCTCAGAGAGCATCAGAGAAGTTTCCCCAGATCTTGGTAGACTGATTAAGTCTCAGAGTATGGGGCCCCTTACAGGGAGATGGAAAGAAGAAATTATTTCCCTCAGCCAGAATAGAGTTTCTGGGACTTTCTGGCCTTGGTTGGTCTCAGTGCTCAAATAATTCAAGGTCTCTAGGGTACCAGTGCTCAGTCTTGGGGCATAGTGTGGAGTATTGGTAAGAGCTTAGGCCCTGGAGTCCAGACACCTGTGTCAAAATGCCAGCTCAGTGTGTGATAGCCAGGGCCCTCTGACAAATGGCTTCGATTCTCCATGCCTCCATGTCCTCATCTTTATAATATCCAGACATGGGGGGATTGTCTGGATCACATAAGATCCAGTCATGTGGGGATTGTGGAGGACTGAGTAACCTCACAGACCATAGGAAGCATCTAGCCAGGTGCTTTTGAGTGTGTTATCCCATTTCAGAGATGAGTACAGCTGAGGCTTGCAAAGTTGCTTTAACTTGCTCCAGGTTCCACAACAGCTGATATTGGAGCCTGGTTTGGTCTGACTGTTATCACCCCATTTTAGTGACTACATCTGAGAGGACCTGTTACTTTGAGTTCTTAGGGTATGCAGCTGAAAGAGCAAAATTCTACTGATGTTAAGCAGAATTATTTTTTAAATGAACAAGGGAGGAAAATCAGCCCATCCCCTACTTTCTAGGGTCAGCCTCTCCTAAATTGTATTCATGATCCACCAGTGATATGTGAGATTATTTGGGGGAGTTCATGAAGGAGTGTCATGGGAGAATTTGTATTGAGCTTATGTGCATCAACAAAAATTTATATAATTCATCCAGTACTTCACAGATATTATGCTTAGAATAAGATTAAGTTAAAAAAAAAAATAACAGTTGAAGCTATCTAAAGTTGGTTTAGAAAAAAAAAAAATTGCGGGCAGTCCCATACAGACTTCATAAAGCCTATAACATAGCTGTTAAGAATCCAGGTTCTGGAGCCAGACTGCCAGAGTTCACATGCTAAGCACTCATCAGGTGTGTGGCCCTGGGTAAGTTAAATCAATCACTTGTGCTTCAGATTCTTTATCTGCAAAATGGGAAGATAATAAAGCCACCCACCTAGAACTGCTGCAAGAATTAACTGAAGGGATGTGTGGATAAGCTCTTGGAATAGTTAATTATGCATGTTAAGTTGATGATGGTGGTGATGATGGTGGTGGCTATGGGGACAGTGCTGAAAAAACCTTGAAGATGGTATGTGTCCACATGATCAACTTTTAGAAACACTTTTTACAATTCTTAGAGAAAGAACTAGCATTTCACATGTAGGAAGCCTAGACCAGAAGGAAGCTAGGCGGGATCCCAGCTCTCAGGTCACAAGTGGCATAAACAAGTTTCTTCCTATTCCCAGGTCTGGGATCCACCTGCTAGAAGTGGTGGTCCCCCGCTGGCATCAGAATGGCAGCTAAGCAGATTCGCCAGCTCTTCTCTCTGACATTGAACTAATCTTCAGGCCCAAAGCTCCCTTGATGTATAAACAGGCAACTGTTTAACCAAAAGTTGGCAAATCCGTCGAGAGCCTGGCCAGGAACCTCCTCCAAGCAAATCTGCTTTCAGGAGGCCTGTTGGTGCCAACTTGCTTATCAGGAGAAGAACTCTCTCCCCATCTGTCTTATAGCACCATGATTGATGGGAGGAGATAATTAATATCTTGTCTCCAATGGGGAAAGCAGATTGCATTCCCCTCTCTCTTTTCTTAAACCCAACTGGCAAGTTTATCACTGTTTGCGTGTTCACTTTATTTAATCCAGTTATGGCAGCCATGTCAAAATAAAGCTTAGCATCACACAGGCACCTGCGCAAAGCTGTGTACACAGCTCTGTGGGCCTCCTCCTGAGTTTTGAGGTCAACTTTAGAATTTTTCTTTTATTGAAACAATACATGTCAAAGCTAGAGCAAAGACTGAAGGAAAGTTTGTGCAGTGTCGTCTCTGAGATAAAGAGTATGTTTTTTCATTTCCTTTTTTGCTTTATTTTTGTGTTCCATGCCTAGGGAGGCCTACATTACTTTTATAATTAGAACGTAATGCAGTAGATATTGTTTTCAAATTTGTGTGAAATTTAAAATAGGCAAAATCAATTAGTCCTCAATGGGCCTTTAAACTCTCAGAGGCACAAGCTGATTCAGGCCCTGAGTACTATAAAGAGCATGGGTCACCCATCCTGGGGTCCTTGGTTCCAGAATTTGGGCCCTGACTGCATTTCTGCTTAGGCTGGTTTTTCTTTCATTTCTGAATGTGAAACTCAAGTCAACTTTCTTCACCCAGAGTGTATGTAATATAGCGTTTACTGTGTGCCAGAGACTGTCCTAAATGCCTTATAGATATTAATTCTTTCAATTCTCACAACAGTCCCATGATATAAGTACAGTTATTATCATGCCCATTTTCTAAATGGGAAAACTGAGGCTAGAGAGATTAAACAACATACAGCTTGGGAATGGGGAAACAGAGTTGAACACAGGTGATCTGGTTCCAGGGTCTAGACTCCGAGCCACTGTGCTACACTGATTCCCCAAGTATGTTCATTGTGGAGTTTCCTGCCACGTTCAAGCCACAGGTTCTTATGGAGGACATGTTCCTTCCACCAGTCAGGTCAGACCTGCCCCTCCTGTGGCTGGTCTCCTCTTACGTGAGGTGGTGAAGCTGAGCTTCTCCCTGTAGCTCTCACTCCCACCACTTTAGCTTCTCTTCACTCATTCGGGCTCCTGCACACGCTATTTCTGTCTCCTATAAAGCTCTTCCCTGCAGCTCTTCAGATGAGTGATTCCTTCTCATCCCTCTTGTCAGTGTCGCCTCCTCAGCAAAATCTTCCCCAACAATTTTGACTAATTAAGTCCCTGTCTCTTTATTTTCTGTCATTGCACTCTGTTTTCCTGTATAACACTTATCACAAATGTCTAATTATATGTTCCTGTATTTGGTAGCTCTTTGTGACTACTTACTTATTTATTAGAGCAGTTTTACGGCCTGTGGTAAAGAGTGTGGGATCCAGAGCCTGACTGCTAGGTTTGAATCCCTCCCTTACCACTGGCCAGGTGTGTAGCCTTGGGAAAATTACTTAACCTCTCTGCATCTTTGTTCCTTCAGTTGTAAAACGAACTCTCGTAGGATTGTGATGAAGACTAGATGAGAGAATATATGTTAAGTGCAAGGAATGGGACTTAGAAAGTAGTAAGTGCTCAATAAATGGTAAAAATTATTGATTTACCTCTCATTCTAGAAGAGACAGAAGGACAGGGCTCATGTCCATCTCCTTTACAACCATATTCTCAGCACATAGACTTGGAGAGCTGCTGAATGAGCAAATGACCCAAGCTCTTTTGCTCTTCCAACTGCTGCGGAGTAAGGACTGACAGATGACTCCAGCCCAGGTCAGAAAAGGGCATAACCCATACTGACATGTGAGAAATGGCCAGTGGATCCCTTATGGAGCTGCCAGTTTAGGAACTTAATGACCTGAATCCTCACTGACTTGTGCCTTGGAAAGATGGGAGGGTTTCGTATTCGTGGTTCTCAGACAGAATCGGGGTGCACGTGAAGCTTGTCACACCTGCCACCACAACCAAGGGCATCACAGGAGACTCACTGTACAGGCACTGGGTTTCTGTCCTTGGTGCTGAAATGACCTTGGTTTTCAGAACATAAAGGGTTTCTCCTTAGCCCTGACGTGCCCTACACATGCCTGTCTACAAAGTCCTAGAATTGAAATTTTAATTTTCCAGCTTGATGATGGAAAATGTTAAGTATCTTGGTGAACCTTCATTCAGTCGTGTCCAACTCTTTGCGACCCCATGGACTGCAGCATGCCAGCCTTCCTTGTCCATCACCAACTCCTGGAGCTTACTCAGGCTCATGCCCATTGAGTTGGTGATGCCATCCAAACATCTCATCCTCTCTCGTCCCCTTCTCCTCCTTCCTTCAAGCTTTTCCAGCATCAGGGTCTTTTCCAATGAGTCAGTTATTTGCATCAGGTGGCCAAATTACTGGAGCTTCAGCTTCAGCATCAGTCCTTCCAATGAATATTCAGGACTGATTTCCTTTAGGATTGACTGGTTGGATCTCCTTGCAGTCCAAGGGACTCTCAAGAGTCTTCTTCAACACCACAGTTCAGAAGCATCATTTCTTCGGTGCTCAACTTTCTTTATAGTTCAACTCTCATATCCATACATGACTACTGGAAAAGCCATAACTTTGACTAGATGGACCAAGCACTTGCTAAGTGCTGAGCACTATGCTAAGCCCTCTCCATATAAAATATAATCACATTTAAACTCTGTGAGACAGGTATTATGATGATCACTGTTTCACATAAGAAGCTGAGGTGTCTTGTGTTCAGGTTGCCCAAGGTTAATGGCAGATCCAGGACTTGTACCAAACAGTCTAGCTCCAGAGCCCCACGTTTGGCCCCCATGTCACGTGGCTATTTTGTATGGGTCCTTCACTAGCTGGCTGACTTCTTAGAATGTGTTTTCATGCTTTGCTCCATGATTTTGTGTTTAAACTGAAATGCTTAGGTTGTACTTATACTAAAGAGTAATCTGGGTTCAGTGACATATCACTGGACAGAAAAGGAGAAGAAGAAGTATTTTTACAGGCTGTGTGACTTTGGATGACTTTGGCTCATACATTCTCTCTGGGCCTCAGTGTGTTGGGGATTTTTATCTATAGAATAGTTATATTAACTAATTGCTGAGATTTCTTCATGCTCAAACATGCTGTAAAGTCTGAGGGGCAGAGTTCTTCCTTTCAGAATTCATTATACGACAAGACAGTTCTGGAATAATTCCACACTTGATGAATATGCCGAGATTGTAGCCAGGGAATTAACTGAATTGAGAGATTTCTTTAGTGTCTGTCTTTTCTGGGGCCATTTTCAAAGGCTACAGATTACTTTCTTAGCTAACTTTTTCTCCCATGGGGGAGATTCAGAACCCCTCACCACCCTCCATCTGATTAACTCTGATGCTCACCTGGTCCTTGTGATGTCCCAGTAGAATCATATTTAGCTATGACACTGTCCCATATTGTGGCAGTAGAGACAAATCTCAGGAAGACAGACAATTCCTGAGAGCCCAGGAGATAAAATCAAATCCAAACTATCCCATGTTTGCCCTCAAGTAACCGGTTCTGAAGACAGAAGTTCCTTGTGAGGTTTGGCAAGAAGCCTCTTCCAACCAGCAATGAGCCATTTTCTCTTGGTTCATTCATTTCTGGGCTCTGTCTTTTTGAGGAAGAATAAGTTCTCAGATCCTTCGTTTGAGTCCTTTTGGAGGGACCCCAGCAAATTGGGATGAAGAATGGGAAAGTAGTTAAGCACTTGCATTGGATTCATTCAGACCTGAATTCAAGTCCCAACCTGATCACTATGTGACTTTGGAGAAATTACTTAACTTTCCTGTGATTCAGTTCCTTCACTTGTCAAATGTGTGGAGGTAGGTGGGAGGGAGGTTCAGGATTGGAAACACGTGTTGATGTATGGCAAAACCAATACAGTATTGTAGAGTAAAATAAAGTAAAATTAAAAATAAATAAATAAAATGGATAACCAACAAAGGAAAAAAAAAAAGAAACTTTTGATACCTGGTTAACCAACAGCCGCTATGTCCTTATTGCCTGACAGATATGGATGTTACTCTTCCCTTTTTTCATTCACTCAACAAATATTTATTGGGCACACGTTGTATGCCAGGCACTGTGCTAGATACTGTTCTAGGCACTAGGGATACCACAGTGATCAAAAAGAGACAAAAGTGGGGAAAGCATAGTTAGGGAGTTTGGGATGGACATGTACACACTGCTTAGTGTTATGTGTCAGATGGAAGGGGAGCTTGGGGGATAATGGGTACATACATGTATGTGGCTGAACCTTTTCACTGTTCACCTGAAACTTCACAACATTGTTAATAAGCTATACCCCCAAAGAAAATAAAAAGTTCAGAAAAAAAGACAAATATTTCTGCCCTCTTGGGGCTTATGTCCAGTAGTGGAAAAGGCAATAAATGAAATAGATACCTTGTGCATTGTATTAGAAAGGGAAAAGTGCGACGGAGAAAAATAAAACACCAAAGGAGGCTTGGGGAAGGGTGTCATGTCTATGAAAAAGGAACTGATGGTTGGGTCAGCCCATTGTTTGGGTTGAGTCTTACTAAACACTTTGCAAGGAATTTTGTAAATGTCACCCATCACACTTTTGCAGCTGATTTGGGAGCTTGTCAGAACAGGTGTCATGGGCTCATCCTACAGGTGAGGCAACTGGCATTCAGAGAGGGTGAATCAGCCCCACACCTCAGTGAGTGCAGAGACAGCATTGGTACCAGACCCTCTTCGTGTCTGTTCTTCTAGGATATCTCATGTTGACCCTAGGTTTCCCAGGTAACTAGGTCACCTGGAAACAAAACTAAAGAGGGGACAGCATCACTGGCCATCTTCTGTGTAACGGGCCTGTTGCTGCACATCTTCCCCCCATCCCTCAGGTGGGAGAGCCGTGCGCCTTTTCCTGGGGAGCCAACACTGATGAAAGACTCACCCAGATGTTCACAAACTTACTTTGGTTTCCAGGCTTTACCTTTTCAAATTACAGTAAATCCACACAGGGGAGTAAAAAGCAAAATCACTGCTTAAACAGCTTGATTGTTTTTGCATGATAGATTCCCACACTCTGGGCCTCTTCCACCTTCTCTCAGTCCAGACCTAAGTTCCTGGTAGCCCCTTTCAACCCAGGAACTTTTCTGAGACCTGGGCAATATGTGATCTCTATTTACTCATAATTAACTAAAGCATACTTTTGCAGCTTATCGGTTTTGAAGGGAGTAAGCCAGTAAGTACAGCAGTCAATCTCCCTAACGCTGTAAATATTTTATTTTGGAGATTACTGCATAAATATTGTATTTGGATATTGCAGTCTGGGACATCACATTAAAATTGCAAGATGATGCTGTTATCCAATCTAATGGAACATGAAATTAAAAAGCTGGTCCATGGAAAGAAAAATTTTGCATGTCATCCCACCTGTATTTCTTCTCTCTCTCTCCCTCAGTTGTCTTGATTATCATGAAAGTTTTGATAAAGTATCTAAAATTTAAAAGGTTTAAGCACAGTTAATTGTACCCACCAGACATTATCATCTAATTGGCACCAGCCAGAGTCGAGATAGGATTTTCTTTTCCTTGCCTCAGTGTCTTCCTTCAGTGAATCAGTTACAGCCAAGTTTGGTGTCAGTAAGTGCCATTGTGAGTGTATTGAAAACCTTTCACCAAGTCGCTCCCCAGAGAGAACGTGGCTTTGCTAAGGATAGTGAATTTTACACTTGGAAAGAACATGTTAGGGAAAGGTCAGGACCAGGGACATTGGAAACCTGGGTCTTCTGGTTGGCCCTGTGTGTCTTCAGAAAAGTTCTCAGCCTCTTCTGGGACCCCATGCATCCCTCTAGTGCTTGCCCCACACCCTCTTCCTCGTATAAGAGTGACTTAAGAATGTCACAGCTAGTCCCTTGTCAGTCGCTAAGCTGTGTCCGACTCTTTGCAGTCCCGTGAACTGCAGCACGCCAGGCTTCCCTGTCCATCACCAACTCCCGAGGCTTGCTCAAACTCATGTCCATCAAGTCAGTTATGCCATCGAACCATCTCATCCTCTGTCATCCCCTTCTTCTATTGCCCTCGATCTTTTCCAGCATCAGGGCCTTTTCCAATGAGTCTGCTCTTCACATCAGGTGACCAAAGTAGTAGAGCTTCAGCATCAGTCCTTTCAATAAATATTCAGGGTTGATTTCCTTTAGGATTGATTGGTTTGATCTCCCTGCTATCCAAGGGACTCTCAAGAGTCTTCTCCAGTGCCACATTTTGAAAGTATTAATTCTCCAGCAATCAGCTTTCCTTATGGTCCAACTCTCTCGTCTGTAGATGACTACTAGAAAAACCATAGCTTTGACGGTAGGGACCTTTGTCAGCAAGTGATGTCTCTGCTTTTCAATATGCTGTCTAGGTTTGTCATAGCTTTCCTTCCAAGGAGCAAGAGTCAGCAATGATTTTGGAGCTCAAGAAAATAAAATCTGTCACTGTTTCCACTTTTTCCCAATCTGTTTGCCATGAAGTGATGGGACTAGACACCATGATCTTAGTTTCTTGAATGTTGAATTTTAAGCCAGCTTCTTCACTCTCTTCTTTCACCTTCAACAAGAAGCCCTTTAGTTCCTCTTCATTTTGTGCCTTTAGGGTGGTATCATCTGTATAACTGAGGTTCTTCATATTTCTCCTGGCAATCTTGATTCTAGCTTGTGAATCATCCACCCCAAACAGTACCTTAGAGACTACCTCACGCATCATTATTACAACTGGTGGTCTGTGGGCTGGATTCAACCTAGGGGTGTGCCTTATTTGTCAGAATTTTTTTAAGGGATTTGCAATTCTTTTAGAAAATGCATTCTCTACATCGTTGCTGATTCTACCTACACTGTTATCTTTTACTCAGCCTACCTCACACACTTACATTATTTGTCTGATCCCTGTGGGCATTTAATTTTACAACCTAGACCTAGCCCAACTTTGTCAGCTTCCCATGGGGAAAATTAGTCAAGGTCATTATTTTTCCAAACTCACCTAGCTGGTTACTGGTAGGGTCACGTTGTGATGAGATGAGAAGCACATTTTCATAGAATTAAGTCTCCTCACCAATAGCATCATTGTAATCACCATTTTTATTACACTAGCATCAATTTTGGGAGAAGGCAATGGCAACCCACTCCAGTACTCTTGCCTGGAAAATCCCATGGATGGAGGAGCCTGGTAGGCTGCAGTCCATGGGGTCGCTAAGAGTCGGACAAGACTGAGCGACTTCACTTTCACTTTTCACTTTCATGCATTGGAGAGGGAAATGGCACCCACTCCAGTGTTCTTGCCTGGAGAATCCCAGGGACGGGAGAGCCTGGTGGGCTGCCATCTATGGGGTCGCACAGAGTCGGACATGACTGAAGCACACTTAGCAGCAGCAGCAGCAGCATCAGATTTTTCTAAGAATTATATCTATTACACCATTGTGCTCAGTGAATGACCAGTGTCTGGGGGCAGGTCCTCTATTTGTGCAGAAGAAAGTGTTATGGGTGTGGGTTTATTAGTGAGGTCTCAGGCAGTTCCCTCTAGTGAATTTGTGGGAGGCTCAGTGGGAGAGAGTCTTTCTAGAATTGAGCGTGGCCAGCAGGGTGGGACCATCTTCAGCTGCTGTACTCTGCAGCTGCCTTGCAGTGTTCCAGTACCTGTAAGGTAGGCAAAAAGGAGGAAGCTTGGGTTAGTTCTAGTGAGTGCAGCGTCTGTCTTGGAGGAGACAGGCAACTCCAATGTGAAGACGGAGGTGAGATCTGTCATGAAGACACAAAACCCTGTAGACACACAATGGGGAATGCAGCCTGGCCTAGTGGAAAAGTGGCACCAATGCGCCACAGCCATGGCTACCTACTCTACCTGGAGGCTAAGAACATTTGCATCCGTCACAGTAGTGATACAGGTGAAATTGTTAAGGAATGTATTAGTCCGGACATTTTCCTTTGCAAATGACAGAACCCTATTCCAAAATGCCTTAAGCACATTACTGACAAGTCTGGGGGTGAGTCAGGGACAGCAAGCTCCAGGGTCTCAAGCAAAGTCATTGAAGCTTTGTCTGTGTCTATCTCCTCTCTCTCTCTCTTTTCTCTCTTTGTTTTTGTGATACCTTCATGGTCAGACAACCTCTATACTCATGGTGACAAGATGGCTGCCTGCAACCCTCAGCTCACATTCTTCCAGACAAAAATCCCCAAGAAAAGCCTTCCTTCCTAGTTTTTTCAGCAAAAATCCAGAACCCAGTCTCAGACTCAGCTTGAGTTGTTTTCCCATCCCTGAAGCAATTATGGCAGCCAAGCAGGTGGTATTCTCTGGTTGATCAAGCCGAGTCGTGTTCCCAACCCTGGTGCTGTGAGAGTTGAGGGTGGATGTCCAAAATAAAATCAGGGTGCGGTTCCCACGAAAGCAAGGAACGGATGCCGGGCGGACAGAGAGAAGGAAATGAAGTACCAATATGTGCTTCAGTGTGGAGGAACCTTGAAAACACGATGATAGCTGGAAGAGGCCCCACCTTGTGTGATTCCATCTCTATGAAATATCCAGACTAGGTAAATCCATGGATGGATGGCCAGGATCTGGAGGGAAGGAGAATAAGAAGTAACTGCTGATGAGGATGGGGGTTTCCTTTGAGGGTGATGAACTATTTTGAAGCTAGGTAAAGATGATGATTGCAGATGAACTAATTCTGTTGAAAGGTATGTTTTTAAATGGTTGATTTTATGTTGTATGAGCTAGAAGAGCAGCCAGATCAGAAAACTTGTAAATTATAAACTCTTAAGGAGACAACCAGCTCCTGAGGGGCAGGGATCATCTTTGCTTCTCCTTGCTTTCCACCAGGGCCAGCCCATGCCTGGCACATAGTAGGTGTGAAATTAATGCTAAGTGAAAATGAGCTGAGAGTTTGGGCTAGAAGTCTTGGTCCTAGCTCTGTTCACCCTCCCAGCAGCTCCATCCACCTTACAAGCTCTTTGACCTTTGATTTCTGTGTCTGTAAATTAGGGAATGCCGATTTTGCCTTGCCCGCCTCACAGAATCCTGTGTGTGTGCGCACATGTGTGTGTGTGTCCTAGAGGAGGAGTTATTAATCTGAGGTTCATGGATAGAATTTAGGGATCTGTGACTTGGATGAGAAGAAAGTGATTTTTTTTAACTGCCCTGGGTCTTTGTTGCTCTATGGGCTCTTCTCTAATTTCAGTGAGTGGAGGCTCCTCTCTCGTTTGCGGTGCACAGGCTTCAGTAGTTGTGGCTCCCAGGCTCTAGAGCACAAGCTCAACAGCTGTGGTGCAGAGTCTTAGTTGCTCCACGACATGTGGGATCTTCCCAGATCAGGGACTGAACCCGTGTCTCCTGTATGGGCAGGCAGATTCTTTACCGCTGGACCATCAGGGAAGCCCAGGAAGAAAATGATCTTAATTTTCACTAAATGCTAATTGAAATCCAGCTAAATATAGGATAACAAACCACTATAGTATTAGCAGTTGCTGTTGGAATCATATATTTCCTTTTTTGGTCCATTCTTCCTGTCGTGTCCCCAACAAGTGATTGAACTCGTGACCCTTGCGTTGTAAGTTCAGAGTCTTAACTACTGGACTGCAAAGAAGTCCCAGGAATCATGTATTTTTGAATCATATTATAGTTGATGCATCCATGTCTAAATATCATTTATGCTCACCTTTTCTTCAAAATTATAATAGTGTTTAGACCTACTGCAAGATCTTGTTATTAAGTGTGTTAAAAAGAAAACACATGTAATTACCATAAATTTTGTGTTTTAAAAAATATTTTGCAATCCTCTATATAGTGTGTGAATCAAGAATCATGTGAATTACTATGCCATCACTTTGGTATTTATGGAAATATTTTGTAACTGTGTATTTTTGTTGCATTTAAAAGCATTATTCTGCAGTGGGATAAATTTAGGAGTGTAGGATTAACAGATAGTTATAAGTAAAATAGACGATCAACAAAGATTTACTGTATAGCACAGGAAACTATATTCAATATCTTTCAGTAGCCTGTAAAGGAAAAGAATCTGAAATATATGTATGTGTGTGTGTATATATATGTATTTGTGTGTGTGTGTATAAAACTAAATCACTTTGCTATACACCTGAAACTAACACTGTATTGTAAATAAATATACTTAGTTTACTGATTAATTTTAAAAAATAAATTTAAAAATAAAAGCATTATTCTGAGATGAGGGTCTATAGCTGTATTCACCAAATTCCAATGCATCTGTGGCATGAAAAGGTGATTTCAGAAGTTCTCTAAAATGGAAGCAGATGTAGCAGATGATCGTTGCCATCTAACTGTGCTGGACAGGCAAGTGTCCTAAGCGCTCTAAGCCTCAGTGTCTTCATCTATAAAATGGGCATAATAGTACCCGCCTCATAGTGTTACAGAGACCAGCTTCACTTGTGAAGATCAAATGAGAAACTACACACAGACCCTCTAGCTCAGCACTGAGCATGTAGTAGTGCTCAAAAAATGGCTTTATGGCCAAAACCTTCCCAGACAGACAGTAGTTTTGACCATTTCTTTTGGACTCTGGGTTGAGCTCTTTCATGGCTAAGCATGACTTTGTCTTGTCCAGGTTCATCCGGAAACAGGGCCTGGACCGGCTCTTCCTGGAGTGTGACGCCCACATGTGGCGCCTGGGGGACCGGCGGATCCCAGAGGGCATAGCTGTGGATGGGGGCTCAGACTGGTTCCTGCTAAACCGGAAGTTTGTAGAGTATGTGACATTCTCCACTGATGATCTGGTGACCAAAATGAAGCAATTCTACTCCTATACTCTGCTTCCTGCCGAGGTGAGTATCTGGGGAAACGTCCCTGAGAAAGGTAGGGGCTGGCTCTAGCCTTTGGAGCAAAGTGGATGCTGAATTTTCGGTGAAGCTACATGAGGATTAGTACATTGTCCTCCAAACATCCAGAGGAAGATGGGGAACTGTGCGAGCTACCAGAGACCTTACTTTCACCATACGACCCCTGGTCCAGTCCAGTCTGGAGGGAGGTATTTGTATGGAGGAGATGCACAAGGCTGCCACCAGCCATCTATACAGTGTCTTTAAAAGTGTAAAGTAAAAAAGGCAGTTCTTCCTCAAGACACTTGGCTCCCGTTGGTCATAAAGTCATCACAATACACTAATTTTGTTACAACAACTTTATTGCCATTTTTTAGAAAATTGCTATTGAAAAAAAATACAAAGCTCTCATACCTACAATGTCGATGGTACCCACAGGGTTGTGCCGTGCATAACTTGCACAATTGTATATGCTGGCTTCTTTAGAGACACCTGTATCAGCTTTTGACAGATGCTCCAGTCCCCAGTCCTGTAAAAGCTTTTCCAGTAGTTTTGGCCTCATCAGTCACATCAGAAGTTCCAGTGATCGCCACACCAGGGCTACTCTTGGGTTTGCTCTACCTCCTGCATTGGCAGCCATTGTGGCCAAATGCTTAGGACCCACTATTTCTTGTTAGCTTTTGCAGCTATTTGAAAAGCTCTCAGAAGTCTGTGACCACTTCTCAGACCTCAGGGTGGGAACCTGTCTTAGTTCAGGGTACCAAAACAAGATACAGAAGAATGAAGGTACTTCTTGTAGTTCCAGAGGCTAGAAGTTGTAGGTCAACGTGCCAGTGTGGTCACGTGCCTTTTCTCTTTTTGGTTGCAGACTGCCTACTGACAGTCCCCACTGTGTTCTCACATGGCATAAGGGGTGAGGGAAGGACACTAATCCTATTTGTGTGGACCCTACCCTCATTACAATCACTTTCCAAAGGCCCTACCTCCTAACACCATTACATGGGGGTTAGGGTTTCAACCTATAAATTTTGCGGGGATGCACACATTCAGTCCATTTCAGAAAGTCCTGTGTGTAAGATTGCAGGCTATTCTGAAACAGCCCCAGCCCCATCTGGAAATGGGTAGGGACTCAGTGCTACAGTGTTGCTCCTGACAACAGCCAGCAGACCTGGGCAGAGAGATTCTAGATTAGTTCCCTGACCTCTAGTTCACTTTCACCCTAATCTCTAACTTCAGAAAACTCCAGTGCTGGCTCTGTTTCCATTGAGCCTGTGACACCTCCCATGAATGGCCCACCATTCCTGGCTGTGCCGCATCTCAGGGCCACTCAGGTTCTGTGTTTCTAGGCCAAACAAGGCAATGAATCTCATTTGATGGTTTCTACATCCCTCACCAACATCTGGGGCAGGGCCAAGCTCTGAGTAGGGCTGACTGCGGACATAACTCCTAAGGGATGATGGGCTTGTCATCACTGGGTCAGGTTTTGCTATTCTGTACACATGTTAAGTCATCAGCTTTTAATCATGTTTCAGCAAAAATCACTTTCTCAATTCCAATAACCTCCTCATCCATTATCTTTTCTGTATCATTACAAAAGGACACAGGACAATTGATAATCGGGTACCTACCCCACTGCTTGATGGAGAATATGTGCCTGGAGAATATGGGCTTTTAGACAATTCAAGCTTAAAATGCAGGTTCGCAGACATGTCATTTAGCATCACAAGAAGGTCAGCTGGGTGGTGTGGATAGAGCCTCATTTTATCCACTCAGCCATTGAGAAGAGACTATTTGGGACTTTCTTTGATTTAATCAAGGTGTGCATCCCAATGCTGGCTCTCTCTGTCCCACCCACCCCACCCCCTACCCCACAGCGCACCCAGGCATTTTACATTCCAATGTCTCTATTAGATACCACCCCCTGCATCCCAGCATTTCTGCCCTGCGCTTTTCCCAACCCTCCTCTAAGGGATGAACTTAGGAGAAATCTGAAGGCTGTGCCATGAGTTTGCAACAGGTGGACACGTATTCCCCAATAGCTTCCCCTAGGAAGCAGACAGCAGGGGAAACCCTGGTATCTGAGGTTGTTAGAAAACAGTGTCCAAATAGAAGTCAGTGTGTGTGTGTGTTTCTTTCCCCATCTCTCTCTCTTTCGGCAGCTCCAACAGTGTGTCTCTGCTCTGGCCTCTCTTTTCACTCTCAGCATTGCATTTTTCTCAGATTCCTAGAAGAGGTTGGCCAAGAGTCTCAGGAATAGGGGGAAATGATGGTGTCTGGTTCAGCACCACGGACAGCGGGAAGCCTCGGCACACCCCCACCTCCTTTCCTCTCTGTGTTGTAGTCCCTCCTCCTGTGACTGGGGCAGGAGGGCATCCATGATTCTGGCCTCCCTCTCCCAGGAATGAAATTCCAGGGCTTCAGTCTTTGTTCCAAAATATCTCAGACTGAATCCCTTTGGTTTCAGGTCTAGCTGTTTATAAAATCAAGAGTCCTTTGGCCCAGGGTTTTCTAGAAAATTGTCCCAATGTTTTCCTCTGGTCCTCAGGTGTTGACATACCTTGTGCTGTGCTTAGTCACTCAGTCATGTCTGACTCTTTGTGACCCTGCAGCCTGTAGCCTGCCAGGCCCCTCTGTCCATGGGGATTCTCCAGGGAAGAATACTGGAGTGGGTTGCCATGCCCTCCTCCAGGGGATCTTCCCAACCCAGGGATGGAACCCAGGTCTCCTGCATTGCAGGCAGATTCTTTACCATCTGAGCCACGAGGGAAGCCCAAGAATACTGGAGTGCGTAGCCTATCCCTTCTCCAGTGGATCTTCCCAACCCAGAAATTGAGCCAGGTCTCCTGCATTGCAGGTGGATTCTCTACCAGCTGAGCTGCCAAGGAAGCCCTTAAGGGACTTTTTCTCCCTGCTGAACGGATGTACTGGGTCATAAGAGATGTCTTGAAATCAGCTTCTAGGCTGCTGGGAAGAGACTTCTTAGAAAAACAGAGCAGTAACTGCTAAGCAGAATGCCACTCTGGACAAAACTTCCAGGGTGCTCTGGCTAGGCCTGCATGGAACTAACTCCATTTGCAGAGAGAACAGCTGAGTCTGCAAGAGAGTCCCTTCACTGTCAGGTGGTCCCTGGGAAGGACCCCAGCCCAGCCCAGTCGAAGGAGACTGGGCGAGGTCTCAAGCCAGGCCCTTCTCTCCCCCGCAGTCCTTCTTCCACACGGTCCTGGAGAACAGCCCCCACTGCGACACCATGGTGGACAACAACCTGCGCATCACCAACTGGAACCGCAAGCTGGGCTGCAAGTGTCAGTACAAACACATCGTGGACTGGTGCGGCTGCTCCCCCAACGACTTCAAGCCGCAGGACTTCCACCGCTTCCAGGTGAGCCGCCACCCCGCCCGCCTGCCGCGCCTTCCAGCCAGCATCTGCAGGTGGCCAAGGCAGCCCCGCAGGTCATCACGTCCCACACGCTCCAACCCCAGCTATTGATAATGACAACAACCTCCACAATAGCCAACACTTACTGATCACTAACACCATGCAAAGGACCATCTAACTGCTTGGCCCGTGTCGACTCATTAACCCCACAACAGAAATAGATTATTTTAGAGATAGGGAAACTGTGGTAGAGAGAGATCAAAACCTTTATGCAAGGTCACATAGCCCAACATATCTGTTTGCAAAGGCTGTACTTGCATCCATTTCTCTATGCTGCTTTTTGATCAGAATCTCCTGAAATATTTGTTTAAAATACATTTTTGGGTACAAACTTGGTTAGAGTGCAGAGTTTCTCAACCTCAGCACTCTTAACATCGTGGCTGGATAATTCTGTGTTAGGGTGGAGGGATGTAGGATGTTTAAACAGCATCCCTGGCCTCCGCCCGCTAGATTGCAGAAGCAGCCCACTCCCCTCCACTGTGACAACCAGGATGTCACTGTTTAATGTCCCCGTGGGGATCCAGTAGCACCCTGCAGACATGACAACCAGGAATGTCTTCAGATATCACCAGATATCCACCGGGTGCAAACACATCCCCATTCGAGAGCTTCTGATCTCCAGTGAGGCTCAGGAATTTTTATTTTTAATGTAACAGACTTAGGGAAGTTCTGATGAGAAGCCAGGTTTATAAACCATTGTGCTCTGTGAACTTAAAGAAGTAACAAGAAGAAAGGTGCTTGCCATCACAGGTATCTCTGCAGGGCCGAGCAGTTCACGCTCTAGGGAGAGGAGAGGCAGAAGGGTGGCCAGTGTCCATCTGCTTCCCATGAGCCCCAAGGGTGCCTTGGACCCAGACCTATTCAGGATGGCAACCTCTTTCCATCCCACGTGAGCACACCTCCTGCTCCCTCCAGGCCAGCACCCTGAATTCTTCCTCTTCTCCTCCTCACCATGCCCAGCCTCAGCTGCCCAGAGCACACATTCACAGGCCACTCTGAGGTCACTAGAGCTACCACGTGGAGATGATATGCTGCTCTCCAAACCACTAACTTGGAGTGATGGAAGGTGTTGAGGGCGGGGACAAGAGTGCCGGGCTGATAACCCAATCCAAAGTGTCCCTCCTGCCTCGCTCTGGCACATAACTCAACCATCCACGGGAGGACCCGAACTGCCCCCATGGAGCTTCCAGCCTCTTAGCCCGGCTTCTCAGAGTGTGGTCTGTAGAACAGCAGCAGCAGCATCACCAGGGAGCTTGTTAGAGATGCAGAATCTCTGGCCTGCTGAGTCAGAATCTGCATTTCAACAAGATCCCCAGGCAACAGGGGGGCTGTTCTGTTTGAGAAGCATGGGGTTGGGGTCTTCTGTGTCCCAGGCTGTGTGCCAGGTTCTCTGCAGGTGTTGGCTTCACTGGGTAGAAATCATCTCCATTGTGCAGGTGGGGAAACCAAGGCACAGAGCGGGGACTTACTTGTCCATGGACACGCAGTAGTGGAGTGGTAGGGTGGGAGGTCCCACACGGGTGTTTCCAGGTCCAGACAGAGCTTTTTCCACAAGACCCTGCTGCCAGCCTGATTCCACACCTGGTGGAATGCGGAATACACAGCGGGTTTTGTCCCATCATTCGTATTCCCTCAAGGTTCCCACCTAACGCCTTTCGCCTGTGTAAGCAGTTGCTGCAATGAGTATTCTTGAGGCCTGTTTTTGGTGGAAGACTGAAAGCTACCCAGGGGCCTCCTCAAACCCATGTTAATTGAGGTTGGGCGAACTTGGGTGACATTTTAGCTCCATTGTCTGTGCATAAAGGGTCTGCTGAGCAGAAAGGGATGGCAGGGGGAATGTTTGACCTGTTCAAAGGGGGACAAAAGAAACACAACAATTCCCACTTTTGTAGAGGATCAGTCTTCACCCTCATTGCAAAGGACCTTCATCATTTCGAGCAAGGAGATAGGGCAGTTCTTGAATGCACTGCCCTTCTTGGGCCATTCCAGGGCAGCAGCGTTTGCATTCCAGTCCCAGCATCCTGGGGACATCGTGGTCCCTGCTAAAGATGAGCTAACATAGAGACCGAGTCACATGCTCACAGCTCTTCACAGCAAAAAAAGATCAAGAATATTTCTCAACGTCTAGACTCAAGAAACTGCTGCCTATAAGAAACTCTGAGTTTTTATGGAAAGAACTCCAAGGACGAGAACTATAAACATAGAAACATGCTTTTTAGGAGCTCCAGGTATGATCAGAGAATCTTGGGAGGAGAAAGGAGGCTGCCCTGCCGCTGACTCTGGTGCTCTGCCTCCAGAAAGGGAAGACTTAGAAGTCCCTGTAGCAGACTTAAAGGCGTAGGGAAACAGTCTCATAACAGCTGCTAACACTGTGTGTCAGATTCTATGCTAAGTACCCATATTATTGTACCCATTTTAAGGATTGGAAAAACTGAGGCCCTGGATGACTTCCCCATAGACATATATAGCTCGAAAGACATAGAGTGAGAATTTGAACCCACATGGTCTGGCTCTTTTTAATGCTCCTATAAGGGAACTGAGCTAACCCCTCGACTGCAGAGAAAGGGTAGGGGGTGGGTGTCCCAGATGTCTGTGAAGCAGAGAGCAGATGGGATATTCCAAAACATTAACAAGAGTTTTTTTGTTATTGGGGCTTCAGATTCACTTGACTAGCAGTGTGATCCTAAGATGATATAGTCGATAGAATTTGGATTTTAGAGTCATCTGGGTTTGAATCTTATGACTGTGTTTGTCCATTATCCCTTCCGTTCTCTAAGTTGAGTTTCCTCGTCTGTAAAATAGGACTCATAGCACCCACTTTGCAGAGTTATTGGGAGGATTAGACATAATGACAAAATGCAATGCACTGCCTATAGTATATGCTCAGTTTTTATTGTCATTACTGTTGCTGTTAATGCACTGAAGTGAGAACAATGCTAGACCTCAGTGAAGGTCAAAATTTACACAAGATCACGGGCCGCTCAAAGGAAGGGTCTGTGGTTTGGTTGTTTCCATAGCCCTAGACCAGAGGTCCGCAAGCTGCAGCCCGTGGGCTGATCCAGCCCGCTCCCTGTTTGTGTAAATGGCTTGTTTGTGGAGCACGGCCACAAACCCATTCATTTTCCAGTTTGTCTTTGGCTGCTTTCAGACTCTGACAGCAGAGCTGAGTAGTTGCAAAGCTGGAAATATTTATTATCTGCCATTTTGCTGAAAAGGTTCATTGATCTTGCCCCAGACCATGGTTTAAGACCTGGTAGATAACAAGTGCTCAGAACTTCACTTCTCTAACCCGTGACCCTGGATCTGAATCCTGGCTCTCCCATTACCTTACCTTACTGTGTGACCTTGGATAAGTCCCTTTCCCTCTTACGCATTCAGCCCCTTTGAAAATTTGGTTTACATAAGTAGCCCTCAAACACGTAGCATATCACCTGGGAGCTTCTTTTTTTTTCTATACAGATTCCTAAACCTCATCATCAGAGATGCTGACTCAGTCGGTCTGGGGAAGGACTCCAGAATCTGAATATTTTAAAGCTGTTTAGGTGACTGATCTGCAGCCAGCTCAGATGCCATTTGCCTCGTCCTCACACCCTAGTGAGCAAACGAATCGCCCTCGAAGCCTGTTAAGAGTACAGATTTCTAAGCCTCACTTCCAGGGATTCTGACCAGTAAATCCAGGGTGTTCCCTGTGAGTCCATAAGTCGATTATAATGCCCAAGAGACAATAGGGAGTGGTAGGGACTGTGGTGAGACACAAGGCCCATACCGGTCTAAAGGGACAGCCGCTGTTCAGCTTTAACTATGTGTTAAGTTGCAGGAACGTAGGCCTACCGTTGCCAGATCATTTCTTTTTCAAGGGAAGACAAAAGTTTCCATGAACTCTTCCACTTATAAAATGTTGCCAGTTAATTCAATTTTAAAACATTCTTCCAGACAACTGAAATACTTCCCTAGGCGGTATTTGCCCTAGACCTCCAGCTAAATGATTTCCGAGATCCCTCCCAACTATAACCATCTAAGATGTAAATATTTCACAGATATTTAAATGAAGCTGACTTCCGGTCCCTCACTGCTTTCAATGCTTCACAAATATTAACTCGTTCAATCCTAAAACCCTTTTGACAGATGAGGAAACTGCGAATAGAGAAGGCGGTGGGTGTCTGAACGGTGATGTGGATCCAGACAGGCTGGGGCCGCAGAGCTCGCCGCCTCCATCCCCACCTCCCCCATCCCACTGGCTGACTCTGCTCTCTCTATCCCACGAGCACAGCAGACAGCCCGGCCCACCTTCTTTGCCCGCAAGTTTGAAGCTGTGGTGAATCAGGAAATCATCGGGCAGCTGGACTACTACCTGTATGGGAACTACCCCGCGGGCACCCCGGGCCTCCGCTCCTACTGGGAGAACGTCTTCGACGAGCCCGACGGCATCCACAGCCTGAGTGACGTCGCGCTGAGTTTGTACCACTCCTTCTCGCGCCTGGGCCTCCGCCGGGCCGAGGCGTCGCTGCGCGCCCCCGGGGAGAGCAGCTGCAGGTGAGCGGGGAGGGGCGGGCTGACCAGGGACGCGGGGCGGGACAGCCCTCCTCTGCGGGGGCTGCGGCTGCACGCCAGGCATCTCCCTAAAAATCAGCCACGCGACGTCCCAGCCTTCAGAGCCTTTCCTGTCTAAACCATCGTCACCCTTTTACCTTCTCAGAATAGCAGATCTAATGTTTACCTACTTATTTCCTTTCTGTGGACTCATTCTTTTTAAAAAAAAATATTTATTTGGCTCTACCAGGTGTTAGTTGCGGCATGCATTATCTTTCAATTGTAGCAAGTGGGATCTGGGCCTCCCTGGTGGCTCAAACAGTAAAGAATCTTGCCTTCAATGCAGATTCGCTCCCTGGGTCAGGAAGATCCCCTGGAAAAGGGAATGGCTACCCACGCCAGTATTCTTGCCTGGAGAATTCCATGGATAGAGGAGCCTGGTGGGGTACAGTACAGGGGGTCACAAAGAGTTGGACACGACTGAGCGACACACGCACACGCACACACACATGCGCGCGCACACACACACACGCAGGATCTAGTTCCACCAGGGATCAAACCCAAGCCCCCTGCATTGGGAGCATGGAATCTTAACCACTGGACCACCAGGAAGTCCTGTCTTTCTGTGGACTTACTCTTTAGGCTAAATATACATATTTTAGAAGAAAGCTTTATGCACCATATTAGATAGTTCTGTTTGTTTTAAATGGAAAGTAATCATGAAAATACAGAACTTTTTTTTTTTACTTTTTGTTTTAGAAAATGTCAGATATATACTAAATGGAGAGAAAAATGAAACCCCATCTCCCATCGCCAGCTCTAGTGATTACCGACTCCCAGCCAGTGCAGTTTCATCTCTGCCTTCACCCCCCTTCCCCCTCCTCCCAGATCAGTTTGATTGATGCAAATCCCATAAACATTTCCTGTGTCTCTGAAAATTGACTCCTTCTTAAAACACAACCATACTATCTTTGTCAGACCTGAGAACATAACCACTAACATCATGGAAGGCAGAACCATTATTTAAAACGTTCACGTAACCTTTAGAATCATCTCATCTACCCCTGGTGGGTACTAGTTGATGCTTCAGGAAAGAATGTTCTAGAATATTTGGAAAGAAGAGGGAAGGTGGGGAAAGGATTCAACATCACCCCCACCTGCCCTGCCTTTCCCTAAGCCTACCAAACCCTTTTAATTTGGGGCTGCTTCTCTTCCTCTTCAGCAGTATGCATTGCAGATATTTCATAATTGCAAGGATTACGTGTCCTGTGTCTTTCGCTCAGCATTGTACTATTAGCCCCTCCTCTCCTTGCTCCTCTGCAGCTTTCCATAATGATAATGACCCTTTTTAATGCCGCTGGTATTCCATTGAGTAGAAATTCCAGAGTTTGCTTAATCCAGCCCTTTCCTGTTGCCATTGTTCTGATGAATATCTTTTTGCAGAAAGCCTTTTTTTTCCATTCTCCTGTCTGATTGTTTCCTGAGGATGGACTCCCAGAAGTGCCTCCAATCTCTCTCCTTCTCTTTCTTGTTCTGCCTCTGCCTCCTCCTCCCACCTTCCTCTTTAAACAACAAAGAAAAAATTATTAGCATCAGTCTTTCTCCTCTGAGCCTTCTATGTGCCCCTCCTTACCCTGCTCTTCCTTCCTCTAGGGGGACAGGAAAGGGACTATTTTGTTCTACAAAACTCTGAAAACATGGAAGGTTTTCCTGACTGGGACCCCATGCAGATCAGCTGGGTTTCCACATGCCTGCAACAATTTTCCCCTCAGCCTTCTCTCTCCTCTACCTGCAGGTCCTGATTTAGTTTAAAAGAAGACCAGAATGGGTTAGAAACCCAAAAACTGCTGTTTGAACTCCACTCTTCCTAGCTATTGACCTTGGACAAGTCTTGAACCTCCCTGAGCCTCAGTTTCCTCATCTGTAAAATGGGAATAATAATAAGCCTTACAGCATAAGGTGTTGTTAGGTTTAAAGGGGATAATCCTCTAAAACTACTTTATTAGTCATGTATTGTTATTATCATTGTCCCCATTTTAACAGTATTTTATATATGAAGTGCTTTAGTAAATGTTTATGCCATTGCTGGTATCTTAGTTGCCAGTATTCTTAAGCTGCAGCTGTGTGAGCTACTTGCTCCATCACTGGTCAGATGAACTGTCTATCGGTTCCTCTGTGCTGTCCTTGACTCCCCACTCAATCTACCTTTTCAGAGGCTTCCAGGGTCATCTCAGGTGCCATTTCCTCTGTGAAGCTGGCTAAAAGCTTCCCCAGTAGCCCAACCCCCATCTTTCCTCATTTGAAAGCAGATTTTCCTTTAACACTCCCATTGCTAGTAACAGCAGTGCCTCAGGTCAAGGTCATCAGTGAGATCAAGGTCATCAGTGAGATCAAGGTCATCAGTGAATGCCTTTTCCTCCCTGCTAGTCCAGGGGCAGAATCCCTGTCCCAGGAGCCACAGTATATGGCCCCAGTAGATGACACAGTGCCTGATGCTTGGAAGGCAAATATCGTTTCAAGAGTAGTTTTAATCCCAGGTTTCATAGCATTTGTAAGGTAAATAATCTTAGATGAAATTTTGAAAGACACCTCCAAGTGATTTATGATTGCTGAAATTTTCTTCTGCTATTTGTTTTGGGATTAAGCAAGCCATCAAGTTGCCTCAGGCCTGGAATCCTGTGGCTTCTACTTCATTTTTTATTATAATGGAACCCTTGTGCCTTGCTGTGGGCAAAGCCAATACATTTATTCATACAAGCCTAAAAATAAATCAGGACAAAGGACCCTTATCCCAAAAGGCAAAAGAGAGTAAATTCCTACCCTAGAGCTATCTGGGGAAAAAAGTAGAAACTTTGTTTCAAAAATCTCATTTTCTCTGGACATTTCATGCAGATTGTGGCTTTCTAGTCTATAGTATACACTTTCATAAAAAAAAATGTTTATTGATTTTTTTTTCTCATTAGAAGATAACATTTATTCATTGCAGAAAATTTCAAAATGGCAGATGGAGAGAACAAGAAAATGAAGGTTTGCTTGAGAATCCCTTTCAGAAATAAGGATGTCAGTGTTTCATTACGGGTCCTCAAATTCAAATGTGGTCTAGGGCCAGGAAGGAAGCATGTGTCCTTAGCTAAGGATGGACTGATCCTATGGACCAGGGGCCCCCGGGTCCCGGTACTGAATTCCATTACATCCTTGCCCTGTGGGAATGTACACTTGGAGCTACCAATCACATCTCCTGATTTTTTCAGACAAATTAGAAATCCACATTTTTGTGTGAGCTTCCCAAATTTTTTATTGCCCACCTCATTTAAATAAAAAATGAAAACACCTTTGGGCCAAGCAGATGCACCAGAGGCATTGTTTAGGTTCTATTGTGTTGCATCTGGCATCTTCTGCTGCATCTAGTTACAACTCTCCTCTCAGTTTTAGTTACTTAATTACCATATACAGTCTAGAGGAGGAACCAATGGACTTTGTGTTCAGTTCTGGTTGCAGGTTCCCTAGATGTATCTTAGAAGCAAAGGGTTCAAGAGAATATCCTTCTAGAATCCTCACTCAAACCTTAAGTATCGATTGAGCAGGCGTCATGAGGCAGGCTCTGTGTTAGGCACTGGGCACTCAGCCATGACCCAGACAGACCAGGCCCCAAGCTCAAGGTCCTCCCATTCTAGTGTGAAGACAGGCAGTACCCCAGCTCACAGCAACAGGAACAAAAGTCTCTAAAGATAAATGTTCTGCAGAGAGTGAGGATAAGTTCAAGAAACAGCAGTGAGTTGGTGACTTAAGAGTCAGCAGTCAAGGAAGATCTCTCTGAGATGGCAACATTTAGCCAAAAAGATAAGACAGAGCCCACCATACGATCAGTAGAGGAAAAGAGCATCCCCAGCAGAGAGAATGTCGTGTGCAAAGGCCCTGGGCTAGAAATGAGCTTAGGGTGTTCAAGACTCGAAAATCAGGTCCACGTGGCTAGAAGGTGGTGAATTGGGACAAAGTGAAACAAAATGAGGCTAGAGAAAAAGGCAGGACTTGGAGACCAGGTAAGGAGGTTGGGTTTTATCCAAGCATAAGCAGAGCCCCTTGTGGTATTTAAGGAAGGGATGACAGATATGGCTGCACTGAGAATCCGTTACAGCAGACAAAAGAAGGAGGAAAAGTAAGGCAGCTCCAGCAAAGGTCCAGGTAAGACATGATGGTGGCTTGGACCAGGATGCTGGCCATGCATAGGACAGTGGAGAATGGATTCAGGTGGAGAAAACAGGACTTCTTGGAAGAAGAAACACAAGCAATGCAAGGTTAACTCCTGGATTTCTTGACCATCGCTTATTTACCTGACCCCTTAGCAGCATCCCATACAACTGACTGCCCCCTTCTGGAAACACTTGCTTCTTTTGATTTCCATGGTAATAACTTCTCCTGCTTTTCTTCAACTTTCACTAGTCCGCCCAGCTTACAGAACAAGCCCTGACAGTGTATTATTTATCCATTGCAATAATGTCACATAACAATCTAGCCCCAAGTCGGGGTTTTGAAACGATAAGCATTTACAGAGCCTTCAAGCTTGCCGGTGAGCTGAGCAGTGTTCCTGGGCTCTGCTGGCGTCTCTTCCACTTCTGTAGCCAGGGGCAGGTCAGGAGGGAGGCTCTGTTGTTCTTGGCTGGGAGTTGTTGGTGGGTCTAGGATGGCTTCAGCTCGGATACCTGGGGTGGCTCAGCTCTGCTCCAAACATCTCATCTTGCCATGCATTAGCCCACCTGTGCTCTCACAGTGATCACAGAGGGGCAAGAGAAGGGATGGAAAATGTGCAAGGCTACCTGGGATCCTGGCTCAGAACTGGCATGATACCTCATCTCCTGCTGGCCAAAGCAGATTTGAGAAGGGGAAATAGACCTCACCTCACTGGTGCAAGGAAACCCACCAAGTCACCTGGGAAAGAGACAGAAGAAGTGACAATTTGGGGACATGAGTGCAGGCAACTCCAGGACACTTTCACAGCGCCATCTATGCTGTCTCCACAAGGAGACATTTAAGTTTAAATTAACTCAAATTTAGAATGCGTTCCCTCAACCACACCAGCCGTATGTCAAGAGCTCCGTCATCAGCAGTGGTTAGGGTTACTGGGCTGGATGGTGCAGATGTAGAATGTTGCATCCTGGCAGCAAGTTCTGCAGCACAGGGAGGGTTTTCTGCTTCCAAAGTCCAGACCCAAGTGGACCTGCGACGGCCGGGAATGTGCAGTGAGCAGTCTGAAGACGGGGCAGGTTTTTTCGCTCAGAGCCTCGGAGGCACCTGATAACAAGGCAGTGATTTCAGCAGACGCATAACACAGAAAGGCAGCTTCCCCTTTATAATCAGACGTAAAGACTTAAACTCCAGGGCAGGAGCAGAGGGAAAGCAGTGAGCAGGACAGTGATTTGTGGAATGCTGGAACCACAAGCATCCTGTAAGTGCCGTGCGCCTCACACAGTGCAGAAGCCGGCAGCTTTTCATTTTACAGCCAGGAAGGACAAAGACCTAGGCTTGTCCACGCTCGTCCTTCCTTCTCTGTCTGCTCTCCGCCCTCCTCTGGGCATCTGTTTAGCTTCCCTGCCCCTTTCAGCCCCTTTGTGGATCAAAGAGCTGCATCTGAAAACATGCCATTTGTCTATGTATTTATTTCCGATTGGCAATACTTTTTAAGCATCATACCCAGTGCATTGGTGAAAAGGACGGTGAGAGTGTAAATCGGAACAACTTTTCTGATGAACTTATACAGCAGACATCAAGAGCCTCTTGGAGATTAGAGAGGGAGAAAGATGTTTCCCAAAACGCTTTTGCTCAAGGATGCTTACCGCAGCATTGTTTAGAATGGCAAAAAAAATTAGAAACAAGTTGAATACTCAATGATGGGGAACTTTCTCTGTTTATAAAACCATATTTTGGTATTATAGTTCCATGTCACGGTATTACATCCACTGGAATAATGTATACACACACACAAAAAATCATGTTTTCAGAGACTATTCAAAGACATGATAATGATCAGGAAATATACTATGAAGCAAAACCAGGATAGAGCCAGTGTATATATTATGATCCCAGAGAACAGAGAATTTATGTAAATATGTGCATAGAAAATAAGGCTGAAAGGAAATATGTCATGATGACATTGTTTGCACACCATTGTCCCTTCTCAGTACCCAGCACCAGAGAATCACTGAATATACCTGTGAATTGACACCTTCTATCCCTGATGCTGGGAAAGATTGAAGGCAAAAGGACAGTGGGGCAGCAGAGGATAAGATAGTTAGATAGCATCACTGACCCGATGGACATGAACTTGAGCAAACTCTGGGAGATAGTGGAGGACAGGGAAGCCTGGCATGCTGCAGTCCATGGGGTCGCAAAGAGTTGGACACAACTTGTTAGTTAGTTGTTGTTAGCAACTGAACGACAGCAACTTGGAAGAAGCATCCAAAGTAGCCATTTTTATTTTCATAATTGTGCTTTCATACAGTCAGTATGTTTTACACTTATGATCAGCAGAAAAGTTATTGTTAATAGTTACTGAGATCCTAGAAACATGGGAACAGCCTTCAGGAATACGGTGAGCTTTGTATAAAGTGGGGGTTATCGTAGGAACAGGATCAGCATGATGGTGAGGAGCCCCGTTGTGACCGACACACGTCCAGTCCTGACCCATGAGCTCGCGTGAGCCTGTGTGTGTTTTTCAGGTACTATCCAATGGGCCACCCAGCCTCTGTCCACCTCTACTTCCTTGCTGACCGTTTCCAGGGCTTTCTGATCAAGCATCATGCTACAAATCTGGCCGTGAGCAAACTCGAGACCCTGGAGACGTGGGTGATGCCGAAGAAAGTCTTCAAGATTGCCAGCCCACCCAGCGACTTTGGGAGGCTTCAGTTTTCCGAGGTAGGAGGGCAGGACTCTCTTACAACGTTGCCTCTGGCTGCACCGTTGCTGGGTTCTATTCCTGCTCTGACACTTGTAGTTGGAAATGGAGGAGAAGGTGCCTTGAAGGACCCCAAGGATAAGCTTGCCCTGTGCCTGGAGAAGGTCCATGGTGGTGCGTATCAGTGCACCAACCAACCTGGAGCCTTAGGTATATCTTTATAGTAGAACTTCTATTCCTTTTCATTTTTTACCCTAATTAGTTAATTCCTTCTAATCCTGTGTTAGTAATAAACCAATAACAAGCCAGTTTCCTAATGAAGTTGTGGCATTAGACCCATTTACAGATTGGAGAACTGAGGCCTATGGAGAGTCAATAACTTTCTGGATCATAGCTAGGAAGCAGAAGAGCTCAACACTGAATCTAGATCGCGTAGGCCACAAATCCTATACTTAATTGTGCTTTTGTCTCCCCAGTTCCTAGAATAGGGTTTAACTAAGAGTAATCACCAGATCAGTCATTGAATGGATGAGTGTTGGATGCATGCATGCGTAGAGGATTGGACAGAGGTGTCAGTAGATGGACAGATGGTCTGATGCATGGATGCATGGATCCATGGAACACAGTTTCTACCTCCCAGGACTGCATCGGCTTTTAGTTCTTTTTCTGCCTTGGGAGATGGATTCATCTAGCACCTCCCTTGTAATATCAACACCGTCTTGAAACCTGAAAGGCGCTACAGAATCTGGCCTCTGTCTGCTTCTCCAGTCTCACCCAGGACCCACTCTTTTTCCCACTCACACTTCTTGCATCTTTACCCACATTCCAAGTTCTTTCCTGCCTCAAGCTCGTCACATGCGGATCCTCCTGCCCAGAATACTTTCCCCCAGGCTTTCACCTTTTTCCTGTGGTCATTCTGATTTTAAATGCTGCACTTTCAGAGAAGCCTTCCATGCTCACCCACTTCTGTCACAGTTTTTCACCCAGTACGTCCCTATTTTATGTTTCTTAGCGTTTACCATCTCAAATGACCTTGTTGATTTCTCTGATCACCTGGTGATTGTCTGCAAGAGAGCAGAGACTATAGCACTTGCTCACTGCTGTATCCTCAGCACACAGAAGAGGACACAGCCTTTGTAGATGTGAATAGGATTTCTGAATGAATGAGTGTATGTGCTTGGGTAGTGATGCTGGTGGGAAGGGGAGGCATGACCAAGCTTGGTGAGTGTTGTCCACACAAAACTCCAGCACCTGATTTCTGCCTTCTGCATGTCAGCAAGTAGCTAAAGAGGTGGTCCATCCCTGGAGTTCAGCATTCCCAGTGAATTTGGCTGCTGGGTTAGGGGTAAATAGTCTGACCATAGGATATGGAGAATCTTGGGGGCCAGGAGTGGGATGGGAGGAAGCATCTGACCTGCTTACATTTTCCAGCCCCTGTGGCCCTGCCTGGCCAACCTAGGCCTGACTGGATGGGCACCACATAGGCAGGGGTGGAAATTTCTTATGAAGTCACCATTTTCTTTCTTTTAAAAGGTTCATGTATTTATTTAGCTGTAACGGGTCTTTTTGTTGCAGTGTTCAGGCTTCTCATTGCGGTGGCTTGTAATGTTGCAGAGCAGGGGCTCTAGGGCACACAGGCTTAAGTAGCTGAGGCTCAGGGGCTCTAGAGCACCAGCTCAGTAGTTGAGGCTCACGGGCTTAGTTGCTCCACTGCAATGTGGGATCTTCCTGGACAAGGTATCAAACAGGTGCCCCTTGCATTGCAAGGCAGGTTCTTAACCACTGGACCACCAGGGAAACCCCAAGCCACCATTTTCAATGAAGGCTCCAAATGGATTGGCTGGATCCGAGCTCCGTGGGAGCCCACTTCATAAATTACTGGTGTCAAGGAGCAATTAGATGCTGCCCCAGTTGGATTCTGTGCTGGGGGCCCAAGCAGCCGATTGAAGACATTAATGTCCCATTAAGGAGACGGATGCCTGATCACTGGGCTCTCCCTGTTTATCAGCCTGCTGGTGGGTAGCTGGGCACTCCTGGCAGTGACAGATGTTGGCCACTCCATGACTAGTGATTAGTTAGGGCCTGTGCTATAGCTCTGGTACCCTGGGTGTGGGAACCACCCGGATTTCTGGCAGAGGAACAGTGTGCGGTGTAGGGAGCCTTGAAACTTGTGTCATGAATTTTTTTTCTTGGTTTTAAGGTAAATGCTGTAAAATTGGACTAGAAAGAGGGAATGAAGTACAGGGCCACTTTGTGGGCTGTTGAGAATCTCCACTGGGTCACATGGTCCTGGGGCTTTGCATAGGGCCTGGTTCGCACACTCCATCCCTGGGAGTCCCATGCTCATGGCACAGAGGAAGGCTGCTCCTCCCTTCAGCAGGCAGCCCCCGAGTGCCTCTGATGTGCGAGGGTGGGAGGGGCAGTGGTTAACTGAACAGACCAGATCCTTGTGGTCATGGCATTGCTGTTTACTGGGGCAGCCAGCCAGCGATTGAGCAAATAAGTGAGCCAGAGTATTCCAGTTAATGACAAGGATTATAAAGAAAATAAGACTCCATCCATGTTTTCTGAGGGCTTGACAGGCTGGTGGGACAGCTTTCTGTTACCAAAACAAACTTGGGTCCTCTCACCCGGACTCAGTAAAGCTTAGTCTATTGACATAGGGTTGTGGTGAAGGAAAAGTGCGGTGCTTATTGCAGACGCCAAGCAAGGAGACCAGGCAGCTAGTGTTCAAAAGGTCCAAACTCCCTGATAGCTTTCAGGGAAAGTTTTTTAAAGACAGGGTGAGGGAGGGCACTTGTGGGGTGCATGACCGGCTCGTGGATGTTATTCTGATTGGTTGGTGGTGAGGTATTAGGAGTCAACATCATCAACCTTCTGCTTCCAACGGTTCTGGGCTCTCTGTGCTTGTGGGCAGCATACAGTTAACTTCTTCCACCTGCTGGGGATTTCAGTGTCTGCGAAAAGGCTTGAGGTTATGGCTCAGAATATTATCTATTGTCCTTGAGGAGGAACTAAAAGATCCTCGACTTCGTTTAATGCTAAACGATTATTATTTTGTCTCACTTGACTGTTTTCCTTTCTTTCTGCATTTTCTCACACCTCTGATTAAATTCTTTCTTTAGAGCTTGAAGAAGGCCTTGGAGGCTAAAGTTTTTATTATAGACAAGAGGCAGGTGAAGGACCTAGGGGATCTGTCCTGAGGAGGCCCCAAAGGGTCTTGCTGGGTTACACGTTGATGGAGCGAGTCATTCAGGAAAGCATTTCTAATGAGATAACTTCAGAGTTGAAACCTGTAAAGGAGTCAGCGGTGGGGAGACCTGGAACACTCTGGGATTGTCCAAGAGAAGAGCATGTGCAAAGGCCCTGAGGCCCCAGGAAGGAGCTTGGCATGGCCAGTGAGCAGGAGGAAGGTCTCGGGAGCACAGGGGACAGATCATGAGGGGTTTCACAGGCCCTGGAAAGAAGTTTGAATTGCATTTTAGGTGCAGAGGGAAAGAAGTCTTGGTGGGCTTGAAGCTGGGGAGCAATATATTGAACTTGATCCTCAATACATACTTAAATTTGAGTAATTGATCACTTGATGGTAAATGGCAGTGGTGACACCTGGGCTGAGAGCTGGATAATGAGCTGGCCAGGAGGAGAGTGAAGAAGGAGAGAAGACCCAGCCCAAGAGAGAGCCAGGCACAGGCACAAGATCTGGGGCTGAGAAAGCCCTTCTGGCAGACGTGCTGAGAGTTTCCAGGGTGTCCTGGACAAGGGGAGTGGAGGAGGAGAGAGGGATGTAGATGAGGCTGGAGTTGGATCAGGAAGGACCTGACCTTGCAGGTCAGGACAGGAGGAGAGACTGGACTAATGAACAACAGGAAGGAACTGGAAAGGATTGTATGGAGGGAAGTCGCAGAATGGGACATCTCTAGAAAAATCTCTGTGATGTTGGGGCCTGGCTTGCATCCTGCTCGCTCATTCATTTATTCCCTCAGTAGGCAGTGTTGTTCTCACTCCTCCTGTGTTCCAGCCACTGTGCTGGCTCCAGGGGTCCTCAGGAGGAGCAGTCCCCGCTCATCCTCTGAGGGATCGGTTGTTACTATCCGTGACTCCCTCTGCTGCCCTGAGGACAGCGCCTCAAGGTCAGTCTTCGCCCAAAGACGGAAACTTGCTGTGGGCCTGTGATTGTGTATTACAACCACCCCTGGTAGGTGGTAGTTGCCTGACACATCTGTGTTGGATAAATGAATGAATGAATGAATGAGTGGGTGAGTGAATAGGAGGCAATCCACAGAAGAGTGAATGTTAGCTGAATCAATGCCCCTATGCCCTTAGCAGTAGGCCTGGAACACCAGAAACTCTGGATAAATGTTGGCCATGGAGCCCTGTGTCTTAGGGATGGGTATAGTAACTCATGGCAGGAACAATGAAAACGTAAACCAGCTCGTGTTTGCACTGCACGTGTGAAGTCTGCTCAAGGTGTAGACATGTTTCCTCACACCTGCACCACCTCCGCTGCTCGTGGAAGGACCACAGAAGCAGTACAGGCCTCGTAGACTGCTCATCGCCTGCTGCCATGTGGCCACACGCTGCGTCTTCAGAACATTATACTAAACCTCCTGGGGGAGAGAATACCCCCTGATTTCATCTTACTTGAAATAGTAACAGAGCTCAGTGTCAGGGATCTATGTCGTTAGTTCATTTTTTTGCCAAGTTATTCATGCATGCATTCACCAGGTGATTGATGGAGCATTGACTCTGTACCAAGCAGTGCTGGACACCAGAATTCAGCAGGGGGGCAGTCACAGGGATCTGAGCAGTGAGAGGCCGTTCACTAGGTTGTTCTGGATACTGGGTGGAGAGTAAATTGGAGTCCCCAAAAGGGGAAAGATGGAAGCCAAGAGCAGATTTCTGGGGTCAGAGCCATACACACACACCCCACTGACTGGCAAGAAGGATGGATCAGACAATCATCACTCCCCATAGGGTCCAGCTCAGAAGGCTTTGGGGAAGCCAAAACTGTCTCTTCCTTGGAAAGCCATCTGAACTCCTGCGTATGATAAGTGATGCTGAGGGACCCTCCTTTTTCCTAGCTTATGACAGGGCAGTTCCAAATCCTGAGCTCCACTCTTGTTCAAAGTGATTGCTCTAAAAAGAGGCACGTGATCTGGAAAGCCAATGACCAAAGTGGAAATCAGCTGCACTTGCTGAGTGGCAGGAGTTATGTTTCCTTGGGATGGCCTGCAAGTGGGCATTCATTCATTCCACATGCACGCCATGAACCAGACACAGGAGGCCCAAAGTAAATGGACCATAGGCCCCATAATACTTCAGACTAGATCCAAATCCCAGATCTCCTGCCAACTGCCTGTCCAGCCTTAAGTTACTGAGCAAGTAACTTAATTGTAGCCTCAGTTTCCTCATCTGTAAAATGGGTAAATGAAGCCCAGTAAGCAGGATCCTGGGCTTCCCTGGTGGCTCTCTGGTAGAGAATCCACATGCCAATGCAGGAAACATGGGTTTGATCCCTAGTTTGGGAAGATCCCTGGAGGAGAAATGGCAACCCACTCCAATATTATTGCCTGGGAAATTCCACGGACAGAGGAGCCTGATGGGCTATGGTCCATAGGTTCACGAAAGAGCTGGACACAACTTAGTGCCTAAACAACAACAACCAAACCAGGATCCTAGGCCTTTCTGGGATGGAGCACCCACATTCAGGCCCAATGATTTCAAGATTCGCTCTTGTGTTTCAGGTCGGCACTGACTGGGATGCCAAGGAGCGGCTCTTCCGCAACTTTGGGGGTCTCCTGGGGCCCATGGACGAGCCGGTAGGGATGCAGAAATGGGGGAAGGGCCCCAACGTGACCGTGACTGTCATCTGGGTGGATCCCGTCAACATCATCGCAGCTACCTACGACATCCTGATTGAGTCCACTGCCGAGTTCACCCACTACAAGCCCCCTTTGAACTTGCCCCTGAGGCCTGGGGTCTGGACGGTGAAAATTCTCCACCACTGGGTGCCAGTTGCAGAAACCAAATTCCTCGTTGCACCTCTGACCTTCTCAAACAGGCAGCCCATCAAACCAGGTGAGTGCTTCCAGTATGTCTGCGGGGTAAGTATTCCAATGCGAAGGCCCTCCCAGGTCCTCCAGCTGGGCAGGCAGTCCTGCTCAGATGTGGGGCATGTGGGCTGCCTTTGAGAGCAGTGCTTGCCTCTCAGGATTTTTTCCTGCTCATTTGTCATACCAAACCTTCTAATTTTCTGCCTGTCTCTGCACACGGAGGTGATGTCGTCTGTCTGTATTAGACACCTATTTATTAGATGCTGTCCCATTGGACTTCCAGAAGGCCCTAATCATATTTGAAACAGATGGGAAATAAATCCAGGCTGACATTGAGTTTCAGCATATCTTGTTCACTGTTTAAAATAAAAATAATTAAAAGAGGAATTTCTGTTCATCAAAAACATGATACACTGGGTGAAGAGACATATCACATACTAGAGGAAAATATTTGCCACACATTTTAAAAAGTGCTCATATTTGAATATCCAAAAAGAACTCAAATTCAGAAATTCCCTGAGTCAGAGCAAACTATAAGCCATAGGCCAAATCCAGCCGACTCCCTGTTTTTGTAAATAAAGTTTTATCGGAACAGAGTCACACTCATTTACATGCTGACTATGATTGCTTTGGGGCCACAGTGCCATCATTGCGTGGTTGCCCACAGAGCCAAAAGTATTTGCTATCTCTGATATAAAAGGGCCAATCTCTGATATAAAAGAAATAAAAAGAGTGAGAAAATATATATGCACACATATAAAAAGGTGTTCAGCCTCATGAGTAATGAGAGAAATGCAAATTCAAATCAAAAAGAGATTCCACTTCACATCCACCATGTTAGGACATGTTTGAAGTTGAGACAACATTATTTGACAGTCAAGTTGGAGAATAATAACCGTCCATGCATGTCCTGGAAGCCACCAGCTTCCCAGGTGATGTAGTTGGTAAAGAACCCACCTGCCAAGGCAGGAGATACAAGAGATGTGGGTTCGATCCTTGGGTCAGGAAGATCCCCCTGGAGGAGTAAATGGCAACCCACTCCAATATTCTTGCCTAGAAAATTCCATGGACAGAGGGGCTCACAAAGCGTCGGGCACAACTGAGCTCACACACAGTGAAGAATGATGTATGTCCTGGTGGGAGAGCCACATAATAAAATGAGTTTGGAAAATGCTTTAGCATTTGCTGGTAAAGTTGAGCATAGATACATACCACACAGACATTCCACCCGAGGTAGAGGCTTGTGCAGAAATACAGCAGAATTGTTCATAATAGCAGCAAGCCAGAACTTATCGAGATGTCCGCAATCTGATGGGCCATCAGTGTGGTCTGTTCTGACAGCGAAAGTCTACGCAGCAGGGAACCACTCCACATGCTGATCTGGACAAGCGTCTAGAACATAACTTTGTCGGGGGGTTGAATATAATAATTACAGTGCATGTATTTAAAGTTCAAAAACTGGCCAAGCCAACAGTATGTTATTTCAGTATTCATGTATCAGTAGAAAGCTATGAAGAAATGATGGGAATTATTAACAGGAAATTCAGGATGAGTAGGTCCGGGAGAAGGGATATCAGACTCCTAGTGTATCTGCCTTTTTTCTTTTTTTCCCCAAAATGTTTCTTTTATTTTCCTATTTCCCCACCTTTCCTCTTTCATCATGGGGACCATCTTCCTCAATCCCCCGGTGACCCAACAGTAAAGAATTCACCTGTAGTGTAGGAGACATGGGTTCAACCCCTGGGTCGGGAAGATCCCCTGAAAGAGGGCATGGCAACCCACTCCAGTATTCTTGCCTAGAGAATCCCCTGGACAGAGGAGCTTGGTGGGCTACAGTCGCATAGAGTTGGACACGACTGAAGCAACTTAGCATGCACGGAAGCACTCACAACGTCTTCCTCCCTGTTCAGTTCCACCCCCTGGAGTGGCCACTGCCAAGAGTCCAGTGTGCATCCTTCTAGACGTTTCTCAGTGTTGGTAGCTCAGCTGGTAAAGAATCCGCCTGCAATGCAGGAGACCCTGTTCAATTCCTGGGTCGGAAAGATCCCCTGGAGAAGGGAAAGGCTACCCACTCCAGTATTCTGGCCTGGAGAATTCCATGGACCGTGTAGTCCATGGGGTCACAAAAAGTCAGACATGACTGAGCAGCTTTCACTTTCAAATACAAAATAAATCACAAAGATATTATCATTTTTGAAAAGTAGAATGATACACTTTGTAGTGAAACTTGCTTTTTTTCACTTTCAAGTCAATATATATAAAACTACCAGCTGCCTAGTATTCCTTTGAGCTTAGGATCCACAGTCTGTCCCCCATCTTGGTGGACACATACCTTCTTTTATTGTTGTTGTTAGAGATAACACTGTAAAGAAGATTCTTGAACAGTATATGCCCATGAAAATTCTTCCATAACACAGATTCCTAGAAACAGGATTTCTAGTTCTCTGGGTGTTTGAAATTCTCCATCTCCATCTAACAGATCACAAACCCAGAAGCAAGGAACGCTTCATAGTCTCCGTTAGCTAAAAAGAGCTCTAGGCTGGGTGTTATTTAGGAGTGACCCAAGGAGAGAGGGACATAGACATGGGGGAGGGCACTTGGAGTCCTAAGAAGGGAGAATTGATGTGAAGTCTGTCCATTTCTGCCAAGTTTCTGTGCTAACAGGCGGAAAGATCTGGACCTCATGTTTTCAGGAGAGGGACGTCTGCTTCTCCTCTGCCCCATGAAACAGGCAAAAGACAGTCCCTCCAGAACTAGCTGGGCCAGAGCCCACCCACTTTAGGGTCCTCGAGTGTCACCCTGAAGAGGCTCACATTTTTAGCATCACTAAGGGTTCCCAAAGCCAGACATAGAGGAGAGACATAAAAGTGACCATCTCTCTGCTTTCAATACACCTAGAACAAGAATAGCCCTGAAGCCATCCTACCTCAGTAAAATGGCCCAGGGCCATGCACAGGGTCCCGGTTTGTCCTGTCTTTTTCTCCTGGGGTTTCTAAAGACAACAAGGCTCTTCCCGCCCATGCCCAGGACGAGCCAGGGGTCATTTTATCGCACTGGGAGCAGCCCCCCTGTTATTGGTAATTGTATCTGTTAATGATGTTCCAGTGTCAGGGAACAAGAAGGTGGGAGCAATGCAATTTGTAAAATGATTCATCAAGAGTAATTTGCTATTGATGTGCCCCTGGTAATCTCAAGAAATCTGATGAGGTGGAATTGAGGGAAATTTAATTAGAGAGGCGAGCAGCGCAGGCTGATGCTGTAATAGCATTTCCCACGTTAACCTCATTTTTCATAAGGGTTTTCTGCACCAACCACAGTATTTGATTCCCAGTGTTCAAATGTTTGTTAATTGCTCTTTCCACTTTGCAAGTCCTGCCTTTTCTCAGTTTGGGTGTCTCCCCGATCTCCAGCTTCTCTTCTCCGCAATCTCTGCTAAGATGAGGGCAGGAGCTGCCCACCCTGTGGTGGGTATCAGGGAGAAATGGGCGAGAGCCAGCCTTAGTAATGAACTTGAAAAAGAGAGGCTCTGCTAAATATAGCAAGACAGGACATGCGCTCCGTGCATGCTTTGCTGCTTTCTCCCACCTGTCTGCCTCCAAACCACAGAGTCCAGCCCCCCAGCTTCCTGGGGCATTGGGAACTGAAGGAATGACTTTCTTGTATAATTGTTTTTTTTTTACTGGAGTATAATTGCTTTCGATGTTGTGTTAGTTTCTGCTGTACAGTGAAGTGAATCAGCTATAAGTATACCTACATCCCCTCCGTCTTGGACCTCCCTCCCACCCACCACCCCCACATCCCGCCTCTCTAGATCATCACAAAGGACCAACCTGAACGCCCTGTGCTTTATAGCAGGTTCCCACTAGCCACCTGTTTTACATATGGTAATGTATGTATGTCAATCATCATCTCCCAGTTAGTCCCACCTTTAAATGCCACGGACGGAAGAGCGTGGTAGGCTACAGTCCTTGGGGTCGAAGAGTTGGACAGAACTGAGCGACTTCACTTTCACTTTTCCTTTCACTTTATCTTTCTCACCCGCCTGGTGTCTGCATGTCTATTCTCTATGCCTGCATCTCTATTCCTGCCCTGGAGATAGGTTCATCTGTACCCTTTTTCTAGACTCCACATATATGCATTAATATACAGTATTTATTTTTCTCTTTCTGACTTACTTCGCTCTGTATAACAGACTCTAGGTCCATCTACATCTTTGCAAATGACCCTTTTTTTTTTCCTTTTGTAGCTGAGTTCCATATATATATATACACACATCTTCTTTATCCATTCATCTGTTGTTGGACATTTAGGTTGTTCCCACGTTCTGCCTATTGTGAATAGTGCCGCAATAAACATTGGATACGTGTATCCTTTTGAATTATAGTTTTCTCAGGGGATATGTCAAGGCATATTGTTTTGCCTTTCTTTTTTCAAAATGTACTTTGAATTGAAGGATAACTGCTTTACAATACGGTGTGGGTTTCTGCCATACATCAACATGAATCAGCCATGGGTTTGTTTGCATGCGACCCCTCCCTCTGGGGCCTCCCTCCCGCCTCCCACGCTGTCCCTCCCCTCTGGGTTGGCACAGAGTCCTGGCTGGAGCCCCCGAGTCATACAGCAGATCCCCGCTGGCTCTGTGTTTTCCAAATGGTAGTGTGCATGTATCCACGCTGCTCTCTCCGTTCGTCCCACCCTCTGTGTCCAGAAGTTGGTTCTCTATGTCTGCACCCCTACTGCTGCCCTGCAAACAAGCCCATCAGGATCACGTTTCTAGATTCCATACATTTGCGTTAATATACGCTATTTGTTCTTCCCCATTGACTTACTTCACTCTGTATGATCAGCTCCAAGGTTCATCCACCTCATTAGAACTACCTCAGATGTGTTCCTTTTTATGGCTAATATCCCATTGTATGTATATACCACAGCTTCTTTATCCATTCATCTGTCGGTGGACATCTAGGTTGCTTCCATGTCTTAAGTGAGTGAAGTGAAAGTGAAGTCGCTCAGTCGTGTCCGACTCTTTGTGACCCCGTGGACTGTGACCCACCAGGTTCCTCCGTCCATGGGATTCTCCAGGCAAGGATACTGGAGTGGGGTGCCATTTATTGTAAATTGTGCTACAATGAACTCTGGGGTCCATGAGTCTTTGTCAATTATGGTTTCCTCAGGGAAAGGCATATTTTTAAATCAACTAGGTTTCTTGTTGCCTTTTTTTTTTTTTAATTTTAAAATCTTTAATTCTTACATGTGTTCCCAAACATGAACCCCCCTCCCACCTCCCTCCCCATAACATCTCAGTGTGAAGTGCAGATATATATACGCTGTCTTTCTTCCTCACTCAGGATTGCACATATTAGAAAATAACCTTCTGATTATCCAGGTTGTCCTGATTGTCTCCAAGAGTGACAGCCACTTTCAAGTAAAGAGGAAGCATTGTCATCTGAATGCTGCATTGTCTTAGAAAGAGGTTCCTTCTAATCTCAGTGAGCTCGGCTATAGCAAAACCTGATTTGGTAAAACATGACTTACCAGAGACATGATCTAGTCTTCCTTTAAAATATATTCTTACAATTAGCAATGAAATAAGCCATGAGTGGGAGCTTCCTCAAAACAGAGATGTCTAGCTTCTTTTTGTCAGCCCAAATATCTATAATTTCTGCTTCCCTGTCTTTAAGCCCTGGGAAACAGTCAGTGTCTCTCCTGTTCATATGTTACTTTACAAAGCACATGGGCTTTTCCCCGAGCCTCATACCAGTCTTGTGAGTCTAATTGCTGGAAGGGTAAGTATCCCCATTTTGCAGTAGGGGAACCGATTCTGCAAAAGACTAGCCCCCAGATGGAAAAATAAAATAAAAATGAAAAGCACTGTTTTAGCTTCCTGTGGATGTATGAGCTTGTTTACTGTGTTTACTAACACAGTGTATGACAATGACATGCTCTGGCTTTGGAGTCAGGCCGCCCTGGATTTAACTCCAGATCTAAACTATGGCTGCTTCTGTTTCCTCATCTGTAAAATGGGGATGATAAAAACCAGCCCTATAGTTGTGTGTGTGTGTCTGTTGTGTCCTAATAATGCCAATGATAATAGTCCTAGCTAAACTTTCCTGAATACTTCGAATATGCTGGGCAGCATTTTAAGCATACTTAATCATCACAAACAAAGCTACGAGGCAGGTAATAATTCTCTACCCATTTTTACTGATGAGGAAGAAGTCAGATGGCTAGTGTGTGGGACGTGGGGATTGAAAGCAGGCAGCCTTACTATGGTGCCCATGCTCTGGCCTGAGACCCTGGTGCTCAGCAAGGCAGAGCTGTTTCAGAAGCCAGTTGCACCTCCCACTTACCCAGCTCTGGTCCAAGCTTTGGGCTTCCCAGGACTCCTTGCTGTGATCCATTCATGCACTACACCTTGGACCAAAGGAGAAATCCCTGTCTTATAGAAAGCCCACGGTGGGCATCCAGCAGCCAAGTGCAGGACTCCTGTCCAGGCTTTGAGATCCACAGACCCCAGTTCAAACCCTGGCTCCAACTCTCATTACCTGTGTGATTTGGGGAAAGGTGCTCAGTGAGGCTGAATACTTTCTGTTCCCAAAACCTAGAGTTCTCTTCTCCAGGATCTGTGTGTAGCTTCTTCCTTCACGTGAATCAGCACTCAGATCAGATGTCACCACCTCGGAGAGGTCTTCCCTGCCCATCTCATCTAAGATAAACACTTTGTCACTCTCTAATGCAAAAATCAGCAAGTTTTTACTCTAAAGGGCTAGATAGTAAATTTTTCAGCTTTGTGGGCCATGTACAATTTCTGTCACAACTACTCAGCTGTACTGTGGTAACAGTCATAGACAATATGTGTCCAAATGGGCATAGCCATGTTCCAGTAAAATTTATTTGCAACAACAGGTGGTGGGCCAAATTTGGCCCAAGGGCCTTAGTTTATCAAGCCGCTGCTCTGACTCAACACACCCCATTAATTCCTTTCATGACACTTATCAGTTTGGGGAATGACCTTATTTATTTGTTTGTTTCTTTATCGACATCATTCTTCCTTCATCGTCTGGTTTGCTCTACCACAGAATAGAGCCTGGCACTTAATATATCTGCATCAAATAAATGAATAAATGAATGCCTTGCAGATAGCAGATGTTTGGTAAATATGTGTTGAATGAATTACTGTCTGGGCTATAGTAGAAAGAAAGCGAAATCACTTAGTTGTGTCCGACTCTTTGCAACCCCATGGCCTGTAGCCTACCGGGTTCCTCCGCCCATGGGATTTTCCAGGCAAAAGTACTGGAGTGGTTTGCCATTTCCTTCTCCAGGGGATCTTCCTGGCCCAGGAATTGAACCCGGGCCTTCTGCATTGCAGGCAGACGCTTTACCATCTGAGCCACCAGGGACTGTAGTAGGGGCTCCATAAATACATGCTGAATAGATAAATGAATGGACCATGCGCTACACAAAGTGGGCTCACACCTCTTGAAGGAATGTCCTCGTGAGCTCAATTTCTTTGTCTGTACAATGGGATTTCTAAAAAGACTTCCTCATGAGATTGTCCCATGAACTGGACAGTGCTATGCAGTGCCCAGCATGGTGCCAGGCACGCAGTAGTAGGTGACCAGTCTGTGGCTCGTCTACTGATGTCATTGTTCCCTTTGGCTTTCAGAGGAGGCGTTGAGGCTGCACAATGGGCCCCTCCGCAGCGCCTACATGGAGCAGAGCTTCCAGAGCCTGAACCCCGTCCTCAGCCTGCCCATCAACCCTGCCCAGGTGGAGCAGGCTCGGAGGAATGCGGCCTCCGCCGGCGCCACGCTGGAGCGCTGGCTGGACTCACTGGTGGGCGGGATGTGGACTGCCATGGACATCTGTGCCACAGGCCCCAGCGCCTGCCCGGTCATGCAGACCTGCAGCCAGACGGCCTGGAGCTCCTTTAGCCCCGACCCCAAGTCGGAGCTGGGGGCGGTCAAACCCGACGGCCGGCTCAGGTAGCACTGGGCACGTGGGGACCCCAGCGGATCTCAAAGGGAAAGCAGCCAGATGGCCAGTGGGACCCAGACCCTGACCTCCTACCCCTGGGGCTGCCTTTTGTGAGAGGGGCTCTCCTGGCCATAGGATGATGAAGAAGGAAGGTTTGGAGGCCAAAGCAGGTTCTGCCAACCACCTGCGCCCTGCAGGCCGGCTACTGGGGACAGCAATGGCTTGGTCCCAGCACCGTGGTGGTCTTACCTCTTCTGGTTGATCCTCGAGTTCTACAGGTTCCTTGTCTTCCCCCTCAATGACATGACCCCACCCCCAGACAAGTGATTCCCAAACTTTTCTTTTGAGCAGCAGAGTATTTGTTTTACCGAGTCATAGGTGGAGGTTCAAGCTACAGATGAAATCCAGGCTGCTTGGGTGGAAGCTGAGAGTGTGAAGTTCTATGTCAAAGCTCAGCCCACCGGGCAGTCCCTTTGCCAAGGGCATCTCCTAAGGTACCTCTTCAGAACCCAAGGGCTCTGCAGAAGCTAATTTGGAAAGCAGTACCCAGAGGGTGGGTTTGATCTCCAGCCCTGCCCTTCAGCTCATCTTCCTGCTCCTCTGGGCCAGGAAACCCTTGAGCCAGCCTTGAAGTGTCAGGACATGAAAGTCACATTCGTGGGCTCATTCCCAGGGAGGTAGTAGTCTTGGCGGGGGTTGAGGAGGGGTGGCTTTGAGCCTCCCCCAAGCTCTTCTTGGGTTCAGGAGAGCCTTGTGACATGACTTGGCCAAAGTCCAACCAAAGTGTCACTGCCAGACATCCTGGGCTCCAGGCCACCATCTCTCGAGGTAGAAACGGGGTGATGCTCATGAGTCTGAGGCTAGCATCAAGCCCCCCAGCCATTCATGGGTCAGGAGACCAAGACAATGACCCTTCTGGTCTTTGACAGTGGGAACTTAGGGGGACCATGGCCGTGAACCTCAGAGATCGCTGGGAGCAAAATTCCTGAGCTGGTCAGCACAGCAATACCCCTCACCTGCCTGAGCCCTTCGTTCTGAAGTCGGGCACTCGGAACTTTGTGAAATGTGTCTTCGGTGCTGCTGGGAGCAACCAAACCACATGGAACAGACTTTATATAGCGAGGAAAAAGCATTTCAGATTCGGTTTTTAAATTCATGGCCTTTCTTGTCTGAGGTGCCAACCGGCCCTGCCTGACATGCAGTGTGAAAGTGGGAAGCTTTGAGTATCTGGTTGTTTAAAACCTAAAGAGTAGTGTTATTCAAATTGCTTGAGTTACTAGAAACCCAAAGGGTTTCCTTGCCATGTGCCCATTGGAGGGTTGCCCCGCTCATCCAGCAGTCCCTCCCTGAGAACCCCCTCCTCCACTGATCCCACCCTCCCTCAAAGGTTCCCTCGGAAAAGTCCCAGCCCTGGGTACATTGTCCTTTCCCAGGAGAGCCAGTCCTCGTTGGGTTTCTCTCCAGTGTGGCTTTGAAGGTACTGCCGATTGCTCCCAGAGAACTGTTAGCTGTCGCCTCCTACTCACCCCACCCCAACCCTGCAAGGCAGGATGTCCTGTGGGCCATGGAGGATACAGAGAAGGGACACTTTAGATATTTATTATTTATATGTTTTAGTCAATGACTAATTAGTAGGTGCTGTTTTTGCAGCTTGTCAATTATGTTATCTTACTAACTGAAGCTGCCTTTATTCACAAAAGGCCCCCTCCTCCTGCCCTTCTAGTTCCCCCAGCCCCTCCTGTCTGTCTCCCTCCTGCTTTCTCTATGTATCCATCCATCTATCTATCTACCTATGTCTGCCTCTCTGTGTCTGCCTTCCATCCTCCATGTCCTCAGTGGAAAGCAAGGGAGTTGGACACCATGAGGGAAATGCTTCAACCAGCAATGTCCATGGGCTGAAAGTGGGGTGCCCTTGGGAACATCGGTGCCTCACTTTTCTTCACACAGGGTGGAGGACCGCCCAGTTAGCTGGGGTGTTGGAATTCCTGAGCGGTCCCCAGCACCGGCCCCCAGCACAGGGACCCAACAGGACTGCTACTTGTGGAGGTAGACACCCAGCTGCGGAGCTTGGGCCGTCCATGCGTCTCCATCACCATCCTCCCACAGCCAGTCTAACCATGGGCCTCTCTGTGACCAGAGGACAGAGGGAAAGCAAGCTCCTTCCATGCCCAGGAGCAGAAGAGATCTATTTTAGGAAAAGGGTGGTGGGGGTGGCCAGACAGGCCAGGAGAACCCAAGGGCCGGGGCCTGGCATGGCTTTCTCAGAAAGCCCGCATAATGGCCACGTGATTCTACCAGCTCACGGGGAGCCCAGAGGCCCACGGCACATCCTCTGTCTGCCCTCAGCCTCTGCTTCTGTCCAAGGACTCTTTGAGCCTGTGGAAGCTGCCCAGGAAGCCAGCCTTGCACTTCCAGGCCAGGCCACTAGGACTCTATGTCACTTATGGTGGCTATGGGAGCCCTGCCCTGGTGCATCCCTGCACGCAGCATGGGCCTGCAGACTCCTCAGCGAGGCCCCTCCTGCACCCTGACATTGCTGACTCCTGTTCTATTGGGGAGACGTGGCGGAATGGCAGAGCTGGCTTATTACTCTGGGGATGATCCCCTCCTGTCCCCAGCCCGGGCCTCACTCCCCGCTGACTACCAGGAAATTGGGAAGCTGAGCAGTCACACCGGATGTTCCTCAACATCTTCTGTTCTTGAACCAGAGAATCACTCTGAAGATGTTACATTTGGCTTCAAGGGGAAAAGGGAGAATTTCAAGCAAAGCCCAGGATGATTTGAGCCAAGGTGATGTTTTCCCAGGGGAGATGGTTTAACTCATTTTTACTGTCTACCTGAGAATGATTTATTAATTCAAGGCCATTGGTCAGGCAGCCTTGAGCTGTGGCTGCCCTGAGGGTTTCAAAACCTGAGAACGTGGTCCCCTAGAAATCCTTTTAGAATTTAGAAGAGTGTGGCTGAGTCTCTGACTGGGTCCCTGGACTTTAGGGGGGTTGAGAGGTGGGATGTGGGTTTGGGGGAGAAGGATGCATCCAATAAGCTGTGATACTTTGTCCAGTTTCCCACTCACCCCTGTGATGTCAGGCAGAAGCCACACCCAGGAGGCAGACGACTCTGAGCCCTGCTTCGCAGCCCCAGCACCAAGCAGTCTGTCTCCAAGGAGGGCAGAGCGGTTGCTAGGACCCTCGCATTCTAAGAGGTGTGTGTGCTCCTCCCTTTGGAAAAAGACCCTTCTGATCTGGCCGGGAGTCACTCTGCCTTCATTTGCCATTGCTGAACTTTCAGAATGCTAGTGGAGCTGAGGTTTGAGTCAGTCCCCCCAAAAGAGCAAATGACCGCTGCTCTGGGCACAGGCCAGGACTGGGGGGACTGTGCTTTCTTCTAGTTCTCCAGTTTGGAGGTGCAAGGAGAACCCTGGCTGGAACCTTGATCTCTTTGCCAAGAGGGTCCCTAAGAGAGGAGAGCGGTAGCAGCTGGGTGTGGGGGCCTGAGCAAAGACCCCTTTCATAGTCCAGTTCACTGGAGTTGCAGGACCCAAGCTCCCTCCAGAGCACCCAAGGGGGATATACTAGAAACAGCTGTTGTCAAAGGCCTGCCAGGTCAAAGCCACACCCTCTGGCAGGGGTCACCCAGGGCTATGCAGTCCAGGACACTAACACAGATGAATGAAGCAGCTGGTGTCAGACAAGAGGGAATGGCGGGAACTGTGGTCTGCAAGTGTGCGCCTGACACAGACGAAAAATACGGCTGCCTCTCAGCTCCAGTCTGCAGTTGCGAGTGAAAATACAGGCACGGTACAGCAGAATCATCTAATTTGGTAAGAGAAGCCAAAAACCCATATTTTTCCAGGAAATCTGATTTTCAAACATTGGCGGGTTTTGTTGTTACCAGAGTTTAGGCAAAGGGTTCGGGCCACAGTTCCGCCTGTGCACGGCCCGCTCTATGGAGGTTAGGTGTTGTCCTGGTGGAGGGGGAAAAACCAGCATTGGAAAGGGGCAAAAATAACAGCTTATGCGGAACTCTGAAGGGAATGAGGGCCTCTCACTAGTCATTCCTATCCTGAAGAAACAGTCCCTCAGAGAAGGGGCCCGTGAGAACTGGCTTGTTCAGCTCTCCTGATCTCAAGACAGTTTATACTGAAGGGGAGAGGAAACAGGATTTACTGACCTCAAGAGCTGCCCCTTGGACATCAAGGAGGTCCACACTGGCCCAGTCCCCACCTTCCAGAATTCCATCACACCAGGTGGACATGTGCAGGAGATTGTTCATGGGAGAGGTTGGCGTGTCAGCCCCGCTCGCTCCAGATCCTGGGTTGTAGCGGCCACCTTGCCAAGTGTCCAGAAGCATCTTTGGAAGCCGTGCTCACGGGAGGTCCTCTCCGCTTTTCGCCTCACCTACCTTACTTTGCCCATGGGCCAACCACAGGCGCTACCTCATGTGTCTGCTGAGAAGTTTACCTTGGGGGAGGAGGGAGAAGAATAAAGGTGTCCAAATCTGCTGGAGCTGAATGTATAATCTATGCAAACTCTCTCTCTGCGTCTCTCCCTCTCTCTGTCTGTGTCTCTCTCTCAGAAGTATTTTTTTTTTTTAACCTGGCAAACGATACTGTACAGACCCCTCTTAAGACTGAGGAGGGCTTCCGCATGCCACCTGTGTCTACCCCTCATGTTGTCGTTGGTTCTGTCCTTGCCAAGCCCCAGGCAGGGAGATGGAAGCCCTCTCTCTTCCCCTTCCCCTCGGCTGGGAAAACTCCATCCACCTCTGCCTACAGGCCCCACGGGAAAGCAGGTTCTGCGTCTTGCCACCTCCGTTGCTAACTCCATCCTCTCCGTTCCTCATTGGCCTCCCTTCTCTCCTTCCTCCACGCCACCTCCCCCCTTCAAAAGCCTTAGGTTTCTCTGTTTTTAAATGTGGCCTTAAAATTATTTTTGGAAAGCTGACCACCCTCTCTCTCCCATTTCTACCAACATCCAAGAGAAAAGAGCATCTTGAAGCTTTCGGGGCAACCTCCTAAGCCAGGGGCTGCCAATCTGTAGCTTGCAGATGTGGTAGAAATGGCTTCTGTGTGTCGTCTTGAAGAAAAATATCCTTCTATTTTTCCTATGGGTAAAATGAAGGCTTGGGTGCTCGTCTAAACCTCAGCCGACTGCCGAAGCACTCTCTTGGAGCATAATGCCGCTGTCGATAGGCTGGTTTAATTACCGGCAGGATGCCAACGTGGGCTTTCCAATCCTCCCCCTCCCCCCGAAGACTTGGTGACTTTATGTACTTCATTCAAGGGTAAATCAGCAGAGTTTCTCAGTTTATCTCTTCGTCCTTCCTGCCTGGAAAGTGATAGAATTTAATATTCCCGGTGGATGGTCATGTTCTCAAAGGGATCACACTCTCCCTGCTTTCAGAGTCCCTCCTTTTCCCTGCCATCGCTCCAGGGCTGATGGAGGCCAAAGACAACCCCAGGGTTTTCATAGGAAATTCACTGGAATTGAGCTCAATCGTCTTTGTCGTCCTTTGTCTCTTTTTTTGGTATTACTATATTGTCAATAGCATTTGGGTATTTTTTTAGAGGCCTCACAGTAAGTTATTACCGTCCCTTTCATTGTTTTTCAAAGACATGTGGTGATATAGTTTTTAAAAATAACTATTTTGTTATAGATCATAATATGCATAAAACTGTACAGAAATATTTTGTAATGTATTGATTTTAAAAAAAGAGAGACTCTGTAAATAAAGTTTTAAAAAAAGAGAGAATTCAAATGGCACACACTGAAAGATGTAGATATTTTGCTATTTATTTAAAGGAGTATTTTAAGAGATATTGAACTATCTGAAATTGACCAGTAATCAAATTCCAATCATCCGAATGCTTTTCCTCACGGTAGAATGTGATTCTCGGAAACAATTGCACTACCCGCCCATTTTTGCACCTTTTCTGTCTTTTCATTTAGCAGAAAAATAACAAAATTGTGCCTTAGCTGTATTTTTTTGTCTAGGGGAGTTTATTTCTGTCTGACAAAGCAAAATCTTTTGCAGAAAACAGTGGATGTATTGAATACTGTATCATACCAAAAACACTGCAGGTGTATATAGATGCTTTCTGTCATACTGTGTTTTCAGATGCAGAATTTTAAAATTAAAAAAAAAATACTGTCTTTAAGGAACAGTAGGTGTGTGACTTTTCAGTGGTGTCTTGCATCTTCATGTCATCCTATGCACTGTCTCTGCACCACTCCTCTGCACTGTCCTCATGCTGAGACCACCTCTCCTGGGAAATCCTGATGTGTGCACACACTCCCTGATCAAGCCTGCTGTCATCTCTCAACGTAGATGACAATGAGGAAGACTGCCATCTAAAGGGGCAAATGTTTTCTATAGCCAACTGGCCGGTTGTGTAGCAAGCCTGTTTTCCTTTCCTCTTCTCTACACAGCTAGACTACATTTCCCCCCAAAAATTGTGCGTTAAACCCATTATATAAAAAGACTTGGGGTCCAGCAGTTAGGACTCCATGCTTCCACTGCAGGGGACACAGCTTCCATCCCTGGTCAGGAACAAGAATCCTGTGTGCCACGTGCCCCCAAAAAAGGGGAACATTGGGGCCGGCAGAGGAGAACACTGGTTGCCAGAAGGAAGGGGGTAGGGGGTGGGTGAAATAGGTGAAGGGGACTAAGAAATATAAACCTCCAGTTATATAATAAATAAGTCACAAGGATGTAATACACAGCATAAGAAACTGAGAGGGATTGCTCAGTCATGTCTGATTCTTTGATCCCATGGACTGTAGCCCGCCAGGCTCCTCTATGCATGGCATTTTCCAGGCCAGAATACTAGAGTGGGTAGCCATTCCCTTCTCCAGGGGATCTTTCTGACCCAAGGATCAAACCCAGGTCTCCCACATTGCAGGCAGATTCTTTACCATCTCAGCCACCAGGGAAGCCCTGGATCATAAGGAATGCAGTTAATAATGTGCCCACTTTTGATGGGGACAGATGGTTAGTAGAGTTAGCATGGTGGTCACTTCATAATACTTCATAATGTATGCAAATGTCAAATCCTTCTGTAGTACACCTGAAACTAACATACATCAACTAAATTTCAATTTAAAACAATAGAATAAAGTGAAAGTAACTGGGTGCTTGGAGGGCTGCTCCAGCTGAAGTGGGAGCAGAAATAGCCTTTGCAATGTCTCCCTCCCTCCCACTCAGTCAATCCCTTTGGTGGCTCCAAGGGGGGTATGTAGCCAACAGGCCTTAAAACTCTTAGCTCTCAGGGAAGCAGCTGGGCCTTTGGTGAAACTGACTGGAGGCCTGGCTGCCAGGTGCTGAGAGTTGTAGTCTAGGCTGAGTCGCTGAGAATGAGACCAAACTGAGAATAATTCATCCCTTACCTAAGGTGGAATCGAAAGAGTATAAAATTAGAATTGGTACCCAAAGGAGGTAGGTCAAGTGTTGGAGACTCTTGAGCCTGTGCCTCCAGACTTAGTTGATTTGGTCTGCTGGGAAACCGCATGCTGCCCAGCTTCTTACAAGAAAATGCTCTCGAATATGACTTTTGATGTTCCTATCTGTGTTAGTGAGAGTTCTTTCACTTGGAACCAACAGTAGCCTAACTCACGGTTAATCAGATGGGGAAACTATTGGCTCCTGAAATTGCAGAAGAAAACAGTTCAAATGCAAAGGACAAGGATGAGAGATTCTCCAGGAGACTCAAGACTGGGAACTAGAACGCTGACACTCTTTGTCCCCTTTCACTCCGTTTCTGCAGCTCCCAGTTTGATTCTGTTCCCCTCTGCAGACAGCCAGTGCCATGTGATAGAGACAGGAGGCCCTAGAAGTCACTGCTTAGCCTTCAAGCAGCGCAGCAGAAAAACATCTATGTCCTTTGTTCTCATTGCCAAAGGAAGTGGCTCCAACAAATCACTGGGGCCAGGCAAACAAGGCACTATCATTGGCTGAGTCTGGATCATGTATCTACCCCTGCGGCCAGGTGATTGGATAAGAAACTGTGATTGGCAGCCCCATCCCAATCACATGGTCAGAATGGAAGAGGAGCATTTCTGATGTGCTGAACAAACAGAAGATGTTCATCCACTGGCCACAGCCAACTCCAGGCTCAGGTGCATTCTCAGCTTGCCAGTCCAGTTCATTCCTGCTCTTCAAATGCCCAAATTGTCTCCACCCAGCTCCTAGCTATCTCCCCAAGGAGAAGGATTCTGGGTAGGTCTTGAGCAAATCATTTTAAATAAATATCATATAGATGGTTCAGATTTCATCCTCACTTAATTAGTCATGAGACAACATGACTCTCCTTTTCTCCTTGTAGCCTGGGCACAGGACTCATTTGAAAGACCCAAGTAACTGCCCTTTACTAATTATGGTGGGTGATTCTTACTTGCATCAAAAAGCAGAGTCTGTGCCTGCAAAGAAGAACAATATCTTCTCCAAGTTTGTGTAACATTGACCTCCTGGGATCCCAGTCTCTCCTTTGCCCCTGCAGCAGGCACCCAGATCCCCCATGCTAGCAAACTCATCCATAATGAGGTGATGGAGCCTTGCTGAATTGGTGTCAGTATTCTAAAAATGGGGATGAGGTGGACAGCAATGGTTCACCCAGTGAAAAGCACTAAAGCAGATAGACTGATGGGCATTATGGCAGACTGGGTAGGACTCAGGACAAATATGGGGAGTACTTTTCAAATCACACTACCGAGCCTGAATGCCTACCAATTTTCCCATGGCCCTGACCAAAATAAGGACGCTTCTTCCAAATTTGGAGTCAGATAATCCTGTGTCCAAACACAGATTTCCTTATGGATTAGCTGAGTCAGATTTGGGTCAAGGTCCCTAACATGTCTGAGCTTCAGTTTACCTATCTATATGGGGATAATTGTTACTTACTCATAAAGCTGTTGGGAGAATTTTAGGAAGACAGTGCATGTGAAATACAAAGCCCGCTGTCTACACATAGGAGGAGCTCAAAAAATCTCAGCTCCTCTTGCCTTCACAACCGAAAGGTAAAGCTCCTTGAGGGCAAGGGATGATGTCTATATTTTCAGCACGCATTGAGGGGCTTGACACATAAAATGATGTCCCAGTGTTTGATGTAAGAATAAATGAACGGGACTGCTACTATTCCCATAATCTCTTTAGGGGCATTTCATTTTGTCTGTCAGAACAATTGTTCTCTATTTGAGACTTAATGTCTTCTATTCATGATAAGATGGTGTCACCTTGACTTTGAAGATTCAAATGATAGTTTTCAAATGCCCTGAACAAGGGAAACACAGCATTGCCCCCAATCTCTTTGGAGATTCTTGGGGATCCTCAAGTTCAGCTACCACCTAGGTTCTACTTCCACTAAATTGGTTCATTTGACAAATCATCTCTCTGTTCTGTAGATTCTTTATTTCAGTTCTAGGTACTTCTCCTGTAAGCAACTTTGCCATAAACATCTTTGCTGCAAAACATTTTTGCCTCACACCTAACCGGCCATAAGGCAATCTTGCTGTGAAAGATAACTGGTTGACAGTTTGGTTCTAAGTGGTTGACAGTTTCAGTTCCATTTCTCCATTGACATAGAACTCCCATTTTTGCATTCCATCAATCTTAGCCCTCATAAAAGTCTGTACAGTGATGAGCAGGTTTGGTGCTCTTAAAATAGTGGACAATAACTATGTCTATGGACTTGATAGAAAATACTATGATAAAACTTACTGGACGTGTAACTGAGGGAATATAAAGTCAGGGCAAAGGCTGTACTAGAAAATGATAATGTCCTTTGCAAATCCTCCAGTGATTTAAAGGTGCAGAGTTGAATCCACACCTTCCATAGAACTTTGGAACATCTATCAGTGGACATGTGACAATCTTCCAAGAACAAAGAGCTTTCTCAACACGATTCAAAGCTCGGATGCAAACATGCATCCTAGAATTTGGAAGCTGATGCCTCTGTTAATGAAGAATTTTATCAAAATAGAAAAGTGCGATGCCAAGTGAGGAGACACATCAACAAGCCAAAAAATTGTATAAAATTCTATGAATGAAAAACTTGGAAGACAAGTGCTTAGATATAACAGGCAAAATAAAATCAGTTATTTGCACAGTATTGCCATGAATCTAAACATATTTCAAATGTATTCAAATATATTTCAATAAAGCCTCTTTAATTTTTTACTCATTTTTCATGTTTCATTATGTCCTTTTTAATGCCCTTCTTTTATTTTTCCTTATTTTCTCTTTTACAACAAAATTCCCTTATGGTCAATTAGTTACACAGCAAAAATGTTTGTGGCTAAAAAGCTCACAGCAAAAATACCAGACATACATTTTCTTGTCTCTGCACTATGCTACTACTGCTAAATCACTTCAGTCATGTCCGACTCTGTACGACGCCATAGACGGCAGCCCACCAGGCTCCCCTGTCCCTGAGATTCTCCAGGCAAGAACACTGGAGTGGGTTGCCATTTCCTTCTCCACTATATCACCCCCTAATAAACACCCCAAGCCATCACTCCCCCAAAATACTACTGCCAGGCTATGTAAACAGAAGATTTGCCAAAGCTTTCAGGTAAGAAATTGCCTGAGAATATTTCAAATGATTTAGAATTTAATATCAGACACTCCCATTCACAAAAGCCCCAAATCCCTGATCAGCCACCTGCCCACAAAACCTCCAGCATCCAGGCATGTGCGGGCCTCCTCTTCCTCTGACTGCCCTCAGGCAACCCTCCCATAAATGCTCTATTATCTCTTGTCCCTCCGCCTCTTTGCAGACCAGTCTCTCAGGGCCTCACACTCCACATCTACAGAAAACTCTAAAGGTAAGACTCTCCTTGTTTCTAGACAGACAGTTTTCTCCTAAGAGGAACGAGCTCTGGAAGCAGCTTCAACACCAATTACTCCAAAGCACCTTTCTCTCCCGGTTGTTCTGATTTAACACACTCCCTGGCTGCCAAGTGGTGTCTGAGCACTTTGGCTCCATTCTTTAGCTAATGCTTTTTCTTTTTCTTTTTGTAAAACCTTTGGGATCTCCCTCACCATCACGGTAATCTTTTCAGCACGCCTAGATCACGTCATGACCATCTGCTGATTTCACTGGGGTTGGATGGTGGGCAGGTAAGATGCAAGGGGCCAAAGGAGAACTTGGATGAACTCCAGGATCAAGAATCACTCCAAACTACGAACACTGATGTTCTTGGTTTGGTTCCAGTAAAGTATAGTCCTTCCTACCAACTTTTATTTTCTGACCTAGACTATTCATGGCCTGCATCCACAGATTCTGACATTGAGCTTGCCATCAAGGACTCTAGGGTTTGTTCATCTAACATGGGTATTGGCCCAAACTTAGCTTCAAAGACTGGCAGAAGCGGGAGGAACATCGGGGATGTAAGGGACATGGAACCCTCACTAACCACCCCCTAACTCAAAGTCTGATCTTTATCCCGAAACCTAATTGTTCCGTCCCTCAGTGTCAGTGTTTTCCAATAGGAGATATTATTAGAATATAAGATTTACTATTATAAATAAGATTTATTATTATAAGGAGTTGGCTCCCATGATTATAGAGGCTAAGTCCGCAGATCAGCAGTCAGCCAGCCGAAAACCCAGGAGAACTAATAACGTAAGTTGCAGTCCATATCCAAAGGCCTGAGAAGCGGGAGAGTCGATGGTGCAGCTGCAGGTCCTCAGGCTGGTGACTTGAAACCGGAGAAGAGCTAATGTCTCAGTACTGGACTGAAGAAAGGAAGAGACCAATGTCCCAGCTTAAAGGATTCAGGCAGGAGGCTTTCCCCCATATGGGCAAGGAGGGTCTGTCTTTTTATTCTACTCAGACCTTCAACTGATTGAATGAGGTCCACCCACATTAGGGTGAGTGCTTTATTCACTCAATTGAAATATTGATCTTATTCAAGATACACTCAGAACAATGTTTAACCATGTAACCAAGACCCCTTGGCTCTGTCAAGGGGAAACGAAATCAACCATCACACTCAGCTTGTCTTTCTTTGTAATGGGCATAATACTGGCCACCGGGAGACAACACTGATGCAAACTGAAAAAGCACAAATGGCTAACATGGGTTTGAGTTCTGACCCTCTCACTTATCGGTTGTGTGACTTTGAACTAGTCACTTGACTTTGTGATAGAGCTTTTTAATTTCAAGAAAGAAAGGAAAAGTGAAGTGAAAGTCACTCAGTCGTGTCCGACTCTTTGCAACCCCATGGGTTATACAGTCCATGGAATTCTCCAGGCCAGAATACTGCAGTAGGTGGCCTTTCCCTTTTCTAGGGGATCTTCCTAACCCAAAGAAAGGAAGAAAGGAAGGCAAAGAAGGGGAGGGAGAAAAGAAAACAGAGGTAGAGAAAAAGAGAGAGAGAGAGAAAAGGAGAAGAGAATAATCTTATCTGCCTCACCTATTAGTTAAGCTTTCACGTAAGGTTAGTTCAGTGCCTCTCAACAATGGCCACACAATGGAATTACTTGGGGAGGGTGTTTTAATGCTGCTCGGGCACATTAAATCAGGAGATGGGACCCATGCATCAGTAATCAGTAAAGCTTCCTGGTGATTCTAATGTGCAGTCAGGGTTGAGAACCGCTAGATTAAATCTGTGAAACATTTCCCCAAATGTTGGGAATTATCATTATCACCCTAGGCTTATGGCAGCCCTTCATGTAGTAAGAAGAAATCTCCCGTTTTGAGACTTTACACATATATACCAGTGCCCCACGTTGTTCAAATTAGAGCCATAAGGATAAAAGTGAGGTTTAAGGTATTAAGTACACTTGATCTTAGCCAAAAGGCCGAGAAGCAATCCTAAAGGAAATCAGTCCTTAGGTGTTCACTGGAAGACTGATGTTGAAGCTGAAACTCCAATATTTTGGCCACCTGATGCAAAGAGCTGACTCATTTGAGAAGACCCTGATGTTGGGAAAGATTGAAGGCAGGAGGAGAAGGGGATGACAGAGGATGAGATGGTTAGATGGCATCACAGACTCAATGGACATGAGTTTGAGTAAACTCCGGGAGTTGGTGACGGACAGGGAGGCCTGGCATGCTGCGGCTCATGGGGCCACAAAGAGTCAGACACGACTGAGCGACTGAACTGAACTGATACCTTATTTTATTCTGCTCTGTTTTATTGCACTTCACGGATATTGAATATTTTTAAAATTGAAAGTTTAATGCAACCCTCCATCAAACAAGGCTGCCGAATCATTTTCCCAACAGCATTCGCTCACTTCATGTCTTTGTGTCACATCTTGGTAATTCTCATGATATTTCAAGATTTTTCATTATTATTATATTTGTGATGATGACCTGTGATCAGTGATCTTTGATGTTACTAGTACAACTCACTGAAGGCTCAGATAATATTAGGCTTTTTTAGCAATAAAATATATTTTAATTAGGGTATGCACATTATTTTTTTAAGCATAATGCTATTATTGCTCACTTAATAGACTACTGCTGCTGCTGCTGCTAAGTCACTTCAGTCATGTCCGACTCTGTGACCCCATAGACGGCAGCCCACCAGGCTCCCCTGTCCCTGGGATTCTCCAGGCAAGAACATTGGAGTGGGTTGCCATTTCCTTCTCCAGGGCATGAAAGTGAAAAGTGAAAGTGAAGTCGCTCAGTCGTGTCCGACTCCTAGCGACCCCATGGACTGCAGCCTACCAGGCTCCTCCGTCCATGGGATTTTCCAGGCAAGAGTACTGGAGTGGGTTGCCATTGCCTTCTTCGATAGACTATAGGATAATATAAACATAACTTTTTATGCACTGAGAAACCAAAAGTTTGTATGACTCATTTATAGTAATATTCACTTTATTGCAGTAGCTTGGAACTGAACCTGCATATCTCTGAGGCATGCCTCTGTCAGGCCAGCACCCCATACCATCCCCCAGAATGAAAGCAATGGAAATTTGGATCTTGGAGAAAGTTGCAAGGCAAACTTTACAAGAGGAAGAGGTCCAAGAAGCCTCACTTTAGGAGGTGGAGATAATAAGAGACCCTTCCATGTCCCCCTCACTCTCAAAAGATGACTTTTTCTTCTGTCCAGAATATTCAAATCTGGGGAGACAGGAAGTATATTAGTTGCTGCCCAGGGCTGGACGTATGGGCTGGGTTAGAAGATGGTAATAGCTAAAGGTTACCGTTTCTTTTTGAGGTGATGGAAATGTTCTTAAAGGGACTGTGGTGAGGATTTTTACACATGAGTGAATACACTAAAACCACTGAATGGTTGAGTTCTGTAGTGTGTGACTTATATCTAGCTCAGCTGGTAAAGAATCTGCCTGCAATGCAGAAGACCTGGGTTCGATCCATGGGTCGGGAAGACCCCCTAGAGAAGGGAATGGTTACCCACTCCAGTATTCTGGCCTGGAGAATTCCATGGACTATACAGTCCATGGGATTGCGAAGAGTCAGACACGATTGAGCAGCTTTCACTATCACTTATATCTCAAGCTGTTTCTTTTTTTAAAGATGAACTTTTTTCATATTAGTAGAGAATACAGAGGGGTGCTTCCCAGGTGGCTTGGGCTTCCCATGTGGCTCAGCAGTAAAGAATCTGCCTGCAATGCAGGAGACACTGCTTTGATCCCTGGGTCAGGAAATTCCCAGAGAAGGAAATGGCAATCCACTCCAATATTATTGCCTAGGAAATCCCATGGACAGAGGAGCCTGGCAGGTTACAGTCCATGGGGTCACAAAAGAGTTGGAAACGACTTCATGACTAAGCAGCAACAGAAATGGAGAATATATAAGCATCAGATGGAAATGCTGCTTGACGTTAAATCATGTGTTCAGTTGATTATTGCTTACTGACCTCAGAACATAAGCTTCGTGAGGACAGAAGCTTTGTTTCACTCACCAGTGGTTCTCCAGAGTCCTAAACAGAGCCTGGCACACAGCAGATGCTTGGAAAAGATTTGATGAATGAATGAAAGAATAAACATCTTGACCAAGCCTACCAGTCTCTGAAGGAAATCTTCTCCTTGTTCTAACGAAATGTGTCCTTCCTCCTTTCAAAGGTCTCTGGGGTGACACTGTCTTCCATAAGAGTAACTGGAGGAGGTTTCCCCAATAACCTGTGCCATTGGCATCATGCAGAACCCTGATTCCCAGGAGGCCCCAGATCCAACCATCACACCAGGATGCTCCTCCTCCATTTGACATTATCCCTTTTAAACCAGCTAAGTCAGTACCAATTAACACTCATGAATCTAATGTTCATGAAATTGGACAAGCAGACCCAAAAGTTCACACTCCAGAACAAATTACTGGAAATCAGAGTGAAATACCTCTTCTGGCTTAGTAGCCTGCTAAGATGTAAAGGGCCTTTCCAGTGGGAATTGCAAAGCAGGTACAGTTCAAGGTCACCTTGCATGCAGATTGCTGCCTTACCGTCATCCGAGGCTTGAGAAATGAAAGGTCTTGTAATAGAAGCCCTTTCAGTCTCGTTGGAACTGGAGCATAGTGAATCAATCACAGCACCCTTTCTGGCTGGTAATTCCTGGTGCCTGTCTGTACAGATATGTCCTCTCATCCAACCTTGAGATTTGAGGAAGAATGGAATCTTCCATCTGATGAGTGAGAACATGAAGGCAAAGGGGATCAGCTTATGACTCATTTATGGACCCAGAATCAGTAAAGGAGTCCTGCAGTAAAATACCCAAGCCTGTGAATTTTGAACTCATCCCCAAGTTTGAGTACTAACTTTGCCGATCTCTCTCTGACCTTAGGCTGTCTATTGATTTCTAAGCCTCAGTTCTCTCATCTGCAAATTAAGTAGCAACTACAAATTGACTTCCCAGTGCTAAATAAGATAACACATATAAAACATTTATCACAGAGCCCAGCAAAAAGTATATTCTCAATAAATGTTAGCTTAAAAAGAAACCATGCAGGCTCTTTCTATTCTATGTTTTGTGAAAAACTTCAATATACCATGTTCTGATCAATAATCATCCCAAGCCTTCACTTCCCTAATTCCTCCTGAATGAACCTCAGCTCAGATAATAATATGGGCATTAAATCCATGATGCATACAAACCTTCATCTGACATTTTCTGAAGGGTGAATAGATGGATGGATGACTGAGAATCAGTCATTGAATTACTGTATGAATGGGGAGGCAAATGGATGAGGAAAAACTGAGGAATTAATGAATATACAACCTCTTTGTACCATATAAAGGCCCTTACTTGGACTATATTTCAGGTCTGCTCAATTATCACATTCCCAATAAATTCCATGATATTTTTATGTTATATATATGACTTTTATATTTTTATTGCCTGTCTCCTCCTACTAGAATGTAATCTCCAAGAAGGCAGGGATTTTTGCCTATTTTGTTTACTTTGGTGCCTTCAGCACCAAGCATAGTGTCTAACAAATAGGAAAACCTAACCCTGGATTTGGAGAAGGACATGGCAACCCACTCCAGGATTCTTGCCTAGAGAATCCCATGGACAGAGGAGCCTGGTGGGCTACAGTCCATGAGGTCATGAAGAGTCAGACATGACTGAAGTGACTTAGCACGCATGCACGCAACCCTGGGTAAATATTTGTTAAAGGTACAATGTACCTTGATGCTCTCAGCCAACCAATGTGGAAGGTACAATTTTTGTTCTTGTGTGACTAATGAAAACACTGAAGCCCAAAAATGTAATTTGTCCAAGGACATACAGTTAATTAGTGACAGAGCACAGATTCTTACTAAACCTAAAGAGCACTCTTGACTTTTGTCAAAAAGGAACAACAGACCCAAATGGAATCACTTGTGCTAAGCTCACATCACCAAACCAGGTCTTCATACCTAATCTAATTACTCTTTCAACCTCTTCCAGGAATGTAGTCTTAGCCAGTCAATTTGGAACTTTCTGGATAGCTTCAATGAGGTAATCTGCCACACAGAGCCTTCCCATCCCCCGCAGAAAGATGAGGTTAATCAGCCCACTCCTTGTCCCTTCCTGTTTCTGCCCATAAAAGCCTTCCATTCTGTATACCTCCTCAGAGCGCCTTTCTACTTGCTGGATGGGATGCTGCTCAGTTCATGAATTGTTCAATAAAGCCAATTAGACCTTCAGGATTTACTCGGTTGAATTTTTCTTTAACACTATCTAGCAGTATTACCGCATTTTAGAATGAATGAATGCAGGTCAACTCTTCTAAAGAGTTTCCTGGCTTCAGCTGAATTTCTGATAACAGAACGCAGCTGGTCCCTAAGCAATCTTTTTCCTTCCCAGGTGGAACCATGATTGAATGAGGATTGCAGGGCCCTGGCAGAGAAGACAAGGGGCATATCCCCCAACCTAGCACTCCTAGAGGCAGGCCAGACTCAGAGGAATGTGCTCAGGGAGTGCTGGACTCAAGTCTCTTTGTTTCAGCTTACAAACTTCAATTGGTTGCTAAGAGACTGTACAAAGGGAGGCCCATTAGAAGCCCTCAGAACCCACACACAGTTACATAATACCAGACCCTTCCTTTATAGAAATGCAAATAATACACGTCCAAGACCAGCCGGCAATCTGTGCTGCCTGTGATAAGGGGATTTCTGTTTGGGGCCCCAAAGAAACCCCCTCTCAAGGGGGATGGGCTGTGGAGGAACCAAAGGATCCGGGAGGAGTGCCACTTCCAAAAGGACTTAAATATTAATTAACATGAGATCCAATCCCTACTCCACAATAACCGGATTTTATACAATCGGTATGCCCATTAATTAATTCAATGATCCTATTGTGCTATTTCTAGCATTTTTTTTCTGGAATTTCCAATCAACAAGCAGGGAAAGTCATTTTATGACCCCAAATGTTGCAAAAATGACATTTTCTCATCAAGTATAAGTACTTCTCGCTCTTGAAACTGTTTCCTGATCCGTACTTATCAAATCTAATTCAAACAAGGGGTAACAAAGAATAACCAGGTAGTCTCTGTGTGCGCTTGTGTACCCAAAGTTAGCTTTACTTGGGATCTCCTGATATGGAGATGAATATGATCCCTGGTCAGCATAGGAAGGCAGGTTTTGTGATTCATTGTTTTCAATAACAAGAAATACGTAGCCAGGATAACTCACCCACAACTCCCTAACCCACGGCAATTACAGTGCCTTACATTCAATACACTTTATTCCACACACATTCGCAGAGCATCTCAGCTCAGTTCAGTTCAGTTCAGTTGCTCAGTCATGTCTGACTCTTTGCAACCGCATGAATCGCAGCACGCCAGGCATCCCTGTCCATCACCAACTCCCGGAGTTCACTCAAACTCATGTCCTACGTTCCGAACACATAGTTTAGTTTTCAAGGGGATGAGGATACCACAGTGAACCAGAGAGACAGCAGCCCCATCCTCTTGGAGTTTACATTGTAATAGGGGAGAGAGCCTGGAAAATCCCATGGATGGAGGAGCCTGGTGGGCTGCAGTCTGTGGGGTCGCTAAGAGCCGGAAACAACTGAGCGAATTCACTTTCACTTTTCACCTTCGCGCATTGGAGAAGGAAATGGCAACCCACTCCAGTGCTCTTGCCTGGAGAATCCCAGGGACAGGGGAGCCTGGTGGGCTGCCATCGATGGGGTCGCACAGAGTCGGACACGACTGAGGCAGCAGCAGGGCAGAGAGGTAACACATATGTAAATAAAGAGTATCTGTTATTGACAAGTACTATGGACAGCAAGGGGATCAAACCAGTCAATCCTAAAGTGAATCAACCCTGAATGCTCTTTGGAAGGACTGATCAAAAGCTGAAGCTCTAGTACTTTGTCTACCTCACGTGAAGAGTGAATTCATTGGAAAAGACCCTGACACTGGGAAAGAATGAAGGCAAAAGGAGAAGGGGGCAGCAGAGGATGAGGTGGTTAGATACCATCACAGACTCAATGGACATGAATTTCAGCCAATTCCAGGAGATAGTGAAGGACAAGGGAGCCTGGCATGCTGCCATCCATGGGGTTGCTAAGAGTCAGACACGACTTAGCGATTGAACAACAGTGAAGATTTTAAAGCACAGTGATACAGTAGAGAAGGCGTAAGTAAGGAGAAGGGTAACCACACAACTTCACTAAACCAGGACTATTGTCCTGGCTTAATTGTTATAGAGCCCCTTTCACTAGTCGAATAAGTCCTCTAGATTTGACCATAAATTATATGATCACCTTATTAGTGATCCTTCAGTGATAAGCTACATTAGACAAGGTAGTCAGGGAAAGCCTCTCTGAGGAGGTGACAATTCTGCTGCGACCTGAAGAATGAAAATAAGTCATCCTCGAAAGGGCATCCTGGGCTGAAAGAACCAGAAATACGAAGTCTGAAGGGAGGAATGAGTCTGACTTTCTGGAGGAACAGAGAGGACAGCGCAGCAGAACCATGATGAGCAGAAGGGAGGGTGCAAGCTGAGACTGGAGAGATGAGCAGGGGTCTGATCACGGGGAGCCATGAACAGCTGTGCCCAGATCTTTAATTCTAAGTAATATGGGGGCCCGTTGGTAGTTTTAAGCAGAGGGGAGAAGTGAGTCGAAATTTTAAAAGACGATTCTGACTGGCACAAGGAGAATGGATTTTGAAAGACCGTGGGTCATCACAGAGTGCCAGGCTGGGTTGCCTGTGTTACATAGCAGGTTCCACCAGCTACCTGCTTTACACATGGTGGGGTATAAGATGTCAATGCTGCTTGTTCAGTTTTTCTCACCCTCTCCTTCCCCCACTGTGGGGTGGGAGGGAGACATAAGAGGGAGGGGATAGGTATGGCTAATTTACCTTGTTGTACAGCAGAAACCAATGCAATATTGCAAAAATAAAAATAAATTAATTAAAAATAAACAAATAAAAGACCACGGGTCAAATAGAAGGATTACTTAGGATGGCACTGCCACAGCCAAGGTGATGGAAGTTGGAAGCCTGTAAGAAGATAGAGGTGGTAGAGTTGAAGAAAGAGGAATGGACTCAGGAGTGTTTTTGAGGGAGACCTCACTGGACTTACCAATGGGTTAAAATGCACAGTGCATCAGAGAACGGGAATAATCCTGTTTTGATGGGAATGACCTTGGGACTAGGATGCAGTGGGGCCCAAGAGTTGAGTGGAGATGAGACTCCATGGACAGACTAAGCACTAAGCTAGTGGGGCGATGCCAAAGGATGCTCAAACTACTGCACAATTGCACTCATCTCACACGCCAGGAAAGTAATGCTCAAAATTCTCCAAGCTAGGCCTCAGCAATACGTGAACCGTGAACTTCCAGATGTTCAAGCTGGTTTTAGAAAAGGCAGAGGAACCAGAGATCAAATTGCCAACATCCGCTGGATCATGGAAAAAGCAAGAGAGTTCCAGAAAAACATCTATTTCTGCTTTATTGACTATGCCAAAGCCTTTGACTGTGTGGATCACAATCAACTGTGGAAAATTCTTCAAGAGCTGGGAATACCAGACCACCTGACCTGCCTCTTGAGAAATCTGTATGCAGGTCAGGAAGCAAAAGTTGGAACTGGACATGGAACAACAGACTGGTTCCAAATAGGAAAAGGAGTACGTCAAGGCTGTATATTGTCACCCTGCTTATTTAACTTAGTACATCATGAGAAATGCTGGGCTGAAAGAAACACAAGCTGGAATCAAGATTGCCGGGAGAAATATCAATAACCTCAGATATGCAGATGACACCACCCTTATGGAAGAAAGTGAAGAGGAACTCAAAAGCCTCTTGATGAAAGTGAAAGTGGAGAGTGAAAAAGTTGGCCTAAAGCTCAATATTCAGAAAACGAAGATCATGGCATCCGGTCCCATCACTTCATGGGAAATAGATGGGGAAACTGTGGAAACAGTGTCAGACTTTATTTTCTGGGGCTCCAAAATCACTGCAGATGGTGACTGCAGCCATGAAATGAAAAGATGCTTACTGCTTGGAAGAAAAGTTATGACCAACCTAGATAGTATATTCAAAAGCAGAGACATTACTTTGCCAACTAAGGTCCGTCTAGTCAAGGCTATGGTTTTTCCTGTGGTCAAGTATGGATGTGAGATTTGGACTGTGAAGAAGGCTGAGTGCTGAAGAATTGATGCCTTTGAACTGTGGTGTTGGAGAAGACTCTTGAGAGTCCCTTGGACTGCAAGGAGATCCAACCAGTCCATTCTGAAGGAGATCAGCCCTGGGATTTCTTTGGAAAGAATGATGCTAAAGCTGAAACTCCAGTACTTTGGCCACCTCATGCGAAGAGTTGACTCATTGGAAAAGACTCTGATGCTGGGAGGGATTGGGGGCAGGAGGAAAAGGGGACGAGAGAGGGTGAGGTGGCTGGATGGCATCACTGACTCGATGGACATGAATCTGAGTGAACTCCGGGAGTTGGTGATGGACTGGGAGGCCTGGCGTGCTGCGATTCATAGGGTCACAAAAAGTCGGACACGACTGAGCGACTGAACTGAACTGAGTGGGGCGATCTAAGGAGGGACCCCCATGGTCCAGGCACTGTCATGATTGCTGCACATCTGAATCTTGCCAAGCCTCACAACGGCCCCATAAGGGTAATATTATGAATGGGAGCAGGATTCGCTGCCCCCAAATATGTCTCTTTAGCATAAAGATTACGTTAAGCTGATTATTTTTAAGAAACAGCAGATGCAGGAAAAGTTCTGAAAACAGAGTAGAAATTATCCTTTTGTAAGAGACATTATATTTATGGGGAAATATTCATCTGCAAGGGTGTCTGTCTCTCAGTACCAGGAAGAGCAGGATGGTTCTAAATCACAGGAAACTCTTATCTGTGGAGAAGGCTTGACCTAAATCTGTGTATCAACCACAGCCTTGTTTACGATGCTCTGCCTGATAACCTCCTGTAACTGACACCCCAATATCTTTCGTCTTTAGCTGGATGCGGAACTAACGGTAATGGCTTCAGCCGTCTGGGGCGTTACTCAGTTTTCCTGGGCATCTCGCGTGTATGCAGAAGGTATGCACGTGTACTTAGCCACTCGGTCATGTCTGACTCTGCGACCCTATGAACCGTACCCTGCCAGGATCCTCTGTTCATGGGATTCTCCAGGCAAGAAAACTGGAGTGGGTAGCCATTCCCTTCTCCAGGGAGTCTTCCCGACCCAGAGATTAAAGCTAGGTCTCCTGCATTGCAGTTGGATTCTTCACCAGCTTAGCCACTAGAAGGTGTTGATTTTATTAAACTTCTGTTTGTTTTTCTCCTGCTAATCTATCTTTAATTATGGGGTTGGAGAAGGCAATGATAACCCACTCCAGTATTCTCGCCTGGAGAATCCCATGGACAGAGGAGGCTAGCAGGCTATAGTCTATGGGGTCGTAAAGAGTAGGACACGGCTGAGTGACTGTCACTCTCTGACTGAGGGGGTCTCAGCCAAGAACCTAGAAGGGTATAAAGAAAATTACTTTTCCACCCCTACAACACAGATGAAGGGAAACATCCTCAGAGATGATACATGATTTGCACAAGTGACTAAGCTGTGCTTCAAAGAGGTGCACTAGAATTCGTGTAACATCACACCCTACAGGAAATCCGGCAGAATTTCACATACACAAACAGAGACTGATCCCCATTTTGCCAGATCTAGGATTTTTATTTGAAGTAATCTTTAGATAATAAAAATTGGATTGAATTGGTTGGAACTTATCCTAGGGAAATGTTCCAAGGTAATACTTTGGAGGGAGGTGAGGAGGGGGAAATATCCAGGGCAAGGCTGTAGCTTCTTTTCAGACTCTAAAGAATAAGGAACAGAGTCCAAAGTCTTGAAGAAGCAATTGAAAGAACCTCCCAAGATAAGTTAAAAAAAAAATCCCATAGAGTAAGTTTTAAACATTTCCTTGGCTTTATTCAATGATTCCTGAGTTACGCAGCATCTAACACCTAGAAACGAGCTCTAAGAAGCTATGCAGAATGAAAGACTTTTAAAGGCAGAAGGAAACAGAACAAGGAGATTATGCTAGACGATCTAGGGTTGGTCATGGCAAGGTCACTTTCCTTCAGGGGCTGGTGGGGGTCTGTCAGCAGGTGACCTCAGTGGTGCTGAGCAGGTGCCTCCTGACTGTCAAGATTCCATTTCTGAGAGGGCTGAAACAGTGGTTAAATTGAGTCTCAGTTTGGTGATGTGGGGCTTAGCATAAGCGACTACATTTGGGGTTTGTGTTTTGTTTTTAACGACAGTACAGTCCAGGAAAAAGTCTTAGAATGAAGGATTCAACTGCCAGGATAAATAGAGAGTTGTTTTTTTTCCCAGGAATCTCCAATTCTCGACGTGAGCCAAAGTTATTCCTTTTGAAATCCCAAGCCCCAGTAAGATTCCCCCAGCTCTGAAGTAGACAGAACACTGATGTCAGAGGAGATTTCCAGAGGCCCATTGCACAGACCAATGCATGTTTGAGAGTCCCAGCATCCTGGAAGTCTGCTTTGTCCAGATGGGACTGTCTGTTGCAAATCCCACTGTTAGTCTCACCTTGGGAGGGTCTGGCTTTAATCCAAACTGGTCCTGACCAGTCTTGCCTTTGGTGACAGTATCATCATTCCTCCCAAGGGCTACATTTCCCCCACCATCTGGCAGGGAATTATTTTGCTGAAATACAGTGAAGGCTGGGCTCAGGGAGGAGAGGAGAGAATCCACCATGGTCTCAGGAAACAAGAGGAGGTTGAACACTTAGTTTCAAACAAATCCTATTAGCAATAACATGGATCCATGGAAAGATTCTGCTCAACAACTCTGAGGATAGACAGGAATGTGACAGTATAAATATGCTGAACTTGTCAGGTTAAATGCTAAAAAGTCAGTTCATTTTCAATTTTCTAGATGCAGAATCTGTGCCACTATTTTTACTGCTTTTAGCCTTAGTGAGAGAGTGATGCCAGCCCAGGGGCTGTCAAAGCCCTCACAGAGCAGGATTATTTGATTTTTGGTTCATTTTAATGAAAACATAGCTGTGGCCTCAGAATGGGAGATTCTACCTCCCAGGACGCATTTTGGAAATGTGTGGAAGCTTTGACGTGAAAGTCACTTAGTCATGTCCGACTCTTTGTGACCCCATGGACTATACAGTCCATGGAATTCTCCAGGCCAGAATACTGGAGTGGGTAGCTATTCCCTTCTCCAGGGGATCTTCCCAACCCAGGGATCGGACCCAGGTCTTCCTCATTGTAGGCGGCTTCTTTACCAGCTGAGCCACCAGGGAAGCCCAAGAATACTGGAGTGGGTAATCTATCCATCTCCAGGGGATCTTCCAGATGCAGGATTCAAGCTGGGGTCTCCTGCATTGCAGGTGGATTCTTTACCAGCTGAGCCACCAGTGGAAGCTTTGAGCTGCCCTAATTGTGGGGGTGGGGCACCATGGGTATTGACAGGGTGGAGTCCATGCCACAGAGAGGGGCACTTCAGGCCCTACAGAATTGCCCCACATCCCAGGCGACTTTGTAATGTCCCTCTGGACACTCAGTCGCTGAAAAACTTATTTATAAAGTCTGCTTTCCCTAGAAACACAAAGTTATTTTTTCACAGTCTTAATTTACACTGAAATGTCCACAGACTAAATTGCAAGTCTTGCTTTCTTTTATTCAGAACTTTACCAGGAATTTTTTCACTATTTCAGGAACCCCCATGACTGGTGGCAAAGCCATTCAAAGTAGGAGAGTCCCCAGTAACACACATCTGTATCAGCAGGCTTCTGTCAGCATGCCATTCATGATGATTTTAGATAGAGATGGAAGAATCTGTCTTCATCATCTCTTCTATCATCACAACCACGCAGTTACATATTAAAATACAAATTATTTTATACAAACTACTTTCTCTTACTCTCCTGTATAATATAGGTAGGACATTCTATTAACTTTTATGAAATTATGTGTGAGTTATATAACCTATGAATTTCATTTCAGGATAGTTAAGGGGATGTCACAAAATATTAGTTATAAAAAAGGGGCATTGGATCTGACAGGGTAGAGAACCATAGAAACACAATGAAATAACATTATCAAAGAAAAGTTTGAAGACGAAGAAAATCACCCTGGTCGGTGATTCTCAGCCATTCCTTCCCAGTCCTCTTCCTCACACTTGTTCCCTTTTGAAGAGTTGCAATTACAGTTCACATAACTATACAGCCCAAGTTACAGTTATACTTGCAATTACAATTTGGCTATTCGCAGCCACCCTTTGAGGAAATCCATATGATGGATCTGAAATCTGAGGCTCAGAGAATTTCTGCATATTTACAACATTTATGAGCACCTGAGCCAAGTTTTCACTCCAACTTTGACTTCAGAATGGGCTGCTCCCAAACCAAAGTCTATTTTCATGATAAATGTTAGCGTTTGCTGGCGCCATTTGTGGCTCAGATGGTAAAGAATCTGCCTGCAATACAGGAGAACTGGGCTCGATCTCTGGGTTGGGAAGATCCCCCGGAGGAGGAGAATGGCAACGCACTCCAGTACTCTTGCCTGGAGAATCCCAGGGACAGAGGAGCCTGGTGGGCTACAGTCCACGGGGTCGCAAAGAGTCAGACACTACTGAGCAATTTACACTTTCAATTTTGCTGGTGCAAATGATTCTTGGATACAAGTAGTAGAGGCCAAGGGTGCAGGAGAAGAAGACTGGAAGGAGATGAAAAGAAAGAGACGATGGAGGGTTAGAAAGTGGAGGAAGAAAAGGTGGTGGGGAGGCTGATGGCTAAGGCAGGTGGAAATGGTATGGACAGAAGGGAAGAGAGAGAGCAAGAGGAAGATACAGAAGTATTCATCCAGTGAGTTGTTTTATCCACAAGAAGGAAAACAAGATTTAATTGACAGATTTACAAGCCAAGATAAAATAAAAATGAAGGGTGGGAAATCAAACGAGGCCAGCAGCCCAAGCGTCTATAATCCCAACCCGCAGCAGCACCGACAGGCATCGGGCGTGTTCATTCAGGACAGGATCTGGGTCTGTTTTCAGCACCAGCCTCTGGTGGTGTCTGGGCCTCATCAGCTGGTACTCCCGGCGTCTGCGTGGGGTCCACGCTGAGCCTCAGAACTTGAGGGTGAAGCTGAGACCTGCAGCTGAGGCCCCCTGCTTTGTGGTGGCTGTCACCCAGCCATGTGCAGCCCCGGCCTTCCTCAGGGGGCTTCAGGCTGGTGCCAACCTTCACTCTGCTGCTTGCGGTTGGCAGGCCATACGGGAACATCAGGGAGCCAGTGGGATGGGGTGGGAGCATCTCATGGAAATACTCGGCTTGAAGCAATCTTCTGAGTTGACCCTGCACCCTGGGAAGCAGGTCACAGGTGGAAGCCCGAGTCAGAGCGGAGGATGTCACAGGGGTGCTTGGTGGAGGTCATCTTCTGGACTTCAAGGAGGTCTTTTTGCAGCCAGCCTCCATTTTCTCACTGGAGATCTTCAGTTCCATAAATATCTAATTGATCTGATCAATTTCCACCTTCCCAGGTAACTGGCTTCTGAGTCAGCATCACCCCCCAAGATGCAACCCACCAGCTACATGTCCACTGATGTCCTGTTCCTCAACACAAAACAGCTGTTCTGGGGTAGAGGACCACGGGGTCACGCCAACCACAGTGTGACCTTCAGTAAGGGTGTGGCCTGACTCCCACTTGGAGGATGACCACCTGGCTCAGCAGCAGTTTGGCCAGCTGTTCTGGATCCAATTTTTCCTGCAGAAGCTGGAAGGAGCATCAGGGTCTTCACCTCCTCAACAAAAAAGACTGCTTCACAGTCTCCATCAGGCTCTTGAGATCGTCCATGCAGGTCCATGCAGATCTTTACACTGTAGACCTGTCCATGTCCCCCTACAACCGTTCCTCTGATGGTGACGATGCTGGGGTGCTGGGCCTTGAGGATGATGGTGACTCTCCCCCAGGAGCATGATCAGAAGCCCTCTTCTCCGCTTGCAGCCCCTTCATAGCCACAATCCATCTGTTTCCTGTCCCTGCTCCCTGCTCCGCCCCTCAGTGCCTCCTTCCATCCTCCACGCTCTGACAGCACTGGAGGCACAGGGCTGCTGGGCAGCTCCTGTTTGAGCTCAGTGGGCTCCCAGGTTCGGCTTCACAGATCTCCTTAGACCCAGCACTGCTCTGAGAGGAGTCCTCGCCCACCAAACGCCTCCCTCCCCTTCTTCAGTGTCCCCAGAACTTGGTCAAATCATACTCTGGAACAACTGTTGGATGACTTCACTCTCCAGCTCTTCATCCTCATTCATTGCTTCAGCCAACCGTCCAGAGGGTTCTTGGAGCTGCTCCCTGCCTCCTGGCGGGCCCCCTGCTCAGTCTCCCCCACTCCCCTCCTTCTCCTTTCCTTCCCCACCCCCTCATCTTCCTTTGATGAACTTGGGCTGGAGTCCACTGACAAGGACTCAGCTGGTTTTCTTTCCAGTGTCCCTGATCTCCTGTGAGTCAGACAGCAGGTCTCTCTTCCACTTTCTGCTCATTTACTGGCTCCCCGCAGGATCCCAGAGTGTGCAGCTGTGTCCAGCGGCAACTTCATTTAATGCCATGCTCCTGTCTCAAGGTCCAGTAGTGGACGCGCAACTGCCCTCCAGCCTCATGCTGCCTGCGCTCTGCCCCCTCCTGCTGCTCCTTTCTAACTGCCCAAGGTGGCCCCTTCTCTCCTGAAACGTTCTCTTGCCATCTCCCACCTGCTTTGTCTTTCTCAGCGGACTTTATCTTGTTCTCAGATTTCTTTCACCCCGGCAAGCATCCCACCTTCTTCTGAATGGCTGTGATGCCTACCTTTCCCTTTTTGTCTTTCCTATGACGAGCTTTTTCTTTCCAATATATTCTCAGGGGATTTGATAGCCAAAGAATCGTGGTCCTGTCTTCTATCTTCCACAGAATCCTCTCTTCCAAAGTATCCCTCCCTTCTCTGATCGCTCTGGCCAAGAGTGGTCCCTCAGCTTCCCCTCCTCAAGGGAATCACATTTTGCACCTAAGTCATCAGAATTTGTTTAAGGATTTTATCTCTGCTTTCTCCTCTGGTTCTTTCCATGGTACCTTTGCCTGAAGGCTTTCATCTAAAGTTTTCACTTTCCAAGAGAACTTTGCAGCACCCATTTGAGTGAAATACCCTGTGCTGCCATCACTGGTCTCAGAACCTGAGACCAGAACCTGGTCACTTCCTGTGTTAGCACAGACTGATTTATTTACACCAATCCAAGTTGTTTATTTAAGCCATCTGCTGCCATAGCAAAGAAAGAGAAGATCAGATTCTGGTAGGAAGGGAAAGAGATGGGGAAAGAGGAGATGCAGAGGAGAGGAGCTGGAGGGGAGGAGGAAGAGGAAGGAGAGGTGGGGGTGGGAAGATGCAGGAGCTAGTGGAAGACCCTGCAGTAGCATTGAGCTCTGCTATCTGTGACCACAGGCCAGTCACTTCTCTCTGTGTCTGCTTTTCCGTTTACAGGTCTGTCTTGTAATTGCACAAGGTTGCAGAAAGGCCAACCAGCACCACAGATGAGAGAACGCTGGAAAAGTTTAAAGGTCTGACACTGAAGTGGAAAGGGCCATGCTCTAGCTTTCTGTGGGGGCCTCCCTGCTGGATCCTTGGTGCCCCAAGTGGGTATGTTTGTGAGGATCCTATGTGTGCCTTCTCTCACAGCCCCACCCACACAGAGGAACCAGCTGAAATCCAGCCATCAGCAAGCAGCTCATATGCCAAGATTTCCCCCAGTCTATGCCATTCCCATGCTAAGAGGATAGTCTTGGCCCGACCAGAGGGATATGTGAAGCATTTGTCACTGAGGTCCATTGAATTTTATTAGCAATTTTCTCCTTTGTTAGCAATTTCACATTGCATATTAGCATTTGTTTTCATATCATATTAGTATTCATCACAAAAGGCTAATCCTATTAGCACTTTTTACATTGTGTTAGAGAAAACAAATAATCGTTTGGTACCAATGCGTCACTGCAACAAGAATGGCCTTGTTCACCTGCTATTTACTGCAGATCTGCCCCACCTCTCTGCAGAATTACCTACAGAGAAAGCTCACAAATTTAGATTCTATGAGCCACGTGAACTGTTTCAGAATTGGGATTTGCACTTCCACAAATTCCCACCCAATCGTTCATGCGTTCAGTTAATATTTATTGAGCTTATACGTGTATCAGGTATTATGCTAAATACTGGAGATGGAATGGCTAGTAAGACTCTTTGGACAAAAGACAACCAAATATTTTCTTCAGGTTACAGTAACATAGAAACAAATTGCAAAGATATATTTAAGCAGACTTTTTAAGAGCATCTTGTGCCTGGCTGAACCTATTAGAAATAATCCTGTATTTTCATTATATTTCATAGTTCAACATTGTCTTGATTTGTTTCTGAAAAAGTAAGGTGTTTTGAGCATTCTGGGCTTTACAAATGTAAAAATTTGTAGCATATACACAAAATTTAAATAGATTTTATTTCTCTAAAAAATGAATCTACTTTCTTATATTTTCATTTTTTCTTAAAGAAAAATTGACCACGCCTCACTCATCAGGTCCAGATACTGAAATTCTTGCAATTTCTGGTAAATGGCTCATTTACCAGGGGAATGGCTATTGGAACCCTAACAAGGGTATGTCACCTGCAGGTCCCAGAGGCCATGCAGATGACATGTAAATATGGGGGAAGAGACTTTGCCAACTGCAAAACTTGCTACACATGTGTAGAGCTATGATTACAAATCAAGTTGATGTGTGTGCTAGGGGAAAACATGATGAAGACCAAGAGTTAAGAGTTTTTAGAAATACTCTTAATTTAAGTATCTAAGAAATCCTCTTTTGCAGAAGAAATCTTTAGCTGCTGGGTGAGGTCTATGAACTCCATCTCAGAAAATTTAGGTTTTTAGATATATAAAGTAAATTACATAGTAATTCAAAAGAAACATTATATTGCACTATAATCACCGCAATATTTTTTTTAATTGTGATAAACCAATATATGAGGTTTTTTTAAAATTTTAAACATTTATTTTTAATTGGAGGATAATTGCTTCACAAGATTGTGTTGGTTACGTACATACATCTGGCATACATCAACATGAATCAGCCATAGGTATAAAAATGTCCCCTTCCTGTTGAGCCTCCCTCCCACCTGCTGCTTCATCCCATGATTCCAAGTAGTCACAAAATGCCAGGTTTGTGACTACCTAAAAATATTTAATGGAAAACTTAATCCAGTTAAATGACTAGATGCTCCAGTAATGACTGGTGCTCTTAAAGAGATTTGTAAAGAAATCAGTTATTACTTAAACGTGAAAGTGTTAGTTGCTCAGTCATGTTCAACTCTTTTAGACCCCATGGACTATAGCCTGCCAAGCAACCCCATCCATGGGATTCTCCAGGCAAGAATACTGGAGTGGGTTGCTATTTCCTTCTCCAGGGGATCTTCCCAACCCAGGGATCGAACTCGGATCTCCCACATTGCAGGCAAACTCTTGACCACTGAGCCAGATCAAAGAGAGGCCTGGTCCATAGAGGTGATGATGACAAGGATGACGATAATGATAACTGTACAACCTTTTGGGCCCCGGTTCTTCATCCCTCTCTGTATCCACATCCTTGCCATAAAACTTTGCAGTTCCTTTCACAAAAGGGAGGGGGTGTATTTCCTACCCTGACTTTGGGCTCAACCACATGCCTTGCTTTGGTAAATGGGATATTAGCAGACATGACACAAAGAAAGTGAAGTCTCTCAGTCATGTCCACTCTTCGCAACCCCACGGACTGTAGCCCACCAGGCTCTTCCGTCCATGGGATACCCCAGGCAAGAATACTGGAGTGGGTTGCCATTTCCTTCTCCAGGGGATCTTCCCAACCCAGGGATCGAACCCAGGTCTCCTGCATTGCAGGCAGACACTTTAACCTCTGAGCCACCAGGGAAGCACAGGAGGGATCTAAAATAAACTTGTGTGGTTGAGCAGACTCTTTTTGACGCTACCATCACCGTGAGCAGAGCTTTCCCTGGGTAGTGGCCTCCCTTTCAGCCCAAGCCCCAGAAAAAACACATGAGGGTCAGAGCCACCCTATGGAGTGAAATAGATACTTATAATCATGTGCCGTTAAGATTCTGTAGATGTTTGTTATGCAGCAGTAGCCAGCTAATACATGGTGGTGAGGGCAATGATGATAATAATAAACAAATCCAAAGGAATTTTCCTTCAGTTAACAAATAAATTAAAACGAATAAACAGGTTTGCTTCTATTTATAGAGTGGACGAGGGCCTGGGTTGTGAGATCTGACCTGATTCAAATCCAGGTTCTGCAAGTTACTATGTAATTGGAGCCTTCAGCCCCTGTGAATCTCAGTGTCCTCATCTGTAAAAGAAGAATCATATTTTTCTTACTGTGTAGTCATGCAGAATCAATCAGATGATGCCTAGTAAGAGCGTGGTACAGAGTAAGCGCACAACAAAACAAGAAGAAAGAGAGGGAAGGGAGGGAGGGAAGGAAGGCAGGGAGAGGGAAGGAGAGAGGAATAAGGAAGGAAAGTTCATGAAAACAGAAAGTTCACCTGGAAATGAGGGCAAAGATTCACAGTTCACATTTCACCTGCCTCCAAATTCTTTCCATCCAGCCTAGATACTGAGAAGGATGTTGCACCACCCTCCCTGGGCCTCCCAAGACAGACAGCATCTCCAGGAGTAGCTTGCCTGGTGTTTAATGCTCTCATAAGGCCTCTCTACCTTTTAAACCCGTTGCCACAGGAATACTGCTCCCATACTGGCAAAAGACTGGCAGAAAGAATGAGGAGGAGGGAAAAAAAATCTACCCTCATGTATTCTCACTGGGAAATTATCCCTAGCCTTTGATACATTAAAATGAAGAGCCAGTAAATGCCTGTTGTCATGGCAACATTTTTGCATGCCCCCCCCCCCATGATTGGTGGTGCAAGTTCACTTTCCTATGGGTGTTGCAGCCTAATTAACTGTTATTTTTGTCAGTGTGGAGGAAGAGCCCACACTTGGGGGGGGTTTGGCAGTGATTGCAACCCCTGCGGACCAAGTTAATTTTCATAGACTACAAAGAGAGAAATGGCTGAGTCCCAGTCATATTTATAGTCTCAGGAAAGTTGCCAATGTTTAAGTAAGAGTCAGAGAAAATATTCAAGCACCTCCAACTTCGCTCTTTGGCAATTTCAATTTCTCTAGCAGCCACAAAACTTATTTGGGTTGGAGAGGGGTTAATCGCAGCAGTTAACCCACATAAAGAATCAGACTTTTGTTCCTGGTTCCAACTGACTTGGCCCCCACTGCCCGCACCTTGCCTGCCCCACCAGGCCCTCGTACATTCATACGCCTGGCCTCACTAGAATGTCTAGCTTTGCACCATCATCCCATATAGGCTGGTACCACATAGTAACAGCATGCAAGCCAGACTAGCAGGGACATGTGAAAGCTGTTCGATCTATTTCTCTATCTCCACACCCAACTGTGTCCCAATTATGCTAGCCAACTTGGTGGAGCTGGTCAATTCCCCAGAGACCTCCAGGAAAGGAATTCCATGTTGCCACAAGTCTGAACATCAGAAAACTGTCTTATCTCAATTTAAACCAATTTGCTTTCAATTTAGATTCTTCGACGAGCTGGACTTGACCTGTTATAATGTGCACTGCTTAACTCATACTCTCTCTCTTGTTTTTTTTCCTGCTTCCTGCCATGTGTTTTTCAAAAACGGAAACACTCTTCAGGAAAGGGGAAAACAAATGTTGCACTGCTAAGAACACAAGTTCCATTCTTAGGAGAAGTAAGCGCTTCCTGAGGGTCTAGGGGCTTAGAGCTGATAATATAGCACATGCTTTGAGGGCTAAATAATGTAGAGGATATGGGTGGGAAGTGAAGTTAATCTGGGAAGAGGGGAGAAGTGGAAGAAACCTCGGATTGAACCCCTAGTGCAGTGAACCTAGTGCCCAACAGCTGTCTCAGGAGGTCTTGTTGCTGTTCAGTCTGAGTTGTGTCCAACTCTTCGTGACTCTGACCACTCTGCTCCTTTGCATACCCTTTCTTTTTGTTGGGAGACGTCTCCACTTTGTGGTAGAAGCTTAAAATTTTCTTTCCCAGGAGCTTTTGCATCAAGGACATAGGCATGTGGAATAAACTCCTCTAATCAGCCAAATCTGTGCAAGACTTTGAGGGGAAGCTGGTTGCCCCCAGAAATCTACTCTGGGAAGAAGGGCAGCAGGAATGCTCAGCTTCCAGAGGCAAGAAAGACAGAGATTCTTGCAATAGCATCACTTGCAGGGTGCCAACAGTTGGACCAGAATGTCTGGATGGGTAAGCCCCTTGCACAAGGCTGTAGTGCAGTTTCAGCTATGCTTCTGAATCTATGACTTCTAAGCCAGGTTCTCTAGAGATTTTGTGAGTGTGTGTGTGACAGATAGTCTTTAATAAAAAATCTCTGTGCATGTGTGTGTGTACATGTGAATACACACATGTGTTGGATTGGGGGTTCGAAGTAGAATGAGGCTGGTCCAAGGAATCTTTGAAACAGTCCCCAGTTCTTATCCAGGAGATCACATCTTGGATTATCTGACACCATAACCTACAGAGCCACCGTGATCTTGAACTAATAATTAAGTCAGAGTGGGTAATGTCTCACTTCTTGGAGATAAGACTTTTCTGGCATCCAGGGAACTGGAGTTTGGTCCTGAGTTTGAGAAGTAAGAAGTAACTGACAAATATCTGGCTCTTGATAACTGTTGAAAGTGTAATGTTATTATAAGCAGTGGCCCTTCACAAACATTTCACCTGTTTGGTTAGAGCTGTGTCTAAGTCAAGAGGGAACCTGTCTTTCCACCCAAGGCTCTGTCTGTGGTCACACCCTCATGAAGGGATCATCAGTTCTATGTGTGATCCCAGAACCCCGAGTTTCCTTTCCACAATTTAAGGTTTTCCACTCATAATTTCCCTTGTGGCCATTCAACCATCCATTTGACAGCTTAGTAATAACTGAGTGCCTACTGTATGCCTGGCACTGCACTGACCACACGAGAGAGAGATGTAAATCAAAGGTCTTCCTTGTTGAGAATATCTCAGTGCAGAGCAGTGTTTAGCAGAGAGGAATGCTCATTTTTTCCAAATAAGATCTTATGCAAAAGGCACTGAAAAGAGAAATAAAAGTGAGAAAGCTATAACTGAAGCCAGGAAGGGTCTGAGCTCAACCCACTACACTTCCTCCTGAATCTTACTTCCCAATTCATTCTAAAGGATCGTAAGGAATTCTCCCAGACCTCTAGGAACTTTTAGCACAAAAACTGAAGGGCACTGACCTACGTAGGATGCATATGGGAATCAGGGCTGGACTTTTAAAACATTTTTTTTCCTATGTGTTCTCTCTCTTGAGGAGTTGAGGGAAATCTTTCTGGTTCTTCTCCAGTTCTGTGTTTCCATTTCTGAGCAAACCTCTCTGTAAGCTCATTCTATCTTTCCCCCTTATCTTCATTCCCTCTGTCTCTCCTCAAATATCCACCTCCCCCATAACCTTCAGAACCCATAGGAGACTGGAGACGATGAGGCTTAACAAGTGTGGTGGGCATTTTTTGGTTTTGTCTGATCAGCGTTTCTTTCTTCTTCTGGGTACAACAACCCCATTGTCCTGAGAGGGGTCACACCTTCCTCCTGCTCTCAGACCACATCACTCAGGGGATGGTGACTTCATTCTTGGCTCCAGCTGGAAGTATGTGACTCAGGCTGGCCAATCAGAGCCCACCACATCCTTGATCCTTGGTGACTGGTTTATTGGAAGTAGGTGGCCTAATCAGAGCTTGGAGAAGCAAAAGTTTTTCTACTGAGCTTGAGGTGTGAGACTGCAAGCCTGATTGTCTCCAGAGCGTGATATAGAGGGAATATAGGTCTCAGACCAGCACACCTTCTTGGCCTCCATACGCACCTCATCCCACAGATGAGAGGCAGCTGGAAGGGGTCAGGGGACCAGAGTGTCCTGGTCTCAAGTACATCCTTCACCAGGGTTCCACTTGCTCAAGATCTGTGTGCTCATCCTTAAAAGGACACCCCTCCCCATCATTAGATCAGCATCGTTTAATAGTAAAGGGAGTGGTCTCCATTCCTGCTCCCACCAATCATGGGCTGCATGAGTCAGGGGCCAAGTCACTTGGCCTCTCAAAGCCTCAGTTTCCTCATCAGTAGATTAGGAATATTAGCACTTTTGTCATTGATTGTTGTGAGAATTTAAAGAAGTCATAGAAGTGTGTACTTTATCACAGTACTTGGTTTTTAGCAAATATTCTAAAATAATCACTATTAGCTCAAAAGGGAAAAAAAAAAAAAAACACAAGTAACTATCCAGGCTCTAGAAGACTTTGAATTTTCCATGGTCTCCCTCAGTAGGTAGGGGAATAGGCAGTCAGTTTATTCTATCCCTTAGAAAGAAAAGACTTTGGTGGGGGGGGTGGGGGGTGGCCATGAGGACTGGAATATAAAACTTCAAGGAATGGTTTAAGACTTAGTCTTCAAAGAGCTGCCACTCCTTGACAGGAGCCATTTTATGCTTGACTGTCAGCTGTGACAAGCGGGAAGTGGCCGATCTCTGCAGAGGGGCAGATAGTGTAGCTCTCACGGTGTCATGCTGGGTGTTGAAATGCTGCTCAAATCGATTCCCCCACTCTCTCTTCAGTCTTGTCTTGCATTTATTGCCCTCTGATTCTTATTGAGCAGCCAATGAGCCCCACCAGTCTCTGCTCCATTCTTATTGCCAGCCAGAGCAAAAAAAAGGAGGATTCTGTTCATGCCCATGGAATAACTCAAAACAATGGTGAGCTCGTGCCAGTGGCTGGCTCTCTGTTGTCACCATAGTTGTCTCCTTATCAGCCGTTATTATTAGCTTCTGTTGGAGACTCAAGCAGTGTCTGAAATCTCAGCCCCCTTCATTTCTCCTCTGCTTTGAAGGGAACAGCTATACGCAGCCCACCAGAGAGGCGATCTCTTCCTCTATCATTTTATGCCAGATTACAACAGAAGTTGCATGACTCCAAAGGACGTTTCTGACTTTAAAGTTCTTATGATCTATTTGTCCAATACACATGTTGAATTAGAAATTCAGTTGTCACTCCCAGATAATAATGCTCAGAATGGTGCTGCCTGCATGAATCATTATCTTTGGCCTGGAGTTGTTCTACTAATGAATATGCATGAGCCCAGAGAGGGGGACTGTGAGATTTGCACAACCTGTTTCCTGGAGGAGCCTCAGATGGTTCAGCTCAATGTTCTGAGCTGAAGCTCCCAGAGCCAAGCCCAGCGTCTGTCTCACCACCCACAGCTCGTTCAGACTTCTCAAAACACCTGCTCTCTGGTGATGGTGAGCGCCCGGTGACAGTGGGGAGCCCACATGGTCAGGAAAACGCTGCCGCTCATTCATTCGTGAGCCATGAACTTAGCGGAGGGTCAGAAGGCAGCAGAAGTGGAAGTGGGCTCAGAGTGTCCTTCAGAAATGCCAGCTGGAGAGTCAAGAGACCACGAGGGATGCCTGCTGGCTCTGCCCCTAGGAAGCAGAAATTAGAAACAGGAGTCTAAAGAGCGATTATCAATGACAGACAAATGCTGTCTGCTGGCTACAGCCATGATGAGAAAAAGGACGCTCTTCCCAAGTGAGCAGCTGAATGTCAAACAAAGGCGAGAGAGGGAGACGCATCGGTGAGAAACAGCTGCCCAGGAGTCCCGTAGCAGCTTGGCCACATCTGCATGGTGTCATGGTTTCAGGTCCTTTTCTCAAAATCTAGGCCTCAGTCTCTAAGACAGAGCTCATTTCCTGCCCCAGAAGAGGCAGTTCTTCAGAACACATCCTGCCATTTCTATGGATTTCTCATCCGATCAAATTTTCCTTATGCTGAAGCTCTCTGTCATATCCTCCAGCTTGGTTGGAAGGGATCATGTTTATGGATCAGTTTCTCTGTTCTAGGCACTGCCCCAGATAGAACTACTGTCATTTTTGAAATTGTGTATATCAGTGTCCTCTTTCCTCCATGAGAGCACCCACAGCCCTGGAAAGGAAGGCTTGGGATAGTTACGGCAGAAACACAAAAAGAAAGGAGCAGTGTCCAGCGTTTGACTCCCTAAAGAGGCTCTCATTGCTCATCATGAGCCAATAGTCTCTCTTTCCAATATGGAGAAAGACTGACAGATTGATTTATTAAAGGAATTGACCCATGTGATGACAGAGGCTAAGAAGTCCCATAGTCTGCTATTTGCAAGCTGAAGCCCAAGACAGCTGGTGGTGTATCTCAATCTGAGTCCAAAGGCCTGAGAACCAGGAATGTTGATGGTGAAAGTCTTGGTCTAAGTCTGAAGGCTCAAGAACCAAGGTCCACGGGTAGAAGAAGTTGGACATCTCAGCTTAGACAGAGAGAACATATCTCTACTTCCTCTGCCTTTTTCTTTTTTTTTTTCTATTCAGGCTCTCCATAGATTGAATGATGCTCATTTGTATTGGTGAGGGTAGGTCTCTTCATCCAGTGTACCAATTCAAATGCTAGCTTCTTACAGGAACATGGAGTGACCTAGAGATTATCTATCATACTAAGTGAAATCAGAAAGAGACAAATGCCATATCATTTATATGTGGAATCTAAAATATAATACAAATCAACATATCTACAAAGCAAAGATAGACTCACAGATATGGAGAATAGGCTTGTAATTGCCAAGGGGTTAGGAGTAGTAGGGGAGGAAATGATCAGGAGTCTGGGATTAACAGAAGCAAATTATTGTATATGGGATGGATATACAACAAGTCCTACTGTTATAGCACAAGGAACTATATTCAATATCCTGTGACAACAGTAATGGAGAAGAATATGAAAATATAGAAATATATATTTATATTCTTTTCATAATGGAAAAGATATGAAAATATACATACATGTGTGTGTATATGTATATATGAGTATGCATATGGGCTCCCCTGGTGGCTCAGTGGTTAAGAATCTGCCTGCTAATGCAGGAGATGTGGGTTTGATCCCTAGGTCAGGAAGAGTCCCTGGAGAATGAAATGGCAACCTACTCAATATTCTTGCCTGGGAAGTTAATCCAGTGGACAGAGGAGCCTGGCTGACCATAGTCCATGGGCCACAAAAGAAAATTAATACATTTTATTTTATTTATTTTTATTTTTTAAATTTAAATTTATTTATTTTAATTGGAGGCTAATTACTTTACAATATTGTATTGGTTTTGCCATACATCAACATGAATCTGCAACGGGTGTACACGTGTTCCCCATCCTGAACCCCCCTCCCACCTCCCTCCCCGTACCATCCCTTTGGGTCATCCCAGTGCACCAGCCCCAAGCATCCTGTACCCTGCATTTAACCTAGACTGGCGATTTGTTTCTTCTATGATATTATGCATGTTTCAATGCCATTCTCCCAAATCATCCCACCCTCTCCCTCTCCCAAAGAGTCCAAAAGACTGTTCTATACATCTGTGTCTCTTTTGCTGTCTCGCATACAGGGTTATCATTACCATCTTTCTAAATTCCATATATATGCGTTAGCATACTGTATTGGTGTTTTTCTTTCTGGCTTACTTCACTCTGTATAATCGGCTCCAGTTTCATCCACCTCATTAGAACTGATTCAAATGTATTCCTTTTAATGGCTGAGTAATACTCCATTGTGGAGGCATGTGTACCCCAATGTTCATCGCAGCACTGTTTATAATAGCCAGGACATGGATACAACCTAGATGTCCATCAGCAGATGAATGGATAAGAAAGCTGTGGTACATATACACACTGGAGTATTACTCAGTCAAATTAATACATTTTAAATCAAGTATACTTCAATAACATGTTTTAAAATGCTAACTTCTAGGAAGACCCTCACAGACATACCCAGGCATAATCTTTGACTAGCTGTCTGGGCATCACTTACTCAGCCAAGTTGACACATCTAGTTAATCCCCACAGTGGCCACCCTGCAGTGGCCACCAGCACAGGACATGCAGAGCCAAGCCAAGACCCAGAATCCCACCGTGGTGGCCAGAAAAGACAGTGGACATCACATGGACAGAGACCACCTCTCCTTGGCTTTGAAACACCTGACTTCTCCATGAGGTCGGACACCACCTCCAAGAAGTGGAGGAGAAAGAGCCCTGGAGAGAGGAGAAAACCACCCCCTGAAGGCTTCGACTGTGACTGTTGGTCAAGACTGAGTTAACTGGGAAAGGGCTGTAAAACCAGTATCTCTTGAACTCCTGTCCTAGGCATTCCAGGGGTGGAAATATTGAGCGCGATGAGATCAGTTACAAAAAAAAAAAAAAAAAAGGAAGACTCTACACAGATCCCTCAGTCATCTGAAGTCTAGAGAGAAAATGTTAAATCTCCTGCATGCAAGGCTGGTCCAGGGTCCCAGGGGATCTCAGAGCAGCACCTGATGGGAAAGGCCAGAATCATGAGCCACTGATGCAAAACCACCGCTTTTCACAGCAGCAGGCAATGCCCAGCTGGGGAAGGGAGCATTCGTGCGTGCGTGTCCTGCAGTCCTCTTACTGTACTTGATATCCTGGAATGTTCTTTTTGCTTACTCGTTTCTCCACGGCAAGCCCTGGAGTGGCATTTGGTCTAATGAAGGAGTGACAAGGACAAAGATTGATAGACTCTAACATGGGATGTGGCCCATTTGAAATATGACAGAAAGCTCTGTGGGCTCTGTGGGAGCAGAGAGGAGGGGAAGTTCTGCTGCCAAGTGAAAATTCGAGCATTTTGTGGCAGAAGGAACATTCTTAATGGCACACGCACTGCATCCCGGCTACTCCAAGTGGGGGCCACCACCAGCATTCACTGGGAGCTAGGGAGAAATGCAGCCCCCAGGTCCTGCCCCAGTCCTGCTAATTCAGAATCTGCATTCAGTGCTCTGTGACAATGTAGAAGGATGGGATGGAGTGGGAGGTGGGAGGGGGCTTCAAGAGGGAGGGGACATATGTATACCTATGGCCAACTCATGTTGGCAAATAGCAGAAACCAACACAATATTGTAAAGCAATTATCCTCCAATTAAAAATCAATAATTTTTTTTTTAAAGAAAGACTGCGTTTTAACAAGATCCTGGGGGATTCACATGCATGTTAAAGTTGGGGAAAACATAAGGTTGGCACTCTATTGTGAGGAGCCTGGAGAGTCTCGGGCCCCTAAAGCCCTCCATGGTCTGGCAGGAAGCAGCTGACAGCCCACACACCCACCCCTCTCTGGGTTCCCAGAGCCTGAGCTGTGTCACAAACTTTCCAGGACATAATCAAACTGAGAGTCCCCTGAGGCACCAGTGCACAAACTGTGGAAATCAGATTTTCCTTTAAATCAAGCCTTACAAAGTGTTTAAAATAAAGTTAGAAATGCCAGAGAATCCCACCTGCTAAGGAAAATTATACAACATGGAGCCAAAGAAGAACTTGTCAGAGGGAGAAAGAGATCCAAACGCATGTCTCAAGACAAAGAGAGCGAGAGAGACAGCGTGAGGCATGGTGAGAAGCAGCTACCGGGAAGGAGGAACAGGAGGGAGAGAAATGGGACAGGAGTTGGTGATGGAGGGAGAGAGCAAGCCCAGGAGTGGGGTGGAAAAAGAAGGTTGGGGAAGAAATAGATGGAAAGAGCTGAAGGGGTAGAGAGAGTTGAGAAGCAGAGATGGGGGAGAGAGGAGGGCGGGAGGAGGAAGACAGAGAAGAGTTGGATGTGCTTGGGAGAGAGACGTGATCAGGAGGAGATGAACGAGGGAAAGAGACAGCAGTGAGAGAGGAGAAAGGAGAGAGGAGGAAAGAAAGACAGAGATGTTAGGCTGGAGAAAGAGGAGGGGAAAATGAGAGGAGAGAGAGGGTTCAAGTGAAATTGGAAATCAGAGGTGGAGAGGAAGAAGAAAATCACCAAAAGAACTTGTTGGACCAGCTCCACTTGCTGGAGTCTATCAGGTCATGACACAGCGAGAAGCTGCCCTTGTCCAGAGCCTGGGGTGCTCTGTAAGGGGCCCCAACTCCCTTTCTAAGAGGTCTGCACCCCCTTTCCAGCCGCAGCCACCGCCCCAAGCAGCAGGCGTCTTTCCCAGACGCACTTGGTGCACTCACACTCCCGTGCACTCCTGCCTTATCCAGGGGAACTCTCAAGTGCTCTTCAAGACCGAATTTCAGTCCCAATTCCAGCAGCTGTTCCTGGCCCAGCTGGCTTCACACAGAATGAACTGTTCCATCCTTTACTCCTCACAGCGATTCCACTCATCAGTTCCTTTGTGGGACCTCATTTCTCCCCAGCAAAGGTTCTTATCTGCATGTGTCTCCTCAAGCAGACCTTGGACTCCTCGAGTACAAGGGACGATGTCTTATTCAGTTACATAACCCCGTCTGCCATATGCTTTGAACTACCATAGGCTTTGTCAGAATTGGTACTCAATAAGGGTTGGAGATCAATCTTGAATATTCATTGGAAGGACTGATGCTGAAGCTGAAGCTCCAACACTTTGGCCATCTGATGCGAAAAACTGATTCATTAGAAAAGACACTGATGCTGGGAAAGATTGAAGGCAGGAGGAGAAGGGGCTGACAGAGGATGAGATGGATGGATGGCATCACCTACTCAATGGACATGAGTTTGAGCAAACTCTGGGGATGGTGAAGGACAGGGAAGCCTGGTGTGCACCAGTCCATGGGGTCACAGAGAGTGGGACACGACTGAGCGACTGAACAACAATAAAAAAGTGTTGGCAGAATAATTTTATTCTTTCTGAGAGATATTAAAAGAAAATAATATCACAGCCTCAAAGATAGTAGAATTTTCCTTAGTGCAAATGAGTAGAAGGCCACAATCTAGATTCCATAAGACCAATATGTGATTTAAATAAGCATTACCACTCTCCATCTCCATGCCAGTGGCAGACATCTCTAATCAATCAGGGCACTCTCCCACTGAGCCCAGATGTGACCTCAGAATCTTTCCCAATATAATTGTAACCCAAACAGACACTGACAATCGACTGGAGTTAGCTTCTTGATTGCTATCACCCACACATTCAAAAGAACTAGCAAAAGTGGTTCTGTTGAGTAAAAATTTTTTGCATGCAGTAAGCCTTTATGAAACTCCAGTACTTTGGCCACCTCATACAGAGAGTTGACTCATTGGAAAAGACTCTGATGCTGGGAGGGATTGGGCGCAGGAGGAGAAGGGGACGACAGAGGATGAGATGGCTGGATGGCATCACTGACTCGATGGATGTGAGTTTGAGTGAACTCCAGGAGATGGTGATAGACAGGGAGGCCTGGCGTGCTGCGATTCATGGGGTTGCAAAGAGTTGGACACGATTGAGCGACTAAACTGAACTGAACTGAACTGAAGCATTTATGAACATATGCAAATACATGTTTAAAATAATTACTGATAAAAGCTATTCATTGTTGTACAAAGTGCTTTCCATACATTATCTCAGTTAATTCTCAGAAAAACCTCATGTGTTTGGGGGGGTGGGGTTCAAGATGGGGACACACATGTGCACCCATGGCTGATTCATGTTGATGTATGGCAGAAACCATCACAATATTGTAAAGTAATTATCCTCCAATGAAAATTAATTAATTAATTAAAAAGAAAAAAACTCATGAGTTTGGTACCGCAATTACCCCCAATTTACAGATAAGAAAACTAAGTTTCGTGATTCGGTAGCTGCCCAGGTCAGTAAATAAAGTGGAAATTAAAGTCTTGTTTGTCTGAAGTCAAGATAAATGCAGTGAACAATTATGCTACAGTGGATGGAAGTCTTCAGTAGGAAAAACAATTAGTAAATTCAATGTTCTCCTGTTCAAATTATTTCTGAGGTGGTTCTTATCATTGTTGTTAATCATTTCTTCATTTTGCCATCAATTTTTAAAAGTTGCCTCAAAGAACCAGATCTAGCCATTCCTTCTGTGTGTCTACATCTTTGAAACCAGGTATAAGATTTCACCCATTTTATAAATCTGTCATCATAATCGTTACGACTTACTGAGAATTAGCCATGTGCCTGGTACAATGCTAATTAGACAATAGCCTCGTCTGTCCCTCAGTATTCATGTGTGCGTGCTAAGTTGCTTCAGTCATGTCTGACTCTCTGCAACCCTATGGACTGTAGCCCACCAGGCTCCTCTGTCTGTGTCATTTCCCAGGCAAGAATACTGGAGTGGGTTGCCATTTCCTTCTCCGGAGGATCTTCCTGACCCAGGGATCAAACCCTGGTCTCCCTCCTTACAGGCAGATTCTTTACCACCTGAGCCACCAGGGAAGCCCACTCCTCAGTATAATCCTCTGCAAAAGGCTAATTATAAGATGCAGAAACTGAGGTCTAGAGAGGATTCCAAATGTGCTTAAGACTGCACAGCTGGTGAGTCAGCATTTGAACTCAGGCCATCTGACTCCACATCCTACATCCCTCATCCCCACACAGAGCCTCCAGCAGGTCTCGGTACAGCTCTTGCCCTAACACAGCTATAAACACGCAGGATAAAAAAGACAACAAATTCCATGATGCCTATAAACTAGAGTTTATTTTTACTTCCTAGTAAAATTGTTCCCAGCGCTGACTTACTTAGCAAAACATTAGGGTTATTTTTGTTTTTAATCCCATCTTTTTGCTTTCATTCAATTAACTGCCATTCTTTGTCTATAATTTTCAGATTCCCGTTTTCCACTTCAAATCTATCATGTAAGTCGATGTTAACAAAAAGCAAGCACAGGAGCTCCTGGAAGCAGGTCTCTTCCATCTGACGCTCTTTCTCCACCTGCCTGACAGCAGGGACCATCACAGCCTGCCCATTTCAGCTCCATGGTTCCTGCCGTTCAGCCCCTGCAAAACTACCATCTTCTCCTCAACTGAAATATCACAGCTTTATTATTTGCAGGGAGATTCAGCTGGCCAGGGGAAGAAGTTGGAGGCTGAAGTGTCTTGAGCAGAGGCAGAAATCTTGGGTGAGAATTTGCAGAGAGAAGAGGTTGGAGCTTCTGGACTGCCACTTCATTCTAAACGCATCCTTTATTAGGTCACCAAATAAGGAAACGATGATGTCTCTTTTTACCTGGTATGCTGGGATGGCAGCCAATTGCCTCTTAGCCTCTGCTGATCTTGTGCAAAGAGGCGATGTATTAACAGCAGACCAGCTAGATCCAAATCCAGCTTTGCTCTTTCCTCCTAGCTGTGTAACCTTGGAAGGTTGATCAGCCTCTCTTGGCTTCACGTTCTCATCTGTAACATAGGGGTAAAGAACTTACTACAATGTTGAGAACTGACACTAGTTTCTGCCATGTGAATGTTAGCTATAAATATGAAGCACATTAACACATCAGGTTGGTGGACTATGTCTGACGTGTAGATATTGAAGGATTGATGAGACCTTATGTCTCCAGGGGAAGCAACAGGACACTCCCCTCTACCACAGCAGCTTCAGAATGGGAGGACTCAAGGGTGCTTCATCCTCCCCACTCAGGACATACCCCCCTTCCTGCCCTTTCCTTGTTCTCATCTCTTGCCTTGAACGACAAAGATGGGTAATAAAAATATGTCAGTCACATCATAATAACAGTTTCCATTTTTTAATAGCCTATGCTGTGCCAAGCATTCAGATAGGCAATTACATGCATGCCTTCCTCCTCCTGACAAGCAGGCAGGGTGCACATTAGTATCTCCACTCGCTGGAGAAGCACAAGGAAGTTAAGAATGATACACAGGGGCACAGGGGTGGAGCTGGAATTTGAACGTGGTTCTACAGTCCATGGGGCTGCAAAGAGTCAGACACGACTGGGCGACCAGCACACTGTCTGATTTCAGCTCCTGCGCTCCCCGTAGCAGGCACCCTCTGAAAGCAAAGCCTAAGACATGGGCACGGATGCAGGAAATATGCTTGGGAGGTGACTTGGGGGCCAGGAGAAGCGAGAGGACAGAGTGTGATGGAGAAGGATGGAGGGGCAGCAGAGTGTCAGTGCAGCTGCTACCATGGTGAGCAAGCAGCGCACAATCCTGCAAGGACCTTCCAAGAACCCGTGGAGACTGCTGCTCAGCCTCACTCCAGCAAGTGTGGACCTGGGGCATTTCTCTCCCGATGCCCATTGGTTGAGGGTGGATGTCCAGGGACACTGCCTGCCGCATGCAGCCAGGTAACTTCTGCATATGCACTGAGCTCCCTGGTCCTAAAAAGCCAGAGGCTGGGAGATGGGAGAGATAACCTGCAGTTTGTACCTGAGGTGAGAAACCTGGAGCATGCACACAGCTGGCCACATGTGAAATCAGGTTAGCCAAAGGGGTGCCTCTCCAGGCACCAAAGGTGTCCATAAATAGTACCGCCTTACACAGACTCATTAGATTCTGGATATGTCTGGATGGGAGTTTGTGCTTTTTTAGGGGAAGGGGCTACTATGGGTTGAATGTATACACTCAAAATTCATATGCTGAAGTCTAATTTCCAGCATCATATTAGGAGATGGGGCCCTATGGGTGGTGATGAGGTCATGAGGGTGGAACCCTCATGAATGGGATTAGTGCCCTTATGAAAGGGACCCCAGAGAACTCCCTTGCCACGTGAGGACACAGAGAGAAAACAGCTGTCCTTGAACCAGAAAGTGAGCTCTCAGCAGACAGTGAATCTGCCAGCTGCCTGGATGCATGCATGCTAAGTCACTTTAGTTGTGTACGACTCTGTGTGACCCCAGGAACTGCAGCTCACCAGGCTCCTCTGTCCATGGGGTTCTCTAGGCAAGAATACTGGAGTGGATTGCCATTTCCTTCTCCAGAGAATCTTCCTGACCCAGGAACTGAACTCAGGTCTCTTATGTCTCCTGCAATGGCAGGCAGCTTCTTTACCATTAGCGCCACCTGGGAAGCCCAGGTGCCTTGATCCTGAGCCCAGTTTTCACTTCCCAGCCTCCAGAACAGTGAAATATGAATCCTTGTCATTTTTAAGCCCCTCAATCTGTAGCCTTGTTACACTGACCCAAAAGGACCCAAAATGACTTCCTTATAGCTCAGTTGGTAAAGGATCTGCCTGCAACACAGGAGACCCCGGTTTGATTCTTGGGTCAGGAAGATACCCTGGAGAAGGTATAGGCTACCCACTCCAGTATTCTTGGACTTCCCTTGTGGCTCAGCTGGTAAAGAATCTGCCTGCAATGTGGGAGACCTGGTTTGATCCCTGGGTTGGGAAGGTCCCCTGGAGAAAGGAAAGGCTACCCATTCCAGTATTCTGGCCTGGAAAATTCCATGGACTGTATAATTCATGGGGTCACAAAGAGTCGGACACGACTGAGCAACTTTCACTCACTCACTCAAAAGGACTAAGATGGGTACACACATTTCTGTTGCTTCTCACTTGACCTGGGAGGAAGACAAGCAAGATGTTATCACCTAAACTATTCAGCTGCCAAAATAAAGGAATCTGGATGAATATGTGGGGTTCCCTGGAGGCTCAGTTGGTAAAGAATCCATCTGCAATGCTGGGGATTTGGGTACAATCCCTGGGTTGGGAAGATCCCCTGGAGAAGGGCATGGCAACCCACTCCAGTATTCTTGCCTGGAGAATCCCCATGAACAGAAGAGCCTGGCAGGCTATAGTCCATGGGATTGCAAAGAGCTGGACACAACTGAGCAACTAACCACACACACAAAGGAAAACACAACCTTCTCTCATGTTAAACTACCAGGCTCCTAATTCTGCTCTGCCACACACTTGCTCTATAACCTTGGGGTAATTATTTTAACATTCTCCATTTCCACTTCCTCATCTGTCCATTCTTCCAACAAGACATATCTACTGTGCAATAACTATCTATCTCTATGTGTCAGGCCTGATTCTAGGTATGAGGAATACTGTAGTGAACAAAACAGAATCCCTCCCCCGCAAAATCACCACTCTCACTCACCTGACTTGGCACAGGGTGAAGACAGACAGTACACGTAAGAAATGAAGACAGTGTAAGAGACTGTGGATTAAAGGGTGGAAGGGAGATATAGCTGTGTGGGGTGAGGGGAGTGAGGAGGGGCATTCAGCATCAGGATGATTATCGGTTGGAGCCTTCCTGGCAAGGAGGCGTTTGCATCAAGATCTGACAGGGATGGAGGAGGAAGCATGTGGCTACCTGACAGAAGGGCTTTCCAGCCAGACGAACACAGCAAATGCAAAGGCCCCGGGGTGGAATCTCACCAGTGTGTCCAGGAATATCAGGAGGGCTGTGTGCTGAAGTGGATTGAGTGGGACGGGGGGATGTGAATAGGTGATGGAATCAGGCAGGAAAGGTGGGGAGTGGAACACTGAGGACTTGGGATTTCACTTTCAGTGGGATGTGAAGCCATAGGAGAGTTGGGAGCAGAGAAGCAATGTGCTGTGGCATATTTTTGTACCATCACTCTGGCCATGTGAAATATCAGTAACCTCAGATGGCACCTCAGATGCGGATGACACCACCCTTATGGCTGAAAGCAAAGAGGAACTGAAGAACCTCTTGATGAAAGTGAAAGAGGAGCGTGAAAAAGCTGACTTGAAACTCAATCTTCAAAAAACAATCATGACATCCAGTCCCATCACTCCATGGCAAATAGATGGGGAAACAATGGAAACAGTGAGAGACTTTATTTTCTTGGGCTCCAAAATCACTGCAGATGGTGACTACAGCCTTGAAATTGAAAGATGCTTGTTCCTTGGAAGAAAAGCTATAATAAACCTAGACAGCATATTAAAAAGCAGAGACACTGCTTTGCCATCAAAGGTCCATCTAGTCAAAGCTATGTTTTTTCCAGTAGCCATGTATGGATATGAGAATTGGACCATAAAGAAATCTGAGTGCTGAAGAAGTGATGCTTTTGAATTGTGGTGTTGGAGAAGACTCTTGAGAGTCCCTTAGACTGCAAGGAGGTCAAACCAGTCAATCCTAAAGAAAATCAGTCCTGAATATTCATTGGAAGGACTGATGCTGAAGTTGAAGCTCTAGTACTCTGGCCACCTGATGCAAACAACTGACTCATTGGAAAAGACCCTGATGTTGGGAAAGATTAAAGACAGGAGGAGAAGGGGATGACAGAGGAGAGATGGTTGGATGGCATCACCGACTCGATGGACATGATTTTGAGCAAGCCCTGGGAGTTGGTGATGGACAGGGTAGCCTGGCGTGCTGCAGTCCGGGTGTTGCAGAGTTGGCCATGACTGAGTGACTGAACTGACTGAACTGAACTCTGGTTGTGTGTTAAGAATAGGCTGAGGAGGCAGGGGCAGAAACAGGGAGAGAGTCAGGAGGCCACTGAAGTGATGGGAGTAATATATGATGGGGGCGTGGGCTAGGGTGATGTCTATGCAGGTGGTGAGAAGTGATAGATTTTGTAAAATATGCATAACGCTTTCCAGACCTTAGACACACCATCTCATCCAATTTTCACACAAGTTGAATGAGTTAGTGATGATCACTGCCCATTTTTACAAAGAACAAGAAGCTGAGCACCTGACCAAGAGCACACACCTGAAACATGGTCAGACCAAATCGAGGACACAGGTCTCAAATCAATTCTTTTGAGTATTTTCCCCAATCCAGTAATTCTCCTGCTGCATTTCAGTCAATAAATTGTGTTGTCTGTAAAGACTCCCACTTCTTGAAAACAGTGCTTCCTAAATGTTCCCCACCACCAGGCCCTCACTTCTAGAGCCAATTAGGAATTGAGAATTAAAAATGTTCTTGGCAGATCCAAAAGCCAAAAAAAGAGAGAGAGAAGCGGAGAAGAGTAGCCACTGAAAATTCCAGTGCTTTGCCGGCAGGGATCAATCCCTTAGGGTATTTTCCCCCTTTACTTGAGGTTGTAAGTGGAAAGGTAATTAAAAGTGTGTCTTGATTCAGAGGGGCACAGAGGATGTGACGCTTTAAAAATATCACAGTGTTGGGCTTGGCAGTGATTCTGAGAAATGCCTCCCTGAGACTTCAGACATCTGCACACAGGATGATATGCAGGGAGACTTCAGCAAGACAGAACAGTACCATCCAACGTGCTATTGTGTATAAAGGTGGTGAAATGTACTGCTCCAGCCCTGACCTCCTCCTGTAGCTCTAAACTTGTGTATTGAGCTGTGGACCTGCCTCTCCACTTGGATAGAAAATCAGCATTTCGAACCTGTAAGCCCCAAACGAGCCCCCAGTTCCCATCACCCCAACTGTGCCTTCTGATCTTTCCAAGTCAGTTAGCACACCCCCACCCACTCAGTGCCTCAAGCAAAAACTGAGCAGGAGTCCTTGACTTCTCTCTCCTCCTCCTCACCTCTAAGACCCAGTGTCTCTTAAGCACTTGCTGTTTCGCTTGCAGAATATGTTTCTACCTTTCCATTCTCTCCACCCCACTGATAATATTCTGGGCGTCACCATCTTGAGCATGAGTTTCAGCCACAGCTCCTAGCCCTGCCCCCCTCCAATCCACACGGAGCCAGCGTTAGCTTTTTACAACATAAATGTAAACCTGGACAGGTTTTTCAGTGTGTTCAGTGGCTTCCCATTATTCCTAGAATAAAAGACAAACTCTTTAAGATCTTGTGTGATCTGGCAGCTAACTTATTCTCTAATCTCTGCTAATACAGAGATTATGTCCCATTTATCACAGTTTACCAGCCACCTGGCCTCTTTCCTGATCCTTTGATGCACAAAGTCCCTTCCCTCCTATGGGCTATGCAGATGTTGTTTCCTCTGCCTAAAATGCTCTGAAAGTGAAAGTCACTCGACTCTTTGTGACCCCATGGACTGTAGCCTGCCAAGCTCCTCTGTCCATGGAATTCTCCAGGCCAGAACACTGGGGTGGGTAGCTGTTTCCTTCTCCAGGGGATCTTTCCAACCCAGGGATCCAACCCAGGTCTCCCGCATTGCAGGTGGATTCTTTACCATCAGAGCCACCAGGGCACTCTAGGATCAGCTATTTTCAAGACTGGTTCCTCCTGCTTATCCTTCAGCTCCCAGATCAAATACACTCTCCTTGGAAAGACCTTCTCTCGTGACCCTTTCCCAGACTTTCTCAACCTCAGTTCTGTTGTCATCTGGGGGCCGGGTCACCGTCTGTTGTGGGGACTGTCTTGTGCATGGTGGGAGGCTTAGCAATATCCCTGGCTTCAACCCTCCAGCTGCCCTTAGCATCTCCCTCCAAGTCATGACTACCAAAAATATCTCAAGTTATTGCCAAATGTACCCTGGGGAGGGGATGAAACAAGTCATCTACTGTTAAGAACCATTTCCCATCTAGAGTTTCCCTGACAGCTGTGTTTTATCTCTTAGCCCTTTTGGCTTTTTTTCCCCCGCCATGTATTTCACATTCAATGCAGTTAGCTTTTGTATTTTTATATGTTCTCATGTTGCCCTCAAGAATGTCATCTCCAAGAATGAAAGAACTGACTGTTTTATTTATAGTCTGAACTCCCAGAACCTAGAAAAGTGGAAGCTATATGACAGATATCCCCTGAATGAACAAAGGATAGCTGATGTTCTTTAAATGCCTACTGTGAGCTGAGCTCTGTGCTAAGTGCTGCTCGTGTGTTAGCTGATTTTAATGCAGATAATGAGATCGGTAATATTGTTATTCCCACTTTCAGGTGTAGAAAAGAAGGATTCAGAGAGATCTAGTCATGAAGCAAATAAGGATCAGAACCAGAATACAAATCCCTGAGTTTGCTTAACTGCTGGGCTCTATTGCCTTCCTGTCTCCATTGATGAAAATAGCAACCATACAATCTTCCAAGCTGAAGACTTTTGCTTTGTTTTTTAATTTTTATTGGAATGTAGTTGATTCACAATGCTGTGTTAGTTTCTGCTGTACAGCAAAGTGAATCAGTTACACATATACATATACCCACTCTTTCGTAGATTCTATTCCCATATAGGTCATGACAGAGCATTGAGAACAGTCTCTATGCTATAGAGTAAGTCCTTAGTGGTTATCTATTTTACACAGAGTAGTGTGTATACGTCAGTCCCAATCTCCCAATTTACTTCCCCCCTACGTTTTCCCCACTGGTAACCATGACTTTGTCATCTACATCTGTGATTCTATTTCTCGAACCGGAAGCTTTGGATAATCACTCTTGACTCTTCCTTCCTTTCTGGGTCCTATCGACCCTTCGATCCCATTAATTAGACCTCATAATGCTGCTTATACTCAGCCCCTCCTCTCCTTCTTGTTGCCATCAAATTCAACAGGGTCCTCATCAATTCACAGCTGGTACTGGGAAGAGCCTCCTGAATCTGGCCTCTACACTGCCAGCCTCTATGCACTCTTTATCACTTCTATATGGCACCAGCGTTCACATCTCCATGAGCTCAGGTCATGCTCTAGCTTTGAAAATGTGTGTTGACTCCCTAGTACCTAGAAGACAAAGTCCAAACTATTTAATGTGACCTTGGGTAATTTATTGATCCCTCTGAACTTCAGTTTTCCATCTATAAGAATGGGGAAAAGAAAATAACCTTTTCAGAAATATTTTAAGATTCAGTGGGACAAGATAGGTGATCACTTATAACAGATACTCAATAATGTTGATTTCCTTTCCTTTCTTCATTATTCAGATGTAATCTGAACCCAATCTACCTCTTCAGCTTCATCTCTAGTCAGTCTCTCCACTTATTCTCCTCTTCTTTGTGAGTTCCTATTTGTCCCTCAACTCACAGCTCAAAAAACTTCAAAAGGTCACAATTCAAAAAACTCATGGTTCAAAGTGGGCTTCCCTGATAGCTCAGTTGGCAAAGAATCTGCCTGCAATGCAGGAGACCATGGTTCAATTCCTAGGTTGGGAAGATCCCCTGGAGAAGGGAATGGCTACCCACTCCAGTATTCTGGCCTGAAGAATTCCATGGACTCTATAGTCCGTGGGGTCACAAAGAGTCCGACGTGACTGAAAGACTTTCACTTCCTTTCACAGTTCAAATGTCTGTGACACAGTCACATCATCCCCACTGTCTCTGGCAGAGGTGATGATACCAGGTCTGGAGTCTCAGATCTCTACTCTAGCATTTGACATGGTGTCCTTTAAACACTGAGTCATCATTATTTGTCTACACATCCTCCTTCTCTATTAGACCAAGGGCAGGAATCTGCATTTCTGGATGCTTAGCACTAAGTAATGGGCCAAGCACATAGTGACTACTCAATACTTTACATGTAGGAAGATAACAACACAATTCTAGAATCACACAGACCTGGGAATCAATACTAACACTGCCCCAAATTTGCTGGATAATCTTAAGGAATTTATGATTACTTTCTGAACCCTGTTTTTTTTTTTCCTCTCTCTCTTAAGAAATAGAGATTGTTAAATATTCCTTAGAGGATATAGTAGATAATTAACATAAGATATCTAGCATAGGCCTACACATGGTTATCATTCAATAATGGTATGATATTATTCCTACCCAAATTTATTTGCTAATTACTGTATTCAAGTAAATTAGAATATACTAATACTCTAGGGAATTAAGGAAGCTAAAATATCAATACTTGAAACAACTTGGAAATAGTATAAATTTTATACTTTTAAAGAGTATAAATTTTGTACTTTCTGCAAAAGTATGGAAATTGCATAATATAAACCTCATTAAGGCCTAAAACAATAGTTGTTGCATAGTGGTAGGAAGCTGGTCTGGAAAAGTCAGGAAATACTTCCTGGAAGAGGTGGCATGATAAATAGCCTTCAAAGATGGCCACCACCGATTCCTTCCCTGCTTGTGTTTACACGCTGCTCTATGCACCAAGACATGAAACCATTTCTACTCCCAGTGAAATCTAGGCTCCCTAGTGACTTATAAACAGAATGAAAATGGAACTAACTCTTATGAGGCCTGGCTGCTGCTGCTGCTGCTGCTAAGTCGCTTCAGTCATGTCTGGCTCAGTGTGATCCCATAGACGGCAGCCCACCAGGCTCCGCCGTCCCTGGGATTCTCCAGGTAGGAACACTGGAGTGGGTTGCCATTTCCTTCTCCAGTGCATGAAAATGAAAAGTGAAAGTGAAGTCACTCAGTCGTATCCGACTCTTAGCGACCCCATGGACTACAGCCTACCAGGCTCCTCCATCCATGGGATTTTCCAGGCAAGAGTACTGGAGTGGATTGCCGTTGCCTTCTCCGATGAGGCCTGGAAGCTTCCACTTTTGTCTTGGAATCAGCCACCATGATACGAGGTTCTTGAGCAGGACTACTGAATTATGAGAAATAACACAGACAGAGAGATTCGTGTGAAGGAGAACTGAAGTACCCAGAAATGTGAGGCAAGTTTCTTGAACATTTGATCCTGGCCCAGGCAGCCAAGAGGGTATCTGAGTGAAAGACATCAACCAACACCAATGGAGTATAAGAACCACCCTGCTGAACCTTATCTCAATTCCAAATTCATAGAGGCATGAATAATAATAAGCTATTATTGATTTAAACCACTAAATTTGGGGACTGTTTGTTGGAAAGCAATAGATAAAAGAAAGAGGTGGGAATTTGAATGTACGTAGGCCTGACATGAAGGGGCGGGCACAGTGAGAAAGGCTTTCCAAATAGGGAAACTCAGTGTAATGTTTGGATTAATCTAATGATTGCTCCAGGCTTCCCTGGTGGCACTGGTGGTAAAGAATCCATCTGCCAATGCAGGAGATGCAAGAGAAGTGGGTTCGATCCCTGAGTCAGGAAGAGCCCCTGGAGTAGAAAATGGCAAACTTCTCCAGTATTCTTGCCTGGGAAATTTCATGGACAGAGGAGCCTGGTGAGCTACAGTTCATAGCAGAGAGTTGAACACAACTGAGCAACTAAGCCCAGCACATAGCAATGACTGATCCAGGCTTACGTTTCAGCTTCTCAACCCACAGCTTCCCATCTGTGACTCTCCAAGCAGGCTGACTGCCCCTCAGGCTTTCTCTCAACTCCCAGCCTTTGGACCTGCTCTTCACACTGCTTCACTATTTCTAGTCATCTTTCATCCCCACTTTAGGCCTCAAATGTTGTTTCTTAAGGTTAGCCTTCTTTTGCAGTGTCCACAAGTCCAACATGTATCACAGTGTTGCTCTTGTCAGATGAATGACCTTATTTTTTCACAAGATCATTCATTAACTGAGAGAAGGGAAAGTGTTTTCTGTAGAATGAAAACTAATTGATGAGGAAGGAATAAAAGAATTAGAAAATTATCATTGGCAAACATCACTGTAATAACTGATAAGGTACAGGATACTTGCATAGCCTCAGGGTATATACCCTAAAAGTTCTTTATTAATTACAAAGGCATTAAAGTAATGCTATAATGGAGAAACTTTTAATCAAGTGATCAAAGTTAATACCAACTGTGATGGAACAAACCAATGTCATACACTTACTGAACGATTACTGAGGATACAATATCCTCAGTATTTTGCCAGATGTGGCAAAATGTATAACAAAATGTATACTGACAAAAATGCATAACCTGAATCTAATCAGGAGACAGCTGACAGACCAAACTTTATGGACATTCTTAACACTTTTCAAAACATACTAATATTCTAAAGACAAAGAAAGACTGAGGCAACATTCCCGAGTAAAGACAGAGTCATGAAAACTAACTGCAATGCATGCTCCTGGATTGAATCCTGAGCCTGAAGAAATATGCTCTAAAGGGCACTATAGGAACATTCGCTGAAACTGGAATAAAGTCTATAGATTAGATAATTATATTGTGTAAATACTGAATTTTTCCTTATTTTGATTACTGTACTGTGACTTAAAAGATGGTTTTTGACAAAAACAAAAAAGCATTTCATGGTAAATGGGGCATGATATATTAAACAAAATGTTTAAAAAGCACTATATATATATGCACATGTAGAAAGAAAACAATAGAGCAAATGTGGGAAATTAACAGTTGATAAAAACAAGTGAAGAGTATACATAGTTTGTACTAGTTTTATAACTTATCTATAAGTTTAAAATTATTTCAAACAGAAGCATTGGAAAAATAAAATATAATGTCAGATATTTGGTGGATAAAATATAATATCAGACACTACACAGCCACCAAATTGGCTAAAATGAAGAAGGCGGACAATATTAAGAGTTCGTAAGGATAAGGCAAGAGAAACTCAAGTAAGATGGTAGGTGCTGCAAGAGGGCATCAGAGGGCAGACACACTGAAACCATAATCACAGAAAACTAGCCAATCTGATCACACCGATCACAGCCTTGTCTAACTCAACGAAACCAAGCCATGCCGTGTGGGGCCACCCAAGACAGATGGGTCATGGTGGAGAGGTCTGACAGAATGTGGTCCACTGGAGAAGGGAATGGAAAACCACTTCAGTATTCTTGCCTTGAGAACCCCATGAACAGTATGAAAGGGCAAAATGATAGGATACTGAAAGAGGAACTCCCCAGGTCAGTAGGTGCCCAATATGCTACTGGAGATCAGTGGAGAAATAACTCCAGAAAGAATGAAGGGATGGAGCCAAAGCAAGAACAATACCCAGTTGTGGATGTGACTGGTGATACAAGCAAGGTCCAATGCTGTAAAGAGCAATATTGCATAGGAACCTGGAATGTCAGGTCCATGAATCGAGGCAAATTAGAAGTGGTCAAACAAGAGATGGCAAGAGTGAATGTTGACTTTCTAGGAATCAGCGAACTATAATGGACTAGAATGGGGGAATTTAACTCGGATGATCATTATATCTACTACTATGGGCAAGAATCCCTTAGAAGAAATGGAGTAGCCATCATGGTCAACAAGAGTCCAAAATGCAGTACTTGGATACAATCTCAAAAATGACAGCATGATCTCTGGTCATTTCCAAGGCAAACCATTCAATATCACAGTGATCCAAGCATATGCCCCAACCAGTAACACTGAAGAAGCTGAAGTTGAACAGTTCTATGAAGACCTACAAGAAGTTTTAGAACTAAAACCCAAAAAAGATGTCCTTTTCATTATAGGGGACTGGAATGCAAACATAGGAAATCGAGAAACACCTGGCATAACAGGCAAATTTGGCCTTGGAATGCGGAATGAAGCAGGGCAAAGACTAATAGAGTTTTGCCAAGAAAATGCACTGGTCATAGCAAACACCCTCTTCCAGTAACACAAGAGAAGTCTCTACACATGGACATCACCAGATGGTCAACACCAAAATCAGATTGATTATATTCTTTGCAGCCAAAGATGGAGAAGCTCTATACAGTCAGCAAAAACAAGGCCAGGAGCTGACTATCTTATAATGAATTGTCAATAATGAACTCCTTATTTCCAAATTCAGACTTAAATTGAAGAAAGTAGGGAAAATCACTAGACCATTCAGGTATGACCTAAATCAAATCCCTTATGATTATACAGTGGAAGTGAGAAATAGATTTAAGGGACTAGATCTGACAGACAGAGTACCTGATGAACTATGGACGGAGGTTCATGACATTGTACAGGAGACAGGGATCAAGACCATCCCCATGGAAAAAAAATCCAAAAAAGCAAAATGGCTGTCTGGGGAGGCCTTACAAATAGCTGTGGAAAAAAGAGAAGCGAAAAGCAAAGAAGAAAAGGAAAATTATTCCCATTTGAATGCAGAGTTCCAAAGAATAGGAAGGAAAGATAAGAAAGCCTTCCTCAGCAATCAATGCAAAATAATAGAGGAAAACAACAGAATGGGAAAGACTAGAGATCTCTTCAAGAAAATTAGAGATACCAAGGGAACATTTCAGGCAAAGATGGGCTTGAAAAAGGACAGAAATGGAATGGACCTAACAGAAGCAGAAGATATTAAGAAGAGGTGGCAAGAATACACAAAAGAACTGTGCAAAAAAGATCTTCATGACCCAGATAATCACAATGGTGTGATCACTCACCTAGAGCCAGACATCCTGGAATGTGAAGTCAAGTGGGCCTTAGAAAGCATCACTAGGAACAAAGCTAGTGGAGGTGAAGGAATTCCAGATGAGCTGTTTCAAATCCTGAAAGATGATGCTGTGAAAGTGCTTCACTCAATATGCCAGCAAATTTGGAAAACTCAGCAGTGGCCACAGGACTGCAAAAGGTAAAAAGGCAATGCCAAAGAATGCTCAAACTACCACACAATTGCACTCATCTCACACGCTAGTAAAGTAATGCTCAAAATTCTCCAAGCCAGGCTTCAGCAATACATGAACCATGAACTTTCAGATGTTCAAGCTGGATTTAGAAAAGGCAGAGGAACGAGAGATCAAATTGCTAACATCCATTGGATCATGGAAAAAGCAAGAGAGTTCCAGAAAAACATCTACTTTTGCATTATTGACTATGCCAAAGCCTTTGACTGTGTGGATAACAACTGTGGAAAATTCTGAAAGAGATGGGAATACCAGACCACCTGACCTGCCTCTTGAGAAACCTATATGCAGGTCAGGAAGCAACAGTTAGAACTGGACATGGAACAACAGACTGGTTCCAAACAGGAAAAGGAGTCCGTCAAGGCCGTATATTGTTACCCTGCTTTTTTAACTTCTATGCAGAGTACATCATGAGAAACGCTGGGCTGGAAGAAGCACAAGCTGGAATCAAGATTGCTGGGAGAAATATCAATAACCTCAGATATGCAGATGACATCACCCTTGTGGCCGAAAGTGAAGTGAAGTCGCTCAGTCGAGTCTGACTCTTTGCGATCCCATGGACTGTAGCCTACCAGGCCCTTCAATCCATGGAATTTTCCAGGCAAGAGTACTGGACTGGGTTGCCATTTCCTTCTCCAGGGTATCTGCCTGACCCAGGGATCAAACCCGGGTCTCTCGCATTGCAGGCAGATGCATTACCATCTGAGCCACAAACAAGCCTCTTGATGAAACTGAAAGTGGAGAGTGAAAAAGTTGGCTTAGAGCTCAACATTCAGAAAATGAAGATCATGGCATCTGGTCCCATCACTTCATGGGAAATAGATGGGGAAACTGTGGAAACAGTGTCAGACTTTATTTTGGGGGGCTCCAAAATCACTGCAGATGGTGATTGCAGCCATGAAATTCAAAGACACCTACTCCTTGGAAGGAAAATTATGACCAACCTAGATAGCATATTCAAAAGCAGAGACATTACTTTGCCAACAAAGGTCCATCTAGTCAAGGCTATGGTTTTCCCAGTGGTCATGTATGAATGGGAGAGTTGGACTGTGAATAAAGCTGAGCCCCGAAGAATTGATGCTTTTGAACTGTGGTGTTGGAGAAGACTCTTGAGAGTCCCCTGGACTGCAAGAAGATCCAACCAGTCCATTCTAAAGGAGATCAGTCCTGGGTGTTCATTGAAAGGACCGATGCTGAGGCTGAAACTCCAATACTTTGGCCACGTCATGCAAAGAGTTGACTCATTGGAAAAGACCCTGATGCTGGGAGGGACTGGGGGCAGGAGGAGAAGGGGACGACAGAGGATGAGATGGTTGGATGGCATCACTGACTCGATGGACGTGAGTTTGAGTGAACTCCGGGAGTTGGTGATGGACAGGGAAGCCTGGTGTGCTGCAGTCCATGGGGTTGCAAAGCGCCAGACACGACTGAGCAAATTAACTGAACTGAACTGAAGGATATTGAGCTACTGCAACTTGCTTATGTTATTGGAATGGAATGCAAATTGTTACAACCACTTCAGAAAACTATTTGATTGGCAATGGCAACCCACTCCAGTATTCCTGCCTAGAGAATCTCATGGATGGGGGAACCTGGTGGGCTGCCGTCTATGGGGTCCCACAGAGTCGGACAAGACTGAAGCAACTTAGCAGCAGCAGTAGCAGCAGCTGAAATTTAAAATAGCCATAACATGACTCAAAAGTTTCATGCTGAAAGATAGGTCTATAAAAATGCACATAGGGCTTCCCTGGTGTCTCAGTGGTAAAGAATCCACTTGCCAACACAGGAGACACAGGATTGATCCCTGGTCTGTGAAGATACCACATGCTGCACGGCAACTAAGCCCATGTGCCACAACTACGGAGCCTGTGCTGTGGAGCGTGGGAGCTGCAGCTGCTGAGTCCACATGTCACAACTGCTGAAGCCCAAACGTTCTAGAGCCTGTGCTCTGCAACAAGAGAAGCCACCACAATAAGAAGTCCATGTACTGGAACTAGAGAGTAGTCCCTTGCTCAGTGCAACTACAGAAGAGCCTGCTCAGAGGACATAAATAGACACTTCTCCAAAGAAGACATACAGATGGCTAATAGGCACATAAAAAGATATTCAACATCACTAATTATTCAGTTCAGTTCAGTTCAGTTGCTCAATTGTGTCCGACTCTTTGCGACCCCATGAATCGCAGCACGCCAGGCCTCCCTGTCCATCACCATCTCCCGGAGTTCACTCAGACTCACGTCCATCGAGTCGGGGATGCCATCCAGCCATCTTATCCTCTGTCATCCCCTTCTCCTCCTGCCCTCAATCTGTCCCAGCATCAGAGTCTTTTCCAATGAGTCAACTCTTTGCATGAGGTGGCCAAAGTATTGGAGTTTCAGCCTCAGCACTGGTCCTTCCAATGGACACCCAGGACTGATCTCCTTTAGAATGGACTGGTTGGATCTCCTTGCAGTCCAAGGGACTCTCAAGAGCATCAGTTCTTCAGCGCTCAGCTTTATTCACAGTTCAATTCTCACATCTATACATGACCACTGGAAAAACCATAGCCTTGACTAGACGGATATTTGTTGGCTAAGTAATGTCTCTGCTTTCGAATGTGCTATTTAGGTTGGTCATAACTTCCCTTCCAAGGAGTAAGAGTCTTTTAATTTCATGGCTGCAATCACCATCTGCAGTGATTTTGGAGCCAAAAAAATAAAGTCTGAAACTGTTTCCACTGTTTCCCCATCTATTTCCCATGAAGTGATGGGACCAAATGCCATGATCTTAGCTTTTTGAATGTTTAGCTTTAAGTCAACTTTTTCACTCTCTTCTTTCACTTTCATCAAGAGGCTTTTTACTTCCTCTTCACTTTCTGTCATAAGGGTTATTGCGATTTCTCCTGGCAATCTTGATTCCAGCTTGTGCTTCTTCCAGCCCAGTGTTTCTCATGATGTACTCTGCATAGAAGTTAAATAAGCAGGGTGACAATATACAGCCTTGATGTACTCCTTTTCCTATTTGGAACCAGTCTGTTGTTCCATGTCCAGTTCTAACTGCTGCTTCCTGACCTGCATATAGGTTTCTCAAGAGGCAGGTCAGGTGGTCTGGTATTCCCATCTCTTTCAGAATTTTCCACAGTTGATTGTGATCCACACAGTCAAAGCCTTTGGCAGAGTCAATAATCACTAATTATTAGATTAATGCAAATCAAAACTACAATGAGATATCACCTCACACTAGCCAAAATGGCTATCATCAAAAAATCCACAAACAATAAATGCTGGAGAGGGTGTGGAGACAAGGGAACCCTCCTACACAGCCATTAAAAAGAATGAAATAATGCCATTTGCAGCAACATGGGTGGAGCTAGAGATTGTCATATTGAGTGAAGTAAAGTCAGACAAAGAAGAAGAAATATTGTATGATATCTTTTTTATGTTGAATCTAAAAAGAAATGATTCAAATGAGCTTACAAATCTGAAACAGACTCACAAATTTAGAGAATGAATTTATGGTTGCCAGGGGAAGGACTGTGGGAAGAGATAGTTAGGGAGTTTGGGATAGACATGTACCCATGGCTATATTTAAAATGGATAACCAACAAGAGCCTATTGTATAGCACATGGAACTCTGCTCAATGTTGTATGGCAGCTTGGATGGAAGGGGAGTTTGAAGGAGAATGGATATATGTATATGTATGGCTGAGTCCCTTGGCTGTTCACCTGAAACTATCACAACATTATTTATTCATTGGCTATATCCCAATACAAAATGTTTTTTAAAGTCTGCTCAACAACAAAGACCCAGCACAGCCAAATAAAATAAATAAATATTTTTAAATGCACCTATAAGAAAAGTCTGCAAAAAAAAAATATGCATTAGAATAAACTATAGCTTGGCTGTACTTCATTGCCAAAAAATAGAAACAACTCAAATGCACACTACATAGATAAAGACATCATTGCATATCCCCTAAATGGAACCTACACAGCAATGCAAAATGAATTATTTCTAACAACTAGGAGAAAGAAACTCATAAAAATATTAAGCAAAATAAATCAAAGTAGTGCATCTTCTATACATTTATATCAAATTCAAAAACATGAAAAACAAACTTGCAATTTTTAGAAGCCAGGATAGTGGTTACCCCTTGTGGGTAAAGCATTCTTCTAATGCTTTGTTTAATGATCTGGATGCTGCTTCCTTAGTTGCGTCCCTTTTGGAAACTCATTGAGTTTTACCTTAATGACTGGGCACTTTTCTGTATGTATGTCACTCTTCAACAAAATGTTTACATTGTTTTTTAAGGATGATAAAAATGCCTTAGAGTACATACCAGGCACTGTTTAACTGTTTTCCATGGATATCTGGAACAGTTCTTGTTTCTTCAAATTCACAAGTCATGAACTGTGTGCTATTAGGGGGCAGTATTGCCACACATCTGTCATTTTTGTAAATGGAGAAACTGAGGCCCAGAGTGGTTAAGCAACTTGCTGAGGGTCACACAGCCAGGACATGGCTGCTGCTGCTGATAAGTCACTTCAGTCGTGTCCGACTCTGTGTGACCCCATAGACATCAGCCCACCAGGCTCCACCGCCCCTGAGATTCTCCAGGCAAGAACACTGAAGTGGGTTGCCATTTCCTTCTCCAGTGCGTGAAAGTGAAAAGTGAAAGTGAAGTCTCTCAGTCATGTCTGACTCTTAGCAACCCCATGGACTGCAGTCTACCACGCTTCTCCACCCATGGGATTTTCCAGGCAAGAGTACTGGAGTGGGGCGCCATTGATCAGAACTCAATTCGGGGGTTCAGCTACCTACAGAGTCTGCAGTTCCTAGATGCTACATTCCACTGCATTTTAATGAATAGCCCTTTGGTGCAGAGAGGATCTTCTTCATTCCTTCATCAAAGGGCCTCCTGAATAAACCCAGGATGTTAGGCATTATGCAAATGAACTTAAAGAATCAGACTCTGCTAATAAAGATGGAGAGAGGAACACAGTGCCAAACTGAAACGTGATAATGAGACTGATCTTAATGCCACTTCTCAGCCCTTATTTGCAAAATTAAGATCTAAGAGGAGGAGGGAAAAAAAACACCCCAACCATAAAAGGCAGGGTGGATACCCATGAGATAAGATGGTTGAAGAAGTGCTAATGACCCAATTAAAAAACGGAATGCAGTTCTGTGATCCTTGTTCCAATTACCATAGAATCTGGCCTGTATGTTCACTGCTGCAAGAGAAAGTGTAGGAGGATACTGATGTTTTGAGTTTGTTTTCTTCTACCTGTGGCAGATACATTTTTTGAATTATTAATCTGCAGCTTTTCACTGCGTATATGTTTGGTTTTCCATCCCAAGTTGAGCTCACGGGTCTTTGCTGAGCAGACTGCAAAATTTTTACAGTCAGTAAAATTTACTATATTCTGTTAAAGTTTCACATGAAGAAAGGGATGAGGTAGCTTTACCAGATTCAGGGGAATAGCAAATGGCCAGAGGGTGTCAGGGATAGGAAGAGGGTGAAGATGGAGAAAAAGGGTCCCTTGAAGAGCAGAAGCTTTGGCCTGTGTAGGAGCAGTTTCCGGAAAATCAGGACAGGATATAAGGAGCTGGCCCCCAGGCACAGGGACCCTCAGCCTTACCCAAGGGTCTTGGGTTTCAGGCTTAAAATAGAGAAGGTCCACAGACCACATGCTTCTTAGGCAGTGGGTCTCCTACAAATAAGTGAGTGCGAGCGTGCCAAGTTATTTCAGTCGTGTCCAACTCTGTGCGACCCTATGGACACTAGCCTGCCAGGCTTCTCTGTCCTTGGGGTTCTCCAGGCAAGAATACCGGAGTGAGTTGCCACGCCCTCCTCCAGGGGATCTTCCCAACCCAGGGATCGAACCTGCATCTCTTTTGTCTCTTACACTGGCAGTCGGGTTCTTTACTGCAGTGCCACCTGGGAAGCCCACAAATAAGTATTCAACTCAACAAAAATTGAATGAACTCTAACAATGAGGAAGCTCAGTACTGACTGAAATCATTTTTTTTTTTTTTACAGACCTTAAAGTTTGAGGATTTGGGGTGAAACTGAATTAAAATAAGGACTGTAAGGAGTGGTATTCTTTTACACTTGAGTTCAAAGATTTAGATGCATATCTCCTCCACATGAAATGAGTGAAAACTAGTCCATGTAGACTCTAAAGAGCATTTTGCATTGAGAAAAAAAAAGTCACTTGCATGGAAAGAAGGTTATCTCCTCAGCTTTTTCTGGTGGCTGCTTAATAATTCCCCAAGCCCCACTCTGCTGTGACAAGCAAGCCTGGATTTCACTGCACATTCCTTCCTCTTGACCTTGGGGTCCCATTGGTCATGAATTCCCGACGTTAGTATTTCTGTCAGGCAGGGCTGCTTTAAGATGACTTTGAGTCTTAACAAAACTGAATTAAATATTCAACCAAGAGGATCTCCCTCCTGTGAGTAAAGATACAATTGAAACTTGTGTGGTGATGCTATTATCATCACATGTTATCAACCAGGTGTATCATGCCAGGATACTTAACTTTACCTGCAAGCCAACTGTTCCCACTACCAGAAGCAGCAACAGAACTATTCAAGTACAGAACTGGGGAAAGAAAATGAGAATCATCATGGAAGCTGGAGTCATTGGCCCAGATGTGTAGAAGGCTTGCGGTGATGATAATTACACATCATTAGTGCATTTGCAGAATGAGATCCCTTCTTTCAGCAGGAGAGGGAAATCTACCCAGTGTAGGTGAACACACAGCATCATGCGGGCCATTCATTACTGTCTGGGCTCCAGGAAAAGTGCCTCCTTCCCCGGAAACTTTTTCTGCAGGCACGAAGATACTGGAATATTCAGTGAAGGGTAATTGGCTAACAGAGAAAATGGCTGTTGTCTGGATACCAGACAGGACTGTGTAAGCAGAGTGTCAAAGCTGGGTAGCAGGAGAAGATATCTTGATTAAAAATAACAAGTATTAGCAGGTGTATATGAACTTCCTGATGTTCAAGCTGGTTTTAGAAAAGGCAGAGGAACCAGAGATCAAATTGCCAACATCTGCTGGATCATAGAAAAAGCAAGAGAGTTCCAGAAAAACATCTACTTCTGCTTTATTGACTATGCCAAAGCCTTTGACTATGTGGATCAAATAAACTGTGGAAAATTCTTCAAGAGATGGGAATACCAGACCACCTGACCTGCCTCTTGAGAAACCTATATGCAGGTCAGGAAGCAGCAGTTAGAACTGGACATGGAACAACAGACTGGTTCCAAATAGGAAAAGGAGTACGTCAAGGCTGTATGTTGTCACCCTGCTTATTTAACTTCTATGCAGAGTACATCATGAGAAACGCTGGACTGGAAGAAACACAAGCTGGAATCAAGTTGCCAGGAGAAGTATCAATAACCTCAGATATGCAGATGACCCCACCCTTATGGTAGAATGTGAAGAGGAACTAAAAAGCGTCTTGATGTAAGTGAAAGTGGAGAGTGAAAAAGTTAGCTTAAAGCTCAACATGCAAAAAATGAACATCATGGCATCTGGTCCCATCACTTCATTGGAAATAGATGGGGAAACAGTGGAAACAGTGTCAGACTTTATTTTTTGGGGCTCCAAAATCACTGCAGATGGTGACTGCAGCCATGAAATTAAAAGACGCTTACTCCTGGGAAGGAAAGTTATGACCAACCTAGATAGCATATTCAAAAGCAGAGACATTACTTTGCTGGCTAAGGTCCATCCAGTCAAGGCTATGGTTTTTCCTGTGGTCATGTATGGATGTGAGAGTTGGACTGTGAAGAAGGCAGAGCACCAAAGAATTGCTGCTTTTGAACTGTGGTATTGGAGAAGACTCTTGAGAGTCCCTTGGACTGCAAGGAGATCCAACCAGTCCATTCTGAAGGAGATCAGCCCTGGGATTTCTTTGGAAGGAATGATGCTAAAGCTGAAACTCCAATACTTTGGCCACCTCATGCGAAGAGTTGACTCATTGGAAAAGACTCTGATGCTGGGAGGGATTGGGGGCAGGAGGAGAAGGGGACGATAGAGGATGAGATGGCTGGATGGCATCCCCGACTCGATGGACGTGAGTCTGAGTGAACTCCGGGAGATGGTGATGGACAGGGAGGCCTGGCGTGCTGCGATTCATGAGGTCGCAAAGAGTCAGACACGACTGAGCGACTGAACTGAACTGAACTGATGGACATCATTTGCAAATCCTCTCTCATGTGAAGACTTTGTGTAGAGCAGGAGAAATGAACGGACTTGGAGCCACAGGGCAGCATTTTGCTGGTGTTTTTGACTGGATGCATTTGTGAGGGTGATGTAAGCAGCTCATCTTTGGAGAGATAGCATGTGGAGTGCTGATATTGCAGAGGCACCCGTATAAGGGTTCAACTCATCAAACAGGACTGGTTGCTGACTGAGGGCTCTGAGGGCTGTGGGACTATGTTGACAAAAGGGAGGTTAAGTTTGGGTGTCCTAGGCAGGCAAGATTCAAATCCCTGATCCCTTATGTATTGGCTCCATGACTTCGGGTAAATGACATCACCTCCCTGAACCTCCCATTCCTTCATCTATAAAGTGATGGCTTCTCTCAAAAGATTGGCTTTCCAGGTGGCGCAATGATAAAGAATCTGCCTCTCAATGCAGGAGCCATAAGAGACACAGGCAGGAGACACAAGAGATGCAGGCTCAATACCTGGTCAGGAAGATCCTCTGCAGATGGAAATAGCAGCCCACTCCAGTATTCTTGCCTGAAAAATCCCACAGACAGAGGAGACTGGCAGGCTACAGTCCATGGGGTCGCAAAGTGTCAGACACAAGTGAGCAAGCACACGGACTCTCGAAAGATTATTGTGAGGGTTCAGTGTGATATTCATGTCAAAGTACATGGCTCTGTGCCCCACACACAGAGCTGGCTCACAAATGATAGCCGTTGTCCTCAGGAGGAAGGTGTAGAGGAGAGTGACACTGTGAGAAGTGTATATTTGGTCTCATCCCCCAGTGCCTGACATGGAGCTCCTGAACCCTCAGAACTTCCTGGGTGAAGAAAACATCTTTTGTTCTAATGAGATGACTCTCGATGGGCTCCTGGATAATTTCAGAATGGAGGTGAGTCACCAGAAAGACCAAGGTCTGTGTCCCATTCCCCCGTCCTCCAGGGCGGATGAGTTAATGATGGGTCATGCTCAGGTGAGGAAGCCTCTGTGAAAATCCGTAGACAATGGGTTTTGAAGACCTTCCAAGTTGGTGAACACAGCCACGTGTTCGGAGGGTGGCACACCCCAACTCCATAGGAACAAGCTCCTGTGCTCCGGACCTTTCTAGATCCCCACGCTATGTACCTTTTCATCTGGCTATACATTTTATATCCTCTGTAATATTCTTTATAATAAACCACTCAACATAAATGAAGAGTTTCTCTGAGCTTTGTGAGTGGGGTGTGAGAACCTCCAATTTACGGCCAGTTGGTCAGAAGTATAGCTCACAACCTGGGACTTGCGATTGGCATCTAAATTGGGGGATGGAGGTGGGCAGTCCTGTGGTACCGAGCCAGTCTGTAGGATCCACGCCAACTCTGGGGAGCTCGTGTCAGAAATGAGTGATGAGGCCCAGGTATTGTCTGGAAAATTGGAGAGTTGGTGGGTGTGGGGAAAATCTTGACACACAGACGTCAAAAGTGTCCTGTGAGTAGAGAAATCATTTTCTTAAGGGTGCCTTCCAGGCAGTTTGTGGCTCTGTCGATAGGAAAAGCACCAAGACAAATGTATGGGTATATGGGTGTTGCGCTCAGTCATGTCCAACTCTTTGTGACTCCCTTGGACTGTAGCCCGCCAGGCTCCTCTGTCCATGGGATTTTCCAGGTAAGAATACTGGAGTGAGTTGCCATTTCCTCCTCCGGAGATCTTCCCAGCCCAGGGATAAAATTCATGTCTTCTGCATCAGTAGGCAGATACTTCATTACTGAGTCATCTGGGAAGCCCGTATGGGTAGAGGAAAACAAATATAAATGTACTCAGACTTCCCTTTGCCTCAACAACTTGAGGGACAAATGAGGTCATGAATAACAATTCATATTTCTGTGACTTTTTACTTCAAATGTAAAATCCAGGACTTCTGGACCCACATTCACATTTCACATGGTCCCTTGTGAAAACAGCTTTTTTGGTTTCTCCCTACAGCACCTTCTCCAGTCCTACCATAATGGAAGATGCAGAAATAAGTTAATGGGGCCAGGTAGGGGACTGCTGTTGATGCTGCTGCTAAGTCACGTCAGTCGTGTCCAACTCTGTGCGACCCCATAGATGGCAGCCCACCAAGCTCCTCTGTCCCTTGGATTCTCCAGACAAGAATACTGGAATGGGTTGGCATTTCCTTCTCCAATGCGTGGAAGTGAAAAAAGAAAGTGAAGTCACTCAGTTGTGTTTGACTCTTCACAACCCCATGGACTGTAGCCTACCAGGCTCCTCCATCCATGGGATTTTCCAGGCAAGAGTACTGGAGTGGGTTGCCATTGCCTTCTCCTAAGTAAGGGGCAGACATTAAAATAGAAGCTAAAGTTTACTGAACACATATCTCTATGCAAGACAGCAGGCTGAGTCCCAAGCATGCACTGCCATACTTCAAAAAGCATGCATTGCCAAACCTTCAAAATGACCATAGGAGGTTCATAGTAACTGTCCTCATTTTGTGGATATGCAAACAAAGCTCAAAAGTTTAAGCAACTAGACCAGTATCATAGATGTAAGAACTGGGACCAAGAATGTCTGTCCCCAAAGCCACAGTCATCATGACTTTGTTCTCCTGAGGTATCCTGTGTACAAACCACCTTCTCAATTGCCCCTTATATTTCTATCACCACCATAAAATTAGCTCATTCAGATAGATGCTTGATGGGCCCATAAGACATCCTTAGATAACTTGAATCCAGGCAAAAGCAAAAATTGGGCTCAAAATAAACCACCACACCTCTTGACATAAATCAGAGCTTTCATAAACAACAGAGAAATTGCAGATGAGCTGAGAGCCCAATAACTTGCCCCAAATTCAAAAAGGCCATTAAAACCGAAAGTTAATAGACTTAGAGCAGCCTACTGGGTAGAGAGGCCATTAATATGAGATAAATAATGGTAGTAAGGTGAGTGAGAGCAGGCTTATAAATTCTCACTTGCTTGTTAAGGGACGTGTCTTTTGGCCTCACAGTTATAATGTATATGACTGCAGATAGGTGAATTATAAATGTATGTTTTCCCTAAGTATCAAATGCAGGCTGTTTTTCCTCCCAGATACAAAATAAATAACAAGCCAAAAAGGAATGAGTTAAGATTTTGTTTATCTTCCTTTTATCAAAGAGAATCCTTCATAGCTGGAAGGGAACTTTGAGACTGGCTATCTTTTCCAACTCCCTCCTTTTGCACATGAGCAAACTTGCCATTTTGGCCACACCAGAATTTCAAATGATTTGAAATTCAAACACACTAGTGGAGCCAAACATTTTAATTGACTCCTTACCACTGACAGCTCTAATCAAGGTCTAAGTCTTCTGTTCAAACACAACAACTGATTAGCCTTAAAGATGAATGGACACAGAATCCTAATTCATATTGATTCTAGCTTCAGGCCTTTGCTCTTATTTCAGTCCTGTACTTACATGGTTATTATCCATATTACAAAGCAGTATTGATTGTTTTCCATCTTCAGCTGAAGCATGAATCTTTTGAGGAGATTTTTTGAAGGTCATTTGAAACTGCTAGGATTGTATATGCTGATAAACAGAATAAATATGATCTAGGATGATGAATGGAACCATAGATGAGTTTAGAGGAATCCTAGAGCAGAGTAGCCACTATCTCATTCTCCAGGACTCTGTAAGATTATATGGAAGATCCTTATCCAACATGGCGCCCAAGCCATAGAGTAGGAGAGGCTGAGGGGACTGTCTGGGTGGTTAGGGGTGAGGGAAGCCCTGTAAATCCTGACCACATTGGTGTGGTGTGGGGAAAGCAGTTGAGAGCTCTCGATTTCCTGAGAAAGCCACAGAAGTGGCTGTGAGAACAAGGAGACCAAACAACATCCTCATGGTTGGGAGTTGGGGGTTGTGGAAGCTTTGACTTCAACACCAGAGGCTAATGTCGAACCATGGTCAGCAGCAGTACAAGTAAAGGGCATGAGGTGGAGAGAGCAAGGGTTGATACTTCTCCCCATGATTCCGCATGCCCCCAAACCAAGTCTTCACTTCACACCAGGATCTACAAGCATTCCCAGTGAGAAGGACAGAAGGGAATTTGAGAGAGAAATGGGTCAAATGAGTAGTATCCAAAACAGACTGACTTATAAGCCACAAGTGATTTCATTTCCTCTAATTCAATTTTCTAGTGCATAGTGGAAATGAGTGCTTGAGAGTGAAATTAAATTCAGTTAGAGGAAAATAAAGTTCCACTTTCACCGATCTGAGTTTTGTTACTAGGAAAATACCTGCTGCATAAAATAAGCTCCTACTACAGTGTCAGGCTTAATAACTCTTGGCTGTGTGACTACTGTTACTATTAATGTTACTATTGCTGTACTCTGAACTCCTGGAAGCAAGCATAGTATCTTCTGCTTCTGTGTCTGCAAGGGTCATTACAGAATTTTACGCATTGGTTGACTAAATGACTCAAAACTTGAATTTACCCTAATGAGCACTCAATGCTATCATTTGTAAAACCCAGGGTCCAGGTAGCACCTTCACTGTGCAGTTTCCTGAGTGACTGACGACAGAACTCCATCAATTAGTGTTAGGCCTAGAGCATGAGTGAGAATTAAACTTCTGCTCTGCTGAGCTACTGAGTTTGGGGGTTGCTTGTTACCACGGCGCAACTCAGCTCATCCTGATACAAAACTAAAATGTGAAACGTATTCAAAAGAAAGTACCTAGTCTGTGACATGCCCTATTACTTCTTTTATGAATTTAATTTTTACTATCTGCATTTTACAGTCAATGAATATACAAGTCAATTATATTAAATGATTTGTCTAAGACCACACAGTTAGTAAAGGACAGGACCATCCAAGTCCAGAATCCTAGGATTTTCCATTATACCAGACTGTCCCCAAATTAACCCCTTTTTGTAGCTACTTTTCAACTATGCATTTTACTTAGAATTTTAGTGATATAGCTATTCGATTTATATTCCTTTCCACTTCTCCAAGCGGTCCTAAAGTAAGTAATGTTTGGGATTGGGTACAAGGAATGCTAGATGACAATTTAGAGAAATGCCAAGTAGAAATGAAAATGCGTTACTGTAACATTTGGGGTATATGTCACCAGTAGGAGCAGTCACTATAATGTGGCAGAAAACTCTGGTGGAGAAATGAACTGTCCTGTTTTCCTGTAGGTTAGAAGAGAATAAAAAAGAATGATAGACATATTGGCAAAGATGGGGAACAACCAGAACCCTCACATGCTGCTGGTGGAAATGTAGACCACTTCAATTACTCTGGAAAACAATTTGGCTGTTTCTAACAGAATTAATATGCAAAGATGGGCTCGATAAAGGACAGAAATGGTATGGACCTAACAGTAGCAGAAGATATTAAGAAGAGGTGGCAAGAATACACAGAAGAACTGTACAAAAAAGATCTTCATGGCCAAGATAATCACACTTTCTCACCTAAAGCCAGATATCCTGGAATGTGAAGTCAAGGGGGCCTTAGAAAGCATCACTAGGAACAAAGCTAGTGGAGCTGATGGAATTCCAGTTGAGCTGTTTCAAATCCTGAAAGATGATGCTGTGAAAGTGCTGCACTCAATATGCCAGCAAATTTGGAAAATTCAGCATTGGCCACAGGACTGGAAAAAGTCAGGTTTCATTCCAATCCCAAAGAAAGGCAATGCCAAAGAATGCTCAAACTACTGCACAATTGCGCTCATCCCACATGCTAGTAAAGTAATGCTCAAAATTCTCCAAGCCAGGCTTCAGCAATACATGAACCATGAACTTTCAGATGTTCAAGCTGGATTTAGAAAAGGCAGAAGAACCAGAGATCAAATTGCCAACATCTGCTGGATCATAGAAAAAGCAAGAGAGTTCCAGAAAAACATCTACTTCTGCTTTATTGACTATGCCAAAGCCTTTGACTGTGTGGATCACAATCAGCTGTGGAAGATTCTTCAAGAGATGGGAATACCAGACCACCTGACCCACCTCTTGAGAAACCTATATGCAGGTCAGGAAGCAACAGTTAGAACTGGACATGGAACAACAGACTGGTTCCAAATAGGAAAAGGAGTACGTCAAGGCTGTATATTGTTACCCTGCTTATTTAACTTCTATGCAGAGTACATCACGAGGAACACTGGGCTGGAAGAAGCACAGACTGGAATCAAGATTGCTGGGAGAAATATCAATAACCTCAGATATGCAGATGACACCACCCTTATGGAAGAAAGTGAAGAGGAACTAAAAAGTCCCTTGATGAAAGTGAAAGAGGAGAGTGAAAAGGCTGGCTTAAAGCTCAACATTCAGAAAACGAAGATCATGGCATCTGGTCCCATCACTTCATGGGAAATAGATGGGGAAACAATGGAAACAGGGTCAGACTTTATTTTGGGGGGCTCCAAAATCACTACAGATGGTGACTGCGGCCATGAAATTAAAAGACGCTTACTCCTTGGAAGGAAAGTTATGACCAACCTAGATAGCATATTCAAAAGCAGAGACATTACTTTGCCAACAAAGGTCCTTCTAGTCAAGGCTATGGTTTTTCCTGTGGTCATGTATGGATGTGAGAGTTGAACTGTGAAGAAAGCTGAGTGCTGAAGAATTGATGCTTTTGAACTGTGGTGTTGGAGAAGACTCTTGAGAGTCCCTTGGACTGCAAGGAGATCCAACCAGTCCATTCTAAAGGAGATCAGTCCTGGGTGTTCACTGGAAGGACTGATGCTGAAGCTGAAACTCCAGTACACTGGCCACCTCATGCGAAGAGTTGACTCATTGGAAAAGACTCTGATGCTGGGAGGGATTTGGGGCAGGAGGAGAAGGGGACGACAGAGGATGAGGTGGCTGGATGGCATCCCCGACTCGATGGACGTGAGTCTGAGTGAACTCCGGGAGTTGGTGTTGGACAGGGAGGCCTGGCGTGCTGCGAATCATGGAGTCGCAAAGAGTCGGACACGACTGAGCAACTGAACTGAACTGCACAAAATTAAATACACTTCTACCCAGTGACCTTGCAGTTTAATTCTAGAATTATACTCAATATAAATTAGTAGATATATTCACAAAATAATTTGTACAAGAATGTTCATAGAAGTTTAATTCATTATAGTTCCAAAGTGGAAAAATGCAAGGGTCTTTGAGAAGAAAATCAGTAGTTGAGGTATATTCATATAATGTGCCTGTGTGCAGTACTCAGTCATGTCAGACTCTTTGTGACCCCATGGACTATAGCCCACCAGGCTCCGCTGTCCATGGGATTCTCCAGGCAAGAATACTGGAGTAGGTTGTCATTTCCTCCTCCAGGGGAATCTTCATAACCGAGGGATCGAACCTGAGTCTCTTGTGTCTCCTGCACTGGCAGAAGGATTCTTTACCACCGTGCTACCTGGAAAGCCCATGTTCATATAACACTAATCATCAATTTAAAAGTATGAATATAGAAAAACATAATAACATGGATGGTTTTCAAAAACATTGTGTTGAGCAAAATAAGTTAGGTACAAATGTATCTACTGAATGATCCAATTTACGAATAACAAAAACAAGGAAATGTAGTCTATAATGATTAAGGTCAGACAGTGGTTACATCCAAGGTGGGGGCACTGGCTGGAAAAGGTCATGAGGGATTTTACTGAGATGATGAAAATGTTCTACAACCAGATCCAGATGGTGGTTACAGAAGACATACACACGTGCATGAATCCACTGAGCTGTATACTGTATGTATCCTATGCCTCAACATAAAATAATATAACTTAAGAGAGGATGATAAAAATTGTATCTGCCTCTTAAGAGAGAAAGTATGGCTTTTGGGTCCTGGAGGCCTGGGTGCCCCCACTCAGCACCACAGAATGGCTGTGGAATTTGAACAGAGCAGAAGTGAACCACCGCTGGGATGGCCTGAGCGTGAGACTAGGAATGGGGATTCTGTAAGGGACAGAAGGCCTGGTGGTGACTGCTCATGAATGTAATGAATGACTCAAGAGTATAGAGTGAATATATGTGGCTGAGTCTGTGGTGCACAGACATGATCCTCTCAGGAGCATCTCTGCATCACTAAGAACAAATGGCCCAGGGCTGGCTCTCCAAGGCATCATGGCACAGCTGAAGAAGCACCGCTAACAATTACATCCCTAGGAAACTAAAAACCAAGCCTTATTTCACTTTCCTAACACCTCACAAGTCCCAAGATACTTGTATAACCCCAAGAGGGGGCAGGAGTCCCCTAAGAATGACTATCAAATTTCTCATCAAAACTTGTGGACTAAGGCTGAGAGCCAGAGTCAACCCTAGTTACTCATTCTTAAGTGTCATGGAAACTCTAGAGTCACATTTTTCAAAGTCAACCACCCTGAAATTTGCAGTGAATGGCACCAAATGGAACCAAATGTCACTTCCTTGGAACCAGAACACTCAGCACTAAATCAGTTTCAGCTGCTTGCAGTTGCATAACCCTGGGCTTGTCAGTGCTCCTCTCTGAGACTCAGTGTTCTCATCTGTAAAATGGGGACAGCAGCTCCTCCTCCTCCCTCGGAGTTGTTATGATGAAATGAGAAAATATGTCATATAGGAAACCCTTACACATCAGCCACTTGGTTGAGTTAACTCCCTTGCCAGCTTTCTGCTCAGAGGCTGTGTGGAGGAGACATTCTATGTGAAGACAGTCCCTTTATCAGAAATGGACTCGCCGGGGTCCCCAGCTGGGAGCCTGAATCACTCATTGACAACGGTGGCTATTCAGATGAAGTGGTGTGGAAATAGAGATGTGATGACCCAGCAAATTCTAGAGCTGGGAAGATGAGCATCAAAGCATATAAGAGAAGAGAAATCAACAGGCTGGGGCTGATTTCAGAGGATGGTGGTATTTGAGGCTGAATTCATCATGCTGCCTGAAACAATGTTTTTTCGCATCTTCTTCCCCACAAAGTAAACACACACACACACACACACACGCACACGCACACGCACACGCACACACACACTGGATTCAGGGCTCAGAGACAGAATGGGACATCATAAAATGTAGTTTGAACCTTGTTTCTCATTGCCACCCAAATCTCTTCCTTTCTCATTGCCCCAGTCCAGCCCAACCCAGAGACATTCATGCTCTTCTGAAAATCCCTGTGGGTTAGACTTCTTCAGATAACAAAAGAGAATCAAGAGGCATACTGAGTAAACTGGTACAGTAGAAAGGGAGAGGAGGAAGTCACGGGTCTGGGTCCAGTCCTGGCCTGCCCCTTACATGCCATGTGATGCTATTAAGTCACTTCAAGTCTCTCGACACCATTTTCTCCATCTGTATAATCAAAGTGTAAAGAAATTAATCCAATAATTTTAATTTTGCTATTTTCAATTTTAGAAATTATTAATGAAGCAGTGAAAACCTGGCACATGGAAGTTACTTAGAAGACAAAATTAGGGGATATTCTTAATTCACCACTCACTAAACAATTTTAGAACTAAAAATTGAGTTTACAATGATGGAGAAAGACTTGCCTTTTTCCCCCAAGGAAATTAGAGCCTAGGGTGGAACCACAAATTACATCCTGGTCTCAGTTCAGCCCACTCATCTAGTGAGATGAGAAAGCATGACAGCAGGCAGGGGCAGACAGGGATTTACAAAGACTCGGGGCAGGGGAACTTCCCTAAGGACAGGATGCTTCAACTGAGATCTGCTTTAACTTTTCCTCCTTGTGAACATATAGGTCAGTGAAAAGAAAATAAACCTCACCTCTAATCCCACTACTCGGAAGTAACCCCCACAAACAAACACACAACCACACACATCCACCCTGATGCATATCCTTCCAGTCTTTTGTCTGTGTGATATACATACATGCAAACTCCTTTTTAAAAGGCTGGATCATGCAATAGATGGTATTTTTAAAAGTTAGCTCATTTTTCCCTTAATATATTATGAACATCTTCCTAAAACCTGAATTCATTTAAATAATTTCATATTATCCTATTAAGTGATTGTAATATAATTTGTTTAATGAAGACTCTAAATTTGGACACTTGGGTTATTTACAATTTTCTCTGCTACTATAAGCAACTTTGTGATGACTGTGTTTGCAGCTAATTTTTTGCACACATCTTCCTTTATTTTCTCAGAATGAATTCCTCTCCGTGAAATTATTGAGTCAAAACCACGTATCTTTTTAAGGCTTTGGATACATGCAGCCAGAGTTTCTCTCAGAAGATTTTGTTAATTTTTAATATCACCAGAACTCCATGAATGTGCCAATTTCTCTCACATTTTCTCCATCAGTGGGTATTATTGTTTAACTTTATGTATCAGAATTTGCCCTTTCGAAACTGCCTATTTGTGTTTTCCTTTCACATTAATTTGAAAAATATCTTTATATATTAAGGACATTGACATTCTGGTCTATTATGTTACAAATATCTTCCCAGGTTTTCATTCATGTAAGATTTTTTAAGCTATTTTCCTACCAGAAAAATTAGTCTGGTTATTTAAAGTTTCCATCTTCTGTTCCACATAAGAAATTCCTTCCTTACCATAAGATTCTTAAAATAGTCTCAAATTGTTTATCCTAATGCTTAATAGCTTGGTTTTGAAGCGTTTAAATCTTTACTCAGGTGATTTGCCTCTGGGATACCATAGAGATGATGAAGGTCAGGTTTCAATGTTCACTTTTGTGTGCTTTAGTCATACTGGTCTCAGGATTTTTTTTTTTTTTTAATAATGAGCAAGCGCTACTTCCATAGTTTAAGCAATTATAAAAATGAAGGAATTTCCGGGCGGTCCAATGGTTAGGACTCCAAGCTCTCGCTGCTGAGGGCTCTGGTTCAATCCCTGGTTGGGGAAACTAAAACTCCACAAGCCGCATGGTACAGCCAAAAAAAAAGAGAAGACTCTTCCAATTATGAAAAATGTATCACCATTGAGCTCTTCTTTTGAAAGCTGATATAGAGAAATATAATTTTCGTTGGTTTTCTAAAAGGTTCCACAGATGCCCGGAAGGAGTTAATCAGGCGAGGAAGGTGAAAAGCTCGTTTTCAGTGAGGGGAAGCACTCTGTTCAAAGAGGCTAGAGCACAGCCAGTGCGTTCAGGGAATTCCAGGTCAATCCAAGCGACTGGAGCGCAAGGTGTGGAGAGATTCCTTTCAAATTCTGAGGGGATTTGGGGGAGGGATACATTTTAAAACTTCAGAATTCAAAGATGAGCATCCTCCTGACTCATGACAAAGTGCCCCCCTTCTATTATAACTATTAAACTTCTGCTATATTTGCATTATTGTCTTTTAATTAAAGAAATAAGACATATGAAGGAAAACAAGGTTCCCTCTGATCAGCAGTTCCCATTCCTCTAGCTTGTCTTGTGTTCACGTGCTTGGTATGTTTCCACTTTTGTTCCAATAAATTATCCTATGAATGTGTATAAGATTAGCTTTGGCTGCAAGTAAAAGAAACTCCCCAAATAAATGGAAGAGCAGTTTTAAGAGATAAATATTTATTTCTCTTGCATGTAAAAGTGCAAGAGATCTGATGTGCCTTCTTTAGATTTCAAGAACTCAGTTTTTTTTTTTTAAATCTTATAGCGCTTCCATGCATGAATTCGATTCTAAAACTTAGTTCTTGGTCCAAGACAGCTGTTCAAGCCCCTGCCATCATATCCACATTCTAATGAGAAGGAAGAAGAGGAGGTGCCATGTTTTGAATTGTGTCCCCCAGAAGATATGGTGAGGTCCTAAGCCTCAGTATCTGCAAATGTGAGCTTATTTGGAAATGGAGTTTTGCAAATGCAATCAAGTCAAGATGAGGTTCATACTGAATGAGAATGGGCCCTAATCTGACTAGTGTTCCTGTGAAAGAAAAAGGGGAGACACAGACACAAATACACATGTGAAGGCAGAGGGAGATATTGGAATGGTGTGTCTGCAGGCCAAGGAATGCCAAGGATTTCCAGCAACACTAGATGCTGGAAGAAGACACGGAACAGATTCTCCCCTAGAACCACCAAGAGAGCACAGATATGCTGGTAGTAATGCCGGTCTCCAGAGTCAGGAGAGAATGGACCTCTGTCACTTAGAGTTATTTAGGTTAGGTTGCTTTGTTATAACAGTGGTAGGAAGGCAACACAGGGAGCCAAGGGGTAGAAGAGGAAGAGACTGGAGAGGAGAAAATTTTAAAGGCTCTTAGGGGAGCCTCATGGGCTGCCGTCTATGGGGTCGCACAGAGGCGGACACAACTGAAGCGACAACAGCAGCAGCAGCAGCTACACTTCAGGAAGTTTCCTGGAAGCTGCCGAATAACAGTGCTCACATTCCATGGAACACAGTGAGGCATGGGCTCACCTCCCTGTAAGGAAATCTTTATTCTGATTTTCCCTGTGCCCAGCTCAGGTTTTTATCACAATGGGGAAAACAGAGGAAGAACAGCAGTCTTTAAAATGTACATAAATGACGTTAACTATGGTGTTCCATTGTAACTCTTTTCCCCCCACTCATTTCTTTAAGGTATTTATCTAGGTTGAACCACGTAGTTATAAATCACTATATTTAAGAGTGATATACTAGTCTACTATGCATATTCACCACCATTTACCTTCTGAGTGATAATAACATTTTTTTTTCACTTTTTCTTTTACAGAGCTGCAGTAAATATTGCACTATCTCTTCTAACGTATATGGGAGTATTTCGCTAAAGCATGTACCTATAGGTGAACTTTCTAAGTGAGAGCATATACACATTTTCATTTTTTAAATTTTAATTTTATTTTATTCATTTATTTTTTTGGCTGCCTGTCATATGGAATATTAGTTCCCTGACTAGGGATTGAACTCACACCCTGACCCTGACTCCCGGCACTGGGAGCATGGAGTCTTAACCACTGGAATACCAGAGAAGTCCCTACATTGTCAATTTTAAAAAATATTTCCAAATTGTTTTCTCAAGTAGTTGTATCAATGTACATGTTTTCCTGTAGTGTATCCTGTTTCACCAACACTTTATTTTAATGAACTTTCATGGACTTTAAAATTTTTCCAAAATTGTAAGTGAAAGAATAAAATGTATTCACCTTAGGTGTTCAGTTAAATAAATCTTGACAAGTGTATACCCCCAAGTAAATATTTGACATGTCATAATCAAGACATATAACATTTCTATCACACAAAATAATCTCTTCATGTATTGTAGAAAGGTAATAAGCCAACAGGTTGGAAAATTTAGATGAAATGGGAATTTTTCTTTAAAAACAGTTTAGCGAAATGGACACAAGAAACATCAGAAAATCTGAATACTTCCACAGCTAATAAATGAATTGCAGTTGCAATTCCATCCCTCCTGTCCCCCACCCCACACACACAGCCCAACTCCTGGCTCAAATAACTTGACCAGTGAATTCTTCAGAGTATTAAGGATAGAAAAAAACACCAATCTAAAAACTTTTCAATTAACGTTTCAATTTAATACAATCTCATTCACAATTCCAGCTGGAGTTTTTGTTATGGACAATGACTCCAAAATATATATGGAAGTGCAAAGGGGTGATAAAGACCATCTTGAACAAGAATAAATTTGGAGGTAAGCTGACAGGATGGTTAGTATATCCTGTACCTTGTTCAGGGGGTTAGTATAGCCTGTACCTTGGTCTCATGGGCATCCTCACTTTGTAAAAATTCAATGAACCACAAGTCCGTTCATTACCCTATCATGTGTAAAATAGACAGTTGGTAAGAAGCTGCTATATAACACAGGGAGCCCAGCCTGGGATGACCTAGAAGGGTGGGGTGAAGGTAGGGGAGGGAGGCTCAAGAGAAAGGAGATACATGTATACATATAGCTGATTCACGAGTTTGAGCAAGCTCCAGGAGATAGTGAAGGACAGCCTGGAGTGCTGCAGTCAATAGGGTGGCAAAGAGACGGACATGACTGAATGACTGAACTGTACAGCTTTTTCACTTTGTTGTATAGCAGAAACTAACACAACATTGTAAAGCAATTATCCTCCAACAAAAAATAAATAAAATTTTAAAAAATTCAGCATGCTTTTTGCTTGAGACTTATCCGCATTGTTTGTATGTTATGGTTACATGTTAATTACAATGTTTATAAAGCAAAGCACCACCACAATAAAAACTCTCTACTTGCCAGGAGCAAAGGTTCATGGAAAGTTTCTATTATTTACACCTGGCACTTTGATAGGCTAGATCACTGTATCTAAAAGTATTAGGGCAGAAATCAGCTAGGCTCACTTTCAGACTTGGCTCTGCTCCTTGGATTGATATAATGATTTTGTAAAATGGTCTAGAAATGAACATTTGTATAGCCTGTGACAGGAATTAAACTACCAGGCATATACTCAACATCAGTGAGATACAGGCAAGTGATCAAAAACACAAAACAACTCAAGTGCTAAAGGACTGACCATCGTTGAGTCAATTACGATACCTCTTTGAATTTTAATTTCCACATCTGTAAAATGGACATGAAAACACATATAGCTACTTCACAGAACTGTGTCCAGGCAATAAAAGTATCAAAGAACTAGCATCTGGCATATCGTAGACATTCAGTAAACAGTGGCTGATATTTTTACTAGGCTTTTAAATAAAGATACCATCATTCATATCCTTGTTGTTTGGTCGCTAAGTCGTGTCCAGCTCTTTGCAACCCCATGGACTGCAGCATGCCAGGTTTCTCTGTCCTTCACTATCTCCTGGAGTTTGTTCAAACTCACGTCTATTGAGTTGGCAATGCCATCCAACCATCTTGTCCTGTGTCATCCGCTTCTCCTCCTGCCCTCAATCTTTCCGAGCATCAGGGTCTTTTCTATTGAGTTGGCTCTTCACATCAGGTGGCCTCTGCTTCAGTGTCAGTCCTTCCAATGAGTATCCAGGGTTGATTTTCTTTCGGACTGACTAGTTTGATCTTCAAGCTGTCCAAGGGACTCTACAGAGTCTTCTCCAGCACCAAGGTTTGAAAGCATCAATTCTTTGGTGCTAAGCTTTCTTTATGGTCCAACTCTCATCTTCCCTGGTGGCTCAGAGGTTAAAGGGTCTGCCTCCAACATGAGAGACCTGGGTTCGATCCCTAGGTTGGGAAGATCCCCTGGAGAAGGAAATGGTAACCCACTCCAGTATTCTTGCCTGGAGAATCCCATGGATGGAGAAGCCTGGTAGGCTACAGTCCATGGAGTCGCAAAGAGTCAGACATGACTGAGTAACCTCACTTACTTACTTACTTACTCACATCTGTACATGATTACTGGAAAAACCATAGCTTTTCATACCCTGAATGAAAGTATTAGTCATTCAGACATGTATGACTCTTGCGACCATATGGACTGTAGCCCGTCAGGCTCTTTTGTCCATAGGATTTCCCAGGCAAAAGTCCTGGAGTAGGTTGCCATTTCCTTCTCCAGGGAATCTTCCAGAACCAGGAATGAACCCAGGTGTCCTGCTTTGCAGGCAGATTCTTTACGGTCCAAGCCACCAGGAAAGCCCCCTAATAAAATATAAAACATCTCTCCCGCTTATGGCACTAGACTTTCTCCCAACATCAATATTCGTGTTAATGTTTTCCAACTAAGCTGGGAAATATTCCTTCATTTGAGAAATCTCAATCTGGTCTACACCAAAGGTGACTGCTAGACTAACAGGGAAAGGACTCTGAAAAGCACTGCAACCCTCCTTGGGGCAAGAGCACCCTCTCTCATCCCTGTGTCTGAGGTCACAGTCCCCTGGCAGTTCACTGAGGATTTCAAGTCCCACCCTGTCCTTGCCGCTCCCCGGAATCACCAGTTTTCAAGGAACTGCCTCTGATGAGTTCACTCCATCAGGAATCCTCTGGGAAAACAGACACAGATTGTGTACACTGCAGAATTAGCCTTTCTACATCATTGTGTGTCTGTTGAGGCGGCGGTGAACCAGACGTGGTTTTCGGCAGACATGACTTCAAAAGCAGTAAACACAGTTATCAGTAACCTGCAGAACGCGAGGCAGTTCTGCAACAGTCAAGGTCACTGACAGGTGACACGGCAAATAAAGGGAGATTAAAAGCCATGCCTTGTCTGACATGAGCCCATTTGATACTTACCAATGGCCAGATATGGAACGTTGCCTGCTCTTGATGGGAAGGCATCGAACATAGTGTAATTTCTTGGAAAGTGAGTCCTTGTCATTTTTCTCCAAAAGCGGGGGGTCGGGGGAGAGCAAAATACAGGTAGCTGTCTGTTGATCGTCTAGATGTTTTCGCTTATTTCATACTAACCTTATTCAGAGTTTGTCATTGGTCAGGTTCTCTACTAAGCCTTCTCTTTCTTGATCCCCAACCAAATTTATCCTCACTTTAATAATGATTTTCCCTTTCCATTCAGGGAAACTGAGACTCAGGATTTATGGCCACCATCCCAAGCTAGCCAGTGGCCAGACGGGACTGGAGCCCAGAGATTATGTTATAATGCTTACTCATCATGACAGAGATTTACTCTGGGTGAAGGAGGGAGTATATTAGGATGACATCCAGATGGCATGGCTTTCTGGCAGGGTAACAGTTGGCATGCAGAGTGAATCCTACCTATTTTTTGGACACAATGCTCTCTGCAGCCTAGAAACATGCACTCTAAAGAATTACTAGAAATGGTCATTTGCATGCCAGGATGGCAGTGCCAACAGCCCTTCATTCTGCATCACTGTGGCATAAACAGGATTTTCATAAATGGGACTTTTTTCCACCCCACATAACATTTTCTGTGTGCCAAGGAAACATACTCTTTGAAAAAGCCCACTCGTGAGAAATCCTTTTGTTTCACCTGTTAATCTGTTTAATATTAAATGTAGACGTTAAAAAATTTTTTGAGGACTTCGCTGGTGGCTCAGTGGTTAAGATACTGCCCACCAGTGTAGGGAACATGGGTTTGACCCCTGGTTCAGGAAGGTTTCACATGCTTAGGGGTGACTAAACTCTCATGCCACAACTACTGAAGTCTGTGTACCTAGAATCCGTGCTCTGCAACAAGACAGACCACCCCAGTGAGAAGCCCGTGCACCCTAATAAGAGAGTGTGCCCCACTCACTGCAACTAGAGAAAGTCCATGCACAGCAATAAAGACCCAGAGCAGTCATAAATAAATAAAAATTTTAAAACAATTTGAAAATCAGGTTTAAATCATTGGGTGTATTCCTAAGAATAAACCAAATTAAGATTATATGATTCTCCAAATATTTTGTGTCCTAAATATATTCAACCCAGATGTAAACAGGGTCCTGACCCCTTCCTTGAGTTTTGAATAAATTTGACCTGAGCTCCAATCCCAAGTCCTGTGAGCCTAACATTCTCCCGAGACTTTTGTGAATTCTCCAGCGTCTGTGTTCCTCTTGATTGCTTGTGCCTCCAAGTCCTTGCTCCCCTCCTCCTCTCCTGTGGTTCACATTTCCTCTCTCAAGACTATTCTGTCTGTACAGCATGGACCCAGAGAGTAACAGCCTCTTTTGCTGATGCTTCTCAAACTGTCCAATATATTTGACCTTGTCCTCATCCTCACTTTGGGGTGATTAAGAGGGTTTCTAGCACAGTAACGCCAACATCTTAAAATTGTATGTTAAATAGCTCAAGTATATTGGACTCCTGACTCTCAGCCTCTACTTCATACCTTGAATCTGGCAAAGTAAGCTTCAGTGCCAGCCACTGTGGCCCCTTGTGTTTCCTCAGTCAGGCCAAGTTCACTCCTGCTTCACGACCTTTGCGCTTGCTAGATGGTTTTCTCTCACACAGCTTCATGAATCCCTCAGTCACTTCTGTCATGTCTCTGCTTAGTGTTACCTTGTCAAATGCAACTTCCCAATCATCCAACATAATAACACCTCAGTCTCCCCTTTCCTCCTTTATTTGCCTCCATAGCTCTCAGCAACACCTGCCATGTTGCATAAATTACTTGCTTGCATGTTGTTTTTTTTTTTTTGCTGTCTCTCATGCTGGAAACTCTAGCTCCATGAAATTCGTGGTGATCTTGCCTAATTGTTCTCTCGTGTATCCCTAGCATCTGGAATGGAGGAATACATAGCAGGGATCAATGCAATGTGTTAGAATTTAAAAAAAAAAATCCTTGAAGACACTTTCCACTTAATTCAAGTTTTCTTTCCAGGAGCAATGGCAACGTGACCGCTTTACAATGTAATTAAGTATGTAGGATGATATTTTGCCATTACAGAGAAGGCAAAGCATGGACCACGTTACAGCTGAGGAAAACTCATGGTGTGGGCAAGAATCCGCAGTGGATTGAGAAGGAGCTGGGATCAGTCCTGCGGAGGGAGGGACCAGGATGCTGTGATTTGGCAGTTAGAGCAGACGATGTGGTGTGAATGCATAAGGGACCTGAATCGGCAAGAAAGGCTAAAGCCAGGAACATTCCCAAGACACACGCTCCTCTTGGAAAGTAGCATAGATGGTGGCAAAGAACTTGGCCTCTGAAACTGGACTGCAGACTGGGATCTTTAAGCCACAAAATCTTAGCTGACATTGGACAAATTATTTACGTGTTCCAGAGAGACCCTTCTTCCCCAGATTGAAAATAACTGTATTGCTTTATTAATAATCTGTTTTGTCTTAAAAAAAAATAATTCAGAGAAGCATACTGAACAGAGGAAAAATACTTCATAATGATACCACCCCAAGATCCAGAAGTTGTATATAAGCTTGTGCATATCCTCCTAGACTTGTCCTGGGCTATATGGCAGTCACTGTGGTGGAAATGGAGCAAGTCTGAATTGAAATATGCTGTAAGTATAAGCACATTTCAATTCAGTTTCCCTGAAAGCACATTACAATTGGGTTTCGCTGGTGGCTCAGATGTTAAAGAATCTGCCTGCCATGCAGGACACCTGGATTCAATCCCTGGGTTGGGAAGGTTCCCCCGGAGAAGAGGATAGCAACCCACTCCAGCATTCTGCCTAGACAGAGAAGCCTAGCAGGCTACAGTCAATGGGGTCACGAAGAGTTGGACACAACCGAATGACACAGCTTTCACTTTTTGCGTTGGTGGTATGGTGGTGAGGATAGCTGCCTTCCAAGCAGTTGACTCGGGTTCAATTTTTGGCCAATGTGAGTTTTTCTTTGGGCTTCCCAGGTGACTCAGTGCATAAAGAATCTGCCTGCAATTCAGGAGACACAGGAGACACAGGAGACTCAGGTTTGATCCCTGGGTCAGGAAGATCCCCTGGAGGAGAGCATGGCAACCCATTCCTGTGCTCTTACCTGGAGACTCTCATGGACAGAAAAGTCTGGTGGGCTACAGTCCATAGGGTCACAAAGAGCTGGACTCAAGTGAAGCCATTTAGCACACACACACATAAGTATGAGAGGCATACCTGATTACAAAAAAATGTAAAATATCACAGTAATGATTTTAGATTGGTTATAGGATGAAATAACAACATTTTGAGTATTGGGGGATAAATTAAGTATTATTAAAATTAATGCTACCCGTTTGCTTTAGTTTTTAATGTGCCTATTAGAAAATTTTTAATTATATCTGTGACACATTATATTTCTACTGGACAGTACTGTCTAGATTCTCTCCTCTTATGCCCACACACATTTACATATACATATGTATTGTTTTCATTAAAAAGGAGTGCATTATACATATTGTTTTATAAGCCTATTACTTTTATACCATGAAAATTTTTGGATTTCAGTAACCTAAAACTTTCATCATCATTGTCAATGGCTCCAGAGTAATAATAAAAACTACTGAGTAAATGCATTGGAGTTTATTTAAACTGTAGTTGAACATTTTAAGACTATTTTCTTATTTTGTTTCATTTTCTCCTCTGCTCTCTTTTTTTCATTTCTTTTCTTTTTTTCTTCTTCTCTTTTTTATTGGTACATAAAACCCTGGAACAAGTTACATTGCAAGAACTACATGTACCATTTCTATTACTTCCCTAGGATAAATTCCTGAAACATATTTAGGGTTCATGAAAACAAAATAAGTGACAAGCTCCTCAGACCAGCAACTTTATGGAGTAAGGATGCTCCTACATGGAGCAGCAAGATGATTTCAAGCTTCTAACAAATTATCTGTGGTTCAGAACTGTGTAGCCCCAGGACACAGGAAACTGTGTAATGGATGGTTAGACACACAAGCTCTAGAGGCGGATAAACTAGGTCCTAATCTTGCTTCTCTGTCATTTTTAATGACCTCTTATTCAGTTTTACAACCTCTCTGAGCCTCAGTTTCCATATCTAAGAAATGGAAACACTAACAGTACCTCCCTGATAAGATTACTCGTAGGATTGAATGAAATGCCATACGTAATTGTTCAGCACAGGTAAATCCTCAGGTAATGTGATTATTAACATTTCTGAAATCTTGTTTGGACATGCCAATCAACACACACACACACACACACACACACACACACACACACGTATAGCTTTCTGCTTTTTATCATACGCTCCCTGCTCTCAACTACTTTTTTTCAAATAGAGATCTATTTGCTAAAATAAATTGAAATGGGTAAAGAATATGAGGCACAATTTATACCAGATATATCTGCAATTACTAACTCTGAATTAAACATATCCCTTCATGAATAATGAAGCAGAAATAGGCCAAAGGAAAAATGAGATAAGATCTTAAATCCATGTATTTTTAATTGCTTCATTATCTAAAATTTGCTATGAATAGCAGTGGATACAGTTTGCTGTTTAAAGCACAAAAAGAAATAAGAATTTTCAGCCAAATCACAAAAGGCTATCAAAAATTAATTTTGTGTGCTATGATCACTGAAAATGTAAGTGATTTTGAGGCAGAGTGACATTTAAAAATGCTATTTATATGCTAATAATAAATGAGTCATTTTTCATTTTGATGCAAAATAAATTTTTATTTTCATTTTAATGAACTGTAGTGAATTATAAGCTTTTTCTTCTTATCTGTAGGTAAAAGTTTGGGACAGATAGCAGACGGTTGGCCAATGATAGGCAAGAGGTCTTGGAGGGAGTGAAGATGGCGCAGGTTCTGTCATCTGGTACTGACCTCCTAAACTGGATGGAAGTTTTGGAGTTGAGATGGTTTTTCTCCAGGTTTCTAGAAATTTCCAAAACTTAGATTTACCTTAGAGGTGGCTAACTACCAATTAGTATCATATCAGAAAAAAAAGTATTTATGAACTTTACTGAATTAGTGATCCTTCTTTTTTTCTTATATGAAACAATATTCACATTCCAGACTTTAAAAGGAGAACACAGTTAAGTGATTCTTGGCATGCACATTGCTCTCTGAAGGATATTTTTCAATAATGTTTATTCTTTATCAAAATGTCTATGTCAGACATTTTGCTAAGTATTATTGTGTTCACTCTTATCTAATCTTCCTGACAGCCCTGAGAAGGTGGTATTGTTACAAGCCTCATTTTACAGATGAGAAACTTGAAAGAGAGAGAGGGCGAGCAGTTTCCCTAAGATTTGACAGATTGTAAGTTGTGGAGTTTAGATACGAGCTCACATGTGACTGTGAGTTAAGTGCCACACATCTATTTACGAACAATGCCAACTGCTTTTAAAAAAGAGAAAACAGAAAGGTATAAATGTTGAGCCCAAATGAATTGTGAATGAAGAAATTTCAGGCATCAGTGAGAAAAAAGCTTGTGGTGACTCCTGGAAGAGATACGTCGGGTACGCTAGGATATAGCTGTCCATTCTGCCTTCAGGATGCACATACCTGCTGGACGACACCTGGCCTGTGCCCTAGCTAGGTTTAAAGCCCAGTTAGTTACTTTCTCCTCATGCGCCTGCAGACTGAATGTGTGTGCTTAGTCACTCAGTCAGGTCTGACTCTTTGAGAACCCATGGAGCCTGCCAGGCTACTCTGGCCGCGGAGCTTACCAGGCTAGAATACGAGAGTGGACTGCCATTTCCTGCGCCAGGGGTTCTCCACCCAGAGATCAAATCCACGTCTCCCATGTCTCCTGACTGGCAGACAGATTTTTCACCACTAGCGCCTCCTGGGAAGCCCAGTATAAAGCTAGTTACTTTATCAGTTCTGCAAAGTTGGGGTGCTCAAAACATTCACACGTGTGTGTCAGGGCTTTGGCGAAAAATAGCCAGAACTCTGCTGGGCTGAGAGGCCTTCATTTTTATGAAGGGCCTGCTGTTATTCTCTGCTGTCTGACTTCTTTGAAGTAAGAAGCCAAGTTTCCAAACTCATTTCTGTGTTTCTCACATTCCTTACTCTTAGATCTTGTGTTGCCTTTGCCAGATTTGATTCTTGATGTTAATTCTCTTTAACCAGGGTCTGTTTAAGTGGGACCTTGTGAGTTATGGAGCAGTAATTCAACCCTTCAGATCTAGTGGACTCACGGCCACAGGCCAGCTCCTATTAAATGGAAAGGTCTGAATTATTATCCTATAATTCACCTTCTGGAAGTGTCTTAATTCAATTGCACTGTGTCCCTGAATGACCATTAAAAGAAAGAGAAAAAAAGTTCTGCATCTTTCTTGTTACAATCCAAAGTAATTTTCAGTGCCAAAGAGTTCTTCCTTTAAAGTCATTAGAAAATTAAACAGAAAGATAAAGAAAAGGGCCTCTGATCATTGGAAATGGTGCACTGTAGACAATCAGTCACATTTAAAACCATGGGAACATGGCAGAGATCACAGCAATCAAAAATCTTCTTTGTGGCCAAATCCTTTTGATTTATATCTTCCCTCCCCTCCCATTTCTTTGATTGTTCTACTAGTAAGTTTGAGTTAAAACTAATGCTAAATTCTGTTATCTTCCACCCTATGAACTAACATCCCAAAAAAGATGTCCTTTTCATTATAGGGGACTGGAATGCAAAAGTAGGAAGTCAAGAAACACCTGGCATAACAGGCAAATTTGGCCTTGGAATGTGGAATGAAGCAGGGCAAAGGCTAAGAGTTTTGCCAAGAGAACGCACTGCTCATAGCAAACACCCTCTTCCAACAACACAAGAGAAGACTCTACACATGGACATCACCAGATGGTCAACACTGATATCAGACTGATTATATTCTTTGCAGCCAAAGATGGAGAAGCTCTATACGGTCAGCAAAAACAAGACTGGGAACTGACTGTGGCTCAGATCATTAACTCCTTATTACCAAATTCAGACTGAAATTGAAGAAAGTAGGGAAAACCACTAGACCATTCAGGTATGACCTAAATCAAATCCCTTACAATTATACAGTAGAATTTAGAAATAGATTTAAGGGACTAGATCTGATAGATAGAGTGCCTGATGAACTATGGAATGAGGTTCATGACACTGTACAGGAGACAGGGATCAAGACCATCCCCATTGAAAAGAAAGGCAAAAAAGCAAAATGGCTGTCTGGGGAGGCCTTACAAATAGCTGTGAAAAGAAGAGAGGCGAAAAGCAAAGGAGAAAAGGAAAGATATAAGCATCTGAATGCAGAGTTCCAAAGAATAGCAAGAAGAGATAAGAAAGCCTTCCTCAGCGATCAATGCAAAGAAACAGAGGAAAACAACAGAATGGGAAAGACTAGAGATCTCTTCAAGAAAGTTAGAGATACCAAGGGAATATTTCATGCAAAGATGGGCTTGATAAAGGACAGAAATGGTCTGGACCTAACAGAAGCAGAAGATATTAAGAAGAGGTGGCAAGAATACACAGAAGAACTGTACAAAAAAGATCTTCATGGCCAAGATAATCACGTTCTCTCACCTAGAGCCAGACATCCTGGAATGTGAAGTCAAGTGGGCCTTAGAAAGCATCACTACGAACAAAGCTAGTGGGGGTGATGGAATTCCAGTTGAGCTGTTTCAAATCCTGAAAGATGATGCTGTGAAAGTGCTGCACTCAATATGCCAGCAGATTTGGAACACTCAGCAGTGGCCACAGGACTGGAAAAGGTCAGTTTCCATTCCAATCCCAAAGAAAGGCAATGCCAAAGAATGCTCAAACTACTGCACAATTGCATTCATCTCACACGCTAGTAAAGTAATGCTCAAAACTCTCCAAGCTATGCTTTAGCAATACATGAACTATGAACTTTCAGATGTTCAAGCTTGTTTTAGAAAAGGCAGAGGAACCAGAGATCAAATTGCCAACATCCGCTGGATCATGGAAAAAGCAAGAGAGTTCCAGAAAAACATTTATTTCTGCTTTATTGTCTATGCCAAAGCCTTTGACTGTGTGGATCACAATCAACTGTGGAAAATTCTGAAAGAGATGGGAATACCAGACCACCTGACCTGCCTCCTGAGAAATCTGTATGCAGGTCAGGAAGCAACAGTTAGAACTGGACATGGAACAACAGACTGGTTCCAAATAGGAAAAGGAGTACGTCAAGGCTGTATATTGTCACCCTGCTTATTTAACTTCTATGCAGAGTACATCATGAGAAATGCTGGGCTGGAAGAAGCACAAGCTGGAATCAAGATTGCTGGGAGAAATATCAATAACCTCAGATGTGCAGATGACACCACCCTTATGGCAGAAAGTGAAAAGGAACTAAAAAGCCTCTTGATGAAAGTGAAAAAAGGAGAGTGAAAAGGTTGGCTTAAAGCTCAACATTCAGGAAATGAAGATTATGGCATCTGGTCCCATTACTTCACGGCAAATAGATGAGGAAACAGTGGAAACAGTGTCAGACTTTATTTTTTTGGGCTCCAAATCACTGCAGATGGTGACTGCAGCCATGAAATTAAAAGACACTTACTCCTTGGAAGGAAAGTTATGACCAACCTAGACAGCATATTTAAAAGCAGAGACATTACTTTGCCAATAAAGGTCCTTCTAGTCAAGGCTATGGTTTTCCCAGTGGTCACGTATGGATGTGAGAATTGGACTGTGAAGAAAGCTGAGCACTGAAGAATTGATGCTTTTGAACTGTGGTGTTGGAGAAGACTCTTGAGAGTCCCTTGGACTGCAAGGAGATCCAACCAGTCCATCCTAAAGGAGATCAGCCCTGGGTGTTCTTTGGAAGAAATGATGCTAAAGCTGAAGCTCCAGTACTTTGGGCACCTCATTGGAAGAGTTGACTCATTGGAACAGATCCTGATGCTGGGAGGGATTGGGGGCAGGAGGAGAAGGGGACAACAGAAGGTGAGATGGCTGGATGGCATCACCAACTCAATGGACGTTGAGTTTGAGTGAACGCTGGGAGATGGTGATGAACAGGGAGGCCTGGCATGTGGCGATTCATGGGGTCTCAAAGAGTCGGACACAACTGAGCAACTGAACTGAACTGATGATCACATGAGACTTCATATAATAAATACAAATAGCTAACGCTTGGTGACATGCCTAGTTCCAACAGAAGGAAATATAATCTGAGTTTTGCAAAATCAAAGGAACTTGAGGTGCTCCTGAGACTTAGTTTGGGTGCTCCCAGAAGCAGATCTCAAGACAAAGATTCATATATGCATAGCTGATTTGAGAGATAAAAGCAAGGAAAGTAGTGAGATTGGAAAGGGAAATAAAGCCAACACAAGGTATAAACCAAGTTCCCCCTACTGACACCCAAAGTCCAGTCCTGCTGGGAAGCCTGGGTGATGGTGTAGAAATAGGTACCTGAGAACGGTGAGGGAACTGAGGTATTTATACACCAATTTCCTTCAGGCATATATGGAGTGCTGCTCAGGAAAATGATAAGGTTTCCCTGGTGGCTCAGATGGTAAAGAATCTGCCTGCAATGCAGGACATCCAGTCTGACCCCTTGAGAAGGGAATGGCTACCCACCCCACTATTCTTGCCTGGAGAATTCCATGAACAGAGGAGCCTGGCAGGCTGCAGTCATGGGGTCGCAAGAGTCGGACACGACTGAGCAAGTAACACACCACCACAGGAAAATGATGAATTGGTCAACTCTGTCTTTGTGGTCATCTTGTATTTCAGGAACCTAGAATTCTCACTTGATCATCCAATTAACTTTGTTCCATTCTACCTGCAGAAATGAATGGACGTGAAAGTCGCTCAGTCTTGTCCGACTCTCTGTGACCCCATGGACTGTAGTGGATATGGTCAAAAACTACAAAAATGCCTTCTGAAGTTCAAAAACCCTCATCCTCAATTCCAAACATCTATGGTCGAATAGACAGTAATGGATTAAAAAGCTCACATAGACCCAGGCTCAAATACTGTCAAGTAAGCAGTCATTATTATCGTGTGATCATGAGCAGTTACTTCTCTTGAGACCTGGGCGTCTCACTTCAAATCAGAGGTAATATTTCCTAGGCTGTGGTAAAACAAATAAGAGGACTGACAGGCACATAATGCTATATTTAAAGTGGATAACCAACAGGGACCTACTATATACACATCCAGCTCTTCTCGATGTTATATGGCAGCCTGGATGTGAGGGGAGTTTGGGGGAGAATGGACACATGTACATGTATGGCTGAGTCCCTTTGTTGCCCACCTGAAACCATCACGACATTGTTAACTGGCTATACTGCAATATAAAGTTAAAGGCTAAAAAATAAATGAGGTCACCCTGATAAGGTCCTATCTTAGTAGGACACCCAGCACACAAGTGACCGTTATGATGCTGATGAGGTTGATGAGGCTTTGCTTTAGGGGTAGGAAAACCATTTCCTCCTCCAAGTCTAGAATCCGCCATCCCCTTCTTCTTAATGTGGCCCGTTAATAACTTTCTGAACAGATTTGCTCTTATATGCAGAAAGCAAATGTCTCCTAAGAATCTCAGTAGCAGTCACCGTCTGATAACCCACAAGCCACATCTAGGCAACATAAATGGTTTCAGAGAAATCCTACAGAGTCTTTTAAGACAAAGTCATTTTAAAACTCTGATTTCTAGTTCTGTTGAAGCATCAAAAGATCTTGCCACACTGGAACCAACTGCCATTCTGCAGCACTGGCTGGACATGAGGGGCAAATGTCCCTTCTAACCTGGGTGACGCCCTCCAGTTCCACCAGTCTCTGTTTTCATGACTTGCTTCCTGCTTTCTCATTACCTCCCTGGGCGTCTTTGAGTTTGCAACGTCTGATCTATCTAACCAAAAGCAGTTGCTCTAAACGTACTCTTGCCTAACAACAAAGGTCTATCCAAAATTACTTATCTTTCATCTCATTGTATTGCAATGAGATTCATATAATCAGCTATGAATACAGTACGCAAAAGAGTGGATTTTGCTGCTGCTTAAAAAATATCAGTGGAAACATTTAGGGTTAGAATTGGAAATTGTGCTCTACCAGTAGTAATTAGAGAACCAGGCTGGGAAGTCATTGGACTGAAGGGCTGAATAGGCGGCTTCAGTGCCTACCAAGCTGAAGTATGTGGCCCATAGAGATGAGCTAAGGAAGACACCTGAGTTTAGTCTAATAGCCTTGTAATGACTGATCTCCATCTGCCTCTGGTGAACAGAGCATCTTTTGTACTTGGGGTGATTACAGACGTGAAAATGAGGGCCTGTGGGTGGTGATTACTTAATGAGAAGTGTTAACCAAGTGGTGGAAAATCACTTCTGCTGAAGCATAAAGGAAATAGGAAGGCATCTGGGGAGACCTGAAGGGAAGAGGCTCATCCTTGAGCTTCTGGCCCGTCTGTTCCTTTTTAGAAATTTGCTGACCACATCAACAGACCCCATCCGTGGGCATAAGTCTCCTTCTCCTTGGTTCAGGGTTTCCCAACTTGGGCATCACTGACATTTGGGACGGGATAATGCTCTCTTCAGGGGGCTGTCCCATACACTGAAGGATTTTAGCCACATCCTTGGCTTCTATCTACTAGATGCCCCTAATACCCCTCTCCCCAGATATGAAAGTGCAAATGTCTTGAGACATTGCCATCGTCCCCTGGGAGGCTGCCAGTAGTGAACCACTGCTTTTAACTGTACTAAGTATTTATAATATTTAAATTAAGTATTTATTAATATTTCTTTAAATTACTAGGTTATCTTTAAAAATCAAGGAATGTCACTTTAAATCCTGATTTCCGGTCTCTCTGTGCCTATTCTCTCTCTGTCTTTGCCTCTCATGCTCACATTCAATCACTCAGTCATGTCCAACTCTTTGTGACCCCATGGACTGCAGCCTGCCAGGCTCCTCTGTCCATGGAATTTTCCAGGCAAGCATAGTGGAGTGGGTTGCCATTTCCTCCTCCAGGGGATCTTTCTGACCAGGGATAGAGCCGAAGTCTCTGGCATCTCCTACACTGCCAGGTGGATTCTTTACCACTGAGCCACCTGGGAAGCCCTGTCTTGGCCTTGGTACCCCTCTAATCCACCTCCTGTACTCCTGACCTCATCAACTCCTCCTCCGTACAGATGGTCCCCAAGTTGTGATGCTCCAACTTAGGAGTTTTCAGTATTATGATGGTGTAAAAGGGATGGTACACCTTCAGTAAAAACTACTTCAAACTTTTAATTCTGATCTTTCCCCAGGCCACCAACATATGATGCAGTCCTCTCTTGTGAAGATGAGTTGTGGATATGCTCCTGTCAGTTGCAAGATCCCAAGGGTGAACAACCCATACCTAAAGCCATTCTGCACGCAGAGGGTGATTCTGGTATGCTGCTTCTGAACAGTGTTCAGTGGACTTTCCAGGTGGCTCAGATGGTAAAGAATCCATCTGCCAATGCAGGAGACACAGGTTTGATCCCTGGGTTGGGAAAATCCCCTGGAGGAAGACATGGCAACCCACTCCAGTATTCTTTCCTGGAGAATCCCACGGACAGAGGAGCCTGGCAGGCTACAGTCCCTAGAGATGCAAAAGGGTCAGACACAACTTAACAACTAGACAACAGTAACAGTATTCAAAAAATTATATGAGATATTCAGCAGTTTGTTTTAAAACAACCTTTGTGTTAGGTGACTTTGCCCAAATGTAGGCTAATGTAGTAAGTGTTCTGAATACATTTCACATAGTCTAGGCTCAGCTATGATGTTCGGTAGGTTAGGTGTATAAATGTGTTTTCAATTTCCAAATTGTAAGGAACGTCAAAAAAGTTGGAGGAGCATAAGTTGGACTCAGAATTGACAGAGCTCCCCTGAAGAGGTGACGTTTTAGCCCCATAAGGAGAAGCTAACCAAACATACAAGGGAAAGGAGTATTGCAGGCAGCGAATATAGTATGTGCAAAGGCCCTGAGGTGAGGGAGAACAAGGAACTGTTAGCAGGCCAGGAGAGCTGAACTGCATAGTGTCAGCCGAGTGTGAGATATGATGGAGATTGAAAAGGTAAGAAAAGGGTGGGTCACATGGGACCCTGAGAACATGTTAAGTATCCTGAATTTCAAACTTGGAAAGTGAGAAGGGACATCATCTACCCACAGATGGGAACTCTGGTAACCAAAACTACTTCCTATCTACATGAACATGATTTTGGCTTTTTCTTCTGAGTTCATTAGCATGACTTTCTTTGTTTCTGGGAGTTTCCCACTCAGGCAAATGACCTGACATTCATTACAAGAACTTGAGAAAAAGATGCATCAGCTCTTCAGTGGAAAACATGGACAGTTTATACTCTAGAGATTTTTAATCCTTTTCCTCAAAATCCGCACATTTGTGTGTTCACAAACCCTGAAGTATTGCATCATGATCCTTTCTAATCCTAACGAAGCCGCTTCTTTGAGAGATTCCATCTTAAATCAAACCTCCAGTTCCCATTAAATTGTGACTTTCCCTTCCCTGAAGGGACATTGCTATCACTTTGTAAGGTGGTGTTCTTCATTAGAGCCATAAGCAATAAACTCACTTTGTCTTCTCAACTGGTTCTATTGGTGATATTATAAGCAGCTTTTGGAAGGAAAAAGCTCTCTGCAGGAGGCCTCATTGTCTTGTTATTAACCTTAAACTAGGCAGCCCCATGTTCTACTCATTTCTGGCCCTAACAAACCTTTCAAATCTTTTGACCTCACAATTGTTCAGTTGCTAAGTTTTGTCCAACCCTTTCTAACCTCACAGACTGCAGCACCTCAGGCTTACCCGACCTTCACTGTCTCCTGGAGTTTGCTCAAACTCATGTCCATTGAGTCAGTGAGGGCATCCAGCCATCTCATCCTCCGCTGCCCCCTTCTCCTGCCTTCAATCTTTCCTAGCATCTGGGTCTTTTCCAATGAGTCAGTTCTTCTCATCAAGTGGCCAAAGTTTTGGAGCTTCAGCTACAGCATCAGTCCTTCCAATGAATATTCAGGACTGATTTCCTTTAGGATTGCCTGGTTTGATCTCCTTGCTGTCCAAGGAACTCTCAAGAATCTTCTCCAGCACCACAGTTGGAAACTATCAATTCTTCAGTGCTAAGCCTTCTTTATGTTCCAACTTTCACATCCATACATGACTACTGGAAAAACTATAGCTTTTTTTTTTGAAAAACTATAGCTTTAATTAGACAGACCTTTGTTGGCAAAATGATGTCTGCTTTTTAATACTTTGTCTAGGTTTGTCATAGCTATTTTTCCAAGGAGAAAGTGTCTTTTAATTTCATGGCTGGAGTCACCATCCACAGGAATTCTGGAGCCCAAGAAAAGGAAATCTGACACTGTTTCCAGTTTTTCCCCATCTATTTGCCATGAAGTGATAGGACTGGGTGCCATGATCTTCATTTTTTGAATGTTGAGATTTAAGCCAGCTTTTTCATCCTTCTCTTTCACTTTTGTGAAGAGGCTCTTTAGTAACTCTTCACTTTCTGCCATTAAAATACTATCATCTGCATATCTAAGGTTGCTGATATTTATCCTGGCAATCTTGATTCCAGCTTGTGATTCATCCAGCCCAGCATTTAACATGATGTGCTCTGCATGTAAGTTAAATGAGCAGGAATGACAATATACAGCCTTGATGTACTCCTTTTCCAATATTGAATAGTTTCATCATAGGGGACTAGAATGCATAAGTAGGAAGTCAAGAGATATGTGGAATAACAGTCATGTTTGGCCTTGGAGCACAAAATGAGGCAGTACAAAGGCTAACAGAGTTTTGCCAAGAGAATGCACTGGTCATAGCCAACACTCTTTTTCAACAACACAAGAGACAACTCTTTACATTGACATCACCAGATGGTTAGTACCAAAATCAGATTGATTATATTCTTTGCAGCCAAAGGGAGAAGCTCTACACAGTCAGCAAAAACAAGACTAGGAGCTGACTGTGGCTCAGATCAACAGCACTTTGCTGAAAAATTCAGGCTCAAATTGATGACAGTAGGGAAAACCACTAAGCCATTCAGATATGACCTAAATCAAATCCCTTATGATTATACAGTGGAGATGACAAATAGATTCAACGGACTAAATCTGGTAGACAGAGTGCCTGAAGAACTGTGGGTGGAAGTTTGTAACATTGTGGTGACCAAAACCATCCCCAGGAAAAAGAAATGCAAAAAGGCAAAGTGGTTATCTGAGGAGGCCTTACAAATAGCTGAGAAAAGAAAAGAAACAAAAGGCAAAGGGTAAAGGGAAAGATATACCCAACTGAAACCAGAGTTCCAGAGAATAGCAAGGAGAGATAAGAAAGACTTCTTTAGTGAACAGTGCAAAGAAATAAGAGGAAAACAATAGAATGGAAAAGACTAGAGATCACTTAAAGAAAATTGAAGACACCAAGGGAATATTTCATGCAAAGATAGGCACAGTAAAGGACAAAAACAGCAAGGACCTAACAGAAAAAGAAGAGATTAAGAAAAAGTGGCAAGAATACACCGAAGAAATGTACAAAAAGTTCTTATTGGCCCAGATAACCATGATGATGTGACCAGTCACCTAGAGCCAGACATCCTGGAATCAAGTAGGCCTTAGGAAGCATTACTACGAACTAAGCTAGTGAAAGTGATGAAATTCCAGATGAGCTATTTCAAATCCTAAAAGATGGGGCTGGTTATAAAAGTGCTGCACTCATTATGCCAGCAAATGTGGAAAACTTAGTGGCCGCAAGACTGGAAAATGTCAGTTTTCTTTCCAATCCCAAAGAAAGACAATGCCAAAGAATGTTCAAATTACCGTACAATTGCACTCATTTAACATGCTAGAAAGATTATGCTCAAAATCCTTCAAGTTAGCTTTTGCAATATGCTAACCAGTAACTTCCAGATGTATAAGCTGGATTTAGAAAAGGCAGAGGAACCAGAGATCAAATTGCCAATATATGCTGGATCATAGAAAAGGCAAGGGAATCCCCAAAAAACATCTACTTCTGCTTCATTGACTATGCTAAAGACTTTGTGTGGATCACAACAAACTGTGGAATATTCTTAATGAGATGGGAATACCAGACCACATTACCTGCCTCCTGAGAAATATGTATGTAGGACAAGAAGCAACAGTTAGAACTGGACATTAAACAATGGACTGCTTCCGGACTGGGAAACGAGTATGTCAAGGCTGTATATTGTCACCCTGCTTATTTGTGAAATGCTGGGCTGGATGAATTACAAACTGGATCAAGATTGCCAGGAGAAATATCAACCTCACAATACCTTGCTTAATCTGTTGGTTCTTTCCACAAATAAAAGAAGGAGAAATGGAGAATCATTTAATGAACAGATGACCAGATCTCTTCCCTAGCTTCCCCTTCAGAAAGGTCCCAAACAAACTGTGACCCAAACTGCATCTAAATGTGATACGTATATACAATGGAATATTACTCAGCCATTAAAAAGAATGAAATAATGCCATTTGCACCATGTTTGGACCTAGAGATTGTCACACTGAGAAAACGAAGTCAGACAGAGAAGGAAAAATATTATATGACATCTCTTATATGGGGAATCTGAAAAGAAATTATACAAACGAACATAAAACAGAAAGAGACTAAGAAACTTAGAGAACAAACTTATGGTTGTGGAGTGAGGGGGAGGTTTGGAGGAACAGATAATTAGGGAGTTTGGAATGGACATGTACACACTGCTCTATTTAAAATGGGTAACCAACAAGGACCTATTGTATAGCACAGGCAACTCTGCTGAGTGTTATGTGGCAGCCTGGAGGGAAGTGGAGTTTGGGAGAGAATGGGTACATGTAGATGTATGGCTGAGTCCCTTTCCTGTTCACTTGAAACTATCACAACAGTGTTAATCAGCTATACCTCAATGCAAAATAAAAAGTTAAAAATAAAACCTAGCATCTAAAGAAAAATGACAGAAGTCGACAAGCCTTTCCACAAGCCTGCACACCGTGGGAGATGTCAACAAATGTGATGACTCCGACCCCTTCCATCTCAGTGATTAACAGTGATTATTTCCCTTTAAAAACTTTTCTGGCTAAGCAGAATCTTCAGAGATGGTTTTGGGGTGACACTGAATCTGCCATCTCCCCAGATTATCGGCATTCTGATTAAAAACAATTTTCCTTTTTACCAACATCTGTCTCACTCAAGTACTAATTTTTGAGTGAAGAGCAGCCAGACCTGATTCGGTTAACAATATGAGGAGGAAGTCTCAGACTGGAGCCATGGAAAGAATTTCAACAAGAAAGTGACAAACACATGTCACAAGTCTGGCATTGAGTGAAGTTCAGAAAGCATCTCAAAATAGCATGCTACTTGCAGATAGAATCTGGTTTTCTTGCTCACCTTCAAGCTATCTAGACAACTGTGAACACGCAAAGCCAGTAGGACAAACGAAGCAAAACCACCCAGGAGGCCATGGTAAAGAGAAGCAAATCCACACACAACACTTCCACACCCCTGTCATGCTTCTCTCCTGTGGAATCCAGGCTCTGAATTCTTTAAAGATGTTTTTCAGTTGCTGCCTTAACATCATGCACTGGAAATTGCACAGGTTTGGGTTTTGTCTTTAATCAAGTGAAATTGCACCATAATTTTGTTTAGTCATTAAAATGTTCTTTAGCAAATCTTGTCAACAAGAGCCATTTAAAGGGTTTTAATCAGGCTTCGTCATTCTCAAACAAGGTAGAGGTGCAATGTTTGCAACAAGAAAAGTGGGATGTGAGATGCCCAAGGCAGGCAACCTGAGCACCCTGCCTCCGATTCTCAGAGAGCTGTTTCCGCTCTACTTGCTTTTTCTGCCCTTCAGACTTGCCAGTTTTCACAGCCATCACCATGTCCAACTTGGCTTACATGCAACAAAGTCATTTCTGAGGGTCTTAGGGCTTATGTGTATCTGTACAGGTGGGAACACGAAGGCAGAACATGTGAGTGGATACTGCTGTCCACATGGCAGGCAGACACTCTTTCTGGATTTAATTTTAGAAAGAAAAAATATTCATTATGTGTCCTTATCTCCCAGAAGACATTACAGTCCATGCAAATCCTATAAGGATTAGGAACTCCTGAGAAAGTGGGGGTGCTTACCTGGTGGCTCAATATTAAAGAATCCACCTGCAATGCAGGAGATGCGATGTGTGTTCGATCTCTGGGTTGGGAAGATCCCCTGGTGGAGGGGACGGCAACCCACTCCAATATTCTTGCCTGGGAAAATCCCATGGACAGAAGAGCCTGGCGGGCTATGGTCCATGGGGTTGCAGAGTCAGACGCGACTGATGACTGGGCATGTATGCTAGAGAGGAGGGGAGAGCCCAAATGCACTGCCAGAAGTAGAACTTAAAAAGGTATCACCAGACTGAACATCCAGCCCAGCCCTCTCTCCTGAATTTTACAATTTCAGATCATCATTCATGTCTCTATGTGTTAGGATGCTTTTGCCAACAGTAACAGAAATTCCAACTCAGATTGGTTTACATGTTAAAGAAATTATTTAACAAATTGCCACTCACTTGTCCTACCAGAATCTTCAGCTGAACATTTCTAAATAAAGTTTGATGAGAGTCCGCATTGTCTGAAATGGTAGAGTGTGGATTCTGGAGCCAGCCAGTCTGGATTTGAAATCCTGGCTCTGCCATTCACAAGTTGTGTGGCCTTAGAAAAGTCACTCAACCCTCCTTGCCTTGGGCTTCCATCTGTAAAGTGGGGGTAATGATGCCCTTTCCTTCAGAGGTCGCTGGAGGTGAATGTTTGTAACCTGCTTAGAACAGTGCTCAGTCCAAGGTGAGCTTCATATGCCTTTGAGTTTTATTCGCCTCCCCAAAGCCCTACCCAAGCTTGATCTTCCTCCTGAGTTTCCCTTCTCAGAAAATGGCATCACTCTCCACCCAGGCACTGAGGCTGAGGCAGGAGATAAATGGATCCCAGGCTGAACAGTTCCTGCTCTGTGGACAGAAACTCCATAATAGCAGGATAATGGAGGAGGCTGGGCCCTTCCCAGATAAGAGGTAAAACACCACATATTCCTCCTTCTTTGAAGGAGACCTCCCTCCCCAACTACACATGCACAGAAGAGCTCCTTGGAGGTCAAAACAGGAGTGCCACCCCATAGTAAGTGACGTCAACTACCCATAGGCCTCTCTGCTAGAATCCACTTGGCTAAGAGATGCACACTTGCACAAGGGAGGACCCCAAGATAAACCAAATATGGACTCAGAACCAGGCAAAGCAAATTGATTGGCCAGAGGAAACCTGGAAGAAACACCCTATATATATATATATATATATATAATTCAAACTGCCACAAGGGTGCTCCTCTCTCTCAGCACACCCATGTGCCAATCTACATGTACTCTTTCTCCTCCTAATAAACACTTTACTTTCCATCTCTATGTGGAAATTCATTTCCACACAGCAGACAGGCCAGGGCCTTGTCACTGATCATGAGTCCCTGGTGGTCTAGTGGCTAGGATTCAGCCCTCTCACTGTGACCTAGACTTCAATGTCAGGCCGGAAACTGAAACCCTGCTTCAAGCCACTGCAGGCCAAGGCCACTGGAGGTCCATAACAGATGGCTATGTCCTCCAGACTGGGAGACATACTTCTTTGTTATAATATTTATGAAAAATCCAAATGTGAATGATTATTTGTCTATTATTATTAGTTTAATTGTGTGTCTCCCTCTCCTTAATATCTAAGTTAAGATTTTGTATGTCTTATTCATCAGTGACTTGCACACAGTATTGAATGAATGAAACAGTTGGAGGTCTCATGAACTGTTAACAACCAGAAACTTTTAAGAAGTTATGAAAACTGAAATCAACAATGAATCAGGGAGCATGATACTGTGATTTATACTAAGAAATACATATATTTGGCTTTCATCCCTGTTTCAGACAGGTGCATGAGTGCTAAGTCACTTCAGTTGTGTCCAACTCTTAGTGACCCCATGAACTGTATAGCCCACCAGACTCTTCTGTCCATGGGATTCCCCAGACAAGAATACTAGAGTGGGTTGCCAGGCCCTTTTCCAGGGGATCTTCCTGACCCAGGGATCGAACCTACATCTTTTATATCTCTTGCATTGGCAGGAAAGTTCTTTACCACTAGCACCACCTGGGAAGCCCGTTTTAAGCATGCCGCTGCTGCTGCTGCTAAGTCACTTCAGTCGTGTCCAACTCTGTGCGGCCCCATAGACGGCAGCCCACCAGGCTTCCCTGTCCCTGGGATTCTCCAGGCAAGAACACTGGAGTGGGTTGCCATTTCCTTCTCCAATGCATGAAAGTGAAAAGTGAAAGTGACGTCACTCAGTCGTGTCTGACTCTTTGTGACCCCATGGACTGCAGCCTACCAGGCTCCTCTGTCCATGGGATTTGCCAGGCAAGAGTACTGGAGTGGGGAGCCATCACCTTCTCCATGTTTTAAGCATAGAGCTCCTGAAATCCTAGATGTGACTGAGCAGAGTAATCAAGGGCTTCCCTTGTGGCTCAGCTGGTGAAGAACCCACCTGCAATGCGGGAGACCCCTGGGTTCGATCCCTGGGTGGAGAAGATCCCCTGGAGAAGGGAAATTCTGGCCTGGAGAATTCCATGGACTATATAGTCCATGGGGTCGCAAAGAGTCAGACACGACTGGGTGACTTTCAGATACATACATAGAGTAATCAAGATGTCTTTTATTATGTTAATTAGGTGACTTACGGAAACTATTTGAAGATGGAGGCTGGTTTCCTGTAGAGCCAGGTTTTCAGTGACTCAACAGAGCCTAAGTAATTAAGCCTCCATGAGAAGTGAAAAGGACCAGGTTCAAAGAGCTTCCAGGTTGGTGAACACATAGGGTGATACTCCTGAGGAGGGCAGAGAGAGTCTGTGTCCTTGCTCCATGCCTTGCCCTGTGCATCTCTTCCATCTGGCTGTTTCTGAGTTATAACCTTTCATAATTAGTTGGTGGTCTAATAAGTAAAATATTTTCCTGAGTTCTGTGAGTCACTCTAGAAAATTAAACAAACCCAACGAGGGAATCATTGGAAGCCCCAATCTTGAGCCAGTTGATTAGAAGCACAGGTGACAGTCTTGGGCTTCTGCCTGCCATCAGAAGGAGGGACACGGGCTTGGGGGGGGTAGTTTTATAGGATCTGATACAGATAGTGTCAGGATCGACTTACATTGTAGGACACCCAGCTGGTGTCTGAGAATTGTTTATCAACGTGAGGCACATGCGTGCGTGCGCGCGCGCGCACACACACACACACACACACACACACACAGAGGAATTGAAGACCAGAACCCTATTGGTGGAAAAAATCATTCACTGCTTCACTTGATGACATAGTCAGGGAAGAGGGGAAAGCATCGTGTGAAAGCAGCTAGGATTACTCTTGTTTAGATTGCTTGACTCTCTCTTCAGGATCATAGGGAAACAATGCTGGCAAGTGTCACTTGGAGCTGTCTGAGGGGTGGAGCTGGGAGAGTGTGGACAAGAGGAGGAAAGGGCACAGTTTACACAAGAAGGCTTCGTAGAAGACATTGCTTCCACGTTTCTTGATCTTCTGCTTTCTTAAGCTCAGGGCCATTTTTCCAACTACCTTCTGGTGTCCAGCCAAGTGTCCTTCAGACAAACCGAATAAGTCAGACACTGAATTTACCCATTTAGACTCCACATCCCCTCTTCCTGTGTCTGTGACACTTGTCACCTAACACCAATCAGGAAGGTCACCCTCGGTGGTTCCACCCTTTCTCTCAGCCTCTTCTTGCCCCACTGATCAGAGATCAGAAGTGAGACCAAAAAATTCTTCATAAAATGTCTGGATGGCTGGTCTGGAAATATTAGTCCATAAGAGGGTCCTGCACGTGAGTTCCCTTTTCTGCCAGATGGAACACCTTGTACTCATTGACAAGGATCCAGTCAGCTGAGACTGTCTTCATTATCATAAAAATGGGCACGATATTGAAGATGTCCTGACCCGCTGAAGCTCCTCTATATTTGCTTATGGAAATGAAGACATTCCAATTCTAGACTGCATTTCCTTTCCCTCCCTCAAGGCAGGCTATAGATGAAAGACATCGTCATTGAATTTTCTGTTTATATCATATCATCCTTATATTACAGAGGGATCCCTTACTTGTGAAGGATACCCGCTTCATCAGCACACACTCTTGTCAGATGACAAGGGCCAGGTTTCCTGTGCAGAGGACCAAATTCTCCATCCTGCCCGAATGGAAGAGCTCCTAATGTCTTTCCCAAATACATGGGATATAGACCAACCTCTTGACCCTGGCCCACAAATTCCACCCCTGTCTACTCCAGCCTCCCCTTTCTCTCTCTGGCTCTAACACACTCTGTTCTGGCCACACTGGTCTTTATTTACTTTCATTTCCTTCAACATGCTGTACTAACATCCCGCTGCTCTGAACCTTTGCACACTGTCTCCTCTACCTTCTGTGGACACCTGGGCAAGGCCACTCTGCCTGCAGACCTCAGCTCTAACATCACGTCATCCTCAGCATTCAGCAACCTTCCCAACATTGCTGAAATTCAGCCTCTGTAAACCAGAGCCGGATTAAACCTCAAAGAGAGAGTTTTGGGTGAAATATAAATAACTATATTGCTTTGCCAGGCAAAGGGTGCCACAGTGGGCTAATATAATACCCTTAAGACTGTGTGTCCACCTTGGAGGGAGTAGTGAGGAGTCTTACAGTGTTCAAGGAGCAGGGTATGGTCAGCTCATGGATGTTCTTCTGATTGGTTGGTAGTGAGGTAACCAGGACTCAGCATCACCAACCTTCTGGCTCTAACTGGTTTGGGGTCTATGTGCTTGTGGGAAGCATGTGATTAACTTTTTCCCACTGGTGTGGGTTTCAGTATCTGCCAAACAGTTCAGGGATATGGCTTAAAATATTATCTATAGCCCTTGAGAAGGAACTAAAGTGTCCTTGACTTTGTTTAATAGTTAAACTATTATTATTTTGTCTTGCTTGACTGTTTTCCTTTCTTTTCACATTTTCTCACTCTCCTCGTTAAATTTATTCCTTGACTTAAGCTTTTATGCAGACAAAAAGCAGGCAGAGGACGTGAGAGGGGGGTCTATTCTGGGAAGGGTCCTGTTTCTTTACACCAACATTATCCCTCTCCCTAATTAACAGCTTCAAAGGCTTGAGTACTTTCAGTGTCAGTTCCACTTGGTCTGATTCTGTCTTTCCCACTAGACTATACATTTCTTATGACAGGGATTATGGCAATGTAGTCCCAGAATCTAACACAGCCTGTGGTACACAGGAGGCACTCCGAAATCTTTATTTACTTACTTAATTAATTACTACCTGGCAGTTCACTAAGCACTGGACACAAACAGATGAATCAGATGCATACAATCTATTCTCAAAAAACCCACAGACCAGTCAAGGAGCTGACAAGAACATAGGAAGTTACGAAAGAGTGCCATTAAAGAGGGTACTTGCTAACTTTTTTTAGTCAGGAAAATAGGAAATGGTAGAGGAGCTAAACCTTGAAGGTTACATTGAGTTTAGACTCACAGGTTGCAGAGAATGACAATTCAGAGGAAGAAACAGTAAGTGAAGGTATAGGGCTGAGAACAGGTGGACGGCTGGAAATGAAGGTGAGACTTTAACATGCTCTGGACAGTAATCCCTGCCAGCCAAGCAACAAGCTTCACCACCCCTAGAATGTTCCTGGAGGAGCCAGAGATGGAAGCTTTGCAGATAAGTGTCAAAGCACCACCCCCACGTTATCAATGGCTCAGCCAGGTGACCTGCACGCAGGGCTCCCATGAGGCTGAGGCTGATGATGCATATGCTGGGAGCCCCCACCTCCCAGCTAAGCCTGAAGCTAGCACGCAGATTTTCAGCCCTTCTCCATGGCTGTAAGATGCCCTCACACTCAATGACCTAAACTCTCAGGCCTTCTGTGACCAGGCTGCAAGAAAGAGCTTGATTTGACTTAGTTTAGGTGTGAGTTTTAAAGACAGTGTCCCCACCCCTGAGTAAACAGGATCTCCTGCTCTGATGGATGCAATCAGCATTCCACGCCCACAAAGAACCCTGAAGCAGAGAGAAGGCAGGGCAGGTAGGTGTGGGGGGACTGGAGGTAGGCGAAATAAGAGAGGAAGGGGAAGGTGCCATTCCCTAAATAGGGGAAATAATGGGAGACGAGTTATCCTTTCTGTTTCTGCGGTCGGATGCAACTCTCCCTTTTGACTGAATTAACTCTTACTCAAACCTCAAAAGAGCACAGACAGCTATCACCTCCAAAAGTTTCCTCCTATTTCTTATTTCTAGTTATCTATTCAATTAAACATTTTTTTCTTTGGTAGTACAACCATCAGAGAAGGCGATGGGATCCCACTCCAGTACTCTTGCCTGGAAAATCCCATGGACGGAAAAGCCTGGTAGGCTACAGTCTATGGGGTCGCGAAGAGTCGGACACGACTGAGTGACCTCACTTTCACTTCTCATTTTCATGCATTGGAGAAGGAAATGGCAACCCACTCCAGTGTTCTTGCCTGGAGAATCCCAGGGATGGCGGAGCCTGGTGGGCTGTCATCTATGGGGTCGCACAGAGTCGGACATGACTGAAGTGACTTAGCAGCAGCAGCAGTACAACCATAGAACATAAGATCTACCTTCTTAGCAAATTTTTAAGTGAAGAGTATGACATCACCAACTCAATGGACATGAATCTGAGCAAACTCTGGGAGACAGTGAAGGACAGGAAAGCCTATCATGCCGCAGTCCGTGGAGTCGCAAAGAGTCGGGCATGACTTAGTGACTGAAAAACAGCGACAAGATTGTCAAGTCTTACAAACAAACTTTTATACAAAACAGAAATAGACCCACAGACATAGAAAACAAACTTACAGTTACCAAAGGGGAAAGGGGGAAGGAGTAGGGATAAGTTAGGAGTTTGGGATTAACACATACACATTATCATATAGAAACAATTAACCAACAAGGACCTACTATATAGCACGGGGGACTACACTCAACACTTCATAGTAACCTATAAGGGAAAAAAATGCAAAATCAAACATATATATATATATATATATATATATATATATATATACACTAATGGGAAGCCCCAGCAAATCAACTATACATCAGTAAAATAATAATAATAATAATTTACTTTAAAAAAGAATGTTATGTGTCAGCCTTACGTTGTACAGTAAATCTGCCGAATCATCTTATAAGTGTTTTGTTTTTGTTTCTGATTTTTTTTAGAAAAAGGCAAGCACAGAACAAGTGTAACATTGGACCCCTGTGAATGCCTTGTTCCCAAGGACTGCCTCTTCCCAGGGCTGAGACCCCAACACCTTGGCACTGGGACAAAGAGTGTTGCTCGTGACTTCTCCTCACTAAAGGAGCATGGGAAACACTTCTATCACACAGAAGAGAAACAGCTCCTAGGGTGAAGTGTGACGATGGACTCCTGAGACTCTGTCTGCAGCAGCTTCCATGTAATCAGTCAGTTAACCCTCTAGCCTGCCTGCCTCTACCTCCCAGGTCAGATTCAACCCAGTGGTCTCTCAACACTATGACCCACTGTTGAGTCCTAGACCCATGTGTTGGGGCCTAGAAGTTGGTTACTTTCATATTCAGCCCAGACTCAGTGGCCCAGTTTCATATTCCTCCCTGACTAGCCCACTCTTGTCCTCTGATCAAGCTTTTATTTATCTAGGTCCCCATCTTTTAATCAGGTTTTAAGAAACTTTAAAGTGAGGAGTTGAACTTCATTTATCTGTATATCCTTTCCCATACATTCACAAAACTATTCCCACCAAAATACAATTATTTTGCATAATATGGTGAAAGCTTCCCTAATGACTCAGCTGATAAAGAACCCACCTGCCAATACAGTAGACAAAAGGGACATGAGTTTGATCCCTGGGTCTGGAAGATCCCTTGAAGAAGGAAATGGCTATCTGCTCCAGTATCTTGCCTGGAAAATTCCATGGACAGAGGAACCTGGCAGGCTACCGTCTATGGGGTCACAAAGAGTCAGAGATGACTGAATGAATGGGGGCTCACAATCACACACACACACACACACACACACACACACACACACACACACTATGGTGAAGTCATCATTCTACTGCTCAGACTGAGTGACCTTGGAGAAGTTCGTCTGAGCTTTCACTGTCCTCCCTTTGTCAGAGTGCTGATCTTCTGAGACTGTGGTATGGACAGGTTAGGTGTGTAAAGGGTTTACAGTAAGAGCACAGTAGGTATTAGCTACTGTTCCTAGGTGCTCAATCAGCATGTTTATCAAATGGAATCATTAACAGACCTCCCTTTGTGAACTCTGCTTGGCAGTAAATGTACTGTGTGCAAATGTTGAGAGCAGGATGGGGAAGGAGGAGGGGGACAGCAGATGGGAGCCCCCAGGTTTCCTTTCCCCAAGCCTATTAAGAAGAAAAACTGTCCACTTGAGTTTGAGGTTTAGCATGAGAGCAGTGAGTGGAAAAATAAACGGAGACTTGTCAGTCTTCTCCGAAATCTAGGGCATTCGCTCATTTTCTTTTTAGAATAAAACAGGTCGGCTAAGTGAAATTGTGTTCTCAATCAAAGATGCTCTATGCACATTTCTGGGTGTGAGTGTGTGTGAGAGAAAGAAAGAGAGAGACTCAGCTAGGGAGCTCTGAAGGGATGGGTTTCCCTGTGCCAGGACCTTAAACCAAGAACCTCCTTGTGGGATTTCACACTGTTCCTGTCTTCTTTCGTGAGAATACAAATAACAGGCAGAAGACTCTTCTGTTGGTTAACTGTGTGTGTGTGTGTTATGTGTGTGTGTGTTTTCAGCAGGGCATTGTGGTTAATAAATAGAGTCAGAGATCTGGCTTCAAACCCCAGTTTTGCCACTCACTCTGGGTGATCTTGAACAATTTACCTTAATCTCTTTGAGCCTCAGGATCTTCCTATGTAAGGTGGAGTCAACATTCCTTGCCTTGGTAGGTTTTTGTGAGTATTAAGTTTCATAAGATATATCCAGTGGTATGCACATTGAAGGTCCTGAAGATAGAAAGGCAGTTGCTAGTGGTCATAGCAGTAATAGCTGCAGGAGCAAGTAATATAATAGTAATAGCAGCAATAATAGCCGTCACGAGGGTGGTGGTGCTTCTAGTACTCGTAGTAGTAAAGTAGTAATACTAGAAGCAATAGTGGTATGGATAGTAGTGGTAGTAGTAATAGTAACAGCAGCAGTAGTAAGAGTGGTAAAATAGTCATAATAATAGTAATACAGTAATCGTGGTGGTGGCAGTCATAATGGTAAAGTAGTAGTGATGATAGTATCAATAGGAGTAATAGCAATAGCAGCAGCAACAGTAGTACGAGTAGTAAAATAGTAATGGCAGCAGTAATAACTCAGTCACGCTGGTCATGGTGCTCATAGTAGTAAAGCAGTAGGATTAATGGTGGTGGTAGTAGTACTAATGGTAATATTTTCTAGACTCTTCTTCCAGCTATATTCTCTGTCTCATAAGTTTCTAGCGTCTAAGACCATCTTCGGAATCCTTGATAATCTTCTCAATAATTTAGCACATAACAGGACTCAATAAAATTAAAATCTATTCCTAAAGTCTCTCATTAAACTTGAGCAGCACATTAAGGAAACAAAGAAATGCTGCTTCATTTACCTTCATTTTATCTTGGTACCTGGGTTTATCCTCAAAAGAAGCTGGAACTGGTTAACAAAAAGTCTCTTCTGTGGGCCAATAACTTATTTGCAAGTGACACTATATCATCACATCATCTTATAAAGGGTGGCAATGACTGTGGCAAAATATATATATATATATATATATATATATGTTAGTGTGGATGAAACCTTAGAAAGAGAGAAGTGCTTAGTTCTCAAGCTTGAAATCCTCCCTGGCAGACAGCCGCCAGCTCCAGTCAAGCGTATCCACTCTTGCAAGACAATAAAACGCTTTGAAAAACTGCCCACCATTCAATGGTGATCCCAAATCATTTTCTTTTCTCATTGATTCCTTGTTTAAACTTCTGGGGAAACTCATTTGAAAGAAGGTCAGTGCTTTAAAAAGGGGGCTTGTATTTCCTGCATGTCTGGTTTAGGCTGTTTGAAGACAATAAAGAACATCAGGAGGTTTTAAGCTGTTTCCTTTCCACCAAAATCACTTTCAGCATGAAAACCACATGTGACCTCAGACCCAAACCTATTTATAAGTTTGTCTCCCCTGTATGTCACTGTGAGAATTAGGCCAGACGGACAGGTTCTGGGGGCACTGCTGTTTTAATGGAGATCACAGTGGTGATTTCTGGGTGTGTATAACCCTTGCCATCAGCAACCCTGCAGAGCTGACTATTCCCTACAGACACTGATGGCTCTGATCTGAAAGTTGCAGGAAGCCTTGTATCTAAAGCCAGTGTTTTGTTTGTTTGTTTGTTTGTTTGTTTTCCTCCAAATGGAATTCAAGGAAAGGTTGCTGGAAAGAGTGAGGGATGTATGTAGAGTACTTTTGTAATATCAAGATCAAGTTCCGAGCCTCTGCCTGGCTCCCAGGAGCTCTACTTGTCTCTGTCTGCATCAGACGTAGTTTCACCAAAGTCTTCTGAATTCCCTCTGGGAGTGACCAGCAGAAGACAGGCCCTTGTCCAGCAAAGAGTAAAAACCTGAGCCCAGAGCTGCTCTTCAGATCAGAGTTCACCTCAGCTGTCCGGCCACCTAGAAGTTTCTGCTTCTGCGACAGTTTGAACTCTGAACCTAGGCTGCAGGGACTGTGGAGCACCCCTGAGCTGGCTTCTCTGAGCTACACTCCTTGCCTGCTTCATAGCAGTCCCTGCCTGTTTCTTTCATCCTTAACACTGGAGTCTGACCTCTGCGATTTGCTGACTTTCTGTGGTTCTTCTGTGTGTAGTCCTCATCTTCCTTCCAGCTAGAGTCTTGCCCCAGGGTCCTTCTGTTCCTCTCTGTCCCACTGAGCCTGCATCCTGATGACTCAAGACCTATAAGCTCATCACTTCTAAACAGCAACAGTGAGTACTAGGAGATGGGAAGTTCTTCAAATGTCTGAGAGAAAATGCTGCAAGAGACCTTTTTAGACATAGATGAACCCAAAATGCTCTCTTTCTTGGGAAGCCACTGGATGGATGTACTCCACCAAAAGGAGAGAGTAAATAGAGGAAGAGGAAGAAACAGGATCTGAGGAATCCAATGTGGCAGACCAGGGATAGTAAGTCCCAGCACCTTGAGCTGTGGACTTAAGGAGTGAGTCATCCAATGAGAGTGATCAGGAACATGCTGATCATCACAGAAAAAAGACAGAACCTTTAGAATGTGGACAACTGTGTCTGTATATTTGGAAAATCATTGACTGCTATTAACCGAGTAGTGGGGAAATTCAGAATAAAAGAGAAATACATACAGAGGAAACTAAATTTATATGTCATAAACAAAATTTACATAGTCATAATGACAAATGGGCTGGATGAAGCTCAAGCTGGAATCAAGATTGCTGGGAGATATATCAATAACCTCAGATATGCAGATGACACCTCCTTAATGGCAGAAAGTGAAGAGGAACTAAAGAGCTTCTTGATGAAGGTGAAAGAGGAGAGGGAAAAAGCTGGCTTAAAACTCAACATTCAAAAAACAAAGATCATGGCATCTGGTCCCATTACTTCCAGCAAATAGATGGGGAAAAAATGGAAACACTGACCGGCTTGATTTTTTCGGGCTCCAAAATCACTGTGGATGGTGACTGCAGCCATGAAATTAAAAGACACTTGCTCCTTGGAAGAAAACCTATTACAAACCTAGATAGTGTATTAAAAAGCAGAGGCATCGCTTTGCTGACAAATGTCCTACAATCAAAGCCATGGTTTTTCCAGTAGTCATGTACAGATGTGCGGGTTGGAACATAAAGAAGGTTGAGCACCCAAGAATTGATGCTTTTGAATTGTGTTGCTGGAGAAGACACTTGAGATTCCCTTGGATGGTAAAGAGATCAAATGAGTCAATCCTAAAGAAAACCAATCCTAAATATTCATGGAAAGAACTGGTGCTGAATCTGAAGCTCCAATACTTTGACCACCTGATGCAAAGAACGACTCATTGGAAAAGACCCTGATGCTGGGAAAGATTGAAGACAGAAGGAGAAGGGAAAGACAGAGGATGAGATGGTTGGATGGCATCATTGACTCAGTGGACATGAGTTAGGGCAAACTCCAGGAGACAGTGAAGGACAGGGAAACTTCATGTGCTGCAGTCCATAGAGTCACAAAGAGTCGGACACGACCGAGCAACTGAACAACAACATAATGACAAAAATATTATTATTGATTTAACCAAATATTTTTATATGATTAAATTGAAACATAGTAAATTGAGACAATGAAGTGTGGGAAGAGAAAGTGGTGAAGTTTACTGAAAAGAGCTAAACCTTCAACCAACATAATCAGAAGCCAATAGGGAATTTCTAAAACTCATTATTTCAGTAATAGAAAGAGAAACATATTAAATAAACATATGGAAGGTAATACCCAAAGAAATAGCTGAAAATGATTTAACAGTAATTTCTGAGAAGCTAGACTTGATCTATTTCACTCTTGGCCTTTTAAGATTTTTTGCTTTTTAAACATGTACATGTATTACTTTGATAAAAATGAGAAAAAATTAAGATGTAATGTGTGTTGCCCAAACCAGAACACATGGGAAAATATAATGAAGTGAATGAAGAATGCTAACAATCTCACAGTCTTGAGAAACCACTATTCACATTGTTCTGAATTTCCTTATAATCTTATTGTGTGCATTTTTGAAGAATTGATGGTTATACAATATTATGGTTTTCTTATTTTACATATTTCATCTAATATTATATCATGAGAATGTTCTCAAGTCATTAAAATTGTTTAAAACATTACTTTAACATCTGCATTATAGACCATTAAGTAGATTTACAATAATTTACCCAATCAGTCCCTTATTATTACACATTTAGGTTCTGCCCAATTTTTCACTTTAATTTTTTTTTAAGCGTCCCAGTGAACATTTTGGTACATAAACCTCTTTCCTTATCTCTGATTATTTCCTCAGAAGTGAAATTACTGGATCAACAATGAGAAAGACAGAAATATTTAATGAGCAAAAAGCAGCAAAATTGTTATATGAACTTTAAAAAAACCCCTGCATAATTGTTATAGGTTTTTTAAACACTACATTTAGAAGACCCCCCTTAAGATGTTCACACCCTGGGGCAAGTCACATCTGCCAACTTTAAGGCAAAACGGTTAGTTAGATTGCAGTTGGAAAAGAATGCTTATTTAGCCAGTGACTTCTGCATGGAGAGATGACTGAAAAGAGCCAGCATCATAAAATGATCTGCCCTGGAGCCTCCCCACTTCTTTTCTCCTAGCTTATCCTGAGAGAACATCACAGGCTTGTCCAGATTTGGTAGCAGAGCTGGAACCTGAACTTTGGATTTTGTCCTGATGCCTGGTCTCACACACAGTGTAGAGTCCCTTGATTCAAATAACTGAGTGAACATTTAAGTCTTTCACTCTCTTGACTGGTCATGACATTTAAAGATGAAACTGATGAAATCGACGTTTCACAGTTAGCCGAAGAGTTTTCAGAGAACTTGAATACTAAGCACATGACTTCCTGAAAGAAAAAATAAGTCATTGATGGAAACAGAATCTATAATTTCATCAAATACAAGGAAAGGGAGGAACTCACTTCTTATTTGGATTGTAATATAGAAGGTAAATTCAAATTATTTGAGGCTTTAACATAAAAGAGAGAAAACAAAACGTTTCTTAGGTGTCTTTTGTTTATATTAATGACCTCAGATTCTTACTTCTTTGTTGCTGTTTTCAGTCACTAAGTCCTGTCTGACTCATTGCGACCCCATGGATAGCACGCCAGGCTATCTCCTGGAGCTTGCTCAAACTCATGTCCATTGAGTCAGTGATGCCATCCAACCATCTCATCCTCCGTCACCGCTTTCTCCTCCTGTCCTCAATATTTCCCAGTCAGGGTCTTTTCCAATGAGTTGGCTCTTTACGTCAGCTGGCCAAAGTATTGGAACCTCAGCTTCAGCATCAGTCCTTCCAGTGAATGTTCAGTGTTGATTTCCTTTAGGACTGACTGGTTTGATCTCCTTGCTGTGCAAGGGATGCTCACGAATCTTCTCCAGCACCACAATATGAAAGCATCAATTCTTCAGTGCTCAGCCTTTTTTACGGTCCAACTCTCACACCCATACGTGACTACTGGAAATACCATAGCCTTGACTATGGGACATTTGTCAGCAGAGTGATGTCTCTGCTTTTTAAAACGCTGTCTAAGTTTCTCATAGCTTTTCTTCCAAGGAGCAAGTGTCTTTTAATTTCATGGCTGCAGTCACTATCAGCAGTGATTTTGGAGCCCAAGAAAATAAAAACCTTTCACTGTTTCCACTTCTTTTCCAATGGTAGATGATATTCTATTTGCCCAAGTCTCCCTTCTCTCTTGAAATGGGTCACTGTCAATGGAGTATATTTCCTAGCTGCATTGAAGGCAGACTGCTAATATGACTAGCTTTGGCCAGTGGAATGTGAGCGAATATGTACAAGTTTAGGACCTGGGACTTAGAGGCATCCTGTGTTTCTGATCACCCTTCTTGCACTGCTATCATCATCATCCATGTAGAGTAGACCTAAACTCAATTTGCATTCTAAAGCAGAGCTGTCTCAGCCAAGCCATAGACCAACGGGCCAAATGAATAAATAAAAATACATAAATGTATAAAATAAAATAATATATAATTTAAAAATGCTCTTGTAAACCAATGAGATTCTGAGGGTGTTTGTCACACAGCATTGACACAACTAATCCATACAACTTTTATTTTTAGGACCTCCCTCATTCCACATGCCATCCTCAGAAAGAGCTTGTAGATCCTACACAAAGAATAGCAATTTCCTAAATCATAAATCATGTTATAATTAACAGGGTATCTTATAATTTACATATATATTATACTGTTTTATTTAGTTCTCACAGCAGAAAGTGAAGTTGAGAGGTAATATGACTCTCACATTGAGTAAGAGATGGGGCTGGGGCTTGAACTCGAGTCAGTTAAGAAAACAGTCCCCACACATACAGAACTGCAGCAGTGGTACAAAAGGTCCAAGGAAATTACGTTGCTAAGACATTAGCAACAAGCACCCTCCAGGAGATTAAGGCCAGTGGGATGAAAAACAAGGAGAATGACATGATGTGGTTACATTCCTCTATATTCAGGGAGCAATCTGACCTGTCAATGTTATTTGAAAAGCAAACCTCGCATTTCCTAGGGAAATTCTTCCCTCGTGATATCCCGGGGTACAGCTCGGTAGCCACATAAAATGTTACTGTAAACAACTCAATATATATTTCAAACGTTAATTGCCTTCCCAGACCTTGGAATTTCTCACTGAGCTCACTCACAAGTTTTATTGAGGGCATAAAATTTACTGTGTTGACATACCCTTTAGAGTGCTGAATTCATCAAGGCCAAACCAAGCCCAGATGACATTATAGAGAGTGAGTCAAATTTTTTTTTATTGAAAATTTTCTTCCATGCTTCTCTTTTACATCACAACCCAAATTAAGAAACAGTAGGGTGAGAGATGCCATTTTTTTCTTTCTTTTTTTTTTTTTTAATGTAATCATCCTTTTCCAGGCACATTCCTACAGAACTGGCATGAAGCCACATTATCTGTTCTGAAGTCTGGGCCTCAGCAACCAAAGTGATGAGAGTCTGTGTTTGAAATATCTCAGTTTGGCAACCCAGAGCCAGAGACGCCCCATGAGAGTCTTCAATAAAATGATGAGCTTAAAGATTTTTGCTATGAGACCTTCTGACTTGTTTACAGAGAAGTTTGCTGTTACCTGATACCTTAAAGTGATAATTGTTCAAAAATTTGCCTCTGAGAGGCTTTGCCTGCAATCACATATTGACATGCCTGGTGAAGAGAGTATCTTAAAATATAAACAACTCTGAAAGATAGAGGAAAGCCTAGCCTTCTGTGAAGAGCTTAGCAAAATGAACAGAAAGATGAAAAGGGGCATAGGATGCTTCTAGAATAAATACTAATGGCCCAACAAAATTGGACTGTATGATGTTGATAACAGGGCTTCCCAGATGGTGCTAGTAGTGAAGAACCCACCTTCCAAGGCTGAAGACGTAAGAGACATGGCTTTGATCCCTGGGTCAGGAAGATCCCCTGTAGGAGGAAACGGCAACACACTCCAGTATTCTTCCCTGGAGAATCCTATGGAGAGAGAAGCCTGGTAGGGTACAGTCCATAGGTTCACAGAGTTGGACACAACTGAAGTGACTTAGCATGCATGCATATTGACAATAAATAATGCTCAAGGGGTTATAGACACCAACAAAAAAATAAATGAAGGTATCTAGCTCCCAGGGACAGTACTCAGAAGTCACAGGTCAGTTTCCTTTCCTTACTTAAACACAAATGGTTGTTAAGAACTCTGAAGCCATGGGGGCTTCCCAGGTGGCGCTAGTGATAAAGAACCCTCCAGTCAATGCAAGAGATGTAAGAGACTCGAGTTACATCCCTGCGTCGAGAAGATCCCCTGAAGGAGGGCATGGCAACTCACTCCAGTATTCATCCCTGGAAAATCCCCATGGAGAGAGGAGCCTGGTGGGCTACAATCCATAGCGTCTCAAAGAGTTGGACGCGACTGAAGCTACTGAGCATGCATGCACTGAAGCCCATTGCCTGGGTTCAAATCCTGCCTCCTCCAATTACATGTAGCTGTCAATTTAGACACCTTAACTATTTTCTGTCTTGGTTTTCCATCTACAAAATGATGAAATAATACTTTTTCTCATAGGGTTGTCATAAAATTTTAAAAAGTTAGCATTCTCAATTCTCAGCAGGTTAACTATGATAATGAAAGAAAAGAAATAAAACATTCAAATTTATTGTGATGCTTATATTATAGTAATATAAATAGTACCCTAAGTAAACAATTATAAATGCAGTGTGAAAAGGATTGAAAGGCCATCGTAGGGGTTCCTTAGAATGGCTACTTAGTCTAATGAAGAATATTTGCCTGGATACAATGGTATCTGCCCCACTCACCAGTAGAGAGAGGCAAATTCAGACTGACACATAGATGGTCACACCTGTTTGACTATTTATTATCTATCACTGCATCACAAACTACCTAAATCTTAACGGCTTAAAACAACAGATATTTGTCACCTCGTGGTTTCTGTTTCTCAGAAACCTGAATAGTATCCTGGCTGAGCACGTCTGACTCAAGCTGTCTGCCAGGGCAGCAGTTTCACTTGAAGAGTCAGCTTCTGGGGGATCCATGTTCCCCAGATCATGGCCCACAGTGCTTGCTGTGTGGATTTCTATGTAGAGCTGACCCCTGAGAGGGAAGTTGGCTTCACCTGGAGTGAGCGATGAGAGAGAGAGAGGGACCAAGATGGAAGCTACAGTCATTGTATAAACCAGACTTGGAAATGACATCCTACCATTTCTGCTATACTCGATTTGTCAGAAGAAAACCAGCATGTCCAGCCAACACTCAAGGGGTGCGAACTACACCAGGGCATGAAGACCAAGATGCGGTGGTCTTGAGGGGCCCCTTTCCAGGCTGTCTGCCAAACTCTGTTGGGTCATTTCAGGATATTTAGAAGGAATTTGGCAACAGCACAAGAAGAAAGGAAGTTAGAGATTCTGCTAGCCACTGTTTTTGCCACAAACCACCAAGCTAAGACCAAAAAAAAGGGAGAGGAGTAAACCTATTGGTTAAGTGTCCATTCAAATGCCACCTTTTCAAAGCAGCTGTCTTCACAATATATTAGTGTGGTCCCTCCTCCCATCACTCTTTATTCCACTACCTTGTTTGATTTTCATCATTATACGACATATTCTTATTTATTTGCCTATTGATTATTTTTTTCCAGCCACTGTATCACACCTCTGTGAAGACAGGGACCTTGTCTATCTGTAAACTTCAGTACATGGTAAATATTTATGAAAGGACTGCCAGGATCTCTACACAAACAAGAGGTGCATCTGACCTTAAAGTTCCTGAAATGTGGTTAGAAAGATCAGGAATAGTCAGAAATAAGCATTTGCCATAATTTTGTCTTTAGCTGTAGTTTGGCTGGAAGACTGAGGAAGCCATGGGAGGTGGAAAAGTCAGAGGACTCTCAGTGGAAAATGAGAAGCTGAGCAGGGCCTGGACGGTGGTCTGAATTAGGCAGGAAGATCTCCTTTCAAGGGAGAAAAAGGATAGAAGTACAGGGAAAGTCGGATCAGGATCAAACAGCTTGGAAATCTAAGCAGAGCTGAAAGCCAATTCCAACCATCACCAGTAGCCCAGCTAAGTAATACACTGAGGTTGACGTGTCTCTGTGCACTGACCAAATACATGAATGAAGCCACCAACATTGCCAGGCTCTTCCCAGATGTCTTCAAAAATGTCCTCAAGTGAGAAACACATCATCAGCGTCTCTCGAGACTGATTCCCTGCCATCTCATCCTCCCGGCATGAGTTAATATCCTTGAAGATAACCTGATCCACTTTTCCTTCATTTCACGTTCACCAGAAACCCATAGACGAGTGATTTGACAGCTCAAGTGTTTCCATGGTGACCCAGCTTAGGACCAGCTTAGGCCAAGTGCCCATTCCTGAACAGTCCCTCTGTCCTGGTGAGGGACAAGCCCGGGACACATGCTTCCCTGTTACCAAAGAGTAAGATCAGTCAAGTCCCAACAAAGCCACATGATCTAGAAAGAGAGAGGGGATGGTGCCTCAAATGAAAACTGAGGTATCTTTACCCAAAGAAGTTGAAGGATCCTGAGAAGGGAAAACAACAGATGTTCACTACACATCCTATCCTGAATTACCCTGAGCACCCCAAGAAACCACCCCACGGTTCTGAATATGAGTCTCAGGATCACAGCACTTCATGAGAGGCTTCCACACAATCAGATGAAGACTGCGTGGAAAAACGGATCTAAAGATAATAGATCCCAATGTCCACAGCGGCACTGATTACGAGAGTCAAGGCTGGAAGCAACCCAAGTGCCCATTAACAGATGAATGGGTAAAGAAGATGTGATGTATGTACAATGGTATGTTACTCAGCCATAAAAAGAAGGCTATCTGCAGTGACACGGACAGGCCTAGAGATTATTACGCTCAGTGAAATAAGTCAGAGAAAGACAAATACCATATGATATCACTCACATGTGGAAGCTGTAAAATAAAACAAACAAATGTATATAGCAAAACAGAAACAGACTCACAGATGTAGAAAACAAACTAGCAGTTACCAGTGGGGAGAAGGAGGTGGCGGGAGGAGTAGGTGTATGGGATTACGAGTTACAAATTACTATGAATAAAACAGATAAGCAACAGGGAAACGCTGCTCACCTATTTTAAAACATGGGCTTCCCAGATGGTGCTAGTGGTAAAGAACCTGCCTGCCAATGCAGGAGACAGAAGAGGCACGAGTTCAATCCCTGGGTCAGGAAGATCCCCTGGAGGAGGGCATGGCAACCCATTCCAGTATTCTTGCCTGGGAAATCCCATGGACAGAGGAGCCTAGGGGCTACAGTCCGTAGTGTCGCAAAAAGTCAGACATGACTGAAGCAACTTAGCACACACAGGGAAACATAGGCACTATTTCATAGTAACCTTTAATAGAGTATAGTCTGTAAAATTACTAAACTGCTATGCTGTACACCTGCAATTAGTATAATATAGTAAATCAACTATTCTTTAATTTTTAAAAAGTGGGAGAGAAGGAGATAAAGAGAACAGAATTTGTTTAAACCAGAAGCCAGTGAGAGAACTCCAAGGCCTGGAAACACCTATCAGGTACCCCATAAAGAAAGATATAAGTGTTATTTACCCTTTATTCCTAAAGAGTAGGATCAGGGAAGCAGTAGGCCCTCAATGTTTGTTATAAATGGCAGAAGCCAAAGAGGGAGAGGCAACTCTCACAGAATGAGAAAAATTCAAGAACATGTGTATATACATGTAGATATGTTTTCTTTTCTCTTGGGTAAATAACCTGAAATGGAATGGCCAGATTATGTTAGTTTGTATGAATTAGCTTGCCATGGCTGTTGTAACAAATTACCACACACTTAGTGGCTTAAAACAATCTGAAGTTATTATCTTACAGTTTTGGATATCAGAAGTATGGAATGAATTTTCCTGGAATAACATTAAAGTGTCAGCAGATCTGAGTTTGTAGGTCCTAGGAAAGAATCCACTCTCTTGCTTTTTCCAGCTTCTAGAAACTACGTGTATTCCTGTCTCCTCTTCAAAGCCAACACTGTAGCATCTTTACATTTCTCTCTCTGACCCACTGTCCTCTCTCTTATAAGGACCCTTGGGCTTCCCAGATAATCCAGGATAATTTTCCCCATCTCAAGATTCTTAGGCATATATGCAAAGTTCCTTTTCCTACCTAAGGTAACTGACAGGTTACAAGAATTAGCATTAGGTCATCTGGTGGAGTGTGGGGAGGGAACTATGTTGCCTACAACAGCATATATTTAACTTTTTAAGAAACAGCCCAGTGTTTTCAAATGTAGCTACACCAACAGATAGTATATGAGGGTTCTAATTCTTCCCCATCCTTGCCCATACTTGGTCAGACCTTTTTACTTTAGCCATTCTAATATGTATGCAGAGATACCTCATTTCTGGTTTTAATTTGCATTTTCTCCAAATAACGATACTGAATATCTTTTCATGCGCTTGTTTGTCATTTGTATATCTTCTTTGATGAAATGGCTGTGTAAATTTATTTTCCTTTTTTACTTTGGTTGTTTTCTTATTATTCAAATGTGAGAGTCTTTTCTGTGGGCCCAGAAAGTGCCAATCTTGGACTTCCCTGGTGGCTCAGATGGTAAAGAGTCTGCCTGCAATGCAGGAGATCTGTGTTCAGTCCCTGGGACAGGAAGATCCCCTGGAGAAGGGAATGGCAATCCACTTCAGTATTCTTGCCTGGAGAATTCCATGATCAGAGATGCCTGGTGGGCTATAGTTCATGGAGTTGCAAAGAGTGGGACATGACTAAGTGGCTAATACTTTCACTTTCCCTTCTGTGGTACAAGTCCTTTGCTGAATACATGCTTTGCAAATAGTTTCTCACTCTCTCTATGGCTCATCTTTCATTCTTTTCACAACTTTACTTGAAATAGACAAATACTGGAAACAATTCAAATGTTCATCAATAGGTGAGTGGGTAAATAAATCATGGCACCCCTCAACCAATAGAATGCTAGCCAACAACAACAGAGGAATAAACTATTGATACTCCCGACAACATGGATTAATCTCAAGCTAATCATGAGTGTGAAAGAAACTGCACAAAAAAGTATACATGCTCTATGATTTCATTTATATAAATCTCTAGATAATATAAACTAATCTATAACGATAGACAGCAAATTAGCAGTTGCACTTCAGTGGAGGGTGGTGGCTGGGGTGGGGACAAGCCAAGGGGAGATTAGAAAGAGGAACAAAGGAGTTTAGAGGATGAGAGGAGCATTCACAGTCTAGACTGTGGTGATGGTTTCATGGTTACATATGTATGTCAAAGCTGATCAAACTGTACACTTTAAGTATGTGTAGTATATTGTGTGCCAATTATGCTTCAATAAGCCTGCTTTTTAAAAAGGAGACTTAAAAGACTTACCAGATGCAAGACATGGACTTTATTTTTATCTGGATTTAAACAAATCAACCAGAAGGAAAACAAGTAGGAGAAACTTGGGCACTGACCAGATATAAATGATATTAAGAAACAAGGGTTAATTTTTGAATTCTTATCATGGCCCCTTGGTAAGATTTTTCAGTCTTTTTCTCTCAGAGGTATATACTGAATGAGTAGCTGATGGAGTGGTGTGATTTCGGGAATTTTCTTTGGAAGGCTCATGGAAGACAGTGGAGTGAGTGAGGCTGGAAGATGCAAGATTAGACACATGTTAATAATTGCACAGCTGGGAGGGGCGTGGGTGTGAGGAAATTCATTCTACTATTCTCTCTAGCTTCATGTATATTCTAAACTTCCGTCAGACTGAGTCAATTTTTTTTGGTTGGGGGGCATGCTGTGCAGCTTGTGGGAACATTGTTCCCTCCCTATCAGGGATCAAACCTGACCCCTTAGCAGTGAAAGCCTGGAGTCCTAACTACTGGCCCACCAGGGAATTCCCTACTTTTTTTTTTTTTAATTTTTGTTGAATGAATGATACAAGAAAGCATATGTCCACTCAAAACAAGACTGATATTTTCTAGAAACAACACCTTTCTGAAAATGGACTCATTTTCCTTAAGATGTAGTCAGTTGACTGGAGTAGAACAGGGGATGTTCAGAGGCTGGCGGATCCTTCATGAGGGATGCTACAGAGCAGGGCTCAATGGTCTATGGCCCCTGGGCCAAATCCAGCCCTCCACCCACAAGCTAAGAATGGTTTTTACATTTTTACATGATTGGTAAAGCTTTTTCAACAATTTTTCTGACACATGAAAATTATGTGAAATTTAATTTTAAGGCCTATAAGTAAACTTTCATTACAACACAGGCATGTCCATGCATTTGTGTATTGCCGCTGGCTTCTTTCACGTTATGACGGCAGTGGGGATTGTATGACCTGCAAAGACTAATCTACTTACTATCCGACCCGTTAGAAAGAATGTCTGCTAATTCTTGATTTAGGAGATAACCTTGAACCCTGACAGTGTTTTCCTAAACCAGCAGCACTCCAGAAAAGTGAGTGGAAAAAGCAGGGCGTGAGCAGGTCCCCTTTAGGCTTTGTTCCTCCCACCAAAGGGACCCCAAGGATCAAGGAAGATGCTATTTTCAATTCCTTTCAGTAACTTCATTGTCATTTCAGGAAACATGGTGAGTTTGAAAGTTGAGGACGTTAGGCTTTCTCAGCAGCCTTTGAGCTCAGCACCCTCTTTTATGGATAGATTTTTATCATCAAATTCTATACAGACGTTTAAAGAGCAAGGTGTACATGTGACCTAGCAACTCCACTCCTATTCTGAGACAAACAAAAACACTAATTCAAAAAGATACATGAACCCCAATGTCCACAGCATTATTTACAACTGTAAAGATATGGAAGCAACCTAAGCGTCCATCAGAAGATGAGTGAATGAAGAAGATGTCGTACATGTACCGTGGGACCCTTCTCGGCCATTAAAGAAAATAAAATTTTGGCATTTGCAGCAACATGGTTGGACTTGAAGGACATTATGGTCAGTGAAGTAAGTCAGACAGAGAAGGACAAATGCTCCATGATATTACTTACATGTGGAGTCTAAACAATACAACAAACTAGTGATTGCAACATAAAGAACAGACACAAAACCAGAGAACACACTAGTGGTTACAGGTGGGGAGAAGGAAGTGGAGGGTAATAGCAGGGTAGAGGATTAAGAGGTTCAAAGGATTAGGTATAAAATAAGCTACAATGTATATGCAGGTATTATGGCCAATATTTTATAATAACTATGAAAAGTGAAAGTGTTAGTCCCTCAGTTCAGTTCAGTTCAGTTCAGGTGCTCAATCGTGTCCGACTCTTTGTGACCCCATGAACTGCAGCACGCCAGGCCTCTCTGTCCATCACCAACTCCCAGAGTTTACCCAAACTTATGTCCATTGAGTTGGTGATGCCATCTAACCATCTCATCCTCTGTTGTCCCTTTCTGCTGCCTTCAATCATTCCCAACATCAGGGTCTTTTCAAATGAGTCAGCTGTTCACATCAAGTGGCCAAAGCATTGAAGTTTCAGCTTCAACATTAGTCCTTCCAATGAATATTCAGGACTGATTTCCTTTAGGATGGACTGGTTGGATCTCCTTGCAGTCCAAGGGACTCTCAAGAGTCTTCTCCAACACCACAGTTCAAAAGCAGCAATTCTTCAGTGCTCAGCCTTCTTCACAGTCCAACTCTCACATCCATACATGACCACAGGAAAAACCATAGCTTTGACTAGATGGACCTTCGTTGGCAAGTAATGTCTCTGCTTTTTAATATGCTGCCTAGGTTGGTCATAACTTTTCTTCCAAAGAGTAAGCATCTTTTAATTTCATGGGTGTAATCACCATCTGCAGTGATTTTGGAGCCCCCCAAAATAAAGTCTGCCACTGTTTCCACTGTTTCCCCATCTATTTGCCACAAAGTGATGGGGCCGGATGCCGTGATCTTAGTTTTCTGAATGTTGAGCTATAAGGCAACTTTTTCACTGTCCTCTTTCACTTTCATCAAGAGGCTTTTTAGTTCCTCTTCACTTTCTCCCATAAGGGTGGTGTCATCTGCATATCTGAGGTTATCGATATTTCTCCCAGCAATCTTGATTCCAGCTTGTGCTTCTTCCAGCCCAGCATTTCTCATGATGTACTCTGCATATAAGTTAAATAAGCAGGGTAACAATATACAGCCTTGACATACTCCTTTTCCTATTTGGAAGCAGTCTGTTGTTTCATGTCCAGTTCTAACTGTTGCTTCCTGACCCACATACAGATTTCTCAAGAGGCAGATCAGGTGGTCTGGTATTCCCATCTCTTTCAGAATTTTCCACGGTATTTTGTGATCCACACAGTCAAAGGCTTTGGCATAGTCAATAAGTTAGTCCCTCAGTCTTGTTCAACTCTTTGCAACTGCATGGACTGTAACCTGCCAGGCTCCTCTGTCCATGGAATTGTCCTTGGACAGTGGGTTGCCATTCTGTTCTTCAGGGGATCTCCCCAACCCAGGGATTAAACCCAGGTCTCCTGAATTACCGGCAGATTCTTCACCACCTGAGCCACCAAGGAAGCCATATAATAACTATAAATGGAGGATAACCTTTAAAAATTGTGAATCACTTTATTGTATATCTATAACATATAATGTTGCACGGTAACTATACTTCAATTTAAAAGTAAAGTAAAATCAAAATAAATAAAGAGCAAAATGTAACTCTCTGCTCTTATCAGTGTCTGATATGCTCCTGTGTTGGCTCATTTGTTCATTACCTGGACTCTCCCAGTGGTTTCTGGGGGTACTCCATCTGTCCTATTCATGGCCATATCCCATGCCTGGAGCAGTGTTTGGCACATAGTAGGCCCTCAGCCACACTGAAGGAATGAATAAACTGAAGGAAGCCTCACCAAACAGAGAAGGAATTGAAATAACGATACTGAGGTTTAGGGATAAAAAATAGCTTTCTTCTTGCACAATGGAAACTCTTTATTCCCAAATTCTTCTTCACAAATGCTTTAGCACCTGGAGTCAGTGCAATATGAGTAGTGAGGGAATTTTCCCCACCATAATTTAGTACAAATTTTGTGCAGATGGGAATGAAGTTCAGCTCCTACTCCAGCAAGCAGCCAGTGTTCAGAGTTCTGCTGTGTTGGATAAATACAACTTTCTCCTTTGGGACAGAGAAGGATGTGCTTTGATTGGCTGTATGACCCTGTGCAGGTGACTCAGTTTCTCTCTTCTTCATATGTATAAAAATGGGCGAGCATCATAGGTTGTCATGATGATCAAATGATATAATAATCCATGAGATGACAGGGCTCAATATCTGAAACCAGAACAATCTTAGTTTTCTGTTCTCAGTGACCTTCTCCACCATCTGTGTGAAGAAACTTGGGATCCTTAGTCACATAGTTCACAAGAGTCAAAATGTGGAAACATCCTAAGTGTCCATCAACAGAAATGGATAAACAGAATGTGGTCCCATCATACACTGAAATTTAATCAGCCATGAAATGAATGAAATACTGGTACATGCTACAACATAGACAAGCATAAAGATATACCAGGTAAAAGAAGGGACTTCTTACCAGGTGATGCTAGTGGTAAAGAACCTGCCTGCCAATGCAGGAGATGTAAGAGACGTGGGTTCAATCTCTGGGTCAGGAAGATTCCCTGGAGGAGGGCATGGCAACCCTCTCCAGTTTTCCTGCCTGGAGAATCCCTGGTGGGCTACAGTCCATTGGGTCACACAGAGTCAGACACGAGTGAAACAATGGAGCACGCACGCAAGTGAAAGAAGCCAGACACAAAAGACCACACATTATATCACTCCATTTATATGAAATATCTATATACGAGAGGCAAATTCATAGAGACAGGAAAGAAATGAAAGGTTCATGGCGGGTGGAAAAGAGGCGGAAAGATGCAGTCAAGCCTGTGGAAAGTGATAGTAGTGACGCTTGTGCGTACGTGAATATCTCTAGTGCCGCCAAGTTTTACACTTACAGGGCTGAAAGGGCAAGTTTTACGTTGTGTATACTTTACCATCAAAAACAGACTTTGGAAACTGTGATGTGCTGACTCAAGCAATCTGGAACCAGAATTTCTGGATTTGAATCCTAATTCTGTAGGCCGTGTGAACTCAAGAAGCCCTTCACATTGTTCTGTCCCATTTCCTTATCTGAAAATGGGGATGAGAACATTATTTTATCTCCCACATGTTGTAGGAGTTAAAAGAGCTCATTAATGGAAGTACTTTGAAGCATGCCTGCCTATATTAAATGCTCAGTAAATGCTAGCAAGTATATTTAACAAGAGGCTTCCCAGGAAATGCTAGTGGTAAAGAACTCTGCCTGCCAGTGCAGGAGACATTAGAGATGTGGGTTTGATCCCTGATCTGGAAAATCCCTTGGAGGAGAGCATGGCAACCCACTCCAGTATTCTTGCGTGGAGAATCCCATGGACAGAGGAGCCTGGCAGGCTACAGTCCATGGGATCACAAAGAGTCAGACATAACTGAAAAGAAAGAAAGAAAGTGCTCCGTCATGTCCGACTCTTTGCAACCACCTGGACTGTAGCCCACCAGGCTCCTCAGTTCACGGAGTTTTCCAGGCTAGAGTACTGGAGTGGGTTGCCATTTCCTTCTCCAAGACATAACTGAGTAGCTAACATACTTACAGGTTACAACCCGAAGGTTTGTAACTGCCAATCTAGTTGACTTTATTTTACCAAAGACCAGTGAAATCTCCAGACGTTTTAGTCCCACACTGGGCCTCCTGCATCACTCACTCTACCCATGAGCATTTCAGGCTTTTCAGGCTCACCAGCTTTGCTGCTTCCAGAATGGACCACGATTCCATGCAGCACAGGGGCAATCAGCATCTCAGGCTTTTCATAGCTGTTGATTAACATGTATATGCATAATAAATATACACATTTTTTCATGGAAGCCATAGGAGTGGGTAACAGCTAAGACCACTTCTAATTTTGCTTTTTGGTGATGCTAAGACTATGTTCTTAACCAGATAGATATTAATTTGGAATAACCGAGGGGAAAAGTTTAATTCCAGGGGATTGAGTCACATTCAAATTTAATCTACATTTAACGCATCTTCATATTTCTTCTCTCTCTTTCCCTCTCTCCCTAGCAAGCAGCACGTTGCCAGGCACTGTGTCTATCCCCCAGAGGCAGGAATTAACCCTGCCCCTGAAGTCCTCTTTTGCCAGCTCCTGAGACATTTCCCACTCATGCACAACAGAAAGGACAGCCAAATCCTGCCCTGAGCCAGAGTAGGAGTTGTTGGAAGGAGAGCTTCTAGATGTAATCAGTCAATCCATTTTTTATAATCTAACAGAACTGGGAGGGGGGCAGCTCAAAGGACCTTTTCAAAGAACAGAAATATTTTTTCATTTAAAATGTAAAAGGCTGAATCATAGAATCCTTTTGCAAGGCACTCTCTGCACAATTTTTCTTTTCCTTTGAAAAGTTACTCACCTGAGGTTAATGGTGAATAATAACAGCTGACATTTACTGAGGGCTTGCTACAGGCATGGCTCGGCAGTAAGTCCTTACATGATCATTTCATCATCTCATGCGTTCTAGGAGACAGGTGGCATCCTTACCATCCCCATTTTGTAGAAGGAGATACTGAAGCACAAATCCCATAATGACTTTCCCTAAATAACAAGGCTCCAGAGCCGAAATGCTGGGAGTTAAACCCAATAGGGTTGCAGATGTAGCCTATAAAAATACAGAATGTCTCTTGCATGAGACACGCGTATATTCAAAAACCATTTGTTGTTTATGTGAAATTCAAATTTAACTGAGCATCTTGTTTCTCATCTGGCAATCCTAAACTTGGCTGGTTTGAATCCAGAGCTCTTATTCTAAGGCTTCTGCCTGTGGTTATTAAAGTGTGGTCCCAGGACCAGCATCATCATTATCACGTGGGAAATGCCTAGAAATGGGAAGTTCTTGGCTTTACTAAGAAAGAGAATTCATAGTGCTGTAGGACAAACTGGGCAAGAGATGCCTCCCAAGTCTTGGTCAAATTTATGACAAAGAGGAGGTGCTGTGGACAAAAAAATGCCTGCTACTCCAGTAAACAAAATATGTCTCCTGCCATTCCAGTAAACAAGGAATGCCATCAAGCCATCAGCCACTGCAGCTGTCCCCCTTCCACCCTCCCAACCCCCCATTCCAAAATGTAGAAAAACAGGAACATATGCTTTGGATGGCGGCTTCCTAGCTGGCTCAGTGGTAAAGACTCTGCCTGCCAATGCAGGAGATGCAGGAGGCACGGGTTTGATCCTTGGGTTGAGAAAATTCCCTGGAGGAGGAAATGGCAACCCACTCTGGTATTCTTGGCTAGATAACCTCATGGACAGAGGAGCCTGGAGGGCTACTTTCCATGGAGTCACAAAAAGTTGGACATGACTGAGCTTGCACGCATGCACACACATGCTTTGGTTACTGGCTGTAGATAAAATGCATATCTAAAGAATAATTTCAATGAGCTAAGATTCTTGCATCTTCCCACACATAGAAAAATGCTAAAATCATTAACTTGAGATGTCTATTTTTTGTGATTAGCAGTGCTGTTTAATATATATATATTTTTTCCACAAAAACCCCTATATGTCTTGGCTTCTCCCTTATCTCTTTGGAACAGCTCCTCAGAGCTTTCTGAGAGGGTGCCTCCCAGGCTCTAAGTCCTCACTAAGTTCCCCAAATAAAACATGACATTTAGATAGAGAGGTATTTTTTTCAGTAAACAGGCTCCACCCCAGACCTACTATGTCAGAAACTGTGGCTGGGTCCCCAAATCCAGGCTGCAACAAACTTTCCAGGCGGGTCCAATCCACACTCAAGTTTGAGCAGCACTGCAGAATACAATATGACCACCACAATATTCTAAGACAGGTAGAGACACAGTCAAACTTAACATCAGGTCCCTGAACCTGAACATCAAGGTTTTTCCTTGACTCCATATATCTTTCCTTTTCCTTTTCTTCTTCATCCAGTCAAATCCTACAGACATCAACCCCCATTCTCGGTGCACATTTCAGCAATGTACTTTGCTTTTGCACACTGTGCTTTTTCACATGCATTCATTCATTCATTCATGGAGGCAGACACGCAATCATTCAGCAAAACCTTTTTAGGTACCATTGTGGGGCAGGCACTGCGGCTGACACTGAGCAGTTTATTTCATATTAAAATTGTTTGTTTAAACACAGCTGATTCCTGCATTAGATTAAGAGCTCCTAGAGGGCTGGGAGGATGGGGAGGAGAAACCTTTTAAATTACTGAGTCTCTAGTTCTGAGCCAAGAGTCACAAAATGTTTAAATAGAATTAAATGGGGGAAAAAATGTGAGAAGAATTCTCACATCCTTGTTTTTAATTCAGAATCCTCTGGGTCTGAGTTTACTGCCTGTCCTCTCCTCCTCCTCAAAGAGAAATCATGAAAGTGGCCTGTCAGTCTCCCAGGCCGGTTTGACAACTCGTTGTTCCTCAGCCCTGATGCCTCCGTTGTGGGTTCCTCCGTTTGTGGTCAAGAAGGTAAAGGGGTCATTCAGGTTTCACTGCCAAGAGCTATTCAGATTCTCTGTCACTCAAAACAGCCATCTTTACTTCTTGCCCACTGAAAAAGGGCTAGAATTGGGATGGTTAAGAGATACAATTGAAGACGGCATTTTTATAGCTACAAGACACACACACATACACTGGCTTTCGTCTTGCAATTTGCCAAGGGCCAATCGCAAACCTTCACTCAGGGAAAAGATTCATTCTGGGAAAAGATGTCAACCCCTCTTACAGAGACAACTCATCTGCCAGGACTCAGGGCTGTCAAGTGAGCTGGGAAAACATGGAACGGGAGTCTCCCACAACTGCAGTCGGAGCTAACACTATTCTTTTTTTAATTTTACTGAAATATAGTTGACTTACAAAGTTGTGTTACTTTCGGATATATAGCAGAATGATTCAGTTATACATATATTCCTTTTTACGTTCTCTTCCATTATAGGTTATTACAAGATACTGAGTATAGTTTCCTGGGCTCTACTGTAGGTTCTTGTTGGTTATCTAATACTTTATATATAGTACTGCTTTTTTAATAGACTGAGGTTGAGCATGAGAAGCAACGATACCATGAAAATGGCCTCCAGCTTGCAATGTTCTTTACATTTCCCCATTTTGCTCAGGGATCCTGCTTGTCCTTCAGATCTCAGCGTAAATGTCACCCCCTGAAACCAGGTCAGATCCCACTCTTTGCCCTCACATATCTCCTTCCTCAAAGCCATCAGTCAGAACTAAATCATTGAGCAATTAGCTGCTAGCTGCCTCTCAACTAGAATATAAGCACCGTTAGGACTCATTCTGTTTGTGCACTGTTGCGTTTCCTGCCTCTAACACAATGGTAGATGCTCAACAAGTATTTATTGAAAGGGTCTGTTGAATGACTCCCAATTCAGCCCCTCCCCCCACTATATATGTGACCTTGGGCATGTTATATGATTCCTTTCATGAATCTCAGTTTCCTCATCTACAAAATGGAGATAAAAATAGTACCTGCCTCTCAGGGTTGCTGTCCAATCAAATGAAACGTGTTTAAGACATAAGTATGGGACCTTGGCACCCAGTAGATTTTGGAGAAAAGTCAGCCTCTACCCCTATTAGCTATGTTTGCTACCCAAGGGCAAAAAGCAAGGTTATATTGCCCCTAGAACAGTATCTGGGACATAGAAGGTGCTCAATAAATCTACATGAAATAAATAGAATGCATTTTGCATGCATTCTCCCAGTAAGTCCTAAGAGTACATGCTATCGCATCAATATTCCTGTCTTCATCCCTAGTTTACAGAAAAACAAGCACAGAGATGTAAAATGGCCCAAATCACTCAGTGATATGCCAAGTGGCAGATCCAGGTTTTGAACCCATTTGCTTGATAACACTAGACTGTTACCCAAATTCTTTGCCCTCTCTAAACCTCAGTTTGGTTCTCTGGAAAAAAAAGAGATAGTGAAAACCCCAGCCTCGCTGGTCCCAGAGGTACCCCACAGAGCAGGCACTCCATGAGAACAGTGGGTGTAATTTTCTCAAACCCATTTGCCTGAAGCACATGCGGTTGGGAGAACTGTTTACATTTTAAGTGCTCATTTTCCCTGCACGACGTGTAGCTGGGCTCTGTGAGGACTCCTTCCATACTTTAAGACCAAACCAGCACCAATGGACTCAGAGAAGAGGGAGAAAGTGAAGACTGGTGGGCTCCAATCTTTATTTTGAGATGCAGCCAGCTCCCAACTGAGACCAATACAATCAGTTTCCCAGCCTATTTCCCTGAGCATCTTAACCATCTCTAGTGCTTTAATTTCCTACCACTTTGTTTCTAAGTCCTCAGCTTTCCTTCCACAGATGTTGGGTCTGTTCTCTGCACCTGTCAGCAGGGCATGAAGCTCTCCTGATCCCCCGAGGCCCCTCCACTTCCCTTCCTCCTCCCCTATCTTTTGCATGCCTCAAACAGCAAGCTCAAAGCATAAATGTTTCCCATCCAGAATGCAGCTAAATCTCTTTAGCCTAGATTTCGAATCAACACACGTTTGGGAATGCGATCATGGCGACTGGCTTAATGGATACTAGGGTTTGCATATCTATTTCCATTTGTGATTGACATTCCTGTACTGCTATCAGAATTAGTAGCCATCAGTCAAGCAGAAAGTTATTATCAGGCGGCACTAAACAAACCCAAGCGGAATCAAGGTTTCTCAATAATGGATGTCTGAGTAATTTAACTAATCGCTAGATTCAGCCTAGCTGAGCTGGTTGTTCCTTCCCTTCCCACCCCAACCCCCATACCTAAGTAAACAAAAATCTGGAAAGTTACGAGTATGGTACAAGCAAATGATCTTTGGATAGAAATTTAACTTGCAAGAGTCAGCAAAATCCTCTCCGTTTCTTTTGAATTATCTGTTTCTATTTCTTTTAACCTGTTTCTTTCAGCCTGTGTCATGCAGAGTTTACGCCAGAATTTAGACTTAAGCTGATGATGAAAGGAAAACTGTTACGGAAAAGAAGGAAGCCACCCACTTATCCTATTTGGCAATTTCTAAACTTATCAGTCTTTTTCTACTGTCCTAGAAAAATGCTTTTCTGACGTTATAATATGCCTCTTGGCCTCTATCCATTTTTACCATGTATATTTGCAGCAGACAAAAAAGTAAGGTGTCCCCTTAGATCAGAGAAAGCTATCATTTAGTAAATGCAATGATTGAAGTTTGAATATTATAAAATGCTCAACCCAGCATGCACTGGGGCAGGTATTTTCCATGGATAATGATGGGTTTGCTCATAATTTTACAAATACATCAGCCCTTCTCCCAAGAGATTACGAACAGAAAGAAGCTAAAATGGCTTGTTCAAAGAGGCTGGGAAAACGAACAGAGAAATATTCTCAGGATTGTGTATTAAAAGGAACACAAAATAACAGCAGAAGAATGGGCCCATGATCAGAATTCAAGGCATGTTTCTTAAAATACGAGGAGAAATGCATGGATTTAGCACACTGCAATGATTCTGAATGTGAGTTTTGGCACCAGACAAACCTGGGTTGAGTCCAGGCTCTGTCTTTTACTATTTTTATTGAAGAGAATTCTTTAACTTCTCTTGGCCTTAGTTTTCCCATTTGGGAAATAGGGATAACAGTTGTACCTAATCCATAGGATCATTATGAAGAATCAATGAGCTAATGAATGAAATATTTCATCAGGACCCAGTCCATAGTGAGCTTCGATATTATCACTAACATTATTGTACAGGATGGTTCCAAAAGTCATTACTGTGGCTATCATTATCTTCACTGCAATTAATGTTTTATGTTGGTCCCTGAATTGAGGATTTTTCCCCAGTTTTATTGAGATATAACACTGTATAAGTGTAAGATGTACAACATGATTTGATACATGTTTATTATAACATATTTACCAAGATAAATTTAGTTAACACATCCTTCACCTCACATAATTGTCACTTTGTTGCGGTGGTGGTGGCAAGAACATTGAAGATCTGCTCACATAGCAGCTTCCAAGAATACAACACAGTATTGTGACCTATGGTTACCATGGTGTACATTACAACTCAAAGCTTATTCATCTTATAACCGGAACTTCATGCCTTTTGACCAACACCTAACATTTCCCTCAACCACCACTAATCTACTATTTCTTTCTATGACTTCAGCTTTTTTTTAGATTCCACGTATCAGTGAACTCATTCAGCATTTGTCTTTGTCTGACTTATATCACTTGGCATAATGTCCTCAAGGACCATCTCTGTTGTCCCAAATATCAGGATTGTAGTCTGCCAGGCTCCTCTGTCCATGGGATTCTTCAGGCAAGAAAACTGGAGTGGGTTGCCATGACCTCCCTCCAGGGGATCTTCCCAACCTCGGGATCAAACCCAGGTTTCCTGCATGGGAGGGGATTCTTTACTGTCTGAGCCACCAGGGAAGCCCAAGAATACTGGAGTGGGTAGTCGATCCATTTTGCAGAGGATCTTCCTGACCCAGGAATCAAACCGGGGTCTTCTGCATTGCAGGCAGATTGTTTACCACCTGAGCTACCAGGGCCTGTGTGTGTGTGTGTGTGTGTGTGCGTGCGTGCATGCGTGTGTGTGTGTGCATATATTTACCACATCTTCTTTATCTGTCATCTGTTGATGGACATGTGTTTACACATCTTGGCTATTGTGAATAATGCTTCAGTGAACATAGGAGTGCAGATAGCTCTTTGAGATAGTGATTTCATTTCCTTTAGATATATGCCCAGAAGTGGGATTGCTGAATTGTATAGTAGCTCTATTTTCAATTTTTTGAGAAAACACTATACTGTTTTCCATAGTGGCTGCACCAACTTACATTTCCACCAACAATGTACAAGTGTTCCCTTTCCCCCATATCATCTTAAATATGAGTTTTTTCTTGTGTTTTGGATGATGACTGCTCTGACAGATATGAGGTGATATTTCACTGTAGTTTTGATTTGCATTTCCATGATGATTAGTAATACTGAGTACATTTTCATGTAGATGTGGCCAGTTACATTAATATGTCTATTAATAGGGAGGTCTATCCTGGTCCTTTGTCCATTTAAAAATCAGATTATTTGAGTTTTTTGCTATTCAGTTATACAAGTTCCTTGTATTTTCTAAATATTAACCCTTTATCAAGTATATGGTTTGCAAATATTTTGTCCCTGGAATGAGGATTCTAAAGACTTAAAGCTTAAGTAAAATATTGCCAGAACAGCTAGTGCAGCGTGGGCACTAGAGTCTTTTGTCACTAAATACAGTAAGTCCCCTACATACAAATGAGTTCCATTCTAAGAGCACATTTGTATGTCATATTTATTTGTAAGTCCAACAGAGTTAGCCTAGGTCCCCAACTAATACAGTTGGCTATGTATTACTGCTCTGTAGAAGGCAATGGCACCCCACTCCAGTACTCTTGCCTGAAAAATCCCATGGACGGAGGAGCCTGGTGGGCCGCAGTCCGTGGGGTCACTAAGAGTCGGACACAACTGAGCGACTTCACTTTCACTTTTCACTTTCATGCATTGGAGAAGGAAATGGCAACCCACTCCAGTGTTCTTGCCTGGAGAATCCCAGGGACAGGGGAGCCTGGTGGGCTGCCGTCTATGGGGTGGCACAGAGTCGGACACGACTGAAGCGACTTAGCAGCAGCAGTAGCAGTAGGCTTATAATATTTTTCACATAAATAATAAATAAAAACAAACAAAAAATAAAGAGAACTTTTAATCTTATAGTACAGTACCTTGGAAAGTATAGTAGTACAGCACAATAATGATAGCAGGGTGATGAAACCAGTCAATTGTAAAAGAAATCAACCCTGAATATTCATTGGAAAGACTGTTGCTGAAGCTGAAGATCCAATACTTTGGCCACCTGATGCAAAGAGCCGACTCATTGGAAAAAGACCGTGAAGCTGGCAAGATTGAAGGCAAAAGCAGGAGGGGGTGGCAGAAGATGAGATGGTTAGATAGCATCACTGCTTCAATGGGTATGAATTTGAGCAAACTCCAGGAGATAGCGGAGGACAGAGGAGCCCAGCATGTTATAGTGCATGGGGTCACAAAGAATCACACACAGCTTAGTGACTGAACACCAGCAGTAGTACAACAGCTGGCGGATAGGGGCTGGCACCAAGTGGATAGGCAAGAGGAGTTACTGACTAAGGGCGGGAGAGGATGCGGGGGATGGTAGAACTGAAGGACCATCAGCAATGGGAGCCGGAGGGCAAGCTGCAATTCCACTTAGGCCTGATATTGATGGCGCAGGTTCTGGTTTCTGCATGGATTCAGCTCTATCTACCCTCTTGAAAAAATGATCCGGGGATGTCTGGATAGTATTATATCAGCTACATCACCACTGCCTTTACACTTGCTTCCAGACATCCTGGGCTTGAAATAAAGACACTGCACTCTGCACCCTACACTGTCCAGTAAAGTACACGAAAGCACACCCACTTGTAGAGGACGCATGCTCATGACAATGTACACCAGACATGTGAGCAAACCATGTGATTGGACACGTGCACACGTGTTCCACCTTTGAAAGTTCTCAACTTGAAGGTTAGTACATAGGAGGCTCACTGTAGTAACCCTAATTCTATGAAAAAGATGTGAAATTGCAAAGGAATTTGAAAGCTATTTGTTTCTACATATATATTTAATAACATTATTACAAAAATGATATTACAAAAATACTGCCTTTTCTCTGCCCAGAAAAGTATAGAGAATATTAAATGGCCTGCTCTACTTATGTACCCCAGAATCCCTTTTCGTGTTTCTGCAGACTTCTTCAATTTTGGTACCCTGTGGCTCTAGGCTCCCAGATGGCACTGGTGGTAAAAAACCTGCCTGTCAATGCAGGAGATGTCAGAGACAAGGTTTCGATCCCTGGGTCGGGAAGATCCCCTGGAGGAGGAAATGACAACCCACTCCAGTATTCTTGCCTGGAGAGTCCCATGGACAGAGGATCCTGGTGGGCTACAGTCCATAGGATTGCAAAGAGTCAGACACGACTGAAGTGACTTAGCAGGCATGCATATGGCTCTATCTCAAGGTGACCCTCCTACGAAGTGGCTTTATCCAGAGTCCCTAGGGTGGTCTTTGACCAGTGATTGCTGGCTGAGGGAATTTGAAAGCTCTTAGGTTAGAACAAGCCTGAAGTGTAATTTACACCCCAGAGTTTCTCTGGAGGATAAGGCTGGAATTATCCTCCGTGGGGTTTGGCCCGAATTGGCATCCTTGCTTGGCTTTCTCCCCTTTTCTGTCTTTCTTCCCCCCTTCCCTAACCAGTTTATCCTGAGGCATTTCCTTAATAAATCTATTGCACACAAATCCTTCTCAGGATCTGCTTCTGGAGAGCTAGACCTAACAAAAGGACAATGAATAATGGCATCTATCCTTCCATTATATGTGTGTGAGTGTGTGTGTGTTTGGATGCCTTATGATCTCCAAATCTGACAACTGTGAAATTGCATGGTACATATAATTTGTTTTTCATTTAAATTGTTATCATTACCATCTTTTCATGTCTACAAATATGATTCAACAAGATGTTTCTAACAGCCACCTGGCATCCCATTGTATGGTGGTGCCATAATTTAACCAGCTCCACTCAATTTTTTGTTGTTGGTTATCACTATGGTAACAATGCTGGGCTGAATAGTTTTGCAGGCAAATTTCTGTGTTAAGTCCATTTACTATTAATCTACCGAAAACACTGTTCCTGGCTTATGGTAGCCCATTTCCAAGGATTATGATTCTTATTTCCAAATGCTCCTCAAAACAATTGGGTTAATTCACAGCCCTGCCGGCACCATCCTTGGTCTTCACCCCTACTCCCTTCCTCCATTAAGAAGACTAAAAAATGGCAGGCACAGCCTCTGAGGAAGTCCACAGTTTGCATGATGCCAGCAGAAATGTGGGTCTTCAAACTAGTTTGATTGCCATCTCCTTTGCATTATCTGATCTTAGGCTAGTCTGCATTTTAATTTTCATCTCATGTGAATTAAAGTGACTTTCCTAGAGGTTTCAAATTTCCTGATTTCAAAACTTTCTACAAAGCTCTTGTGGTTGCTGTTGTTCAGTTGCTAAGTTGTGTCCAAGTCTTTCCAACTCCCTGGACTGTAGACCTCCAGGCTCATCTGTCCTACAAACAATAATCAAAATAGTGTGTTACAGGCATAAGAATAGACATAGTCCAATAGGGTAGAACCGAGAGCGCAGAAATAAACCCTCACTTATATGTTCAAATGATTTTCAACCAGGATGCCAAGTCTGTTTAATGGGAAAACAGGGTTTTTTTCAACAAATGGTCCTGGGAAAACTGTATATCCACAGGCAAAAGAAAAAAGTATAGGCCTCTCTCTGATGGATCAGTGGTTAAAAAAAAAAAAAAATCCACCTGACAATGTAGGAGATATGGTTTGATCCCTGGTCTGGGAAGATTCCATATCTCATGGGGCAGCTAAGCCTCTGTGTCACAACTAGTGAGCTTGTTCTCTAGTGCCAGGGAGTCACAATTACTGAGCCCACGTGCCTCAACTCTGAAGACCATGTTCCACAAGAAGAAAAGCCACCACAATGAGAACCCAGCACAGCAACGAAGACCCAGCACAGTTAAAATTTAATAAATAAGCAAACGTTAAAAAAAGAATACAGTGGGGCTTTTAATTTTATACCATATACAGAAATTAACTCAAAATGAAATAAAGACCTAGATTTCAAAGCTAAAAACTTTTAAAATGCTTATAAGAAAACAAAGCGGGAAATCTTTTGACATTGTGTTTGGTAATAATTTCTTACTTATGACACCTAAGGTACAGGCAACGAAAGGAAAAAACACATGAATTGGACTTCATCAAATTAAAAATGGTTGTGCCTCAGAGGACACTATCAAGAGAATTAAAAGTTAACCCATAGAATGAGAGAAAATGTTTGCTAATCATATATCTGATTAGGGATTAATGTCAAGAATATACAAAAAAACAAACAGCAACAACATAAACTCCTACAGCTCAAAAACAACAAAAAAGCAACCCAATTCAGAAATGGACAAAAGTCTTAAGTAGACACTTTTCCTTTCCTTTGTAACTTTTTATTTTATTTTGGAGTATAGCCAATTAACCATGTTGTTACAGTTTCAGGTGGACAGCAAAGGGACTCAGCCATACATATACGTGTATCCATTCTCCCCCAAAGCTCCCTCCCATCCAGGCTGCCACATAACATTGAGCAGAGTTTACAACCCCAGTAGACATTATTTTAAAAAAGATACTTAAATGACCACTAAGCATATGAAGAGATGCTCACCATCGTTCAGTTCAGTTCAGTTCAGTCGCTCAGTCATGTCCAACTCTTTGCGATCCCATGAATCACAGCATGCCAGGCCTCCCTGTCCATCACCATCTCCCGGAGTTCACTCAGACTCACTTCCTTCGAGTCCGTGATGCCATCCAGCCATCTCATCCTCTGTTGTCCCCTTTTCCTCCTGACCCCAATCCCTCCCAGCATCAGAGTCTTTTCCAATGAGTCAACTCTTCACACGAGGTGGCCAAAGTACAGGAGTTTCAGCTTTAGCATCATTCCTTCCAAGGAAATCTCAGGGTTGATCTCCTTCAGAATGGACTGGTTGAATCTCCCTGCAGTCCACCCCTTGGACTCTCAAGAGTCTTCTCCAACACCACAGTTCAAAAGCATCAATTCTTTGGCACTCAGCCTTCTTCACAGTCCAACTCTCACATCCATACTTGACCACAGGAAAAACCATAGCCTTGACTAGATGGACATTAGTTGGCAAAGTAATGTCTCTGCTTTTGAATATGCTGTCTAGGTTGGTCATAACTTTTCTTCCAAGGAGTAAGCGTCTTTTAATTTCATGGCTGCAGTCACCATCTGCAGTGATTTTGGAGCCCAAAAAATAAAATCTGACACTGTTTCTACTGTTTCCCCATCTATTTCCCATGAAGTGATGGGACCAGATGCCATGATCTTCGTTTTCTGAATGTTGAGCTTTATGCCAACTTTTTCGCTTTCCTTTTTTCACTTTCATCAAGAGCCTTTTGAGTTCCTCTTCACTTTCTGCCATAAGGGTGGTGTCATCTGCATATCTGAGGTTATTGATATTTCTCCCGGCAATCTTGATTCCAGCTTGTGCTTCTTCCAGTCCAGGGTTTCTCATGATGTGCTCTGCATATAAGTTAAATAAGCAGGGTGACAGTATACAGCCTTGACGGACTCCTTTTCCTATTTGGAACCAGTCTGTTGTTCCATGTCCAGTTCTAACTGTTGCTTCCTGACCTGCATACAGATTTCTCAAGAGGCTCAGGTGGCCTGGTATTCCCATCTCTTGAAGAATTTTCCACAGTTTATTGTGATCCATACCATCAAAGGCTTTGGCATAGTCAATAAAGCAGAAATAGATGTTTTTCACTAGGAAAATTCAAATGAAAATACAAGATACCACTTCACACCTATTAGCGTGTCTATTATTAGAAAGCTGAAAATAACTAATGTTGGAGAGAATGTGGAGAAGTTGGAACCCTGGTGCTTGGTGTGTGTGTTAGTTGCTCAGTTGTGTCGGACTCTTTGCCACCCCATGGACTGTAACCCGCCAAGCTCCTCTGTCCATGGAATTCTCCCGGCAAGAATACTGGAGTGGATTGCCATTTCTTTCTCCAGGGGCTCTTCCCATGGAGAATCGAACCCAGGTCTCCTGCATTGCAGATGGATGCTTTACCGTCTGAGCTACTAGCTGGTAGGAATGTAAAAAGGTGCAGTCACTATGGAAGACAATTTAGTGGCTCCTCAAAAACTTACACTAGAATTACCATATGATCTAGTAATTCTACTTCTACGTAAATATCCAAAAGAATTGAAAGCAGGGACTCAAATACTTTTACAATACTGTTCATAGCACCGATTATTCACAGTAGTCAAAAGGCTGAAACAATCCAAACACGGATCAATAGATGAATGGATGAACAAAATGTAATCTATACATGCAATGGAATATTATTCAGCATGAAAAGGAATGGAATTCTGATACATGCTATGCCATGGGCAAACCTTGGAAATAGTTGCTAGGTGAAAGGAACCAGATGCAAAAGGACAAATATTATATGACTCCACAGACAAGATTTACCTAAAACAGGCAAATTCATAGACATAGAAAGCAGAATGGAGGTTTCCAGGGTCTGAGTCCCGCTCTGGGAATGGAGAGTTTGTGTTTAGTGAATAGGAACTTCTGTTTGGGATGATGACAAAGATCTGGAAGTGGATGATGGTGATGGTTGCACATCATTGTGGATGTACTGGACACACACTTAAGAACAGTTAAAATGGTAAATTTTTATGTCATGTGTATTTTACCACATTTTTAAAATTGCAAAATAAATTACTTTTCCTGCTGACTGGAAAGAAAAGATAAACTTCCTTTCCTGTACTCGAGATGACATTCAAAGTTGACAATAGTTAAGAAGGCTTTCTTTAAGAGGCAATATAGCAGAACAGTTAAGAGTGTTGGAATTTGCATTTTGATAGTCTGAGTTCAAATTCCGACTCTGCCCTGCCATGCAATGTGACTCTGGACGTCTAGCTAAGCTCCAAGCAACTCGCTTGAAATCGCCTGTAAAACACAGAGAATATTGGTCCCCACCTCATGATGCTTTACGGGTGTGAAATAAGATAAGGCTTTGACATACTTAACTCAGTGTCTGACACGTAGCTTTAAAAAGCACAAGTAAAATATAATTCGGGTTATTGCTGTCATTTGCTGTTACTGTCAACATTACATTAAAGTACTTAGGACACTTTGATTACTTCTATTGATTACTTTTCATATCATTAAGGAATAGGCTGCAGGAAATTAATCAGGTACATTTTCAACTCTGAAAAACCCTGATCCTTGTTCCCTTAAAACAATAGTTTCTAATTATGCAAATTACAGTGTTCCTGTAACTTTCTGATCTCTGTCCAATAGACTTGTGTGCTATCAATTTGGTCCTCTTTGCTCTCATTGTGAAACTGAAAGTCACTCGGTCAAGTAGGACTCTTTGCAACCCCATGGACTGTAACCTGCCAGGCTTCTCCGTCCATGGAATTCTCCAGAAAAGAATACTGGAGTGGGTAGTCCTTCCCTTCTCCAGGGGATCTTCCTAACCAAGGGGTCGAACCCGTGTCTCCCACATTGCTGGTGAATGCTATACCATCTGAGCCACCAGAGAAGCCCAAGAATATTGGAGTGGGTAGCCTATCCCTTCTCCAGTGGATCTTCCCCAAACAAAAATCAAACTGGGGTGTCCTGCATGCAAGCAGATTATTTAACTGCTGAACTACCAGGGAAGCCCATTATCAACTAGATAATTTTAGAGAGGACAGTCCTTCAAAGGAGAGGATTCTGCAGTGGTTAGTTCCTGGTACAACAAATCCACCTTAAAAGGCAGAAAAGCTGAACTGCCAAGTGTCCAGCCCTCCACATTCACGTAGCTGTAAAACCCACACTGGTTGAGAAGTGTCCTTCTTCATGAGATCCACTCCAGTAACTGTGCATGTATGACATTCATATAATGTCAGCCCCTGGCTGAGGAATGCTGTATTTCTGGTGTGTAACTCCCATCTCTGCCCTTTCCTTCAGCTAAGGGTGCGTGCATGTGGGCTCAATCGCTTCAGTCATGTCCAACTCTTTGCAACCTATGGACTGTAGCCCGCCAGATACCTCTGTCCATGGGATCCTCCAGGCAAGAATACTGGAGTGGGTTGCCATGTCCTCCTCCAGGGGATCTTCCTGACCCAGAAATCGAACTCGTATCTGCTGTGTCTCCTGCATTGCAGGCACTTTCTTTACCCACTGAGGCACCTGAGAAGCCCCAGCTAAGGATATAGCAGGCTTACTTGGAGGGACTAAGAAGACAGACTCAACATTTTCCTTCTGATGAATTAGTTTCTACTTGGTCATGCTGAGAGGATTGACTTGCTCGTGGTTTCTGCATCTGAATTCAGTTTGGGAGACCAAAGATCCTCATTCCAGTCTGACTTGGCCATTAACACCTGTGTAACTCTGGGCAAACATGTTCCACTGGAGAAGGGAATTGCCAACCACTTCAGTATTCTTGCTTGAGAGCTCCACGAACAGTATGAAAAGGCAAAAAGATGAACTCCCCAGGTCAGTAGGTGCCCAATATGCTACTGGAGAAGAGTGGAAAAATAGCTCCAGAAAGAATGAAGAGATGAAGCCAAAGCAAAAACAGTCCCCAGCTGTGGATGTGATTGGTGATGGAAGTAAAGTCCAATGCTGTAAAGAACAATAGTGTATAGGAAACTGGAATGTTAGGTCTGTGAATCAAAGTAAATTGGAAGTGGTGAAACAGAAGATGGCAAGAGTGAACATCGACATTTCGGGAATCAGTGAACTAAAACAGAGAGGAATGGGAGAATTTAATTCAGATGACCATTATATCTACTACTGTGGGCAAGAATCCCTTAGAAGAAATGGAGTAGCCCTCATAGTTAACAAAAGAGTCCTAAGTGCAGTTCTTGGGTGCAGTCTCAAAAATGACAGAATGATCTCTGTTTGTTTCCACACCAAACCATTCAATATGACAGTAATACAAATCTATACGCCAACCATTAAGGCCGAAGAAGCTAAAGTTGAACAGTTCTATGAAGACCTACAAGATATTCTAGAACTAACACCAAAAAAGACATCCTTTTCATCATAGGGGACTGGAATGCAAAAGTAGGAAGTCAAGAGATACCTGGAGTAACAGGCAAGTTTGGCCTTGGAGTACAAAATGAATCAGGACAAAGGCTAACAGAGTTTTGTCAAGAGAATGCACTGGTCATAGAAATCACCCTTTCCCAACAACACATGAGAGGATTCTACACGTGGACATTGTCAGATGGTCAATACTGAAATCAGATTGATTATATTCTTTCCAGTCAAAGATAGAGAAGCTCGATACAGTCAGCAAATACAAGACTGGTATCTGACTGTTGCTCAGGTCATGACCACCTTATTGCAAAATTCTCACTTAAATTGAAGAAAGTAGAGAAAACCACTAGACCATTCAGGTATGACCTAAATCAAGTCCCTTATGATTATACAGTGGAAGTGACAAATAGATTCATGGATTAGATTTGATAGGCAGTACCTGAAAAACTATGGACAGAAGTTCATGACATTGTACAGGAGGCTGTGATCAAAGCTATCCCCATGAAAAAGGAATGCAAAAAGTTAAAGTGGTTGCCTGAGGAGGCCTTACAAATAGCTGAGAAAAGAAGAGAGGCAAAAGGCAAAGCAGAAAAGGAAAGCTACACCCATCTGAATGCAGAGTTCCAAAAAATACCAAGAAGAGATAAGAAAGCTTTCCTAAGTGATCAATATAAAGAAACAGAGGAAAACAAGAGAATGGGAAAGACTAGAGATCTCTTCAAGAAAATTAGAGATACCAAGGGAATATTTCATGCACAGATGGGTACAATAAAGGACAGAAATGGTATGGACCTACCAGAAGCAGAAGATATTAAGAAGAGGTGGTAACAATACACAGAAGAACTGTACAGGAAAGATCTTCATGACCCAGATAACCATGATGGTGTGATCGCTCACCTAGAGCCAGATATCCTGGAATGCTAAGTCAAGTGGGCCTTAGGAAGCATCACTACGAACAAAGCTAATGGAGGTGGTGGAATTCTAGCTGTGCTATTTCAAATCATAAAAGATGATGCTGTGAAAGTGCTGCACTCAATATGCCAGTGAATTTGGAAAACTCAGCAGTGGCCATAGAACTGGAAAAGGTCCGTTTTCATTCCTATGCCTAAGAAAGGCATGCCAAAGAATGCTCAAACTACTGCACAATCGCACTCATCTCACACTGTCAAAGTAATGTTCAAAATTCTCCAAGCCAGGCTTCAACAATTCATGAACCAATAACTTCCAGTTGTTCAAGGTGGATTTAGAAATGCCAGAGGAACCAAAGATCAAATTGCCAATATGCTTTGGATCACAGAAAAAGCAAGAGAATTCCAGAAAAACATCTGCTTCTACTTTGTTGACTATGCCAAAGCCTTTGACTTGATCACAACAAACTATGAAAAATTCTTAAAGAAATGGAAATATCAGACCACCTTACCTGCCTCCTGAGAAACCTGTATGCATGTCAAAAAGCAGCAGTTAGAACCAGACATGGAACAATGGACTGGTTCCAAGTTGGGAAAGGGGTATGACAAGGCTGTATATTGTCACCGGGCTTCTTTAACTTATATATAGGGTACGTCATGCAAAATGCCAAGCTGAATGAAGCACAAGCTGGAATCAAGATTGCTGGGAGAAATATCAATAACCTCAAATATGCAGATGACACCTGCTTTATGGCAGAAAGCAAAGAGGAACTAAAGAGCCTTTTGATAAAAGTGAAAGAGGAGCGTGAAAAAGCTGGCTTAAAATTCAACATTCAAAAAACTAAGATCATGGCATCTGGTCCTATAACTTCATGGCAAATAGATGGGTAAACAATGAAAAAATTTATTTTCTTGGGCTCCAAAATCAGTGCAGATGGTGACTGCAGCCTTGAAATTAATAGAGGCTTGCTCCTTGAAAGAAAAGCTATGACAAAGCTAGACAGCATATTTAAAAGCAGAGACATTACTTTGCCGACAAAGGTCCATCTAGTCAAAAATATGGTTTTTCCAGTAGTATGTATGGATGGAGATTTGGACCATAAAGAAAGCTGAACGCCAAAGAATGGATGCTTTTGAACTGTGGTGTTGGAGAAGACTTTTGAGAGTCCCTTGCCTGCAAGGAGATCAAAACAGTCAATCCTAAAGGAAATCAATCCTGAATATTCATTGGAAGGACTGATGTTGAAGCTGAAGCTCCAATACTTTGGCCATCTGATGCAAAGAACAGATTCATTAGAAAAGACCCTGATGCTGGGAAAGATTGAAGGCAGGAGGAGAAGCGGATGACAGAGGATGAAATGGTTGGATGGCATCATGAGTTTGAGCAAGCTCCGGGAGTTGGTGATGGACAGGGAAGCCTGGCATGCTGCAGTCCATGGTGTCACAAAGAGTCGGACACAATTGAGCCACTGAACTGAACTCCAGGCAAGTAACTTAAATATAAATCTATAGTTGCCTCAGGGGTCAAAGTTCTATTTGGGTGAGATGAAAATCAGATATACATGGGCATTTCAAAAAGCATAAAGTGTATATACACAAATGTAAGTACTATGATTCTTCTCCCTTGGGGAAAAAATATTGATGTAGTTAAAGACCCATGAGAACACTAGAGTTGTAAGGCTCCTCAGAGATTTAAACCTTTCAGTTTACAGACGGTGAAATGAAGGCTCAGAGAGACTAGTGGAGTTTTCCAAATCAAGGACAAAGCTAGGCTCAGATGCCCGCTTCTGTGACTTTCAGTCAGGGATGAGCCCCCGCGTGATGTGTCCCCCTCCTCTCTGTCGGGGCATCCTGGGTGGCTCAGACAGTCGAAGAACCTGCCTGCAATGTGGGAGACCCCAGTTTGATCCCTGAGTCAGAAAGACCCCTCGAGAAGGAAATGGCAACCCACTCCAGTATTCGTGCCTAGAAAACCCTATGGACAGAGGAGCCTGGCGGGCTCCAGTCCATGGGTTCCCAAAAGGCAGACACAACTGAGTGACTAACCTAGCACTAGCCTCTCTGTCACCAAACTCAGATTTGTCTGCTCATCACTCAAAGGACAAAAATTCGAGAGGCAAGTGTCAGTAGAAAGGAATGTTGCCTTAACCAGAAAAGCCAGCAATCTGGGGAGAAGGTGGACTGGTGTCCTGAGACCAACGACAAAGCCTCTGCTCAGTCATGACAATTTTTAAAGGGAAAAGGGTGGCAAGGAAGAATCTCAGTGGATCATGGAGGCAGGAGGTTGGGTTCTATAGCCTTCTCAACTGCATGAAGACTGACTGACACTCTCTTCAGATGTTATCTTGCCCATATGATCTGCCTTCAGGATTGCTAAGTGGGCTGTTGGGGTAGAGAGCTAGTCATTCTTCAACTACTTAATTCTTCACTTTTCCTTCTTTTAAGCTAGGGAAGGAATCAACAGGTTAGGCAAGGCATGGCATGCTTTCAGAAGCACGTAAGCCAGGAGCTTAAATTGCCTAGTGATCTCATTCCAGTGAGATTACTCCTTTCAAGGTTAGAAGGAAATAGACATGGGCAAACAGGAAAGGGGCAAAAGAGCTTCTTTTATCTCCAAGACTTTTCTGAACTCACCCTTTTCCGTTGTATTCTAGGCAGCACACCCTGTTTGCTGTTATACTAACATGTTTAGGGTGCTGCACTGACTGTTCCACCTGCTATTAAAACATGAGCCTTCAGAGAGCAAAAAAGGTCCCTCAGAAGTAAAAGATGCAATAGCACAAAGAAATACTTTGGAAAGTATGAAAGGGTTAGTAGATTAGATTGACAAATATTTCCAGAACAGAGTAAAAAGACAAAGAAATGTAAAATAGGAGAAAAGAAAGAAACATTTTAAAATTAATCTCCTTTTTTATTAGATGAGGAAACCAATGTACACAGCATTGAGATATTTATTAAAAGGTTCACACCTTGAGAGCACATCAAAGGTAGGATTGGACCTCAGGCAGTTTGTCATAATCCATGTTTTTTTTGGTGTTTCTCTGACACACCGTCATTTCCTTGGAAGACCTCATAATGATGAGGCATTATTACCAATTACATTCTTTTTCAAAGTAATTTATTTATTATAATTGGAGGCTAATTACTTTACAATATTGTGGTGGGTTTTGCCATTCATTGACATGGATCAGCCACGGGTGTACATGTGTCCCCCCATCCAAAACCTCCCTGCCACCTGCCTCCCCGTTCCATCCCTCTGCATTGTCCCAGTTCCCCGGCTTCGAGTGCCCTGTTTCATGCATCTAACTTGGACTAGTCGTCTATTTCACATATGGTAATATACATGTTTCAATGCTATTTTCTCAATCCCCACCCTCACCTTCTCCCACAGAGTCCAACAGTCTATTCTTTACATCTGTATCCCCTTTGCTGTCTCGCACGAAGGGTCGTCATTACCATCTTTCTAAATTCCATATATATGCATTAATATACTGTATTGGTGTTTTTCTTTCTGACTTACTTCATTCTGTATAATAGGCTCCAGTTTCATCCGCCTCATTAGAACTGACTCAAATGCGTTCTTTTTAATAGCTGAGTAATATTTCATTGTGTATATGTACCACGGCTTTCTTATCCATTTATCTATTAGTGGACATCTAGGTTGCTTCCATGTCCTAGCTATTGTAAACAGTGCTGCGATGAACATTGGAGTATATGTCTCTTTCAATTCTAGTTTCCTCAGTGTGTATGCCCAGCAGGGGGATTGCTGGGTCATATGGCAGTTCTATTTCCAGTTTTTTAAGGAATCTCCACACTGTTCTCCAAAGTGGCTGTGCTAGTTTTTGAATAGAGAATCTACATGTAACTAACATGAGTTTTAGAAAGAAAGGGGGAAAAAAAGAAAAAAAATGGAGAGAAAGAAATAACTCATTAAATAATTCAAGAAAATTATCCAGAACTAAAGAGTTTGTGTTTCCAGCTCCAAAGGCCCTGAACAATGGCCAAGAAACACTGTCATTGAATCTTAAAAGGGTGACTCAATTAAGTTTCACAAGATTGCCAGGAAAAAGAGTGGGTTCTATACAAAGAGTCAGAATAGAGTGGCTTTTCAGTAGCAACTCTAAAATCTAGAAGATGGTAATGTTTTTAAAATTCTGACGGAAGTGATTTCCAAGCTCAGATTCTATAGCCTACATTTGTGTGTAACATCTCCAAAATAATAGCAATAGTTCCTTTTTCAGAAACCTGGTGAAAGAAGTGCTCAACTAAGCTGAAACAATAATTAAGGAAAGTTGAATACATGGGCTATGAGCAATAGAACAGCCACTTTAGAGGACAAAGGGGATGACAAGGGGGATGGCCGTGGGCGGTAGGGGTAGGGGTGGGTGGGCGGAGATGCAGAGTAAGAGCCAGTGACCCCGCCATCAGGACCAGAGGCGCAGGTTTGAGACTTTGAACTCCTGGAAGGTAAAACTGATAGCATATCTGATGAGAATAGATTACCAGCCAAACATTGGAGGTTGAACTAATGACAAGAATGTGGAAAGTTGAGCAAGCTTCTTTTTAATGGAATAAAGTGAACTCTTTATAAAAGTGTAAGTAATTATTTTATGCAGACTGGTAAAAAAGGAAAACCCTTGGCATCAAAAGTAACAACAAAAAGAGCAAGAACAAACACACACAGAAAAATTGCTCTTTTGAGGAAATAAAAACAAATCCATAATGGAATATAGGAAAAAAACAAAAAACCACTTGTGTAGAACCAAGGAAGTAACCAATGAACAGATTCTGGTCCTCTGATACTGAAATTCTCTCAGAAGCATGATTCTGTCAGTCCAGTTATATTGTAGAGAGCAAAATATGATATACAATATCATGAAAAATTATACTATAAAACTGCCTATTTTGATTGATTTGTGGATATTGAAGAAACCTTGCATCCCTGGGATAATGTCCACTTGGTCATGGTGTATGATCTAGACCACAATGAAGTACCACTTCACACCAGTCAGAATGGCTACAATCCAAAAGTCTGCAAGCAATAAATGCTGGAGAGGATGTGGAGAAAAGGGAACCCTCTTACACTATTGGTGGGAATGCAAACTAGTACAGCCACTATAGAGAACAGAGTGGAGATTCCTTAAAAATTTGCAAATAGAACTGCCTTATGACCCAGCAATCCCACTGCTGGGCATACACACCGAGGAAACCAGAATAGAAAGAGACACTTGTACCCCAATGTTCATCACAGCACTGTTTATAATAGCCAGGACATGGAAACAACCTAGATGTCCATCAGCAGATGAATAGATAAGAAAGCTGTGGTACGTATACACAATGGAGTATTACTCAGCTATTAAAAAGAATACATTTGAATCAGTTCTAATGAGATGGATGAAACTGGAGCCAATTGTACAGAGTGAAGTAAGCCAGAAAGAAAAACATCAATACAGTATCAGTTCAGTTCAGTTCAGTCGCTCAGTCGTGTCCGACTCTTTGCGACTCCATGAATCGCAGAACGCCAGGCCTCCCTGTCCATCACCAACTCCCAGAGTTCACTCAGACTCATGTCCATCGAGTCCGTGATGCCATCCAGCCATCTCATCCTGGGTCGTCCCCTTCTCCTCCTGCCCCCAATCCCTCCCAGCATCAGAGTCTTTTCCAATGAGTCAACTCTTCGCATGAGGTGGCCAAAGTACTGGAGTTTCAGTTTTAGCATCATTCCCTCCAAAGAAATCCCAGGGTTGATCTCCTTCAGAATGGACTGGTTGGATCTCCTTGCAGTCCAAGGGACTGTCAAGAGTCTTCCCCAACACCACAGTTCAAAAGCATCAATTCTTGGGTGCTCAGCCTTCTTCACAGTCCAACTCTCACATCCATACATGACCACAGGAAAAACCATAGCCTTGACTAGACAGACCTTAGTCGGCAAAGTAATGTCGCTGCTTTTGAATATGCTGGCAAGAATACATGGAAGAACTGTACAAAAACGATCTTCATGACCCAGATAATCATGATGATGTGATCACTAATCTAGAGCCAGACATCATGGGATGTGAAGTCAAGTGGGCCTTAGAAAGCATCGCTATGAACAAAGCTAGTGAAGGTGATGGAATTCCAGTTGAGCTATGTCAAATCCTGAAAGATGATGCTGTGAAAGTGCTGCACTCAATATGCCAGCAAATTTGGAAAACTCAGCAGTGGCCACAGGACTGGAAAAGGTCAGTTTTCACTCCAATCCCAAAGAAAGGCAATGCCAAAGAATGCTCAAACTACCGCACAATTGCACTCATCTCACATGCTAGTAAAGTAATGCTCAAAATTCTCCAAACCAGACTTCAGCAATACGTGAACTGTGAACTTCCTGATGTTCAAGCTGGATTTAGAAAAGGCAGAGGAACCAGAGATCAAATTGCCAACATCCGCTGGATCATGGAAAAAGCAAGAGAGTTCCAGAAAAACATCTATTTCTGCTTTATTGACGATGCCAAAGCCTTTGACTGTGTGGATCACAATAAACTGTGGAAAATTCTGAAAGAGATGGGAATACCAATACAGTATACTAACACATATATATGGAATTTAGAAAGACGGTAATGATAACCCTGTATGAAAGACAGCAAAAGAGACACAGATGCGTAGAGCGGACTTTTGGACTCTGAGGGAGAGGGAGAGGGTGGGATGATTTGGGAGAATGGCATTGAAACATGTATACTATCATGTAAAAAACGAATCACCAGTCTATGTTCGATGCAGGATGCAGGATGCTTGGGGCTGGTGCACAGGGATGATCTGGAGAGATGGTGTGGGGTGGGGGGTGGGAGGGGGGTTCATGTTTGGGAGCTCATGTACACCCGTGGTGGATTCATGTCAATGTATGTCAAAACCAATAAAGTATTGTAAAGTAAAATAAAAGAAAAAAAAATAATAAATGATTAAAAAAAAACCTGCCTATTTTGGAAATTTCAGGCTAAATTAACAGCCTTGAAATTAATTGACATTTATTAAAATAACAAAGGGTCAATTGATAGTCATCTTTTAGAAGCTTCATAAAACATGAAAGCATATATCTAACTTTAGATAATAGTCAGCTATTTTAGTTGTTTTAAAACTTATTTTATATTGGAGTATATTGGCAGTGTTGTGTTAGTTTCACATGGACAGTAAAGGGACTCAGCCGTGTATATACATGTACCCATTCTCCCCCAAACTCCCCTCCAATCCAGGCTGCCACATAACATTGAGCAGAGTTCCATCTCCTACACAGTAGGCCCTTGGTGGTTATCCACTTTTAATATAGCAGTGTGTACATGTCAATCCCAAACTCCCTAACTATCCCTCCCCACATCCTGCCCCCCTCCTCAATAACCAACAGTATCCTCAATGGTAAAAATTGAAAGCACTTCCTCTAAAATCAGGAACAAGACAGGGTGCCCACCCTCACCACTACTATTTAATATAGTTTTGGAAGTCCTAGCCACAGCAATCAGAAAAGAAAAAGAAATAAAAGGGGTCCAGACCGAGCAAGCTTTTAAAAAACAAGTATTAACTTCAAGAAAAACAGGAACTTATGTACTAAGGAAAAAGTCATAGAATACATATTATATTCAACTGTGGAAGCTAACTGACATGGTCATGATGTTGCAAAAAAACATATTGAGCTATCAAAAATCATTGAGAAATTCAGAGACAGGATGTGTGTACAGTGTGTGTGGTGGTGAAAGCAGGGAGGGGTAACCAGAGAGCTAAATTCTCATTTTGTTTGAAGGAAATAACCAATATGCCTAAATATGACAAATCAGTATGTAACAATATAAGCAGATTATTTAGGTATCTGGAGGTCCCAAAACAATCAACAGGAAGAGTCAACAGAGGTTGCCTCTGAAAGGAAGGAAATGGGAAGACGTGAATGAAGGGAAGCAAGTTTCTGCCTTTTTTTTCAACTAGCAGCAGAATACCTTTGTTTTTGTTTTGTTTACTGAAATGCAGTAAATTTACTATGTTGTGTTAGCTTTGGGTGTACAGCAAAGTGATTCAGTTATATGTGTGTGTGTGTCTGTGTGTCTGTGTATATAGGTATACATGTGGGCTTCCTGGTGGCTCAGCGGTACAGAATCCACCTGCAGTGCAAGAGACTTGAGTGCAACCCCTGTGTTGGGAAGGTCCCTGCAAGAATGAAACGGCAACCCACCTCCAGTATTCTTGCCTAAGAAATGCCATGGACAGAGGAGCCTGGGGGCTACAGTCCATGGGGCCACAAAAGAGTCAGATATGATTTAGTGACTAAATAACAACAGCAGCTTCCCAGGTGTGCACGTTTATGTGCTAAGTCACTTCAGTCATGTCCGACTTTGTGACCCTGTGGACCACAGCCTGCCAGGCTCCTCTGTCCGTGGGATTCTCCAGACTAGAATACTGGAGGGTGTTACCATGCCCTGCTCCAGGGGATCTTCCAGATCCAAGGGCTGAACCTACATTTTCTGTGTCTCCTGCATCGCAGGCAGATTCTTTAGTGCTGAGCCCCCAGGGAAGCTTCCCAGGTGACTCAGTAGTAACGAATCAGCCTGCCAATGCAGGAGATGTGGTTCACTCCTTGGGTCAAGAAGATCCCTTGGAGTAAGAAATAGCAACCCACTTCAATATTCTTCCTAAGAAACCCCATGGACAGGGGAGCCTGGAGTCAGACACAACTGAGCACGATATATTCTTTTTCAGATTCTTTTCCCTTATAGATTATTACAAGACACTGAATATATTTCCCTGTTCTATACAATAGGCCCTGTTGTTTACCTATTTTTCATATAGTAGTATATGTATGTTAATCCAGAACTTCTGATTTCTCTCCACGCCCGACCCCTGCTATCCCCTCTGGTAACCATAAATTTGTTTTTTATGTCTGTGAGTCAGTTTCTGTTTTGTAAATAAGTTCATTTGTATCATTTTTTTAGATTCAATGATATCATAATATGTGTCTTTCTCTGTCTTACTTCACTTAATATGACAGTCTCTAGGTCCATCAGCGTTGTTGCAAGTATCACGATTTCATTCTCTTTTGCGGCTGAATAATATTCCATTGTATATATGTGCCACATATTCTTTATCCATTCATCTGTCAGTGAACACTTAGATTGTGTCCATGTTCCTGGCTATTGTAAATAGCACTGCTATGAACATTGGGGTGAAGATATCTTTTCAAATTATAGTTCTGTCTGGATACAAAGCCAGAAGAGGGATTGCTGGGTCGTATGGAAACTCTATTTTTTTTTAATTTTTAAAAATTATCTTTATTTGAGATAAACATTGAAAAATAAAATGTTCCGTGCATTACGATTCATTGGAAAAGGTGCTCTTTCGGAAGACCCAAGAACATCAGGATATTTGGAAAAACAGATAGAGAGCTTTTTACCCAGATTGGAAACTCTATTTTTAGTATTTTAAGGAACCTCCATATTGTTCTGCATAGTGGCTGCACCAATTTACATTCCCACCAACAATGTAGGAGAGTTCCTTTTTTGCCACACACTCTTCAGCATTTATTATTTGTAGACTGTTTAGTAATAACCATTCTGACTAGTGTGAGCTGCTAGTTGGATCATAAGGCTGAACATCAAAGAACTGATGCTTCTGAATTGTGGTGCTGGAGAAGATGCTTGAGAGTCCCTTGAACAGCAAGGAGATCAAACCAATCAATCCTAAAGGGACTCAACACTGACTATTCATTGGAAACACTGGTGCTAAAGCTAAAGCTCCAATACTTTGGCCACCTGGAAAAGACCCTGATGTTGGGAAAGACTGAGGGCAAGAGGAGAAGGGGGTGACAGTGGATAAGATAGTTGGATGGCATCATTGATTCAATGGACATGAGTTTGCACAAATTCAGGGAGGTAGTGAAGGACAGAGAAGCCTGGCGTGCTGCAGTCCATGGGGTCACAAAGAGTCAGATGTGATTTAGCGACTGAACAACATCAACGTTTCTGTTAGTGAAAGGAGAGTCTGGAGACCCTTCCTTCTATGGGCCTCAGTTCTTGGTAAGGATGCAAAGAAGACTCTAAAGTCTTACCCATTGCAAGAAAGTTTATGAGCAATAAGAAAGGAAAGAATATGTTGCCAAGAGTTGGACATGACTCAGCAACTGAGCACACACAAAGAAAGAAAAGAGAGACTATCTCGAGAGAGAGGTGGGCCATGCCAAGGGAGGCAAATGGCCCTGGAGGACTGGGTTACAGAGTTTTTAAGGCAGGGTCATTTGCATAATCCAGGGGTGGGATCATTGATTGAAAGCCTTGATTGAGAGCTGCAGGTTGTATAACAATATGCTCTACTGGGCATGTCCTTCCCATGATTCAGTCTGTTATAATAAAATGTGTGTATTCGTGGAATATTTATGAGTAGTTAATGCATTCAATGGCCCCCAAAGGTTAGTTTGAGGTGTGTGCATGTGCTAGAGTAGGGACAATCCCACGCATCTGGACTGGTGGTGGATTTTTCCAGGCCCCGATTTCTGGAGTCCTGGTGGGGGTGTATTAGGAGCAGGGCTGGTAAATTGCTTGGTGGGATTAGGCTGCTGTTGGACCTTTAGCTGAACAGGTCACCACTTAGTGCTCTCAGCTAACTTCCTGCCTATCAATTCCTTAAATGAAAACACATAAAACTTTCATCATATATGTGTGTATGTCTATATATATGATGATATATACATATACAAGTTAATACGTGTGTCTGTGAATAGCCATGTGCATGTGTGTATGTATATATAAAAATCAATCAACAGGCATGCATAGTACAGGGAGTTTTAAATTTCCCTGAGCTGTGGGAGAAACTGAGTTTGTTGGATAATGAGAAGTTGTTGATAGCAAAGCTTGACACTTGAAGGGATAGCCCTGGGAATAATACACTAAATGGGGGTCTCTTAGTTTGGGAGTTATTGCCAAGAAAACCTTGGTATGTAAAAGCCTGCAAAGCACATGTAAGAGGCTGACAGTGTGGTACTGATACCCCAAAAGCTCTGGAGGAAGCTTTGGGGTGGAGGTAGTTAGGACACCCTCTTCTAGGGATCCCTAGTTGTTGAACCCAAGTAGCAGACTCTGGAGCATAAGGTCACAAGGTAAAATTGAGTGCAAATAGCTACATTTTTCATCTTATATTTTTGTTTTACTTAGTAAGATGGTAACTATGGGGAGTTGTGAACTTTCTTAACCAAGTTATATAGGAATAAAAGTCTGGGGAAAAAAAGCCATTACAAAATAGTAATGGCAGCCTTGTAAGGTAGCATTGCGGCACGTAATTCATTTTCCTCCTTATTTCCTACATATGTCTTCAAACTTAGGAATACTTTTTTAAAAACAAAATTCTAGTATGTTTGCTTTCCTTTGCTTTTTTTTTTTTTTCCTTGCTGAAACTAGCGTTTACTTACATTATTTGTGATAACTCTGAGTTCTATTTTCTGCTTGCATAATCCACCCAAGTAAAACATGGTTGCTAGGGAGACCTATCTTTAAATTAATCAGCAAACATCTTATGGAAGGTTGCCTTAAAAACAAAAACTTACAAAGTGGCTCTAAAGTCTCAATTTAAGAGAAAATTTTCCAAGGAGTCACACTTAGAGAAACACTCGTTTTGCAACATGAGGATGGAAGTTAGGGGAGAACGTTCTGAAAAATCCTTGGATTCTTCTGGATCTTCCCTCTCTGCCCATCTCCATCTTGCATGAGCCACTGGAGTCTTGTAACAGCTCTGAACTTCATTCTCACTCCATATTCGGCACCACAGCAATAAAATTAATGGGTTGAGCATTTTCTACCTAATAAGTGCTGTAGATATAAATGTCTCAGCCATTTGTCTTTTCAGTGGGGGTTAAAAAAAAAACAACAAACTCTTCTACTGTAGCCTTGCTTTTCTCCCATTTTGGTTAACATTATCATTTAAATTGCATCTCGCACGTTACTAGATTAAGGAAGAGGGGCTGTTTGAATGGGTTACACTTTGCTTTTTTTTCATCCACAAGACTGTTTAGAGTCTCAAATCAATTCCAACTGACTTTCTAAAATATGTTAGGGGAAAAATACATTGTGATAAAGAGCAATTGCAGTGCAAATACCAGGAAGGAAAAAAGACATTCAGTTCCTTTCAGCACGAAACCGTTCTATATGTGGAGTATGGCCGGCCCTTGTTTTCTTTTATTTTTCTTCCACTGGGAAGAATTTTAACCATTTGACTGTTTACTAACATTTCCAAAATGAACAAGGGAAAAAGCTTATCTCAAAGGCTGTTATCTTAGAATAAAATACCTGTTAGACTAGCCTGTGCATTTTGCTCTTCCCCTAATACTCTGCCCTCCACCTGGGAAGCTCCACATACGCACACATGGGTGCATATATATGCACATATATGAAATTTAAATTTCCAAATAGAGGCTTATCCATATTTGATATGATACATTCCCATAGTTTTTGTTCTATTTTGGTTTGTTTCATGTTTTTAAACAATCAGAGTCGGACACAACTGAAGTGACTTAGCAGCAGCAGATTGATTCTTTCACTAATGGGTCACAACCTGAAGTCTGAGAAACACTGCTTTGGAAGAAGTGTTGGCAAACTGTAGCCAGTGGTTCAAACTGGGCCTGTTTTTTGTAAAGAAAGCTTTATTGGAATACAGCTGTGTTCGTTTATTTACATATATTCTGTGACTGCTTTCTTGATATTAATACGATGGGAAATTTGAGTAGTCATTACAGAGATCTTCATCTGCAAAGCTAAAATAGTTACCCTCTGGCCCTTGGTAAAGCATCTGCCTGTAATGCGGGAGACCCGGGTTCGATCTCTGGGTTGGGAAGATCCCCTGGAGAAGGAAATGGCAACCCACTCCAGTATTCTTGCTTGGAAAATCACATGGACAGAGGACTCTGGTAGGCTACAGTCCAAGGGGTTGCAACGAGTCAGACGCAACCGAGAGACTTCACTTCACTGGCCCTTTAAGAAAAGATTTGCCAGTCCCGCTGGTTCAGAAGGTGAAATGCAATCCATCCAATGTGGTGGGTTGAGTACAATGCTGATATATCTGAAGAATTCGATAAATATCTTTTCTATTATTATCGTAAGTAATTTTTTGCTACTGCTATCTAATATTAACTACAACCAAAGCTAACAAGCCATGGAAAGAGGTTTTTTAATAAAATAAACATGATAAACAAGTTTAACTTTAAAAACAGAGAAGGGATTTAAACAACAAACAAGGAAGAAAGACTTTGTAAACTAAGCACCAACTTTCATGCTGAGAGTCATTCAGTCTTTTTTATCTCAAGCTCCAGGCACATATATCAGTGCAGTCACTTCTCTGCACTGGCATTAGAAGCCTCCTTACTGCCAGGCAAACCAGTAGACAGAGCGAGGTTAGACAACATTTAAGCTTTTAAACCCCTCAGATCCCTCTACTGAAGGTGCCCTGCTCTTCTTCCTGTAGTCATTAGAGAATAAATCTCTGATAAGCAAAGTAAATTAGATGCAGTGACATTCTGCTAATTGAGTCATCTCCTCTGCTTGGCTAGGCTGGGCTGTTAATTACCAGCTAATCTTATCAATATGGCGGCTGACTGGCAGATAGTGGCTCGTGGAGAGAAGGGTAAGGACCCCAGTTTGCCCCCAGTGTTTCTCATTGGGCAAAGCGGATATCAAACCTGCCAGTCCCACCTGAAACCATCTGAACACTGAGGCAATATGGTTTAGAAGAGGGACAAGACTGTCACTCAAGAATCATGCAGGGAAAGTGCAGGAAAATGGCAAGCCTCCAACAAAATGTTAAGGTGAAGAAAGAAAGGGCCAAGATTGCAGATCATGCATTATTAAAGCTGTATTCTTCCCTCTCTCCATCTCCATCAAATTTTATTTCAGCAAGGCACAGGGGCTTAAAGAGAGATAAAAGACTTTAAAATATAAATTAAGTCCTATTTATTTCACCACCCTGAGTCAAACTTGCTGGATTCAGTCTGAATATGTTACCCAGAAAGGCTGAATGAGTTGGCTTTCAGCTTGATGAATGTCAGTGATTTGCTGACATCTGGCAGAAGGGGTCCTGCAGCCAACCAAATCAAAGCCCCCCTAGAAACCATGAGGTTCTGTTGGAAGATCTCTGTCCCCGCTTCTTTGCAAAATTACCCTGATAACCATTTGTGAATACTCCAAAGAGCCTAAATGAGCTTGTGACAAGTTAGAGGGAGGCTTCCTCTTGCTTGCATTCACCAACAGCCTTCTTGCAGGCCTATATACCCTGATTTTATGACAGGATCCAGTTTTTAGCATTTCAGCAAAGGAAAATGAGGCCAACAACTTGGCAAAAAGTAAACAGTCTGTAGTACCCAGTACTGGCAAGGTTGTGGGGAAACAGTCTCCATGTGTTGGGGGGGCTGGAAATTGGTAGAGCCTTTCCTCTGGAGAGTTTTGAAGGGTGAGATGAGGGGTTTGTGACTTGGCAGTAGGTACTAACATATTCAATGCATATATGCTTTGACCAATGGCAACCCACTCCAGTACTCTTGCCTGGAAAAATCCCATGGATGGAGGAGTCTGGTAGGCTGCAATCCATGGGGTTGTGAAGAGTCGGACATGACTGAGTGACTTCATTTTAGCTTTTTACTTTGGAGAAGGCAATGGCAACCCACTCCAATGCTCTTGCCTGGAGAATCCCATGGATGGAGGAGCCTGGTGAACTGCTGTCTATGGGGTCGCACAGAATCAGACACGACTGAATCGACTTAGCAGCAGCAGCAGCAATTCTACCCCTATGATACTAGTAATAATAGAAAATTCTTACATAGTGATTAGGAGGTGGCAAGGCACTGTTCTAAGCACTTTATGGAGTCTATATTCTCATTATTATACTAACCTGTCCCTTGGACTGTACCCTGAAAATGATGCATGTTATCCAACCGTGAGGACATTCTATGCATAGGCACTGTGCTAAGGGGTGGATTTTCTCACAAATGCTTATATCACTGGAAAGACTACATTTTTAAATTATTTGGTTGTACTGGGTCTTAGTTGTGGCATGTAGGATCTATTTCCCTGACTAGAGACAGAACCTGGGCTCCCTGCATTAGGAGTGTGGAGTCTTAGCCACAGGACCACCAGAGAACTGCCCTGTAAGGATTCAGTTCAGTTCATTTCAGTCGCTCGGTCGTGTCCAGCTCTTTGCAACCCCATGGAGTGCAGCACGCCAGGCTTCCCTGTCCATCACCAAATCCCGAAGCTTGCTCACATCTTAAAATCCTATAAGGACTATTGCATGCTAAGTCGCTTCAGTCATGTCTGACTCTTTGCAGCCCCATGGACTGTACTGCATCAGGCTCCTCTGTCCATGGGATTTTCCAGGCAAGAATACTGGAGTGGGTTGCCATGCCCTCCTCCAGGGATAAGGACTATTAACTTCCCCATTTTGCAGATGAGAAAGAGGACATGTAGAGAGGATAACTAATTGACACAAAATTACTGACTCAGCAAGTAGGTGAACTAGAACTCCAGCCCAGACTGTGGGATGACCGAGGGTCAGTTCTCCACCCCTGCCCAGTGCTACCTTTCACCAGAGTGCCACAAAGGTGTGCACACGAAGTTGTCCATCACTGAATGGCTTGCAAGAAGTCCCCCTGTTACACAGGGGACCACCTAAAAATCCATCAACAAGAGATCACGTTTGGCCATGCTGTGAAATTCTATGCAGCTGTAGTAAAGAACAATATAGGTCTTGATGTTTTGAAATGGAAAGAACTTCAAGACATGTTAAGGAAAAACAGGCAAGTTATATGTATACTGTAATCCCATTTACTTTTTAACAATAAGCTTTAGTTTTGATTAGATTTAGGTTCACACAAAATTGAGCAGAAGATATAGAGATTTCTCATATAGGCCCACCCTCATACATGCATAGCCTCCCTTGTTATCAACATCCCCTACCAGAGTGGTACATGTGTTGCAAATGATGAACCCACATTGACACATCACTATCACCTGAGTGTAAAATCTGTCGTAGGTTTATCCTTAGGTGTACATGCTTTGGGCTTGGACGAGTGTATAATGACATGTATCCACTGTTATGGCGTCACATAGAGTAGTGTCATTGCCCTAAAAATCCTCCATACTCTGCCCATTTATGCTTTCCTCCTCTCTAACCCCTGGCAATCACGGATCTTTTTACTGTCTCCATAATTTTGCCTTTTCTAGGATGTCATGTAGTTGGGACCATATAGCATGTAGCCTTTTTAGACTGGCTTCTTTCACTTAGTAATATGCATGTAAATTTTCTCCATGGTCTTTTCATGACTTGTTAGTTTGTTTCCTTTTAGTGTTAAATAATATTCCAGGGTCTGGATATACAGCAATTTATTTATCCATTCATCTACTTAAGGATATCTTGGTTGCTTCCAATTTTTGGCAGTTGTGAGTAAAGCTGCTATAAACATCCTGTTTTTCACATGGCTCACTTACTTTTGAAAATAGTGTGCTTTTGCGTATGCATACATGTGTGTTTAAATCTCAAAAGTATCATACCAACTTTTAATCATGGTTACCTCTGGAGAAAGAAATAGAATCTAGTGAAAAACATAAATTGAAAAATATGTTTTATTATTGTTTAATTCTTTGGAGCTGTGTGTCATTTTAATGTTTTTTGCATTGAACATATATTCATGAAGTTACTTGACTAGTTACATTAAAAATTAAAAATGGGGAAAAGTAAGATGAAACAAAGAGTAATATTTCAAGCAAAGCCCACAAGAGATGAGCCTTATATTTCCATACTCCACTGCAAATGCTCCACAAATGTTTGACTTACTCATCTGAGTCAAGGTTGTGCAGTCAACCCTCATTATTCATGGATTCTGTCTTTGTGAATTTTCCTACTCACTAAAATATATTTGGAACCCCAAAATAAAAGTGGCATTTTCATGGTCATTTATAAACATGTGTATGAGGAAACTGAGGCTTAGAAAGGTGGTGGTAGCCTGACCATGTTCACACTGGCCACTAAGCAGTGCTGCCTTCACAGCAGAAACACCAAAATGGCAGGTGAGTGTGAACAAACATCTTTTAAGTGACAGTGTTGAAACAGAGTCTGAATGAAATCATAAAGAGAAAAAAACAAGGGCTTAGCTTGTACAGTGATAAACGGTCACCTCATGGAAGCTGGGCATGAACAAAGAGTATCCATTTGGTAACAAAAATGTGATAAATATATACAATGGAATACTACCCAGCCCTGAAAAAGAATGGAATAGTATTGTTTGCAGCAACATGGATGGACCCAGAGATTATCATATTAAGTAAGTCAGGAAGAGAAAGACAAGTACCATATGATATCACTTAGAGGTGGTACCTAAAACACAGCACAGATGAACTGATCTATGAAACAGAAACAGACCCATAGACAAAGAGAACAGACGTGGTTCAGACTTGTGGCCACAGAAGGGGCAGCCCTTGGGAAAAACCGGCTAATTTCCAAAGGGCAGCCGTGTGTTCCCACTGTACCAGAGAGGCCTAACAGGGAACAGACTGTGGTTACCAAGCGGAAGGGGAGATGGGGAGGGACGGAGTAGAAGTTCGGGATTAGCAGATGCAGAGCATTGTATATAGAATGGTAAACAGCAAGGACCTGTATAGCACAGGGAACTATACTCAATATCCTGTAAACCATAGTGAAAAAAACTTTTAAAAGACTACATATTATGTGCATATATATATATATATATATATATATATATAAGTAAATCATTTTGCTGTATAGCAGAAATTAGCACAACATTGTAAATCAGCTATACTTCAATTTTAAAAGTTTTTTTTTTTTAATTAAAGAGTGTCCATTTGAGCCGGAGGAAGAGCAGACACGTCTCCACCCACTGCCCGCATCCTTTCCTCTTCCCACAGGCAGTCAGAAGCTGGAGTCCCAGCACTGAGTCTATATCTGAAGACTCCCCAGCTGTGCTCCACCTGAGCCTATGCCCAGAGCAGCCTAGGCCAATGGCTGGCAGAGACTGGATTCTGACCTTCTGGTGGTGTGATGCTGAGCCATGTCTCTAAGTGGCTCCTTGAGGGTCACAGTGGGACTGGGCCCTCGTGCTCACATGAGGAATCAGTTCAGCTACACATCATGTTCGGGCTCCTGAAGCTTCCTTGCTTCACTGCCCTCTTCCTTGCTAGTGCTGCTTTGGGTTCCTTCCCAAATAATCTTCTTGCACCCAAATCCTTGTCTCAGGTTCTGCTTCTAAGGGTAGGGGGCAAGCTCAAAACCATCAGCTTATCAGTTATGTGTAGGAGTATAATATATTGGCATATTAATTACAGCTTCGTTCTCATTCTAATAAACAAGTTGACCTTGTTAAGATGAACATAAGAATAATTTTATTCTTCCATTTTTCTTTAAGCCTCTTGTCAGTTTCAGTTAGCATATTGCCATAGGCAGCAACGGGCAGAGGATAGCAGAGTAGAAAATAGAAAGAACCCAGGTCCAACCTGGATCTGCTTGGCTCAGACTTGCTCTTTAACCACTATTTACTGAGTCTCTCGTTGCTCTTGCTGTTCATTCACTAAGTCATGTCCAACTCTCTGCAGCCCCATGGACTGCAGCACACCAGGTTTCCCTGTCCTTCACTGTCTCTCTGAGTTTGCCCAAATTCAAGTCCGTTGTGTCAATGATGCCATCCAACCACCTCATCCTGTGACAGCCCCTTCTCCTCCTGCCCTCAATCTTTCCCAGCATCGAGGTCTTTTCCAGTGAGTTGGCTCTTCACACCAGGTGGCCAAAGTATTGGAGTTTCAGCATCAGTCCTTCCAATGAATATTCAGGACTGATTTCCTTTAGGATTGACTGGTTTGATTTCCTTGCTGTCCAAGGGACTCTCAAGAGTCTTCTCCAGCACCACAGTTCAAAAGCATCAATCCTTCAGTGCTCAGCCTTCTTTATGGTCCAACTCTTACATCCATATATGATTACTGGAAAACCACAGCTTTGACTATATATATGTATATATATATATAAAACTTGTGGCTCGGCTGGTAAAGAATCCGCCTGCAATGCAGGAAACCTGGGTTCAATCCCTGGGTTGGGAAGATCCCCTGGAGAAGGGAAATGCTACTCTGTTCATTATTCTGGCCTGGAGAATTCCATGGATTGAATAGTCCATGGGGTCTCAAAGAGTTGGACTTTCACTTTCACTTTCACTTTGACCTGCAGCCAAATGCAATCCCTATTGATACAAGCTCCAAGATGCTTTATAAAAGCAATAGACAAGGTTTCAGAAGTAATTCTGCCCAAAATGGATGGCCTGTATCTAATCACAAAGAAACATTAGACAAACTCAAAATTAGAATTATCCTACAAGATAAATGGTTGTGCTCTATAAAAATGTCGAGGCCAAGAAACACAAAGAACCAGGAACTTTTCCAGATTACTGGAGATTAAAGAGACAACACATGTAAATAGAATCTGTGATTGTAGGTTGAATATTGGACTGAGAGAAGAGTGAAGAAAGACATTTGATATTTGGTGAAATTTTAATATAATCTGTGCTATAGACAATAGTATTATAATCAATGTTCCTGAACTTGATAACTTGAACAAAGGCTACAATAAAGAATGAGCTTGTTCTTAGGTATTCAGGGGATAAAAAGATACTCTCAAACACTTCAAAAATACACACATGTACATATGCATGAAGAGAAAGAATGAAAAGGCCAATGAAGTGAAATTGAACAATAGGTGAGTCAGGATACAGGCTATAATCAAAGTTCTTTGTGTTATTCTTGCAACTGTTTTGCAAACTTGAAATTACAGCTAAATTAAAAGTTATACTAAAAATAAGGCATGATAAGCACTTATACCGTCAGGTGTAACCTCGGCTAACCTCTGGGTTCTTTCTCCCTCTTTAGGACCAACACCAATGGAGGAAGAGTAGAGAAAAACAGAAAAAGCTGGATTGAGGATATAGACAGAATATGGATTGAGGACTAATTGTTAAGATAAAGAAATGCAAATCATCCTAAAATGGTTTGATTTTAAAGGAGTCACCCCAAGTAAGTCAAATGTTTCAAAACTTCAAAACTAATACCTAGTATATGGAGTATTCACCATGTGTTGGGCACTAACTGCTTTATGTGTATTTTCTCATTTAATTTCATTTAACCCATTTAATCATTTAGTATCTAATTCTTGAACATCAGAGATAAATTTATAATGATGAATTTATGACAATGAATCTAATTGCTTACATTGATCAACTTTAATATATTAATATCATTTAATCATTTATTATGCATTAATAAAAGTTACTATTTTGTACCACATAATATTTAATCATTTAATTTATAAAAGCAAAGCCTCCAAGTTATGTTTTTTTTTTAAATTTGGCCAATAGTTAATGACACTAAAACCTGGCATTCACTGAGCCTTTAGCACATGCCAGGACAGGTTCTAAGCATTCAGCGTGCACCGTCTCATGGATAAATGAATTGTTACAGCAGCCCAGGAACTCATTATCAAATTATCCCCCTTTCACACCACTGAAATTGAGAAACTTGTTCAGGTTCTCAGAGATGCAATGTGATGGATGGAGCTGGATTCAAACCCAGATCAGTGTTACTGCAGACCCAGGCAAGAGCTGCTTTTGAAAGTACAGGTGTGTGTTGAGACAGTTGACTGAGCCTTAGTTCAGTCAGGTATGTGGTCAACCTCGGGACCCAGCTCAGAAGAACAAAAGTAAACTAGAGGCAAGATCAGCACCCAATTGCTTTACAATGTTGTGTTAGTTTCTGCTGGACAACAAAGTGAATCATCTGTGTGCTTAGTTGCTGAGTTGTGTCCTACTCTTTGAGACCATATGGACTGTAGCCCGCCAGGCTCCTCTGTCCATGGGGATTCTCCAGGCAAGAATACTGGAATGTGCTGCCATGAGCTCCTCCAGGGGACCTTCCTGACCCAGGCATTGAACCCAGGTCTCATACATTGCAGGAGATTTTTTTACCATCTGAGCTACCAAGGAAACCTGTGAATCAGCTACGTGTGGGCATACATCTCCTCCCTCTTGAGCCTTCCTCCCACCCCTCTAGCTCATCCCTGTAGGTTATCACACAGCACCAAGCTGAGCACCCTTTTGCTATGCAGCTGCTTCCCACGAACTTACACATAGTACTACACACACACACACACACACACACACAGAGTGTATAGATTTTTCTAAGAAACTCATGGTCTGGAAGCTTCCACAGTTCAGAATCCCAGATTACAGACCCACACACTTCAGCAGCTCCAAAGAGTAGTTTATTTAAATTCTATTGTACATGCTCCTTCCTCTCCTGATGTGTGTATTTAAAATCAGCTTCAAAAGCACTTTAATCTTTATGATTTTTAGGGACTTCCTGGGGCTTACAGCATGCCACGTCAATCGTCCTTTCTGTTAAAAGTGCATCGAAGTTGGTTGAGTCCCAGCAAACCCCACAGGTTCCTAAGGCCTTTGGATTAAATGTGGCTAAAGATTAAAGCCTAGTTAGTGAACTGTGTCTTTCACAAAAGGACCTCAAATACACTGTAATAATGTTGAGAAAGTGCAGTTAACACATTTAGAACAGGTCGTTCATTTCAAGGTAGCGTTTTTGCTTTCTTTCCACTCTGCTGGAATTTGCTTTTATTATTTATCCTTTGGTTCCACTCTTACAAAGAAGGTATTTTGTTTTGTTTTTTTAAAATTTAATCCTATGTCATACTTTCCACCCCCTCCCTATCCACTGTTCTCCCCTCTCTCCCCTGCCTCCCCTTACTCAATTAAAAAAAAAAAAAGAAAGAACAATTGAAACTGGAAAAGATTTCCACCCTGTACAACTTTCCACCCTTTTTGATGTCAAAGCAAAAATGAACTGGGCAATGATAAGAGCTAACAGTCAAAAGTGAATATAAATACCCAAGAGGGAATAGAGAATTTTCCATTTTTAGGAGTTTGCAACTTCCCTGATATCCTTTGTAGGTCTGGTTTATGCGACCTTGGCCTCAATTCTTACAGCAGCTGCCTAAGTATCAGGGACTGGAATTAGGGTGAGACAACGAGGGACCTGGGACACAAAAATCTAAGGGAAGGAACCCTGACTCTTGGGGTTGTATAGTTGCCCTGGGCACCCAACTCGCTCATTACAGTCCCAGCCCAAATGGTTCCTCCCTCCATCTCCAGCATCCAACCTCTCTTCTCATTAGCCTCTTCAATAGCCAGAATCATTATTCTGCCCATCTTCTGACAGTTCACCACACCCTCAAGATAAAAGCTAGACTCCCTGGCAGGGCCTTACAAAGCCTTCAGCTCTGACTTCTGCTCACCTCTCTCTCCTCCCTTCCCGTCCAGTCTGGGTTTCACAGCTGCCACTCCCTCTTGCTTGAACAGTCCTCTCTCCCTATTTTTCCAGCTATCTCCACCTCATTTTTCAGCTCTCACTGGAAAAAAGAAGACCAAGCAGTAGATCAAGAGAGAGGCTGAATTACAGTCACAGGCTGGCTTTGAGTCCAGCTCTGCCAATTACTTGAGGACGTTGCCTAACATTTCTGGGTTTGAATTTTCTTAGCTTAAGTCTGTCTCTCCCTGCAGTCTACAGGTCTAAAGGCTGAGACAGGGTCTGTCTTCTTCATGGCAGTCCTGCTATCATACTGCCTACCACTCAGTAGGTGCTCAAAAACTATGTGTTGCATGCATGCATCAATGGTACAAGCGACACGGCCACTATAATAAAACCCATCCCAGCTCTGGAACAAGCAATAGAAGATCTGGAAGAACCCGTGATTGCTCTGCAGAGTTCAGCTGCTGAACGGGAGAGCCTCAAATTGAACCAAATATTAACTCAACCAAATGTGAACGGACCATGTGCCAGGCATTGTGCTCTGCAATAGGAAATACAAAGATGAATAGGCCCTCTGCCAGTTCAGTTTTCATTTGTGTCTTATCTCTTATCTCATGTGTCCATGATTCCTTATATTTGATTGAGATTCAAAAAAAGAAGCTATTAAAAAATGAGGTGGTAGGAGAGATCATTAAAACTTGAAATGATCCTCTTTTCACTCTGAGAGAAAAGACTTTGCTGATCTGAAATGCAAATGAATTCATTCAAGAGTACGGTTTATTAAATTGGACGTCCTTGGGTTCAAATCCCACAGCCTCACAACTTGCAAACTCTGTGACCGTAAACAAGTTACTTAACTTCTCTGGGCTTCCAGGCTTTTTACCTGTAAAAGGCATAATAATAGTACCACCAGAAAGGTTGTAATGAGAAAATGAGGAAACACACACAGTTCACCTTGGCACAAAGGCATGGCAAATAGAAAATACGTAGTAAATTTTCATTGGTGTTACTATTACCGTCTTCAGACCCTCCCTGACCTAAGTCCATGTACCCTATTTGTTCTTACTCTCTTCTGTGAGCTGGCTCTCTTCTTCTTTTTTTTTTTTTTATATTGCTTCAACTTAAAGTTGGAAAAACACACATTCGAGACTCAGAGCTACTTGGCAGCATGAGTCAAAACTAATTTTTTGTAACCATAAGAGTGTTGGAACACTTTATTTCAAACCAATTGCCAACGTAGAGCAGCAAGCCAGGCCAGACCTGGAGCTTCACAGTTTTCCTTTTGCTGCGTGTAGATGGCTTCTAAGAATTCACATCTTAGAATGACCTGTGGCCCTGAGATAATCTCCTGGGAAATTCATTGTCTTTTGTGGTAGATTTTGAGGAAGTTAGAGACAGCTGTTTTTCTCTCTGTCTCAGAAATTTCTTTCTTCTTTCTCAGTTTGTAGTATTGCTTACCTGAGGCACAGTAACAGGGTATAAAAGGAATAATAACCAGATCTCTTCTCTTATGTCACCTCTTATTGATTGTTGGTGGGTGCCTGGAGCATCAACTTAAGAAGGATTCTGATGCAGCTTTTGGTTTGGTGGGAAGAGAGTGTTGACTGATTAGTAATGTCTGCCCTGGGTATGTGGGTGGGGAGGGTCAGAACTGAATGTCTCTGGAGGAAAAACCCTTTTTCCAGAGGCTGGAAATCTCTACCTCCTCTCCATATTCCGCACGCTATTTGTTTCTCTCCATCTTACTTTTCCGATCTGATCCACTGCTGCATGGAAGCTCAAAAATAAAATTAACTGTTACTTCAGTTGATTTCTTTCCAATAAAGCTTCAAGGGCGATGCACAGAAGAAAATTCAGTAAAATTCAAGTAGAGGTCATACACTGCCAGTGAAAGCAGTAGACGCTTCTCCCATTCAGAGCACCCCTTACAAAATCAAGGTACTTGAACAACAAAATTCAATAATCAGAAGGAAGATAAAAGTAATAGTAATAGCTAAATTTGTTGAACAAGTAGTACCATGTGCCAAGCATCATGTGACCCCAATATTCTTTGATCTTTAAAAAAGTTTTATCCCAGTGATAAAATAATGATACATATTGAATCAGTATGATGGATGTATGGAATTGTACTACTTTGGTGCACATTTGAAATATTTCATAATAGGAAGTTTCAAAGTTACGATGCCAGATATTCTGATTTAATTGGCCTGTGAGAATCTAGGCATCGATAGACTGAGAAACCTTCCCTAGCTGATTGTACTGTGCAATCAGGTATGCAAACCACTGGGTGGAGGCTCTGCAGAATTTATCTCATTCAGTCCTCACAACTAACCTAATACCCATCCCTATCTTATTGATGAAACTGAACTGAAGTGACAAAAATTACCTCACTTGGTTGAGCCACATTTTAACCCAGGTTGACCTGAACTCTAAGCCTGGGCCCTTAGCTTCTGGTGTTAGGTTAAATATAAATTTTTTAGCCTTGGAATATAATTGAAAATAAAAATCGTCTACATTTAAGGTGTGCAATGTGATGTTTGGCATACATACGCATTGTGAAACCTTCACCACAACCCAGCTAATGGATACATCCACCACCCCACATAGTTATAATTACAGTCTACTCTCTTAGCATATTTAAGGTATATAGTTAGGTATCATTAACCATGGTAAGGGTTTCTGAGACTTATTCATCTTGTGTAATTGAAGCTTTGTACTCTTGACCAACATCTGCCCACTTCATCCACCTCCCAGTGTTGTAACAACCATTCTACTCTCTGTTTCTATCGGTTTGACTTTAGTGGATTCCACATATAACTGAGATGATGCAGTATTTGTCCTTCTGTGTCTAGCTTTGTTCACTTAGCATATGCTATTCAGGTTCATCCACATCATCGAAAATGGCAGGATTTCTTTATTTTTTATGGTTAAGTAACATTCCACTGTATGTATGTAATATATTTTCTTCATACATTTGTTCATCAATAGACACTTGAGCTGTTTCTATAGCTTGGTTACTGTGAATACTGCTGCAAAGAGCTTGGGGGTGCAGACACCTCATCGAGATCCTGCTTCCATCATTTCCTTTGGACATGTCCCAGGAGTGGGATTGCTGGATCATATGGTTGTTCTGTATGTAGTCTTTTGAGGCTGTTGTTCTCCATAATGTCTGAAACTTCTTTGTGGTAAAATATACATAGCATGGGCTTCCCAGGTGGCACTAGTGGTAAAGAAACCACCTGCCAATTCAGGAAACATAATGAGATGTGGGTTCCATCTCTGGGTCAGAATATCCCCTGGAGGAGGACATGGCAACTCACTCCAGTGGGTTCTTGCCTGGAGAATCCCATGAACAGAGGAGCCCGGTGGGCTACAGTCTATAGGCTCATCAAGAGTCAAACACAACTAAAGTAACTTAGCACGCAGGCATGCACAGAATAAAAGTGACCATTTTAAACATACAGTTCATTAAGTCCTGTGACACTAAGTCCTTCGACATTATTGTGCAGCTCTCACCACCAACCATCTCTAGAACTTTCATCACCCCAAACTAAAACTCTGTATATCCTTTGAGCAATAATTCCCCATTCCTCTCTCCCATCAGCTCCTGGCAATCACCACTTAACTTTCTGTCTCTATGAATTTGACTAATACAAGAATCTCATATTAGTGGAATCATACAGTATTCTTTCTGGTCTGCGTTAATTTTCTTCAAGGTTCAGCCATGTTGTAGCGTGTTTCAGAATTTCATTTCTTTTTAAGGCTGAATAATAAGAATAACTTTATAAATTAAAGTGTCCTGACACTGGGAGGGTGATGAGAAAGAAAACATAATTTCTGTTGTCAGCCAACAGTCTATACAGCCTCGTAGTACCAGCACACCACCACGAGGTAAGGGTCCCAGAAGCCGCACACACACACAGCCCCATGGAAGCTTCCAGCAGAAGAGATCACAGAGTTGTATCGTGTCATCTGTGGTCATCGTTGTGAGCCCTGACTGTGTGGAGCATAATCCCAAACTTCACTGCCGTTTAGCTGTGAGCTACTGCACAAATTATCCTTCCTCTCTGAGGCTCAGTGCTTTCATCTATAAAATGGGAAGAATAATAGTATCTACCTCTGAGTTATGATCACCTTTAAATGAAACCGTCCCTGTAAAGCACTTAGAGCAGTGCATGGTGCATCAATAAATGGTGTGAATAAATACGTGAAACCAAACAACTGCTCTCCAGGGCAACCTGTGGAGAATGTGGCGTTTTATTTCCATTTTGGAGCACAAGATGGTTTCCTTAGGTAGGGTTGCCATATCTAATACAGGATGCCTTGTTCAATTTAGATTTCAAATAAACAACTAATAGTTGTTTGGTATGTCCAAATATTGGACTGCTGCTGCTGCTGCTGCTAAGTCACTTCAGTTGTGTCTGACTCTGTGCGACCCCATAGATGGCAGCCCACCAGGCTCCTCTGTCCCTGGGATTCTCCAGACAAGAGTACTGGAGTGGGTTGCCATTTCCTTCCCCAATGCATGAAAGTAAAAAGCAAAAGTGAAGTCCCTCAGTCGTGTCTGACTCTTAGCAACCCTGTGGACTGCAGCCTACCAGGCTCCTCCATCCATGGGATTTTCCAGGCAAGAGTACTGGAGTGGGTTGCCATTGCCTTCTCCCAAATATTGGACATGCCTAATCAAATACTTACAAAAGGCAAGGTCTTGGGATCATGTATTTGATACTTCAGAACATTTTAGTCGAACTGATGAGTAAAATGAGATTGGTTTCTCCCAACTGAGCTGGAGAAAGTGGGGAAAGAAAAGGATGAGCTCAGGACACCAAGGTCCCAGCTCAGTCTCTGCATAAATGACCTGCAAGCTTCTAATTCTGCCCTAAAAGAAACCCTTATCTATCTCTCCTGTAGGGCTGAGGCTGCTCAAAACCAAGCAGAGTCTTGTCTGGAAAGTCGTTGAATTGCAACACAAATTTAATTCACAGCCTGATGGGCATTTGTTGTCAGAGTGAGGCATTGATTAGAAAGGAAGGGAATCCCGGAAATTGGAATGGGGACATGTGAGCAGATCCCAATGCATCTGGGGACATGTGCAAAGTCTTCTTTACCAGTGATACAGTCCTTTCCCCTTTTCCTACCCACTCCCCCACCGCAACAACCACCTGCTGCACCGCATCCTGTCTGAGCAGGTTAACCCTTCTTTGCTAGAAGAACCTGTAACCATCTCCCCTGAGGGAGTCACTTTGCAAAGTAGTGTTGATTCTCCTCAAGACCTGCCTTCATCTTTGCTTCTAGACCTCTAAGTAGATTCAAGTCCCAGCAGGTTACAAAGAGTAAGGTACAAAATGTGACCTACAAAGAATTATGCCTTTTACAGTGAATAGACCAAAATCTGGGAGATGTGTGTAAGAATGGATATTGAGGGGTGGGATAATAGTAGAAGGAATATGAAGTTGGGGATCAGACCAAGTTTATTTATAGGAATCTGCTAAGTAGAGCATCAGGATTTAATGTTGCAGCTCGGGGTGGTTGGTTAGGAAGGGGTCTAGTTCTTTGATTGGTTAGTTGCTTGGTTGGTTGGCTGGCAGGTTGGCTTGTTCGCTGGTTGGTTAGATGGCTGGTTGCCTGGTTGGCTGGTTGCCTGGTTGACTGGTTGGCTGCTTGGTTGGTTGGTTGAAACACAGAGCAAAAGGTGGCTTACAGTAAATGAAGTTGAAATGTCGAGTCTGCTTTGGTATATGGCAGAAGATGGTAGAGGATAGCATTCAAAGGCTTCAGGAGATTGGAACATCAGACAGACTGACTGATCACATAAGGCTTTCTCATCCTTCCTGGGAGGGTCACCACAGATGTGAGAAATAAATCTGTGAGAAGGGCGCCAAGTGTCCTTGAGTTCTGCAGTCACCCTTCTCTGTGTCAGAAATCACAGTGGGAACCACAGCTATTAAGCTGTGATCCCTAGATGCAATGGGGATAATTGGATCTTGGATATCAGGGCCATGCGGCAGCACTTAATCACCAAAGGCCAGGTGGGCATGGTTACAGTAATGGACAGGAAAGTCAAAACAGTGCTCAGAATAGTCTGGCTCACAGAGATGTACAGTGTTGGCCAGCTGATCACAGTGTAACTACTAAATAAACAGATGGGCAATCTACTACAGGGGTCTAACTTGAATCACTGAAACAGAGAGTCATGGCCCACTAAGCAATTGCTACTTCCAGACTTGAGTCGGTTAATAGATCCAGAACACTTGAGGCTGGGTCCCCTTGAGGAAGGACCATCCTACACTGCCAAAAATTTATATGGTTAACCTTCCTCCCAGCCTTCCCCAAAGGGATTTACGGCTTTTTATCAAGGTGACTCTGCATCAGAAAAAAGGAAACAATTAGACCTTTGTGGGGCACTGGAGACTGGTTCTGAACTGAGACTAGTTCCAAGGCACCACTTTGGTCCATCAGTCAGAGCAGGGGCTTATGGAGGTCAGGCTCTCAGTCAAAAGGTTTAGCTCAGGTACATTTCACAGTGGGTCCAGCAAGTCCCTGAATCCATGCTGTGGTTATTTCCCCAGTGCTGAGTGCATAACTGGAATAGAATACTCACTGGCAGAATCCCTAGAAACATTTGCTATTTACTTGAAACTCAAATGGAACTGGTATTCTGTATTTTTATTTGCTAAATCTGGCAACCCTACCTGAAGGAAATCGCAGGTGAGGAAAGGCCCCCTGTGAGCCAAGACTTAGAGGGCAGGGGAGTGAGGTTTGTTAGGTAGATTGCAGCCCTGAGCTCAGCCTCTGGTTGGTATAAAACAAGGGTCAAAGGGTGTGAAATTCACTAGGGCTTGTGAAAGTTCTGGAAATTTAATTTTTAAAAAAGAAAGAGGGGGTTAAGGATTAGCTGGAAAGAAGTACAAGGGAATCTTTGGGGAGATAGAAACAGTTTATATTCTCACTGTTGAATCTTATTAAACTATGCACTTAAAATGGGTACATTTTTAAGAACTTTTTAAGAACGTCCAGTGGTTAAGACTACATGCTTCCACTTCAGGGAGCGCAGATTCAATCCCTGGTAAGGGAACTAAGAGTCTGCATACCATGGGACACTCAAAACCAAACCAAACCTTTGCAGTTTTCCCTCAGCTGATTAACTTCTAGGAAATTTCTTTTATTAGGTCTCGTGATTATAAGACAAATTCTCTGAAAGTGATTATTTAAACAGTGCATTGGCAGGGAAGAATATTCACATGAAAGGAGTCTTATTTTCTTTGAGCTGATGGAATAGCTGCTTTTGTGAATTTGCTGCTTGGACAATATGCCTGAAGGTGGTAAGAGGTTAAGATATATAAAGTAGTTTGAATTGATTGGTCAAAGGAAGGGCCCATCGCAGGTGGTTTAAGTGCTATTTATCAAAAAACTTAAAAATGTACATACATTTTGTCACAGCAAGTCCACTTTGAGCAATTTATCCTAAAGCAAAAAATCAGCATAAAGATGGATGTTCTAGGATTTTACTGCAATGATGATTATAAGTGAAAAACTGGAAATTGCCTATATGCTTACTAAGAGAGAACGGAGTAGTGTTGAAACATTACGCTTAAAAAGGACAGTGTAGATTTTTTTAAACATAGGAAAAATGTTGCCAAGCTATTGTTAAATTTCAAAAATTATAACACTAGATCTAGTATGATCTTTTTGTCTAAAAAGCAAAAAATATATGCTCGAAGGAGAAGAAAGATGACAGGAAAGAAATTGCTGTGATGGTCTTCTGAGTGACCATTGAATGTAGCTTTGGTCTTGTTTTGCTTATCTGTATGTCTCAAGTTCTTCTAGGGAAAATACGGCTTTCTTAAATAACCAAACCATTTTAAAGAAAATAACTGGAAGCTGTTTTTGAGTTTTGTGAGAAATGTGAAGACACAGAACCTGCTTTTTCACAGCTCTCCACACGGGAGCCCTCAGGGATGCTTCAGAGATGCTGTAGAGGCTGCAAAGTAATTTCCCAGGACCCATAGTTCTTACAATAGCAGCGTATTTCCCACCCCTTGTCATGCACCTAACATCTTAATCCCAGCTCCAGCATACACTCACTCCGTGCATGCTGAGGAAGAGTTGCTCTCACTGTTTAGACCATCTCGCTCTTTGTCCTTTCCGTCCTCCTCTGGTCTCCATCACCCCCAAGGCTACAGTTGTGTCTTTGGGATACTTCATCATGCTCACCATAGGAACCATTGACAGTGTTGCTTTCCTGCTTGTTTAATGAATCATCCAATTTCAGCTAGCCTTCTCTCCCTCCTGCCCCCCGTCACTTTTCAAATCATTTCCCAGTTGGTCACTGTTTCCATACTGACCAAAGACACTCAGGGTGGCAGCATCATTCCTTCTGAAACTGAAACCTGGTGGTCTCCATCCTTGCTGCATCTTGGAATCACATGGAAGAGTTTCTTAAAAATATGATACCAAGACCCCCTTCCCAAAGACTCTGATACATTTTGTCTACAGTGGCTGCTGCTATTGCTAAGTCGCTTCAGTCGTGTCCGACTCTGTGCAACTCCATAGACGGAAGCCCACGAGGCTCCCCTGTCCCTGGGATTCTCCAGGCAAGAACACTGGAGTGGGTTGCCATTTCCTTCTCCAATGCATGAAAGTGAAAAGTGAAAGTGAAGATGCTCAGTCGTGTCCGACTCTTCGAGACCCCATGGACGGCAACCTACCAGGCCCCTTCGTCCATGGGATTTTCCAGGCAAGAGTACTGAAGTGGGTTGCCATTGCCTTCTAGAGTTACAGTATTACAATCATTGATCATATATCGAACTATACATTTGATCAACTGCTTCAAGTCTAGTCATCATTTCCGTTGAAGGCTCAGTCATATACTTGGTAATACAAGAAATAATAATCTTGCGAAACAAGCAAAATACAAATGGTATAGTTAATAACATTAGAGGAATTTCTATAGTGGAGAGTGTTTTAAAGTCTTTCAAGTGATTCTAATGCAGAGTGTGCATCGTGAAGCCCTGCCTTAGCCTCTATAATCCACATGGCATCATCTGCAGGGCTAAAAGAAGGAAAGTCTAAGGTACCATTTCCTCTGCAGAGAAGCACTGGCCTTGGGTGCTTTGTGCCCAAGTGGACCTGATAATCAAGTCCACTCCCTCAAATTAACCCTTGCAATTGAAAATGTTGCTCTTATTTCCTACGGTTATCATCCAGAAGGGGAGGCTGAGTCAGCTCTGAAGTCCCACCATGACTTGTTCTTGAATTGACTGATGCATATTTTCCCTCCTAAATGCACAGAACACCCTGTATGTCTCTCTTCTGCTGTCACTCAGAGCCTATCAGGGATGCTGACAAGAATCCTTCCTGCTCTTGCAGAAGGTTCACCAGGCTCTATCAGGTTGATTCAAGCTTTTTTCCTCTCTTCTATTCATCATCTTCTGTCTGGACCATACAAGAGCTTCCTAACCAGTCTCCCTCCCATCCCTGCCCCATCCAATCCATTTGTGCACCACAAGTCTACAGATCCTTCTAGATTCTCTTTCCCCTGAGCAAGTCAATCCCTTGAATAAAAATCTTCAACAGCTCGTAACTGCCTGACTTATAACACTGCCATTAAGAATACAATTAATTTTAATGGTTATACATTTTTGAGTTTTTGCTATGTGCAAGGCACTGGGCTGAGCATGCTGCATGCACAGTTGCATTTTCCAAAATGTTTTATTATGAAAATTTTCTAACATATGAAAAAGGAGAGAGAATAACACAGGCCCCCCACTCTCCCTTATTTTAAAATTCAAAAAGCTCTGAAATCCAGAAGTTTATCATACATTTGATGCTAAAACTCACCTGGTAGCAATAACCTGACCCAAATAAGAATGAAATTACCCATGTTTTTATTTAATTCACTTTGTGTGACTATTCAAAAATATCACTGCAGACATATTAATATATTTTATTATAAGGTACTGTCTATGTCCCCATTAAGGGTGTGATGTAATAATATACAGTGCATGTACCTGAATGCCTCCCTGACCCAGGGATCGAACCTGGGTCTCCGGCTTTTTAGGCAGCCGCTTTCACCATCTGAGCCACCAGGGAAGTCTATGTAGATAATATCAATTATAGATGTAGATACCGTTTTGGCCCTCTGTTAGTCACTCAGTCATGCTGACTCTTTGAGATGCTGTGGACTGTAGCCTGCCAGGCTCCTCTGTCCATGGACTTCTCCAGGCAAGAATTCTGGAGTGGGTAGCCATTCCCTTCCCCAGGGGATCTTCCTGACCAAGGGATGGAACCACATCTCCTGCACTGCCGGCAGATTCTTTACCATCTGAGACACCAGGAAAGCCCATTGTAAACCCTTCCCCCCAAATAGAACCATATCAAATCCCTAGAAGCTGTGAATGTTACCTTATTCAGAAAAGTTCTTTGCAGATTTACTTAAGGATCTGAAGGTACATAGATCATCCTGAATTATCCAGGGGGCCCTAAATCCAATGAGAAGTGTCCTTAAAAGGGACCCAGAGACAGAATAGAGGGTGCATTGGGAAAGCAGCAGCAGTGAAAGTCGCTCAGTCGTGTCCGACTCTTTGCGACCCCATGGACTATACAGTCCGTGGAATTCTCCAGGCTAGAATATTAGAGTGGGTAGCCTTTCCCTTCTCCAGAGGATCTTCCCAACTCAGGGATCGAACCCAGGTCTCTGCATTACAGGCAGATTCTTTACCAGCTGAGCCAAAGGGAAGCCCAAGAATACTGGAGTGGGTAGCCTATCCCTTCTCTAGTGGATCTTCCAGACCCAGGAATCCAGTCGGGGTCTCCTGCATTGCAGGCAGATTCTTTACCAACTGAGCTATTAGGGAAAAGTGAAAGCAGAGATTAGGATGATGTGGCCACAAGCCAAGGAAAGCAAAGGACGTCAGAATTGGAATAAACAAGGAAGGAGTCTCCTCTAGGGCCCCTGGATGGATCAAGTTTCTGCTAACATCTGAAGTCAACATCTTGATTTCAGAATTCTGGTCCCCAGCACCATGAGAAAGTAGATTTCTGCTGTTTTTTCAAACTCCAGCTTGTGGCAATTTGTTGCAGCCTTGACAGGAAACTAACACAGCTTTAAATATAGATACAGATATTGACAGGGCTTCCCAGGTGACCCTAGTGGTAAAGAACCTGCCTGCGGATCCGAGACATAAGAGACCTGGGTTTGATATCTGGATGGGGAAGATCCCCTGGAGAAAAGAATGGCTACCCACTCCAGTATTCTTGCCTGGAGAATCTCATGGACAGAGGAGCCTGGTGGGCTACAGTCCATAGGGTTGCATACAGTGGGACACAACTGAAGCAACTTCACATGTGTGCGCACACATGCGCGCGCGCACACACACACACACACACACACACACATAGATATTGACCGAGCTGTCAGCATAGGCTGAACCATTTGAAAGTGCTTGCCCTCATGACCCTTCACTCCTCAATCCTTCATGCCTGCATCTCATACTGCCCTCTCAGAGCCATGAGAGACATGTACATATAGGCACATCTTGCTTTACTGCACTTCACAGATACTGCGTTCTTTATAAACTGAAGTTTTGTGGCAAGTCTGTGTTGAGCAAGTCTATTTAGAGCCATTTTTTCCAAAGCATTTGTCGACTTCATGTCTCTGTGTCACATTTTTGGTGATTTGCATAATATTTCAAACTTTCTCATTGTTATTGTATGATGGTGATCTATGATTAGTGATCTTTGATGTCACTGCTAAGACTTGCCTGCAGGCTCCATTGATGGTTAGTATGTTTTAACAATGACGTATTTCTTTTAAAATAAAGGTGTTGGGGGCAGTGATGCCCTACAATGTTTCTGCACAGCATTAGCAGCATAAAGTATGCATGAGAGAGAATATTGACCCAATAACCTGAAATACTTGCATTTTTGCAACTCCTTGTAGGTTTTGGGACTTCTAACTCCACCACCCACTCCATCTGAAAGCCCATTATGCCTCCAACCCCTAGGACAATCATACACTCCCCACTGAATAATAAAAGCATTAAAGTCCTTTTAAATTAAGGTATGTAATGTACATTATTTTTTTAGATATAGTGCTATGGCACATTTAATAGACCACAGTAGAGTATAAACACAAACTTTACACATACTGAGAAACCAAAAAATTTGCATGACTCACTTTATTGTGATATTCATTTTATTGTGGCAGTCTGGAACCCAACACTAAATATCTCCAGGAACCCAGTGCAAAATATCTCCAAGATATGCCTGTATTTTTACCAAGTTACACAACCATCACCATAAATCAGTTTTATAACATTTCATCACTCCAACATGATCCCCCATGCACACTTACTGTTGGTTCCTATCCCGCCCCATGCACCCACTTATCTACTATCTATCTTCAGAGTTTTGCCTTTTCTGAATACTTCCTACAGACAGAACATACAATGTATGGTCTCTTGCTTATGGCTTCTTTTCCTGAGCGTAATATTTATGAGGTTCGTCTACGTCACGGCATTGTCTATAGATGGTTCCTTTTTAGTGCTGAACAGTATTCCATCATACGGATTTAGCACATCTGTCTATTTGCCAGCTGATGGACTTGTAGGTTATTTTCAAGTTTCGTCTAGCCCATCACATTTTAACATGGGGCTAGAGGGTGGACTTCACAGCTTCTGTCAATTCCTTGACATGACAAGCAAAATGTGCGTGTGTGTGTGTCTTCCCTTTCTGTCCAAGGTAATAAGACAGAATGTGGTGTGAGATATGCAACTGTGTCCATTACAGAGGCCAGGAAAAGTACACCCAGCTCCATTTTTGCCACTCTTGGAGTCAAATTCAAAGCAAGGAGTTTACAACTGACCTGCCGCGGAAGGAACAAGCCAGCATTCCAGAAGGAGAGTTTAGGGACATCGGAGACCCTGCAGGAAGCAGTGGCCAAGGGCAGGCAGCAGGAATTATCCTGAGACTTCTCAGCAGGGGAACAGTCATGCTCAGGCCAAGAAGGAGAGCATCATTGGCTGTGGGAGCCACACTGCTGTACCTTCTGATGCTTTGTCCTTCCTGCCCTGATGATGCTAATGGAGATGACAGAGCTGAGACGGCTGCCTCCTCAGCAAGGAAGCCTGTGTGTGTCTGAGCAAGATGCTACAAGTAAATATTGCTACTGGTTTAGCTATGCCGAAGTGGGAGCTGCCTGAAGACCTGACAAGACATAAATTGGAGAGGAATGAGACTATTAGGTGGCAGAGGTAGGACAGAACTCTGGAGTCTTTGCTGTAACTCAGGGAAGGCATAGCATGTTCCCCAGGAAGAGGTCATCTGAAGAGCAAATCAAATCAGGATGCTTATTTAGAGGGGCATTTATGGCTCTATTGAAAAAGTGCTCCATGGGGCTTAGGCAGAGAGCTAGGAGAAGAGGCAGCATCTTTAAGCCTTTTATCCTACAAAGAGGAACCTCCTTGGTGAAGAGAGCCTTCTGGCATTTTGGAAGGGACAGCTCAGAAAAGCTTGCCAAGGGGCAGTCTGCAAGATGCCTCAGAGATCCTGTTGGAGCAGGAAGGACAAGGCAAGCAGATATCCCCCAGTTAATTTCCCCCCCCCCCCAATTTAACCACAGAAATAAGTTGGTTTATATAAAGCTGTCTAAACAACTTCATTTAATGAAAAGAGTTCTGATGTCAAAACCCCCTTTTTTTGGAAACCCCAGTAGCACATCTTTCAGCTAAGCCACAAGATTCATCCCATTATGACAAATGAGCTCTTACTATGTTGCAGGCTCTGTGCCAGGTCCTAGAGACAAGGTGTGAACAAAGCAAGGATGATTCTCAATGTCTTGGCATTTACAGTCTCCTGGGGCAGTGAGACGCTGGAAAGAATGAATTCACAAATAAATATATGATTATAAGTGATAAGTTCAACATAGAAAATACCAAAATTTAGAAGAAACCAAAATATAGAAAGAAACAACATTTAAAAAGACACACGTACCCCAATGTTCATTGCAGCACTATTTACAATAGCTAGAACATGGAAGCAACCTAGGTGCCCATTGACAGACGAATGGATAAAGAAGCTGTGATACATATACACAATGGAATATTACTCAGCCATAAGACAGAACGCCTTTGAGTCAGTTCTAATGAGGTGGATGAATCTAGAGCCTATTATACAGAGTGAAGTAAGTCAGAAAGAGAAAAACCAATATCATATATTAACACATATATATGGAATCTAGAAATTATCCTAGATGGTACCAAAGAAATTATTTTCAGGGCGGCAATGGAGACACAGACATAGTGAACAGATGTATGGATATGAGAGGTGGGGAAGAGAAGAAGGGGATGTATCAAGAGAGTAACATGGAAACTTACATTACAATATGTAAAATAGATAGCCAATGGGAATTTGCTGTGTGACTCAGGGAACTCAAACTGGGGCTCTGTCACAACCTAGAGGGGTGAGATGGGGAGAGAGATGGGAGGGAGGTTCAAGAGGGATGGAATATATGCATACCTATGGCTGATTCATGTTGATGTTTGGCAGAAACCAACAAAATTCTAAGCAATTATCCTTCAGTTAAAAAATAAATTTAAAATTTTAAAAATATGGAAAATGGTGATGTGCAGCAGAAAAGCAGCAGCGAGGGTTGGGTTGGACAGAGGAGGCTTCTCAGAAGTGACACTTAAATTGAACCCAGAAGTGGAGTGGGAATTAACTGGCAAAAGAAATGTATTTGTGGGCTTCCCTATTGGTTCAGTGGTTAAGTGCCAATGCAGGGGACATGGGTTCGATCCCTGATGGGAAGATCCCACGTGCCACATTGCCCCACAGCTACTGAGCCAGTGCTCTAGAGCCCATGAGCTGCCCTACTGAAGCCCGTGCATGCCTGCAACTCATGCTCCACGAGAGAAACCACTGCAAAGAGACGCCCACACACGCAGTGAAGTGTAGCCCTCGGTTGCCACATGAAAGACCCAGTGTGGCCACAAAGAAAAGCAAAACCTAATTTATTATTTTTTTAAAAAAGAAATGGATTTGTGAGGAGGGCCAGGTATTCACCCAAAACATTGCAACTTTCACTGAATAACCCGCCCACACACAGAGGGAGTGGCAGAGCCCTTAGGAAAGAAATATCCACATTTACTGAATCTTTTTTACCTTTTCTACTGATTGAGCTGATTTCCCATCTATTCAGTGCTGGTGGTCTGGATGACGTCAAATACAGTGGAGTCCTCAAAGGCAAGGACCCTAAGCAAAACATTTGCAAAGAGAAGCTTCCAGAAACCTTAGTTCGTCCATCCACTTAATCAACATTTGCTGTTTATTTATGATGGGCTAGGAGCTTGAGAGGAACAGTGAAAAAGTTGAGAACCCACCTCCTACAAACCTTAAAACAAAGTAGAGAAAGACAGGTATCTAGGCAGTGTGAGAGGGGCACACCTGGAGGACACTGATGAGAGACTACAAACCTCAGATAACATGTGGCAGGTACCCGAGAACATGGATGGCAGTACCAGGCTACCATTACTCTTCATCTCAACCCAAGAAATTCTGCTCTAGCTTGTCTTTAGGCAGAGAACTATCTGCAGGAAAAAAGAAGAATGGAGGGCTCTGGGGAAAACTCCAACTCAAAAAGATACATGCACCCCAATGTTTGTAGCAGCCCTACTTAGAATAGCAAAGACATTGAAGCAACCTCAAGGTCATCGACAAGTGAATGGATAAAGGACAGTAGAATATTACTCAGCCATAAAAAGGAATGAAGTAATGCCATTTGCAGCAACATGGATGAACCTAAAGTGTGATAACCTAAAGCTTATCACACTAAGTAAGTTAGACACATATGAAATACCATATGATATCGCTTATCAGTTCAGTTCAGTCTCTCAGTCGTGACATCTATCTTTGAAGATTTGAAATAGCTCAACTGGAATATCACTTATATGTGGAGTTTAAAAAAAAACTGACACAAATAAACTTATTTACAAAACAGAAGTAGACTCACTTATGGTTATCAAAGAGAACATAGCAGAGGGTGGGAAAGAGATAAATTAAGAGTTTGGCATATACACACTACTATATAAAAAATGGATAAAGAACAGGGACCTACTGTATAACATCATTTCCATTCAGTTCAGTCACTCAGTCGTGTCTGACTCTTTGTGACCCCATGGACTGCAGCATGCCAGGTTTCCCTGTCCAACACCAACTCCCAGAGAGTGCTTAAACTCATGTCCCTCAAGTTGGTAATGCCATCCAACCATCTCATCGTTTATCTTCTCCTTCTCCTCCTGCCTTCAATCTTTCCCAGTATCAGGGTCTTTCCCAAAGATCCAGCTCTTCTTTAGTTGGCCAAAAGTACTGGAGTTTCAGTTTCAACATCAGTCCTTCCAATGAATATTCACAACCTATTTCCTTTAGGATTGATTGGTTGTATCGCCTTGCAATCCAAGGGACTCTCAAGAGTCTTCTCCAACACCATAGTTCAAAGTCATTAGTTCAGTGCTCAGCTTTCTTTATGGTCTAACCCTCACATCCATACATGACTACTGGAAAAACCATAGCTTTGACTAGATAGACCTTTGTCGGCAAAGTCTCGTCTCTATTAAACGCGTTAGGTTGGTCACAGCTTTTCTTCCAAGGAGCAAGTGTCTTCTAATTTCACAGCTGCAGTCACCATCTGCAGTGATTTTGGAGCCCAAGAAAATAAAGACTGTCACTGTTTCCATTGTTTCCCCATCTACGTGCCATGAAGTGATGGGACTGGGTGCCATGATCTTTGTTTTAACCTGTAATAAAAAAGGGAGGAACTAAATTTTTTTAATGGATAATTAATAACCTTCCAAAACAGAAAGCATCAGGCCCAGATAAATTCATTAATAAATTCTACCAAAAGTTTAAGGAGGAAATTATACCAATTATATAATCTCTTTCAGAAGATAGAAGCAGAGAGAGTACACACCCAACTCATTCTATGGGACCAGCACTATCCTAACACTAAACCCAAATAAAGATATTATCAGAAAACTATAGACTGATATCTCTTATGCAAAAATCACCAACAACTTATTACCAAATCAAATCCAACAATGCATGAAAAGAATATAGATCACATCACAATTGAGGGGGGATTAACCCCAAGTATGCAATAATGGTTCAACATTTGAAAATCAATTATGTGATGTGATCAAATTAATGTAATCTATCACACCAACAGGTCAAAAAAGAAAAATCACATGATCACATCAATAGATGCAGAAATATAATTTGACAGAATACATTATGAATTTATGATTTTAAAAAAGCCTCCCATAAACTAGGAATAGAGGAAAATTTCCTCAGCTTGATAAAGAATATGTACAAAATCTACAGCTAACCTCATACTTTATGGTGAGAAACTTGAAGCTTTCCCACTAAAATCAGAAATAAGGCAAGGATTTCCCCTAATACCACCACTTTTCAACATTGTACTGGAAGTCCTGTTTAATGCAATAAGACAAGAAAAGGATATAAAAGTAATACAGGTTGAAAGCAAAAACTAAAGCTGTCTTTATTTGCAGATGACATAACTGTCTATGCAGAAAATCTGAAAGTATTTTTAAAAATCTCCTGAAATTAATAAGTGATTGAAGCAAGGTTGTAGAATACAACATTAATATGCAAAACTCAACTGTTTTCCTATATCAGAAATGAATAAGTAGAATTTGAAATTAAAAACACAATATCATTTACAATTAGTACCCCTAAAAATGAAATACTTAATAATGTATCTAACAAAATATGTACAAGATCTATATGAGGAAAACTATGAAATTCTGATGAAAGAAATCACAGAACTGAATAAATGGAGAGATATTATTCCATGTTGATGGATAAGTGGACTCAACACTGTCAAGATGTCAGTTCTCAGTCTGATTCACAGATTTAATGAAATCCGAATCAAAAGTTGAGAAAGTAATTTTGTGGTTATTGATGAAATGATTCTGAAGTTTACCTGGAGACAGAAGATCTAGAATAGCCAACATAATGTTGAAGGAGAAAAACAAAGTTGGAGGCTTGTCAATAATTGACTTCAAAACTTACTATAAGGCTACCTAAGGACTGGTTACTTCCCTACTCCCACATGAAAGGCTAGAGTTGACTGGAGTTATTTTTCTTTCCCCAGGTCAGTTAGGCTCTTAAGAAACCCTGAAAGCCTAGGCTCCGATTAACTAGTTTCTCCCAAAGGCAAGCTTTAGTTTCAACTTTTATTTTATTTTATATATGCTGGGAAAGATGGAAGGCCGGAGGAGAAGGGGATGACAGAGGATGAGATGGTTGGATGGCATCACCGACTTAATGGACATGAGTTTGGGTAAACTCCGGGAGTTGGAGATGGACAGGGAGGCCTGGTGTGCTGCGATTCATGGGGTTGCAGAGAGTCGGACACAACTGAGCAACTGAACTGAACTGGAGTATAATTGCTTTACAATGTTGTGCTAGCTTCTGCTGTAGTAAGAAGTGAGTCAGCTAACACACACACACACACAAAGACACACCACACACACACACACACACACCGCATATATCCCCTCCTTCTTGAACTTTCCTCCCACCCCACCCCCTGCCTCACCCATCTAGGTCATTACGGAGCACCAACCTGAGCTCCGTGTGCTTTACAGCAGGTTCCTACTAGCTCTCTATTTTACACATGGGTATATATGTCAATCTTAATCTCTCAGTTTGTCCCACCCTCCCCTCCCCCCAACCCCATGTCCACACTCCTATTCTCTACATCTGTGTCTTTACTCCTGCCCTGGAAATAGGTTCCTCTGTACCATTTTTCTAGATTCCATGTATTTGCATTAATACATGATATTTGTTTTTCACTTTGGATTTCACTCTGTATGACAGACCCCAGGTCCATCCACATCTGTACAGATGCCCCAGTTTTGTTCCTTTTATGGTTGCGTAATCCTTCATTGTATGTGTACACCACATCTTTATCCCTTCATCTGTTGTTGGACATTTAGGTTGCTTCCTTGTCCGGGCTACTGTAAATAGTGCTGCAATGAACACTGGGATACGTGTGTGCTTTTGAATTATGGTTTTCTCAGAGTATATGCCCAGTAGTGGGATTGCTGGGTCATATGGTAGCTTTTTAAAGAAGGAGAGAATATTCTGGCATATTTCAGAACAGTCTCTTTTCCCTTCCCCACTGCTGAAAGCATGGGGGATTTTTCTCCAGTGTTTACTGTAGGAACCTGGTCAAGCTCCTGGAGGTAAACCTCACAAAATTGTGGAGGGCCCACCCTGACCGCGTCCTTCTAGAGTTTTTACGCTCAGAGCTGTCTACACTGAGCATCCAGTAATTCATCCATTGCAGTTCTGGCTTTCCTACCTCAGCTCAGGTTCCTCTGGTGGTTTCCACTCCCGAGTCTCTGCTCCAGCAAAGCCACGACTCCCTATGTTTGCCTGTCTGTCTCCACAGTCTTGAAGGCAGCAGTTGCCCGGTGTCTTCCCTTCTCTTACAGATCCAAGTAGAGTTGTTAAATTTTCAGGCTGTTCATCTTTTTTGCTTATTGCTAGTTGCTGCTAAGTCACTTCAGTCGTGTCTGACTCTGTGCTACCCATAGATGGCAGCCCACCAGGCTCCCCCTTCCCTGGGATTCTCCAGGCAAGAACTCTGGACTGGGTTGCCATTTCCTTCTCCAATGCATGAAAGTGAAAAGTGAAAGGGAAGTTGCTCAGTCGTGTCTGACCCTTAGCATGGACTACAGCCTACCAGGCTCCTCCATCCATGGGATTTTCCAGGCAAGAGTACTGGAGTGGGGTGCCACTGCCTTCTCTTTATTGCTAGTACAGAGAGGTAATTCTCAAGCTCCTTACATGTGGAACTAGAAACTGAAAGTCCTGTTTCCCCTATTACTAATATTTTGTTTTGATGTAGTATGTATCTTACATCTGATGAGTCAATATTGACAAATTATTATTAATTGAAGTTAATAATTTACATTAGGGCTCACTCCTTGTGTTGTCCATTCTATGAGTTTTGACAAATGTATAATGACATGTATCCATCATTATAGTATCACACAGAATAGCTTTCACTGTCCTAAAAATCTCCTGTGCTTCACTAATTTATCCCTTCTCTCAACCCCTTGGCAACCACTGGTCTTTTTACTGTCTGCATAGTTTTGCCTTTCCCAGAGTGTCAAATAATTGGAATCATACAGTATATGGCTTTTTTAAATTGAGTTTTTTCATTTAGTCATATGCATTTAAGTTTCTTCCATGTTGTTTCATGGCTTGATAGATCATTTCTTAGCTGAATAATATTCCATCGTCTGGATGCACCACAGTTTGTTTATCCACTCATCTACTGAAGGATATCTTGCATGCTGTGAAGTTTTGGCAGTTATGAAGAAAGCTGCTATAAACATCTGTGTGCAGGTTTTCCTGTGGACATAACTTTTCAGATCATTTAGGTAGGTACCAAGGAGCATGATTGCTGATTTTTATGTTAAGAGTGTGTTTAGTTTTGTAAGAAAATGCTAAGCTATCTTCCAAAGAACTGTATCATTTTGCATCCCCCTTGGCAATGAATAAGAACTCCTATTGCTCCACATTCTCACCAGGTGGAGGCAAGGTGACAACACCTCATTTGGTGTTCTGGATTTTAGCTATTCTAATCGGTAGTCTTAGTCCATTCAAGCTACCATACAGAATACCACAGACTAGGCGGTTTATAAGCAATAGAAATTTGTCACAGTTCTGGAGACAGGGACATCCAAGATCAAGGCACCAGCATATTCAGTGTCTAGTGCTGAATATAAATATAAAGCTTCTATAAACATCTGTGTGCAGGTTTTCCTGTGGACATAACTTCAGATCATTTGGGTAGGTACCAAGGAGCATGATTGCTGATTTTTATGGTGAGGACCAACTTCTTGATTCATAGACAGCCATCTACTCAGTATGGCCTCACACGGCAGAGGCAGTGAGAGAAATCACTGGTATCTCTTTTATGAGGGCACTTGCCCTATTTATGAGAGTTCTACCTTTGTGACCTAATCAATCAACTCCCAAAGGCTCCATCTACAAATCCCATCATATTGGGGGTTAAGATTTCAATATATGAATTTGGGCGGAAATGAATATGGTCTATGGCAAGATATGTAGTGGTGTCTCCTTGTTAATTTTCATTTCTCTAATGATGGATGATGTGGAGCATCTTTTCCTATGCATATTTTTAATCCATATACCATTTTTGTTTCGATGTCTTTTGTCCAGTTGTTAATTGTTTTCTTGCTTCTGAGTTTTAAAGCTTCTTTGCATATTTTGGATGCCCACACTTATCATTGCATTTTGCAACAATTTTCTCCCAGTCTATGTTTTCTGGATATTCATTTTAGTTCAAATCTAAGTTTACAAACAATAGATGAGTTTTTTTAAGGGTTATGAAAATATAGGAAATCCCTACAAGAAACTACAGGTGATAGTAGAAAATAAATGTCAAAGGCAATACACAAATGAAGAAATTCAGGAAACACTTCTTTAGGCTAAAGTGTTTCTCTCTCCCTCTTTCACACACACAGACACACAGACACACACACACACACACACACACACTGAGTCAAATTCCACCTCTCAGAATGTTCTTGTCTCAGCAGGTAACATTTCAGACTCCAGTTTACATAGCACAGGTGGGTTATTATTCCAGCAGCTTGCACATCTGGGAGTTCATTATTTCAAGTCTGTTAGAAATTATTTTTACCAAGGAGTGCAGGCACTACACACACACATACAAATACACACACCTTAACCTAAGTTTTAAGCCCAGTTGAAGGCTGAAAGAAAGGGAACTGGTAGTTTCAATTTTTTTTTTTTTTAATGCAGTGCCTTAGTTTAACAGAATTCTCACTCAGACACAAAATGTCTTCCTCAGGTCTCTAAATTCCTGGGATTTCACACATTTCCCCTTGTGTATCCACAGAAGCAAGAAAGACATAGTCCCCCAACATCTTAGATCCTTGGAGCCACAGTGGGATAAATGGCACGAGCTAAGGCTGGAGGCACAACAGACATGGGTTGCGTTCAATGACCTAAGAGAAGGTTGGTGGCCATAGTGCCACAGGGTTAATGGGAGGAAACATGAGGTCAGGGAGGTGGGCAGGGGCCAGTTTATGGGGAGGTCTTGAATGCCACTTTAAAGATTTTGAAAATGAAGAGAAGATCATAAAATAAGTAGTGCTGGGGGTGATATGATAACATTTGACTTGTAGATTAAAAACAAAAGTAGATACTCTTCATCAGATATTCCTGAGAATGGTGGTTTCAGGGCTAGAAAATTGGATCACTTGAGTTGCTTATTGCTTTTTGCAGAACTGGGAGTGAGGCAGATGCTTAATAGGCTATCAAGGAAAAAGCATAACCCTAGGAATCGACTGTGGGCTAGTTGAAGATGATTCTGCTGTACTTTTTTTCTTAGAAACACAATTCCCACCTCTTTTTCCTGCATGTGGAGCATATGTGTAGATCATTGTACCATCTTGGTCACTTTCTAGGACTTTCAGTGAAAGCGTGAACCTACCAACACCTTGGTCTCAGGTTTCCAGCCTCTAAAACTGAGAGAGAGTACATTTCTGTTGTTTAAGACACCTAATTTGTCATACTTTGTTACAGCAGCTTTAGCAAACCAATACAGTGAGCAACAAATCACCATACTATTTGAAGTATCAGAGACATTGTCACCAGAACAAATAACAGATATCTTCATATCATGTTTTGAATATTACAGATATTCCAGAATATCACTTATGCTCATCAGTATTTTGAAACACAATTGTTATTAAACCTGCTGCCAAACATGTTAATACAGGAGCACAGAGGGGGTTTTCCTGGTGGTTCAGGTGGTAAAGAATCTGCCTGCAATGCAGGAGACCTGGGTTCAAGCCCTAGGTGGGGAAGATCCCCTGGAGAGGGGAAGGGCTACCCACTCCAGTATTCCTGCCTGGACAATTCCAAAAACAGAAGAGTCTGAGCCAGTCCATGGGGTCACAAAGAGTCAGACACAACTTAAGTGACTAACACTTAAAAAAAAAAAGTTACTATGTCACAATTTTTTAAATACTTTGAGAACTGCATTTCAAAACTTTGAGATTCTTTCTTTATAACCATCTGTATTTTATGTTGTGCTGTCCTGTGTTTAGTTGCTCAGTTGTGTCCAACTCTTTGTGACCCCATGGACTGTAGCCTGCCAGACTCCTCTGTTCTTGGGGATTCTCCCAGGAAAGAATACTGGAGTGGGTTGCCATGCCCTCCTCCAGAGGATCTTCCCAACCCAGCGATCAAATCCAGGTCTTCTGCATTGCAGGCAGATTCTTTACCATCAGAGATATTTTATCTTACATGTCTTAAAACATTATTCCAAGAAAGGGTTCATAGAATTGCCAAAGGGGTTCCTAGTACCAAACATGTTAAGAACCCTGCTTTAAGCAGAAGAGAAACAGTATAAAGATATATACCCACACCTTATAATCCCTTCCCCATCACAGACAGAGTTCTGGGCCCAGTGTGATGGATATGTGAACAGGTGTATGTTCAGGGAAGGGAATTGCTTTTCTAGTTAGAAAGTATGATGTGCAAATTTGTCATAATACATGTCAAATCAAGTGTAAGGCCTTCCCCCACCCCATTCCCATGTAACAAAATGTAAGCACCCAATGGTAGAAGCTTTGTTTAATTCTGTGTTCCCAGGTGTATTAGTCTGGGTTCTCCAGAAAAACAGAACCAACAGGTTATGGAGAGAGAGAATGTCAAGTAGAGAGACTGATTTATTATAAGGAATTGGCCCATAAGGTTATGGACACTGAGAAGTCCCAAGATCTTCAGCTGGCAAGCTGGACACACAGGAGAGCCTGGAATAAGTTCTAGTCTGAGTCAGAAGCTAAAAGCAGAAGACTAATACCACAGCTAAAAGGCAGCCAGGCAGGAGGAGTCCCCTCTTACTGGAAGGTTAGCCTTTTTGTTCTATTCAGGCCTTCAGCTGATTGGATGAGGCCCATCCACATCAAGTAGGGCAACCTGCTTTACTCAGTCTACAGATTCAAATGCTAATCTCATCTAGAAACACCTTCACAGATACCCCAAAATAAGGTCTTACCCAGCATCTGGGCATGCTGTGTCCCAGTCAAGTTGACGTGTAAAATGAACCACGGTAAGTCTAAGCTGTACTTAGCATACCACTGGTACTCAATAAGTACTTGTGGAGTTAATGAATGAGTAACAAATGCTGGAAATATCTAAATGGGGCCAGGAGAAAGGGGAAGAAACAGGCTGAAGATATTAAGTGTCCATCATGGTTTCCTGAGGATAAGAGGGAAAAGATTCAAGACTCTGTTGGCTTTTGTGCACACGGTTGGCTTTTGACAGATGCCCAGGGAGCCGCAGAGACTGCTTAAGGCTACACCTGTCAACTAACAAGTTTCCTAAACTGCAGCAGAGGAGCTGAGCTGGGCAGGAAAACTTTGCACAAAGCTGGCAGCTAACATCACCAGGCAAATGGAAGACCCGCAAAAGAGATCCGGGCATTCAGCTGACTCCAGAGGCTTCAAGACTCCTGGGACTACACGGGAGAGATCTGGGTTATGCTGGCAGTCTTGAGCAACTCTGCCAGCTCTGTGCACCCACCCCCATACACACAGACCTGCCTTGTAAAGTCTCCAAGGGCCCTGGGGACACTGAGGACAGCTCTTAGGAAGGTGAGCCATTCAGTGACCTGCCCCTTTGAATGTCAAATCCTTCTGAATTAAGGCCTCCCACAGCTGAACTAAGGCTCCCCTGGTGGCTCAGATGGTAAAGCGTCTGCCTGCAATGTGGGAGACCAGGGTTTGATCCCTGGGTTGGGAAGATCCTCCAGAGAAGGAAATGGCAAGCCACTCTAGAACCCTTGCTTGGAAAATCCCATGGACAGAAGAGCCTGGTATGCTGCAGTTCATGGGGTTGCAAAGAGTCGGACATGACTGAGTGACTTCACTCAGTCACTCACAACTGAATTGCTACTCTTGACACATCACAGGGGTTGCTGTGAATGACCCAGACTCCAAACCTCAAGGGGCACTATGGATGAAACCCACCTTCAAAGGACTAAAGGAGAGTGAGGCTGTGAAGTCTGAAGATCATTATCTCTAGGTGCAGGGAAGGCAGGAGGTATCCTATCAAAAACTTCTCAGGTAGTCACTGAAGCAACGGCTACAAGATACCCAGAGTGAAGGTCGGCGCAAGGCAGGAAAGCCAGGGTGCCCATCAGTCAATGACAGACTGGCTTCCCTCTTTGGGGAACCTTATTGGGCTTCCCTGCTGGCTCAGATGGTAAAGAATCTGCCTGCAGTGCAGGAGACCTGGGTTCGATCCCTAGGTCTGGAAGATCACCTGGAGAAGAGAATGTCACCCACTCCAATTCTCTTGTCTGGAGAATTCCATGGACAGAGGACAGGTATGTGGGGTCACAAAGAGTCAGACACGACTGAGTGACTTTAACTTTCCCTTATTCACTTAGTTGTCTGTGAGACTGCTTTCTTAAAGGTCTCACTTTGCTCACAAACACACTTGAAACTCTTAGCCATGAACTCCATTCTGGAGGTTTATGCAGCAGGTAGAGAACAGCTGGGGCAGTCTGCCATCCAAAATTGAGAAGAGTAGAAGAGTATCGGCTGACCAGCCAGCCCTGGGTTATCTCCTCCCATACAGCGGTTGCCATAGCAAAACTTGCTCAGCCAAGTAGTGAAGAAAGAGAGACCTGGGTGTAGATCGCCTCTCTTCCATAGCAGTGCATAGCAGCTGAGACAAAGAACAAGAATAGGTTGCCACAAGCAAGGTTGCAGCAAGTCTATTTCAGTCAGGGACTCTTAGTCTGGGGATAAACTTCAGCAAGAATTTTCATAGCTTTTGAGTTCCCTGGCAGTTTGTCTGTACTCACTATATACAAAAGACATTTGGGCACTATGACACTGAGTGACTGAACAACAAAATGCTCTGAATTGTATCCCCTCCCCAGTTCATATGTTGAAGTTCTGATCCTCAGGACCTCAGAATGTGACTGTCTTTGGAAACGGGCTCTTTAAAGAGGTGATTAAGGTGAAATCCCTGGTGGCTCAGACAGTAAAGTGTCTGCCTGCAACGCAGGAAACCAGGGTTCGATCCCCAGGCGGGGAAGATCCCCTGGAGAAGGAAATGGCAACCCACTCCAGTACTCTTGCCTAGAAAATTCCATGGATGGAGGAGCCTGATGGGCTACAGTCCATGGGGTCGCAAAGAGTTGGACATGACTGAGTGACTTCACTTTCACTTTGTAAGATGAGATCAACCCTGAATGTTCATTGGAAGGACAGATGCTGAAGCCGAAGCTCCAGTACTTTGGCCACCTGATGCAAAGAGCTGACTCATTGGAAAAGACCCTGATGCTGGGAAAGATTGAAGGCAGGAGAAGAAAGGAGTGGCAGAGGATGAGATGGTTAGATAACATCATGACAATGGACATGAGTTTTTGAGCAAACTCTGGGAGATAGTGAAGGACAGGGAAGCCTGTGCGCTGCAAAACATGGGGGTTGCAAAGAGTCGGACAGGACTTTGTGACCGAACAACCACAGAGGTGAAATGAAATCATTAGGGTGGGCGCTTATCCAATATGACTGGTGTCCTTAGAAGAAGAGGAAATTGGGACACAGAAGGAAGACCACTCGGGGAGAGGGAGTATCTACAAGCCAAGGACAGAAGTCTCAGGAGAAACCAACCCTGATCTTGGACTTCCCTCATCTGGAACTGTAAGCAATGCATTTCCATTGGTTAAGCCACTCAGGCTGTGCTGCCTCGTTATGGAAGCCCTAGAATATTCACAGACAAAGAGCACAAACACAGCCACCAATCAGGGGAATTGACCATTCAAAGGTGTCCCAGGCCAGATGGATTCCTATTTAATGCCTGGTTGTCTCCAGCCAATTTTGTAATGTCTAAATTTCAGTATTGTGTGTAAAGCTCCAGTTCCCCACCCTAGTTTTAACTTTGAATCTGAATGGAATCTACCTAACGCTTGTCTCTCTTGACATCTGCATGCCCTTCCCGAGTGCTTTGTCCATGTGCAGCCCTCAGGGATGCCTCATGTACTGGAGACTGCAGGTCTGGAGGAAATGAAAAAAGATGGGGCAGAAGAAGCCCTCTGGGCTTGATCCATGCTGACCTGGAAAGACTTTGGCCACGTGACATTTCCAGTCTCTCAGAAATCCTGGGATGGGACTTCCCTGGTGGTCCACTTGCTGCGTTCTGGTATCTCAGTGCAGGGGGCCTGGGTTCCATTCCCTTGTCAGGGGACTATTAATAGGTCCCACATGCCACAACTAAAGATCTCGCATGCCGCAGTGAAGATGGAAGATCCTGCTGTCTTAGCTGGAACCCAGCAGAGCCGAATAAATAGATAAAAGTAAATAAAAATATACTCTACCACCAGGCTGAGTACAGTGCATGGCACATCATAGATGCCTGTAAAATATTGGTTTAAACGAATGTTAAATAGAAGTCAGATATATGGATGTGGGGGAAGGGGAAGCAGAACAAGGTACCATCCTTTTCTCATATACAGACATTTCCATGGGTAGGATCCAGGAAGAGAAATGTTAAAAAAAAAAAAAAATCTGACTTTAAGTCAAGTAGAAGTTGGCCTTAAACCAACCATCAGACAGAGGAACTAGGACCCTGACTTCAGAGGAGTTCATTGTTACCCCACCCTGGCCTCTAGGTAGGAGATAAGACTTGCCTGATATCATCCTTTTCCACTCTGAGTTTCCAAAATCTATCAACAAAATTCAGTGAAGGATAATCTTTTGGATGGGGGAAAAAACTCAGGTTTAACTAAGGCACTCCTAGGAAATTGTTTTTGCAAACCAAGAGGCTCTGTTCAAAAGTAAAAACTGAGCGTTGCCACTCATATCCCCTTGTCCGAAACTCAGACATGTGGCCACACATTGGTGCAAAGAAGACTGGGAAATGTAATCTTTAGGCAACCTAGAAAAGTCACTTTACTCTGGAAGAAAGGGAGCCTCCATATGGAGGGACAACTGGTAGTCCTTTGCTCTGCGTCCCCAGATATCCACTGCAACCCCTCCTACCTAGGCAGTCTGCATTCTCTGTCAGGGTTCACAGAACTCCCTGACATGAGTGACAGCAGCAGAAAGTACCCACGCTTCATCCCAAGACTTCTAGGACCCACTGGGGCATGACATGAACCATCAGATGGGAAAACTGTAAGCCTTTCCTCAAAGCCCTATTGACCCTTTAAATCATCTCCCCCTTCCATTTTCTTACACTATATTTATTATTTTTGCAACTTGAGAGACATCAGGTCTAATGGAAAGATCACTAACTCTGGTCCAGAAAACCTGGATTTGAATCTTGCTAAGCCCCTTGGTGACTTCCCTGGTGGCTCAGATGGTAAAGCGTCTGTCTACAATGTGGAAGACCTGGGTTCGATCCCTGGGTTGGGAAGTTCCCTGGAGAAGGAAATGGCAACCCACTCCAGTACTCTTGCCTAGAAAATCCCTGGTGTCCATGGGGTCACAAAGAGTGGGACACGACTGAGCGACTTCACTTCACTTCACTTCAAGCTCCTTACAGGACGTATGGCCTTACAGCATTTAACCCATCTCTGTCTCATTTTCTCATCTGCAAAATGGGGATTATAAGATTTCATGGGAGTGAACTGAAGACTAAGTGTTTCACAGTCGGGGCTCAGTGAATGGCAGCAGCCCTCATCACAATGCTTCTCTTGGTCACTGAGGTCATTGTGGCTGACTTCCACATAATCACCCAACAAGTGGAGTTTATTAACAGAGCCTCCATTCCGGGGGTGACACAGGGTTTTCAGAGAATCAATATAAGTCACCCGATATACAGAGAGATGCTATAAATAAAATAGGATTCAAGAACTGTCCCAGACGGAACAGACCTCGGTACACCCTGGTTTATCATTTTCCTGTGTGTTGCTGTTGTCACATTGCTAATAACAGTAGCAACAGCTGTCATGTGTCTGATGCCTCCTCTGTGCCAGGCACCATGCTTTTCAAGCTGCACAATAGTCCCACAAGGGAAATTTTCTCATTCTTCTTCCACAGGTGAGGAGTCTGTGTTCAGAGGGAAAAGGTGATTTACCCGAAATCACCCAGAGCCGGCCTAGTATTCAGATCCAATATAAAGCCGTACTTTTTATATATGTATGTGCTCCCTTAATATTTCTTTATGTGAAAAATCTCCCCCCACCCCGCAAAAAAACCATAAGAGTAAAAATTACCCATTATCACACCACTTTCTTCCTTTGAAGTCTATAATGAAAGAAAAACTAAAGCCATCCCACCCCCAGAAATAATCGCTTCATGCTTATGCAGCTTAATATTTTATAAATTGTCATTCTCACTCTCTTTGAAACAAATCATTTCAAACAGGAGGAGCTAAAACCGCTGTGTTAAAACCTGCTGGGAGAAATGGCTTCCACACTGTATATGCTGGCTTCTGTGGGTATCTTCCATTCATTTATTCATTCGTTCATTCATTCAACAAATATGAACCAAGAACCTTCATGTGTGTGCTGCACTTAGTCGCTCAGTTGTAGCTGAGTCTTTGTGACCTCATGGACTGTAGCCCGCCAGGCTCCTCTGTCCATGGGAATTCTCTAGGCAAGAATACTGGAGTGGGTTGCCATGCCCTCCTCCAGGGGATCTTCCCTCTGGAGGGATCAAAGCCAGGTCTCCTGCATTGCAGGTGGATTCTTTACCAGCTGAGCTGCCAGGGAAGCCCTAAGAACCTCATAGTTGCCAAGAACTAGTTCGGTACTTAGAACACAAAAATAAGACTCAGTCTCTGTCTTGGAGAAGTCACCAGCACAGAGAGAATGACCATCACCCATTATAACACAAAATGAAAAGAGGTATAATGTATATCAAGATGAAGATCAAAAACGAGAAGACCCATGCTAAGAGATGCTTGCATTCAGGATTAGATCATGCATTGACTATAGAGAACAGGGGGCGAGTCATCCCAAGCAGAGGCCCATAGGAGGGAACCTGGAGGGCTTTTGTCTGGTTAGAACAGCAAGGAAGGGGGCTTGCCTGGTGGCTCAGTGGTTAAGAATCCACCTGTCAATGCAGGGGTCACGGGTTCAATCCCTGGCCCAGGGAGACTCCACGTGCCTCAGGGAAACTGAGCCCCGGCTCCACAGCTACTGAGCCCACACTCTAGGGCCTGAGAGTCACAACTATGAAGCCCACACACTCTAGAGACTGTGCTCTGTTCTCCACCACTATGAGAAACCCGTGCACCACAATGAGGAATAGCCCCCACTCATTGCAGCTAGAGAAAGCCCGTGCAAAGCAACAAAGACCCACGCAGCCAAAAGTAAATAAATAAATAAAATAAAAAGAACCAGGAAAGGGATGGAAAAGAAACATGGGCCTTGAATAACATTGCTTAATTTTTACAACTGTTAATAAGAAAGAGAGTTGCCAACATTTTTAAATCCATCGTTAAGAATATAACCTGGAAATAAAGGGAAATAAACCACCAATACAGGCACCAACTTAAATAAACCTTGAAAACATGATGCCAGGTGAGTGCAGCCAGTCAAAAAAGACCATACAGTGTTTGACTGCATGTATATGAAATACCCAGAACAGGCAAATGTATAGGGACAGAAAGTAGATCAGTGGTTGCCTAGAGGGAGCGGGGTTTTGGGGGGAAATCGGTAGAGACTGCTAATGGGTATGGGCTTTGCCTGGAGGAGGTTAAGAAAATGTTTGAAAATCAATTGTGGTGATGGTTGCACAACTCTGTGAAAATACTAAAAAACATTGAATTGTACACTTTAAATGTATGAATTGTATGGTATGTGAATTATGGCTCAATAAAACTCGTTTTGAAAAAAGAAGCTTAACAGAGAAGAAGAAAAACAAATAACTCAATCATTAGAAAATAATACACTCCTGGGAAACTGCCAAGAGTAAATATGTGTTCAGGATCAGCTTTTGTTGTCACTGTTGTTCTGCCATGATTTGACTTTGGACAAAGGGAAAATCTACTTTTGAACCTGAGTTACCTTGAGAACCGGTTGGTCAGTCAACAACCCGGTCAATTTTTTTGTCTCTTGTGTTCAGAGGTTACCTAGAGAACAGTGCATCTCAACGCCTGGTCTGGTCTACCAACTGCGTCCATCAGAATCGCCTGGAGGGTGGGTTATAAATGCAGATTTCTGGGCACGACCCAGACCCAGTGAATCAAAATCCTAGGAACATAAATCCCGAGAATCTGGACTTTAATTTGGAGATGCACCAAAATTTGAAGACCTCTGCTCTCTACTATGATTCTCAACTTGTAGTTTCCTCCACTGCATGATGATGGCCCCCAACCGATTTCTGTGGCTGATTGTAAATAGTCACCCAGATCACTGAGGCAATGGAACCGCATCAAGACAAATGCTTAGTGTGGAAGAACCTTTGCAAAGACATATGACAATACATGTAAACTGTGTGCGTGACTGTAATAGGTAAGGTGTGAGAGGTTGACTGAATCTGACTGGGCCAATGGAAAGCCTCACGGAGCATGCTCAGGACAGGAAGAAGTGCATGACCAGAAAATAAAGGATTTCAGATTTGGGATTGCCCAGATTTAGGATTCCAGTCCCAGGAATTCCAGGATTCTAATGATTGACTGGATGACCTCAAATTTAATTCCTATAATCTTAGTGGTGGGCTACATCACCCAAGAACATGAAAGACTACCCTTTTCTCACCATCTGGATTTTTCCAATCTGTAGTGCATCCTTCTGACCTCTACGGTTTGGCCTCATCAAATCTTCTCCCTAAGACTCAATCCTTCATATGTGAGATGATGGGTTTGATCCTAACTATCTGCAGGTTCTCTACTGACTATGTCATCACAAGATCAGATAACTTAAGGGGAAGATTGGGAAGATGTCTATCATTATTTTGAGTCAGAATTAAGACGAGAAAGGATATGGCCAGTATTTTTCAAGATCCATTTTAATGATGTCTAATTTACATATGTATGGGTGTGAGAGTTGGACCAAAAAGGAAGCTGAGCACCGAAGAACTGATGCTTTTGAACTGTGGTGTTGGAGAAGACTCTTGAGAGTTCCTTGGACTGCAATGGGATCCAATCAGTCCATCCTAAAGGAACTTAGTTTTGAATATTTATTGGAAGGACTAATACTGAAGCTGAAGTTTCAATACTTTGGCCACCTGATGCAAAGAACTGACTCATTGGAAAAGGCCCTAATGATGGGAAAGATTGAAGGCAGGAGGAAAAGGGGACAAAAGAGAATGAGATGGTTGGATGGCAACACCGACTCAATGGGCATGAGTTTGAGCAAGCTCTAGGAGGTGGTGATGGACAAGGATGCCTGGTGTGCAGCAGTCCATGGGGTCACAAAGAGTGGGACATAACTGAGTGACTGAACTGAACTGAATTTACATATGATCAAATGCTCCCATTTTAAGTGTACATTTTGGTGAGTTTTGACAAACACAACTTTTGTCCTCACCACAATGATCAAACTATGGTGTATTTCTAGCTCTCCAAAGAGCTCCCTGTCTCCCTCCCTGACGATCCTCCCTTGGTGTTTTCTATCACTACAGATTCCTTTTGCCTTTTCTAGAATTTCATGTGCTGGAATCATCCAACATGAGCTCCTTTGTGTGTAATACCTAGAGATCCATCCACGTGGTGCCATGCAGGCATAATGCCTTTCTTTTATTGCCAGCCTTGTTATCATGGGCCTGACAAGCATCTCTTCCTAGGAGGGGCCTCCCCTGACCAGACCAACCCTAGGATTTGCTTCCACACGCCATACACCCCACCCAAGGGTGCCCAGAGGAAATCCCAGATGTGTGGGTGTTCCCACTACCCAGGATGCCACAGTGTCATTTCTAAGGTCCTGGCTCCTGGTTTTAATCTGATGGTCAGTTTATCATTATGTCCTGGTGGCTCCTTGCAGAGGCCTCTTGTGGTTAGCACGTTCCAAGTCTGCACTTAGTCTGCTGAATGGAAGACCCCTTTCTCACACTCATTCTCCAGTCTGAAGATTCCATGCAGATGTGCTGTGCTGTGCTTAGTTGCTCCGTCGTGTCTGACTCTTTGTGACACCATGGAATGTAAGCCCACCAGGCTCCTCTGTCCACAGGGATTCTCCAGACAAGACTACTGGAGTGGGTTGCCATGCCCTCCCCCAGGGGATCTTCCCAACCCAGGGACTAAAGCCAGGTCTCCCACATTTCAGACAGATTCTTTTGATCTGAGCTACCAGGGAAACAGATGGTCACTCCCAAATAAATGAACTTTTATCTCCTCTTGTCCTGTGGCTTATCAATAAGGAGATGTTGACGCTTATGGAGCAGAAACACATGGACAGTCCATGGCTGGAGACTGTCTTTTATGACCTTAGAAGTCCTATGAACCAAGGAAGTCAATTCAAGATGTTGGCTTGAATATTCAGAAGGGGTCTCTTTCAATCATCTCCATTATCATTTTACATGTATTGGTGTGGCTGGTCAGTTACTGTCTCTTTCCCCTATAGCACAGCAGGCTTCAGAGGGTGGGAACTGGTCTGTTCTGGCTCCCCACCCCAACCTCCCTGCTTAGTATACTGTCTAATACACAAAAGGTGCATCACAAGTATGTGTTGACCAAGCCACTGAAGGGGAAGAAAGAAGTAAACAAGTAAGGGGAGGGAGGGAGTGCGGAAGGAAGGCAGACCAGAGCACATTGTTGGGCTTCCTCCCGTAACACTTGTAAGAAGGGGAGATCTGATGAACTAGAACATCAAACACGCCTTTACTTACGCTCTTGTATTTTATACTGTGGCTCTCTCTCCCTGCAAAAAGACATGTTCCACCCTCAACCCTGGTACTTGTGAACATGACCTTATTGGGAAATAGGGTCTTTGCAAGTAAAGATGTGGTCATCCAGGGGTCGGTGGGAGTCTGAATTCTATATGACTGGTGTCCTGATAAGAATAGAGAAGACAGACACACTCAGCAAGAGGCCATGTCATGACAGAGGCAGAGATTGCGGGGGTGGGGGGGGGTTGGGGGGGTGGGCGGCATCTACAAACCAAGCAACACCAGGGATGCCAGCAACACTGGAAGCTGGGAAGAGGTCAGGAGGGACTCTCCAGAGCTTTGGAGAGAGCACAGCCCTACTGACACCTAGGTGTGGAGCTTCTAGCTCCTAGAACTGTGCAAGAATAAACTTCTGTTGTTTTAAGGCACCGAGTTTGTGATTACGTGTTATGGCAGCCCCAGGAAGCCGATACATACCCCGATCACAAGGTTCATAACTGCCTGTTTGCTGGTCTATTTTCCCTGCAAAAGGCACAGGCGTGACTCGTGCATCTCAGCAACCCTAGGATGAGGACAGGGTGGTGCCTGACAGAGCTGTTGTTTGGTCTCTGCTCCCTGAGTGGACAGGAGGAACGGGGTGGTGGCAGCTCCACAGGACCCTCTCAGGCTCTCTCGTGTCACTGGTTCTCCTGGGAAGCCCAACAGCACCACCCCTGCCTGGGACAGTAACCGGGCGGATTCCTCCTCTGAAGAAAATGAACTGGAGAAGTGACCCTAAGCAATTGCGTCCCAGGAAGGACTGTGAATTTGAAAAACAAACACGCTTCCTGTTAGCTACTTCCCCTCTCCCCCCAACCCCCAATCTCCTTAGCTACAGAAAGCCTCCTCGCCACCAACCCACTCCTCTGTCCAATAAAATTCTTCACGTTGACACAGAGCAAAATAGCTCATCAAGGACCAGGTTTGCAGGTGACTGAGCTGTACTGAGAATCACAGTTCATTTTTAGAAAATAAACTCCAATTAGCAATCTCAGCTGCTTGTTTCATTTCCTGGCTGTTCATTTTTCACTTGTGCTGCTGCTGCTGCTGCTGCCAACATCTCTGTGGGGACTTCAGACCTGGAGGCCCTGGGGAAACATGTGGGTCTTTGTTCTTAACCTGTCAAGGGAACTTGCATTTTGCTAAGGTGAGGTCTGAGCATGGAGGACACGTGGTTGACACATTGATTTGCTTTCGTGTGTTGTACCAGACACCAGAATACTCCCTTTACAGACCTGTCATATGTGGGCTATTGATCCCATCTTACAGATGAGGAAACGGGGGCTCAAAGAGGTTAAGGATTTTCTGCCTCAGAGAATGTCATTCTTCCCTCCCCCACCCCAGTTGCCCAAGCCTGGGCATTCTTCTTAATTCCAAAATCATCAGTTACTAACTCTTTTCTTTTTGTCTCCAAATGAGGTTGCAAATCCACATGCATCCCTCCATCCCCACTGCCTTTATCCTCGTCTGGGTCACTGTCACCCAGCAAGCAGTCATCGGTTGCCCAGTGTTTACCCAGCCCTATTCCAAACACTGGGGATACATAAAGAAACCGCACTGGGCAAAGATCCCAGCCCTCGAGCAGGCTTTGTTACCTAGATCTCTTGCCTGGATCTCCTCTCCTCCCACATAAACCATTATCTACAGTGCAGCTCACTTTCCCGAAATCAAAATGTGATCAGGTCATTCCCTTGTACAATTAGTGTAAAGATTGAGGTCTATCCTCCTCAGTGTGATTTACAAATCCCTTTTATGACCTGGCCCTTGCCAGCTCCCCATCCCAACTCTCCACCTCACATTCCATGTTCTACTTCCCTTCATATGAACTTTTCTGTATTTCAGAATCTAGGGTCCTGTACTCTTCCCAGCCCCCTGGCTTCCACATGTGGAGCTCTCTGCGCCTGACACAAGGTTTGCCCCCTTTGCATCCTATTCATTCTTCAGTTTCAGCCTGGACACCACTTCCACGATTGCCTTCCCTGACCTTCCATCCTGCCCAGGGTTACACTGCAGCTTCTGCTCTGTGATCTCATAGCAGCAGTCTTCCCACATGCTAGCACCGTCTTGCTTTATTAGGGCTGTCTGTCACTAGATTGTACCCTTGAAGACAGGGATAACATCTGCCCTGCTCATCACTGAATTCACAAACCAAAGGCAGCCCTCAGTATTTGTTTGTGGAGTGAACGCATATTAAAGAAGTGCCAGGTCTCGGTTTCATAGAGAGTAAGTGGCAGGAAAGGGATTTGAACTTCAAACCCTTTCTCTCCACCACTGTAAAACGCATGGTGAAAGATGTGATCAGAACACATCATCACTGTCATAAATCTTCCCAATCAAAAGCAGAGACTCAGGCTAAGGAGGGGTTTCCGAGGTGGCGCTAGTGGTAAAGAATCCACCTGCCAATGCAAGAGACGTGAGATTCGAGTTCAATCCCTGGGTTGGGAAGATCCCCTAGAGGAGGGAATGGCAACCCACTCCAGTATTCTTGCCTGAGAATCTCATGGACAGAGGAGCCTGGCGGGCTACAGTCCACGGGGTCGCCAAGAGCTGGACACGACTGACACAACTTAGCATGCACACAGGCTAAGGAGACAGGGACACACAAGACAGTGTCGGTGTTTCAGCGTCTTAGTAGGAGTAGTAATAGTAGTAGTGTTAGTTGCTCAGTCGTGTCCGACTCTTTGTGACCCCATGGACTGTAGCCCGCCTGGCTCCTCTGTCCATGGAATTCTCCAGGCAAGCATATTGGAGTGGGTTGCCATTCCCTTCTCCAGGGGATCTTCTCGACCCACGGATCGAACCCAGGTCTCCCCCAGTGCAGGCAGATTCTTTATCATCCAAGCCACCAGAGAAGTCCGTTTCATGATCTTAGGTCTTTAGAATGATTGAGCTTCTTCCTGGTTATCAAGGGACTGGCAGAAACACAGAATATCCAAAAGAGGATGAACTTGAGACATTGCCTTGTCTTTCCGGCGCATAAGAATTGAGGTCCAGGTGGGGAGGATGCGCTCCTTCGACTTACACAAAGTAAGAGGCAAGTTTTGGCCTGGAACTCCAGGTTTCCTGACACCAGACATCATGCTCGTATCATGAGCATAACTAAAGTCTAAGTGCTGAGTCATTATGAAGTGGGTCAAAAATCCAAAAAAATTCTAAATTTGCTCTTATGCTCAGAGCTGTGACTGTGGAAGGGGGTATTTTTACTTCTGATGGAAAATTCTTTTGTAAGAAGGAAAGGTGAATACTGACACCAGTGGGGTTAGTAAAGAAACTACTGTGGGCCATTTCAAGAAAACCAAGTGGTGTTTTTTGTTGTTGTTGTTGTTGTTTAACATAGTGCCTACCTTACTCATTATTTCCTCTTTTATTTTTTTTCATTGTTCATTTCATATGTTTGTTTTGTGGCTGCACCACACAGCATGTGGGATCCTAATTCCCTGACCAGCCATGTAATCTGTGCCCTCTGCAGTGAAAGTGCAGAGTTTTAAACACTGGACCACCAGGGAATTCCCCAACCAAGTGACTTCTCTCTTAGTCATCCACCAGCAAGGAAGACAGGGAGAAACAGAAAGGAAATCTGACCCACTTGTGGGGCTACTTACGCTCATCTCCACTGGGAGGAAATAGAGAGGTAGGGATTTATGGGCAGACTGAATAAGTCTGTTAATTTACTGTGTTCCAGGCATGCTAAGAACATCACATGCCTTGTCCCATTCAGTTCTAGCAACCCAATGGGACATATGCCCATGATTGTACAACTAGTAGGTACTGAGCTGGGTCTTGAATCTGACGTTAAGCCTGGGTTTTACAATGTGCGACATTGACTCTCAGACAACAGAACTGTTGGCTGATGGTGACTGGATGACCACTGATCAAATACTGCCTGGTTTAGAACTGTGTCATCTTCCCTATTCTAGAGGAGGCCCAGACAAAATAAGATGATGTCCAAGGTCCCTCAGGGAAACTGTAAGGGGGCTTAGCCCTGGAAATACCTAAAGATCATGAGAATTAGAAAAAGTACTGACCTTAGCATTCTAGAAAGTCCTCAATCCACTGAGAACAATGAAAACAACTACTAACCATGTACTATGGGATTTCCACAGATATCTTCAATCTGTGTGAGGCTGACCTTGAGAGATCATTATAATTTCCATCTCTGTTTTATCTAAAGTACCTTCAAAGCAGTCAGGTAATGGAAACAAAGCCAGGGTGGTGGTTAGGGGTAGGATTCAAGCCCAGATCTGCCCTTCACCACCATGGGATGCCAAGTTGCCACAGCTCGACCACCAATACAAATGTTGCACCTGGTTTGAGCTCCAGTGTCCTGACTTCTGTGTTTTGATTTCATCTGTTAGAAAGAACCTGCCTCCAGTGGGGATGTGAGGGTAAATCAGGCAATCTCAAAACACATTGGAGTTCTGCACCATGCAAATACAGACTCTCTTGCTCTGCTTTGAATTATTATTATTCATTGTCCTTGGAGAGAAATGAAGGTAGGAGAAGCAATTTATTGCTAAGCCTGCAGCTGGAGAAAGACATGACTTAGGATAAAATTGATTGGGCAAGGGGGTCACTATCCTTCCTTTCATTTGCATAAATGCATATTCCTGAGAAGTAAACCTACAGCCACTAATAGCATTTGCTGCCTCTCACCCTGGAGTGAGCTCACCACCACTCAAGTCTCCCTGCATCCTTCATCCCCAAGCTTCTCCCCTGCTGCTCACTCCCAGAGCCCTTGGTAGAATTAAAATTATAAAGATGGTAAAATTCGGCAACTGTTCTAAAGATTAAATACCAGCTTTTTTTCTCCCAGCAACAGTTTCCTGCCCAGAGATTCTAAAGCAAGAGATTGAGCTGGTTAGAGCTTCCTCAGGAGCTACAAACCAGGCTCGGGAGCCAGACAGATAAACCACAGCCCTTAAAGTTAACTGCTGTAAGCCTCCCTCAGTTTCATCATCTGTAAAAGGGGGACAAGAATGGAGGCCTCCTTGTGAGATTGTGGTGGGCATTCAAAGAGCAGATTCATTTTAAAAACCTTTACAATAGACTAATATACATTGGAAGGACTGATGCTGAAGCTGAAGCTCCAATACTTTGGCCACCTGATGCAAAGAACTGACTCACTGGGAAAGATCCTGATGCTGGGAAAGACTGAAGGCAGGAGGAGAAGGGGATGAAAGAGGATGAGACGGTTGGATGGCATCACCGACTTGATGGACATGAGTTTGAGAAAGCTCTGGGAGCTGGTGATGGACAGGAAAGTCTGGTGTGCTGCAGTCCTTGGGGTTGCAGAGTCAGACACGACTAAGCGATGGAAAGACAACAACAACATGTTGTAAATATGCTATGAGTGGCAGTGAGGGGCTGACACACCTGCATTCAGATGGCTTAGGGTTAAGGACCTGGGCTAGGGGTGGACAGGCCTGGGTTCAAATCCCAATGATCCATTTTCAAGTTGCATGGCACTGGGCAAGTTTGTAACCTGAGGCCGTTTCCTCTCCTGTAAAATGTGGGAAGACTGGAGGAAGGGGAGACAACAGTGCCTGCCACAAAGGGCTGCTGTGAGGATGAAGTGAGTGACTATGCGGCATGTGGTGGGCACAGTCATCCACTAGGGCAGCTATAACAAAATGCCGCAGGTTGGGCAGCATAAAAAACAGACATTCTTTTCTTCAGAGTTGTGGGAGCTAGAAGCCCATGATCAAAATGCTGCTGAGTTCAGTTCCTGTTTAGATCTCCCTTCCTATCTTCCCTTCTCTCCTGTGCTCATGTGGCCTTTCCTCTGTGCACTTGGTGGGGGAGAGAGGGGAAGAGAGAGAGAGGGAGGGAGGGAGCACTCTGGTGTCTCTTCCTCTTCTTATAGGGCACAAGGCCTATGGGATTAGGGCCCCATCCTCATGACCTCATTTAACCTTATTTATCTCCCTGAAGAACTTCTCTCCAAGTAGTTCCACAGGAGCTAGAACTTTCACGTATGAATTTTAGTGGGACATAGTTCAGCCTATAAACGTGTTCAAACAACATTAACTATTTTGAGCAGTCCACTCAGGGAAGTAGCTGGAACTAAAATATTAATGCAAAAGTAGAAAGCTGATTCCATGGTTCTCCTTCCCTCTGCATTTCCCCTTCAGCAACCAAAAAACAGCTGTGATCACCCCTTCCAGACAAGCCACGTCCTCCCCCAGCTATGGAGGCTGCAGTCACTGTTGATGTGGAATCTGCTTTTTCCTTACTTGAATGTTTTCTAACCTTCTTTTCTTCCTCCCTGGCACCAATGAGAGGTAACACCACTCATCCATAGAACTATCTGCAAATCAGTTTTGCTACACTTAGCAGCTGGTGGCTTTGCTACAGGGCAAAATATTTAGCCAGCAGCAGGTGGGGCAACTGGGGATTTCCATCTAATACCAGGGAATTTGGGTATCTCAGAGATCCAGGAATTCCATGAGAATCCTCAAGAGAGGGGGCGGGGGATGGGGGAAGGATTGTCTTAGTTTTCTGTTTTATGGTATTACAAGTATAGTGACAGCTATTTGTTGAATATCTACCAGGTAGTGTCTGCTCAGCAGTATCTGAGAGCTTTACATGGGTCACTTCATTCAACCTTCTTAATAGTCATCTATGGCAATGACTTTCTCTCAGGGAGGCAGGGAAAGGGAGGCACTGTGCCCCCAGCAGACTTTTGGCCATGTCTGGGGTCAGTTTTAGTTTTCAAAAGTGGGGTTTGGGGGTGGGGAGAATGCATTACTGGGATCTAGCAGGTAGGGGCTAGGAATGCCGTTCAACATCCTACAACACACAGGACAGCCCAAATATCTGACCCCAAATGTCAATAGTGCCAAGGCTGAGAATTCTGTAAGATAGCTGCTGCTGCTGCTGTTAAGTCGCTTCAATTGTGTCCAACTCAGTGCGACACCATAGATGGCAGCCCACCAGGCTCCCTCGTCCCTGGGATTCTCCAGGCAAAAACACTGGAGTGAGTTGCCATTTCCTTCTCCAACGCATGAAAGTGAAAAGTGAAAATGAAGTTGCTCAGTTGTGTCCGACTCTATGCGACCCCATGGACTGCAGCCTACCAGGCTCCTCTGCCCATGGGATTTTCCAGACAAGAGTACTGGAGTGGGTTGTCATTGCCTTCTCCAGTAAGATAGCTACTCTTTTTAAAATAATTGCATTTATTTATTCATGGCTGTGCTGGGTCTTCACTGCTGTTGTGGGCTTTTCTCTAGTTGCAGGGAGCGAGGGCTGCTCTTGAGCAGCAGCGCTTGGGTTTCTCATTGCAGTGGCTTCTCTTGCTGCTGAGCGGGGGCTCTAAGGTGCATGGGCATCTATAGCTGCATCATGTGGGCTCAGTAGTCGTGGTTCCTGGACTCTAGAGCACAGCTTCAGTAGTTGTGGAGCAGGGCTTAGTTCCTCCGTGGTATGTGGGATCTTCCTCCCGGATCAGGGATCAAACCCATGTCTCCTGCATTAGCAGGCGGACTCTTTACCACTAAGCCACCAGGGAAGCCTTGACATAGCTACTCATTGTTTCTTCTTTACAAGCAAGGACACTATTACCAGAGGAATGAAACAATCAGCTCAAATCACAGAGGAGGCAGGATCTGAACCCAAGAGCCTCTCTCTCCACCAAGTCCTATAAACAATCATGCATAGGCATCGGCATATGCATCAAACACCTCGCTCCTTGAAATAAAAGCTATGGCAAACCTAGATAGCGTATTAAAAAGCAAAGACATCTCTTTGCCAACCAAAGTCCACATAGTCAAAGCTGTGGTTTTTCCATAACTTTCCATCTGCACATAGTCATGAGCAGATGTGAGAGATGGACCATAAAGAAGGGTGAGCACTGAAGAATTGATGCTTTTGAATTGCGCTGGAGAAGACTCTTGAGAGTCCCTTGGACAGCAAGGAGATCAAACCAGCCAATCGTAAAGGAAATCAACTCTGAATATTCATTAGAAGGACTGAAGCTAAAGCTGCAATACTTTGGCCACCTGATTCGAAGAACTGACTCATTGGAAAGACCTCGATGCTGGGAAAGATTGAAGGCAAGAGGAGAATACGGTGGCAGAGGATGAAATGGTTGGATAGCATCACCGACTCAGTGGACATGAATTTGAGCAAACACCAGGAGCTAGTAAAGGACAGGGTAGCCTGGCATGCTGCAGTCCATGGGGTCGCAAAGAGTCAGACATGACTGAGTGACTGAACAATAACAACAACAACAAATGCATCAATATAACGTCCTGTCTGCATTCAAGCCATTGGTGTTTCCAAGACTGTGGGACCACGGGTGGACACCACCCATTGCTGTAGACCAGCTGACTGAAGCAACTCTGCAGTGTACTAACACTAGGAACCAGCTCACATTTGATCCCAAGTCATTTTTGAACTCTCAGAACAGATATTCTTCACAAAAGAAACTGATTCATGAATTTCCCAACTGTTTTTTTCCCCCAGCTGCAGCTAATGTAGGTATTTCCAGCTATAGATTATATTGAATCTTTGGGACTGAAAAAAAAGGGGAAATCAGCTTTAGGTGCTGAGCTAAAGGAAGAGGGGTTTTAGAAGAAGGAGAATGATTTGCCCTAACTCTCCATATTCACCCTCACGCTTCAGATCAAAAAGTAATTGCCAATTGTTGTCATGTTAAGAGAGAGGTAACTGGGTAGGTCAAACTTTCTGATTTCTTATTCAGGGAAATTTTCCACTCCCCAACTCTCATCAAAAAGCCCAAATCTAAGAAAGCCGTGCTGCCAAAAGGGGCTCAGAAAACACAAATGATTTTCTTTAAAGACTCTTTTGTCCATCAGAAAGCAAGCCACTGGATCAGACTAATTATTTCCCAACAAAGAGATGAGATTTCTTTTTGCATCTGCTCGCTTTTGCTATCAAAGGACATTTTTTTTTTTTATGTATCCTGGACAAGGAAGCTCAAAAGAGAGGCATGTGTCCGAAGCGAATAATATTTTTTCACATTATTTCCAGTTGAATTTGCTTAAATCTGTCATATTTTACTCCTTGTCATTATTTGAAACCTTCACCATGAGTTACGGCTCGTGAGGGACAGGAAGGCACTCCTGTGAATGATGCTGGGTAGCAGAGGATGAAAAAAGACAAAGATAGGTCCAGGGTGACTGATGAATAAAGGGAATAAGGAAGAGGTGACTGTTTTATCTCAATAGCGTTATTGATATCTTTGTATTAGAGGCGTAGAGAGACTGTTTATGTGAACTGGATAGGGATTATTCCAAAGGAAAAGCAATATTTGGATTAAAACGGGTTTATGAGTTATGTCAAATGAGCATTTCTTGCCTCGGGATTACCCAAAGAGGCCTGTGCACATGCATACACCTCGCGATTCCCCCGGCATTCATGAACACTACTGATTAGCCGTGGGAAAGGGAGAAGTGCCCTTTCAGAGAGGGTGATGCAAAAATGAAAGTAACCACAGTGAAAGCCAAGGTCGAGCTATGTGTGCCAGATACCGTTCCACGTTCTTTGTATCAGTTCATTCTAATAGCCTTTAGGAAGTGGGCATTAAGACTGTTTTCATTTTACAGATGGAAAAATTTAGGCACAACTGTAGGTTGAAGTGTCATGGTTAAAAGCTGCAGGCTTTTGCAAGTGCAGGCTGGCTCAGTACAGATTCTGATTCTGCGTTTGCTAGCTTTGTGACCTTGACCAAACAGAGGGTCAAGTTACCTTGCTGAGTCTAGTTTCCTTGTTAGCAAAATAGAAATGATGATGGTGGTGGTAGCAGTGGTGATGATGATGATGGTGATGAGATGATGGTGGTGGAGGTGATATCAGTTCAGTTCAGTCACTCAGTCACGTCCGACTCTTTGCAAACCCATGGACTGCAGCACGCTAGGCTTCCCTATCCATCATCAACTCCCGGAGCTTGTTCAAACTCATGTCCATCGAGTGAGTGATGATGATGATGGTACCTAGCTAATTGTCAATGGGATAGTTTTAAGGATGAAATGAGATAATCCAAGTAAAGTACTTAGCATCTTGCCTCACATAAAGTACCTGTCAATAAATATGAACTCTTCATGATTCATATTTCAGAATTGATGGTGAATTCATTATTTTAATTCCCAAGCAGATGTAGACTCAGTCTGGCCCCATGGAAAGATCTTTACATTTAAGCACATCTAATTATTTTGCCAACTAAGGTCCATCTAGTCAAGGCTATGGTTTTTCCAGTAGTCATGTATGGATGTGAGAGTTGGACTGTGAAGAAGGCTGAGTGCCGAAGAATTGATGCGTTTGAACTGTGGTGTTGGAGAAGACTCTTGAGAGTCCCTTGGACTGCAAGGAGATCCAACCAGTGCATTCTGAAGGAGATCAGCCCTGGGATTTCTTTGGAAGGAATGATGCTAAAGCTGAAACTCCAGTACTTTGGCCACTTCATGCGAAGAGTTGACTCATTGGGAAAGACTCTGATGCTGGGAGGGATTGGGGGCAGGAGGAGAAGGGGACGACCGAGGATGAGATGGCTGGATGGCATCACTGACTCGATGGTCATGAGTCTGAGTGAACTCTGGGAGTTGGTGATGGACAAGGAGGCCTGGCGTGCTGCGATTCATGGGGTCGTAAAGAGTCGGACACGACTGAGCGACTGCACTGAACTGAACTGAGCTGAACTCCTAATGCCTGCTCAGCTCCTGTGTGATCCAGGGCACTAAGCTGACCTCTCTGAGCCTCGGATATTGGTGTGTGATATGGAGTCTAGTGCAGGGGCGGCCATGTGTAATTAATACTCATTGTTTAGTGAATAAAAAGCATCTTTCTTTTTTAAGCTGCAGTATAATTTACAATGTTGTGTTAGCTTCTAGTATGTATCAAAGTGATGCAGTTATAATATATATATAGACATGTCTATTCTTATCCATATTCTTTGCCATTATAGTTTATTACAACATATTTCTTTTTATTTCAAAACTGCAAGACTCTCCTTTCCTTTCTCTGTCAGTCTCTGTCATCCCTCAGCCTCTCCCAGCCCTGAACCAATCCTGAACAAGCTCTGGTAGGAGTTTGGAATTCAGCCTGGAGTCCTGGGTGTATCTTTTGCCACAACCCCCCAGATGCCTGCTGACCTCCCAGAACAGTCCTGTTTTCCTGGCATATTCCATTCCCCCAGGGGAATCAGGGTCTCCCTGTATTGTCGAGTCTACGACCAAGCTTGGTCTTAGCAGCCCTCTGATCATGGGAGGCTAGACTCTGCCCACTCCTGCATGTCCCTGAGCTGTTAGCCCAAGTCCTACATGGAATCCAGAATGCAAGTCACCACCCACCAGATGCTTCAGAGTCAAATAAACATGAGTTTAAATTCTGGCTATGACTGATCAAGTCACTCCACCTCTCCAAGACTGTTTTCTTACTTGTGAAATGGAAATAAGAAGCCCTATTACATATGGGGCTGTTGGGAGGATTAAACATAACACTGTATATAGAGCATTTAGAGTAGTATTTGGTTCATAGTAAACTGTCAATAAAAATTAATCACTTCCTGGGGACACTTTTAATCATCTCAACCCTCACATCCCCACTCAGATCAAGCCTCTTCGATGTCACCTGCAGCAGACACAGCCCAAGTTGACCACATCCCTTTCATGCCAGGTTAACTACCCCAGCCTGGGTCCTTTATGCTCCTGGCATTCTTCCTTTCTTTCAATCCCCCTCAGAGGTCCTTGTATAACCTAATAAAGCTTCCACATTTTATATCACAATGTCATTCAGCCTCTTGAGGGTTCCTCTAGACTGTGTGCTTTAAAGAATGCTTGGTACTTTCCAGGTACCAAACTATTGCCCAATATTATTAGGAAGACAGGCGGATCTAGAGAGAAAGATGCCCTCAGACCGAGTCAGCACCACATCACTCCCCTCAAATCAACGGTTCTCTAGTGAGACTCTGACTCCTCACAGCTCTTTTGGTTGCAAGTAACAGAAACCCAACTCGGTATAGCTTAAGTAAAAAAGTAAATTAATTGGCTTACATTAAAGGTCCATGGGGCTTCCCAGGTGGCACTAGTGATGAAGAACCTGCTTGCCAATGAAGGAGACAAGGGTTCAACCCCTGGGTCAGGAAGATCCCCTGGAGAAGGAAATGGCAACCCACTCCAGTATTCTTGCCTGGAGAATCCCCATGGACAGGGGAGCCTGGTGGGCTACAGTCCATAAGATCACAAAGAGTTGGCCCCACAACTGAAGTGACTTAGCATGCACACAAAGGAGCAGACCCCAGTCTGGTTTTGAGCAAGACTTGATCCAGAGTCTAGGAGAGAGTATCAAAAATCTGCCTCTGTCTCTCAACTCTTCCTTTCTTATTGGCTTTATTTTGAGACAAGCCCTTCCCTTTTCACAGTAAAGATAGCAGCTCCAGGAGACACCCCTACCAGCTTAGCATCCAGTGTCTGCACACAGCAAAGCCAATCTACCGACACGGGGTTGTGGTGAAGAAAAGTGTAGCATTTATCACAAGGCCAAGCAAAGAATACAGACAGCTAATGCTCAAAAGAACAAAACTTTCCAATAGATGTCAGGGAAAGGTTTTTGAAGACAAGGGTGCATGATCAGCTTATGGATAGTTTTCTGACTTGATGATAAGGTAATAGGGAGTCAACATCATCAACCTCATGTTCCAACCAGCCTGGGGTCTACAGGCTTTCGGGCAGCAAGCAGTTAACTTCTTCCACCTGGTGGGGGTTTCAGTATTTGCAAAACAGCTTAAGGATATGGCTCAGAATATTATCTATAGACCTTGAGGAGAAGCTAAAGTTCTTTGATTTTGTTTAATGACTAACCTATTATTATTTTGTCTTGCTTGGCTGTTTTCCTTTGTTGCTGCCTTTTCTCACTTCTCTGATTAAATTTTCCATTTGAGGAAGGTCTAGGAAGCTGAAGTTCTTCTGCAAACAAGATACAGGTTGAGGATGTGGTGGGGGGGAGGCTCTGTCGAGGGAAGGCCCCCTAGTGTCCTGCTCTGTCACAACATGGTCAACCCTTACCCAATCACTGCGGCCAGGGAGAGAGATAGTACGTTTTGATTGATCAGATCTGCATTGTATATCCACCCCTGGCACTGAGGGGAGAATCAGGCCCCCTCAAAACACCTGGACTGAGTGAGGAATGGGCAATTCCCCAAGGGTCAAGCTGAGGCTCTGATTAGAAGAAAGGAGACTGTTGAGCAAAAACAAAGATGCACAAACTGGCTGGGAGTTATAACAGCCTGATAAGACACTCCAAGCCCAGAGTCAGATTTGACTCAACTCCACTCAAGGAATGGTCCTGTGGATCAATCAGAGATGAAACTTATGACTTCAGACTTCACTTGGCATCATTCTCCTCACCAACACAGTTCCCTTCTTCCTTCAGCTGTCAGCCTTTCACCCCCGCAACACACACCTCGCTGATGCTAATCCTCCAACCTACTGTTGATACCTTGTGACTTCATTTCCACAGATGGGTGTCTGTGTTTAAGAGCACGCCTTATTGTCATTGAAATAACAGGATGCTAAAACCTTTATCAATTGATATGCCAGACAAGAGGGAGGCAAAAATGAATGCTAAGTTTCCTTGCATAATACTCTGTGGGATGTGTTTTTCCCCCTAAGAATATTTTAGCATTAATTAAGATAAACAATGATATATGCTGAAAGACAATTGAATCTGTTCTTGGTTAAAAATGTCCTCGTTGGGTAAAAATAGTACCCAAATTATAGCACATAAAGATGCAGGGGGAAAAATACTGTAAACCTATAACATGATTAAAATAGAAATGCAAACTGGTAATGATGAGGCCTGCAAGAGATCTGGGGGAGGAAGAGAAAGACGGGGAAGTAGCAAGGCGTGTCATCAGGCTTAATTTATTCACCTCCCTCTGGGATTCTCTTCACTGTACTTCTCTTTAATAATAATCACCATTTATCACGGTATGGTTAACATATGTTTTCAACGAAAGTGGTGTTGTTATTACCAGTTTCTAAGTGGGGAATCTGAACTTTAGAGAGTTTAAGTCGAGGTCACACAGGTATTAAATGGCAGAACTGGGCTTTGAACCAGGTTAACTTAACTTCCCAAACACTTCCCAGCTCTCTATGCTACCTGACTGGAGCCATGCTCTCCTCTTTGAGAGTCTCCCATATCACCTAACTAGCTCATCTCTTCGGAGAAGGCAATGGCACCCTACTCCAGTACTCTTGCCTGGAAAATCCCATGGACGGAGAAGCCCGGTGGGCTGCAGTCCATGGGGTCGCAAAGAGTCGGACATGACTGAGCGACTTCACTTTGACTTTTTCACTTTCATGCATTGGAGAAGGAAATGGCAACCCACTCCAGTGTTCTTGCCTAGAGAATCCCAGGGACGGGGGAGCCTGGTGGGCTGCCGTCTATGGGGTCACACAGAGTCAGACACGACTGAAGCGACTTAGCAGCAGCAGCAGCAGCTCATCTCTTTAGAGTAGAGTACAAATAAAGCTAATAGTTCACAGAGGTCACATTTATGATGTGCTGGGTCTTCCCTGGTGTCTCAGACACTAAAGAATCCGCCTGCAATGCGGGAGACCTGGGTTCAATCCCTGGGATGGGAAGATCCCCGGAGAAAGGAATTGAAACCTTCTTCAGAATTCTTGCCTGGAGAATTCCATGGACAGGGGGCCTGGCGGGTACTCTCCATAGGGTCACAAAGACTCAGACACAATTGAGCCACTGAGCACAGGCACGGTTATAAGCTTTTCATATGCATTGGCTTATTTAATAGTCACAATTATTATAACAATATTGAGAGATCATTGCTTTCATTAGCCCCATTTACAGATCGATATTGTTGTTTAAGCCATGTCCAATTCTTTGCAATCGCATGGACTGCACCACACCAAGCTTCCCTGTCCTTCATTATCACCTGGAATTTGCTCAAATTCATGTTCATAGAGTCAATGATGCTATCTAACCATCTCACCCTCTGTCACCTCCTTCTCCTCCTGCCCTCTGTCTTTCCCAGCATCGAGATCTTTTCCAATAAGTTGGCTTTTTGCATCAGGTGGCCAAAGTATTGGAGCTTCAGCTTCAGTCCTTCCAATGAATATTCAGAATTGATTTCCTTTACTATTGACTGGTTTTATCTCCTTATTGTCCAAGGGACTTTCAAGAGTCTTCTCCAGAACCACAATTCAAAAGCAGCAACTCTTTGCCACTCAGCCTTCTTTATGGTCCAGCTCTCACATCCATATCTGACTTCTGGAGAAACCATAGCTTGTACTAGACAGACCTTTATCAGCAACTACCTAGGTTTGTGATAGCTTTTCTTCCAAGGAGCAAGTGTCTTTTAATTTCATGGCTGCAGTCACCATCCACAGTGATTTTGGAGCCCAAGAAAATAACCTGATTTGCCATGAAGTGAGGGGACCAGATGTCATGATCTTCGTTTTTAGAATGTTGCGTTTTAAATCAGCTTTTTCTCTCTCCTCTTTCACCTTCATCAAAAAGCTCTTTAGTTCCTTTTCACTTCCTGCTGTTAGAGTGGTAATGTTGTAGCCACGTGTTCTGGGAAACAAACTCACTCAGAAGGACAATGCAGATAGTGGAGTGCAGTTTATTATATTGGAGGGCCCAAGGCAGAGGACTCCGACCAATTTTTGTGAAAACCTTGTATACTCTAAGTGTACGTGCCCAAACCCACCTCCCCAAATTCCCTGAAACTAGTCTGAACAAAGGAAAAGAAAGATATAATCAACATATGCCTGAGGCCTAGGTAGTTAACAGTGGACAATTATCAATAGGCCTGTGGTCATACCCCAAAAAGCATGATAGAATTTATGATTCTATTCAGTTACACAGATAATTAGGGTATTCTTTTAGGCGATGGAGAGTCCAGGTTCGAGCCCTTGAGCTCTTCCATCTGGGGGTCTGGTTTTCCAGTTGGTATGTCCTTTCCATAGATACTGGACATATAGCTCAAAGTCCACGGTCCAGCCCAAGATGGAGTCCTGCTTTCAAGATGGAGCCTGTTCTGTCTGTTTCCTCCTTCAGTATCATCTGCATATCTGAGGTTGTTGATATTTCTGCCAGCAATGTTGATTCCGGCTTGTGATTCATTCAGCCCAACATTTTGCTTGATGTTCTCTACATATAAGTTAAATAAGCAGGGTAAAAATACGCAGCCTTGATGGAATCCTTTCCCAGTTTGGAACCGGTTTTTCCAAGTAAGGTTCTAACTGTTGTTTCTTAATCTACAAACAGGTTTCTCAGGTAAAGTGGTCTGGTATTCCCTTCTCTTTAAGAATTTCCCACAGTTTGTTGTGATCCACACAGTCTAATGTTTTAGCATAGCCAATGGAGCAGAAGTATATGTTTTTCTGGAATTCCCTTGCTTCCTCTGCTGCTGCGGCTGCTGCTGCTGCTGCTAAGTCGCTTCAGTCGTGTCCGACTCTGTGCGACCCCATAGACGGCAGCCCACCAGGCTCCCCTGTCCCTGGGATTCTCCAGGCAAGAATACTGGAGTGGGTTGCCATTTCCTTCTCCAATGCATGAAAGTAAAAAGTGAAAGTGAAGTTGCTCAGTCATGTCCGACTCTTAGCGACCCCATGGACTGCAGCCTACCAGGCTCCTCCGTCCATGGGATTTTCCAGGCAAGAGTCCTGGAGTGGGGTGCCATTGCTTTCTCCGTTGCTTCCTCTATGATCCAGCAAATGTTGGCAATTTGATCTCTGGCTCTAAATCCAGCTTGTACTCTGGAAGTTCTTGGTTCACATGCTACTGAAGCCTAGCTTGAAGGGTTTTGAGCATAACCTTGCTACCATATGAAATGAGCACAATTGTACAGTAGTTTGAACATTCTTTGGCATTGTTCTTCTTTGGGATTGGAATGAAAACTGACCTTTTCCCATCCTGTGGCCACTGCTGAGTTTTCCAAATTTGCTAGCATATTGAATTGAGCACTTTCACAGTATCATTTTTTTAGGAGTTTAAATAGTTCAGCTGGAATTCCACCACCTCCACTAGCTTTGTTTGTAGTGATGCTTTCTAATGCTTTCACACTTTTACAGATTGTTGTTGTTGTTCAGTCACTCATTCATGTCTGACTCTCTGTGACCCCACGGACTGAAGCACATCAGGTTTCCCTGTCCTTCACCATCTCCCAGAGTTTGCTCAAACTCATGTCCATTGAGTCAGTGATGCCATTCAACCCTCCGGGAAAATTAAATAGTTTGCCCATATCAGACAGTGGTGGGAGCAGGAATTCAAGGCAAGTGACCTGGCCTCAGAGTCCATGCTTTTTACTGCTGTGTTATGTGGTTCTTCCTTTTTCAGGGCAGCCATTTGTGATCCATGGGGTCATTTTCCCCAGAGTTTCTGTAGAGATGACCGTCTACACATCTATTTGGGTATAGCCTTGCATTTCAGAAGGGGATAATTTTATGTCCTTGTCTAATAGCTACTTTGTAAGTCTGATAATTCCCTGAGAGTCAAGAGCTTCTAGGACTCCTCCCATCTCTCACAATGTTTCTGGCTAATGCTTTGCCCATGATAAGAGTTCAGGAGTATTTGACAAGGAGGCTGATGGAGGCTAGTTAATTTTTCTCCTTCTATAGCTGCCATCTGCATGCTGAGAGCCAAGAGATCATTATCCTCCACTGGATCTCTATGCCAGGAGAGACTGGGCAAGGATGATGGATGGCTTTCCACAAACCCACCTGCAATTGGAGGAATAGCTCAAAGCTGTGTCTGGATTTCTTCTTAGGTACAAATTTATTCATTCATCCCATCGTCACACCTACTCACTCACTCACATATTCAACCCTCTCTTCCCTAGTTTTCTCACTTATTTGTGTGTTCTCCGAACAGTTACTGAGAAGCTGCGTTGGGCCAGATGGTCTGCTTGGCCCTTGGGAATAAAATGATGCACACAATCCCATCTCTCCTCACCCAGATGGACAGAGGACTGATGAAAGAGTGGCTCCCAGCTTAGCCAGGGCATAAGGAAAACAGCCCTATTAGCTATTAATTTCTGCAGCCTCCAAGCCCTGCAAACTCAAAGCAGCTGCAAGAAATGGAAGGCCCATCTCGTGCCTTTGACTTTGCTCCTGGTTGGAAGGTCAATTATCAGCACACCTGACGCATGAGGTCCACAGCTCAAAGTTCTGGTTGTAAGACAGCAGGCTGAAACTCTGTCTTCTCCTAGCCATCATTTTTGGACCTCATGAATCAAATCTGCATTTGCTTTTCTTTCCAACAAGAGGATGGTGCGTGATCTTCTTCCTGGCTAGCCTTGGCTTCTCCGAGCAAAGTTCTTTTTGTCTCCACAATGACAACAGCTTGACTGGATTCTGAGAGTTATATTACTTTCCTTTCAGTCATTTATCATGTGCCAACTGCGTGTCAATAAATCTACATGTGTTATCTTTAAGATGGGTGCTGTTATCGCCTGCTTAAAAGTGGGGAAACCCATGAGCCTTGAAAAAAACAGTTTAAACAATTTAGATGAGTATAAGGAAACTCAGTAACTGAAAATGTTACTTTTATTTATCTTGAGTTTTCTTATATGTATCTGTTCTGTTTGAGTTGGTGATAATGTTTTCACAGCTCGCTCTCTCATATAATTTATATGTAATATATATAATTTAACATAAATGGGATTATCACTAATGCTTTTTATTGTGCACAATTTTTAACATTTCTCTGTGTATAATATGTATTACTTCTTATAATTAGAGGTACAATGTATGCGTTAATGTTTGTAGAGCATTAAGCAATGTGTGTGTGTGTGTGTGTGTATACACACACACCCACTTAGTCATTGAGTCATGTCCAACTCTTTGCAACCCCATGACTCCTTAGCCCACTGGATTCCTTTGTTCATGGGATTCTCCAGGCAAGAGTACTGCAGTGGGTAGCTATTCCCTTTTCCAGGGGTGTCTTCCCCACCCAGGGATTGAACCCTGGTCTCCTGCAGGGTTGAAGGCGGATTCTGTACCATCTGAGCCACCAGGGAAGCCTATGAAGCAATATAAAAATATGTAAGTAGGACATTAAGGTTCTCTTGAAATCCTTCCCACCCTTCCAAGCAACCAGCACTAGTTTGGTAAGAGCTCCTGGCGTCAGGCAGGCTTTTCCATCATCATTAGGACTAACTAGCCAGCCAGAGAGGAATATTTTCAGCAGTTATAATGAACACTTCTTTTCTTTTTCCTTTCTTCCCCTTCTATCTTTTATTTCCTCCCCAGGTAAACGATGTCAGGAAGCAAGGTATATCTTTTCCTAACTTTGTCCATGTTCATCAAAATATATGCAAACATTTGATTTATCAAAAGAGATTTTGTGACACATTTTCCATATTTTGCTTCATCATGAAGTAGAACACACAATTCAGTGCTTGCATTCTAGTAAATTAATAGATTTACTGCCACATTCATTTTAACGGTTGCATTATGACCAACCTAGAGAGCGTATTAAAAAGCAGAGATATTACTTTGCCAACAAAGGTCCATCTACTCAAGGCTATGGTTTTTCCAGTGGTCATGTATGGATGTGAGAGTTGGACTGTGAAGAAACCTGAGCGCCAAAGAATTGATGCTTTTGAACTGTGGTGTTGGAGAAGACTCTCGAGAATCCCTTGGACTGCAAGGAGATCCAACCAGTCCCTCCTAAAGGAGATGAGCCCTGGGTGTTCATTGGAAGGACTGATGCTAAAGCTGAAACTCCAATACTTTGGCCACCTCATGAGAAGAGTTGACTCATTGGAAAAGACTCTGATGCTGGGAGGGATTGCGGGCAGGAGGAGAAGGGGACGACAGAGGATGAGATGGCTGGATGGCATCACGGACTCGATGGTCATGAGTCTGAGTGAACTCTAGGAGTTGGTGATGGACAGGGAGGCCTGGCGTGCTGCAATTCATGGGGTCACAAAGAGTCAGACACGACTGAGCGACTGAACTGAACTGAACTGAATGGCCCATGGTTTGGGACATTTTCACATATTGTCTTTTCCTCAACCCAACGTTTTACCATTAGAAAGCATCAGGCTCAGAACTTGTGGGTGTCCCCCTTCCCCAGGCTAATCTGGAGATGGAGAAGACCAAGACCAGGGAACTCTGATTCTTTTCTGTCCCCCTCAAGTCTGTGCTTCTGACATTCAAAAGACTCTCCTTGTTCTTTTTGCTGCCCTATTCTTTCTCCTCACTGAGTGAACATAGAAGGGCTTGGCTAGGATTTCCTTGGTGGTCCAGTGACCAAGGTTCCCTGCTCCCAATGCGTGCAACCGGGTTCCATCCCTGGTTAGGGAACTAGATCCCACAGGCTCCAGCTAAGAGTTCAGCTAAAGCATCCTGCATACTGCAACCAAGACCCAGCACAGCCAAATTAATTAATTTTTTTTTTTTTTAAAGAAGGGCTTGGCTGAGGGGGGGGTAAAAAACAAAGAGAGCGGGGAAGCAAGTGAGGGAAAAACATGTTTCTGTTTCAAAACCATTCTTCCCCCAACAATTACAATACTTGTATGCCCCTTTGCAGTTTGAAAACCCTTTCTATCTTGTATTTGAAATGTGCACTTACCTGGATGTTCCCTCTCACTTCATCGCTCAGCACCCAATCTAGGAGTCACTTCACCAGAAAGACTTTTAAGGTCTGCAGGGCAGGCTCAGGCACCCTGGCTTCCCCCACCACCATCCAAGGACTGTCTTGAGAAACACGTGTGTGAAATTGACATGATTTGGGGTATATATCTTTTTTGTTTTAAAAAGTTTCAAATTTTACAAAAAGAGAAACAACAGTATAATGAATGTCCACATAACCCGTCACTGAGAAACATTCCAAGGATAACTGAATACTCAAAGGATAACTTTTAAGAGTGAAAACTAACTAAACACTCCAAGGATAACTTATTTTTTAAAATAAGTTAGAGTGATAATGCTAACTTATTTTTTAAAAATAAAAACCTCTTACAAGTTCTAGCGAATTTTAGAAACTCACAACATACCACTTACCAGAATCCACATCCATGTCTTATAAAATCCCTGCCACTGGAGAACCTTGTCAAGGAAAAATCAGAGCTGGGGAAGAATTACAGCAGGAAAAATAGATTTCATTGAGGACTATTGCAATAGAGAGAAAGAGATCTCAGTGTAGATCTGAGCTCAGTTCTGAATCCAGCATGAACAGGTGGAATTTGCAGCCAAGGAGAAGGGTGGGCGTCAGTGGACGGAAAGTTACTAAGAGAAAACATTAGAGGTAAGGAAGAATTTCTGGCTAAAACAATTTGACAGAATCCTTGTCAAAGACAGGTCGGTGATCAGACATCACCCGGAGGTTGGGGTGAAGAATGAGGAATTTGATCATATATCGAGGATGATCAGGTAACAGGGGTGGGAGGTTTCAATCTAAACCAATCTAAGTAGGTAGGATTACTGACAAAATGGGGCAATGAAAACGTGAACGCTGAAGCCCAAGGTCAGGGCTTAGTTGAGAAGAAGGTTCAGAGGAGTCTGACTGAAGTTTGGTCGATCAGAGCATCTTTGTCAACTTCAGGCTACGTTTTGGAAGGTGAAGTAGTAACGGTACCACAGCATCTATCTAGTCCCTCTTTTTTTTTTTTCCTTATTAAACTTGTTATGTTGTACTAGAGTATGGCTGATTAACAATGTTCTGATAGTTTCAGGTGGTCCAGTCATTCTTCTTGCAACATCTCCTACTTTTCATTTAAGATCAACCTTCTCTTGACTTTTAGTGCAAGTGATCCAAGCAGAGCTTCGCCTCTTGTGGTGGTAGAGAAACATTTGACTTAGTTCCAAATCAGGAGCGTTTGTGACTTCTCCAAAGTCAGTGAAATTCAGCAAGACTTTTGCTGAGAATGCTGGGACAGAGTTAGGCTCTCTACCACCCTAAAGTTGAAACTTTGAGGATATAAGCTGAGCATTTCTGCAGTCATTTCACCATTAGGAGGAGCAAGGTTAAGGAAATGGAGTTAACACAAAAGAAAGCAGAACTAGCAAGACACGCAGTCCTGATGAAACCACTGGAGTCCTTAGATCCAGCAGTGCCTAAAACCAGCTCAGTTACATAAGCCAACAAATATCCTGTTTTGCTTGAGCCAGTCTGAGCTGAGTTTTCTATTTCTTGCTCCTGACAAGTTCTGATATCCATAAATCAGGAAGGCAAAGAAGCCGTTAACCAGTAATCAGAGGGGGCAGTCTAAACACTCACTGGCAACACACATCCCACACTAGTGATTGGTGCTCTCCCAGGACACAGTCATTTCAGAAGCTGGCTCTGGGGTCCTAGAATCAGATGGATATAAACGGCAGAGCAGAGACCGCCCGACTCCCAGTCCCTTGCTTGTTCTCCCATGCCCCACTTCAAAGTCATCTTTGTAGGTCCAAGGTGGAAATGCATTCCTCACAAGAAAGATTCCAAAGCAGTAACGTTCCCTCTCTTCTTCTTCACCATGACGAAGGCACCTCTCCTGATCAACAATCCTTTCTCACCCTCGTCAGTCTCTATTTAACTGGATTTCCTGGCAAGTCCTGATCTAGGCTCCACCCACACACCTGCGGAGCCCGGAAAGAATGGAATCTGCCATGCACCCTGCTATCTGGCTTCCTTGCTGTCATCACACGCAGCAATTAAGGTAGAATTTCCCATGATCGCTGAATTCTAATCACCCTCCACAGTGGCATCTAGGCTGTTCATTATCTGACAAGAGGGAAGTAACTGACTATTTGGTGTCTGATTTTGGCTGCAAACTGCAGGTCGTTCTGGCTGGTGTGTTATAGCAGAGCATGGAGGACGAGGGGAAACCTTTCATCACCTTCAGAAATGACAGCCAAGCCAAGCTCTAATTTCACTCCACGAAACAAGGCAGTCGAGTGCATCCATAGGACACGGGACTATGCGCCTCCAGGGACACAGGAACTAAAGCCAGTCTGGGACCTGACTTGGCATTTCTGGCATCCAGAGAAAGTGCAACGGCTCCTGGCTGTCACCTGCTGTACATCTTCATCTCTTTCTGGTAAATGGGAGGTGAAGGAATAACCACTCCTTCATGACCGCCCAGGTGCAGGAGTAACTACTGTTTCTCAGCTGAGCAAGAAGAGCGAGTCAGTACAGAGGCTAGAACTAAACCTACGTCTAGACCTTGACTGTGACCTAGTCCTTGTCCTTGACCTAGACCTTAACCTAGACCTTTAACTACGCCTAGAACCAGAACTGTGCTGTCTGACCACTGGTCAAGATGGACAGAGGGCCATGGGAAAACCAGAACCAAGGTCATCTTAAGTATCATCTTGGTGACCTCAGTGTACTTCATGCAACTCTTCTGGGTTCAGCCTTATAGCATTGCTGAATCTTTATAAGGAAACCATCTAGAAAGCTTTTCCCGTAGAGTAGTTAGAAGGTGGTATTAGCCAGGGCTGACCACAGCTGACCATTTTTAAGAGTATTCTGCACTAATATGTCTTTTCTATATAACATAAAGCAGAACATTTTATTTTAAAGTTAAATATAATCCTCCACATATTGTCTTAACTACACATCATATGCAATTGAAGGCAATATGCAAAGAAACACGTTCTATTTGGTGATTTTCTGACTGGTCCTTAAATCTTATCAACCCCTCTTGCTCTCAGCCAGCTCATACTAGTCACTTGTCAAAAATACATCTTAATGTTTAATATAGCAACACATTTTATAAGTGCTAACACACCTTATACAGATGTAAAATTAAAATATCCACCTGACCCCTCCTTCAGTCCTGCTGCACGTCGGATTTTCCAGGAGCAGCCTCCTCAAATATTTGCATTTCTAATCACGTGGAAGCTGGGCTCCTTGCAATGCCTTTAAATCCCCACCCAACTAGATATACAACCATGAGATCACACTTAAAAGTGTGGCATCACAAAATCCGCTCTTCTCAGAATGTTACTGCTGAACACTACACTGAAACCAGCATCATAAGATTTTTAAAATAGACACAAAGCAGCTTCTCCTTCCAGCTCTTATCAAAGGAGGGCTCAGATGGGGGTCATGAAAGATGGGAATGGATCACTCCAGCCAGCTAAGTTCTGTTGGGTCAGAGGAAGAGAGACTCGGGTTATGTACAAGATGGCAAGTACTAAATGGTCATGGGATGTGGGATAAGAAGTTGCACATGAGTGGTGTTCTCAACATGGGTCACTGTCCTCCCAGCAAAGGGATGTGTGCAGAGCTTCCTCCATAAAGGGTAGGGTTGCCCAGCGGTGCTCAGTGGAGTGGCCTCCCCTCTGTCTCACAAGCATGTGGGTGAGATGCCATCACTGAAATCACCATTTGGCTCTCCCCTCCACGTGTTCCTGTTACTCCTAACTCTTCCCACGCTCTAATGGCAGCTAGACTTTATAACATTTATTTAAGGAAGGGGTTGCAGAAAAGTAGAGAGAAGACTAAACTTTAAATGGCTCATATTTTGAGGCTCAAAACTGGGGCTTCTGAGCTTTAGAAGTGTACCTAGAAAGAAAATCAGGGCATATAAAAATTAAGCTGAGACAGAGAAAAGTTCCCATGCCTCTGCTGGAAGCATATATTGAGGCTGGGGAACAGAAAAGCTTAAAAAGCCAAGGGCATGGAAAGAGAGGAAAGTCAGTCGGATCTGGAATGAAAAGACCACACACACCTGCAGAGAACTGCCCACCGAGAGATTGTGGAGACCCCCACCACCCCCTCAAATGTCTCCTGCAACAAGGACTCTCATTACCAATCCTGGGAACTGCCTGGGAGCCCCGCTGGGTCACCCCTGAGCACCGAGTCTCTGCTGTCCTTTTCAGTGACTCAACTTAGCACTGAGGATGCTTGGGAACCAGAAAACAAGTTAGGGATGCTTTCCTGCAAAAGGATGGTTCTCAAACTTTACCATGCATCGGAAGACCTGTTCATACACAGATTGCTGGGAGCCGCTTCCAGAATTTCTGACTCAGTATGTCTGGAGTGTGGCCCAAGCATTGCGTTTCTAGCAAGTTCCCAAGGGTTGCTGATGCTGTTCTTCCCAGGGACTCCACTTAGAGATCCACTCCTCTAAATAGGCCATTAAAAAAAAAAAAAAAAAAAAAACCCTCATCTGTGAAGCCACCCCACTAACCGGGCTTCTGCCCTTCCCCACAAGAGCAGACCTTTCTACCTCCAGCTGCCATGAGAGAAGAACTGGAGTTCAGAGAGGTGAAATAAGTTGGTCAAGGTCACACAGCACAACAGAGGTGGAGGCAGAACTGAAATCCAGGTCTTGCGGGGGTCCATCCAGTTCTCTATCCTTCCATGGTGGGGCTGGCATTAGACCTCGAATCTTTGCTGCCAGATAGGGTGGTCTGCAGCATGTGGGTCCCAGCAGAAGCCCTGCTCCAGGCAGCTGGAACCCCAGTTTCTGGGAGCAGTGCTCAGTTCCAAGCACACGGGGCATTATGGATGCTGGGCAGAGGCTATTTCAAACGAGTGTGGACTGTTCTTCCAGGGGATTGCAGACCCCTGCTGCTCCCGTTATTTGAGTTATGTGTTACAGCTCTCCAGGGACAGATTTATCTTGGTTTTACTCACTTTTGGAGCACCAGCTTTGCCCACTTAGTGCTTTTAGCTTTATATATCATTATCACATGCTCTGTCCTTCTAGTGCAGACAGTTTAGCCCTTTTTTGCTTTAATTTCTCTCTTGGTGTTCCTAACAGGGGACAAAAGGAAAGAAAAATGGTCCCTGGAAGAGCAAGAAAGAAGACTGGATCTCAGCCTGGTGGAGAGAGCGCTCAGAGCAAACCCCTCGTGTGGGCAGAGGCTTCCCTCCTTTTTCATCATTTTTGCAGGAGGTGGTACGGTGAGAGGAAAAGAGCAAAGGCTTCATGGCCAATCCCACTATCTATCAACTTGTGAGCTGACACAGTAACATTTATAGCACTAAGCACTAATGCTTATTTAACACTCTGCCAAGCAGCTCATTATTACATTCAAATCTACTTCTTTCTCTTGGTACAGGGGGGACTTGAACCTGAGACTGTTCCTATTTCACATCCTAGACTCTCAAGCTCTCCAGAGAGCCCACAGTCATCGCTGGGGAAAATACTGGCTTGCCTTGGGTTCATCTCCGAAACTTAGTCCAGTGCCTGCCATTTCCACAGCCCCCTCGTCACACTCATCTTCTATCCTCGGCATCTAAGAAGGCCAGTCCCAACACCTGCTCACAGAAAACTGTACTCGGAGCTTGGTTATCTTCCCAGAGTGGCCCCCAGACCCTGGGGGCTGTGCATAGAGATGTCTCTGGAGTCAGAGTGGAGTAGAGGGGAAGCCAAGTGCGTATCCAAGTCTGCCCCCTCCTCCTGCTCCCAAAACACACACCTGCCCCCATGAGGAGGGCTCCGTATTTATTCAAGAAGATTAAAGATTACTGCCTTCCTAATTTCCAGACAGGAAACAGGGAACTCTCATCCATCGCTATAGCCAGGACCCCCTGAGGATCTTGGGCTGACTTATGGACTGCAAAACTTGATGTCTGATCAAGAGAATCTTGGGAAATCCTGCTAATAAAATGGCGTCTGTTGTGGCATAAGTGGCAGAGAATGTTCCAGTCCAAGTCTGACTCAACAAACGAGATCTTAACAGAGTGAGACCAGCTCCCTTCTCACTCCCTATCGACTTCCAACACATCACCCTGGATTCTGACATCCATATGACAAGGCGAGAGTGACCAGGGAAGGTTACAACAGCATTGCTAAGTCTGATTTTCAATTTCCTCACTAAGCTTTTTCCTTTTCCAACTGGGCCATGATGAGATGTCCTGAATGTCCAGACATTACACCAAAAATCCTACTCATACTCTCTTAACATGTCCCAGTCTGTTCCATTGTGGATGGAGGGGCAGGAGAAGGGGAGGACCAAAGTGGAAGGCATCTTCTGCTTCTGTCTGATGCTCCTTACCCTCTCAGTGTGGGATTGGCAGAGCTGCCAATCAAATGATACCACCTCTATCAACTGGGCAGGTGCACAGGAAAGTCCATCGGAGTCTCCCGTCTTAGTCCTCAGTCTTGACAGACGTGGTCAGGACACTGCGGTCATCCTTGATGAAACCCAAAAGACAAACCACAGATCTGTTGTCAAGGTTCCCAGAGGGACCCTGACTCCTGACATCTCTAAGAATTGTTGATTTGTCTGTTTCCCTGAGTCCTTCTCGTAAATAACCTTTACCTACTACTCATGTTGGAGTTGATTTCATGATACAAGTGGATAAAACTGGCTTTAAGCAAACCTGTCTCTAGATAGAGCTTGCTCAGCCCCATAAACTGGATGTCAAAGATGTAGTTGTGTGCATCCTGGGCCAAAGAAAGCTATCCGACTAGAGAAAATATCAAGTATTAGGAAAGAAAGCAAATCTTGAGAGGTTCCTCCACTGTCCTCAGAGTTCACTATTAATTGCATCTGATGTTCAAGCCCATGTATATCCGTTATCTCTTGCTGCATAACAAACCAACCTATAATTTGGTGGGTTAAAACAGTAAGAGTCTCTTTTTGACCATGAGACAGTGGGTCAGTGGACTGGTTCTTCTTGTCTCAGCTGTGGTCCACAGTCTGGTCAGCTGCGGTCCATAGGCTGGTCAGCTGCGAGTCAGGTAGGTGGTTCTGCTGTAGGCTGGGTTCCATCTCACATTCACGGGATTAGCTGGTCCCAAGTTCAGGCACCTTGGCTGTTCTCCATGAGGCCCCTTGTCCTCCAGCAAACTAGTCCAGACTTGCCCACATGACAGAGCCAGGCCCAATAGGAACCAGCAGAACTGTGCAAAGTCCCTGAGGCCCAGACTTGGCACTATCACAAGGCAAGTCCCAAGGCCTGCTCCAATCCAAAGGTTGCAGAGACAGGCTCCAGGTCTTGGTAGCAGGAGCAGGGAACCCATGCAGCAATGGGCAGGATGAGGAGGCTAGAGAACCAGAGCATTTTTGCCAGCCATCTTTCACATCATGTAAAATTAGGAACATAACTTAGCAAACAGTGACCTGGAGTCACAGACTGTTTTAGAAGAGGGTTTCTCATCATCAGCACCCCTGACGCTTGAGACTGGATCATTCTCTGCTGAGGGGCTGTCCTGTGTATATTGATGTTTGTCACAGCCCTGGCCTCTACTCACTAGAAGCTAGTGTCCCATGGAGGGCACATCGCCACCCCCCAGTTGAGAAGTACAGCCCTAAAGCCAAGACTAGGACGCCCTCACTCCCCTCTGCCAGGCACCAGACTCTGACCCCAAAGTAATTCTCAGCAGACTTCAAGCCGAGCAGGCGCCGTGATGACCAGGACAGTTTGGGAGCGATCAATGCAGCCCCTGCTCTCTCCTCTTGCTCCCTCTGGACGTGTTCTGTCCCGGCTCTCCATGGATCTGGACCCCAGCTGCCGGAGAGGCTTCAGACGTGCGACCGCGGGCCGCCCTCCCCCACCCCCACCACTCACACCACCAGCCGGACCTGGTTCCCTGTAACAGGAGACATTGGCCCTACAAGATGAGAGCAGGCCCGTTTTCAATCTCAGTTAGCTTTTACAGCCATTTCTCCCATTTGCCGGCCACTCCAGCTGAATGCGAAAGCGTTGGCTGTTTCCTTCACTGGGTATTTTTCATCCTGTGTCAATTAGCACGATGAAGGGAATCTAATAATGATGTATGGGCTGTGCCGGGGTGGCTGGTGCTGATGGATCTGCAAGGAGGGTGGGTGGAGAGTGAAGCTCAGGCTGGCCTGGCTCTGGCCGCCACTGGACCTGATTCTCAGGGCTCCTGACAGCACCCAGAGATTTGTGTCTGTCTACAGTCTGACCCAAGGTGAAGAAAAAAAAAAAACCTAGAGAGACCTTTGTCTCTAAACATGTCAGGGCTGAAGAGGATCTAGGGGTCATTCTTCCAAGCTCCTCCTCACATACGTAAGCCAGCTTGACCCCACAGAGGTCAGTTGGCTTGTCCAAGGTCAGCCATCCCCTTAATACCAAATCCAAGCCCAAAAGTCAATTTTTCTGATGCTCAGTCCAATATTCTTTTCATGCTGTTTTTTTCCTTTGCCTTGAAACACATGCTTTCTTTTTTCCTTTCTGGCCTCTCTCTGTTTTCCAAACCACCTTATTCTTCACTGAAACTTAAACCCAACAGGTATCGAATGTCTTCTCTTCCTGCAGGGATGACACAATCTGGTTAGGGATAAGAGGTTACGAAGGAAAGAGAGGAGAGTACCAACAAGCTAACACACAGTCTGAACTTGTTCAGTCCGAGAGAGCTGTGGAGGCGTGGTCAGGGACACAGGTGAGAGATTCGTCCCATGTCAGAATGCGGGTATGGCTTTTGCCCTCCGCAGGTATCGCTGAAGACAAAATCCGTCTTCAACCCAGGGCCAGAGTGAGGAGAAGGACCAGGGCTGGGGACCTGTGACTTTGATCATTCGTTTTGGACAGCCAGCAGCCAGGACAGGAAATTCTGATAAATTCAGAGCCAGCACCATCTGGCGGTCACATTAAAGTGAGGCAGGGAGCATCTCCCTAGGAAATTTTCCAAGAGCTTCTGCGGATGGCTTCAGTCTAAAAAGCGGCTTGCCAGTATGAAATGACCCCATTTAAGTAAAAATTTTAAGTATGATAGAGGGGCAGATAAATATATAATGATACATCCGGAAGGAAGCTCTTTAAAAAGAGTGATACGCTAAAAGTAGTATCTGAGTGACTTGTATTGTGTTCTATGTACTTCTTATCACGATTTTTTAAAACAATGAACACAGATATTTTTTAGACAATGAAAATGATAAAACTGTATTCATTTTGGAGGGGAAAAAATAGGTTCAGAGATTTAAAGTGTCTCGACCCAGAATAAATCACTGGGTTAGTCCTGTGTGCTGGTTAACCTTTCAACAGGCATAAAACCAGGTCAAATGGAAACGAAAGAGTAGCCTTGAGGTGGGAAAGTAGAGAAAAGATGTCACACAAGGACAGGAATATGACCAGACCAAAAAGTAAACCCTTTATATTTATGTAACTCCAAGTAATCTGCAAAGCAATGATTCTCTAACATGCAAAGTGCTCACCTAGCTTCATGGCCTGAAGAGGCTCCGAAAGCTCTGTTTTTATCTCTGCTTGGTCTCCGCCTAAGCTGCCTTATAATTTATCTATGGTGATCATAACAAATAACACTAAAACTGATTGAACATTACGTTGTCAGGCTCCGTGCCAAGCATTCTACATACATTAGTACATTTCGTTCTCACGCCAGCCCCATGAAGTGCACAACGTCATGATCCTAGTGAAGAGATGATGTAACTGAAGCTCAGGGAACAGACCTGTCACCCACTCACTCATGAGACCCAGACACCAAACGGTATATTGTACTTGGTTTTACAGCCACAGTGAGTCTTCCTTGGTGACTCAGGTGGTGAAGAATCTGTCTGCAATGCGGAAGACCTGGGTTCGATCCCTGAGTGGGGAAGATCCCCTGGAGATACCCACTCCAGTATTCTCGCCTGGAGAATTCCATAGACAGAGAAGCCTGGTGGGCTACAGCCTATTGGGTCACAAAGAGTTGGACATGACTGAGCAACACTTCCACTGTTTTCTTTTTTGCATACCCAGTACCTATGTGGTGGTGCCTGGGTGAGTTGATGGCTGAATCGATGGATAGTGTATTGGGAAAAGTACAAATCCAGGAAGAAAAAAACTCCCATTGAAATGGACTTTATTGGGCACCTACCATGCACTAGACAGGCTAGTAAGTGCTGAGAGTGAAAAGATGTGTAAAACCAAATCCCCTGGTGCTCCATTCAGTGAAATGGAGTCCCTAGAAAAGGGCCACTTTTGTGCAGAGGATTAGAAATCTATTTTTATCATTATCACCATCATTATGATTATTCAGTTAGAATCTCAATCGGGAACAGAGATAACATTCAATTTGGCATACTTTGAAGAGTTTGTTGGGCTTCCCTCGTGACTCAGTGGTAAAGAATTTGCCTGCAATGCAGAAGACACAGGTTCGACTCTTGGGTTGGGAAGATCCCCTGGAGAAGGAAATGACAAGCCACTCCAGTATTCTTGCCTGGGAAATCTCACGGACAGAGGAGCCTGGCAAGTTACAGTCCATGGGGTCACAAAAGAGTTAGACTTGACTTAGCACCTAAACAACAACAGCAATGAAGAGTTTGCTATGAATCACAAAACTGTGGAAAGATTAAATGAAGTGACTCTCAAACTTCAGCGTGCATCAGAATCATGCTTTTCTAGAATACTAGTTCAAAATGCAGTCAGCTGGGCCCCACACCTTGTTTCGACTTCATAAGGATTGGGGACATGGCCCCCAAATTTGCATTTTGAGTAATTTCCCAGGCAACGCTGACACAGCCAGTACAGGGGAACCGCTGTGAGGGGGAACATCTATCTTGGGAGAGCAGCGTGGAGGAGGCCCCAACCTGCAGGGACAAGCAGAATGAAAGACACCAGTGCTTGGAAAGAGGGCATCTTAGAGAGAAGGCTGCCTTGAAAGGGGCTGAGGCTCCTTTCAGGAAGGCAGCTGGGAAGTAACCCTGCAGCCTCCTTCTTTCCTCCTCCTAAGAGATCTAACCCAGCCAGAGCTGATGAGGTTGAAATAGCTCCATCTCCCAGAGACAGCAGATCTGGGGGACAGATGGAAGATATTTGGATGCACATGTTGAGTTTAAAGTATCAGAGAGATATCCAAGAGGAGTTTTGAGCAGGAAATGAAGTGCAGGTTGGAGCTCAGAGAGGAATCCTGGAATCCAGGAATCCAGGCAGCCTGCCACGTCTGCACTGCTGGAGCTCCAACTGGGCCACCCAGAGACTCAGAGGGGGCCCAAGGAGAGGAGAGACCTCAGGTCGGGCTCACAGAGCTCTAGAAGCCTGGCCCAAGAGGTCAGGACAAGCAGAGAGAGGACTCGAGATGAGGATGAGAGAAATTCAAGTGCAAAATTAGAGCAGGGTAGGGATGGGGCTAAGAAGGAAGAGAGCGTGATACAGCCCCTGGAGCGCTGATGTCAAGAGGAAGCAAGAAACTGCTCCATCAGAAAGCAAATGTGGCTCAGCGCGGCACCAGCCCCAGGGAAGCTCCATCCACACTGCCAGGCAGTCTGACTCACTCGACAGACAGTTCCCTCTGGACCTGACGCCCCCTCTTCTCGTGCGTTTGATTTCACAAGTTCCCTGCCCACTCTGGTTCCACAGAGCTTCATCAGAAATCTGCTGTCTGACAACCACTAATTGTAAACTGTTCTGTGGCATGATGTTTTTGAACCTGGGACTGTGAGGAACATTATAAAATTAGGATCGTAGAGGGGGAGAGCCCTCCCCTACAGTATTAGTTTTTCATAAGCTTTCCGATGCCTCAAATTTTACCATTAAAGATTCATTCCTTTGGCGTAAGGCTTTAATCCTCTATTAAATGTAAATCTCACTGGCAAGCCAGTAGCGTTTGGGGAATGAGGTCATACATTAAGCCTTATCTATCACTGACACCTCAATGAGAGTGAGTTGACAGTCTTTGCAAGAGTCAGGTTTAATAGGGGAGAAGGGAGATAAATGTAAAGGTACCGGGGAATTTAGCAGCAGAGGGAGAGACATTCAAGAAGATAGGATCGGAAACTAACATTTATTGAGGCATTATGCTAATAAGAAAAAGAAAAATAGCTACCTTTTACTGGCTGCTTAAATGTGTCAGGTTCCATGCTGTGCTTTTTACACATGGGGGATAATTCACTGTGATATCTGTTTGTGTTCCCTTCTGGTTGCCGAAGGATGCTCAGAAGACCAAGAGGGGGTTTCCTTGCTTCATCTTAAGAACAAGCCACCAAGCCTTGATGTTCCAGGATGGTGCGCCCTCATATCCACTCCCATAGTCATCAATTAGGGTGACTTTATACAATAAAATGCCCCCCAAAATTGGCTTAGACAAAGGGCAAATGATCTCATTTCATGTGACAAGAAGTCTGGAGGTGGGAGGCTGGACCCACTCTCTCCTTTCTTCAGCTCTGTCCTGCTCAGTTGACCCTTGAACTTACCACTTGATGGTCACAAGATAGAAGCTGCTATCCATTAGCATGACACGAAGCTGAAAAAGAGGTGCTGTCCTCCTCTGTGAATCTTTTATTATTGAAGTCTTAATCCCCTCCCTATTCAATGGTCTAACATCTTTTAAAATATAAACATCATGCTCTTGTAGGCACCACCTACATTTCAAGCAGCAGGACAGGAAAAGGGAAGTAAAGATGGGACAAATGACAGGTATGCACTGTCTCCTGATGAAGACTCCCAGAAGTTTCTACCCTCCCTTTCTCCTTAGGTCCCACTGGCCAGAAATAAGCTGTACAACTACCCTCAGACGTTAGGCAGGCTGGTAAATGTCAGCCTTGTTCTGAGCATCTACCTGTACAGCTAAAAATTCCACTGGCATGAGAGAAGGAGGAACTTGACAGTGGAGACAACTAGCATCTTAGCCAAACGCCCGAAAGCATAAATTATGAGACGCCCAGACGGCAACTTTCACCCTAGTTTTGTTTCAGGAGGTGAAAGCTCATTGATAGGAGGGAAAATAGGCTGGTGGGGTGGGATTGGTGGTGAGGAGGCAGATTAAGCTCTGCCTTCTCCTTAACAGGACGGGGACAAAGGTTTGAGGTTTTCACAAGCGATAGAATGGGTATCCTATTTGAACACAGATCCCTGTGGGACACCAGGGAGGCTGAACAAGATGCTGAGACTTTGACAGCACTAGCCCAAAAAAAAGTCTGGTCAAACCTCAGGCTAGAAAAAGATACAGTAGTAACAAAGAGCATCCTCCTTTGAGGGGACAAAAGCTGAGGGACCAAGCAGGATAAACACAGTGATATCATGGAGCAGAAAGAGTATCAATAATTCTGAGGTCCAAGCCCCTCCCTTATTTTTAAGTCCCAGCATAAGTTTCCTAAACTTTGTATATCTGTGGGGATTGGCAGGGGATGCCCCAAACATGCCTATGATTCAATGTGTCAACATTCTAGCTAGGATCCTATCTAGAAACTGTTAGGCATAAATGGTAGAGAGATTGTCTTAGGTAAGATGTGTAATTGCAAGTGACAGAAATAAAATGGAAATAAGCAAAACAACAATGATATGATAAATTTGTTGGTTTAGGACTCTAGGCTATCCACATGTCATCGGGCTTCATTTTTGGCTCAATATAGGCTTTCTTTCCCCAAACCTCAGGTCTTGTTTCCCCTGCGTTGGTTTGATCCTTATATGGGCCATCTCCGTGTGGTGAAAAGATGGTGGCCAGCAACTCCAGGCTTATATTGTACTAAATCAGCAGCCCCAGAAGCAATGAACACAGCTCTTATTCAATAGTTCCACCAAAAGTGCCAATATGCTCTGTGATCTGGATGAAGCCCTGTGTCCACCCCTGCACCAGGTCACAGAAGGCAGGAAGGTGGTAGACAATGACCTGAGTCACTTCTGAACTGAAAGTAGGAGAAGGTGATTTCACTGGAGATGGGGCATAAATGTGGTCAGGCAGCAGTAACAGATGTTCATGGCAGGGAACAAAGCAAGTCAACTGCAAACGTACACACATATGTACACATATGCATGAACACACACACATACACATGCACTCATGAGCTGCAGAGATCAACAAATCAGGCTTCAACCAGTTCTGGACCCGATCAGATTGAGTAATATGAGTGCCAATAGCCACTCTGTCCCTTCTGCAATAGAGAAAGGGACCCACAGGCAGCAGGAACATGAACCTGTTGAACACCTCCTTAACATTTGACAGAAGACAGACTCTCTAGGAAACAGAGCCCAGGGACAGCCATTCCCTTTTCCAACCCGAGAGCTTTCAGACTGGTGGTTTGGGTGTATTTCAAAGGTGCGACTGTGAAGGGATAATAGAAATGTGCCTGGATGGCAATGCATTCACGCTCAATTGTGTTGCAGGAAAGGTCCCCTTAGTTCTGAACCATCTGCCACCTTGGAAATGACAGTAGCAAGTCTTAAGCTGCCAGATTGCTTATATAACCTGCATATCCACATAGCAGAAACAGTGATGCTACACAAATCAGTCAAGTGGCATCATGGAAGGCATGAGACACATCCATGTCATATTTCCCAAATAAGCAGAGTTTCCATGGTTACATCAAAGTACAGATACCCTGTGTTCACAGTCTCTGGACTCAGTACCCCGATGCCACCCTGCCCCAGGGTGAGTCTGAGGATGCCTCATGGGTTTTGAATGCTCTCTCTATGGACTCTCCAAAGATTCAAGCTGTGCTTCTCCCCATATTCCTGGTGCCTCTAAACACCCAGAAACCAAAAGCCAGATTTTCACACCAAGGTAGAATTTTCAGACTCCAGATTCTTAGAAGAGGCGGACAGCATTGACCAAACCTACAATTGTGAATAATGTCATTCACTGGGTTAACACAAAAAATACAGTCCCTCTCTGGCAAGTGTTTAAAACATTTGGGTGAGCATTTGCATATTAGCCTCACTCTGGTCTTTATCTTCTCTTTCCTACTTTCACCTGGTCCTTGATTCACTCTCCTTATTTGCTTACCTTCACGATGGCATGGTTAGTATCTGGGCAAGCAAACTTTAGTTCTCTCTGAAATGAGGTTGTGTGCAAATAAACTCTCCTAGAGTCCTTTTCCATTGATGGTGCTGCCATATACTTGATGCCCAAGCTCGAAATACAGGAGTCATCCACCTCACTTCCCTCTTTTCATTCTCCATCCTATTAGTCAATACTACAATACTATTCTCCTTCCTAAATATTAATCAAACCTGCCCCAAACTCTCCACCCTGCTGCTACTGCACAAAAAAGCATTGTTAACAGCTCTCCACTTCCAGTCTTGCCCTCTTTCAATCCATCTTCAATATCGATGCTGCTGTGATCTATCCCCAATTCAAATCCATCTTGTTCATCTCTGCTTTCAATTCTCCCATGGCACCTGTTTCCACACTCCTCTGATAAACAGTGAGTGGCATCAGAAGTAGTTTTTGACCAAAGCAACTCATGCACCAATGTTTGTGAGTGGCTTCCCTTTCTGAACAAGGATTTGAACAGTTTGGAGAGAGATGGGACAGGCATAATTAATGTGACAAGCCCCCTTCTAAAATGTATTAGCTTCTTAGCTCTGCCATAAAAAAAGTATCACAGACCGGTTGGCTTAAACAACAGAAATGTGTTTTCTCATGGTTTTAGAGGCTGGAAGTCTGAGGTCAAGGTCTTGGTAGGGTAGGTTTCTTCTGCAGTCTCTCTCTGGCTTATAGACGGTTGTTCGTCTGCGTCTTTCCTATCAGCTTCCTGCAGTGCATGTCTGTGTCCAGATGTTCTCTTCTTATGAAATCATCAGTTTTCTTAGATTAGGGCTGAAATGACCTCATTTTAATGGTTGGATGGCATCACCGTATCAACGGACGTGAGTCTGAGCAAACTCCAGGAGGTAGTAAAGGACAGTGAATCCTGGCATGCTGCAATCCATGGGATCACAAAGAGTCAGACACGACTTAGCAACGGAACAACAATAACTACCTCTTAAAAGTCGCATATATGCTGGGTTTTGTGCGTGCCCAACCTGGCCAGCCTTCCTTCCAGTGATGGCTATGCCATTCACTAGTTCATTGGTGAGCCCTTTTTCTTGTGTTTAGTGCCAAAATTCATGGGAGTTATGTGGGAACTTGAGCCTGGTGATGGGACATGAAGGTCAGTCCTCTCCTCTCATGCCCTTTTGCTCCTGAGAGCGGAAAATGAAGTTGCTGGACCATTTGCGCTGTGCCCACAAACTCCCTTGCAAGGCTCCATCTCATTTCCTCATGTTCTTTGCTGAGCATGAAGAGTTGAATTAGATTAAGTCAAAATACACAGATGATTCAACTCCACACTAAAGAGTTTGAGCTATTTGGATATTATATCTGTTGCTGGACTATCTTTCTTTGTCCTCAACTCCTCTTCAAGCTCCAAGCCTGATGAGTCCAGGTTTCTTAAGGAAACCTGATCTTTTCACACACTTGTTGGCTAGAGAAAGGGGTGCACATAGAGCCACTGAGTTAGTAATTCTGGATGAGCCTAGTGCGGAGTGCTGTTAACCTGTGTGTAAATTATAAGGCTTCTGGAGAGCAAACAGGCCTCACCATGCTCTGGCTACTTCTTCAACCACTACCCATGACATACTTTCTCCTCTAGAAACACCAGATCACTTTCTGTTACACGCATACACACATCTTTTTATTTATCTTCCCCACTTATTTCATATCATGGTCTTGTCGATTCACACTGACATGATGACCAAGAGGGGCTGCCTCCAAGAATCCTTCTTTGGCTTAGATTGGGAAGAGTTTCTTCCTGCCACAGAACTCATCACACTATGGCTGCATATATTAATATCTGCTAATGGACTGACCTGCTCTGACATTTGAGCTACTTGAGACCAAGGGCAATTCAGTTTTGCATCCCTAACACAGAACCTGGAGCATGAAAAAGTCTGGAACTTGGCTAAGTCCAAATTTTCCTCCCTTTAGGATTTAGCTAGCTAAAATTACCCGAAAACTGGATTCACCTCTTGGTGGGTGCAGAGCCAAAATACACCAGCAGCCAAAGGGCAGGAGAAGGAAGGATTACTACTTGCAGCAAGAGAACACCTGGAGTAGTTCCCAAAGCAGAGTCTCCCCAGCAACAAAACTGGGGAAGTTTTCATCTAGGAGTACAGGCATGGTTATGAGGGTCTTGAGCAGAGGACAGTTCAGCACAGAACTGGGGCAAGCTTCCACAGAGTCCAAACTCTAGTTGATGGAAGTCAGAAGCATCAGCCAAGGTTAGCATTATCTCTCCTTAGGTTCCAGTTAGTGTGGTGATTGAGTGCTCGAGGGAATCAGGGTCCTGCAAAACAGCTCAAGAATATGCTTCGGGGTCATCTTTTCCACTGAAACAGAACCGGAAGCCTTTTCAACTGAAATATTGCCCCCCGACACACAGTTACATTATCTCCCTGGCCTGGTAATAGCTGTCTGTTCTTCCACTCTTTTTCTTCCCTTAAAATCATATTGAGGTTTGTCCTTCTGCAAGGGTGAGCCCCGTGCCCAGGCACAGATATAAAATGGCTTCCGCCTAAAATGGCTTCCTTTATGTCGAGAAAGCCATGTCTGATTCTCTTTCTCCAGGGACCCCCTACCCTATCTGCACCAGATACTAAGATCACATGGCAATCTAAGCAGAGTATCTTCTTTACCCCTGGCTGAGGAAGGGTTCTGATTAACTGTGCTGTTGAGCGTGACCTTCGGCTCACAGCCAAATCCGGCTTTCCTTCTATCTCTATGTGTAAACCTTGAAAAGCAAGGACAAAGGAGGTGATAAGGAAAAGAGATCTGTCACCATTACCACCAATAGAAAACCTGATGTCAATAAATGATAAAAGTGGTCAGCGTTTGACTTTTGCTAGAAAGACAGCAAGTCTACTTTTTTTAATGACAAAAGCCACAGAACCCTCCTACACTGTTGATAGGAATGTAAGTTGGTGCAGTCACTATGGAAAACAGTATAGAAGTTCCTCAGAAAACTGAAAATGGAATTATCATGTGATTCAGCAAGTGCTACTCCTGGGCATATGTCTGGACAAAACTGTAATTGAAAAAGACATGCTCATAGAAGCGCTATTCACAATAGCCAGTTAGCCACATTCACAACAACCTAAATGTCCATCAGGGGGTCAATGGATAAAGATGCGACGCAATGGAGTACTACTCGGCCATTAGAAAGAATAAAATAATGTTTGCAGCCACATGGATGCAACTAGACATTATACTACTTGAAATAAGTCCGAAGGATAAAGCCAAATATCACATGATATCATTTATATGTGGAATCTAAAATATGATACAAATGAACCCACCTATGAAACAGAATCACAGACACACACAACATACTAGCGGTTGCCGAGGGGGCAGGAAGCTGGAGGAGGGATGGACTAGGAGGTTAAGGTTAACAGATATAAGTTTTCATGAAGAGAATGGATAAGTAACAAGGTCTTACTGTATTACACAGGGAACTATACGCAATATCCTATGATAAATCATAGTGGAAGAGAATACCTAAAAAAGAATACATACACATGAGTAACTGAAAAAAATAACAAAATCCATAATGATAACAAAATGTACTGTGAAGAGAGGAAAGTGGTCTTTTCCAGAGTTTGGTAGACAAGATTGCCTGGGGAAGTCAGAGTGAAGCTTTGGTGCTTTCTATCATCACCCCAGGTGGCTCAGTGGTAAAGAATCTGCCTGCCAACCAGGAGACGCAGGCTCAGTCCCTGGGTGGGGAAGATCCCCTGGAGAAAGAAATGGCAACCCACTCCAGAGTTCTTTCCTGGAAAATCCCATAGAGAGAGGAGGCTGGAGGGCTACAGTCCCTGGGATCACCAAGAGTTGGACACAACTGAGCAACTGAGCATGAACACAGTCATCTCCCCAGTGTTGTCCTAGCAAATGCAAGCCAGTTCACAGCTGGAGGAGGTCACTCTGGCAGTTACCCTGCTGCAGTCCACCCAAAGGCAAAGCTTCTTATAAAGGGGTGGACTGCTGGGCTGATGGTGTCCCCACCTGCTCAAGGGATTATAGGTGACATCAGAAACTGATATAAAGAGAACCAGAGTGACGCATTTAGTGGGCCCATCAGACAAATCCAACAACATCTGTTAAAAATGATTTAAGTGCCTCTCCTTCCAAAAGTCTACAAGGAGACGTTTCTGAACAAAAGAAACACAGAGGACTCCTACATATAAGAAAAGGTGCTGACTTCTCACCAAGGAGAAATGCCACTTAAAACTACAATGAGATGTCATTTTCACCTTATCAGAGTGGCAAGAATTATAAAGGTTGATCATATATTGTGTCAGGGAAAAAAGCTCTTTCATATATTATTGATGGGAGGATAAATTGGCATAATCTGTATGAAGAGAAATGTGTCAGTATCTACCAAAATTACAAAAGCCCATAGCCTTGGCCCAGCAAATTGGCTTCTGGAAATTTGCTTTATAGATATAGCTGCATAGAAACAAAATGGTGTTTATACACGGTTATTCAATGAAGCATTGTTAATAAAAAAGGATGGAAGGGACCTGCATTTACATCAAAGGGGATCTATTTAAATAATTTATAGTGTATCTAGATGATGGACTATTATGTAACAGTAGAAAAGAGTAAAGTTTAATTTTATGTACTGATATAGAAGCTTTTCAGTATATATTATAGTGGTGGTGGGGGGGAAGGAAATTGCAGAAGAAAATCTACAGTATGATACCACTTGTGTAAAAATGTATGTGTGTGTTTATGCAAATACAGAGGAAAAGGTCTGGTTACCAGGAGTGTGATGGTATTTCTTAAAGGCAAGTTATTCAAATGAATATGATGATGACACGGGTGCTCCCTCTGGGTACTAATGTTAGAAAATTGCCCTTGGTAAATATTCGTATAATCACAGACATTTTGAAGCTGAAGGAGTTCTTAGAAATTATCAAGCCCAACCCTCTTACTTTACAGATGAGTGAACTGAGGCCCAGGTTGTTGAATACTAAAGTCTGGGTAGAAACCCAGGTCTTCCCCAACATGACAAAGGCATCCACCAAAAAGGCTCCAGTCTTCATTTCATTCTTTATCCCAACTGCTACATTTTCTTGGAAGTCTCCCCACCTGCTCCAGCCCCATCCCAGCCCCAGGAAAATGTTTCCCTGTGCTAAACCAATGTGAGCGAAGCAAGTTCATCTCACAAAGGAGAAGGCTGCTTGGGAAATCAAGTGTGGTCTTTCTAATTGTACAGGGTGATGCACCATCAGTTTAATTCCTATTCATTTGCGGTGCTTATTAGAGTGTCTGAAAATATAAGCTGAGTAATTGGAGCATTAGAATTGATTAATTGAAGTAGGCTTTTGGTGTAAATACACCTGGAGAGATTTTGCGAGGTGGGATTCTCTGCTAAAGATTTGGAGAAATTCAGACCTCTGAACGTGGAAATAAGAATTGTGTGGTGGTTTTGAAACATGGCTGCAAATATTTTTATGTTCCTGCTAAAAGAGGTGAGGTCTGTGTCCCCTCCCCGTGAATCTGAGTGAGCTCATGACTGCCTCTACTTATAAAGTACGGCAGAAGGGATGCCATGTGACTTCCAAGACCAGGTCATCCACAGCCACGCAGCTTCCAATGGCAGCTTCTACTTACTCTCGGAGCTGTGAGTCACAGTGACCACCCTGAGGCCTCCATATTGAAAGGAAACCCAAGCCACTGGGAGAGACCACATACAGGCGCCCAGGGGACAGTTCCAGCCAAGCCCAAGTGGTAGACCTGTGAGTGAAGGAGCCTCCAGATGATTCCAGGGCCACCCATTCAAGTCATCACCAGCTCTTCAAACCTTCCCAATTGATGGCCCAGGCGACGTAGCCCCAATATTTCCTGCCCACAGCCCTGACCCTCTGAGACTGCGAATGTCATAAAACAACGGCTTTAAACCACGAAATTTGTGGTGGTCTGTTATCAATATTAATTTAAATAAATTAATAATTTTTTTTAAAGAAAAAACAGGCTGTTTTGGGTTTCCAAGGTCTGAATCCTTCCTTTTAGGATTGAAACCCCTGTTGTTGGGGAAACACAGTACAATAATTCTTTGGTGTTGAATGGCTTTAAACACCACCAGGGTTTGGAGATATGGAACGAGAACTATAGGGAAAGGAGAAAAGGAATCTGAATCCAGGGGATTGACCTTAGAGAGGTCAATAGACAGGTTAGTTGTTCTCAGTATGGGGCCTGTGCCCTCAGGGGACATCTGACCACGTCTCAAGACACTTTTCAGCTGCCACAAGTGGGGGTTGCAAGTGGCATCTAGTAGGTAGAGGCCAGAGATTATGCCATACATCCTGCAATGCACAGGATGGCCCCACAATAAAGAACTATCTAGGACTTCCCTGGTGGTCCAGTAGTTAAGTTTCTACCTCGCAACCTAGGCAACATGGTTTGATTCCTCATTCAGAAAAATTCCACATGCCACGGAGCAGCTAAGCCTGTGTACCACAGCTACTGAGCCTGTGCTCTACAGCCTGAGAGCCACAGCAACTGAAGCCTGCAAGACCAAGAGCTGTGTTCCGCAGCAACAGAAACACCTGCGGTAGAAGCCCATGAACGCACCTAGAGAGTAGCCCCCACTTGCTGCAACTGGAGAAAGCTAGCGTGCAACAAGGAAGACCCCGTGCAATCAAAAATAAACTAATTAATTTTTTAAAAAAGAAAAGCCCTGGTGGCTCAGACGGTTCAGTGTCTGCCTACAATGTAGGAGACCCAGGTTCAATCCCTGGGTTGGGAAGATCTCCTGGAGAAGGAAATGGCAACCCACTCCAGTGTTCCTGCCTGGAGAATCCCATGGATGGAGGAGCCTGATAGGCTACAGTCCATGGGGTCACAAAGAGTCGGACACGACTGAGTGACTTCACTTTCACTTTCATGCTGTCCAAAACATCAACGATGCCAAGGCTGGGAGGCTCTGGGCTGGGGAAAGGGCAGCCATGAGGTGGTGCCTGCAAGCCCCAAGAAGCAGAGGCCAGGACCCAGGGACGGCTGCTTAAGGTCATTGTGGGTCTTCACTCTGCCTGCATTTTGAGATTTTCTCCTCTAGACTGGCTGGTCCCCAGAGAAGGTGATGAGTTTAAGCAAACTCCAGGAGATAGTGGAGGACAGGGAGCCTGGGGTGCTGCAGTCCATGGCGTCGCAAAGAGTTGGACACGACTTAGCGACTGAACAACAAGTGAGGGTCCAATAAGCTTCTGGAGACAGGAGTGGGGACAGTTATGGGGACAGACCTGGACACATCACTGCATTTGAACTTGAACTCAGATGTCTGTTACAACATCTGAGCAGAGTTCTCTGGGCAAGGCCTGTGGTGAGAGAGGTGGTAGAAGATAGCGTGACTGCTGGGACTAAGCCGATGTCTCCAAAATCATTAAAGCCGAAGTGACTCCGACCACCCGCTAATGATTGTGATTATGTGGCTGCCTATGAGAGAGTTTAAGAAATGATTTGTGAATTTAAATTTTAATTAAGGCAGAAACCCTTGGGGGCCTCTGGAGTTCAAGCATGAAAAAGGAAAATCAACTGCTGAAAGGAGAGGGCTCAGAGGCCCCCGGCCTGGAGATAGTGCCTTCCTGCCCTGGTCCTGTGGTCCAGCAGCCGGCCAGGGAGCCCAGGGCTGAGGTCACTAATCCACATGGGGTCAGAGCTGCACACTCAATGGAACTGTGCACTTTGATGTTCTGGAAATTTCTTTAGATAAAATAGTAAAAATAAGAAAAGCATCCAAGTTTTCCACTTCTTTCTTGAGTTCTAATCTTAAAAATGAGCTATGCCGAGACTTTCCTGGTGATCCAGTGGTTAAGAATTCTCCTTCCAATGCAGGAGACGTGGGTTTGATCCCTGGTCATGGAACTAGAATCTCAACATACTATGGGGCAACTATTTGACATGAATCTGCCATGGGTGTACATGTGTTCCCCATCCTGAACCCCCCTCCCACCCTAGATCCCCACAAAATGTAATAAATATATATACCATGGAATAAAAAAGAAGGAAATCCTGCTGTTTGTGACAACACAGATGATACTAGAGGACATTATGTTAAGTGAAATAACCCAGACACTGAAAAACAAATACTGTATGATCTCATTTATCACACAGAAGCTAGAAGAACCAAGATCCTGCTTTGAATGTGGGATGGTATGAATTCAGAAGTGGGTGACTGTATTTTTAATTTTTTGAGGCAACGCTATACTGTCTTCCACAGTGGCTGCACTGCTTTGCTTTCCTACCAACAGTGTACAAAGTCTCCAATTTCTCTGCATCCTTGACCACATTTGCTATTTTTTTTTTCTTTTGAAAGTGGCCATCATCATATGTGTGTGGGGGTCACTCCTGAGGGTTGAGAGAAATTCAGTGCCGCTCTCTAGGTCAGGACAAGGGAAACCAGCTGAACTGGTTTAGATCTTTCAGACTGATCTCAGCTCTGAAAATCTCAGTTAGCAGATAAGTCTCGGGGTGGGGATCAGATGAGCTCATGGACATGAAAAAATAATCTCTGTCCCTTAAGAAGGGCTACAGCTGTCAAAGGTCAGATCATGTAAAGTCTAGGAAAGAGCGGACTTGATGGTCAGACTACCTCAGGTCAATACTCAGATAACGCGCTGACCACAAGCCATGTGTGACACTGTCAGTTTCTTTACCAGTAAGATTCAGGGGATAACTCCCAGCTCCACACTGCACATCAGAGAGCGGATGAAAAGGCTAGCACAAATCACAGGAAACAACAGGCTTGAGTGATCAGAAGGATGCTGCTCCTGCCTAAGAGTGAGAACTGAAAACTATTTGTTTCATTAACAAATAAGGCCCTAGAATCTTACCCTTTTAAATGGTTTGATTATATAGCCTATGACTTAAATCTCCAAAACTATTTTTTTAAATGGGGCACATAGTGTTAAGGGAGACACAGAACCCCAGAAAAGACACAAGCTTTGGGGTCAGACAAACCTGGATACATCTGAATCTCACCTTAGCCTCCTAGATACTGTGAGATTTTTGACTCTCTCTGAGTTTTGTTTGGTTTATTCAGCTGGAACACAAGGATTTTTTGAAAATTACTTTTCAAGATTGCTCTATCACATGTAATATATCTGCCTGCCACATAATAGATCTTCAATAAGTGATAACTATTATTTCTGTGTTGCTATCCCTTCCTAAGAAACCTGGCCCTCCTGAAGGTACTAGTGTAGCCCATGGTAGCACAGCACGTGCATGCTCAGTCAGTCAGTCGTGTCTGACTCTTTGCGACCCCATGGACTGTAGCCCCCAGGCTCCTCTGTCCATGGGATTCTCCAGGCAAGAACACTGGAGTGGGTTGCTGTTTCCTTCTCCAGGAATTGGGCGCACGTCTCCTGTGTCTCCCACATTGGCAGGGGGAGTCTTTACCGCTGTGCCACCTGGGAAGCCTAAGGGCCTCCCACTGCAGGAGGAAAAGGTATGAGAAAATGGGGAGAAGACGGGGTTTTGTATTCACAAATACTCCTTTCCCAGAAACAAGCTATTTATCAAAGTACCAGCGTCTCCTTTACTGTCAAAACACAAAGGCTAATTACATTTGAAGAACAATGGACTACAAGAGCAAAAAAGACAGGGCCTGTTCAATTAATGGGGAGTGAAAGGGGGGGGTCCCAGCATACAATATTTTGGACATTGGATTGCAATGGTTTAATTAGCCATTGCTACGGACTTTGGATCATCTGTTGTTCTAGAAGCCATTAGTCATCTGTAGCTTTTAAGCATATCATTTAGATTCTCTCATTCAACAAATACTTTCTGAGCACTCGATGCACGCCAAGGCCCTGGGCTCAGCACTGGGGATATAGCACAGTCTAATGGAAGACAGATGGCTTAGCCCACTAATGGGCATCTCAAACTGATTCCAACAAAGCTCCAGTTTTATCCAACCCCATGCCTCTCCCCTATCATCCACCTTTCAGTGTAAGGCCTCTGACTCTGCCCAATTGTTCATGTCAGCAACCATGGAGTCATCCTTGAACTCTTTCTACGAGACCTTACCTCCAAGATATCAACAGGTCCGGTTGGTTCTCTTGCCAAAATAGTTCTGCTTCCATCTCCTCCTCTATAGGCACATGGCCAGCCTTCCTGGTTCAAGACACCAGCTCAGCAAAACCCTCTCTTAGGAAAAAAAAAAAAAAAAAAGATTTGTTTTCTGGGTCTATACCTGCTTCCCATTGCAATCCATATGACATCTGGGGTGATCTTTTAAAATGATGACCATGCCATGCCATTGCTCTGCTTCCAACCCTTCAGTCTGCCCACTGCTCTTAGAACCTCTGAGATAGCCTACAGGTTTTCACATGCTCCATCCCCACCCACTCCTGTGACCTCAATCCAGACTTCATCCCTGATTGCTGACTAAGCTCTGGGCCCATCAAGCCCTGTCTTGCCTCCAAGTCCTTTGCCCTGATATTCCCTTTGCATTTCCCTTTCCATCTGTTCACAAGCTTAGTCCCTTCCCACCTTTCAGTTGAAATAGTACTTTCTCAAAGAGGTTTCTCCTGACTTCATCATCTAAGTGACTTCTCCCAGATACTCCCTAGCTCATCATCTTATTTCTTTCTTCCACAGCATTCACTCCACTGATAACCATCTTCTGCGTTTGTTGGTTCACTGGATATCATTTTCCCACTGGTCGATGGGTACCCTGATGGAAGGGGCCTTGTCTATCTTATTCACAGATAGACCATTTAGACCAACAGAGGGTGAGCAAATATGTGTTTATGTTCTCAGTAGCTCAGTCATGTCCAGCCCTTTGCAACCCTTTGGACTGCCAAGCTCCTCTGTTCATGGGAGTTTTCCAGATACTAGAGTGGGTTGCTCTTTCCTCCTCCGGGGCATCTTCCCGACCCAGGGATCAACCCAGGGTCTTCTGCGTCTCTTGCATTGCAGGTGGACTCATTACCACTGAGCAATCAGGGAAACCCTGACCAGATATAACACACACCCTATCCGAGCAGGCTATAAGCACACTCCTATGGTCTGGCTCTGCCCCTCTTGAGCTTCCATCACTCAGCGTGCACACCACCAAGGATGGTAGTTCCTTGAGAAGACATGTGGAACGGGCCCAGCCCAGCCCAGCCCAGGAGAGCCATTGGCCACCTGCAGCTCTGATGGCACATAAATTAGAAACTTACGCCTCTGGGATTGGGGGTTGTTTGTTGCTGCAAGAAAAGCTGACTATGACATTTCCAAACTATCGGTGATCTCCTATAAGTGACTTACTCTCTCTCATTCCTAATGTTCTCATTGGTGAAAGCACTAGATGGTTCCAAACTCCTTCCTACTCAAAAACTGTGGAGTTTTAGTTAAGATTGTGTCAGTTCTGTAGATTACAGTATGGTTTGGTAGTTCAATCCTTTTTTCTCTTTCCAACTACACAAGTTAACTAGGCAAACGTCAGCTTACTAAACTTCAGATAATCAGTTACTAATGCTGAACTAGCTAGCACAACTCCAGAATGCAAAGGCCTGGGATGGTTTAAGCTGCTGAAGTGGAACTTCTATTTTGAAGACCCTGAGGTTAAAAAAAAAAATCTATAGAGCACAAACCTGCCGCATTCAGCTGCCCTGGTTATTTATACGAGCATTTCCTGATTCAAATTGCATGCTCAAATCAAATTTCCCTGGTTTATGCCTTCTTCAGCAATTACTTAAAGGCAGTTTACCTCTCTCTGGAGGAACATAGCAGAAAGGCCTATAGACAAAATCTCGTTGACTCAGGGAGAGATAAACGAACTCCAGGCCTGGCACTTCAGAAGTCATTTTGCCCAGGGAAGTGAACACTGATGGGCCTCCCAGCTGCCTTTCTGCCTCGCTGATGAGAAAAAATAATTCTCTAAGGAGGAGGGGGAGGCCCATGAAAATGGAAAAAGAGGGGTAAGCCTGGCAGGCTGGGGAGTAAGGGACCTCCTTCTTTGTACAAAATTCCTTTTGTTGGGGTGAAACAGGCTCACGCCTAAGCTGTTCCCCCTTCATGGGATTGAAAGAAGGCAGAGCGGGACAGAGAGACCGTGATCATTTCTGTAACTGAAAGCTTCAAGGTCCTTGAAAATTCACCTGAAACAAGATGAGACCTAACAAAAAACTATACAGTGGGCAAAATTCACCTTCATGATGCTGTTATTTGTCTTCAATTCACTTCACTTTTCATCATTTGGAAGGATTCTCTCGTCCTCCACCAAAGAAGCATCCTTTGTTCATTCACTGACTCCACCAAGGGCTATCATTGGTTAGCCTTAAGCTACATGATTATCCTCAAGCCTCTGATTGGTCAAGTCATGCTTCCATTAGTTTATTCCCCTAGTCACTTATTCTATCTTATATTTTCTTCTTCATTCTTCTTCATTCAGTTATTCAGCTTGGTGGATCTTATCTTGGTTTGCTTGCCTTTTCTTTTAGTGACAGCACTCTGGATTTCTTTAGGGGGATAGTTTCCCTCTGTTCCCATCCTCACAGGGTAGACATGAATATGCTACTCACACCCTCTATTCTATTTCTTCAACAGCGTACTAAAATCCAGAGACATTACTTTGCCGACAAAGGTCCCTATAGTCAAAGCTATGGTTTTTCTAGTAGTCATGAACAGATGTGAGAGTTGGACCATAAAGAAGGCTGAGTGCTAAAGAACTGATGCTCTTGAACTGTGTTTCTGGAGCAGGCTCTTGAGAGTCCCTTGAACAGCAAGGAGATCGAACCAGTCCATCCTAAAGGAAATCAATTCTGACTCTTCATTGGAAGGAATGATGCTGAAGCTGAAGCTCCAATACTTCAGCCACCTGATGCAAAGAGCTGACTCATTGCAAAAGACCCTGATTCTGGGAAAGATTGAAGGCAGGAGAAGAAGGAGACAACAGAGGATGAGATGGTTGGATGGCATCACCTTCTCAGTGGACATGAATGAGCTTGAGCAAGCTCCAGGAGATGGTGAAGGACAGGGATCCTGGCCTGTTGCAGTCCATAGTATCACAAAGAGTCGTGTCCAACTGAGTTACAGAACAACAAAGAGTTACCCACATTACACAGATCTCACCAATCAGAACACTGCAATGTCTGGCCCATGGCAATTGGTTTGAGGATAAACATCTAGCCCAGGTTTAACCAGTGAGTTTCCTCCCTGAAACTTTCACTGGAATTATCAAGAGAAAGGAGGAGAAATTCTAATATCTTACTGTGACTAAATGAATCAAGACAGGAAGCATTCGCATAGATAAAATATCTCTAATTACAAAAAATAAAGTGGAAAGAAGAGTCAGAGCTGCGATCTAGAATCTACCACTTACTAGCTTGGAAAACCTTGGGCAAGTCACCTCCATAAATGCCTCCTATCTGAAAAGTGGAAATGAAATGAGTATTCTCCAGCCTGATAGTCTATGAATATGCTACACCCCTTGTCCCATCCAAGTGGCTGGAAGTAAAGAACTCTGAGATGGTGGTATTATAAAATGAAAGCATCCCAGATCTCTGAGTCACCGCTCAAGAAAGAAGCCAAGGAGAGTCGCCAGAAATACCTCCAACTGTTATGGGGAAAAGATAAATATCTTTGCTTTACTAGACCAAAAATGTGGGGTTTATTTCACTGCAGCATAGAAGAACATAATTATTAGTATAATAATTATGGATTCAGATATTCAAAGATACCTGGCAAGTCCATGATATAAAGCCATTTTGCCAAGCTGTGACTTGGAACGATGTGTTCTGAGGCAGGCATATGGTAACAAAGGAAAGAGATGCTATTTCTTCTGCTCAGCATCTATTTCCAGGCCATCTCAATGGTTTGTGAGAATGAGAATATTTGAAATCAGGACTGTTCCTGTGATTCACTCTAAGTGTGTGGGGATTATGAAATAATCTCAAGGCATCACCAAGAAAGATAAGGACCAAGAATCCAACCACGGGAAGGGACAAATCTGGACAAGCCAGTATGTAACTGACTTACTGAAAAGGAGGCAGGCAGAGGTAAGGCCAATCATGAATCTACAAGATCCTTAATATCTTAATTGGTAATATCCTCTGCAGCAGAGCACAGTGATTGAAATCATGAGCTTCGGAATTAGTTTAATGCAACAAGGATTAAATGCCAAGAGTTAATGGAACAGTGTTTGAATTCCATTTCTGGCCCTTGACTAGTTGAACAAGTCGTTTTATCTCTCAGCCTGAATTTTCTCATCTGAAATATGAAGATTAAGAGAGTCCCTACCCCATGGTGTGTTGTAAGGATGAAATTAAATGATCCATGTAAAGTGCTTAGTACACAGTAAGAGCTCAATAAATTATCATAATGATATTATTGGCATTGTAAAATAGTGGACAAAGAGGGATATCTGGAGGAGATGAAGGAATTAAAGGAGAAAGATGATGATAATGGTAGTTGGGGAGGGAACCAAGGACTACTAGCAATAAAAAGAAGCTGCAGGAAGGAAATGGCAGATAGAAGATGACCCTTACACAAGAATAAGCAAGAAGTCTCCCATTCAGAGACGGTACTCTGTCTGAAATCCACAGAAGAGGAGAGGGAATGAAAATGAGAACCTAGAGAGACTGGAACAAAGGAAGGAAAAAAAGCAAACAAACAAAGAAAATGAAATTGGACTCTATGTCAGTGATCCCCAGAAGGAGAAGAGAAATCCAAGAAGAGATAAAGAATAGGGACACAGATGAGAAGAAGTAAAATCCAGGGCTTCAAGGGAGGAGAGCTAAGCATTCAGAGGAAACCATAAAGGATTAAATAAAAACACAGAAATGTAGGAGAAGCATGGTTTAAAGTAGAAATAGGTGATAGAAATAGCTTATAAACACAGAACAGGAGAAATTACAATGATTGCACAGGTCCCTGAATTCCAAAAAAAGCTCGAGAAGCCAAATATATTTTCATTAACATTTGGCACAAGTTCACTTGGCAGCAAACTGAACTTGAGCTGACGTGAGGTTATTTATATTTTTTATCCCACACCCACTTAGCATGAACGCATTCGTCGCAGTTGTGAGCTGATCAGAAAGGGCTGCCACAGGCCTCTTGGAGGCGGGACATTTGGAATGCCTGGCATATGCACCAGGTTACCTTTCGAGTTCCCACAGCATTCTGAAACTCCAAAACATTCTGAACTCTGAACTTTGAACTCAAGGGTTCCAGGTCAGGGTTTGTGAGCTTGTATTGGAAGACAGAGACTGGATATGAGAAACTTGTTTCTAATAATGAAGCTGTTGAAAACTGCCGTTTCTTGAGTGTTTACAACATCCTAAACACTGTCTATTTACTATCTAATTCAATCACCACAATATATCAGGTCCTTGTAGGCACGGCAAGGGAGGCTTACAGAAGTGATTTGTCACCGGTCTCTGCAGAGATGGCAAAAGACAGAATTTAGGATTGGAACCCAGCTGTGCCACTTCCAAGCTTGCACACTTAACCACAAGGCTATGCTGCTTTTCTCCTTAACCATAGAAAAAGAATGGAATTAAGTATTTCTTGGGCCCTCACTATAAAACCCATTCCCAGGCATGATCTTGCATAAGTCTTATAATAACTCAATAAAGCCATATCATCATTCCCCAAACAACTTGTTCAAAGTCTTACAGTTAACTGATCAGATACCAAATCCATTATTCTCTCCACTGATTGTTGCAATACCGAAAACGAGCTTGTAAGAGCCTTGTTCAAAAGAACAGGCAGAAGAAAGGTGGGGAACCTCTGCTCTAGAATAAAGCCTCCTCAGAATGTTAGTAGTAGTGGTGGCGGGGAGTAAGGAGGTTTTGTTCTCCCGTAACATCCATAGGCAAGGCTTCCCTGGTAGCTCAGCTGGTAAAGAAGCCTCCTGCAATGCTGAAGACCCAGATTCGATTCCTGGATCGGGAAGTTCCCCTGGAGAAGGGATAGGCTACCCACTCCAGTATTCTTGGGCTTTCCTGGTGGCTAAGACAGTAAAGAATTTGCCTGCAGTACAGGAGACCTGGGTACAACCCATGGGTTGGGAAGATCCCCTGGAGGAAGGCATGGCAACCCACTCCAGTATTCTTGCCTGGAGAATCCCATGGACAGAGGAGCCTGGCAGACTACAGTCCATGGCCTCACAAAGAGTCAGACACAATTGAGCACTAAGCACAGCACAGCACAACATCCATCAGCACCTCCCTCATCCCTTGATATACAAAACTGAAATTTTCTCGTTCTTAAGTACTAGAGAAATGTACTTATAGTCAAAACTTCCCTTCCAACTCAACTCCTAAATCCAACCTTTATAGAAATTCTGAAATTAGATAAAGGAAATACAAACACTAAAAAGCCGATTATAAAACTAGGAGGAAAATGTACCAGAAGGGTAAAATACACAATCAAAATGAATGAGGAGATAAGACAGATGATGATAAAATAATGAAAATTCAGCAAGGAATTGATATGCAAATTCTGTGAATATTCTGTCAGCTGTGATGATAGGAAAAACTATTTCACACTCATTATGGTTTTACAAAAATTTGTAAGACTCAAAATAACAGGTGATTAAAAAGTCCAAAGTTCTGGGTCTTTGTAAAGCCTCCATCATGTCATAGTTTGATCTTGAACAATTAATTCAACTTCTCTGAGTTTGATCAAACATCTGCTTCTTGCAACCAAACACCCCGTGCAAGTGGGCATGGGATGTCTGATATGCAAAGGAAAACACTCTCAATTTTTATACTTTTTAATGTTTCCAACCAACTATCAGTCCAGATCAGTTCAGTCACTCAGTCGTGTCCGACTTTTTGCGACCCCATGAATCGCAGCAAGCCAGGCCTCCCTGTCCATCACCAACTCCCAGAGTTCACTCAGACTCACATCCATCGAGTCAGTGATGCCATCCAGCTATCTCATCCGCGGTCATCCCCTTCTCCTCCTGCCCCCAATCACTCTCAGCATCAAAGTCTTTTCCAGTGAGTCAACTCTTCGCATGAGGTGGCCAAAGTACTGCAGTTTCAGCTTTAGCATCATTCTTTCCAAAGAAATCCCAGGGATGATCTCCTTCAGAATGGATTGGTTGGATCTCCTTGCAGTCCAAGGGACTCTCAAGAGTTTTCTCCAACACCACAGTTCAAAAGCATCAATTCTTCGGCACTCAGCCTTCACAGTCTAACTCTCACATCCATACACGACCACAGGAAAAACCATAGGCTTGACTAGACGGACCTTACTCGGCAAAGTAATGTCTCTGCTTTTGAATATGCTGTCTAGGTTGGTCATAACTTTCCTTCCAAGGAGTAAGCATCTTTTAATTTCATGGCTGCAATCACCATCTGCAGTGATTTTGGAGCCCCCAAAAATAAAGTCTGACACTGTTTCCACTGTTTCCCATCTATTTCCCATGAAGTGATGGGACCGGATGCCATGATCTTCGTTTTCTGAATGTTGAGCTTTAAGCCAACTTTTTCACTCTCCACTTTCACTTTCATCAAGAGGCTTTTTAGTTCCTCTTCACTTTCTGCCATGGGCTTCCCTGGTGGCTCAGAGGTTAAAGCGTCTGCCCGCAATGCGGGAGACGTGGGTTCGATTCCTGGGTCGGGAAGATCCCCTGGAGAAGGAAATGGCAACCCACTCCAGTATTCTTGCCTGGAGAACCCCATGGATGGAAGAGCCTGGTGGGCTACAGTCCACGGGGTCGCAAAGAGTCGGACACGACTGAATGACTTCACTTTCTTTCACTTTCACTTTCTGCCATAAGGGTGGTGTCATCTGCATATCTGAGGTTATTGATATTTCTCCCAGCAATCTTGATTCCAGCTTGTGTTTCTTCCAGTCCAGCGTTTCTCATGATGTACTCTGCATAGAAGTTAAATAAACAGGATGACAATATACAGCTTTAACATACTCCTTTTCCAATTTGGAACCAGTCTGTTGTTCCATGCCCAGTTTTAACTGCTGCTTCCTGACCTGCATACAGATTTCTCAGGAGGCAGGTCAAGTGGTCTGGTATTCCCATCTCTTTCAGAATTTTCCACAGTTTCTTGTGATCCACACAGTCAAAGGCTTTGGCATAGTCAATAAAGCAGAAACAGATGTTTTTCTGGAATTCTCTTGCTTTTTCCATGATCCAGAAGATGTTGGCAATTTGATCTCTGGTTCCTCTGCCTTTTCTAAAACCAGCTTGAACATCAGGGAATTCACGGTTCACGTATTGCTGAAGCCTGCCTTGGAGAATTTTGAGCATTACTTTACTAGCGTGTGAGATGAGTGCAATTGTGCGGTAGTTTGAGCATTCTTTGGCATTGCCTTTCTTTGGGATTGAAATGAAAACTGACCTTTTCCAGTCCTGTGGCCACTGCTGAGTTTTCCAAATTTGCTGGCATATTGAGTGCAGCACTTTCACAGCATCATCTTTCAGGATTTGAAATAGCTCAACTGGAATTCTATCACCTCCACTAGCTTTGTTCATAGAGATGCTTTCTAAGGCCCACTTGACTTCACATTCCAGGATGTCTGGCTCTAGATGACTGATCACACCATCGTGATTATCCAGGTCGTGAAGATCTTTTTTGTACAGTTCTTCTGTGTATTCTTGCCACCTCTTCTTAATATCGTCTGCTTCTGTTAGGTCCATACCATTTCTGTCCTTTATCAAGCCCATCTTTACATGAAATGTTCCCTTGGTATCTCTAATTTTCTTGAAGAGATCTCTAGTCTTTCCCATTCTGTTGTTTTCCTCTATTTCTTTGCATTGATTGCTGACGAAGGCTTTCTTATCTCTTCTTGCTATTCTTTGGAACTCTGCATTCAGATGCTTATATTTTGGACATGATTTTGAGCATGTTTGTCTGAATAGTTCAAAACTGCATTTGCTTCATGCTCTAAATACAGCAACATCCACTTCCTTCTGGGCTTGTTTGTCAAGCCAAAATATTTTGTGTGTAAAGATATACTGCCAGTTCCAATGTTTTGATTTTTTTTTGTTTTTGGTTCCAACAGTTTGGCAACAGTGTCTTTGGAGAGCTTGATATGGGTCTCAGGTAGGATAAGCTAGTTGAGGCTGTGATAACAAATACGCCCAACTCTCACTCACTTAAAACAGCAAAAGATTTCTTGCTTGAAGTTTGACCCATAGTTTGGTGGGGGAGGCTGTGCTCATTAAGCACAAGCTTACAGGGCAGCTACCATCTCACCCATTACCAGTTGCCATTGTAGTAAGGAAGAAAGGAGACCAGATTGTCCTGGACTAAAGGCTCCTTGCTAGAATCAGTGAAAATTACATCCTGTCACTGGTCATTGGTCAGAACGCCTTAGCAGGTTTCACCCAACCATAAGAGGCCAGAAAAAGTGTTCCAATCATGTATCCAATACAGAGGAGAAACAGAAATCCACACTGATCAGAGCTAAGGACTGCCTCCCTCTGAAACAATGTGCCTGATGCCATATTAACTAAGCTCTCTTCCAGGTCAATCAGCAATTCAAGAATGTGATTTAAAAAAAAAAAAAGAACAACAAAACTAAACAAAAAACAGAAACAAAAACCAAGCTACAGTGTTTCCAAAGTACTTTTTCTAACTTCCCTGTACTCTGAGATATAATTTTTAATTCACACCATAGCTAGGATAAGGATAGTATTCCAAAATAAATTGCATAGCATTGTTCTTCACTTTTTCCCAGCAAAAAGGAAAAGAAAATGTAACTTGTTTTTGCAAAATAATTGTAGGCAAAAATAGAAGATACTGATTTTTTTTTAATTTGCTTCTTGATCTTGATATCAAAAAACCTTTAAACATCCAGGTTCTTGTTCAACTCACCCAAAAAAGAATTTGGGTGATGAACACAAAAGAAAAAGAAAAAAAAAAACCACTGAGGCTGAGGAGCGAAGGGAGCAAAGAAGCAGTTTATTTAGGGCAGAAGCAAAAGTTACACACTCAAAGAAGAGTGTGGTGTCCTCTCAAGTTGATCCCTCTTTTATCTTATTTTTAGCCCTTTGAATACGTGGGGTCTTTTTGGTTAGGGGTGGAATATTCATTGAGAGGAAGGTTGAAGTGTGGCCTGGATTGCACCCGGTTGCATCTGTTCCTGGTCTTCAGTATTTGTCTCTCGAAGCCACCGTACAAGTGTGCTAAGAGTTGTTTTCGCTTAAACTTCACTAGTAGAGCGTCACACAGTGAAAGGTCCTATAGGGTCATCAGCAACCCGTGCATTTTTACTGCGCATGCGCCACAGGTTTCCTGGTCGCTTTCTTGTTCGGATGTTATAGAGTTTCTGTGTTAGATGCCAGTCATACCTGGTTAAGTGAAAAACAAGGAGGAGGCTTGTCCTTCAGCCTAATACCTATACCTGAGGGGACTGAAACTGTTCCTGGGCCCCGCCCTGTCTTTCCTGCCTTGGTATCAGTTGTTTTTGTTTTTAAGGGCTTACATTTAGGGAAGGAAAAAAAAAATAGTGTGGCCTGAGAAAAGAACTTACACCCAGTACCGGAAGGGCTAGAGGAGGGGCCTAGGAAAGAAAGAAAGATACAGTGAAGAGCAGATGTAACAGGTGTCTAAAAGGCAGCTTTGCCAGTAACCCATCTCTCAGGTTAACAAAGGGCAGGGATGAACTTGGGAATAGATTTATTATGTATATAAGTTTTAAGCACAAACATAGAGATGAAGGAAACATGAATTTCTGTATTTTGCAGTTGTAAGCTGATTTGATGTGGTCCGTGCCCCTTAGGCTCTGAACCCCCATCCCTGTCAACCAGCAGGAAGTTTAGCCTCTTACTCAAGGCTGATACAGAGGACCTAGTTTCATGTTGCTGTGGGCATTTGGGAGAGTCTGCCCAAACTTCAGCCCACATGGGCACCACCAGGGTGCCGCCTGCTCCAGTCTCCGTGGTGGCTTCAGTTCTAAGGGTTCTGTCATTTACACCCCACTGGGGACTGAGGATCCCTGGAAGGCTAAGGGCACTCCTGGGAGCACCACCAGCCTTCCCTGGAGGTCTTGATAGCTTCGAGGAAGAGCAGGGTGCAGTCCCCACTGCTCTCTGAACCAGACACCCCCTCTTCCTCTCAATCTCAGAAACCCTCCTCCGCAGCTCACCGCTCCTTCAATATCCCCCTCCCTCAGGGACACCTGGCATCAATGGGATCAGCTTCTAAAACAATAGGAAATCCCATAGTCTTTAGGCTGCTTCTGCTTATGACTGACAAAACTCCTGAATCATGAAATGAAAAAGCAAACCTTTGTAGGAGCAAAGATGAGAGGAATGTGCCTCAGAAGGCGGAGACAGAAGGAAAAAGACACCAAGATGGGTGTAGAGACCAGCATGGTTCCAAGAGAGTGAGTGAAGGAGGAAGCAAGTGATGGATGAGACCAAACTAGTGATGAGTCCAAACTATCCAAAAAGAGAAAATTTTCAGTAACAATGACCACATGATTCATACATAATGATACAGTGCTTGCTACCTACAAGCCACGACAGTCCTAACTCCTAACAACCCTACAAGATGGCACTATTATTATTTCCATTTCACAGATGAGGAAACTGAGAGAATGGAATGGTCAATTGCCTGAGCAAGTGCAAAGAAACCAGGACTCAAACTTGGTCAGGTCCTCCAGAACCGTAATGTTTGAACACTGCATCATACTGCCCATCAAAGCAAAGAGTCATAAAAAAGAAGAGTCAGGAGAATCAGAAGACAAGCCACAGGCCGGAGAAAATATTTGCAAAAGACACATCTGATAAAGGACTGTTATTCAAAGCATATAAAAACCCTTAAAACTCAGCAGCCTTTAAAAAATAATAATTTTAAAAATAATAATTTTTTAAATGGGCTAAAGATCTGGACAGATACCTTACCAAAGAAAACATACAGATGGCAAATAGGCATATGAGAATTGTTCAAAATTGTATGTCATCAGGGAATTGCAAATTAAAACAACAATGATATATTACTTCACACCTATTAGAATGGTCAAAGTCCAGAACAATGATGACATCAAATGCTGGCAAGAATGTAGCAGCAGAAACTGTCATTCACCACTGGTGGAAATGCAAAATGGTTTGGTTGATCATTTTGAAAGACAGCTTGACATTTTCTTTTCTTTTTTAAATGTTTATTGGCGTATAATTGATTTACAATGCTGTTTTAGTTTCTGCTGTACAGCACAGTGAATTAGTTATACATATGCATATATCCATCTCTTTTTTAGATTCTTTTCCCATATAGGTCATTACAGAGTATTGAGTAGAGTGCTACACAGTAGGCCCTTATTAGTTATTTATTTTATATATGGTAGTGTGTATCTGTCAATCCCAATCTCCCAATTTATCCCTCTTCCACCTCCTTCCTTGCCAGTAATCATAAATTTGCTACACCTGTGACTCTATTTCTGTTTTGTAAATAAGTTCATTTGCATCATTTTTGATTCCATATATGGGCTATCACATGATAGTTGTCTTTCTCTCTCTGACTGACTCCACTTAGTGTGATAATTCCTACGTCCATCCATGTTGCTATTAATGATGCTGTTTCATTCTTTTTTGGACTGAGTGATATTCCTTTGTATATACGTACCACTTCTTTTTTATCTATTCGTCTGTCAGTGGGCATTTATGTTGCTTTCCTAGGACAGCTTGCCATTTTCTTACAAAACTAAACATACTCTCACCATACGATCACGTACTTGGTGTTTACTCAAAGGAATTAAAAAATTATGCCCACCCAAAAACCTACACATAGATATTTATAGAAGCTTTATTCATAATTACCAAAACCTGAAAGCAACCAACGTGTCCTTCAGTATATGAATGGACAAACAGACTGGTCCATCCAGATACTGGAATATCGTTGTTGTTTAGTCACAAGTCTTGCCTGACTCTTTTGCGACCCTATGGACTATAGCGTGCCAGGCTCTTCTGTCCATGAGATTTCCCAAACAAGAGCACTGGAGTGGGTTGCCATTTCCTTCTCCAGGAGATCTTCCTGACCCAGGGATTGAACCCACATCTCCTGCATTAGCAGGCAGATTCTTTACCACTGAGCCACCAGGGAAGCCCAATAGAATATTTTCAGTACTAAAAAGAAATGAGCTATCAAGCAATGGAAGCACATGGAGGAATCTTAAGTACCTATTACGAAGGGAAAACAGCCAGTTCTGAAAAGGCTATATTCTGTGTGATTCCAAGTACATGACATTCTGGAAAAGAGAAAACTAGGGATGCAGTAAAGGAAAAGGAAAAGACAGTAAAAATGATTTCCAGAAGTTAGGAGGGAGGGAAGGATGCCCTGGTGGAGCCCAGAGGACTTCCAGTGTGGTGAAACCATCTGGTATGACACTATAATGCCATACGTGTCATTATACATTTGTCAAAACCCAGAGAATGTACAACACGAAGAGTGAACTCTGATGCAGACCACGGACTTCGGGTGATCACAACGTTGTCAGAGTAGGTTCATCAGTTGTAATAAATGTTCCATTCAGGTGCAGAATGCTGATAAAGGAGAGGCTGGAATGGGGAGGCAGGGGGTATATGGGAAACTTCTGTATCTTCTGCTTAATTTTGCTTTAAAGCTAAGTTGCTCTAAAAAAAATAAAATCTACTTAAAATAATAAGTTAAAAAATAAAATAATAATTAAAAATGTGTGTGGTGGGGACTGGGGGACCCTAGTTCCCTAGAGGCAGAAGAAAAAAGTGAAGTATAGGGAAATGGATGCGGATTCACTTCTTAGAAATACATATATATCTATATAAGGGCCTGTACATTTGATTCATTTATCATTTATTTATTCATTAAGTAGCCGTACCATATACTATGAGAGACAGTGGTGATAAGTCAATAAGGAGACAAGATTCCTATGCACATGAACTTACACTCCACCCCCTCTGAGAGTGTCTCATATCAAATCTTTCAGAAAGAGAATCTAACTGGGCCAATTAATCGTAATCTTATGTGGAGGCAGGATTCTCACAAAGGCTACCTCCATAGGCTGCTTTTGGCTCAAGTGCCAATCCCTACCCAGCTGCCTACGGTCAAGAGGAGGGTTCACGTGATACTAAGTATGGCACCTCAACAGAGGGCTCCAAAGAGAGCTGGGGATGGAGAGGTCCTTGGAGTCTTAGAGACACTCTTCCAGGAAAACCATAGTCTTAAAACTCAGTCTCAGTTACTCTACTCAGATTTCTATTTGACAGGACCTCAAGGAGAAGCATTAAATTTGAGGGGAAGAAACACAGACAAAGAAACACATAGTTATACAGAATTGGAAGAACCAACCCCGCAATTAGACTCCAGTTCTTTTATATCCAAGACAAGGCTCCGTTAGCGCCTGTTACAGGAGATGCATTCGGCCCAATCTCCAGCTTTCAGTACCATCTGCTCCTTTTGTGTGAAGGATTGTGATTTTGTACAAGTGAAAAGTATAAACAGATTTCTAAAAGGTTTCATTAATAAAGGAAACTAAAAGGCAAGAGAAAAATGTGTCTGATTCCCTGGTTCTGATTTGTCAGGTGTCAGTGAGCAAGCAGCGCTCTTTGATGCCAAGTGGAGGCCAAGGCTTTGAGATTGCAGCTCTGCCCGCTACACACCAAGAAGGACTATTTTGCTGGATGGCGGGACTGACTGGCTAGTGTTTCTGGCTAAAGGATAGTCTCTTGCTACTCTTTGGCTAGTGGGATTGAGTTTGGTTTGATCAGCTAGGACCCAAAACAATTTGTGTTATTTTCCAGCATATCTGGAAATGTTCCTTTCCATCTGTTGCTGCTTGATTATTTTATTTTGTCCATGATGTCATCATTTTTGCTGTGGCTCATTTGGCATGAACTCAGTCCTTTCCCTCCACCATGTGTGGCTTATACAACGACACCAGAAAAACAACTTGGAGAGCTTGACTGATGGTTGTTACTGAGTATGAATCACTAAATCAGCTTCTTAACAGCTGTTTCATGGCACATCTTCCCCTTTATGTCCCCTCCACCATTTCTAATAGTATTGCAGGGTCTTCTAAGCCTTGAACACAGGGGAGAAAAATCTAGAGACCGAGTATCCTTTTAGTAAAGTTCTCATGAGCTTTGAGACCTAAGTAGCAATACTGGTCTATGCCTTGATGTATGAGCCCTGATGGGAGAAGAGAAACTGATGCTTGTCTGAGCTGAGAGGCTATGAGCACCAGCAGAACTGCTTTGGGGGCCTGATGGCCAGATCTCATCCTCTGCAGCAGAGGGACACAACACCAGTGCCCTGCAGAGACTGTGGCACATTCGTGAGGAACCCAAGGTGCCTGTTGCACCCAGCAGAGTGGTAGGGTATCAGCCTGTCCTGGAGGACCCCAGCAGCAGTACAGCAGAGAGTTGGTACCCTCAAAAGTTCCGCGGGATACATTTCAAGGAAAGACTTGGATGAAAGAACCCGAGAGGGATTGTTTCTCAAACCTGTGACACATCCCTGGAGGGCTCCTGGAAGCCAGTGGGGTTCCAACAGGAGGAAGAAAAATCTATGAGCCTCTGTCACATGGATGTATATCTCAAAGTGACTTTATTTCTACCAACAAGCTGGTGAGGCCTGGGATATTTGTCTCATCTGAAGTAATTTGGATTACTCCTAGTGAATAATCAATAAGAATAGAGTCGTGGAAACAAGATACAGCAAAGAAACAGGCCTCACATGTCACTCACTATCCTGCCAAGAGCCTGCCCTTCTAAGGCGCCTTCGGTTATGATAACCCTATATTTAAATTTTAATTATAACAAAAATTGTCTCCTGTCCAGAAGGATGTGTGAAAAACCAATCATAAACACTTGCCAACTCAGTGCTGGAAAGTTATCTGCTCCAAGAATAGATTCTTTGGCTCAGTCTTGGAAGGAGAAGGTGGGAAAGTTTCATTCCAAGACCTCACACCAGGCTGATTGGGCAGAGCTAAGCAGATTCTGAATTACCCAAATTGTTTGTAGCATCTATCCGCTATTCCCAGTTAGGGTCCTCTGATTCCTGGGCTTATTGGACCAAATCTGTAGCTGCTAATCTTGGTTTGGGCCACTACTGGACCCTGCCAAATGCCAACACTATCCTGGAGTAGGTGAAGGTTCCCTCTTCAGGAGGACTGGGAACAGAAGGCGTGTGCATCACTTTTGACAACTCCAGTGCAATGCACAAAGGCTCGACATTAATCAAACTAAATTCCTCAGGATGAGAAAATCAGCCAGATGCCAACTAGTAGGTGGGAAACATAAGTTCTCACCACCTGAGAAGCATTAAGGTTGAGAGGCTGAAGTTGGAAAGCCAGCCAAGGCACCATCCCAGGAGGCTGGGTTTGGAAATCAATTAGGGAGAAGGAGAGGATGGGGGCCCTGGCACATCTCAGCTGCAGCAGGGGGGCAGTGCAGCTTGACTGGCAGGCCTATATTGGTACCCTGCAGCATGTGTCTCCACCTCTGCTTTAACTTCATGGGGAGAAATCAATAGAGAGGAAAGAGAGACCTAGACTAAGCAGGAGAAAAATTATTGTTCACCAGCAAACTTCAGAGGTATCAGGGAATTGCAGAGGGCAGTCTGGTTGATGACAAAAGGAGAGCTCCTTTTCAGGGGAGGCTGTGGCTCTGTAGCAACTGACCTGCCCTCTCAGGACCCCTCCTTGGTGTCCAGTTGCCTCAGCTTTGGGCCCCAGTGACGTCAAGAGGAATTGCTTGTGGGGGCAAAGAGGAACTCGTGCTATTTGGAGATCAGCTCCAGTGTCTCTTTCACTCTGTGCTCTTAGCAGAATCAACCTACCTTAAATGGTACAAATAACTTGAAATGGGAATTCTCCTGGACTCTGGGAAGCTTCAGGGCACTCGATGACCCACTGTGCTCCAGGTCCCTATGGGGCAAAGCCTCAGGCTGGTTCTGCACTTGGTTGCCATGCTCCAGATGGAGAAGGCAATGGCACTCCACTCCAGTACTCTTGCCTGGAAAATCCCATGGATGGAGGATTCTGGTAGGCTGCAGTCCATGGGGTCACTAAGAATTGGACACGACTGAGCGACTTCACTTTCACTTTTCACTTTCATGCATTGGAGAAGGAAATGGCAACCCACTCCAGTGTTCTTGCCTAGAGAATCCCAGGGATGGCGGAGCCTGGTGGGCTGCCGTCTATGGGGTCGCACAGAGTTGGACACGACTGAAGCAACTTAGCAGCAGCAGCAGCAGCCATGCTCCAGGACACATGACTTGAGGCCTTAGTCGCAGCTGATTGGACCAAGACTAGCATGAGAGGCAAGGTGGTGTGAACTGTAAATAATCCACCTGCCAGTGAGGAGATGCAAGAGATGCCAGTTTAATCCCTGGGTTGGGAAGATCCCCTGAAGTAGGAAATGGCTATCCATTCCAGTATTCTTACCTGGAAAATTCCATGGGCAAAGAAGCCTGGTGGGCTACAGTCCATGGGGTCACAAAGAGTCAGACATGACTGAGCGCACAGCACAAATATATAGGATGGGAGAGGGAAGACAAGACAGTGGAGGCACCCAGCTGGGGCTGCTATATCCTGGAGAGCAGTTAATCTGGGGAGGCTGCTGTGGGGTACCTCCCAGAGCCCACTCTCAGGCTCTCATCTGCCCCACCACCACCACTCTGGGTGCTGGGACTAAATGGATCTCAGCTGCAACCTGGGGATCACCCTCAATGGAAGAGAACCCAAGGTCATGTCCTCCTTACCCCAAGGGCAACCCACACGCAGCCATGGGTCAGTGTCAAGGAACAGACTTAACCTGCTTTCCTGAAGGGAACAACTCTGAATGCCCAATCCAGCCCAAAGTACCTATGGGATCTGCTGAAGTCTTTGTTAATGTTACTGAACCAAACTTGGGCCCAGCTGCCCATGAACAAGAAAGCCAATCTATTGATGCTGGGTTGCAGTGAAGAAAGTGTAGCATTTGGTGCCAGGGACCAAACAAGGACTCTGGGACACTAGTGCTGAAAAAGCCCAAACTTCTAGATGGGTTTCAAGAAAGCATTTTTTTTTTAATCAGAGTATGTTTGATTTACAGTGTTGTGTTAGTTGCTGCTGTAGAGCAAAGTGAATCAGTTATACATATACACGTATCAACTCTTTTTTTTAAAGATTCTTTTCCCATATAGGTCACTACAGAGTATTGAGTTCCCTGTGCTATTAACCTAGACAGCATATTAAAAAACAGAGACATTACTTTGCCGACAGGTCCGTCTGGTCAAGGCTATGGTTTTTCCAGTGGTCATGTATGGATGTGAGAGCTGGACTATAAAGAAAGCTGAGCGCCAAAGAATTGATGCTTTTGAGCTGTGGTGTTGGAGAAGACTCTTGAGAGCCCCTTGGACTGCAAGGAGATCCAACCAGTCCATCCTAAAGGAGATAAGTCCTGAGTGTTCATTAGAAGGACTGATGTTGAAGCTGAAACTCCAAAACATTGGCCACCTGATGTGAAGAGCTGATTCATTTGAAAAGACCCTAATGCTGGAAACGATTGAAGGCAGGAGGAGAAGGGGACAACAAAGGATAAGATGGTTGGATGGCATCACTGACTCAATGGACATGAGTCTGGGTAAACTCCAAGAGTTGGTGATGGACAGGGAGGCCTGGCTTGCTGCAGTCCACAAAGAGTCAGACACAACTGAGAGACTGACTGAACTGAACTGTACTATTAATATATAGTACATCCCTGCATGCATGTTAAATCACTTCAATTGTGTCCGACACTTTGTAATCCCATGGGCTGGAGCCTGCTAGAAGACTCTGTCCGTGGGGATTCTCCAGGCAAGAAAACTGGAGTGGGTTGCCATGCCCTCCTCTAGAGGACCTTCCCAACCTAGGGATCAAACCCACGTCTCTTACCTCTCTCTCACTGGCAGGCAGATTCTTTACCACTAGTGTCACCTGGAAAGCTTAACTGTAGGTCCTTATTAGTTATTCCTTCAACTCAGTTCATTCGCTCAGCCATGTCCGACTCTTTGTAACCCCATGGACTGTAGCATGCCAGGCTTCCCTGTCCATCACCAACTCCCAGAGCCTGCTCAAACTCGAGTCCATCAAGTCAATGATGCCATCCAGCCATCTCATCCTCTGTCATCCCCTTCAATCTGCCTTCAATCTTTCCCAGCATCAGGGTCTTTTCCAATGAGTCAGATCTTTGTGTCAGGTGGTCCGAGTATTGGAGTTTAAACTTCAACATCAGTCCTTCCAATGAATATTTGGGATAGATCTCCTTTAGGATGGACTGGTTGGATCTCCTTGCAGTCCAAGGGACTCTGAAGAATCTTCCCCAACACCACAGTTCAAAAGCATCAATTCTTCAGAGCTCAGCTTTCTTTATAGGCCAACTTGCACATCCATACATGACTACTGGAAAATCCATAGCTTTGATTAGACAGACCTTTGTCGGCAAAGTTATGTCTCTGCTTTTTAATATGTTGTCTAGATTGGCCATAGCTTTTCTTCCAAGGAGCAAGTGTCTTTTAATTTCATGGCTGCAGTCACCATCTGTAGTGATTTTGGAGCCCAAAAAAATAAAGTCTCTTACTGTTTCCACTATTTCCCCATCTATTTGCCATGACGTGATGGGACCAGATGCCATGATCTTCATTTTCTGAATGTTGAGTTTTAAGCCAACTTTTTCACTCTCTTTCACTTTCATCAAGAGGCTCTTTAGTTCTTCTTTGCTTTCTCCCATAAGGGTGGTGTCATCTGTGTATCTGAGGTTATTGATATTTCTGTCAGCAATCTTGATTCCTACTTGTGCTTCATCCAGCCTGGTATTTCGCATGATGTATTCTGCATATAAGTTAAATAAGTAGGGTAACAACATACAGCCTTGGCCTACTCCTTTCTCTATTTGGAACCAGTCTGTTGTTCCATGTCCAGTTCGAACTGTTGCTTCTTGACCTGCATACAGATTTCTCAGGAGGCAGGTCAGGTGGTCTGGTATTCCCATCTCTTTCAGAATTTTCCACAATTTGTTGTGATCCACACAGTCAAAGGCTTTGGCATAGTCAATAAAGCAGAAATAGATGTTTTTCTGGAACTCTCTTGCTTTTTCCATGATCCAGTGGATGTTGGCAATTTGATCTCTGGTTCCTCTGCCTTTTCTAAAACCAGCTTGAACATCTGGAAGTTCACGGTTCATTTACTATTGAAGCCTGGCTTGGAGAACTTTGAGAATTACTTTGCTGGCATGTGAGATGACTGCAGTTGTGCAGTAGTTTGAGCACTCTTTGGCATTGCCTTTCTTTGGCATTGGAATGAAAACTGACCTTTTCCAGTCCTGTGGCCACTGCTGAGTTTTCCAAATTTGCTGGCATATTGAGTGCAGCACTTTCACAGCATCATCTTTTAGGATTTGAAATGGTTCAATTGGAATTCTATCACCTCTACTAGCTTTGTTCATCATGATGCCTCCTAAGGCTCACTTGACTTTGCACTCCAGGATGTCTGACTCTAGGTGAGTGATCACACCATCATGGTTATCTGGGTCATGAAGATCTTTTTTGAATAGTTCTTGTGTGTATTCTTGCCACCTCTTCTTAATATCTTCTGCTTCTGTTAGGTCCATACCATTTCTGTCCTTTATTGTGCCCAGGTTTGCATGAAATGTTCCCTTGGTATCTCTAATTTTCTTGAAGAGATCTCTAGTCTTTCCCATTCTATTGTTTTCCTCTATCTGTTTGCACTGATCACTGAGGATGGCTTTCTTATCCCTCCTTGCTATTCTATTCTAGTTGTCTATTATAAGGCATTTTTAAAGGCCAAGTGAAAGAGAGAGGATCACAGGTGTGTGATCAGCTCAAGCACAAGTCTCTGATTGGTGGATGGCAAGGTCACAGGGAGTGTCACAGGGGTTAGCACTACCAATCCTTAGGCTCCAGTAGACCTGGGGGCTACGCACCCATGTTCATTAAGTAGTTAACATCGTCCATTTGTTTCATATCTGTAAAACAACTCAGCATGTGTAGCAGATACTGTTATCTAGGGACATCAGAGAGGAGCTAAAGCAGATGGTATGGGGGAGGGCTCTGTCCCAGGAAGGTCCCATAGGGTCCTGCTCCATGACATTAAGACTGCATTACAGTTCAACTTCTCCTCTGTCCTGTCCTCTTTCCTTAGATCCTCCATGATGCTAATCTTAAATGTTCTCCCTGAAAATTCCATCAGGCAAATCTCCATCTGAGAGCCCATTTTCCAGGGAACCAGATCTCAGATGCCATCCAATCTGATCTGTTTTGGGACAGTTGACTTGAAAGATAGATAAGTGATAGTTAGCTGGGGCTTCCCAGGTGGCTCAGTGGTAAAGAATCTGCCTGCCAAGCAGGAAATGCAGGCAGGGGATGCAATCTGGGTCAGGAAGATTCCGCTGGAGAAGGAAATGGCAATCCACTCCAGTATTCTTGCCTGGGAAATCCCATGGACAGAAGGAGTTGGTTAGCTACAGTCCATGGGGTTGCAAAAAGTCAGACATGACTTAGCAACTATGCAAGAACAAGATAGATAGATAGATAGGGATGGGGTAGAAGACCAGAGGCACACAGAGAACTCAGAAGCACGAGGCAGTGAGGCAGCAGAAGACACAAGGCAATAAAGGCCAAGAATATGCAGACTCCATGAGTTAGAGGAAAAGCAAGGTTAGTGGACAACCTAGAGGGGTGGGAAGGAAGCCCAAGAGGGAGGGGATATATATATATATGCTTACGGCTGATCCGTGCTGCTATACAGCAGAAGCCAATACAACATTGTAAAGCAATTATCCTCTAATTTAAACAAATAGCACGTTATCCACAGCCAAGAGGGTGGCTTTTTATTTCCCTTTAAAAGGTTTTAATTGTAGTAAGATACACATAATGCGAAGTTTGCCATCTTGCCCATTTTTAGGGCACGCACAGCTCTATGGGAGCTTTCAGTTTCCTTACTTTCTTCATGAAGCACAGAAACATCAGGAAGGAGGGAGTCTCTCTTTCTGAAAGACCCCAACCCATGCACAGGAAGTGAGAGCAGAGGCTCGAAGATAAGCAGACCCAAGCACAGATCCTCATTCTGCAACTGTCTATGATGGGCCTTTGGGCAAGTTGTCAGACCTGATAAGCCTTGACGTCTTCATCTGTATCATGGGCGCAGAGCAGGCAGGACAGCACGGTGACGGGGAAGTGCAGGCAGATCGGCTCTGGCACAGACAGAAATGGGATGCTGGGCACGTTTCTTCTCTCCCTGAGCCTCAGTGATCTCACCTGTAAAGTGGGAAATTATAGTGCTTCCCTCGAAACTTTATGCAAGGATCCAATGATATAACTCTCGCAGTATTCCTCATGCTGCAAATTCTTTTTTTAATAGATTGATCGTTTTCTTTTTGTATTTCTTTTTATTATTATTGAAGTATAGCTCATGTAGACTGACTCTGTAAATTCTTGATCACTGGGAGCTACTTCTTCCCTGAACTCTTTAACTCTGGTTAAAACAGCCAGAGCTGAATTAGGAAATGTGTGTGGGTTTTAAGAAGTGTTTCTCTAGTGGGAAAGAATAAGGCCACGACTTAAATCTCTAGGCAGCAGGAAGAACTCTCCGTGCCACAGAAAACACCGTCTTCCACGTGTTAAAAAGCCGCCCTGGTACAAATCAAGGTCGGTCCTCCCACTGTTCCTCCTGTTCAGCGGCAGTGGCTGAGGCCAAGTCCGGGATTTAGATGGAAGCTTCCGCCTGAGCTTGCCAGCAGGCACTCCTCCTGGCCCTAGATTTTGGAGCAATAAATAAGGCTCAGAGGCAATGACCTGGTAGGGCAGCCGTCTGGCAGAGCAGCAGGCTGATGGGAACGAATGGGTTGCAGTGGGGGGCCCCAGTCTGCCTGTCTGCTCCCGCGGTAACAAACAGATACACACAGGCCATGAAAAGACCGCTGTGCTTGGTCCTTCTGCCTCCCCCCACCAGCCCGCCCCGCCCACTCCGTCCCAGCAGCCTTTCCCCTAACTGTTCTTTCTACTCCACTGGCCCTTTGCAGCTCAATCCATAAACATGAGAACCAGCACGTCACTGGCCCATCACCCCATCACCCCGACATCGTGAGTTTGATGGCACCGTACAGAGCCTGTCCTGTATCCCCCATCTCCCTGTCTCGCTCAGCCTTTCTCCCATTCCTTCTGCTTCTCTGTCTCTGTGTCCCACTTGCTCTCTCCTCTGCCTCTCCTGTTCCTCTTTTCCCTCTTGACCTCTGCTTCTCTCTGTTTTCCTCTAGCGCTCTACTTCTCTGTCTCACCTCTAGCTCTGTTGCCCAGTTCCCTCCGAAGCCCCGTGCCCCTGTATTTCTTGGTCTTTCTATTTCCCTCTCGCCAATCTGCTGTGTGACCTGATGGAACGCCTTTGCCCTCTCTGGCTCTTCATCTCTTCTCTGTAAAATGAGGCTCTTTAGCAAACCTTTTTAACAAGGCTCTGGGACATCCACGCCCAGTCAAGGCCTAGCTTCACCTTGGACTGAAGGTCAACCAGCACCTCTCTATACAACCACACGAGCTGTTAAAATAGTTAAATAATTATCCTACTGGTGAGAGTTACTTGCCTGAGCTCCTAAGATCACCCCCGATCATTCTGGCTCCTCCTGCTTCTGTCGGCTGTGATATGCGCTCAGTCATGTCCCACTCTTTGCAGTCCCACAGGCTCCTCTGCCCATGGAATTCTCCAGGAAAGAATACTGGAGTAGGTTGTCTTTTCCTACTCCTGCGGATCTTCCAGACCCAGGAATCGAACCTGTGTCTCTTGGCATCTCCTGCATTGACAGGCAGATTCTTTACTATGAGTCCCACCTGGGAAGCCCACACCTGCTTCTAATTCTTACGAATTACAAAGGAAAGTACCCAAACTTGGCACAGCCAGGAGTGTCCACAACTTCTCACTCTGATTGGATGTTTTCCTCTGTTTGTTCTTAAACGATAATCCTATTGTTTAAGCCATCCGGTCTATGGTATTTTGTTTTAGCAGCCTGAGCCAGCTGAGATTCCCACCAATGGGCTTTGAGCAGAAATGTTATTTATCATTTCCCCATTTGTGTGTGTAATTGCTGGTGTGAGGCCCCTTACTCTGCTGTGGGAGTCAGGCAGCCACCATGAGCCTGACTCTCATTGAAAATGTGACATGAGGGACTTCTCTGGTGGTCCAGCCTTAGCCAGGCTCCGAGCTCCCAAGGCAGGAGGCCCAGGTTTGATCCCTGGTCAGGGCACTAGATTCCACATGCTTCAACTAAGAGTTCACATGCCACAGTCAAAGATCTCATACACTGCAACTAAAAATTCTGCACACTACAACAAAGATCAAAGATCCTGTGTGCCATAGCTCAGTCAGTTCAGTCACTCAGTCGTATCTGACTCTTTGCAATTCCCATGCACTGCAGCATGCCAGAACTCCCTGTCCGTTACCAACTCCTAGGGCTTGCTCAAACTCATGTCCATCAAGTCGGTGATGCCATCCAACCATCTCATCCTCTGTCATCCCCTTTTCCTCCTGCCTTCAATCTTTCCCAGCATTAGAGTCTTTTCCAATGAGTCAGTTCTTCGTATAAGGTGGCCAAAGTATTGGAGCTTCAGCTTCAGCATCAGTCCTTCCAATGAATATTCAGGACTGATTTCCTTTAGGATTGACTGGTTTGATCTTCTTGCTCTCCAAGGGACTCTCAAGAGTCTTCTCCAAAACCACAGTTCTAAAACATCAGTTCTTCAGAGCTCAGCCTTCTTTATAGTCCAGCTCTCACATCCATACATGCCTACTGGAAAAACTATAGCTTTGACTAGATAGACCTTTGCCAGCAAAGTAATGTCTGCTTTTTAATAGTGCCATAACTAAGCTCCTAACTTAGTGCCACAACTAAGACCTGGCATACCCAAATAAATAAATATAAATATTTAAAGAATAAAATGTCACATGAGCAAAAAATAAACTTTTGTTGTTTTAAATAACTGAAATCAAAGGTTGTTTGTTCCAGGAGCATAACTCAACTAAAAAAATCAGCATTTAATGATGACAACAACATATTAATATCTCATTTCTTGCATGATATGTGATTTGGTTGTTGGGGGATTTGTTTTGTTTTGAAGGTTATTTTTTGGTGTTTTTCTTTACGGGAGGCTACATTTACTCAGTTCTTACTACATACCAGACACAGGTTTTTATATACAATCTCAGTAATCCTCTATGGGAAATCATTCCTTCTTTTATTCATTCATTCAATAAATATTTGCGGAGTGCCAACCAGGAGCAAGGTGAAGAAGACAGACAGAGTTGACCCTGACCTCATGGAGTTCAGTCTGTGCAGGGAAGGGTGTTGAGGCAGATGTAATTAAATAATCTAACAGAAGAGTAGAAACTTAAACTGCAATTGTGTCTCTGAGAGAATTCGTACTGTGAGTGTGGATCACGAGGGAGTCTACTCTAGACTGAGGGTGGGAGCGTCATGTTGGGGAAAGATTCCCAGGACTTTCTCAAAATGAAGATGAGCCTAGGCTAATATCATTATTATTCCATTTTACTGTTGAGAAAACTAGTGTTTTCACAAGATGGCTTGTAAACGTCAGAACTAAGATTTAAACCAAGCTCTAACTCCAAAGTTAACCTTAACCATTGTAACCACTAACTGTACTATAGACATACCTTTGTATTAAGAATAAAATCAGTAGTCAGTATTTAAGAGAATTATTCAGATTTTCAACTTGGTCTCAATATTCTAAGTAAAACTAGAATTTGGATCAGATTATGATGTTCCCCAAATCATCCAGCTGCATGAGTATGGAGACATATTTTAAATGTTTAAGTAAATATACTTAGGGTGGAGTCAAGTATGCCATTTCCTAACTGACTTAGAAAAGAAATAGAATCGAAGATTAAAAAAAAAAAAAAAGAAAGGCAGCATCAGCTAAACCAGCAATGAAAAGAGCAATTAGAATCAATTTTTGAGCCACAATAAAAAAGCCCCACCCCATTCACTGCCACATCTCTTCAAAACAGATGATAAGTTAATTCCTGGCTCTTTGCAATTCATATTGTCTGTTCTCCAAAGGAATTCTACAGCACAGCATATCAGTATGGTTAATTATATCATGCTTATAAAGCATTTTGTAAGTAAAAATTGCTGTTGAAGGAACAGGACAGTTGCTAGCAAAAATAAAAAGGCAGAAGTTGAAGGATGGAAGAAAACCAGGTATCAAGATTTCCCCAACTCTAACTTCAATCTTTCTAGACTCTGATTGAGCTAATATGCACTCTCATTTAATTCTCATCTGAAAACACACACACACACACAAAACCCAGTCTTCCTTTTGGGGAATTATCATCTCTCCATTATAATGTGGTCATTGTGGGACTGTAATAAGCAAGACCTTTTCCCTTTGGAAAGCCCTTTTCCCTTTGGAAAGCTCTCTTTCAACAATTTGGAGTATACAAGGAGGAGACCTGTGACCTAGGATACAGAATTCTGAGCAGAGGGATGCAGTGACAAGATTCCATGGGTGCCAATTCAGTCCAGTTTGGAGAAGACACTAAGGTGAAAATGATGAACAATTTCTTCTACCGGGAGCATCTCTCTTTAAATTCTAGTTCTTCAGTCTTCCCACTGATGAACCTTCTAATGAAGTTCCTTCTGTTGCTTGCAACCAAAGATTCCTCAACTGAAAATCAGCTCTTCGCATCAGGTGGCAAAAGTAGAAAATCCTAAATGCACCACCAGGAAACTAATAGAGCTCATCAATGAACTCGATAAAGTTGCAGGATACAAAAAGAATACACAGAAATCTGTTGGCATTCCTATCACAATCTTATTTACCAATTCAAAAAGAATAAAATACCTAAAACTAAACCTTCCTAAAGAGGCAAAAGATCTGTACTCCAAAAACTATATGACACTGATGAAAGAAACTGAAGATGACACAAACAGATGGAAAGCTATACCATGTTCTTGAAGTGAAAGAATCAGTATTGTTAAAATGGCCATACTACTCAAGGCAATCCACAGATTCAATGCAAAACTTATCAAATTATCAATGGCATTTTTCACAGAACTGAATTTAATTTTTTTTTTAAATTTACAGGAACACTAAAGATCCCACATAGCTAAAACAATCTTGAGAAAGAAGAATGGATCTGGAGAAACCACAGTCTCTGATTTCAGATTTATACTACAAAGTTACAATAATCAAATCAGTATGGTATTGGCACAAAAACAGACACATAAATCAGTGGAACATGATAGAAAGTCTACAACCTACATTCTTAGGTCAGTTAATCTACAACAAAGGAGGCAAGAATATATAGAACATAAAAGACAGTCTCTTTAATAAGAGACTGTGTAGCACAGGGAACTATATTCAATATCTTGTAATGACCTATAATAGATTCTGAAAAAAGAATATATTTGCATATACGTGTGTATACATATGTATTCATGAGTCATTTTCCTGCACACCTGAAATATTGTAAATCAACTATTCTTTAATTAAAAATTTAAAAAAATTTTAAAAGAGAGTGAAACGTTCACTCTTTCACCCAACCATTCCACTTCCAAGAATCTCCTATGCATTGGCGGAAATGTAAATTGGTACAACCACTATGGAGGTTCTTTAAAAAACTGAAAATAGAGTTACTGTATGATCCAGCAATCCCACTCTTAGGCTATATTCAGAGAAAACTCTAATTTAGAAAGATACATGATGCCAGTCAGAATGGCTGCTATCCAAAAGTCTACAAGCAATAAATGCTGGAGAGGGTGTGGAGAAAAGGGAATCCTCTTACACTGTTGGTGGGAATGCAAACTAATACAGCCACTATGGAGAACAGCATGGAGATTCCTTAAAAAACTGGAAACAGAACTGCCATACGACCCAACAATTCCACTGCTGGGCATACACACCAAGGAAACCAGAATTGAAAGAGACACGTGTACCCCAATGTTCATCGCAACACTATTTATAATAGCCAGGACATGGAAGCAACCTAGATGTCCATCAGCAGATGAATGGATAAGAAAGCTGTGGTACATATACACAATGGAGTATTACTCAGCCATTAAAAAGAATACACTTGAATCAGTTCTAATGAGGTGGATGAAACTGGAGCCTATTATACAGAGTGAAGTAACCCAGAAAGAAAAACACCAATACAGTATACTAACACATACATAAGGAATTTAGAAAGATTGTAACGATAACCTTGTATGTGAGACAGCAAAAAAGACACAGATGTATAGAACAGTCTTTTGGACTCTGTGGGAGAGGGTGAGAGTGGGATGATTTGGGAGAATGGCATGGAAACATGTATAATATCATATGTGAAACAAATCACCAATCCAGGTTTGATGCATGATACAGGATGCTCGGGGCTGGTGCACTGGGACGACCCTGAGGGATGGTACGGGGAGGGAGGTGGGAGGGGGATTCAGGATGGGGAACATGTGTATACCTGTGGTGGATTCATGCTGATGTATGGCAAAACCAATACAATATTATAAAGTAATTATCCTCCAATTAAAATAAATAAATTTATATTTAAAAAAAGATACATGCACCACAATGTTCACACAACCACTATTTACAAAAGCCAAGACATGGGAGCAAACTAAATGACCATCAGCAGATGAATGGATAAAGAGGATGTGGTACACACACAAACACACACACACACACACACACACACACACATACATACACACACACACAATGGAATACTACCTAGCCATTAAAAAAAAATGAAATAATGCCATTTGTAGCAACATGGGTAGAACTAGAGATTAAGTGAAATAAATCAGACAAAAGATAAATATGGTATCACTTATATGTGAATCTCAAAAAAATGATGCTAATGAACTTATTTACAAAACAGAAATAGACTCGCAGACATAGAAAATAAATGTATGATTACCAAAGGGAAAATGGTGGGGAAGGATAAATATGGAATTTGGGATTAACAGATACACCCTGCTATATAAAATAGATAACCAACAAGGATCTGCTGTGTAGCACAGGAAACTACATTCAATATCTTGTAATGACCTATAATAGAAAATATTCTGGACAAGAACATATTTGCATATAAATATATGTGCATGTACATCTGTATTCATAAGTCATTTTGCTGCACACCTGAAATATTGTAAATCAACTATACTTCAATTAAAATGTTTTTTAATTTTTAAAAAAGAGTGAAATGTTCATTCATTCACCTGACCATTCCACTTCCAAGAATCCATTCTAAGAAACAATGGATAGCATCAATGTTCAAAGCAGCATTGCTTATGAAACTGAAAGTGAAAGCCACTCTAAGTGTTAGGGATATAAGAAAATGGTTAGTAATTATGCAAACTCTTATGGACACTCCATTCTGGATGTTGTGCTAATCCCGTTTTTGGTGACCAAGAGAATGTACCTCATGGATCTCTGGCTAAAGGGAGAGTAACTGACCAAGAACCCAAGCGCTAGGCTAGAAAGCTATCACTATATTTGCATGGTGGCCATGCATCCCACGGGGTGCTTCCAAATAATGTCTGAGAGCAGCAGGATATCAAGACAAGTTATCCTGGGAGACTTGAGACTCCTCTGACAGCCAACATTGTCTCAAGATCTCCCGGGTGGCTTGTGAATTTTCCTAAGCTGCAGGATAGTCTAGAATACTTCCACCCAACCTCCCGTCCCTCTCTCCTTCACTCAGGGTCAGATTTGCATTGTGGCCTTATGGATCCTCTAGCCTTCTCATTTCACATGCTAGCAAGGTAATGCTCAAAACCCTTCAAGCTAGGCCTCAATATTACATGAACCAACACTTCCAGATGTACAAGTGGGATTTAGAAAAGGCAGAAGAACCAGAGATCAAATTGCCAACACACACTGAATCATAGAAAAAGCAACAGAATTCCAGAAACATGTACTTCTGCTTCCTTGACTATACTAAAGCCTTTGACTGTGTGGATCATAACAAACTGTTGAAAATTCTTAAACAGGTAGGAATATGAGATCACCTTATCTGCCTCCTGAGAAACCTGTATGGAGGTCAAGAAGCAACAGTTAGAACCAGACATGAATAAATGGACTGGTTCAAAACTGGGGAAGGACTACGTCAAGGGGGTATATTGTCACTCTGCTTATTTAACTTAAATGCACGGTACATTGTGCAAAATGCTGGGCTGGATGTAGCTCTGGCTAGAATCTTGAAAAACTATAGACAGAGGTTCATAACATTGTACAAGAGGAGGTGACCAAAACTGTCCCCAAGAAAAAGAAATGCAAGAAGGCAAAGTGGTTGTCTGAGGAGGCCTTATAAATAGCTGAGAAAAGAAAACAAGTGAAAAGCAAAGGAAAAAGAAAAGGTATTCCCAATTGAATGCAGAGTTCCAGAGAATAGCAAAGAGAGTTAAGAAACCCTTCTTAAGTGAGCAATGCAAAGAAACAGAGGAAAACAGTAGACTGGGAAAGACTAGAGATCTCTGTAAGAAAATTGGAGATACCAAGGGAAACTGTCATGAAATGACAGGCACAAGAAAGGACAAAAATGGCAAGGACCTAACAGAAGCAGAAGAGATTAAGAAAAGGTGGCCAGAATACACAAAAGAACTGTACAAAAAAACTCTTAATGACCCAGATAACCATGATGCTGTGGTCACTCACCTAGAGTCAGACATCCTGGAGTGTGAAATCAAGTGGGCCTTAGAAACCATTGCTACAAACAAAGCTAGAGGAGGTGATGGAATTCCAGCTGGGATATTTAAAACCCTAAAAGATGATGCTGTTAAAGTGCTGCACTCACTATGCCAGCAAATTTGAAAAACTCAGCAGTGGCCACAGGACTGGAAAAGATCAGGTGATCAGTTTTCATTCCAATCCCAAAGAAACACAATGCCAAAGAATGTTCAAACTACCATACAGTTGCACTCATTTCACTGCCAGTGAGATTATGCTCAAAATCCTTCAAGTTAGACATCAGTAGTACATGAACCAAGAACTTCCAGATGTACAAGCTGGACTTAGAAAAGGTAGAGGAACCAAAGATTAAATTGCCAACACTTGCTGGATCATAGAAAAAGAAATGGAATTTTTAAAAAATCTACTTAAATCAATCTCTGTTTCATTGACTATGCTAACATCTTTGACTGTGTGAATCACAACAAATTGTGGACTATTCTTCAAGAGATGGAAATACCAGACCACCTTATCTGCCTCCTGAGAAACCTATATGCTGGAAAAGAAGAAACAGTTAGAACTGAACATGGAACAATAGACTGGTTCAAAATTGGGACAGGAGTACATCAAGGCTGTGTATTGTCACCCCACTTACTTAACTTATATACAGAGTACATCATGAGAAATGCCAGGCTGGATGAATCACAAGCTGGCCTCAAGACTGCTGGGAGAAATATCAGCAGCCTCAGATATGCAGATAATACCACTTTAATGGCAGAAGCTGAAGAGTAATTTAAGAGCCTCTTGTTGAAGGTGAAAGAGCAGAGTGAAAAAGCTGGCTTATAATTCAACATTCAAAAAATGAAGATCATGGCATCCAGTCCTATCACTTCATGGCAAATAGATAGTTTCCATTTTCTTGGGCTCCAAAATCAATGCAGATGGTGACTGTAGCCATTAAATTGAAAGATGCATGCTCCTTGGAAGAATAGTTATGACAAACCTAGCAATGTATTAAAAAGCAGAGACATCACTTGGCTGACAAAGGTCCATACAGTCAAAGCTATGGTTTTTTCAATAGTCTAGTACAGATGTGAGGGTTGGACCATAAAGATGGCTGAATGCCAAAGAATTGATACTTTTGAACTGTGGAGCTGGAGAAGACTCTTGAGAGTCCCTTGGATAGCAAGGAGAGCAAACCAGTCAATCCTAAAGGAGATCAGTCCTGAATATTCATTGGAAGGACAGATGCTGAAGCTGAAGCTCCAATATTTTAGCCACCTGATGTGAAGAGCTGACTCATTGGAAAAGACCCTGATTCTGGGAAAGATGGAGGGCAGGAGGAGAAGGGGACGACAGAGAATGAGATCACTGATGGCATCACCAACTCAGTAGACATTCTGGGAAAGATGGAGGGCAGGAGGAGAAGGGGACGACAGAGAATGAGATCACTGATGGCATCACCGACTCAGTAGACATGAGTTTGAGCAAGTTCTGGGAGACAGTGGAGGACAGAGAAGCCTGGTGTGCTGCAGTCCAGGCGGGTCACAAATAGTTGGATATGACAGAGCAACTGAACTACAAAGTCTTCTCCAGCTCCCTCACTTTTTCCTTTCACAAGCATGTCCCCTAATAAAATCCTTAATCCTGTCTTGTTATCTGCTTCTCAGAAAGCAGGAATTAACTGGAACTGAATCCCTCGAACTAACACAGGTAACGGCAGATGTGGACTGAGCAAACAGGCAGTAAGCTGGGGATTTGAGACTAACTCACCCACTGCAGGGAAATGTGAAGAAGATGGTCTCCCGGTTGGTAGGTGAATAAGGATAGTCTCTGTCACTAGGTGGTGGCCAAACTGCTAAAAATTTCACCAAGAGTGACCTGGGAAAGTGTCCCCATGAAAGGAAATGCTATAGCAAGGATGATAGAGGATGAGATGGTTGGATGGCATCACTGACTCAATGGACGGGAGTTTGAGCAGACTCTGGAAGTTGGTGATGGACAGGGAACCCTGGTATGCTGCAGCCCACGGGGTTGCAAAGAGTCAGACACGACTGAGCAACTGAACTGAACTGAGTGATGTAAGTGGTTTAAAACTAGAGGGCCAGCAATGCAGAGCGGGCTGGTTACTACCAAATTGTATTGATGTCCTACAGAAGACTATGGCGAGATTGGAGGCTGTTAACAAAGAATTAATGGCAAAGTGTTAGACCCAGAGAGACTTTATTTTCTATAAAGGAAGAGCAGACACAGCTGAATAGCAGGCTGATAACTTACTTGTTAGAACTTACAGAACTCCAGAGACATTTGTGTGCTTAGCCAAGGTAGGTGTGTTATGCAAAGGTTAGGGGCCTGGTTGGGAAAAGTGGGATCCTGAAACTTGGGGTAGAGATATCTAGTTGGAGACCAACCAGGATATGAAGGACATGAATTCTGCAAACCGCCCCCTGGAGTCTCTGGGGTTGCACAGGGGGCCTGCTCTTCCCCAGTAAGAGCTCCACTGTGCTGGAAGCTTCTGCAGAAGTTCTACCTGAGAAGGCAACAGGTGCTCCCCCCTCGGGAGCTGCCCTCTGATCCTTTTGTGGATGCCAGGCCAGTAACTAGGTTGGTGATGTGCTGGGCTTGGTAAGGGAGGAGAGAGAATACATTCCTAATGACCTGAAAGAATTATCCAGCATGTACCTCCATGCTGCTTGCCCCAGGCTGCCCCCAGACAATGCCTGTGACTGTCAGGGTTGCTGAGACAGTCCTGTTTCCTGGGAGCCCTTGGACTCCTGTGGTCAATAAGAATACAGAAATAGATGTGAATTCAATTTCTTATAAAATATAGTCTACACTTACAGGCACACACAAAAAAAGGAGAGGAATCCAAGAGAAAGGAGTGCCTGTCCACCAAAAGATACTTTCAAGAATGTTTGGGCTTTATTCATAAAACATAAAAACTGGAAACAACTCAAATGTTTATCAATGGATGAATAGACTGTGGTGTAGGATACAACAGAATCACAGTATAAGCGTAGGATAACAATAACAAAGGAAATGGATGCGTGCATGCCCAGTCGCTTCCGCTGTGTCTGACTCTTTGTGACCCCATGGACTGTAGCCTGCCAGGATCCTCTGTCCATGGGATTCTCCAGACAAGAATACTGGAATGAGTTGCCACGCCCTCCTCCAGGGAATCTTCCTGACCCAGGGATGAAACCCACGTATCTTATGTCTCCTGCATTGCAGGCAGACTCTTTACCACTGAGCCACCAGGGAAGCCCAACAAAGAGTATAGCTGCATGCTATAACAAGATAGATGAATCTCATGAATACCCTGTAGAATAAAAGAAGTGATACCAACAAGGGATATTCCATATGAATCCATATATATTAAGTTCAAAATCATGGGGACTATTGCAAGAAGGACCAAACTAAGGGTACCCTGGGAGAGGGGAACACTGATTGAAAAGGGAATTGAGGATGTGTGGAGTGTTGTTGGAAACACTGTTTTTCTTGATCAAGATGGTGGATACCTTATTGTACAAGTAAAAATTCATTCTAATTTGGACACTTAAAATTTGTATACTTTATCATATGATTGCTATGATTCAATAAATTGTTTCAAATACAATAAAAAGATGAGAGAGTACACCAAAATGTTAACACTGGCTATCTTTGTTTGATGGAATTATGAAGAACTTTTAATCCCTTGATTATAAATTTCTGCCTTTCTTCAATTTTCCCTGAAGAGTGTATTTGTCAAAAAGCAAAAACAAGATTTATTCTTAAGAAGGGAAATATATCAGGCAGTGAGGTGCTAACTTCACACTGATGTCAGACGTGGGGCACTTTACATGCAAAGCTGGTGTCATGAACTGTCTGGGTTACTGAAAACACTACTCTTTCTCCTGCTTTTGCCCAATTCATCACAATCCTAAAGCAAGAACAGCATTGACAGTATAGTTAACTAACTCTATCTATGGTAATGTTCTCTAGAAATTAAAACTTGAGTCTGTAATTTGGAACCCAAAAGCCATGGTACTTCAAGTATTTAGGCCCACTGCACATTGTCCTTAAAAAGTACCAACAATACCTCAAATCAAGCCACAATTATAGACCTGTAAATGTAAAGCCATTATTATGTCTGGGCAAATACCTCAATTCCACTTGCATTTTAATAGTTGTTTTCCAGTATTGAAGTTGCTAATGCTTTGGTTGCCTCTTAATGACTATTCTTAGCAAACAAATTTTGTGCCTTACAATTAGTGATTTTCTTCCTAATTATGGCTTTTTTTAATTTTCGCATGAGATGACAAAAAATTTATGTTTTACCCATGAACTAGCTTATTACTTAATGAAAATTTGTCTAATAGCAGCCTTTTAGATACCCTGTCAAAATCAAAAGCAGCATTCAAAGAAGAGAGGTTGCTTTCATATTAACATTCAAAATTAATTTCTGGGTAGGGGCTGGGAGTGAGACGTAGGAGGCATAATTTCTTCCAAAAAGATTAAAATAGATTTTCTTACTTGGAGTCCATGGAGTTTAAAAGTGTTGAATATGTCTCTCTCCTTCCCTCCCTCTGTGTGTGTCTCTCTCCCTCTCCTTTCCCCCTCCCTCTTGTATGCCTTTTCCTTTGCCTATGATACATAGATATATATACCCAAACTTTGGAATTCAAACTGCAGAATGGGAAAGGATTACTCTCCTGTGTTAGAGTCTGGTAATTTCAACATTGCTATATGATCAGCTGTCAAAGTACCTAATTTTCCACCTAGGCTTAGATTATTTAATTTCACTTCCACCCCTCACCCTCCACCCAGATGCTTTTGGCATGTCAAATGCTTTTGCTAGCCAGGACGCTCTGTCCTAGGATAAATATCCTACCTGTTCTTTGGGTTTTGAACCATAAATACAGCATGCTGGGAGTGGAACACAATCTAATATTGTCCCCTAAACAAGTAGCCCTATTCTCTCTGGCAGATGCAGTCTGGTTCACTTGGCTGGGTTTGTTAATAATATGGAGGAGAAGCGAACTTTATCAAAAAGTAGTGACTCATTTTTCTCATCGAATAAAATCCATAAAAGATTTAGGCACGACCCAAACAATTTACATCTTAAATATTCATGCCCTAGTCTCAGCCCTGAAATGACATTTAAATTGTGTCTGGGGAATTTGTTGTGAGCTAACTGCCATGGCCCACTTTGGAGGGCTTCAAAGACTGGGAGAGAGAGGGAAATATTGAGACCCGTTTTCCATTTCAGAGATTTACGAGGGAGCGAATGAAATTCGCTTCTGCTCTCAGACCTGGCCCTCTGGGAAAGGAAACACTGTCCGAATCAAGTAAATAAGGTCCTTTGTGTCAGCAAAGGCTGTGGTGGATGAAATTAATGTTCAAGTGATCCTGGAATTTCTCAGATAGGCTATTTAAAGCAAAGTTTCTCGGCTTCAGAACTGTTGATATTTGGGGCTGGATAATTTGATTGTGGGGGCTATTTGTGCACTGTAGGATGTTTAGCAGTATCCTTACAGGCCAATAGCATCCACCAAGATGTGACAACCGAAACGTCTCAAGACATTGCAGAATGTTCCAGGGGGTGGGGGTGGTGGGAGGAAGGAAGATCAGATCTCCCTTGGTCAAGAACCACTGTTTTAAAGGCAAAGAAGTCATTTGTCCCCGCTTTATCCTAAATTTGGGGAGATAATTTTTCTTTTTGACTTTTTCTTCCTTCCAGCATTTTTAAAATTGAGCTATAATTGACATATGCATTATGTAGGTTTAAGCTTTACAACATGTATAGACATATTGATACATTTATATATTGCAATATCATGTCACATAGTTGCTATTTCCTTTTGTGGTGAGAACAGCTAAGATCTACTCTCTTAGCAACTTTGAAGTCTATAATGCAATTTTGTTGATTATAACCATTATGCTCTACAGTAGATCTTCAGGCATTATGTATCCACTAAATATCCAAACGTAGTTGTAAGTTTGTACCCTTAAACAACATCTCCTCAATTCCCACAACAACACCCCAACCCCTGGTAACAATTCTATTGTCTGTCTATGAATTTGTTATTTTTAGATTCCACATATAAGGGAGATCATAAGGTATTCATTTTTCTCTGTTTGACTTATCTCCCTGAGCATAGTGCCCTCTATGTTCATCCATATTGTCACAAATGGCACAGTTAGTTGACTCACTATTTGCCAACCACTTATGGATTACCTACCATGTGCCTGACTTTGCTGTAGGCACGTGGGATACAACAGCGCAGAACACAGAAAAAAAAAACAATTTTTCTTTCACAGAGTTTGCATTTTTGCAGTGGATAAAGCCAACAGAGAAAATAAGTAAATCTGTGACCTGTTAGATGACAAAAGAAAGAAAAAGTAGAATGGAGGAGAAGGACCTAGAGTGCTAAGAATTTGGAGTCGGGGTAGGTCACAAAGTGGAAAGAGCAACGTTTGAGCAAAGAATTGAAGGAGGTGAATGAGTGAAGAGAAAAGGCAAAGGGATGTGTGACAGGCAAAGGGAACCATCAGCCCAAAGATCCTGAGATAGGAGGGGAGCAGGAGAGTGTGTGGGGCAAAGTGAGAGGGGAGAGAGGAACAGGGGCTGCGGTCGGGAGAGTGGTAGAGACAGATCCTGGGAGGCCTCATGGGTGACCGTAGGGACCTGGGCTCCCACAGAGGTCGAAATGAGGAGGTTACGGAGCAAATAAATGACATGATCTCACATTTGAACAGTCACTGCCTGCTGTGCTGGGAATAGACTGAATAAAAACAAGTTCGAAACAAGAAAATCAGTTAGGAGGTTTTTGCAGTAATTCAAGTGAAAGATGATAGCGGCCAAGGGCAGCGGAGGTGGAGAAGTGGCTGAACTATAGATATGCACTGAACTATAGACATACACTGAAGGAAGAGCAAAGAGGGTTTCCTGCAGGGTTGGGCATGGGATGCAAAGGAAAAAGACATTTGACCTCATCATTTGCAAGGATAGAGCTGAAATCAACTAACATGAGGAAGGCTAGAACAGATTTAAATAGGGAGAAAGATCAGAAGCTTGGTTTTGAATATGTTGAGTTCAAGGCATCTATTGGAAAGAAGTGCAAACTAGAGAAATAAGTTAGAGTTGTCACTGTAAATATGATACCCAAAACCATGAGGCTTGATGAGATCATCAAGGCAAAGAACACGAAGAAAGGAAAAGGACTAAGAAATGAGTTCACTATACTCCAACAGTAAGAGTTTGGGAACCAGCCAAGGGTTCTGAGAAAGTGCAATGAATAGAGTAAAGGAAACCAGGGGAGCATATAACCTAGAGGTCAGGAGAGAAGGGTGAGATCAACTATGTCAAGTAAGGCTGCTGGGTCAAACAACCACTGGTTTTAACAACATGGAGGTCAACATGGAGGTCATTGGTGACCTTCACAAAAGCATTTTTAGTGTAGTGCTGGAGGCTGTAGCAAACTGGAGCAAGATTCTTTTAATGGAAGGGAAAGAAGTGAAACTAGGCAGTATATAAAGATCTTTTGAGTTTCAATGCAAAGGAAAGAAAAGAAATGAAGTGGTATCTGGTAGACAAAGTGGAGTCAAGAAAAAATGAACACTTTTTCCATTTTGGAACAGTTTTAACTTTACAGAATTATTATGAAAATAGTGTGAGTTCACAGTTACCCCATACCCAGTTCCCTATTCTTAGTATCTTACATGTATTTTAGTATTTTGATTTGTATTTTAGTATTTGTCACAATTTGTGAACCAATACTGACATATAGTTATTAATAAAATCCATTTATTTGGATTTCCTCAATTTTTCCCTAATACCCTTTCTCAATTCCAGTGTCCCATCCAGGACACCACACGACATTTAGTAGTCATGTTCCTTAAGCTCCTCAGTTGGACAGTTTCTCAGACTTCCTTGTTCCTCATGACCTTGACAGTTTTGAGGATTATTATCTCTAGTTGGATAGATTGTAGACTGTCCCTCCATTTGGATTCACCTGATGTTTTTCTCGTGTTAGACGGAGGTAATGTATTTGGAGGAGGAAGAACACAGAGGCAAAGCGCCCTTCTCATCGCATCGTATTTACATCTTACCGCTATACTCCCATCATTATGAAGTTCTTCCTTCCTTCCTTCTTGCTTTCTTTGATATTTTTTCACTGCCACTTCAAGAAGCTCCAGGCTTACCATGTATATTTCCTGACCAAGCCCTAAAATCAGTATCTCTAAGTAGCCTGGTTCAAAGGGGTGTTTCTTAAGATGGAAGAAAGAATAGTGTGTTTACAAATGATGAAAATTATTCAGAAATGAGAAAAAAATAATGACGTAGGAGCATGGGCACATGTGGGAAGTCAGGGTTGGTGAATGCCAATGCCAGGACGTGGGAGACGAGGTTGTGGGTCACTGTCAGCTCCCTTCTGGTCGATTCATTTTTACCAATGAAATAAGAAACATGAGCACCAGCTGAGAATGGGGAGCAGATGGGGTTTGAGAAGAGAGAAGAAAAGGTATTAAAAGATTGTTTAAAAAAGTAATAGATACTATGGAAAACGGCATGGATATTTCCCAAAATGGTTACAGATAGAACTACCATATGACCCTAAAATCCTACTGCTGAGTGTTTAGGCAAAAGAAATTGAAATTGGTTTCTTTAAAGATATTAGCATGCCTATATTCCTTGCAGCACCATAACCAAGACATGGAAACAGCCTAAACAGTCATCAGTGGATGAGTGGATAAAGAAAATGTAGCATATATATCTATCTTCCCAACTGGTGCTAGTGGTAAAGCATCTGCCTCCCAGTGCAGGAGATTGAAGAGATATGGTTTCAATCCCTGGGTTGGGAAGGTTCCCTGGAGTATGAAGTGGCAGCCCACTCTAGTATTCTTGCCTTGAAAATTCCATTGACAGAGGAGCCTGGTGGGCTACAGTCCATGGGGCTGCAGAGTTGGACATGACTGAGTGAGCACACAGTATATACACACAATGAAATATTATTCAGCCTTCAAAAAAGAAGGAAATCCCATGATGTGCTATAACATGGATGAACCTTGAGGACATCGTGCCGAGTGGAAGTGAAAGTCACTCAGTTGTGTCCGACTCTTTGCAATCCCATGGACCATACAATACATGGAATTCTCCAGGCCAGAATACTGGAGTGGGTAGCTTTTCCCCTCTCCAGAGGATCTTCCCAGCCCAGGGATCAAACCCAGGCCTCCCACATTGCAGGCAGATTCTTTACCAGCTGAGCCACAAGGGAAACCCAGTGAAATAAGTCAATCGTAAAAGAACACGTGTGCCTCCCATGGCTGATTCATGCCGATATATGGCAAAAGCCATCACAATATTGTAAAGTAATTATCTTCCAATTAAAATAGATTAATTTAAAAAGAACAAATACTGCACAATTCAACTCACATGAGGTATCTAAACTAGTCAAACTCATGGAGTCAGAAATTAAAATGGTGGTTGCTAGGGAAGGGAGTGGGGAATTTGGAAGGCAGGGGCAGAGCTTTTTCCTTTTGGAGAAATCAGTCACAGTCACAAGAATTTGTGATAAGTACCAAATGAGATCATGTTGGATGCTGGTAAGATGCTTGGAATAGTGGTTCTCTAAGTGTGATCCCTGGACTATGAGGCTCAAAAGCACCCAGAAATGTGAAAAAGGCAATCCTCGGGTCCTTCCCTAGACAACTACTCTGGGGATGGAGTCCAGTAATCTCTGTTTTAGCAAGCCCTTGAACTAATTTTGATGCATGCTAAAATTTGAGTATCACTAGAACAATACTACTGATTACAGTAAACAGAATGAATGACTTATCATTTTAATTATCATTATCATCATTATGTTTGTTGTGAAATAGCTTTCCAATGCAGGGGAATTTTTTATTATTTTTCTAGTGAGACAATAATATATAACATTTATTAATTAATAACATATTTCTAGGCAATAATCTAAGTACTTTATATGCATTATTTTAGCTAATTCTGTCAACAACGTCTGAGTTGCATTTTATTATAATTCTCAACTTACAGATGGTGAAACAGGATCCGTCTAAGCAGTCCTCTGAAGGTCACACAAGCAATCACATGCAAGATCTGAATTCAAACTTAGGATTCCCAGCAGCCCTGAAAATCAAAATTACTCTTTGGAGTAATTACTCTTTGGAGTAATTTCACTTCTAGCCTTCCTAACCAAGGATAAAGAGAAATTTGTTATTACCAACAACATAAATAATGTAATAACAACTGTGTGAATTTGGAAAAAAGGCATTATGAGTTTGATAAACAACAGTGTACTAAACAACCAGCAACCAAGAAAAGAATTTTCTTTTTTTTTTTAGTGTTTTATTTTTTATTATTTTTTAATTTATTTTTTTAATTGGGGGTTAATTACTTTACAATATTGTATTGGTTTTGCCATACATCAACATGAATCCACCACAGGTATACACATGTTCCCCATCCTGAACCCCCCTTCCACCTCCCTCCCCATACCATCCCTCTGAGTCATCCCAGTGCACCAGCCCCAAGTTCCTGTATCATGCATCGAACCTGGACTGGTGATTCATTTCATATATGATATCATACATGTTTCAATGCCATTCTCCCAAATCATCCCACTCTCACCCTCTCCCACAGAGTCCAAAGACTGTTCTATACATCTGTGTCTTTTTTGCTGTCTCGCATACAGGGTTATCAATACCATCTTTCTAAATTCCATATATATGCATTAGTATACTGTATTGGTGTTTTTCTTTCTGGCTTACTTCACTCTGTATAATAGGCTCCAGTTTCATCCACCTCATTAGAACTGATTCAAATGTATTCTTTTTAATGGCTGAGTAATACTCCATTGTGTATACGTACCACAGCTTTCTTATCCATTCATCTGCTGATGGACATCTAGGTTGCTTCCATGTCCTGGCTATTATAAACAGTGCTGCGATGAACATTGGGGTACACGTGTCTCTTTCAATTCTGGTTTCCTCGGTGTGTATGCCCAGTAGTGGGATTGCTGGGTCAACCAATGTCAACAGGGACATTATGTCTAATAATGTTTAATGTCTAATATATGTCTGCTGCTGCTGCTGCTGCTGCTGAGTCGCTTCAGTCATGTCTGACTCTGTGCGACCCTATAGACGGCAGCCCACCAGCCTCCCCTGTCCCTGGGATTCTCCAGGTAAGAATACTGGAGTGGGTTTCCCTCACCAATGCGTGAAAGTGAAAAGTGAAAGTGAAGTCGCTCAGTCGTGTCTGACTCTTAGCAACCCCATGGACTGCAGCCTACCAGGCTCCTCCATCCATGGGATTTTCCAGGCAAGAGTACTGGAGTGGGGTGCCATTGCCTTCTCCAAATATATGTCTGATAATGTCTAAAACAAATTAGGTCACTAATTTTTTCAATAAAGGAATAATTTATCCCCAAAAAGATATTTTCATTTATGAATACATATATAAAGTGGACATACTCATTCTCAAGAGCATAAAAAATGTAGTTGGCATTAAAATTTTGAAAGGAAAATGATTACAGTTGATGACATTGGTGAATTTCAATTCAGATTCTTGATGAAATAGTCATCTTGGTATGGGAATCACAAATAGCTTCAGCTTTGTCTTATGTCTAGATTGCTTCAGTTTCCATTCATTTTGCCAGTTTTACTGGAGTTATGTTTTTATTTCTTTTTGACAAGTTCAAATTATTTTTGAAAAGTTAAGTCTTTCCCCTTCCATGAAGCTTCCTTCTTTTTCAACAGTGGACTCTATCTCACTGAAAAATAATAAGGCCTTTAATAAATGAGCCAGTTAGTTGATGGCAAGGTAACTTTACAGTTTCTTATCTGGATCACAAAATCATAGGACTTTCTAAAGAAGAAGAGTAACCATTCAAATTTAATATACATGAAAAGCTGCCAACCACTTCAGTTAATTAAAGGAATAAAATACAAACAACACAAGCCATTTCTTACTTAACAAAGATGAAATACCAAAATACTGTTGGTGTATGAGTATATTCATTTCCTTGGTTAGCAATTAGGCATTAAAATTAAAATTTTAAAATTCCTATTAAAATTCCTTGTCAGAGTAATTTCAGTTCTAGACTAAAGTCATAGAATTTTAGAGCTGAAAGGGAATTTATTAGAAATATCCAGACCAACTCCATCATTTCCAAATGAAGAAACTGAGGCACAGAGAGCTTACCCAAGATCATACAGACAGACACTGGTAAATTCCTTTCATCTTTCCCAAGATTTCCACTAGAATTTGGTCCAGGATCTTCTAGTTGTGAATTTAAACTTTCCTATCTTCAGAAAAAAAAAAAAAAGATTTTTTTCTAATTCTTAAAGTTTTATGTAACATATTAACCAACTTACTTCATTATCCCAGAACCATTGAAGGAAACATTGACCCACTGAGCTAAATGTTTTGAAGAACAGTATGATGACAAATCTGAACCTATTTTATTTAAAACCTATTACTTGTCTTTATCACTTTAAAAAAATTCATTGAAATATAGATCACACACTATAAAACACACCTGCTACCATGATGTTCTCTGAAATATAAAGTTTCTGAAATACAGAAACCTTATCTTGGTTTCCATCTTTGTACCAAGGACAGTACCTACCACCCAGGAGCTACTCAATTAATTCAGTCATTGAAAAGGTAAGAATTCAAAATATCATGAAAAAAAAAATCTTAGAAGATACTCCATACATGAAAAGTATTAGTGAAAAGAATGGAATGTAAGACACTAAAATCCACCTTAAAGTTAATGTCAGGTTGCTCTAACCCCTGGGCTCTGGAAATTCAAGCCTGGCTGAGGACATCTGCTCAGACCACATACTCACAAACTCACTCCAAGAACTCAAGCAGCTTTTCCTCCCTGTGGGGGTGTTCTTAGGCTCAGCCCAGCTGCCCAGCAAACCCCATGTTACAACTGAAGCCCTTAAGAAATGTCTTGTCCTCAAGTTAAAAAAAAATAGCTTTTAATCAAAGAAAATCCATTCTGTTCATGTGGGAAGGGCCTTGCTGTCACCTAGGCATGAGGGGAAGAAAATGGAATTAGATGTATTGTTTAAACATTCCATTTTCTGGCTCCCTTCTAAAGCCAGGAAAGAACTCACTCTGTTTCTAAAAGATGATAAGAGCATAAATGATCGCAGCTCAATATGCTGTTCATAAAGGCATAATCATCACCTCTTTATTTCTTACCCACTGAACTTCTCCTCATTATGATATCCCTATGGGCAGAAATCTATCTCAGTCTCATCCAAGCCCTACAAACACCATCTAAGAGAAGTTAATTAGGCAGTAGGCTGTATGGTGGCAGTTCCCTAAGACTGAGTCTGAGATCTGCCTCTTACTAGCTATGTGATCTTCAGCACATCAGTTCACTTCTCTGTTTTCACTTAGCAGCAAAATGAGGATAATACAAGTACATATCTCATAGTACCACAGTGTGTCTTAGATGAGATACTATGTGCAAATGCTCAATAAGCTTTTCATTTGTGTTTGTTGCTAGGCAGCATGCATGATCTTTGTTCCCCAACCAGGAATCAAACCTGTGCCCCCTGCAGTGGAAGCGTGGAGGCCCAACCACTAGACTGGCAGGGTATTCCCAGTAAGCTGTCATTTTTATTGCTAACTACTCCAGGTGATCAGCTGTGGCCTTTTGTCCTCATTGCCATTGGAACATCTCCACACTGACACATTTATCACATTTTCTCTGTTACAGCGAGGGCCATCTTCCCCCTAGAAACTTACTAACTCCACAGTTACAAGCCTTGAAAAACCTTTCTCTAAACACTCCAAATAACATTAATAGTGTCAGCTAATCTGAGTCAGAGTAAGGGCCTACTCTGTATGTAGGATTTGCCAAGCATGTTATATGTGCTACCTTAAGTAATTATATAATCTTGCAATGTAGATTTCATTGTGAACTTCATTTTCTAAAAGTGAAAACTGAACCTCAGAGAATGAAGAGCCATTCCCAAGATCACCCAGCTAATAAGTGATGAGGCTACAATTCATATTCAGGTCGTCTGCATCCAGAATTTCATTCAGTACTCTGAAATGTTCTCTCCCCTTTCAGAGATCCATAGGTAGCCCACCTGGGTTTCACTGTCCTCTAACCTTCCATGTGACTTAACATTAAATCTTGAACTAGACTCCCCAGTCCTTGAGAGCAGGGTCATCCTCCTATCCTTGGGTCCAGCAGAACGCCTAACCTGATCCCTATAGCTAGTGAGTCGTTGCTAGGTCAATATCGCCCTCATTCCAACAGTCATCATATAAAGCAACTACAATTGTTTCAAATGACCTCATCTCCTACCACTCTCCCTCTCACTCACTCTGGTTGAGACTCATTGCCCTCCTTGCTCTTCCTTAAATACACCAGGCACACATCCACTTTGAGAAATTTGCATTTGCTGGTTTTGTTTCCTGGAATGTTCTTCCCACAAATATCCATGGGGCTTACTCTCTGGCCTCTTCTAGACCTTGCTCAAAATTTCCCTTCTCCAGGACTTTCCCTGACTCCCTGTTTAAAATTAAAACCTCCTCATTTCCTCAAGTTATTTAAAATGGAATTACCATATGATCCAGAATTCCCACTTCTGGGTATATATCCAAAGGAAATGAAACTATTATCTTCTTAAAAATGCTTATGGGCATATAGTTGATTCACAGTGCTGTGTTAGTTTCAGATGTGAAGCAAAGTGAACAAGTTTTATATATATATATATGTATATATATATGCTAAATGCATGCTACACCACTTCAGTCATGTCCAACTCTTTGCAACCCCATGGACTGTAACCCGCCAGGCTCCTCTGTCCATGGGATTCTCCTGACAAGAATACTGGAGCGGGTTGCCATTTCCTCCTCCAGGGACACACACACACACACACACACACACACATATATCTCCACTCTCCACTCCTTTTTAGATTCTTTTCCCATTTGGCCATTACAGAATATTGAGCAGAATTACCTGTGCTATACAGTAGGTCCTTATTAGTTATGTATTTTATATATAGTAGTGTGTATATGTCAATCCCAATCTAATGAAACCATTATCTTGAAGACGTATGTGTATTTCCATGTTCACAGCAGCATTATTCATAACAGCCAAGGTATAGCAACAACCCAGGTAGTTGTTGATGGATGAGTGGATAAAGAAAAAATGGCATATACATACAGTGAAGTATTATTCAGTTTCCAAAAAGAAGGAAATTTGGCCATTTGCAGCAATATGAATGACTCTGAAAGGCATTATGCTAAGTGAAAAAAGCCAGACAGAGAAAGGAAATACTGCATGGTTTCACTTATATGTGGAATCTAAACAAACAAGTCAAACTCATACAAACAGAAAGCAGAGGTGGGGAAAATAAGGAGAGGTTAGCAAAAGGGTACAAGCTTTTGGTTATAAAGTCTGAGAATCCAGTGGAACAGGGTGACTGTAGTTGACAACACTGTATTGCATAATTGAAATTTGCTAAGAGTAGGACTTAAAGGCTTTCGTTTTCAAAAAGGGAGGGGATAAATTTGTGAGGTGATGGATGGTGTTAATTAACTCAGTGGGGGAATCCTTTCACAAAGTACACATACATCAAATCATGTTGTAAATTTCAAATATTTTACAATTTTGTCAATTATATTTTAAATTTTTAAAAATTAAATTGTAACCTCCTTCACTCCATCTCTGCTTTCTCTATCTCACTGCCTTGTTTAATTTTCTCCATGGAACTGATGACCTTCCAATAGACTGTACATTTTCCTTTTTTGTTTTGTTGAACACCTATTTCTCCCCACTAGAATATAAACTAGTCAAAAAAAAAAAAAAAAGACTGGGACCCAAACCCTAGTGCTCTTTCTATGACGTCATATTAAATTCCTATTTCTGATATCCCCAGAACAGAGACCTCTGCCAGTTCTGTTGGCTGCTCTCTCCTAAGCATTCAGAATATGACTTGCAATATAATAGGTGTTTTAAAATATATTTTAATTATCCCTGCTTCCTGCTTGGCCTTGCCTCTTCCCACAGTAGAATCTGCAAAGAAAAAGCTTCACTTCCACTTGCTGGGTCTTACAAGCAGCATAGGAGCAGCTGTTTTCTTCCACCAACCCAGAAGTTACTGAGAAGTCCATCTTCCCCACTGGGCAAAGTCAGGCTTTCAGCTGTGCATATAGGCCAGGAATAAAGTCTAATAAGGCAGTTGAGGCCAAGTGGCCTTCACTGACGAGGATAAAAATCAGTGGGAAAACCAGCCAGGCTCAGCCTGAATTACACGATTTGTTACTGCAAAGTATGAGTCTGTTTCTCCAAAAGAAACACAGTCTGGAAAATGAGCAGAACTGTGGTCCGAGGAGCATTATCCCAACAGGAATAAGTCCCATTCAGCAGGGAACTCTCCCTGCTTCACCACCTGTTGAACAGGACAAAAGACCAAAGCCTGCGGACCACGCTGCACTGTACCTTGCACTCAGGCTTTCTAAGTTGAGAGCAGTGTGCTATATATCTTTTCCCGTCAACCATTAAAGTGCCTTTCATTTGCAGCATGGTGCCTATTTCACCTCGGAGTTGTCTAAGGCTTTAGAAACCTTTCCTCGCCATCAATGTCTCCAAGGTTCATGGAGGGTGAATACTGCCTAACTCAAAGGGACATCTTTATCTTCATGAGAAAAGAGACTGGCATCCAGTGACCTACTCTAAGTGGAGTCTCCAGGTACCCTCCTTCACTCTCCATCCTGGTGGAATCAGGGTGCAGAGTCCCATCTGGTGCAAAAGAAGGAGAAGTGGGAGTCCCAGCATTGCCTTTTTCATTTCATCATTAGACCTTTGGCAAGCCAGTTAACCTCTCTGGACCTCAGTTTCACTGAGCACTTATTATTATGTTAAAAAGAAGGAAGTAACGTCAATTGAAGGCAGAGCCAGAATTCAAACCCAGTTCTCAAAGCCTGTGACCTTAACTCCTACGTTATTATCACCTCCCGCATCCATCTTGACAATCTAGTTCTCTCCCTCTAAAATTTTAGTTTCTCTTTTGTGAAACAAGGAATCTTTTTTTTCAAGTTATGTGGATGGTTTTGACAAAACAACCCATTTGCTTCTTTGATATCATCTGAAATAATCACAGTCGCTAGTGTGCATCATGCTTCCGATAAAAAAGACAAGTGTAAACATTATGTCTTTCCAAGACTCAATTTACACAAATTACATATGAGATGAAGCAGGCCGAAGAAAGGCGTCGTGTCTGGAGAAGAGAAACAGGGTGAAAGCAGCAGGAAACAGCCCGAGCACAGCCCAGAGAGCTTTAAAATGTGACTAGCAGAAAGGGGGTGGAGAGTGTAGACTGTGAAACATTCTCCTCTTTTACAATGTCACTATTTTCTGGTTTAATTAGAATCAGATAGTGTGCAATATAATCATCACCTGATAACATAATTCCGTCAAACATGGAAGAGTAATATTCAAGTGACTGAAGCATGAATATAATTCACCTCAAGCAAGAGAGAAATTGTATTAGCAAAATGCCGCCAGATTCACTAATTAATTTGCTATATTATGCATGACAGGAAACAGCATAGAACAGAAAAGAAAAGCCTGATTTTTCTGAGTTAGGGAGGTAGCAACGGACGTAATTCCTCATAAATTATTTCTGCAGTGGGTTCATTATTTGACCAAGAATTGGCTAAAAGCAGATTTCACGGGGTAGAACGAGAACACAGTGATGAGCTGGTGGAGTTGGTGTACTTATCCAGTTAGCAAATGTCAAAATCACTCTACTTTACCACTAGCTATCTTCATTTATAGATTTCTTTCTCCACTGAAGCGCTCATCTGTATCCTGCTTCAATACTAACCTAAGAAATGGGCAAATTAGCAGGTGTGTCCCTTGGCTGATTCATCGGTACAGGTTGACAGCATTCAGCTCTACTGCGTTTGTCTCCCATTAATTGCTGGATTTCTAAAGAAGGCAAACAAAATAATATCAAATTTTTACTGTCTCACCTTGAAGGGATAGGCACTCACAAGGATGAAATTTTAAGTACATCCTTCAACCTATATATTGATAGCAATTCATTGTCATCAATTAATTGAGATCAATAGTGCACGCCTTCAAATTATTTATGTACAACCTTCCCACATAGTGATTAAGATTTTTAAACTCTGGATTCAGAGAAACCTGGGCTCAAATCTTGGCCCTTTGTCACTGCACAGTCTTGGTCAAGTCACTTGTAAGTCTTTCTAAGCTTCAGTTTTCTCATCTGTACTCTAGAGCTGTAACAATTACATCTACCACTCTGAGATACTCCCCAAGGACAGTTGAACCTGTCACCTTGTCATTCTGCCATATTGCTGCTTCTGTTGCTTTTGGGGCCCAGATAACAGTGTAGTGAGTGGGATACAGCTGGCCTCTGGGGAAGACCCCACTGTCCACAATGGAACAGGCCTTTTTTTGTTTGCTACAGCTCAGCAGAGACCATTCTGAGAATTTGCAGAAGATTTGAATGTGATGGAAAGAAAGCACAATACCAAGAATAAACCAGCAAGTTCTATTTTAATCCAACCACATCAATAATTATATTAAATGTAAATGGTCTAAGTATACACCTTAAGGGAAAGAAATTGACTGGCTGGATTTTAAAAAGCAAGATTCTACTCTATGCTATTTACAAGGAATTCACTTTAAATATACATATAGCTAAGCTAAAATGAAAAAATGTATACCATGCAAACACTATTCAAACTATTTTTCCATCTTTTTAAAAATTTATTTATTTTTTAATTGGAAGATAACTGCTTTATAGAATTTTGTTGTTTTCTGTCAAAACTCAACATGAATCAGCCATAAGTATACATATATCCCCTCCCTTTTGAACCTCTCTCCCATCTTCCTCCCCATCCCACCCCTCTAGGTTCATGAAGAGCCCCTGTTTGAGTTTCCTGAGACATACAGCAAATTCCCGATGGCTATCTATTTATGTATATGTGATTAACAGAACAGCTTCAAAACACATGAGGCAAAATCGATCACTGAAAAGAGAAATAGACAAACCCACAAGTTCATCTGGAGACTTCAGTTTTTCTCCCAGTAGCTGATAGAACAAAGGGCTTCCCTGGGGGCCCAGTGGTAAAGAATCCACCTGCCAGTGCAGGAGATGGGGGTTTGATCCTTGGGTCAGGAAGGTCTCCTGGAGAAGGAAATGACCACCCACTCCAGTATTCTTGCCTGGGAAATCCCCTGGACAGAGGAGCCTGGAGGGCTACAGTCCATGGGGTCACAAAGAGTTGGACATAACTTAGCAACTAAACAACAGGAACAGATCAGTTGATAGAACAAGTAGAAAATCGGTAAAGATATAACAAACTATCGACCAAGTTGGCCTAATTGACACAGAATATTCTACTCAACAACAACAGAATACACATATTTTTCAAGTTCACATGGGTCATTTAACAATATATTCTGGACCATAAAACTAACTTTATCAAGTTGAAATGATATGAAGTACATTCTTTCAGTATGGTAGAATTAAATTAGAAATCCATAACATAAATATATCTGAATATATTTATAAATATAAATATATCTGAAATTTCTCCAAATACTTGGAAATTAAACAGCACCATTCTAAATAACCCAGGGATCGTCATTGCCATCTTTCTAAATTCCATATATATGTGTTAGTATACTGTATTGGTGTTTTTCTTTCTGGCTTACTTCACTCTGTATAATCGGCTCCAGTTTCATCCATCTCATCAGAACTGATTCAAATGAATTCTTTTTAACGGCTGAGTAATACTCCATCGTGTATATGTATGCAAGACAGGAAAAAAGACACAGCTGTGTATAACGGACTTTTGGACTCAGAGAGAGAGGGAGAGGGCGGGATGATTTGGGAGAATGGCATTCTATCATGTATACTATCATGTAAGAATTGAATCGCCAGTCTATGTCTGACGCAGGATACAGCATGATTGGGGCTGGTGCATGGGGATCACCCACAGAGATGTTATGGGGAGGGAGGTGGGAGGGGGTTTCATGTTTGGGAACACATGTAAGAATTAAAGATTTTAAAATTTAATAAAAAAAATAAAAAAATAAAAAATAAAAAAAAAATAAAAAAATAAAAATAAAAATAAAAAAAAAATAAATAAATATACATCCACAACATCACCATTCAGTAGAAATATAATATGTAATACATAAATATGCAAACCACATAATGTAATTTTAACTCTTCTAGTAGCCACATTAAAAAATAGAAAGTAACATGTAAAATTAATTTTAATAAAATATTTAACTAAATGTGCCCCAAACATTATTATTTCAACATTAAATATTTTAAAATACTGAAAAAAAAAAAAATAAAAATAAATAAATAAATAACCCAGGGATCAAAAATATATATATAATGGAAATTGGGAAATATATTGAACTTAATTTTTTTTTAAAAAGCTGACATATCAAAATGTATGTTGTTGTTGCTGTCCAGTTGCTAAATCTATCAGATATAATCCCTTGAATCTATTTGTCACTTCCAAGGTAGAATCATAAGGGATCTGATTTAAGTCACACCTGAATTGCCCAGTGGTTTTCCCTACTTTCTTCAATTTAAGTCTGAATTTGGCAATAAGAAGCTCATGATCTGAGCCACAGTCAGCTCCAGGTCTTGTTTTTGCTGACTGTAAAAACCTTCTCCATCTTTGGCTACAAAGAATATAGTCAATCTGAAGCCTAGGGTGTGGGCAGAGAAGGGGGGCTCAGTGGCTCCAAGTTGGAGACTGAGTAGGGAGGGGAAGTGTCCACAGGAATAACAGCCTGGCCTGGATGTGGGAAACTAGGCAAGGAGAAAAGAGTGTCCACTCAGAAGGGTAGCCTGGCCAGAGCAGCCAGAGTCTAAATAAGGTATGGAGAGCCGAGGAGGGTGAGGAGGGCATCGTGAGTGGAAAGAGGCTGAGTGGCAATAGCTACATAAAGGGGGACTGATCAAGTAAGTATAGTTGTACATGGGAGATTAGCTGGACGTGTGCTCATCTTCTCCGGCAAGAATACCGAAATCCCAACTAGCTGCTGCTAATCCCAACTATCGACAGGATGATGTTGGAACCCACGGAAAAAAAAAAAAGATACCCCACATCCAAAGACAAAGGAGAAGCAGCAATGAGACAGTAGAAGGGGTGCAATCACATTAAAACGTGTGAAACATAGATAATAATGTTTAGAGGGAAATCTATACCATTAAATGGGCTTCCCAGGTGGCACAGTGGTATTGAATCCACCTGGCATCTGGTCCCATCACTTCATGGGAAATAGATGGGGAAACAGTGGAAACAGTGTCAGACTATATTTTGAGGGGCTCCAAAATCACTGCAGATGGTGACTGCAGCCATGAAATTAAAAGACGCTTACTCCTTGGAAGGAAAGTTATGATCAACCTAGATAGCATATTCAAAAGCAAAGACGTTACTTTGCCGACTAAGGCCCGTCTAGTCAAGGCTATGGTTTTTCCACTAGTCATGTATAGGTGTGAGAGTTGGACTGTGAAGAAGGCTGAGTGCCGAAGAATTGATGCTTTTGAGCTGTGGTGTTGGAGAAGACTCTTGAGAGTCCCTTGGACTGCAAGGAGATCCAACCAGTCCATTCTGAAGGAGATCAGCCCTAGGATTTCTTCGGAAGGAATGATGCTAAAGCTGAAACTCCAGTACTTTGGCCACCTCATGAGAAGAGTTGACTCATTGGAAAAGACTGTGATGCTGGGAGGGATTGGGGGCAGGAGGAGAAGGGGACGACAGAGGATGAGATGGCTGGATGGCATCACTAACTCGATGGATGTGAGTCTGAGTGAACTCCGGGAGTTGGTGGTGGACAGGGAGGCCTGGAGTGCTGTGATTCCTGGGGTCGCAAAGAGTCAGACACGACTGAGTGACTGAACTGAACTGAACCAATGCAGGAGACGCAAGCTCAAGCCCTAGGTCGGGAAGATCCCCTAGAGTAGGAAATCACAACCCATTCCAGTATGCTTACCTGGGAAATTCCATGGAAAGAGGAGCTTGGTGGGCTATAGTCCAAGGGGTTGTAAAGAGTCAGATACTGCTAAGCAACTAAGCGCACATGCACTATACCATTAAATACTTGTGTTAGAAAATAAGAGAAGTTTCAAATCATGGCCTAAGCTTGCACCTTAAGAAACTAGGAAAAAAAGAAAATAAATTAGACCGAATACCAGCAGAAAGAAGGAAATAACAAAGATGATGCAGAACAATACAACTGAAAATAGCGGTAGGGAAGAATCAGTGGAACCAAAAGTTGATTCTTCTAAAAAATCAGTAAACTTAATAAACCTTAGCCACACTGATCAAGAAGAAGAAAAGAGAATAGACATAACTTATCAATATCAAGAATTAAAAGACTCCCTTGGTGGCACAGTGGATAAGAATCCTCCTGCCCGAGCAAGGGACATGGGTTCAATCCCTGATCAGGAAGATTCCGCAGGCCAAGGAGAAACTAAATCAGGTGCCACAACTATGGAGCCCACGGTCTAGACCCCATGAGCCGCAACTACTGAAGCCCGTGAGCCTAGAGCTCATGCTGTACGACAAGAAAAGCCGCCGCAATGAGAAACCTGAGCGCTGCAAGGAACAGTAGCCCTCTCTCAGAACAACTAGAGAAAGCCTGTGCACATCAACAAAGACCCAGGATATACATAAAATAAAGTAAAAAACACTGGTTTCTCTTTAAAAAATGAAAGAAAGAAAGAAATTCCATGTCCAAATATCAGAAAACCCAATGTGATTAAGATGGCAGTTCTCTCCAAATTGGTCTATAGACTCAACATCATTCCTATCAAAATCCTGGGTACTGTTTCCCAAAAGATGTTACTAAAATATGTATATAAAAGCAAAGGACCTAGAGTCTCCAAATAATTTTGAAAAAGAACTGTGTTAGATGACTTGCATGTTCCTATTTCAAAACTTATATGAATATTTACAAGAACATTAAAAGATAAGAAACAGAAAAAATAATACAAGATCTGTATGCTTAAAATTATAAACACTAATGAAAGAAATCAATGATAACCTGAAAAAATAGAAATACACACTCGGTTCATGGGCTGAGAGACTCACTGTTAAGTTTCCAATTCTTCCCAGGTATAAATTCAGTGCAATTTCAATCAAACTCCCAGTAGGATATTTTTTGGTACAAATGAACACCTGATTCTACAATTTAGATAGAAAAGCAAAAGAATAGCAAAAACAACTCTTAAAAAGATGAACAACATTGGAGACTTCATATTATCTGATTTCAAGACTTACTATAAAGCGACAATAATTCAAGAAGGTGTGGAATTATTTATAAAATAAACATGTAGTTCAGTAGAACTGAATATGGAACCCAGAGACAGACCTATGCAAAAATGGTTAAATTGTTTTTCATAAAGGTGCAAGAGCAGTTCAGTGGTACTGAAATAATTATTGCACATTTATACACAAAATAAAGAACCTTGATCCTGATGCTGCATTATCTGCAATAATTCACTCAAAATGGATCATGGAATTAAATAGAAGATCATAGACTTTAATATAAAACCTAAAACATCTGAAGGAAAATATGGCAGAAAATCTCAATAGTCTTGAGTTAAGCAAAGACATTATATATGATACCAAAGGCATAAAAGAACTGACTCATTGGAAAAGACCCTGATGCTGGAAAAGATTGAAGGCAGGAGGAGAAGGGGGCAACAGAGGGTGAGATGGTTGGATGGGATCACTGACTCAATGGACATGAGTTTGAGCAAGCTCTGGGAGTTGGTGATGGACAGGGAAGACTGGAGTACTGCAGTCCATGGGGTTGCAAAGAGTCGTACACAACAGAGTGAGTGAACTGACTAACTGGAAAGCATAATCCAAGAAAGAAAAACAGACACATTTGACATGACCAAAAATTAAAATGTCTCTCCAATAGCCAATGCTAAGAGAATTAAAATGCAACTCACAAACTGGGGCATGCAAAATACATATCTGATATCTGTACTTATCCAGAATATATAAAAAACACTTAAAACTCAATAATAAACAAGCAACTCAATAAAACATGGGCAAAAGATAGGAGCAGACCCTCTACCAATGAGAATATGTGAATGACAAATTAGAATCCCCAAAGAAGATCAACACCATTAGCCATTAACTAAAACCACCTTGATATACTACTACCCACCTATTAGAGAGGCTTTTTTTTTTTTTAACTGACAATACCATATGTTGGCAAGGATGTAAAGCAACTAGATAGAGCACTTGTATATAAAGTGGGAATGCAAAATGGTACAGACACTTTGGAAAGTATTCTGGAAATTTCTTGTAGATTTCAGCATTTATTTACCATATGATTCAGCAACCCCACTCATCAGTTCAGTTCCGTCGCTCAGTCATGTACGACTCTTTGCGACCCCATGAATCGCAGAACACCAGGCCTCCCTGTCCATCACCAACTCCTGGAGTTCACTCAGACTCACGTCCATCAAGTCAGTGATGTCATCCAGCCATTTCATCCTCTGTTGTCCCCTTCTCCTCCTGCCCCCAATCCCTCCCAGCATCACAGTCTTTTCCAGTGAGTCAACTCTTCTCATGAGGTGGCCAAAGTACTGGAGTTTCAGCTTTAGCATCATTCTTTCCAAAGAAATCCTAGGGCTGATCTCCTTCAGAATGGACTGGTTGGATCTCCTTGCAGTCCAAGGGACTCTCAAGAGTCTTCTCCAACACCACAGTTCAAAACCATCAATTCTTCGGCACTCAGCCTTCTTCACAGTCCAATTCTCACAACCATACATGACCACTGGAAAAACTATAGCCTTGACTAGACGGACCTTAGCTAGCAAAGTAATGTCTCTGCTTTTGAATATGCTATCTAGGTTGGTCATAACTTTTCTTCCAAGAAGTAAGCGTCTTTTCATTTCATGGCTGCAGTCATCATCTGCAGTGATTTTGGAGCCCAAAAATATAGTCTGACACTTGTTTCCACTGTTTCCCCATCTATTTCCCATGGAGTGATGGGACCGGATGCCATGATCTTCGTTTTCTGAATGTTGAGCTTTAAGCCAACTTTTTCACTCTCCTCTTTGACTTTCATCAAGAGGCTTTTTAGTTCCTCTTCACTTTCTGCCATAAGGGTGGTGTCATCTGCATATCTGAGGTGATTGATATTTCTTCCAGCAATCTTGATTCCAGCTTGTGTTTCTTCTGGTCCAGCGTTTCTCATGATGTACTCTGCATGTAAGTTAAATAAGCAGGGTGACAATATACAGCCTGGACGTACTCCTTTTCCTATTTGGAACCAGTCTGTTGTTCCATGTCCAGTTCTAACTGTTGCTTCCTGACCTGCATACGGATTTCTCAAGAGGCAGGTCAGGTGGTCTGGTATTCCCATCTCTCTCAGAATTTTCCTAGGATTTAGCAAATGAAATAAAAATATATGTTTGCACAAAATCCTGTGTGTAAATATTCTGGCAACTTTTTCATAGTCATTCAAACTTGGAAACAATCCAGACATCCTGCAGCTGGTGAATGGATAAACTGGGCTATGTATGCAATGAACTCAATAATGAAAAGGAATGAACTATTGACACATATAACAACTTTATGAATCTAATATGCTAAGTGAAAGAAGGCCACAATTCCATTAAAATTACGTTCTTAAAGAGACAAAACTATAGAGGTGGAAAACAGATCAGTGGTTGCCAGAGGCAGGGGGTAGAAGGAAGGCTGGCTACAGAGACACAGGAGATGATTTGGGGGGGGGGGGGGGTAATTAAAATCACCTCAGGGGTGGGAACTCATGTATACCTGTGGTGGATTCATGTCAATGTATGGCAAAACCAATACAGTATTGTAAAGTAAAAAAATTTCAATAAATAAATAAATAAATAACCTAACAAAACAAAAATAAAATAAAATCACCTTGATTGAGGTGGTGATACGTATGTTTGTCAAAATTCACAAAAGAAAAAAGTCATAGGACCAACGCTTTCTGATTTCAAAACTTACTACCATTTATAATAGGACCAAAAGACATGAAATGTTACATATCTTTTAAAAGTTGAGTTTTACTGTATGTGAATTATATATCAATAAAAAAGAGTGAACTTTCCTATATGTAAACTATACCTCAGTCTTCCCTGGTGGCTCAGTGGTAACCCACCTGCCAATGCAGAAGATGTGGGTTTGATCCCTGGTTTGGGAAGATCCCCTAGAGTAGGCAATGAGAACCCACTCCAGTATTCTTGCCTGGGAATCCCATAGACAGAGGAGCCTGGCAGACTACAGTCCATGGGATCACAAAGAGTCAGACATAACTTTTCAACTAAGCAACAGCAAACTATGTCTCAACATTTTTTAAACGTGATGTCTATTTCTCATCTTATTGAGGGTAGGAGGAGAAGAGGGCGACAGACGATGAGATGGCATCAGTAGACATGAGTTTGAGCAAACTCCAGAGATAGTAAAAGACAGGGAAATGGTGCAAATCCATGGCGTCTCAAAGAGTCGGGCACAACTTAGCAACTGAACAACAACAAAGTATCTAGAAACATGTCTGGCCCATAATAGATGCTTGAAAAGTGAAAGTGAAGTCACTCAGTCGTGTCCGACTCTTTGTGACCCCATGGACTGTAGCCTACCAGGCTCCTCCCTCTACGGGATTCTCCAGGCAAGAGTACTGGAGTGGGTTGCCATTTCCTTCTCCAGGGTATCTTCCCGACCCAGGGATTGAACCCAGGTCTCCTGCATTCCAGGCAGACGCTTTAAGCTCTGAGCCACCAGGGAAGCCCAATAGATGCTTAATAAGTATTTATTCAGTCATTGTCATTAAACTGGCTTTTTGTCTTTGCTGTGGCTGTTGTTTTTGTCTGCTCAGCAGCTTACACCCCACCCCACCCCTGGTTATAGTGCCACCTCCTGGGCCTCAATAATCTGGCCTGCCATCATGAGCATGTGACAAAGATTTGGCCAGTCAGTCTTTTCTTGTGCTTTTTTTCCCCCAACTCAAACTAGTGATAAAAGGAGCTCTTTTCCTTTCTGGTCATAGACAAGGTGCCAGATCAGCCTGAAGCCATACCTTCTTCCAGTAGAGAAGCTGGTCCAGAGCCTGAAACAGACATGAAAGGGAGAAGCAGAAACAAGACAGAACTGATGTGAGCCCTTGGACTCTGTTGTCCTGAGACCAAAGCCACTCCTGCCTTTTCCTAGGTTTGGTTACACGAATCAGCAAATATTACCTCTCTTTAAATAAAAAAAGTTTCTATCACCTACTACCAAAGATTTTGAAAACCAATAGTAACAGTAACAATGAAGCCAACATTGATTAACTGCCTACCCTCTGCCAGCCACATTTTACCCACCTACCACATTCAGCCCTCCCCCCAAATCTATGAGTTAGGCACTCTTTTTATCCAAATTTTATACAGGAGAAAACTGAGGAAACTCAAAGATCAAGTCATTCATCCAAGATCTCACAGTAGTTGCAGGAGTATAGTGAGTATCCATATGGCACTGGTACCATTGATTTTTCTATCCTTTAAATCACTTAAGAGGGAAACTCTAGAGTCTAAAACAAGGAGATTGAACCAGTCATTCCTAAAGGAAATCAACCCTGAATATTCATTGGATAGACTGATGCTGAAGCTGAAGTTCCAAAACTTTGGTCACCTAATCCAAGAGCAGACTCATTGAAAAAGACCCTGATGTTGGGAAAGATTGAAGGCAGGAGGGGAAGAGGATGACAGAGAATGAGATGGTTGGATGGCATCACCCAGTCAATGGACATGAGTTTGAGCAAACTCCAGGAGATGAAGGACAGGGAAGCCTGGTGTGCTGCAGTTCATGGGGTTGCAAAGAGTAGGACACAACTTAGCGACTGAACAACTGATTTACAGCCGTGGTCTTCAGTGTAGCTGCACATTAGAATCACCTGGAACACAAAACAGTTCCATTGACCAGGCCACATCTCGAGACCAGCTAAATCAAAATCTCTGTGTTAAAATCCAAATGTCAATCAATTTTCAGAGCTCCTCAGTGATTGCAACACATGGCCCAGGTTGAGACCCCTGTCTCGATTTACATTTGTCTTTCTCACCAAAGGCACCCCTTCATCCCCTGCCCTGCACTGCAACAAAAAGAGAAATATGCTTGATCCTCCACAGAATTAATCAGAATCTATAAATTCAGATTTCCAGAAATTCTATAATTAAATTGGGATCTTAGTTAAAAATATTTTCAAGGGAGAAAAATAAGACTTCTGCGCAGGGACTTTTAGAAAAAAAAATGTAGAATATCAACATATAGATGATTTTTATAGTATTGTTTATTTGGCCCCCAAAGGGAGGTCATTAGAACAGTAGAACCCTAAACTTTACTAAGTTCCCAGTGATGCAGGGCTTTTGCCAATACAACCAGCCATCAAAACAGGAAAGATGAAGGAATAATATTATCTGAGCCTCGGTGACACCATAATTATTCCACATGTGGGTTTTAACTCCTGAATCCTGATTCTTACATAATAGCAATAATAATAGCATGTGTCACCCAGACAGTGGGGCTTTCTGCCGTATTTTCATCCCATTTTCAGGGAATGTCTAAAAGGACAAAGCCTTTTCTTTGGGGGAGACTTGCAGACAGATAAAACTTGGGATCTGTCACTGTGTTTATCCATTAGTCTGTCAGTGGGCTGTAAGGAACTAATTCATCACTCCCTTATTCTTCCCTTCTCCTGCAAGGAGAGTTGCTACTGCTGTTCTCAATTTGGGCTTTGAGACAGAAATAAAGCTGTCCCTTTCTCAGTAACGAGTTTTATTATATTCTCTTGATGAGGCTGAGCTATGTGGGATTCTGGTCCCTGGGACAGAAAACATTAGTCTGTACCTGCTGGAAGGATTTGGATTCATCCTGCCAAGTAGTCATGACCTTACACTATCCTTCCAGCTTTAACTCCAGCCCCTGTAGAGGAGACAGCCCCATGCCCTGGTCACTTTCTGTAAAGATAATTTTTCTCACAATGTTAAATCTGTGTGCACTGGTGGATGGGATGCATAGTTAGAAGCCAATTGGCATGGGGGTTAAAAAGATGAGACCTGGACCCAGGCAAGCTTAGGTTCTGTACTAGTCCTCTCCAGCTGCCATAATAAAATACCACAACCCACATGACTTAAACAAGAGAAATTCGGTTTTTTCCCCATAGTTCTGGAAGGCAAGAAGTCCAAGATCAAGGTACTGGAAAAATTCAGTTTCTGGTGAGACTTTTGTTCCTTGCTTACAGAGAGCTACCTTCTCTCTGTGTCCTCACACGGCAAAGAAAGAGAGATCTCCATTGTCTCTTTTCCTGCAAGGACTCCAGTCCTATCAGACTAGGTACCCACCCTTAGGACCTCATTTGACCATCTAGTCAGAGCTGTGGGTTTTCCAGTAGTCATGTACAGATGAGACAGCTGGAAATAAAAAAGACTGAGCACCGAAGAACAGAGGTCTTCAAACTGGTGCTGGAGAAGACTCTTGAGAGTCCCTTGGACAACAAGAAGTTCAAACCAGTCAATCCTAAAGGAAATCAGTCTTGAATATTCATTGAAGGATTGATGCTGAAGCTGAAGCTCCAATATTTGGGCCACCTGAAGTGAAGTGCCAACTCATTGGAAAAGACTCTCATACTGGGAAAGATTGAAGGCAGGAGGAGAAGGGGATGACAGAGGATGAGATGGTTGAATGGCCCCACTGACTCAATGGACATGAGTTTGAGCAAAGTCCAGGAGATGGTAAAGGACAGGGAAGCCTGGCATCCTGAAATCCATGGGGTTGCAAAGATTCAGACAGGACTGAGTGACTGAACAACAACAACCTTAATTACCTCTCTGGTTCCAAACACAGCTGAGTAACACTGAGCATTAGGGCATTAACACATGAATTGGGAAAGAGTTCAGTTCAGTTCAGTCACTCAGTTGTGTGCGACTCTTTGTGAACCCATGAACTGCAGCATGCCAGGCCTCCCTGTCCATCACCAACTCCCGGAGTTCACTCAGATTCACGTCCATCAAGTCGGTGATGCCATCCAGCCATCTGATCCTCTGTCGTCCCCTTCTCCTCCTGCCCCCAATCCCTCCCAGCATCAGAGTCTTTTCCAATGAGTCAGCTCTTTGCATGAGGTGGCCAAAGTACTGAAGTTTCAGCTTTAGCATCATTCCTTCCAAAGAAATCCCAGGGCTGATCTCCTTTAGAATGGACTGGTTGGATCTCCTTGCAGTCCAAGGGACTCTCAAGAGTCTTCTCCAACACCACAGTTCAAAAGCATCAATTCTTCAGAGCTCAGCTTTCTTCACAGTCCAACTTTCACATCAATACATGACCACTGGAAAAACCATAGCCTTGACTAGACAGACCTTTGTCGGCATTTGTAATGCCAACTTTGTCGGCAAAGTAATGTCTCTGCTTTTGAATATGCTATCTAGGTTGGTCATAACTTTCCTTCCAAGGAGTAAGCGTCTTTTAATTTCATGGCTGCAATCATCATCTGCAGTGATTTTGGAACCCCAAAAAATAAAGTCTGATACTGTTTCCACTTTTTCCCCATCTATTTCCCATGAAGTGATGGGACCAGATGCCATGATCTTCGTTTTCTGAGTGTTGAGCTTTAAGCCAACTTTTTTACTCTCCTCTTTCACTTTTATCAAGAGAGTTTTTAGTTCCTCTTCACTTTCTGCCATAAGGGTGGTATCATCTGCATATCTGAGGTTATTGATATTTCTCCTGGCAGTCTTGATTCCAGCTTGTGTTTCTTCCAGTCCAGCATTTCTCATGATGTACTCTGCATAGAAGTTAAATAAACAGGGTGATAATATACAGCCTTGACATACTCCTTTTCCTATTTGGAACCAGTCTGTTGTTCCATGTCCAGTTCGAACTGTTGCTTCCTGACCTGCATACAGGTTTCTCAAGAGGCAGGTCAGGTGGTCTGGTATTCCCATCTCTTTCAGAATTTTCCACAGCCTATTGTGATTCACACAGTCAAAGGCTTTGGCATAGTCAATAAAGCAGAAATAGATGGTTTTTCTGGAACTCTCTTCCTTTTTCCATGATCCAGCGGATGTTGGCAATTTGATCTCTGGTTCCTTTGCCTTTTCTAAAACCAGCTTGAACATCAGGGAGTTCACGGTTCACGTATTGCTGAATTCTGGCTTGGAGAATTTTGAGCATTACTTTACTAGCAGCACAATTCTGTTTGTAACAGGTCCCATGCCAGCTCCACCTGACTGTGTGACTCTGGGAGAGTGGATCAGCCTCTCTGGGCATCATGTTCCTCATCCTGACAGTGGAGCTAAGAGTACTAGTTTGTAACGTGGCTTTGATGATTGGAAGAGGTGATGCTTGTAAGAGGGTTAGCACAGCACTTCCCACATAGTAAGCATTTTTTTTTAATTACCACTTTTATTTAGTTTGGCAACTGAAGTTCAAGCAACAATGGACTTAGTGAAGCAATGAAGTGAATTTGGATATATTTTGAGGGTCCCGTGTTTCCTCACAGCCCCTGGTCCCATCACAGAACTCCCAAGGACTCAATCTTTCTTCTCCAGGCTGAAACCGAAGTCAGGATCTGCTCCATCTGTTCTCTGTGGTCAGAGCTCGTATCTTCAGTGGGTATCAGGGCCTTTGGAGTCAGTGAAACCTGAGTTCAAATGCAAACTCTGCCACTCATTAGCTTTGTGGCATGACGCAAGGCTCAGGTTGCCATAACAAAATACCACAGACCGAGAGACATCTGTTTCTCATGGTTCTGGAGGTTGGGAAGTCCAAGATCAAGATAACAGCCCACTTAGTTCCTGGGGAGACTCTCTCCTAGTTTTCAGACAGCTGCCTTCTCTCTTGGAGAAGGAAATGGCAACCCACTCTGGTACTCTTGCCTAGAGAATTCCATGGACAGAGGAGCCTGGTGGGCTGCTGTCCATGGGGGTCACACAGAGTCAGACACGACTGAAGCGACTTAGCAGCAGCAGCAGCCTTCTCTCTGTGTCCTCAGATGGTAAACAGAGAGAGAGAGCTCTGGCCTCTTCCTCCTCTTACTAATTCCATCGGGGGGGGGGGCCCACCCTCATGATCTCACTTAAACCAGATCACCTCTCAACGGCTCTACCTCCAAACACCATGGGGGTTGAGGCTTCAACATATGAACATGGGGACATGAACATTCAGTGCATATCTCTGAGCCTGTCTTCGTCAGAATTTTCTCCATTGCAAGTGACAGGAAACCCAGAGCAAAGCTAGATTAGGCACAGAAGTGATTTGGTTGCTTCACAAATGGATAAGTCCTGAGACATTCTGGCTTGAGGCATGTCAGGACCCAGATGATAACAACCAGGACCATCCTCTCAATTCTTTTATGTTGGCCTTATCCTCCGGTAGACCAAGATGCCCCATCTCCTCTGTGCTCACATTCTACAACCCGAGCCACTCAAGCTGAGAAACATAACAGCAAGTTCCCTAGGCCTCCAACTAAAGTCCCACATCAGCTCCCACTGGTCTCATACATCCACCCCTGAACCAATCACAGGGGCCAGAGGGGTAGGACATTCAGATTGGCCAGTTCTCAGGCACAAGGAGTCAAGAGAGGGTCAGTTCTACTTGAGCTGAGGACTAAGAGCAAAAGAGGGGGTAAAGGCTGGATAAGAAGAGACAGCAGATGACCACTGCACAGCCCCAATCTCCTAGTCTACACAGTGGGAAGAATGTACCAAACTCTCAGGATTTCTGAGAACAGAATTAAATATGTGTTACTGTAATATTGCATAGCACTGACCTGCCTCTTGAGAAATCTGTATGCAGCTCAGGAAGCAGCAGTTAGAACTGGACATGGAACAACAGACTGGTTCCAAATAGGAAAAGGAGTACATCAAGGCTGTATATTGTTACCCTGCTTATTTAACTTCTATGCAGAGTACATCATGAGAAACGCTGGACTGGAAGAAACACAAACTGGAATCAAGATTGCCGGGAGAAATATCAGTAACCTCAGATATGCAGATGACAACACCCTTATGGCAGAAAGTGAAGAGGAACTAAAAAGCCTTTTGATGAAAGTGAAAGTGGAGAGTGAAAAAATTGGCTTAAAGCTCAACATTCAGAAAATGAAGATCATGGCATCCAGTCCCATCACTTCATAGGAAATAGATGGGGAAACAGTGGAAACAGTGTCAGACTGTTTTTTTGGGCTCCAAAATCACTGCAGATGGTGATTGTGACCATGAAATTAAAAGACGCTTACTCCTTGGAAGAAAAGTTATGACCAACCTAGATAGCATATTCAAAAGCAGAGACATTACTTTGCCAACTAAGGTCCATCTAGTCAAGGCTATGGTTTTTCCTGTGGTCATGTATGGATGTGAGAGTTGGACTGTGAAGAAGGCTGAGCACCGAAGAATTGATGCTTTTGAACTGTGGTGTTGGAGAAGACTCTTGAGAGTCCCTTGGACTGCAAGGAGAGCCAACCAGTCCATTCTGAAGGAGATCAGCCCTGGGTGTTCTTTGGAAGGAATGATGCTAAAGCTGAAACTCCAGTACTTTGGCCACCTCATGCGAAGAGCTGACTCATTGGAAAAGACTGTGATGCTGGGAGGGATTGGGGGCAGGAGGAGAAGGGGACGACAGAGGATGAGATGGCTGGGTGGCATCACCGACTCGATGGACGTGAATCTGAGTGATCTCCGGGAGTTGGTGATGGACAGGGAGGCCTGGCATGCTGCAGTTCATGGGGTCGCAAAGAGTCAGATACGACTGAGTGACTGAACTGAAATGAACAGCATAAGTGCTACTACATATTTACAGTACACATACACACACGCACATGCACATACACACACACATATCTATATTCCCATATTCTAATTTCATAAGGCCCTGCCCTTGCTTTCGCCTTCTGTGGAAATCATACATCTCCTATAAACCACACTAGAAATGATCAGTAGCATTCTTCAGGCATACCGACCCTCCTGAAGCAAGATGTTAATTAATGAGACCCTAGCAAAGATGAGTAACTCTTCCAAATAGACATCTCCAGATTCGTCCCAGAGGAAGAGACCAATGCCCCCTAAATGCTTTGGATGTGGAAGCCACCAAGGTCTCAGGAATTCCCCTCTGAAATGCAGATGGAATAGGAAGGGCTTCATCTTAAACACCAGCTAATAGGTACTGAGCTGTCACTTAGCCCAGCAGCAGGGATTATCAGAAATGGGGCTTGATAGGGACTCTGGAGGGAGAAAGGAAATAAAGGCATATCAGGTGACAGCAGAAAGAGGAGAAGGTGCCTAATTTCTGCTTTCAGTTTTTCCTGGGGCACGGTTTTCACACACTTCTCTTTCAAATCTAGGCTGATGAACCATTTAAAAGAATAAGCAGCTACAGTTTAGAGAGCATTCCCTCTCTCCATGCTAGGCACTCAGGAGCAAGACTTTATTTAATCCCAGATCACACTGTGCCTTCCTGTGTGGCCTTGGGCATGTTACAGCAGCTCGATGAGACCCCCTCTTTCTCAGCCAAAACATCTAACATTAAGGAGATAACATGAATTGTTTACCATACACCAAGCATTTTTAAACATGTATTAACTCATTTAAGCTTCATAATATCTGTATGAAGTACAATTATTATTTCTATTTTGTGAATGAGATTACTAAGATTCAGAAAGGTTAACTAACTTGCCCAAGGTCACACTGTTTCCACTTTTTCCCTATTTGCCACCAAGTGGACAGCAAGGAGATAAAACCAGTCCATCCTAAAGGAAATCAACCCTGAATATTCATTGGAAGGACTGATGCTGAAGCTGAAGCTCCAATACTTTGGCCACCTGATAAGAAGAGCTGACTCACTGGAAAAGACCCTCATGCTGGCAAAGATTGAGGGCATGAGGAGAAGGGGACAACAGAGGATGAGATGGTTGAATGGCATCACCAATGCAATGGCGATGAGTTTGAGCAAACTCTGGGAGATGGTGAAGGACAGGAAAGCTTGTCATGCTGCAGTCCATGGGGGTCACAAAAAGTCAGACACGACTTAGTGAATGAACAATGACAAAAACAAGGTCACACAGACAGGAACTGACAGAGCCTAAATTTGAACCCAAGCAAAGTCCATGCTCTTGGCCCCTACATTGCCTCCTAACTCTGAATTCAGCAAGCAGGAAGCCTTGAAACACATCAGCTATTATTGCTATTTCTCTGTATTAAGATGAAGATATTAATAGTGTACCCATGCTAAGTCACACAGTCGTGTCTGACTCTTTGCGACCTCACGGACTGTAGCCCACCAGGCTCCTCTGTCCATGGGATTCTCCAGGCAAGAATACTGGAGTGGGTTGCCATGCCCTCTTCCAGGGGATCTTCCCAACTCAGGGATCCAGGCTGCGTCTCCTGTATCTCCTGCATTGGCAGGTGGGTTTTTTACCACTAGCACCACCTGCATATTTTTATCATCATTATCATTATTAGAAGATTCAACAAAGACATTTTCATTTTGGAAAATAAAAATAACAAAATGAACTATCTTGTGTTATTTACGTCTATATCACCTACAGGTATTTAAAAGCAAGCAATAGACACTTACCCAAACCCACTCAAAAAAGAATTAATATTTATTGAAAAGATATTTGGAAGACCACAGAAATGAAGGGAAAATATAAATACACAGATTTGAAACGGAGCAGGACCCCATGGTCTTCCCCCCGCCCCCCCACCAACCATGTCCTCAGTCTGTCTTTTGTCTACGGAAAAAATTTAGCCTAAAACAAGTGAGAAAATGTAGAAACAAAGAACAACAGGACAAAACAATAATAATTTAGTCAGTAAGACAGACACTTGGGCTTCCCAGGTGGATTGGTGGTAAATAATCTGCCTGCCAATTCAGGAGACTCAGGTTCGATGCCTGGGTCAGGAAGATCCCCTGGAGTAGGAAGTGGCAACCACTCCAGTATTCTTGCCTGGAAAATCCCATGGACAGAGGAGCCTGATCAGCTACAGTCTGTGGGGTTGCAAAGACTCAGACACGACTAAGCAACTGAGCACATAGCTAAGACAGATACAGGTATAGAGACAGAGATGCTGATGGATGTGTTAACCAGATAAAGGACTCCTTTTACATTGTATATGTGGATCAAATCATCACAGTGTACGCTTTAAATATCTTACAATTTTACTTGTTAATTACATCTCAATAAAGCTGAAATTTTTTTTAAAGAAGTGAGAGGGAACAGAAACTCATCAACAACCTCAAAATTAAATAATTTTGTTTCTATTATCTCCCACCCCTGTGTGTCTTGACTCAAGACTCAGGTTCCCAGAAAAGAGAGCTTGGATGGACCAGTAAGGGTCACAGACCCAGCCCTCTAGCCAAGCAGCGGAAGGATGGGCGAGTTCCATGATTGACAGTCATTTCAGAGCCCTGCAACACACACAGAGGAGTTCCCCAAGGAAAGGGACATTGAGCAAACAGAAACAAAGACAGTGACATCCAGAGCCACTCCCATAGCACCAGAGATCCTTCTAAACGTGACAGAACCTCGTCTGAGGGGAGGTCCTCATCTAATCTTTAAGATCTAGCATTAGAAGAGCTTCCAGACAGGCACAAAGGGCTATAATAAAAATAGCACAGATAATGTTACACCAGTTAAGAGTCTGACACATGTCAGACCCTCCTTGAGTTTCAAGGCCAGAGCTGGGTAGGACCTTCAAGATACTTAAGCAGCTTCCCAAGGTGCAACACCTGGAAGAAAATGCTAACTGGATTTATGGGGCACATTATTGATAAACCCAATGTCCATGTGTCATAATTTAATACTCTGAAGAATCTAATGGCACTAAAGGCTTTGTATTAACTAGAGAGACCCTGAACCTAATTTATATGTTGAGTGCAAATTGCTCCCAGTGGAGCAATGACAGGTCTAAACTACGTCTTATGTCTTTGCTTCTTGACTCCTTCGTTTGTGTGTGAAACAATTCTCTAGGCAGTGCAACCTTTGCAATGTCATCATTGCTTGTTACATCTGTGCTGACAGCTGGACGTAAAGTTATACCAGAGGTGGAAGCACACTCATGAAGTGAACACAGCCAGTGCTGGACATGGTTAAAATACTTCAGAAAGAGCTATCACTTCCTCCATCTTTCCCTACGAGTTGGTTTCAAGATATAACAAAGCCATTCATTTCTGTGTTTGGTAACAAAAACATAAAAGCTGTAACTCCTACCTTCAATGTTTCTCACAGACAAGTGGAAATTGAGCATGTTAGAAAATGTACTAAAATAGGAATGAAAAGACCTAAGGTTCTTACCTATCTGGACCACTTATCTATTCAAACACAAGCATATCACTCACCCTCTTTGCTTCCCAGTTTTCATATATGAAACGAATCGCCAGTCCAGGTTCGATGCATGATACTGGATGCTTGGGGCTGGTGCACTGGGACAACCCAGAGGGATGGTACGGGGAGGGAGGTGGGAGGGGGGTTCAGGATGGGGAACACGTGTATACCTGTGGCGGATTCATACTGATGTATGGCAAAACCAGTACAATATTGTAAAGTAATTAACCTCCAATTAAAATAAATAAATAAATATTTAAAAATAAAATAAATAAATAAAAGATGCAGATAATAGTAAATCTACACCTATACCAATGGCCGTTAGGAAATTCAAACTACCTAAAGCACGTAGAATTATGTATTTCACAGTAATCCATAAATTTAGTATGATTCTCACATTCATGATGATTACCATACATTTCGCGAACATCGATTATTCACAGGCTCATGCTGAAGACTTCAGATTTGAATTTACTATAGTGTTTTCAACTTCAAATAAAGAGATTCCCTTTTTTTTTTTTTTTGCTCTGCCAAGGCCATATAACAAAATACCACAGGCTAGGTGGCTTGAACAACCGAAATTTATGTTCTCACCATTCTGGAGCCTGGAAGTTCAAGATCCAGGTTGGTTTGCAGTGAGACCGCTCTGCTTGGCTTGTAAATGACGTCTCCTTGCTGCGTCCTTCCATGGCCTTTTCTCTGTGGGTAAGCAAGCTTGGTGTCTCTTCCTCATTACAAGAACAACAGTCCATTAGACGAGCCTCCTCACCGCCACCACCTTATGATCTTTCAACTTTAATTGCCTCTTCCAAGGCCCCATCTCCAAAAACAGAGAGGGAACACAATTCAGTGCATAGCACTCTTCAAACTGACTAAATCAATTAGGATGTTACTTTTCATGACGTAAGAGGAAATGGACAAGAGACGGGACCGTCAAGGTTCACTGGTGCAGGAGGTCAACTCTGACATTAGGAACCCAGACCTTCTCATTCCACCACGTGAGCTCATCCGCAGCGTGGCTTCCCTCACTGAGCGGGTTGCCTGCGGAAATTGGGCGCTGGGCTTCTTTAATCCAAGTAAGCTGGAGGAGGAAAACGGGCTTTCCTTTCCCAGAAGCCCTCAGAAAGCCCCCCCTAGCATCTCATTGGCCCAGATTGGCATGGACCCGCCCATCCTCCAGTCAAACCCTGGGAAGAGAAATAGACTCACGGTGGTTGGATAAACCACCAAATGTGGGGTCCACTGCAGTGCTCGCTGTATTTCTTGTCTTTAAGGAGTATGTATTCTAAAGATGAAAAAACAAAGATACCTTTGAAAAGGGGATGCTGGGAGGGTAGGTTTTTCTTTTTCTTTTTCCCCTTTTCCTCATGTATATATACTCTTTGTAGCCATCTGGTTCAGTTCAGTTCAGTTCAGTCACTCAGTCATGTCTGACTCTTTGTAACCCCATGGACTGCAGGGCACCAGGCGTCCCTGTCCATCAACAACTCCCAGAGCTAGCTCAAACTCATGTCCATCGAGTTGGTGAGGCCATCCAACCACCTCATCCTCTGTTGTCTCCTACTCTTCCTGCCCTCAATCTTTTCCAGCATCAGGGTCTTTTCCAATGAGTAAGCTCTTCGCATCAGGTGGCCAAAAGATTGGAGTTTCAGCTTCAGCATCAATCCTTCCAATGAATATTCAAGACTGATTTCCTTTAGAAGGGACTAGTTTGATCTACTTGCAATCCAAGTGACTCTCAAGAGTCTTCTCCAACACCACAGCTCAAAAGCATCAATTCTTTGGAGCTCAGCCTTCTTTATAGTCCAACTCTCACATCCATACATGACTTTACTAGAAAAACCGTAGCATTGACTAGACAGACTTTTGTTGGCAAAGTAATGTATCTGGTTTTTAATATGCTGTCTAGGTTGGTCATAACTTTTCTTCCAAGGAGCAAGCATCTTCTAATTTCATGGCTGCAGTCACCGTCTGCACTGATTTAGAGCCCCCAGAATGAAGTCTGTCACTGTTTCCATTGTTTCCCCATTTATTTGCCAAGAAGTGATGGGGCTGGATACATGATCTTCATTTTCTGAATGTTGATTTTTAAGCCAACTTTTTCACTTTCATCAAGAGGCTCTTTAGTTCTTTTCTCTCTGCCATAAGAGTGGTGTCATCTGTGTATCTGAGGTTATTGATAATTCTCACAGCAATTTTGATTCCAGCTTGTGCTTCATCAAGGCATTTTTCATGATGTACTCTGCATATAAGTTAAATAAGCAGGGTGACAATATACAGCCTTGGCATACTTCTTTCCCGATTTGGAACCAGTCTGTTGTTCCATGTCCAGTTCTAACTGTTGCTTCTTAACCTGCATACAGATTTCTCAGGAAGCAGGTCAGGTGGTCTGGTATTCCCATTCTTGAAGAATTTTCCACAGTTTGTTGTGATCCACACAGTCAAAGGCTTTGGCATAGTCAATAAAGCAAAAGTAGACATTTTTCTGGAACTCTTTTGCCTTTTTTGATGATCCAATGGACGTTGGCAATTTGATTTCTGGTTCCTCTGGCTTTCCTAAATCCAGCTTGAATGTCTGGAAGCTCACAGTTCATTTACTGTTGAAGACTGGCTTGGAGAACTTCGAGAATTACTTGGACAGTGTGTGAGATGAGTGCAATTGTGCAGTGGTTTGAACATTCTTTGGCATTGCCTTTCTTTGGGATTGGAATTAAAACTGACCTTTTCCAGTCCTGTGGCCACTGCTGAGTATTCCAAATTTGCTGACACATTGAGTGCAGCACTTTAACAGGATCATCTTTTAGGATTTGAAATAGCTCAACTGGAATTCCATCACCTCTACTAGCTTTGTTCATAGTAATGCTTCCTAAGGCCCACTTGACGTCACATTCCAGGATGTCTAGCTCTAGGTGAGTGATCACACCATCGTGATTATCTGGGTCATGAAGATCTTTTTCATATAGTTCTTCTGTGTATTCTTGCCACCTCTTCTTAATATCTTCTGCTTCTGTTAGGTCCATACCATTTCTGTCCTTTATTGTCCCCATCTTTGCATAAAATATTCCCTTGGTATCTTTAATTTTCTTGAAGTGATCTTTAGTCTTTCCCATTCTACTGTTTTCTTCTATTTCTTTGCATTGATCATTGAGGAAGGCTTTCTTATCTCTCCTTGCTATTCTTTGGAACTCTGCATTCAGATGGATATGTCTTTCCTTTTCTGCTTTGCCTTTAGCTTCTCTTCTTTTCTCAGCTATTTGTAAGGCCTCCTTGGGCAACTGTTTTGCCTTTTTGCATTTCTTTTTCTTGGGGATGGTTTTGATCACTGCCTCCTGTACAATGTCACGAACCTCCGTCCACAGTTCATCAGGCACTTTATCTATCAGATCTAATCCCTTGAATCTATTTCTCACTTTCACTGTATAATCGCCAGGGATTTTATTTAGGTCATACCTGAATGGTCTAGTGGTTTTCCCTACTTTCTTCAATTTAAGTCTGAATTTGGCAATAAGGAGTTCATGATCTGAGCCACAGTCAGCTCCTGGTCTTGTTTTTGCTGACTGTATAGAGCTTCTCCATCTTTGGCTGCAAAGAATATAATTAATCTGATTTTAGTATTGACCATCTGGTGATGTCCATGTGTAGAGTCTTCTCTTGTGTTCTTAGAAGAGGGTGTTTTCTGTGACCAGTATGTTCCCTTGGCAAAACTCTGTTAGCTTTTGCCGTGCTTCATCTTGTAGGTTAGAAAAGACAAAGTCTGGAAGTTGACTTCAGATGAAGAAAAGATATTTTTTGATGGGAAAATGGTACAGCTGTGACAAAGTTTTTATCACTTCCCTAGAGAAGAAAAAGAACCCTTTTCTGGGCTTTCATGTTCCAGTAGCTGTGTCTGTAGTTTGCAATTTCATTTTATCCTCACACTCTACTGAGGATATTGGTAAGGTGCACATTATTCCCACCGTAGAAGAAACAGAGGCCCAGAGGGTCAAGAAGTGTGTGCAAGGTCACACAGCCCCAATACGTCTGACTCCACATTCTTGTTATTTCCATCACATCTTGATGATTCCTAGAGACAGTTGGAGACCTTCCCTTCTCAACTCCCCCCCTGCCCCCCAGCCCCGTTTTATAATAGCTACAGCAATAAATACAATTTGCTGAGCAATCGCCATGTTTCAGGTAATGTACAGAATATTTGAAACATGATAGCAACCAAAAATATAATTTGTGAATATTAGTAAACAGAAACCTCGTTTTAAAATGGTGTCAGGGGACCTGAGGGGAGAGCTCTCACACCCTGCAACTCAACCTCAATTGGGACCCAATAGGAAGAGACAAACCTGACATCTCCAATACAAAAAGTTTTCCACTTTACTACCAGGCAGATGGAAGGAAGACTTTCTCCTTGCCCAGTAACAGTCCAGCCAATGAGAGACTGCCACAATGCAGCTAATGAAAAGCCCCTTAATGGGGCTTCCCTGGTGGCTCAGTGATAAAGAATCTGCCTGCCAGTACAGGAGACAAGGATCCAGCCCCTGATGCGGGAAGATCCCACATGCCATCGGGGAAACGAAGCCTGTGCGCTACGGGAAGATCCCACATGCCATCGGGGAAACGAAGCCTGTGCGCTACGGCTGCTGAAGCCCACGAGCCCTAGAGCCCATGCTCCGCAACAAGAGGAGCCACACGATGAGAAGCCCGTGCGCTGCAACGAGAGAAAAACCTGTACAGCCACAAAGATCCAGCACAGCCAAAAATAAATAAACAAAATTACATTAAAAAAGAAAGAAAAGCCCCCATAACTCAAACTCCCAGTTTCTTTCAATGGACTCTGTTTCTGACAGGCCCTCCCAGCTACCCCTTCTACTGTATGAGAGAATGGTCTCTCCTTTGTTCTCAGGGCTTGCCTGTAATAGTCATACTTTGCATGCATTAAATTACAGTTTTTTGCTATTCTTCAATAAACCAATTTTCCTCATAAAACAGCTGGCTATATTATTGTTTTAGGTCAACACGTGTATTTAATCCCTCCAGCCCCCCAAAATGAATGCACTTCATTTTGCATTCTAAGCCTTCATAGAAAAAAGTAAAATGCTTATAAAGACCACTAAAAAGAAACCTGAATGATGTAGGATGAATACCATGTTTGTGAATATGATATCAAATAATAATTTAATATTGTAAGGATATTAATTTTCCCCCAACACTAATCCTGGATTTAACGCTGTTCTAATGAAAATTCCAGCAGAAGTTTTTGAGGAATCTGAAAAGCTGATTCTAAAGTATATGTGGAAATTTAAAAGGCATGAATATCTAAGGTAATTTTAGAAAATGAGAGTAAAGATTTATTTTACTAAATATTAAGGCATATTAGTAAATCACAGTAATTTTTTAAGTGTGGTAGAGATTCCAGAAACATTCCTGCATATGTAAGAGATTTGGTCTCATAGCCCAATTAGGAAAGAATGAATGATTTGGTAGATTTTCATGGGAAAATTGGTTCACTGTATGAAAAAAATAAAATTGGAACTTCACATCTGAAAGTGAAAGACAAATTATAAAAGTTATCAAAGAAAATGGAGGAAATATCTTTGTGACTTTAGAAGTGGGAGGTTGCTAAGCAATTTCTAAAAAGGGTCATCCATAAGGGGAAAACATAAAGTGTTTGCCTACATCAAAATTAAGGTTTCTGCTCAGAAAAGGACATCACCCACAGATTTCACAGCTTGTAGACTGTGAAAGGATATTTAAAACTGGGCTGACATTGATATCTAGAGAAACTCTTATTCCAAAAAAAAAAAAAAGGCAAGAAAATTTTAGGAAACTCAATAGAAAAATGGGCAATGTCTATGAAAAGAATATTAACAGAAGAGGAAACACTAATGGGTAATAAGTATATGAAGAGATACTCAACCTTGTTAGTAATCAGAGAGAAGCATATTAAACCAACAATGATATACCACTTTACACCCAATCAGATCAGCAAAAATTACAAAGTTGGAGAACATCAAGTGCCAGGGAGAAGTATAAACTAAGCAACTATTCCAAAGAGCAATCTCTCAGTACTCAATGCAATTAACTATTCATCTGCCCAGCAATCCCCTGCCTGGGCAAGTGCCCCAGAGAAATGCCCACAAAACTATAAAGATGCAGGCATAAGGCTGTTCACTGCAGATTTCTTTGTGACAGCAAAGACTTTGATGTCCCTTATCTTCTTCTCTAGATGTATGCACTGTGGTCTGTGCATAAGTTGACTCCCAGGCAACACTCAGAATTTAATGAAATAGCTTTACATAGAACAAATGAAGAGATGTCAAAAATATAGAGTTGAGTGGAGGAGAGTGAAGTTTAGAACCCCAAACCATTTATGTAAACTAACCAAAACATACAAAGACAACTCTATATATTTTATCAGTCATGTACATATATCTATTATACAGTAACATATAAATGGGGAACTGAGAAAGTAGGTATTCTGGATACCAGAATGAGTGCCTGTGGCTTGGGAGGGGAGTTTAAGGAGACTTGGAGGTTGAGGAGAACATGTAATAGAAGGAAATAAGAACTTGAGGGACTTGCTCTGAACCAGTAAATGTGAATAAATCTACTCCATGCCTCTGCAGCACCAGGTGGTGGGGAAACTGCTTGGTGTGCATTACTTCATTTAACCCTCACCAAAAATGCTAGGAGGTAAGTATCACTGTTTGTCCCATTTTTGTTTTGAAAAATAAGCATCAAAAAAAAAAAAAAAAGAAAGAAAGAAAAATAAGTCTCAATGAGATTAAGGAGTTTGCCCAAAGCCAGGGAGCAAGTAAATGGTAGGAAATGGGTCTGAAATAGGGCCACGAGCCTCCAGATCCCGCACTCTTAGCATCACATTCTACCACCTGTGTTCAGAAACGCCCTCTGCTAGAGTTCAACATAGTAGAACATAATAAAATGCAAGTGTGCTGAATTATTTCACTTACATCTGAATCTAAGACATTTCCTGACACAGGCTTATTTTTAGTGGACTAGCAACACCCGACCAAGACAGACAACAACTTGAGCTCAACAACTTCACAGCTTCTAAGGAGAAAGCCTAAGGAAAAACTGGTTCTTGTGGCCCATCTTTTTGCATGATGCAGAAACTTGTACCATAGACCATCATTTCCCAAATAAGTTGCATAAGATTTTCAATACCACGTGTACAGTTATATAAGAGTCAAAACCTGCATGAACTCAACACAACATTTTGCTTCACTTTAACGGAAACTCCAAGAGCAAATTTACCTTGCAAAATTATAGGATAGCAGAAAAAGGAAATCTTGAAACTCCCTGAGAACCAAGTATTAATAGCCTTAGATGATACGTGTCACATTGTCTATGCTTGATGAATGTTGAGTAGTGGGTAAAACGAGTGGCTAGACGGGTGGAAGATGGCTGGCTGGCTGGATGGATGGATGGTTGGGTGGATGATGAATGGATGGAGGGTGAGTGAGTGAGTGAGTAAATTATATGCATCTTGACTCCATGGCTGGAAATTTTAACTAATGACAGAACCTAGATGCATTCTTGAGTACATCACAGTGATTACAGTATTTCACTCTCTTCTGAAATTTAAAAAAAAAAAATGTCCTTGAAAATCTTAGTGCTATTTTAAGCTGGTATTTTCTCTTAACTTTCAGAAAACTCATTAATCTGCCAGTGACTACTCCAAAAGTACAAGCAGCCTGGAGGATGACAGCAGTGTGACTTGGTTCAAAAACCATCCTAGGGACCCTGAAGACTTTGGAAATTGCTTCTTGTTTTTTCTTCCCTTGCACTGCCTAGTCTTAGTGTAGGGGGAAAAGATGAAGAGGAAACTCATCATTAGCTTAACAGAACGGCAGAGCTTTCAAACAGAGAGAGCTGCATCAGATCCTGGGCTCAGGTCTTGTGTTCTTAAACGCCCTGGGAGATGTCTTTTCCTTGAGCTGTCCTTCAGAGCTGTTGGTTCCATGTAAAAAGAGTCCCAGCTTCTGCTGATATATACCAAACTCATGGTTCGCTCCACACTCTGAGCTTGAGCGCTTTTCTTTACAGTGCTCCTTACACAGCTAAAGTCACCAGAATTCCAGGTCAGATGTGTCCAGGTTGTAGATCAGGGTTTAAGAGACAATAGACTTAGAAGTAAAAAATTACAATTCAGATTCCTGAAACAATCACTTCCATTTCTATAAAAGATTTCCCCACCGGAGTCATTTTTCACTTGAGCTTTATCCAGCACCATTAAACAATGTTTTGCCTGCTCACAAGTTATAAGAGGTTCAAGTACAGATTCAGCAACACAGATGCAGCTTTCTTCTACAAAAATGGCTATGCTGTTTTTTTTTCATGTTAACTTAGCTGAATAGAGCCTTCATTTACCTATATTGACAAGGACAGAAAGACTATAGACTCCTCTCTTTAACATATATATCTTTTTCAATTCTCAATTGAAGGAGGAAATTTCAGAATTATAGGATTATATTTTATGAATGCTTGTTCCTGGCTTCAGAAAATTTCCTTAACCACCCTCAGCTTAAATTTGCCCCTTTGTAAATGGAAATAAAATAGTTTTCTTACATGTGGTAAAGATTCAGGAAACAGTTTTTGAGAACCTACTCCACGAAAGGCTCTGGAGTGGGTACTGGAGATGAAAGAAAACACAGAGTGATGAGGTCAGGAAGTTCACAGGTGAGAGGGATGCACAGACTCATACTAATAATACAAGTGTCAGTGTAGGAAGGAAGAAAATGAAATTCAGAGTCATTCAGGCTGAGCTGAAATCTTGCTTCCACCTAGTTCTCATTGTAGAACACTGGGAAAACTACTTAACCTTCCTGAGCCCCAGCTTATCCACGGAGATAACAATGCCTCTCTCCTGATTTTCTAAGGATTAAATTCGTACTACTTGATGACACTTGGATCAGTGTCCAGACTATAAAAAGTATTAAGTATACAAATTCATTAAGTACAACTGGAAACACAAAGTGATGTGAGTACACATAAGTGAAGCATTTGATATGCAGAAGGCTCACTATAAATGTTCATCCATACTCCTGTCTATCTCACCTCTTCTCCCACAAATAAGGTCATTGCCTAGTTTGAGCAAGGCAAGGGAAGAACTAGAAATGGACTGAAGATCTTAGAGGTGCCAAGCTTGGAGAAGATCCCAATAGCTGGCTGCCTGGGATTCTCAGGTTGAATGCTCCCTGGGGCAGAAAGCAGCACAACTGTATTCAGAAGGAGCCACTGAACTGCTGGGCCAAGGTAGGGAAAGACAGGGCATAGCACAGATTGAGACCATATCTCAGAGCATGGATGTAGGACAACCGTCACTCATTCAAGCAATGAGAATTCTTGGGAAGACGGGAGATAGACTAAGCCAAGACTAAGAACAGTTGCTCCAGCCTGAAGACAGCCCATCATCCAGGGGTAACCACAGACAACAGAAGAAATGAGAGCTGATATCATATTACTATTATGGACATGAGCGATGCTGGTGCTGAACACACTCTCCTGTGCATGAGACTCTACTGAAAGTTGGAAGACACAAGTGTTTAGTACTCTGTTGGAGGCAAAAGGCAGAAACCCAACTCAAACTGATTAAAGCAAAAAATAAATAAATAAAACACATTCACTTGCCTAATTGATGGATGAGACTTTAGGCATAGTTAGACTCAAGCATTAGAGTGAGAGCGTCAACTATCTTCTGCATCAAGAATCTGTCTTCCTTCATTTCTTGGCTGTTTTTCTCTTTTGTCCTTTTTCCAAGAGTGTTCTTCCCATGGAAAGGAAAGATAACCAAAAATAGGCTTGGTTTGTGTCTTGTTCTTTAAAGAATTCTGATCAAAAAAGTTCCCTTTCCCAATAGTTGCAGTAAAAGTCCCAGGATTTGCTCTGGCTCTTATTAGGCCAACTTGAGTGATGATGTTTTGATTGGCCAGGCCTGGGTCATATGTCCACCTATAGCACTAGAAATAGATAGGCCCATCTGAGCCACCTACCCTCAAAGGAAAATAGAGGTGGCATTGCTCAAAGAGGGGCATGAATCTGTGGACAGGTAAAAGAGCCCAGATATCCACTACACCTTTCCACTGCTCTTTCTCTAGGCATTCATAAAACATCTGAGAATGCATTCAGAAGTTAACCAATCTCAGATGATGGCAGCAGGGGTAAAATGCAAGACAGACTCAGGAATGCCATTATGGAGTTAATTATACGAAATGTATCACCCTGATTGATCATGCAGCATGTAACCTCAAGAACACCAAGACTCCAAGTCTTTTTTGACAAATGGGAGGCAAGGTTTATAAAGACCAGCAGATATGACTGTGACTTACAAAATTAAAAAAAGGAAACAAGAAACACAATTTGATATGATTTAATAAAAGATCTGTTCCTACCACTTCTCATGGGAACCTCTGCACATCTTCCTTCCACTGACAGTTATTATCTCTACCTTTATTGAACAAAGGCACTGGAACACAGCTGCCAAGGATCAGTAAAGAAAATCATTCTTTTATTAATAAGACTGTTATTAGCAGGGGAAAAAATCCATGTTTGGGGGTTTGCTCTGACGTTACAGGCCATTTCGAAGAAATATAGCTGACTAGTGCCAACATTATTTCAGGCAATTTCATGATCAAATGTCCTATTATGTTGTTTAAATTTTTTATAGAGATTGTAAATCAGAACTATTTTCTGTTTGCCCTAAATATTTGGGTGCTACAGGGAAAGCAGACCAAATTAAAGAGCATTGTGCACATTTTTTACCAAGATCTCCCAGGGGCGTTAATCACTCCACTTGCACCACAGAGCTCTTCAGTAAACATATTTGTGAAACCATCATCTGATGTTCCTCCAACGCCCTCATTAATGTGATGGTTTGGGCTACAAGAGTAGTGCTGAGTTCTTCTCATCTTCAAATTAGGGACCACGTGCCGAAATTCAAAGCATACTCCTCAAAGTTTTCCCAGAGAGCCTGTAGGAATGTTTTGAGTTACTTTATTCCATTGCTCCAGCCCCAAATAATACCATGGGACAAGAACCAGAAGAAGAAGGGAGAAGCAAAGATATGTAGCCATGCTGGAAGGAATCCTTTCTTTTTAGAAACAAAGGGTCTATATCCACCAAACTTTTAGATGAATATCCCTTGATCTAGCAAATATTCTGTTTAGAGATTTAACCTACTGATACACTCACACATGTGCATAAAGCTAGATGTTCCAAGATATTTAATGCAGCCTTGATTTTAGTAGCAAAAGATTGGAAACAATCCAAATGTCTTTCAATGTGGCTCTGATTAAATAAATTATGTCACAGCCTCACAGTAGAAAACAATGCAACCATTTAACAGAATGAGATGGGTTTAGTTAAACTGAAATGGAACTACCTCTAAGATACGCTGTTAAACAGGAAGAAAAAAGGAAAGCACAGAAGAACATGTATAGTAGAATGCTATTTTGTATTTTTTTTAATGTATGCAAATATTTGGTTATACACACAGAAAGAATACCTCTGGCGTGGGGAGTGGGTAGTATTTGCCCCTATAGAGGGAAATAGGGAACCAGCCTTGTTTTCACTTTATATCTTCTGGCACTACTCTTTAGCACTACTCTTTCTTTTACATTCTGAGTTCTTTTTTCTCTGTTTGCAGAGAGCAAGGGCTACTCTTCATTGCAGTGTGCACGCTTCTCTTTGCATTGGCTTCTCTTGCGGAGCACAGTCTGTAGGGCATGTGGGCTTCAGTAGGTGCAGCGTGTGGGCTCAGTAGTTGCAGTCCCTGGGCTCTAAAGCCCAGGCTCAGTTAGTTGTGGTGCATGCATGGGGCTTCGTTTCTTTGCAGCACAGGGGATCGCCCCACATCAAGGATCAAACCCATGTCTCCTGCATTGGCAGGTGGATTCTTTACCACTGAGCCACCAGGGAAGTCCCGTGATTTTTTTTTTTTAAGTCAAATTTTAAACAAAAAGAAGTATGGTGACTTGCAAGAAATCTAATAAGAAATATAAAAGATTTCTTGGAAAAAAAATAGTAAAACTATCAGACATTTACGAAGACGTACACTGCTTCTTTGGGCAGTGTGATAGGTTGAATTATCGTCCCCAACTCTTCGCTCCCTCTGTTAATAGAATGAAACATCCTTGTGTCTGTACAATCTTCCCGCTGTGGGTGGAGTGTTCTTCCTGAGGCACTGATATTGGTCTTGGCCATGTGACTTACTCTGACTAGCAGCACTAGTGGATGTGACATAGCAAAGGCTTTAACTGTGCCTCTAGGATTTAGCTTGATCTCCTGCACAACCACCATCCACCAAGAAAAGATTAAATCCTGACTAGCCACTGGCCCTAAAACAAGGAAGTGTATAAAACATACCTGAACCAACCCATCGCCTGGAATCAAGCCCAGCTAATCTAACAGAGCCCAGCTGAACCAGATCCTACAAGCCAATTGGTGAGTGAGAGGTGAGAAAAACCATTCTTGCCTGAAAAAGATTTGGAGGGATGCATGTTACACAGTTTTACTGCAGCTGTATCTGCCTGATACATATGGGAAAACTAAATTACTTCCTTTGGCTCTCTCACCTCTTCTAGGAAATTGCTCCTGATTAACTTCACCCCACTGTAGACTGTGATCTCTTCAATGGCAGGAACTGTGTGTTCTCCATTCCTGTGTCCTTAGACTTCAAATGCCTGGAACAGAATTCAAGAGCTACTCCTTTTCTGAAGCAGCCACTTTTACCCAACAGTTAATCTCTACCACGTCGTAGTTTGTTTACTTCAGACCATTAGTCACAACCTGTAGTTGTTCCATGAGGTTGTTATCTTGTCTCTCTCATCAGACTATAAACTTCCCAGAGGAAATTACTCAAGGGATTAAAAAAGGAGAGAAAGAATATATGACTTTCTTACTCTGATTTGCACGACATTCAGATATCTGTTTTACCACACTCTCCAGATTCTATTAGCTTGCCCTTCAAGGTCTTTCAAAAGCTGGCCCTAGACCATTCTTAGTCCCGTCAGTCATTGCTCCGCTTCAGCAATACCATGGAATTCGTTACCCACCCCCAACCCATTCTTTTAGCTCTTCTGTGACATTATCCATAATGTTCCCTCTGGCATAAGTGTTCTTCTCTGCCATCTCTGCTCAGCTAAATTCTGACCATCTGTATTACTTTTAATTAGGTTCAGCTATGTAAAACTCAAAACAACAGGGGCCTGAACAAGATAAAAAATTATTAGCTCTTTCATTTAATACATTTAGAGGTAGTCAGAATAAGATTGCAAAGGTAATCTATGGCTTCATAGAAATGAGACCTTCCTAGTTTATTGTTCTGCCTTGGGTTTCTTCTATTCCCAACTTTACTTCATCGTCCAGGATGGCTGCTGAGGCTCCAGGTATTACGTTCTCATTCTAGTCATTAGGAAGGAAGGAACCTGGAAGAAGAGCATGTCTCCTCCTTGTAAAGGGACTCTCCTTGTAAGGGGACTCTCCGAAAATTACACACACACACACACACCATTTAATTTATGTATATGTCATTCGATGAAACTTAGTTACATGCAAAAGGATCTGCCTATAGAAGAGGGATAGTTGTGACCATTGCTGCAAGCAATTTTCCAAAGAACTGTAGTCTATTCTGTGTGTGTGGCAAGGGGTGAGGACCCAGCTAAAAACTAAGGGATTCTATTACTATAGAGGTAGATGGGAATAAATACTGGGAGGCAGCCTGAATTTTCTATGACACCAATGTTTCGAGTTCAGTTCCAAACGTACTTTCTCCTCCTAGAAGCCCTTCCTTGAATCATCAAACTAGCATTCTGACCACAAAAGGCTTTTCCTTGTATGTTTTAGGCTTTTAACTACCTAGAGGGATGCTGGTCCATCCCTCTCTGTACAGGATGATAGAAAGCGAGCCCTTAGCCATCCTCTGAAGCCTCCATGAGCCTTGAGTCCATCTTTACTAAGATACTGACATTTCTGTTGAAACGAGTGACTTTGCTATTTGAAAGTAACAAATCTCGGGTTTAAACAGCAGGAGAATGGAACTTTTTCTCTAGTTTCCAGCAAACCCACAAGAATCTACATGATCCAAGGATAACAGGTCAAATACTAAAATCGGGAAGGAATCCTTGCACACCCAGGGCATAAATAGAAATATACACTCCTCATCAGAGAGGGTGTTGGAACTAGTCCATGGATCCGCTGGCATTTTCTTTCTCCCTTTGTAATGTTTTTTCCTCTCAATATGACTGGAATATAAATCAGTAGCCTAGAGTCCTTCTGGTTAACAAGGTTCTCATTTGGGGAGTTGCAGCCTAGGAGGCTATTAAAAAGAGAAAGAAAAGCTCCTTCTATAAACATTTCCTGCCAGCTGCTGAGGGCTGAAGGGGAGGGAGGGTGTCTGGATGACAGCACAGAACAGGACCATTAAGGGAAGAAAATCTGTTAAGAGTAAGAATTCTTGGCCCGTGTCTCTGGCAGATGATCCATGAATAGAAGTCCAACGAGTGGAAAAGAAAACCCCCAGGGTAGGAAGAACGAGGGGAAGGGAGCCTTCCACTGATTCAAATGGGCCACAGCTGTCCACGGTATAGCATGAGATAGAAATCCGGACAGGTGCTTCCAAAATGTTTAAGACTAAATACCCGGACTTTGAAATCTGGAGGAGGGCTGACCTCTTGCCTCAGCATGCTCCATCAATGCCTAGAAGAAGAAGAAGAGCTTGCATTTGCTGGGTTATCACTGTGTTCCAGCAGCACCACGTTAAGCACCTTACATGCATTAATTATCTCTACTAACCTTCCCTGGGTCTTCCCTATATCTCAGTTGGTAAAAATCTCCCTGTAATGCAGGAGACCCTGGTTTGATTCCTGGGTCAGGAAGACCCCCTAGAAAAGGAATAGGCTACCCACTCCAGTATTCTTGGGCTTCCCTGGTGTCTCAGATGGTAAAGAATCCACCTGCAATGCCGGAAACCTAGGTTCAATCCTTGGGTTGGGAAGATTCCCTGGAGAAGGGAACAGCTACCCACTCCAATATTCTTGCCTGGAGAATTCCATGAAAAGAGGAGCCTGGCAGGCTACAGTCCATGGGATTGCAAAGTCAGACACAACTGAACAACTTCCGCAAAGAGTCAGACATGACTTAACAACTGAACAGCAATAACGTGACTGAACCCCTTTCACCAGAGTGCCATCAGGCTGGAGCTAATATTATCCCCATTTTACCAATGTTACCAATGGGCCTGGTGATGCTCCTAACTTGCCCAAGGTCATTAGGTGAACAAGCAGAAGAACTAGAGTTGGAAAACAAGTTTTTCTCACTGCATAGGCCATACTCTTAGACCTGTGTACCATCCCAAAGAAAGAGTATACCAGATCTTATCAGAGAATCTTTTATCTTCAAGAGTACCCAGAGGAGGAGACTGCTGGTGGAGACCATCGTTTTCACTGAAGAGCTCCTGAATTTTGGGGAAAGACATTAGAGAATCTGCAAATAAGAATTAAGCAACAACAACAATAATAAATGGAGTAATTACACTGTGCCAGGCACTGGGCTGTTACATGTATTATCTCAGCTAATCCTCTGACTTCCCTGGTGGCTCAGATGGTTAAGTGTCTGCCTACAATGCAGGAGACCTGGGTTCGATCCCTGGGTCAGGAAGATCCCCTGGAGAACGAAATGAAAATCCACTCCAGTACCCTTGCCTGGAAAATTCCATGGATGGAGGAGCCTGGTAGGCTACAGTCCATGGGGTCACGAAGAGTCAGACATGACTGAGCAGCTTCGCTTTCTTCCCTTTCTTTTTCAATCTTCTGACAAAAGAATTATCATCCCCGCTTTAAAGATGAGAAACCAGTGGTAGAGAGAAGTGAAGTCACGTGGCCAGGATATCACAGTCAAGGAGCAGCAGTGCTAAAATTCTAATGCGGGTTTGAAGCCAAAGAACAAGCTCATTTCTGGCCCCTGGGGGCCTCTCTTTACAAGTGAGTGATTCAGTCAGTCACTATTTTATTTACTCTTCAAATACAAATTCACATTCACTGTATTTGGGGTTTTTTAGAAAGAAAATCTTTCTATTTCCGTGTGACTAAAGGAGAATAATAGTTGCTGGGATAGAGAGGAAATCAGGAAGAGAGGGGATCAGTGAGACAAGGTGAGAAGTATATAGCATCTCAGCCTAGGCAGTGGACCCACCTTTGATAGGAAGTCAACTGGGGCATGGCTGAACTGGGCACAGGCTGGATGCGACACAGGGTCAGAAGTGGGGATACAGCAAAGAAGAGGCAGGAATGGAACCAAGGAGAAGGGTGGTGCCGTGACCGTGGCTGAGGACTGGGGGTGGGCAGGGACAGGTCTCTGAGGTATCACGATGGTAAGACCTGCTCAGAGTGCCTGATGCAAACCCCAGCCCCTTCCATATGACTCTGTCTCAAGCCCTTTTCCTCTCTGAGGTTTACTTTCCTGGTCAGGAAAGGAGGGACAAGTACCCTCCCCTCTCAGAGTTGTTGTGAGGATCAGATGAGAAAATGAAAGTAAGTGCTTGGCACAGTGACTGACTCCCTGCTCAGCTACACAGAGATTATTCCTATATCATAATCTGGGCTCTGATAAATCTGGAATAGAAACAGGAAGAGTAAGGACCATGGTAGTAATAGTAATAATAATAACAATAATAACTTATTATAGTATGTATTAGTTATCTATTGGAGTGAAAGTGTTAGTCACTCAGTTGTGTCCAACTCTTTGTGACCCCCATGGACTGTAGCCCACCAGGCTCCTCTGTCCATGGAATTCTTCAAGCAAGAATATTGCAGTGAGTAGCCATTCTCTTCTCCAAGAGATCTTCCTGACCCAGGGGTTGAACCCAGGTCTTCTGCATTGCTGGAGAAGGCGATGGCACCCCACTCCAATACTCTTGCCTGGAAAATCCCATGGATGGAGGAGCCTGGTAGGCTGCAGTCTGTGGGGTCTTGAAGAGCCGGACACGACTGAGTGACTTCACTTTCACTTTTCGCTTTCATGCACTGGAGAAGGAAATGGCAACCCACTCTAGTGTTTTTGCCTGGAGAATCCCAGGGACGGGGGAGCCTGGTGGGCTGCCATTTATGGGGTCACACAGAGTCAGACACGACTGAAGCGACTTAGCAGCAGCAGCAGCTTCTGCATTGCAGGCAGATTCTTTTCCATCTGAGCCACCAAGGAAGCCCCAGGTATCTGTTGCTGCATAACAAATGACCCCAAAATTTACCAACTTAAAACAATAAACAGTTATTATCTCACAGCTTACGTGGATCAGGAATCTGGGTTTAGTTTATCTGGATGCTCCTGGCACAAGATCTCTCATGAAATTACAATTAGTCATCAGATACTGTGATTCCATTTGAAGGTTCACCTGAGGATCTCATTCCAAGCACATTTATGTGGTAGTTGGTGGGCACTGACCCCTCGCCGCATGGATCTCTCCACAGGATTGATTCATGATATAATAGCTGACTTCCTATGAGACCAGCAACCCAAGAAAGAGCACCCAAGACAGACGTAATCGTTTTTCTTATAACCTAATCTCAGAAGTGACTGTCTTCCCCGGTGGTGCAGTGGTAAAAAAATCTGCCTGCAATGCAGCAGATACAGGAGACAGTGGTTCAAACCCTGGGTTGGGAAGATCCCCTGGAGGAGGGCATGGCAACTCACTGTAGTATTCTTTCCTGGAAAACACCATGGAGAGAGGAGCCTGGCAGACATGGTCCACAGGGTCACAAAGAGTCGACATGACTGAAGTGACTAAGCACGCACACTCAGAAGTGACAGCCCATCACTTTGGCCATATTCAATTCATTAGCAGAAAGTAAGTCCAGCCCATCCTAAAGTGGAGGATATTATACAAGGACATGGATACCATAATATAAGGATAGCTAGGTGCCTGTCATGTGGTGTATTCAGTAAGATCATGAAAGCTTCAGTCATCCTGTCACCTAATCTCTTAACATATGACCTGCTTTCTCACTGAAAATGATGTTGAAAATTGAGTTCTCAATCATTCTCAAGAATATAGAATCAAGGTGAAAATGTAGTTTTCAAACTTTTGGTGACATAAACATATCCCCGGTTAAAATCTTCTTCAGTGGAAGAATGGATAAACATACTGTTTTATACTTATAAAATCAAATACTACTCAGCCAAAGTTTAAAACCAGAAAAGAAGTACAGATACACCTGACTACCCAGATGAAAAGCCAGAGCATCATTTTGAATGAAAGACTCCTAACACAAGTGTACATCCTGTATGGTCACATTTACAGGAGACCCCAGGCAAGAAAATGTAATGTATCACGACAGAAATCCATCAGTGGTTGCCTGAGACAAAGAGTGGGGTTTATACGTGAAATAGATCGTCAGTCCAGGTTCAATGCATGAGACAGGGTGCTCAGGGCCGGTGCACTGGGGTGACCCTGAGGGATGGGATGGGGAGGAAGGTGGGAGGGGGGTTCAGGATGGGGGACACGTGTACACCCATGGCTGATTCATGTCAGTGTATGGCCAAAAACACTACAATATAGTAAGGTAGTTAGCCTCCAAGTAAAATAAATAAATTAAAATTTTTTTAAAAGAGTGGTGGTTTAAGGATTAGCTGGAAAGAAGTACAAGGGAATCTTTGGGATGATAAAAATGTTCTATATCCTCACTGTTGAATCTCATTAAACTATACACTTTAAATGGTACATTTTAGGGACTTCCCTGATGGTCCAGTGGTTAAGACTCCATGTTCCCAATGCAGGGAGCATGGATTTGATCCATGGTCAGGGAACCAAGATCCTGAATGCCACATTGTGCAGCCACAAAAAAAAAAGGTACATTTTAGTGATTGTAAAACTGAAAAATACCAAACTGTTCTGAGCACAATAAGGATGTGTGCCTATCCTATCATAAGTCAACAAATAAGAGAGCTGTGGATAGTTCAGGGCTGATGGTGTACATCGAAGCACAGAGCATAATCCAAGGCTGGGTGCCAGCTCTCCAAATAAAGCACAGGGAGCAATGGAGAGTAGTCCTTCCACTTGTTTCTGTGTAAAATCACTGTACACACACCCCCTTTACACCTTCAATAAAAGCCTACCTTAGTTCTCACGGTGTCTGAAGTAAACTGTGCCTTGCAAAGGAAAGAAATACTTTTCTTCTTTCCCTTTCTCTTTCCCTCTCCCTCTCCTTCCCTCCCTCCATCTTCCTTCTCACTTCCTTTACCTCTTTATTCAGCTCTCCCCACCCCCTTCCTTTCCTTCCTATCTATTCCACACATCAGATCAGATCCCAGTTACTATTCTATAGCTTTTCTCCCACTTTATAACTTTATGACTCTTGGACAACAGTTTATGTAGGTCTGCCTAACACTTTTTTTTGTCACCCTGCTTCTTTAACTTCTATGCAGAGTACATCATGAGAAACGCTGGGCTAGAAGAAGCACAAGCTGGAATCAAGATTGCTGGGAAAAATATCAATAACCTCAGACATGCAGATGACACCACCCTTATGGCAGAAAGTGAAGAGGAACTCAAAAGCCTCTTGATGAAAGTGAAAGAGGAGAGTGAAAAAGTTGGCTTAAAGCTCAACATTCAGAAAACAAAGATCATGGCATCTGGTCCCATCACTCCATGGGAAATAGATGGAGAAACAGTGGAAACAGTGTCAGACTTTATTTTGGGGGGCTCCAAAATCACTGCAGATGGTGACTGCAGCCATGAAATTAAAAGACACTTACTCTTTGGAAGAAAAGTTATGACCAACCTAGATAGCATATTGGAAAGCAGAGACATTACTTTGCCAACAAAGGTCTGTCTAGTCAAGGCTATGGTTTTTCCTGTGGTCATGTATGGATGTGAGAGTTGGACTGTGAAGAAGGCTGAACTGTGGTGTTGGAGAAGACTCTTGAGAGTCCCTTGGACTGCAAGGAGATCCAATCAATCCATTCTAAAGGAGATCAGCCCTGGGCTTTCTTTGGAAGGAATGATGCTAAAGCTGAAACTCCAGTACTTTGGCCACCTCATGCGAAGAGTTGACTCATTGGAAAAGACTCTGATGCTGGGAGGGATTGGGGGCAGGAGGAGAAAGGGATGACAGAGGATGAGATGGCTGGATGGCATCACGGACTTGATGGACGTGAGTCTGAGTGAACTCCAGGAGTTGGTGATGGACAGGGAGGCCTGGTGTGCTGCAATCCATGAGGTCGCAAGGAGTCCGATACGACTGAGTGACTGAACTGAACTGAACTGAACTGAACACTTTTTAATGGCTACATTGTATTCGGTTGTATGAATATCCTAATGAGCATTTAGCAAGTGCTCTAGTGGTAAAAATGTACATTGTTTTCACCTTGGGTTTTTTTTTTTTTCTTCTTCTAAACTGTTTAATTGTCAGGATTATTTCAGACAAGAAGAAATGTTTCCCACTAAAGAGATGCCACTTCCCATTAGGAAACATTCAGAAAACGAAGATCATGGCATCCGGTCCCATCACTTCATGGGAAATAGATGGGGAAACAGTGGAAACAGTGTCAGACTTTATTTTGGGGGGCTCCAAAATCACTGCAGATGGTGATGGCAGCCATGAAATTAAAAGACACTTACTCCTTGGAAGAAAGGTTATGACCAACCTAGATAGTATATTCAAAAGCAGAGACATTACTTTGCCGACTAAGGTCCATCTAGTCAAGGTTGTGGTTTTTCCAGTGGTTATGTATGGATGTGAGAGTTGGACTGTGAAGAAGACTTAGCTCTGAAGAATTGATGCTTTTGAAGTGTGGTTTTGGAGAAGACTCTTGACAGTCCCTTGGATTGCAAGGAGATCCAACCAGTCCATTCTGAAGGAGATCAGCCCTGGGATTTCCTTGGAAGGAATGATGCTAAAGCTGAAACTCCAGTACTTTGGCCACCTCATGTGAAGAGTTGACTCATTGGCAAAAGAGTCTGATGCTGGGAGGGATTGGGGGCAGGAGGAGAAGGGAACGACCGAGGATGAGATGGCTGGATGGCATCACAGACTCGATGGATGTGAGTCTGAGTGAACTCCGGGAGATGGTGATGAACAGGGAGCCCTGGCGTGCTGCGATTCATGGGGTCACAAAGAGTCGGACACGACTGAGCGACTGAAATGAACTGAACTGAACTGAACTGAACTGAACCTCTGTCGCAATCAACATCATATCGGTATTACTCATTCTGGGCGTGGTCATCCTGTAGGCACCATGAAAGCTTCTTTCCCTGGGATTCATGGAGACGGCAGCATCCTATCTGGTCCTCCTCAGATGAACTTCTAACACCCACATCAAACTCTACAAAGTGAGAACCCAGTGAACAGCTTGAGCATCCTCTGAAGACTGTGAAAAGACATTGCACTTGAGCTGTTATTAACACCTGATAACTCATTAAAACCAGACTGATTATCAACAAGCAGCAGGTTCCTTTCACACTCAAAACGAGCTAGCTCTATTTCAAAATTATGGCTAAATTAAACCTAGAGAGTTGGCAAATGGCCTCCTCTTATAACCCTGCTAATTCCTTGGGCTAATTAGTTCTTCTTTCTTCATCAACTGCTTAGGAAAATAAATGACCAGGTGATGCATCTCCTTTACTTGATGGGTAAGACTTTCTGTCGAATATGATGAAAACGGTGCTGATAATAGCAATGACCACTGCGTAGTGAACCACTTCCTATAGACCATGTATTTTACACAGATGATCCTATTGAATTTTATTAGCATAATATAGAAATAGGCACAAAAAAATGTGTAGTTGTCCAATATCATGCATCCAGCAGGACTGCCCAAGATCCACCTACTCCAAAGCCTCAGTTTTAGGGTGAGATGAATTGGACCTGATCACCAGGAGATTTTTCTAAAGGACTTCACCATTGACATGCCCCTAGCTTGTTTATATATGTTTCCACAGTCTAGCACAGTGCTTAGCAGATAGTATGTGCTCAATAAAATTTTTCCCTTAAATGAAGAAAAACGAGTCCTTTATGGATTGTTTTGAGAGTTACAGAAAATGACCTATGGACAAAGCATTGTGATTTGGTTGGAGTAAGCTGCCTCACTTTCCACTCTGCAGGTGGGTGGATGGGATGAGTCAGCATCAAGATGTGTGGGTGAGCAGACTGGCCTTTCTTCACAGGCCAAGCCTTTCAGAGAAGGTTGAATGTGGGCTTAAATGCATAGAGAAGACCTTAGGAAAGAACATGTTCCAGGGAAAAGAATCTGAAAAAAAAAAATAGATGTAGGGACTTCCCTAGTGGCCCAGTGGTTAAGCATCCACCTGTCAGTGCAGGGAAGACAGGTTCCATCCCTGGTCCAGGAAGATCCCACATGCGGGGCGGGGGGTGACTTAGCCCATGTGCCTAGAGCAACAGGGAAGCCACTGTAATGAGAACTCCAAGCACCGCAATGAAGAGCAGCCCTGCTCACCTCAACTAGAGGAAGCCCATGCACAGCAACGAAGACCCAGTGCAACCAAATATCAATGAATTATCTTTAATAGATATGTATGTGTGTATAACTGAATCACTTTGCTGGGCATCTGAAACTAACACAGCATTGTAAATAAACCACACTTCAGTTTTATTTTTTTTTAAATGACCCTGCCAAAAGAAAGCATATTCCTTCCCCAACACAACAGAGGGATATCATAACAAATCTTCTAGACAGAACATATCAGAAAAAAATTCCAAAATGAAATAAACAGAAACATGACAATTCATGAAATTATGAGACCTAAGTCATGGTTTGATCTACTCTGCAGCCATGCCAACACTGCAAACTTCAGCAAGATAGAAACACAAATACTCTCCCCGGGATGGATAACAGATCACTTAAGTCAACCCTGGCCTAACCATGAGATGGAATACTTTGAAACTATTAAATAGTGTAATCAACATGTATTTAAAGTCACTGAAAAATATTTTGATAATTAAATTAATAAATCCAGGGATCAAACAGATTATGTAATACAATTCTACTTTTCAAATATTCTGAAGCTATCAAAAAGTATAATCAACATATATTTAAAGTCATTGAAAGAGTTTTTTTAATTTTTTTTTATTTAATTTTAAAATCTTTAATTCTTACATGTGTTGCCAAACATGAACCCCCCTCCCACCTCCCTCCCCATAACATCTCTGTGGGTCATCCCCATGCACCAGCCCCAAGCATGCTGTATCCTGCATCAGACATAGACTGGCGATTCAATTCTTACATGATAGTATACATGATAGAATGCCATTCTCCCAAATCATCCCACCCTCTCCCTCTCCCTCTGAGTCCAAAAGTCCGTTATACACCGCTGTGTCTTTTTTCCTGTCTTGCATACAGGGTCGTCATTGCTATCTTTCTAAATTCCATATATATGTGTTAGTATACTGTATTGGTGTTTTTCTTTCTGCCTTACTTCACTCTGTATAATCGGCTCCAGTTTCATCCATCTCATCAGAACTGATTCAAATGAATTCTTTTTAACGGCTGAGTAATACTCCATTGTGTACATGTACCACAGCTTTCTTATCCATTCATCTGCTGATGGACATCTAGGTTGTTTCCATGTCCTGGCTATTATAAACAGTGCTGCGATGAACATTGGGGTACATGTGTCTCTTTCAATTCTGGTTTCCTTGGTGTGTATGCCCAGCAGTGGGCTTGCTGGGTCATAAGGTAGTTCTATTAGCAATTTTTTAAGGAATCTCCATACTGTTCTCCATAGTGGCTGTACTAGTTTGCATTCCCACCAACAGTGTAGGAGGGTTCCCTTTTCTCCACACCCTCTCCAGCATTTATTGCTTGCAGATTTTTGGATCGCAGCCATTCTGACTGGTGTGAAGTGGTACCTCATTGTGGTTTTGATTTGCATTTCTCTGATAATGAGTGATGTTGAGCATCTTTCCATGTGTTTATTAGCCATCCGTATGTCTTCTTTGGAGAAATGTCTATTTAGTTCTTTGGCCCATTTTTTGATTGGGTCGTTTATTTTTCTGGAATTGAGCTGCATAAGTTGCTTGTATATTTTTGAGATTAGTTGTTTGTCAGTTGCTTTATTTGCTCTTATTTTCTCCCATTCAGAAGGCTGTCTTTTCACCTTGCTTATATTTTCCTTTGTTGTGCAGAAGCTTTTAATTTTAATTAGATCCCATTTGTTTATTTTTGCTTTTATTTCCAGAATTCTGGGAGGTGGATCATAGAGGATCCTGCTGTGATTTATGTCTGAGAGTGTTTTGCCTATGTTCTCCTCTAGGAGTTTTATAGTTTCTGGTCTTACATTTAGATCTTTAATCCATTTTGAGTTTATTTTTGTGTGCGGTGTTAGAAAGTGATCTAGTTTCATTCTTTTACAAGTGGTTGACCAGTTTTCCCAGCACCACTTGTTAAAGAGATTGTCTTTACTCCATTGTATATTCTTGCCTCCTTTGTCAAAGATAAGGTGTCCATATGTGTGTGGATTTATCTCTGGGCTTTCTATTTTGTTCCATTGATCTATATGTCTGTCTTTGTGCCAGTACCATACTGTTTTGATGACTGTGGCTTTGTAGTAGAGCCTGAAGTCAGGCAAGTTGATTCCTCCAGTTCCATTCTTCTTTCTCACGATTGCTTTGGCAATTCGAGGTTTTTTGTATTTCCATACAAATCTTGAAATTATTTGTTCTAGTTCTGTGAAAGCTTGATAGGGATTGCATTGAATTTGTAAATTGCTTTGGGTAGTATACTCATTTTCACTATATTGATTCTTCTGATCCATGAACATGGTATATTTCTCCATCTATTAGTGTCCTCTTTGATTTCTTTCATCAGTGTTTTATAGTTTTCTATATATAGGTCTTTAGTTTCTTTAGGTAGATATATTCCTAAGTATTTTATTATTTTCATTGCAATAGTGAATGGAATTGTTTCCTTAATTTCTTTTTCTACTTTCTCATTATTAGTGTATAGGAATGCAAGGGATTTCTGTGTGTTGATTTTATATCCTGCAACTTTACTATATTCATTGACGAGCTCTAGTAATTTTCTGGTGGAGTCTTTAGGGTTTTCCATGTAGAGGATCATGTCATCTGCAAACAGTGAGAGTTTTACTTCTTCTTTTCCAATTTGGATTCCTTTTATTTCTTTTTCTGCTCTGATTGCTGTGGCCAAAACTTCCAGAACTATGTTGAATAGTAGCGGTAAAAGTGGACACCCTTGTCTTGTTCCTGACTTTAAGGGAAATGCTTTCAATTTTTCACCATTGAGGATAATGTTTGCTGTGGGTTTGTCATATATAGCTTTTATTATGTTGAGGTATGTTCCTTCTATTCCTGCTTTCTGGAGCGTTTTTATCATAAATGGATGTTGAATTTTGTCAAAGGCCTTCTCTGCATCTATTGAGATAATCATATGGTTTTTATTTTTCAATTTGTTAATGTGGTGAATTACATTGATTGATTTGCGGATATTGAAGAATCCTTGCATCCCTGGGATAAAGCCCACTTGGTCATGGTGTATGATCTTTTTAATGTGTTGTTGGCTTCTGATTGCTAGAATTTTGTTGAGGATTTTTGCATCTATGTTCATCAGTGATATTGGCCTGTAGTTTTCTTTTTTTGTGACATCTTTGTCAGGTTTTGGTATTAGGGTGATGGTGGCCTCATAGAATGAGTTTGGAAGTTTACCTTCCTCTGCTATTTTCTGGAAGAGTTTGAGTAGGATAGGTGTTAGCTCTTCTCGAAATTTTTGGTAGAATTCAGCTGTGAAGCCGTCTGGACCTGGGCTTTTGTTTGCTGGAAGATTTCTGATTACAGTTTCAATTTCCGTGCTTGTGATGGGTCTGTTAAGATTTTCTATTTCTTCCTGGTTCAGTTTTGGAAAATTGTACTTTTCTAAGAATTTGTCCATTTCTTCCATGTTGTCCATTTTATTGGCATACAACTGCTGATAGTAGTCTCTTATGATCCTTTGTATTTCTGTGTTGTCTGTTGTGATCTCTCCATTTTCATTTCTAATTTTATTGATTTGATTTTTCTCTCTTTGCTTCTTGATGAGTCTGGCTAGTGGTTTGTCAATTTTATTTATCCTTTCAAAGAACCAGCTTTTGGCCTTGTTGATTTTTGCTATGGTCTCTTTTGTTTCTTTAGCATTTATTTCTGCCCTAATTTTTAAGATTTCTTTCCTTCTACTAACTCTGGGGTTCTCCAATTCTTCCTTTTCTAGTTGCTTTAGTTGTAGAGTTAGGTTATTTATTTGACTTTTTTCTTGTTTCTTGAGGTATGCCTGTATTGCTATGAACTTTCCTCTTAGCACTGCTTTTATAGTGTCCCACAGGTTTTGGGTTGTTGTGTTTTCATTTTCATTAATTTCTATGCATATTTTGATTTCTTTTTTGATTTCTTCTGTGATTTGTTGGTTATTCAGAAGTGTGTTGTTCAACCTCCATATGTTGGAATTTTTAGTAGTTTTTCTCCTGTAATTGAGATCTAATCTTAATGCATTATGGTCAGAAAAGATGCTTGGGATGATTTCGATTTTTTTGAATTTATCAAGTTTAGATTTATGGCCCAGGATGTGATCTATCCTGGAGAAGGTTCCATGAGCACTTGAAAAAAAGGTGAAATTCATTGTTTTGGGGTGAAATGTCCTATAGATATCAATTAGGTCTAATTGATCTAATGTATCATTTAAAGTTTGCGTTTCTTTGTTAATTTTCTGTTTAGTTGATCTGTCCATAGGTGTGAGTGGGGTATTAAAGTCTCCCACTATTATTGTGTTATTTTTGATTTCCCCTTTCATACTTGTTAGCATTTGTCTTACATATTGCGGTGCTCCTATATTGGGTGCATATATATTTATAATTGTTATATCTTCTTCTTGGATTGATCCTTTGATCATTATGTAATGGCCTTCTTTGTCTCTTTTCACAGCCTTTGTTTTAAAGTCTATTTTATTGGATATGAGTATTGCCACTCCTGCTTTCTTTTGGTCTCTGTTTGCGTGGTATATCTTTTTCCAGCCCTTCACTTTCAGTCTGTATGTGTCCCTTGTTTTGAGGTGGGTCTCTTGTAAGCAGCATATAGAGGGGTCTTGTTTTTGTATCCATTCGGCCAGTCTTTGCCTTTTGGTTGGGGCGTTCAACCCATTTACGTTTAAGGTAATTATTGATAAGTATGATCCAGTTACCATTTACTTTATTGTTTTGGGTTCAGGTTTATACACCCTTTTCGTGTTTCCTGTCTAGAGAATATCCTTTAGAATTTGTTGGAGAGCTGGTTTGGTGATGCTGAATTCTCTCAGCTTTTGCTTGTCTGTAAAGCTTTTGATTTCTCCTTCGTATTTGAATGAGATCCTTGCTGGGTACAGTAATCTTGGCTGTAGGTTATTGTCTTTCATCACTTTAAGTATGTCTTGCCATTCCCTCCTGGCCTGAAGAGTTTCTATTGAAAGATCAGCTGTTATCCTTATGGGAATCCCCTTGTGTGTTATTTGTTGTTTTTCCCTTGCTGCTTTTAATATTTGTTCTTTGTGTTTGACCTTTGTTAATTTAATTAATATGTGTCTTGGGGTGTTTCACCTTGGGTTTATCCTATTTGGAACTCTCTGTGTTTCTTGGACTTGGGTGATTATTTCTTTCCCCATTTTAGGGAAGTTTTCAACTATTATCTCCTCAAGGATTTTCTCATGATCTTTCCTTCTGTCTTCTTCTTCTGGGACTCCTATAATTCGAATGTTGGAGTGTTTCATATTGTCCTGGAGGTCTCTGAGATTGTCCTCGTTTCTTTTAATTCGTTTTTCTTGTTTCCTCTCTGATTCATTTATTTCTACCATTCTATCTTCTATTTCACTAATCCTATCTTCTGCCTCCGTTATTCTACTATTTGTTGCCTCCAGAGTGTTTCTGATCTCATTTATTGCGTTATTCATTATATTTTGACTCTTTTTTATTTCTTCTACGTCCTTGTTAAACCTTTCTTGCATCTTCTCAATCCTTGTCTCTAGGCTATTTATCTGTGATTCCATTTTGATTTCAAGATTTTGGATCATTTTCACTATCAATATTCGGAATTCCTTCTCAGGTAGATTCCCTACTTCTTCCTCTTTTGTTTGGTTTGGTGGGCAACTCTCCTGTTCCTTTACCTGCTGAGTATTCCTCTGTCTCTTCATTTTGGTTATATTGCTGCATTTGGGGTGGTCTTTTTATATTCTGGTAATTTGTGGAGTTCTCTTTATTATGGAGCTTCCTCACTGTGGGTGGGGTTCTATCAGTGGCTTGTCAAGGTTTCCTGGTTCAGGAGGCTTGTGTTGGAGTTCTGGTGGGTGGAGCTGGGTTTCTTCTCTCTGGAGTGCAGTGGAGTGACCAGTGATGGGTTATGAGACATCAAAGGTTTTGGAATAATTTTGAGCTGCCTGTATATTGAAGCTCAGGGGAGTGTTCCTGTGTTGCTGGAGAATTTGAGTGGTATGTCTTGTTTTGGAACTTGTTGGCCCTTGGATGGAGCTTGGTTTCAGTGTAGGTATGAAGGCATTTGATGAGCTCCTATTGCTTAATGTTCCCTGAATTCAAGAGTTCTCTAATGTTTTCAGGCTTTGGATTTAAGCCTCCTGCTTCTGGTCTTCAGTTTTATTTTTACAGTAGCCTCTAGACTTCTCCATCTATACAGCACTGATGATAAAACATCTAGGTTAAAGATGAAAAGATTCTCCACATTGAGGGACACTCAGAGAGGTTCACTGAGTTACAAGGAGAAGAGAAGACGGAGGGGGTAGTTAGAGGTAACTGGAATGAGATGCGGTGAGATCAAAAGAGGAGAGAGCAAGCTAGCCAGTAGTCACTTCCTTATGTGCGCTCTATAGTCAGGACCGCTCAGAGGTATTTATGGAGTTATACGGGAAGAGGAGAGGGAGGAAGTAGACAGAGGTGACCAGGAGGATAAGAGAGAGGAATGAGAAGGAGAGAGACAAATCTTGCCAGTAACCAGTTCCTTAGGTGTTCTCCACCGTCTGGAACACACAGAGATTCACAGAGTTGGATAGAGATGGGGGAGAAAAGAGACAGAGGCCACCTGGTGGAGAAAAAGGAGAGTCCAAAGGAGAAGAGAGTGGTCAAGCCAGTAATCTCGCTCTCAGGTAAACTCGGGTAGTGAAGTTTGGGTTTTTAAATGTACAAAATTGACAACAAAAACCTAAGAGCAAAGGTTAAAAATCTGTTTTTGAAGACAATGGTCTGCTTTTCTGGTTGCCTGATGTCCTCTGCCAGCCTACAGAAGTTGTTTTGTGGAGTTTGCTCAGCGTTGAAATGTTCTTTTGAGGAATTTGTGAGGGAGAAAGTGGTCTTCCCGTCCTATTCCTCCGCCATCTTATGTGATTCCTGAAAGATGTTTTGATAATTAAATGAACCAAGTCAGTAAGAAAACAGATGCAGTATAATCTGTTTTTTATAAAGTATAAAGTTTAAGAAAAAGAATCTGGAAGGACATATAATAAAATGTGAACAAGTTTTTATGTATCTTGAGCTTGTGAGTGATTTTTAATATTTATTTGGCATATGTTTTTAATTTTTATATAGTAAATATGCACTGATTGTGGGGCTAAAACTAAATTAAACCTGTTGATTTGATCATGTTTATTTAAATAGATCCCTAAAGAGAAGAATTCAGTCATAACCCAAAGCAGACCCCAGAAAAGATACCTGAAACTGAATATTCAGCGAGGCTGTGTCAACTGCCCAAGGATCCAGGAGAACTTGGGTGGGATCAGGAATTGTTAAAAATGGTGGAGGAAATAAATAAATAAATAATAAAACAAACAAACAAAAAATGGTGGAGGAATTTTTAAAATTCTAGTCTACTCTGAGTCATAATAATTCCCCCCAAAATGCTATTATAACACATTTCAAACACATCAATGAAACATGTGTCACTCAGAGATATCTAAAAACATCTAGATGACTGGTGCCCAGTAGAACAACAGCCAGTGTTTGCCCACATCTTCCAGTTAGATGTCATTTCAGCAGCCTTGCAAAGAACTTTCCTTAGTGGAGAGCTCTTGTCTAGCTCTCTTTGGACAATTTCATCTCCCAAAGACTCTCGCAGTGAGCCACGGAAAATGAACAGGTCCAGAAGTCAGGAGGGGTGGCCCAGCTCTGCGGTTAGGGCTGTGTGACCTTGGGTGAGTCCATCCCCAGGTCTCAGCTGGCTGATCTACTGGATCCAAGCCCTAAGATTTTCTTCCCCCAGGAATTTGAAACTTGGAAACTGAGACACATTAATGGCAGAACTCAAGTCAACCACGAATTTCATATGTGAGTGAGTTCTCCAGAACTTGGCTGGTATTTCCCTTTCCTAACAAACCCTTCCTTCATTCTTCAGCCCTACCATCCTAACAATCAATGATTGATTTTCCTTGTAGTAACTAGAGTCTGTTTCTGTTGCTTAGAACCAGCTAAGACTTTACTACTGTGGCTCAGATGGAAAGAAGCCTTTCCTGCCCAGCATGAAGGGAATTGGTCAGTCAGGCAAAGGAGTCTGACCCACAGGGAAAGACTGCCACAGAGAGCAGCTGTCATCCTTGTGCTAAGAGGCAGGGACCCAGCAGGGTAAGCTGTCACATTCAATAAAGATTCTCGGTGAGCCCAGCCAGGCTCTCTGAGTACCCAGGCGTGAACCTCCAGGGGGAGGGAGCAGGAGGAGTGACAATGAATATGAGTGTAGTCTACATCTTCCAGGCCCCCACACCTGGCTGGCTGTGTGCCAGCCACACCCAGGGCACTGACTTCTTTCCTCTGTGACTTTGCACAACCACTGTTGGACTCTTCTTTACACAGTGGTTCTCAATTGGAGCAGATTGCTCCCCAGGGGACATATGACAATCATGTCTGCAGACATTTTTGGTTATCACAACCACAAATGAAGGGGTGGGGTGTTTCTGGCATCTAGAGGGGAGATACCAGAACTATCTGTTCTCTACCGCTGCTTTAACAAGTTCCTACAAACTCGTTTGTTTAGTCACTAAGTTGTGTTCAATTTTTTTTGTGACCCCACAGACTGAAGCCTGCCAGGCTCTGTTGTCCATGAGAATTCCCAGGCAAGAATACTGAAGTGGATTGCCATTTCCTACCCCAGGGGATCTTCTCAACCCAGAGACTGAACTCACATCTCCTGCATTGGCAGGGGGATTCCCTGGAGAAGGAAATGACAACCCACTCCAGTTTTCTTGCCTGGGAAACTTCATGGACAGAGGAACCTGGGGAGCTATAGTCCATGGGGTTGCAAAAGAGTCAGATACAACTTAGCAACTAAACAACAATAACAAAATTAGTGGCTTAAAGCAACAGATTCATTTATGTGTTTAAAACAACAAATTTATTATCCTACAGTTCCAGAGGTCAGAAGACTAACCCGAGTCCAGGGGCCTGCTTTGCTTCTGACTCTAGGGAAGAATTTGTTTCCTTGCGTGTTTCAGCTTCTAGAGATTGCCTCCATTCCTAGGTTCATGACCTCTTCCTCCATCTTCAAGGACAGCAGTTTAACATCATCTCCTTCTCTGCTTCCCCTATCATATCACCTCCTCTCTTACAAGGACCCTTATGATTATATCAGGCCCACCTGGACCAACTAGGATAATCTCCCCCACCTCAAGATTCTCAGTTTAAATCATATCTGCAAGAGTGTGGTTTGTTGTTGTTTTACCATGTAAAGGTAACATAGACACAGAATCTGGGAAATAAGACATGAATATCTTTGGAGGGGAGGGTATTACTCTATCTCCTACACCATGGATCCTGCTAGACATCCTACAGCCCCCACGACAGTCATCTGGTTTAAAACGTAAATAGCACACAAGAAACCGGCATGCTCTTATATCGCTGGAGGTAAGTCTCCCACATGCCTTAACTTAGTGTTACTTTTTAATATGAATTACACACAGACTATTCCTTGATCTCATCATCTCATAACACTGCCTAACTTTTGCAATAGTTGTGAAGACTGCTCAGTCCAAGTAAGTAGGAAATTTTGTTTTCCTAAAAAATTTAAAGGGCTTCCCTGGTGGCTCAGATGGCAAAGAATCCACCTGCATGGGAGACCTGGGTTCAAACCCTGGGATGGGAAGATCCCCTGGTTAAGGGAAAGGCTACCCACTCCAGTATTCTTGCCTGGAGAAAGCAAAAGAAGATAGTTATTCCTTAGCCTTAACATAATTCCTATAACTTAGAGGTTTGGGACTTCAAATGTTTGGAAGTTACTCATGGCAAAGGAATTGAACTCCTCCAAACTTTGGGACAGAAAACAGGAAGCTATAATATTACCAAACCCAGTCCCTCTTCCCCACAAAACATCTTGTTTGTGCTTTCTAGAAGCAGAAATTCTGGGGAAGCAGAAAGTGACCTAATGTCAGTTTTATAAGCACCAGAAGCCAAGCACTGGGCTGTGAGCCTTGCATGTGTAACCCTGCTAGGTTGGTGTCATCATTCTCATCTTAACATGAGCAGACTGAGTGTCTGGGAAATTAAAATTTTGACCAGGGTTACAAAGTCATTAAACGATGGATTGAAATTCGGATCTGTATCACTTCAAAGCCTGTAGGCTTTGGGACAAGATGTTTGATGTTCTTTCCACATTCCACATCAAAAGCATCTTTTACAGCCTTAGTGAAGTGAATGAGGACACCCAAAAAAGTTAAATAACTTCTGTAATGAAATAAAGCAGGGGTCAGCAAACTTTTTCCAAAAAGAGTCAGTCAGTAAATATTTCAGGCTTTGCAGGCCATATGGTCCCTGTTGCAACTGCTCAACTCTGCCTTAGTAGGGTGAAAGCAGCCACAACTGATACATAATTTATGGGTGTGGCTGTGTTCCAATAAAACTTTATTTACAATAACAAGCAGTGATGAGAGTTGCCCCTGGAGCCATAACTTGCTGCCCCCTGAAATAAAGCTTTAAAATTCCCACAATAGCCTTCATCTTGGGCTTCACTGGTGGCTTAGCAGTAAAGAATCCACCTGCAATGCAGGAGACCCAGCTTCAATCCCTGGGTTGGGAAGATCCCCTGGAGGAGAACATGGCAACCCACTCCATTGTTCCTGCCCAGAGAATCTGTTGGACAGGGGAGTCTGGCAGGCTACAGTCAATGGGGTCACAAAGAGTTGGACATGACTGAAGCAGCTAAGCAGCAGCAGCCTTCATCTTTCCCCTTAGTGACTGCTCTCTCTCACACTCTCACTCACTCGCTCTTACCCTTACACAGCTGATGAAAGGGTAAATCAGTATAATCATTCTGGAAATCATGTCAGCAATATAACCCAGCAATTCTGGCTTAGAACAAGAGGGCAAAGATAAAGATATCAAGGGGTTCTTTGCAGCATTGTTTACAATGGTGAAACAGGGAAAATAGTGTATCAATAAGGAGTTGTTCAACAAATCCCACTAAATATGAATCATTGCCACAGACGTTAAATGTTACAATGTAGATTTATAGCTAATGACATGGAAAGAAATCTAAGATATATTTGAAAATCAAGTCATAAAATATTATGCATATAACAATCTTATTTTTGTTTTAAAAATATATGTACATAAATGGGATGGTTAATTTTCTGTGTCAACTTGAGTGGGCTAAAGAATTTCCCAGATTCCTGATAAAATGTTATTTCCGTGTGTGTCTGTAAAGGTGTTGCCAGAAGAGATTAGCATTTGAATCAGTAGACTGAATGAATAAAGAAGAACATTCTCACCAGCTCAGGTGGGCATCATCCAATATTTGAAAGCCTGAACAGAACCAAAAGGTAGAGGAAGAGAGAATTCATTCTCCCCGCTTGAGTTAAATCAAACATCTTCTCCTGCCTTTGGACATTGGCACACCTGATTCTTGGGCATTTGAACTTACACCATCGGCCCTCTGATTCTCAGAACTTCTGGTTCATTACTCAGTCATAATTTCTGCTTCTCTACCTGGCTGACTGCAGATTATGGGACTTCTCAGACTCCATAACCACATGAGCCAGTAACTATAATAAATTTCCTCTGGTATAATCTTAATGGTTCTATTTCTCTAGCAAGCCATGACTAATACAATAGACTTTTTTTTAATCTTTAATGATAAATACCAAGTATTTATGGTGGTTATTTCTGGGTAGTGGAATTTTAACTGTTTTTAACTGGCTTCTTTATTAATCTTTGTAGTTCCAGTGCCACTCAGTTCTACACTAATGCGTACAAGATGCTTAGAAAATATTTTGTTGAGGAGGTGAAAAAATATTTCTAGTATGTGTTTAAGCTACAGCATGAGGGGCTTCATTTGGATATAAGGAAAGTGTTTCTACCATAATGGGCACTAAACACAGGCAAGTATAATTAGAAGAGCATCTGGAATCACCTTTCCTGAAGATATTTTTTTTAAGAGTGGAGTCATCTTATGATCAAGATTTTCTTTAATATGTCACAAATCCAGGAGCTGTCAAAAAAATACATACATATATTTGATTACATTAAAGTTTTTCTTTTTTCTTTTTTTTAAATATAAATTTATTTATTTTAATAGGAGGATAACTACTTCACAATATTGTATTGGTTTTGCCATACATTGACATGAATCTACCACAGGTGTACATGTGTTCCCCATCCTGAACCCCCCTCCCACCTCCCTCCCCATATCATCCCTCTGGGTCATCCCAGTGCACCAGCCCCAAGCACCCTGTCTCATGCATCAAGCCTGGACTGGTGATTCATTTCACATATGATAATATGCATGTTTCAATGCCATTCTCCCAGATCATCCCACTCTCACCCTCTCCCACAGAGTCCAAAAGACTGTTCTATATATCTGTGTCTCTTTTGCTGTCTCGCATACAGGGTTATTATTACCATCTCTCTAAATTCCATATATATGTGTTAGTATACTGTATTGGTGTTTTTCTTTCTGGCTTGCTTCACTCTGTATAATAGGCTCCAGTTTCATCCACCTCATTAGAACTGATTCAAATGTATTCTTTTTAATGGCTGAGTAATACTCCATTGCGTATGTGTACCACAGCTTTCTTATCCATTCATCTGCTGATGGACATCTAGGTTGCTTCCATGTCCTGGCTATTGTAAACAGAGCTGCGATGAACATTGGGGTACACGTGTCTCTCTCAATTCTGGTTTCCTTGGTGTGTATGCCCAGCAGGGGGACTGCTGTGTAGTATGGCAGTTACATTTCCAGTTTAAAGTTTTTCTGAGAAGTCAGTCTGCGGCTTCCCCAGTGGCTCAGTTGGTAAAGAATCTGCCTGCAATGCAGGGGACCCAGGTTCAATCCCTGGGTAGGGAAGATCTCCTGGAGGAGGAAATGGCAACCCACTCCAGTATTCTTACCTGGAGAATTCCATGGACAGAGGAGCTGGCACTGTCCAGTACTGTCTGTGGGATTGCAAAGAGTCGGACACCATAGAGCAATTAACTTTCACTTTCACGAAGTCTACAGGCTGCAGATCACCATGAAAAATCAAAATACACATAACGAATCAGGAAATAATGTTTGTGAAGCTTAGCATAGAAAAATGTATGTATAATGTATAAAATCAGTAAGAAAAAATGCAGACCAATAGAAAAATGGGCAAAAGATAAGGATAATTTGTAAGAAAAGAAATACAAATGATTCTCATACAAATGAAAAAATGCTCTATGTTTTCATAATAAAAGAAACTCAAATTAAAACTGTGTTGAGATGTCAATTTTCACCTATCAGATTCCCCAAATTAAAAAGAACCTGATAATCAACATTGGTTGATGCAACTGTAGGGAAATAGACACTCTCAGTCATCACTGGAGATGGGGTGTAAATTGGTACAGCCTCTGTGGAAGACAATTTGACAAACCTATTTTTAAAAAGTACATCATTTGCCCACCTATTCCACTTTCATAAATTTATTCCACAATGTAGCCACCCATGACCAAATTGCACAAGTATCAGATTATTGACTGCAGCTTGTTTTTAATAGCAAGAGAGTGGAGACAACCCGAGCTATAGCCTCCTGTGCTGTGTACTCTGCAGTTGCAAGAAAAGAAATCAGAAAATTCTCCATATACTGAGGATGGAAACAGCTCTAAGATATATATTTAAGAGAAAGTAGGAGGGAAGCAAATAGCAGAAAAGTGGGCATCTTTTATAGTAAAAAAAAAAAAAGAGAGAACATATGTACACACACAGAGTTTGGTAATGTATATGTGTTTCTAGAATGGTTCGTCTGTTGCCCTGAGGGCAGGGGGCACAGTAAATGGAAGAGTGGGAGACTTTTCACTGTTTATCCCTTTGTGTGTTTTGAAGTTTTAACCATGAGAAAACATTCAGTTCAGTTCAGTTCAGTTCAGTCGCTCAGTCGTGTCCAACTCTTTGCGACCCCATGAATCGCAGCACGCCAGGCCTCCCTGTCCATCACCAACCCACTCAAAACCTAATGGAGCCTCTTTTCTACTTCAGAACTTTCTATATAGTCTTCTTTCCGTTTTTAGAAAGAGATGCTTTACCTTTAACTTATATGCACATTCACATATACCTGCAAAATCTTCCTCCTGGAAATACCTTGTTTTTCTTCAAGAACTCTGTTTCAGATGTGACTTCTTCCAGGAAGTTGTTCCTGACCAGCCCCACCTCCACCACAGAATGGGAGCTCTCTTTGTTATACCCATTCCCAGTACCTTGCGGCATTTATCACAATTAATGTCCCTTTGTCACTGTTTAATGTCTGTCTCCCTCACCAGAGGTGCCACAAGGGGCTGGTTTACTAGTGGGTCCCCAGCACCAAGCTAAACATATGCCACATGAGATATGAGTGTATCAGAGGGCTTTTTCCTCTGAGTAGGGAATTGTTATGAACGGAATGTCTGTGTCCCCCCAAAATTTGCATGTTGAAATCCTGTGATGGTACAAAGAGGTGGGGCCTTGGAAGATGAGCAGGTCATGAGGGTGCAGCCCTCATGAATGGGATTAGTGCCCTTATGTAAATGAGGCCCCAGAGAGCTAGCTTGCTCTCTCTCCACCATGTGAGGACACAGGAGAGAATGGCCATCTGCAGCCTGGAGGAGGCCCCACAGGACCCAAACATGCTGGCACCCTGAGGACAGACCTCCAGGCGCCAGAACTGTGAGAAATAAATGTGAATTGCTCACTGTACTTATTCTGTAGTATTTTTTATAGCATTCTGACTAAGACAGGAGGGAAGACAGGACAGGAAATACTAAACAAAAAACATCATGGCAGACAGTAGTCTAAGTGCTTCACACATACTAACACATCTAATCCTCACAACAAATGGGTACTGTTATTACCAACATTTTACGGATGAGGAAAGAGAGGCTGGGGAGAGACAAAGTGACCTGCCCACGGTCACCAGGAAGAGCCAAGATTCAAACACGGGCAGTCTGGTTCCAGAGCCCATGAGCTCAACCCCTGGAGGGAAGGATAGATAGAGAGAGTGAGAGAAGGAAGAGGGAAGAAGTTTCCCTCACAGCAGTGGCATGGAGCATCTGACCATCCCTCCAGCATGGGGCCTTGCTGGGCCAGCAAGTTGCCTGGTCTTTGGGAAGTTACAAGATCACCGTTAATGAAGATTCTATACTATTTATAAAACACCTGCAAACTGAAAATATTGGACCTCAGCAAAAAGACAGCAGGCCTGAAATATGACTGCTGTCTTGTCTAGAGGAGAAGGTAACACACGTTGTAGATAAATATACTATTTGATGTGGGTTAATAGGCTTCATTGAATTAAGGATGACAGAATAATTACAGCAACAAGCAAAGCAGCAGGGAGACTGAAAGTCCTAATTGAGGATAATTCCAGGGCTGGGCAAGACTGGAAGTTTTGACTTTAGGACCATAGACACTTCCCTGAAATTGGAGCTTTATTATTTTTATTAAGCCAATAGCATCCACTATGATTTGTATGAGTTCTCTGCAACTCAACAGGAAATCATTTGCAGGACAGGAAATATTAATAAAAGAAACAGAATGAAATGGGAAATAAAAGCAAAGGAGTTCCAATTTCTCAAATAGGATTTGTTCCCTAATCCTTAAGGTTCAGACTGGATCCTGGAAAGCATAAGTAAATGAGGATTACATTTGGGTAATCACAACAGCAATAAAAATAGCTATCACACAGTGATAGGTTCCAGCCAGGCTCTTAAGACCTCTTTGATGTCTTAGCCCACTGATTTCCCAACATAATTTTGTGGAGTGGGAATAAATTGTTCCCTTGTTTTACAAGTAAGACAATTGAGTCTCAGAGAGGTAGAGTAACTTGTGCAAGATTACACAGCCAGAAATTACCAAAGGGGGGTTTTAAATTAGAGTTAAGAAAGCAAAGCTTTAGAATAATCCCCAGAAAAGAGTTACTTCTGAGGGAAGAGGCAGATTGAAGAATACATCAGAGGAACAGACCTAGGTATGATTCATTGATATACATGAATTCCATTCAGTTTAATAAAGATCTCTGGATATCCACCATGGATCCAACACAGTGCAAATCTCCTGTGTAGACTGTTTTTTCCAAAGATGGTCAAGACAATAGTTCCCGTGCCACATGATCTGAGAAGATGAACTTAATAGTCTTTGTGCTGAATGAATGATGGAGTCCATGATCCCTCTCCCTTGGACCTTGAAGCTCAACTACCTCAGTCAATAGGATATAGCAGAAAAGATATTATCTGACTTCTAGAGATAGAGCATAAAAACTCTATGCATGTCCTCTTTCCTCTCTTAGGATGCTCACTCTAGGATCCCAGTCACCATGTTGTAAGGAAGTCAGCCAGCCCACAAGGGAACAGCAGATGGAGAGGCCACATGTAGATGTTTTTAATAACTGGCTAGCTGAAGTCCCAGCTAATAGTCAGTGTGAAACACAGACATGTGACTAAAGGTGCCCCCAGATGGCTCCAACTCCTGGCCATCAAGTCACCCTCATCTTTTGACCTTTCCCAGTCGAGTTTCTAGACATCATGAAGTAGAATTCTCGACCCAGGGGATCCAGGAGAATAATAAAAATTGTTGGCATTGTCCCTAAACCTCAGTGTTCTTTGTTACATAGAAATGGTAACTGGAAGAGCCCCGACATGAGTAATTTTTTAAGTGTATGAAACAGCATCTGCCCTTCTGTCTACTTTGAAAAACAAGACTCTTAAGACACAAGTTTAATCAACAGACAGTGAACCCTTACACTAAGTGAGATAAGTCAGACAGAGACAGAAACACTGTATGATATCACTTATAAGTGGAATCCAGGAAATACAACTAACTAGTGCTGTGAAAGTGCTGCACTCAATATGCCAGCAAATTTGGAAAACTCAGCCGTGACCACAGGATGGAAAAGGTCAGTTTTCATTCCAATTCCAAAGAAAGGCAACGCCAAAGAATGCTCAAACTACCGCACAATTGCACTCATTTCACATGCTAGTAAAGTAATGCTCAAAATTCTCCAAGCCAGCCTTCAGCAATACGTGAACCGTGAACTCCCTGATGTTCAAGCTGGTTTTAGAAAAGGTAAAGGAACCAGAGATCAAATTGCCAACATCCGCTGGATCATGGAAAAAGGAAGAGAGTTCCAGAAAAACATCTATTTCTGCTTTATTGACTATGCTTAAGCCTTTGACTGTGTGGGTCACAATAAGCTGCGGAAAATTCTGAAAAAGATGGGAATACCAGACCACCTAACCTGGCTCTTGAGAAATCTGTATGCAGGTCAGGAAGCAACAGTTAGAACTGGACATGGAACAACAGACTGGTTCCAAATAGGAAAAGGAGTACATCATGGCTGTATATTGTCACCCTGCTTATTTAACTTATATGCAGAGTACATCATGAGAAACGCTGGGCTGGAAGAAACACAAGCTGGAATCAAGATTGCCAGGAGAAATATCAATAACCTCAGATATGCAGATGACACCACCCTTATGGCAGAAAGTGAAGAGGAACTAAAAAGCTCCTTGATGAAAGTGAAAGAGGAGAGCAAAAACGTTGGCTTAAAGCTCAACATTCAGAAAACGAAGATCATGGCATCCAGTCCCATCACTTCATGGGAAATAGATGGGAAAGACAGTGAAAATAGTGTCAGACTTTATTTGGGGGGGCTCCAAAATCACTGCAGATGGTGACTGCAGCCATGAAATTAAAAGACGCTTACTCCTTGAAAGAAAAGTTATGACCAACCTAGATAGTATATTCAAAAGCAGAGACATTACTTTGCCGACTAAGGTCCGTCTAGTCAAGGCTATGGTTTTTCCTGTGGTCATGTATGGATGTGAGAGTTGGACTGTGAAGAAGGCTGAGCACCGAAGAATTGATGCTTTTGAACTGGGGTGTTGGAGAAGACTCTTGAGAGCCCCTTGGACTGCAAGGAGATGCAACCAGTCCATTCTGAAGGAGATCAGCCCTGGGATTTCTTTGGAAGGAATGATGCTAAAGCTGAAACTCCAGTACTTTGGCCACCTCATGTGAAGAGTTGACTCATTGGAAAAGAGTCTGATGCTGGGAGGGATTGGGGGCAGGAGGAGAAGGGCACGACAGAGGATGAGATGGCTGGATGGCATCACGGACTCGATGAACGTGAGTCTGAGTGAACTCTGGGAGCTGGTGATGGACAGGGAGGCCTGGAGTGCTGCGATTCATGGGGTCGCAAAGAGTCGGACATGACTGAGCAACTGAACTGAACTGAGTGAGTACAACCAGAGAAGGCAACGGCACCCCACTCCAGGACTCTTGCCTGGAAAATCCCATGGATGGAGGAGCCTGGTACGCTGCAGTCCATGGGGTCGCTAAGAGTCGCAAACGACTGAGCGACTTCACTTTCACTTTTCACTTTCATGCATTGGAGAAGGAAATGGCAACCCACTCCAGTGTCCTTGCCTGGAGAATCCCAGGGACGGCGGAGCCTGGTGAGCTGCTGTCTATGGGGTCGCACAGTGTCTGACTCGACTGAAGCAACTTAGCAGCAGCAGCAGCAGTGAATACAATAACAACAACAAAAAAAAGCTAACTCAAAGGTATAGAGAACAAGTTAGTAATTACCAGTAGGGAGAGGGGGAAGAAGCAATATAGATGTCAGGGAGTAAGAAGTACAAGTTATTGGGTGCAAGATATGCTACAGGGATGTATTGTACAATATGGGGAAAGTGAAAGTGAAAGTGAAGTCGCTCAGTCCTGTCCAACTCTTTGCGACCCCATAGACTATCAGGCTCCTCCGTCCATGGGATTTTCCAGGCAAGAGTACTGGAGTGGGTACAATAGGGGGAGTATAGGCAATATTTTGTAATAACTGTAAATATTTTGTAACCTTTGAAAATTGTGTTAAAAATGAAACTTAATAAAAGACAATGTGCCTCATAATAGCCAAAATGTGAAAATAATCCAGATATCCATCAGCCAACGCACAGTGGAAAACCAAAATGGGGTGGAGCCATACAATGGAATATCACTCAGCAATAAAAAGGAAGAACGTTCTGATACCTGCTACAACATGAATGAACCTGGAAAACATTATGTTAAAGAGAGAAGCTAGGGACTCTCCTGGTGGTCCAGCGGCTAAGACTTCACGCTCCCAAGGCAGGGGCCTTGAGTTCGAGCCCTGGTCAAGGAACTAGATCCCATATGCTGCAACTATAGATCCTGTGTGTCACCATGACGATCCCTCCTGTTGCAACTAAGACCCAATGCAGTCAAATAAACATGTTTATTTTTTTTTGTTTTGTTTTTTTCCAAAAAAAGAGAGAGAGAAGCAAACACAAAAGGTCACACATTATATAATTCCATTTACATTCAGAGTGGGCAAATCCATAGAGATAGGAAGTAGATCAGTGGTTACCAGAGGATGGGGGAGGGGCAAATGAGGAGTGACTTTAATGGGTAAAGCCCTTCTTTGTGGAGTGATTAAATATGTTAGAATTAGACAGTGGTGAGAGTAGAAAAATCTTGTAAGTACACTAAAGCCACTGAATTTCGTGTTCTTTAATGGTGAATTTTATGGGCTATGAATTATATTAAATTTTTTTTTTAAAGCAATGCACTAGGGACGAAAGAGCCTGGTGGGCTGCAGTCCATGGGGTCGCCAAGAGTCGAACATGACTGAGCGACTTCACTTTCACTTTTCACTTTCATCCATCAGAGAAGGAAGTGGCAACCCACTCCAGTGTTCTTGCCTGGAGAATCCCAGGGATGAGGGAGCCTGGTGGGCTGCCATCTATAGGGTGGCACAGAGTCGGACACGACTGAAGTGACTTAGCAGCAGCAGCAGCAGCAGGGACCTCTGCAAGAGTGTGGGCTGATAAGACTTGTGAGTGAGTGAAAGTCACTCAGTCGTATCTGACTCTTTGCAACCCCATAGTCCATGGAATTCTATAAGCCTTGGGGTCAAGTAAACCTGTGTTGCCACCCAGGGATTTCCAGTTTCTAATTGCGTAACTTGGACAGGTTTCTTGATCCTTCAGGGGCTGGGATTATGCATCTGTAAAATGGGAAAAAGAAGACTCACTTTGCAGGACTGTTGTCAAGATTAAAACAACGCCTGGTCAAAGACTCTAACAGAAACAGAAACCCGCTCAAGCAGCATCAACTGAACTAAGAATTTTATTAAAGGAATCAAGGACATCTCGTAGGAGCCCAGGTCACGAAGGAGAACTTGGCCTCATAAGAAGCTTGAACCAGAAATTTTAAAGCTATCAAACATCAACACTGAGATTCTTTCTGGCATATATGTAATGAGTAGGGGAATTTCATTAAAATTGTTGATTTGTAGAAAATTGAGATTTTGCATCATATTTTAAAGGTAATCCATTAAAGTCACTTAGTTATTGCAAAATAACATTTTTGTAAAGGAGACAATTCGAATACCAAATAAGAAAGGGCTCAGTATCTTAACTGGAAGAGTTGAAAGGTAGTTAAGGATCACAAGCTTGGAGCAACAAAATCACCCTCCTGTGACAAATTTAGTTTATAACCTTGGAGGACAAATGGACTCTTCTACAATGAGCAGATATAGTTTCTTATAACACATTTTTTTAAATCTCAAGGTTGTCAGTTAACAAACCTAAGAACTCTTAGAACAAATTTTTACTCATTATGGAGACGTACTTTCCTGTTTTATAAATAAGATTAAAAAGAAAATGAATGTATGTAACAGTGTGTATAACTGAGTCACTTTGCTGTACAGCAGAAATTGACACAACACTGTAAGTCAACTAACTTCAATTTTTTAAAAATCAGAAAGGGACTTAACTTTATGTTGACAAGAGACAAAATTGTATATAGATTTACTAAATTCTTTATGGTAGCTACCTTAATATTCAATGGTCTTTATTAAATTGAAGGGGTGGTTCTCAGCCCTGGCTGAAACTTAAAGTCACTGAGTACTTTTTAAAAATATCAGGACCCAATCAAAAGGTCTAATTAATCCGGGACTGGCATGTTTGAGGGAAAGCAAGGAGACGAGGGTGGTGGGAGCATAGTGAGTGATGGTGGGAAGGACAGGAGGGGAGGTCATTGATATAAAGGGGCTAGGATGTGTAGGCTCTTATACACCAATGTGAGGACAATAGACTTTAGGAAAAGTGGGGAGCCGCTGCAGGGGGTTGGGGGGGGTGTACTTGGCTACACGTAAATCCGATCGAGTCAGCTGAAAGAAAACAGGGAAATTACTGGTTTTAAATCTGTGGATGGTGCCCATCTAAGTTTCAACATTATTCTCTCTGTCTCTCCACCACCACCACCCCTACTCATGAGGTTAGTTTAATGAAACAGTTGCCATATTGTCTGCTGCTCTGTGGGGACAGCCACCCAGCAAGGAGCTGAGAGCAGCCTCTGACCAGCAGCCAACTAGGCACTGAAGCCCTCAGCCCAACAACTCTCAAGGAGCTGAATCCTGCCAACAATCACGGGATCGCGAAGCCCCACCCCAAGTCCTTCCTGGTGACAGCTGTAGCCTAGCAGACTCCTGACTGCAGCCTGTGGGAGACTCAGTCCAGGCATCTCTCACAGGCTCAGTTGCACCCAGAAACTTGACCCACAGAAGCTATGTCATTTGAAGCTGCTAAATTTGGGGGTGATTTGCTATGCAGTAATAGTAAACTAATACAGTGACTTAGACCAGGATAAGGACGATAAAGTTGAAGACAAATGAGTAAGTCTCAAGTATACTATGGAGGCTGAAATGATGGATTTTAGAGATGAATTAAATGGGGAGGAATCAGTGTGAACACTAGAATTCTATCCAGAAACTGTAAATGGTGGTGCCATTTGCTGAGATGGAGAGGAATAAAAATAGAACATGAAATAATTCTCTTCTCGGCACCTTAGTTTGCCTGTAAGACAAGAGCAGTCAGCTATGCAAGCCTAGAGTTCAGAGAAAACGGAGTGCCTCTCTGTTCACTAAGCCTCAGTTCTCTTTTCTGTCAGTTAGAAAAGGCCTTCCAATAGCCCATCCCCTCTGTTTTCAGGAACGCTTTCCAGAACTGAGGTGAGCCTAACCCCTAGCCAGGTTGTTACTATTCAGTCACTCAGTCATGTCCAACTCTTTGTGACCCCATGGACTGCAGCACGCCAGGCTTCCCGGTCCTTCACTATCTCCCAGAGCTTGTTCAAATTCATGTCCATTGAATTGGTGATGCCATCCAACCATCTCATCCTCTGATGTCCCTTTCTCCTCCTGCCTTCAATCTTTCCCAGCATCAGGGCCTTTTCGAATGAGTCAGCTTTTCGAATCAGGTGGCCAAAGTATCAGATCTTCCGCTTTAGCCATCAGTCCTTAAAATGAATATTCAGGACTGATTTCCTTTAAGATTGACTGGTTTGATCTCCTTGCTGTTCAAAGGACTCTCAAGAGTTTTCTCCAGTGCCACAGTTCAAAAGCATCAATTCTTTGGCACTCAGCCTTCTTTATGGTCCAGCTCTTACACCCACACATGACTACTGAAAAAGCCATAGCTTTGACTGGATGGACCTTTGTCAGTAAAGTAATATCTCTGCTCTTTAATATGCTGTGTAGCCAGGTAGACCAGACAATCTGGAATCACCACTCAGTTTAGCATCTTCAACCACATGCATCTAAAAAGTTGCCAAGAGAGAATGGAGTAAGTGTGCAAAACAGAATCAGAGATGGCAAACACCTCACCTAGAGAAAGAAACGAGCATCTGCCTTGGCCCCTGCCTGCCAATCTGAGCTCTAGTGCCTGTGAGTTCCATGAGATGGCCACGTTTTCATAGAAATTTCCCTTGGTTCTTAAGCTACTTTGACACTATCAGAGCCTTGAAAAGATAGCAATAAAAATAGTTACATATTTGTACCTGCAGAATAGGATTGCCATAATGCCTCACAAATAAGACCAGCTATTTGGAAGTCCCCGGTACAAAATACTGTGCAAAAAGAGCTATTGTCATTACTTCTGTTATGCCTATTCCTATTCTTTTAAAAATATCTTTAGATTCGCTAAATAGCTGTAGTGTCCAAACTTCAAACATCAGAAAAGCTACAGGAGAGTGGACCAGAGATTCAGAACTGTGCTGTTCAGTGCAATAGCCACTGGCCATATGCAGCTATTTAAGTTGAAATAAAATAAAACTTTAACTGCCAGTTGAACTAGACACATTCATAGTGCTCAGTAGTCACGTGTGTCTGTGTGGTTACCAATCTGAAAGTGAGTATATATTAATCGAACATGTCCATTGTTACAGGAAGGATGGTTTTTATTGGGTCAGAACACTCTTACCCAGGAATTAAGAACACATTGTCAAAAAGCAATTCCGGAAGATGACATCAATAGACTGGGAATTTGTCCCCAGTCAAATCTCAAATTTGCACATAACTCTTTCTAAAAATTTAACATTTTTTAGCTTACCTAGTTTCATTTATATGTACATATTCAGCCTGCGGGGCTTCCCAGGTGACACTCAGTTCAGTTCAGTTGCGTCCCACTCTTTGCGACCCCGTGGACTGCAGCACACCAAGCTTCCCTGTCAATCCCCAACTCTGAGCTTGTGCAAACTCATGTCCATCAAGAAGGTGATGGACTCAACCATCTCATCCTTTGTCTTCTCCTCCTCCTGCCTTCAGTCTTTCCCAGCATCAGGGTCTTTTCCAGTGAGTCAGTTCTTCGCATCAAGTGGCCAAAGTATTGGAGCTTCAGCATCAGTCCTTCCAATGAATATTCAGGACTAATTTCCTTTAAGATTGCCTGGTTTGATCTTCTTGCTGTACAAGGGACTCTTAAGAGTTCAAAAGCATCAATTCTTCAGAGCTCAGCTTTCTTTATGGTCCAGCTCTCACATCCATACATGACTACTGGAAAAACAATAGCTTTAACTAGATGGACCTTTGTTGGTAAAGTAATGTCTATGCTTTTTAATATGTGGTTTAGGTTGTTCATAGCTTTCTTTCAAGGAGCAAGTGTCTTTTAATTTCATGGCTGCAGTCACCATCTTCAGTGATTTTGGAGCCCAAGAAAAGAAAGTCTGTCACTGTTTCCTTTGTTTCCCCATCTTTTTGCCATGAAGTGATGGGACCAGATGCCATGATCTTAGTTTTTCCTCTTTCACTTTCATCAAGAGGCTTTTTAGTTCCTTTTGCTTTCTGCCAAAAGGGTGATGTCACCTGCATATCTGAGCTTATTCATATTTCTCCCGGCAATCTTGATTCCAGCTTGTGCTTCATCCAGCCCAGCACTTCTCATGATGTACTCTGCATGTAATTTAAATAAACAAGGTGACAATATACAGCCTTGATGTACTCCTTTCCCAATTTGAAACCAGTCTGCTGTTCCGTGTCCAGTTCTAACTGTTGCTTCTTGACCTGCATACAGTTTTCTCAGGAGGCAGGTAAGATGGTCTGGTATTCCCTTCTCTTTAAGAATTTTCCACAGTTTGTTGTGATCCACATAGTCAAAGGCTTTAGCATAGTTAATAAAGCAGAGTAGGTGGCATTAGTAATAAAGAATCCACCTGTCAATGCAGCAGACACAAAAGATACAGCTTCAATCCCTGGGTTGGAAAGATTCCCTGGAATGGGAAATGGCAACCCATCGCAGTGTTCTTGCCTGGAAAAGTCCATGGACAGAGGAGCCTGGTGGGTTACAGTCCATGGGGCTGCAAAGAGTTGGACATGACTGAGCGACTGAGCACATTCAGGGTGTACCACAGGTTTGAGTAAAAATCCCAGGTAAGTCCTGCCCACCACGTGAAATCACTTTCAGTTTGACCTCATTCTATTTCGTTTTCCCAACTTAAACCAACATCATCTCATTCCAGGTTTCCAGCTACACAAGACTTAATGGCCTCTGCCTGGTGGTATCTGAGACTGGGAATACAGCTAAACTGGACCTCTTTCAGAAATTTCATTCACATGTTTACAAAAATTCCGCCTTCTTCTTTACCCTTTCAAAGGGGGGTGGGGTGGAATTAAGGCTCACAATGAGAAATTCCACCACTATACAAAGACTAGGCAACAGAAAAGGCAAATTAAGAGACAGATAGCCAGCCACACAGAGGTGTTGGGGGAATCATCATACAGCCCCATCCCGGGGAAAAATATTCAGTTTTGACAGTCATCAAGCCCTTTTCTGGAGAAGATGGTGTGAACGTTAAGAGTATGCCTTTTATTGCGCACTTAATCCATCGGCGCAGTTGTGGCGTGTTTAAGTGCATTATCTCAATCTTCACAGCAACTGTGGATGGTAGTGATTATTTCCATTTTAGAGATGAAGAAACTAATCTTGAAAAGGTTTGTAACTTGTCCAATTTCACACAGTAAATGGTAGAGCCAAGAATCCCACCAAGGATCTTTGACTCCAGAAACAGCATGAAAAATCACTAAACCAAACTAACACATTCCTCTCCTGTAACTCAGACACTCTGGTGTATGTAAATTTATATCATTCTTTATACTGAAGTTCTTTCAAAGTTTAATGACCAAGCAAATTATCAACCAGGGGCAGTATTTTCCCTTCTCTAAGGCCTGAACACTAGTTTCTATGATAAAAAGAAACCAGCGTTAAGACTCCTTTTATAATAGTAGGTGGTCATGATTTTCTTTTTTCTTTCCTGTTTTCTTTTTTCCATTCTGAAGGGAATTGTCTGTTAGTGTTTGGTTTAAAAGTTCAAAAACAACATCCGTGACTTTGAACAATGGGTTAAAAGAATTGCCCACAGATGAAATGAACAAAGGAACAAATTATAGAAAAACATTCAAACAAAAATTCCTTCCAGAAATTTTCTTGGGAAAAGTCAGTGCTGTGACTTAATCTGTCCACCCAAAGCCTTCTCTTTTAACATTTTACTTCTGTTTATGTGTTTTACATCATTTCCCAGTTGCTTTCATCTTCAATATTTCTTGGTATTTCAATTCCTCCATTTCCTTCTCTATAAAAAAGGAGGCAACAAAGTGTGTATCCCAGTATCTGGTACATAATCAGGGCTAGCTATGCAGCACTTGAATGATAGAACTGGTGCCATCCATATTAATATTCGCATTCATTCATTCAACAAGCACCTAAGTAGAACACAGCAAAATCAACTCCAATATTCCGTCCAACTACAGTTCTAAAGACGCAGTGGAGGATCCAGAATTTCTATGAATGTGAGCAGTGGAGCTGGAAGAAGAAGGTGGGACTCCTGTCTGGAAACAGTTATGGAAGGGGCAGCTGGTGGACTCTGGAGGGGTCTAAAGCCACCCTTCTGCCGCTGTTACTCAGTTCTTTCAGACGAGGCAAGCGCTGTTACCATCATTTGACAGAAGAGAAATTTGAAGTTGGCAGAGCCTAAGTGACTTCTCAAAATTACAAGACTTACATATGGAAAATCAGACTCACTACAAGGTACTGAGCTGCATTAGGGCAGAGACTTTTGCCCATCTCGTTTAATGCCTATCTCTAGGGCATAGAGCCAGCGCTTGAGCTAGATCAGTTTCCCAAGAAGCCAAGCCTCAAACAGAGATTCTCATACCGTGCATTATTAATGGAGTGCTCTCAAGGGAAAGGGAGTGAGGGAGATGAGAGAAGAGAGCAAAAGAGGGTGGGTATGGAGTTCACTTTTCACTTTCATGCATTGGAGAAGGAAATGGCAACCCACTCCAGTGTTCTTGCCTGGAGAATCCCAGGGACAGGGGAGCCTAGTGGGCTGCCATCTATGGGGTGGCACAGAGTCGGACACGACTGCAGCGACTTAGCAGCAGCAGCAACAGCATGGAGAGCGAAAGAGGAAGAAATGGATTCATTGGAAACCTAGCCTCATTCTGATCCCTTGGGGAGCTCTAGAGCATGAATGACGTCATGGTTTTCCAACCTGCCTCTGGAGACAGCCTTTTGTACGCCCTCTCCTTTGGCAGTGGGCCACCCTCGGGTGGGAGGGGTTCAAGGCATAATGTTCTGGGCATTTCTGAGCATCATCAGCTGAGCACACTCACAGCCGCTGGAGGATGAGTGACTTGGCCTCTTTAGTGGGAGCTGGGTGGAAAGCCAGTAGTGTCTGGGGAAAATGCTCAATAAATATTTATTGGATGAATGACTCATAACTAGAACACAATTCTACTCTCTCTCTGTGCTTTCTCTATACATAAGGCAGAACTTTTGCCGTACAAAATTTCACAATCATCGTCTCTAATTTAAGAACCTTCCCCAGCACAACTCAGTAGTATCAAGCACAGCTCAGCTGGCAAAGGTCACATTGGACCAGGTTGTCTTGCCATTTTGGAGGAGGAAGAACATAGCTGTTGAGGCTTTAAGCTATGAAATAAGACCTTCACCCATCAGCCAAGGCCACTACAAATTAACGGTTGCACTGGGATTTTGTTTGACAGCTGGATAAAGCCAATTCACGTCAAGGGAACAGAGACATAACACAGAAAGTGCTATGAAACTCCCATAGAAACTAGAATTTTATTTCCCAAAGAGGGTATTTACTTCTTACATTCTCTACTGCTCCTGACCTGAGAACTCAAACTGGGGACCAATATACCTTTCATACCAGGTCAGTAGTAAAGCAGAAAAGTGTGGTATAATCATATCTGGTAGGAGGAACCAAGCCAACTCTTTCTACCTTTTTTCTTTTAATTACACCCATTTTCCACTAGGCTCTCAAATGCCCTGCCATTCCAGTTAGAGCTGCTCCCTGCCTCCTCCCACAACCAGGCTGTTCTTTCTCTTCTCCATCCCACAAACAAAAATGGCCCTCAGTGGGAGGGAAGAATCGCAGGGGGATGGGTTACGATGGAGTTCTTTCCGAAAGGAGAGATCCAATCCATTCTCTCTCACTGCAGCCAGAGCGAGCTTCTGTAAAACCGAAAGCCCTTCAACCCAAGGACAAAATGAACAGTCTTTAATAGGGCTTATTGAGGTGGCCACTCACTATCTTCCAGCAACACTGGCTTTCTTTCAGTTTCTCAAACACACAGCTCTCCACCCTGCCACAGGGCCTTTGCACATGGAGATCCCACTGCTGGAATGTTTTCATGTCTAACTACTCATCCAGATCAAAGCACAAATGTTCTTTCCCTGGCTTCCCTGTCTCCTCCATATTTTGCTCCAGGCTGTCACAGTGCTTCTTCTTCATAGCACATCATGGTTTGTTGCTCTAATTTCATATTCTCCAAATGCAGACACCAAAAGAAAGTTCTTGTTTTGATGACTAGCAAATGTCTATGTCTCTTTTTTCAATTTCATTCTTGGCTCAGAGGGGAAAGGGATCCACCTTCTTATTTTGGAGAATGGGAGACTGAGGCTCAGGAAGAAACAATATCTGAGGTCCCACGGTTGTTTGGTTGGTTGGACGGTTTTTCAAAGTGGTGTTGGCTGTTTTCTCCTGAAATATTCAAGCCTTTTGCACACATCTTGTGTTACCCTCACCTTAGCTCTAGAGATTGCTGTCTTTCAGGTTGATTGCAGACCAGGGAAGAGTAGAACTGAATAAAGAACCATATGGAAACCTCGTCAAGGATATACAGATCTGGCTGTCATCACCACCTCTCCTGGGAATTCCTTTTGGAACTCCCCAAATCATCAAATTTCCCATCCTTCCTCATGACACCACCTCAAAGCATATCCTTTAAATAATAAAATAAAATGACTGATCGATGTAACAGTGATACCCAGTCCATGTTCAGCACTTACTGTAATGCGCCAAGCCTCATGCTAAGCACATTACGCATCTTAATCCTCTTGCTTCTTTGCAACAACTCTACAAGGCAGGCTGGGCAGAAGCTGTCATTCTCTTGCCAATGCCTCACAACTGCAGAGTGCAGGAGTCCAATTTTATACCTGGTTTGATCTTCCTCGAAAGTCCATGTGTTACTGGCCAGAGACTGAACCAAACTCATTTTCTGCTGCTTATTGCTCAAAAGTCAATGTTCAAGAAGCAAATGTTGGTGGAAAAAGAAAGATGCTTTTTCAGGAAGATGCTTGTTCAGGAAACCATCAACCTGAGAAGATGGTGGACTAGCATCCCTAAAATCATCTCTGAGTTGTTGGTTAGAGAGAAAAGGGTTTTATAGGGGAAACTGGGAAGTCTCAGGAATATGCAGGTGGGTCTTTGTGTAGAACAGCACGTTTGGCTCCAATAATCATCCTGAAATTGGTCGGGCCTTGGTCTGGTTAGCATTATCTTCTTGTGCATAGAAAGTAGGGTTTATCTTTAACTGCAGGGTAGAAATTTCTGAAGTCCTTCGGGCCAATTTCTGGAATTTCTTTTTTTCTAATTAATTTATTTATTTTAATTGTTAATTATTGCTAATTATTTCACAATATTGTGCTGGTTTGGGCCATACATCGACATGGGTCAGCCACGGTGTACTTGTGTCCTCCCATCCTGAACCCCCCTCCCACCTTCCTCCAAACCTCATCCCTCTGGGTTGTCCCAGAGCACCAGCTTTGAGTGACCTGCTTCGTGCATCGAACTTGAGCAAGAGGGTATTCTTGAGCAACTAAGACATCATAGCTTCCTCAGGTCTAGGTCACAAGTTTTCTTAAATGAAACTGGGGCTTCTAATACCACCCTTATTAGGATGGGATTCAGGCTCCCTGCCTGATTCTTATTTCGGAGCCTGGATTCAAATGGACTCTCCATCACATCACATCACTCTGATGGGACCAGTCCAGGTCTCGGACAGAATGATCCCTTCAGTCAAGGGAGTGATCTAGAAGGTCACCACCATCCACAACACCCTGTCTTCATGAGCCAAGAGGCCCTAACAGAACAAGCATCGAACTATGAATTAAAAGGCAGCAATACATTTGCAGCAATATGGATGCAGCTAGAGATTACTGTACTAAGTACATCAGAAAGAGAACAAATATCATATGATATCACTTATATGTAGAAACTAAAATATGACACAAATGAAGCAGAACCTGAATGAAACAGAATCAGGGACATTCGAGAATAGACTAGTGATTGCCAAGGCAGGGGGGGAGGGTTGGATTGAGAATTTGGGATTAGCAAACAGTATATGCAAAATGGATAAACAGCAAGGTCCTACTGTATAGCAAAGGGATATATATATATATAAACTGAGTCACTTTGCTATGCAGCAGTTAACACAGTATTGTAATTCAGCCAACTTCCATAATTTTAAAAAGTGAGGGACAATACAAAGTCGAAAGGAACTTCCAGATTTTGGTTGAAAATCACCAAACATACACAGACTCATGTAAAGAAGCTCCCTCTATAACCAGCACTCGTTGGTTTTTTCACTGCACAGCATCCATTCCAGCATCTTTTTTTTGATAGCAGCACCCATGTCTTTTTTGAGGTCTTTTTTAAATGTTTTAGTTTGCATCCAGAAAATTCACTCTTGGGAGTGGCCAGTTAGTTCTCCAGGTGTTCACCTGCATGATCAAGACAGACCTATCCCCCACCCCCATACTGCCCTTTTGGAGATCCTATTTCTGCTTCTCCCCGTTGGAGCCCACTTGTTGGGTCTGTCATCAATAAAAGGAAAGCAAAAGGAGGGACCTGTGTCCCCCTGGATCTGAAGTTCAGGCAGATGTGGAAACTGGAAACCATGGGCTTCTCTCTTTTCAGCACTGAGATGAGGAAAGTGCTCAGCTCTCCTACCTAGAACCCCTGACCAGCCCTGCTATGTCCTGTTCACCCTTCACACAGTAGCATAAAAAAACACCTATTTGATCTTTGTCCCTGCTTCCTGGCTCACAGCTCCTAAAACCCATGAGTGACAGGAGTGTTTTCTGTTATTTGTAAGTATCTCCTTTGACCACAACTTAACTTATGCTATGGAGTGCTTCTGGGTAGGGTCCCTGATAGCTTCAGGATAAGGGCTGGTCCCCAGGAAGACCAAGGACCTGAATAAAGAGTTGTAACTTTCACAGCCCCTCTGACCCTGGGAGGGAAGAGGAGCCAGAGGCTGAGCTCAACCCCCAATGGCTGGTGATTTATCAGTGATGCCTCTGCAACAAAATCTTAATTAAAACCCCTAAATAATGGAGTTCAAGGGCTTCCAAGTTGGTGAACACATCCACAGGTGGGGAGGGTGGTGAACTTGTTCCACAGAAACTGAGTTCCTGACCCTGGGCATCCCCTCCCCCCAGACCTTGCTCTATATACTTCATCTGTAGCCTCTATAATAAACTGTAAGAGTCAGGATACTGTTTTCCTGAGTTCTGCTGAGTCTTTCTAGGAAACTATTGAACCCAAAAGGGGGGATCTTGGGAACCCCCAAATCTGTGATCACTCTAGCAGAAGTGTGGGTAGCCTGGACCGGTGCCTGAAGTATGGGCATTAGCCTTTGGGGTCCATGCTAACCTTGGGTAGACCGTGTCTTGTGCATACCAGTCCAGGCATGTTTCTGGGCTCTGGAGGAAGTACCGTTACAGCAGGGCCTCCAGTCCTGCTGGAGTCACCTGAGCTGCTGCAGAGATCCATGTGCCCGAATCCAGCCCCAGAGCCTGACTTCACTGACTGGAGCTCCTTGGGAGATTCGACGGTGCTGCCAGGATTGAGAACCTCCATCTGGGAGGAGAGAGCCAAAAGGCCACCCCTCCAATACTCACCACATCTTTAGAGCAAGGCGCTTGAACTTCAGTGTGCCTCTGTGAATCGTCACGTCAAATGCAGATTGTAGTTCAGTAGGTCTGGGGTAGGATCTGAGACTCTGCTTTTCTCACAAGCTCCCTATGGCACAGATGCTGCTGGTCCAAGAACCAGGCTTTAGGGGAGCACAGTGAAAACAGTGGGAGCCTCAAGGTGCCCCCTGAAGAAACACCTCATATGAGGGACCCTTGGCCATCACCCTCACAGGGGTTGGGTCCAAATACATGATGCCCACTGCTTTAGGTTCATTTGTTCAGCATCTGGGCCGGCCCACAACTGCAGGTCATCACTTCCGCCCAGCTGGATGGCAAAAGGTATTACGAGGGGCATATAAAGAAGCAGACTCTCACTCTGGGCCACCCACAAACTCCCCCAGCCACAGATCCAGTGAGTCTGAGGCCCTCCCAAGCCCAGTGATTCCCATTCACCCCTTTCTGTCAAGAGCCCAACCCTTGTGCATGGAACATCCTCGCAAAATAAACTCGCTGAGCCTGCCCCCCTTTTCTTTGCACCTGAAGCAATTATTACTTGTCATAAACAAGAACTGCCAGCTGTGAGTAGCATTCAGCTCGCTTTTCTTAAAATGCCTCATAATCGTTTCTCTCTGAGAAGAATTCTCCAGCCCCAGCCCTGCGATGTTCCTGCCTAGCCAATCACAGTATAGTCCTGGGCCCCTGTTTTGATAAGATAATCTGTCACTGTCAGTCAAAGAGACCTGAGGCTCTTGCTGCTTGGAGGGGGTGGGGGACAGAAGTGCAGCTGAGGCCGAATCTCCCAGAAGCAGCCCCAGAGAGGCCTAGACAAATGTCAACAGACAGAATGAAACCTGCTCCTTCTCAAACACCTGTAGGCCCCGCCCCGGCCCTGCTTCACACACACACCCATTTCTTGTTTGTCTCTCTCAAGCGCCATTCAGAGAAAGTGGAGATATGTCTTCCTTTTTTTTATTTTTTGTACAGTGTAAAATTCATGGTTTTATTATATTCAAAATTAGGCAATCATAAGCACCAACTCTAGTATTTTGGTCATCTGATGTGAACAGATGACTCATTGGAAAAGTCCCTGATGCTGGAAAAGATTGAGGGCAGAAGGAGAAGAGGGTGTCAGAGGAAGAGATGGCTGGATGGCATCGGCGATGCAACAGATATCAACTTGGGCAAACTTTGGTAGATGGTGAGGGACAGAGAGGCCTGATGTGCTGCAGTCCATGGGGTCGCAAAGAGTCGGACACGACTGGGCAACTGAACAACAAGCACCATCTAATTTCAGAACTTTTTCATCACTCCGAAAGAGAACAAAAACAGCCCTATCCATAAGCAGTCATTCTCCAATCTCCCTTTCTCTATCCCTTAGCAACTACAAATCTACTTTCTGAAAGCATCTCTGTTTTATTTTGTATTGGAGTATAGTCGATTAACATTGTGATAGTTTAGGTGCACAGTGAAGGGATTCATATCCATTCTCCCCCAAACTCCCCTCCCAACCAGGCTGCTACACAACACCGAGTCAAGTGCCGTGTGCTATATGGTAGGCCCTTGTTGGTTATCCATTTAAGACACAGCAGTGTGTACAAGCCCTTCCCATCCCTTCCCCCCATCCCGACCCCCGACAACCATAAGCTCATTCTCTAAGTCTGTGAGTGGAGACATCTTCTTGAACTGAATTAAGCTGAAGCCATGAGGGAAAAGTTGGAGGACATTTGGAGAAAAAATGAGGCATCAGTGGTAGCCAGCCTTGAAGATGGTCCCCAAGGATTCCCACCCCCAGGTAGTCACACCTTTGTGAAATGTCTCCCCAGCGTTGGTCCGTGTAATAAACAGAATATGGGTGCATTCCCACAGTCCCTCTTGAATCACTCACTCTAGAGCATCCAGTTGCCACATTGGGAGAGGTCCACGTGGGGAGGAACTGAGGCCTCCAGCAGCCACAGGAATGAAATTGGAAGCAGATTCTGCCCCAGTGGAGCCTTGACAGGGCTTCAGCCTCGTCAACAGCTTGACTGGCACCTGCTGAGAAGCTCTGAGGCAGAGTCACCCAGCTAAGTTGCTCCCAGATTCCTGACACACAGAAGCTAAAAGATAATCAATATTTGTTGCTGTAACCTGCTCAATTTGGGATGATTTGTTGCAGAGCAATAGATGACTAATACAGCATCCATCTCCAATCAAAGTACAAATGATAGCCTGGGTTCCTTCTATGGCAAGATGTGGTGCCAATCAAAATATTATTCTTCACAGCATCGGACTTTATTTTCACAGCCAGACACATCCACAACTGAGCATCTTTTCCACTTTGGCTCAGCTGTTTCATTCTTTCTGGAGCTATTCATAATTGACCTCTGCTCTCCCCTAGTAGCACACTGGACACCTTCCAACCTGAGGGGCTCATATTCCAGTGTTAAAAATTTTGCCTTTTCATTCTGTCCATGGAATTCTCCAAGCAAGAATACTGGAGTGAGTTGCCATTTCCTTCTCCAGTGAACCAAGTTTGGTCAGAACTCTCCACGATGACACATCCACCTAGGGTGGCCCTGCATGGCACAGCCCAAGGCTTCATTGAGCTATGCAACTGCACGTGGTCAAGCAGGAGATGACAAGAGTAGACATTGACATTTTAGGATTCAGTGAATTAAAATGGATGGAATGGGTGAATTTAATTCAGATGACCATTATATCTACTACTGTGGACAAGAATCCCTTAGAAGAAATGGAGTAGACCTCATAGTCAGCAAAAGAATTCAAAATCCGGTACTTGGGTGTGATATCAAAAACAACAGGGTGATCTTGGTTGCTTTCTAAGGCAAACCATTCAACATCATAGTAATCGAAGTGTATGCCCCAACCACTGATGTCATACAAGCTGAAGTTTATCGGCTCTATGAAGACCTACAACACCTTTTAGAACTAAGACCAAAAAAAAAAAAAATGTCCCTTTCATCATAGGGGATTGGAATGCAAAAGTTAGAAGTCAAGAGATACCCAGAATAACAGATAAATTTGAACTTGGAATTCAAAATTAAACAGGGCAAAGGCTAACAGAGTTTTGTCAAGAGAACACACTGGTCATAGCAAACACCCTCTTCCAACAAGCTGAGAGACGAGTACACATGGACATCACCAGATGGTCAATATGAAAATCAGATTGATTATGTTCTTTGTAGCCACAGATTGGGCTTCCCTGGTGGCTCTGATGGTAAAGAATCTGCCTGCAATGCAAGAGACCTGGGTTTGATCCCTGGGTTGGGAAGATGTCCTGGAGGAGGTCATGGCAACCCACTTCAGTATTCTTGCCTGGAGAATCCCCATGGGCAGAGGAGCCTGGTGAGCTACAGTCCATGGGGTTGCAAAGAGTTGGACTTGATTGAGTGACTAAGCACAGCACAGCACAACAGCACAGCCGAAGATGAAGAAGCACTGTACAGTCGGCAAAAACAAGGCCTGGAGCTGACTGTGGCTGAGATCATGAGCTCCTTATTGCAAAATTCAGGCTCAAACTGAAGAAAGTAGGGAAAATCACTAAGTCTTCAGGTATGATCTAAGTCATATCCCTTGTGATTATACAGTGGAGGTACCAAGCAGATTCAAGGGACTAGATCTGATAGACAGAGTCCAAGACGAACTATGAACAGAAGTTCATAACATTGTACATCCCAAAGAAAAAGAAATACAAGAAGGCAAAGCAGTTGTCTGAGGGGGTTTTACAAATAGCTGAAGAAAGAAGAGAAGTGAAAAGCAAGGGAGAAAGGGAAAGGTATAGCCAACTGAATGCAGACTTCCAGAGAATAACAGGGAGAGATAAGAAGGCCTTCTTAAATGAACAATGCAAGGAAAAAGAGGGGAAAACAGAATGGGAAAGACTAGAGATCGCTTTAAGAAAATTGGAGCTATCAAGGGAATATTTCATGCAAGGATAGGCACAATAAAGGACAGAAACAGTATGGACCTAACAGAAGTAGAAGAGATTAATAAGAGCTGGCAAGAATAAACAAAAGAACTATACAAGAAAGGCCTTAATGACCTGGATAACCAGGATGGTGTGTCATTCACCTAGAGCCGGACATCCTGGAGGGTGAAGTCAAGTGGGCCTTAGGAAGCATTACTATGAACAAAGTTAGTGGAAGCGATAGAATTCCAGCTGAGCTATTTAAAAGCCTAAAGGATATGCTGTTAATAACCTGTACTCAATACGTCAGAAAATCTGGAAAACTCAGCAGTGGCCATAGGACTGGAGAAGGTCAGTTTTTATTTCAGTCCCAGAGAAGAGCAATGCCAAAGGATGTTTCGACTACCTTACGGTTATGCTCATTTCACATGCTAGTAAGGTTATGTTCAAAATCCTTCAAGCTAGGCTTCAGAATTACGTAAAGCAAGAACTTCCAGATGTACAAGCTGGGTTTAGAAAAGGCAAAGGAACCAAAGCAAATTGCCAACATTCACTGTATCATGGAGAAAGCAAGAAAACTCCAGGAAAACATCTACTTCTGCTTCATTAACTATGGGAAAGCCTCTGACTGTACAGATTACAACAAACTGGAAAATTCTTAAAGAAAATAGAATCCCAGACCACCTTCCCTGTATGTGGGTCAAGAAGTAACAGTTAGAACCAGATGTAGAACAGCAGACTCAAAAATGGTTCAAAATTGGGAAAAGTATGACAAGGCTGTATATTGTCACCCTGTTTATTTAACTTCTATGCTGAGTACAAGTGAGCCAGGCTGGATGAATCCCAAGCTGGAATCAAGATAGCTGGCAGAAATATCAACAAGCTCAGATATATAGATGATACTAGTCTAATGGCAGAAAGTGAAGAGGAACTAAAGGGTTTCTTGATGAGCATGAAAGAGGAGAGTGAAAAAGCTGGCTTGAAACTTAACATTCAAAAAACTTCTGGTCTCATCACTTCATGGTAAATAGAAGAGGAAAAAGTGGCCGTGGTTACAGATTTTATTTTCTTGGGCTCCAAAATCACTGTGGACAGTGACTGCAGTGATGGAATTAAAAGATGCTTGCTTCTTGGAAGGAAAGCTATGAGAAACCTAGAGAGCATTTTCAAAAGCAGAGACAACACTTTTCCAACCAAAGTCCATATAGTCAAAGCCATGGTTTTTCCAATAGTCATGTACGAATGTGAGAATTGAATCATAAAGAAGCCTGACCACTGAAGAATTGATGCTTTCGAATTGTGGAGTTGGAGAAGACTCCTGAGAGTCCCTTGGACTGCAAGGAGATCAAACCAGTCAATCCTAAAGGAAATCAGTCCTGAATATTCATTGGAAGGACTGATCCTGAAGCTGAAGCTCCAATACTTTGGCCACCTGATGCAAAGAGCTGACTCATTGGAAAAAGTGCTGATGCTGGAAAAGACTGAAGGCAAAACGAGAAGGGGGCAGCAGAAAATGAGATGGTTAGATAGCATCACTGACTCAATGGACACAAACCTGGGCAAACTCTGGGAGGTGGTAAGGGACAGGAAGGCCTGATGTGCTGCAGTCCATGGTGTCACAAAGAGTCAGACACAACTTTGTGACTGAACAACAATAAAAACAACTGGATTGAATGTCTTAACCATTTTAATCCAGGAAGCAGGAGAAACAGAGTGGGACCAAATCTGTTGATGGTAAAAAAAAAAAAAAAAAAAGCAGCAGCAGCTCATGTTAGTTGAAAGGACAGAATGTTTGGTCATGTCTGTGGTTTGCATGGCATTCTTACTTTTGCACTCAGACATATTTATCTAGTGCCCTTATTTCTGTCTCATTTCATCACAGTCATTGTGAAGTCTTCCCACGTGGCTGTCCTGTGAAATCACTTCAGTAGGAAAGACCACAGCCAACCTGCTAACACCAGGCCAGCTACAACTGATGCGGTCACCCCTGCATTCTCCCTTTCCCACGCCCATTTTACAGTCGAAAATCTGAGCCAAAATAAGTCAAAAATTTAAAATGTCAAGGCTGAAAGGGACTTTTTAGAGCTGCTCAACCTGAGCCATTTTCTTTCTTTTTCCAATCCACTGTGGGCCAGCAGTTTCATTATCATACAATATTGATGAATTACTAGAATAATGAGCATGCACTTGATAGTGCATCGACATTAAATTGCTAGTAAGTTTTGTAAACATTTCCTCTCAACGTCTGCAATCTGGCTACTGACAAGTAGCAAGTGGTTCTCAGGTCAACACTGTCTGCATCATACACTTTAAACAGCTTTAGAGATAATCTGATTGAGAATTTCTCAAATTTCATGTATTAGTGCATCTTTATTTTTGCCATAACTGTGTGGCACTTCTCCTAAAAGTCACTTAATGTTAGCTTTAAATATCCTCGCCCTCTGTCACCTCATACCCATTAGGAGGGCCACCATTAAAAGAACAGAAAATAACAAGTATTGGTGAAAATGCAGGAAGAAGATGGAAATCCTGTGCACTGTTTGTGGGAGTGTAAAATGGTGCAACCATTATGGAAAACAATATAAAGTTTCCTCAAAAAGCTAAAAGTAGAATTACAGAAGGATCCAGCAATCCCACCTCTGGGTATACACTCTTGTTGTTGTTTAGTCACTAAGCCATGTCTGACTCTTTTGCAGCCTCATGGACTCCGAAGAATAGAAAGAGGATCGCAAAGAGATATTTGCACACCCATGTTCACGGTAGCTATTCACGATAGCTAAGAGGTGGAAACAACCCAAATGTCCATCAACAGATGAATAGATAAATAGAATGTGGTCTATACATACAATGAATATCATGTGCCCCTAAAAAAGAAATGAATCTTGTCACATGCTACAACATAGATTAACCTCAAAGACATTATGCCAAATGACAAGTTAGTCCCAAAAGGACAAATATTCTATGATTCCATTTATATGAAATAGTCAAAATCACAGAAACAGGAGGGAAAAAAGTGGTTTCCATGGGCCGAGGAAAGGCAAAAGGGGAACTTGGTGTCTAATGGGTATCAGTTCAGTTCAGTTTATTTGCTCTGTCATGTCTGACTCTTTGCAGCCCCATGGACTGCAGCACGCAAGGCCTCCCTGTCCACCACCAACTCCTGGAGTTTACTCAAACTCATGTCCATTGAGTCGGTGATGCCATCCAACCAGCTCATCCTCTGTCGTCCCTTTCCCTTTCTGTCATCAATCTTTCCCATCATCAGGGTCTTTTCAAACGAGTCAGTTCTTTGCATCGGGTGGCCAAAGTATTGGAGTTTCAGCTTCAGCATCAGTCCTTCCAATGAATATTTAGGACTGATCTCCTTGCAGTCCAAGGGACTCTCAAGAGTCTTCTCCAACACCACAGTTCAAAAGCATCAATTTTTCAGCACTCAGCTTTCTTTATAGTCCAACTCTCACATCCATGACTACTGGAAAAGCCATAGCTTTGACCAGACAGACCTTTGTCAGCAAAGTAATGTCTCTGTGTTTTAATATGCTATCTAGGTTGGTCATAGCTTTTCTTCCAAGGAGCAAGTGGCTTTTCATTTCATGACTGCAGTCACCATCTGCAGTGATTTTGGAGCCCCCCACAATAAAGTCTCTCAGTGTTTCTACTGTTTCCCCATCTATTTGCCATGGAGTGATGGGAACCAGATGCCATGATCTTCTTTTTTTGAATGTTGAGTTTTAAGCCAACTTTCTCACTCTCCTCTTTCACTTTCATCAAGAGGCTCTTTAGTTCTTCTTCACTTTCTGCTCTAAGTGTGGTGTCATCTGCAAATCTGAGGTTTTTGATATTTCTCCTTGCATAGTGTTTCAGTTTTGCAAGATTTAAAAGTTCTAGAGATCTGCTGCACAACAATGTGAATATACTTAATATATTGAACAGTTGGCGTTAAGATAGTGACAATGAGGACTTCCCTGGAGTTCCAGTGGTTAAGATTTGACATTTCCACTGCAGGGGCATAGATTTGATCCCCAGTCAAGGAACTAAGATCTCACATGACACAGAGCCATCCAAAAAAATTTTTTTATTTTAAAAACATGGTGAAGATGGTGAATTTCAATTTTGTGTGCTTTTTTACCATAACATTTTTAAGAAGAAAAAAAACCCCTCATCCCAAGCAATAATAACCCATATTATGTGTTGAGGTGGCTAGTGGCTAGTTGTACAAATGTTTTCCTTATACACATTAAAATAAATTCACAATTGATGAAATAAGAAAATGTTTTCCCCGTATACCACAGGAAATTATTTTGTGTCCCACCAGTTAAGCACTTGCCACACTTTGGGAGATACTGATTGTCCTGCTTCCTCCATGCACAGCATCTGAGGATGACCAAAAGGAATGGCTTGCTATGTCAGAGTGAACTGACACATCACGGGAAGGTTTCACAAAAAGCTGAAAAGAAATCTGTCTGTTTTGTCAAGACTGCATTGCCTTAAGTCATCTATAGGTCCAGTGCTAGGCTAGGTGGGTTTTGTTCCGTGCTCAACACCAAGAGTCCAGCATGTGCTTGTCCATCACGGAGTCTCAACTGATACTTGATGGATTCCAGCCAATTAAACAGCAACCAACCAGCACAGGTTAATGAGGTACTAGGCCAAGGTTCCTAACATAGACTTTGTGGACAGACTTCAGATGGTCTGAGAACTTGAATGAGAAAATAGTACATCCCCATTTTTCCTTAACTTCTAACTGAACTTGAACATTTGCTTCCACTATAAATGGGAGGAACCAACAACCACAGGACTCACAGTGTCTGTAACTTTGTCCCCAATATAAACCACAGGTATTTTCATGTCTCATGACACTTGCTGAGACATCTCAGTATTACTGACATGCATCGCTAATCAAAATTACATATAGTTATCAGTCAGTCAGTCAGTTCATTTGCTCAGTCGTGTCCGACTCTTTGCGACCCCATGAATCGCAGCACGCCAGGCCTCCCTGTCCATCACCATCTCCCAGAGTTCACTCAGACTCACGTCCATCGAGTCTGTGATGCCATCCAGCCATCTCATCCTCTGTCGTCCCCTTCTCCTCCTGACCCCAATCCCTCCCAGCATCAGAGTCAATTCATTTTCCAACGAGTCAACTCTTTGCATGAGGTGGCCAAAGTACTGGAGTCTCAGACCCACCACTCAATCTTGTTAATAAAGAAGCACATAGAGGATGACACAAATAAGGTGGGGTTTTTCTATTTTGATCATTATATTTTAGTATAATTTGTTCCCTTTGTAATTCTATACACCTTGTGCATGCCTGCTCAGTCATTTTAGTTGTGTCCAACTCTTTGCAACCCTGTGGGCTGTAGTCTGCCAGATTCCTCTGTCCATGGGGATTCTCCAGGCAAGCACACAGGAGTGGGAATCTTCCTCCACTCCAGGGAACCTTCCTGACCTAGGGAACCAACCTGCATCTCTTATGTCTCCTGGATTGCAGGTGGATTCTTTACCTCTACAGCCACCCGGGAAACCCACACACACCTTACTTTCTGCATTTATTACTTTCTGCATTGCTGTAGGAAGAAATCCATAGATGTCACCAGAAGCCATAGGTGTCTGTGGGACACACACACAGAAACATTAGCAACCACTGTTGGATTGACTCAGTTTCCCCAGTGTAACTGACAACCAACTGGGTCTAAAGAGTAACAGACTGAACAAAGAGCAAAACCATTTTTGCCACTCTGGGGAGACGAACACCAACTCATCATCCCAGGGGGCAGTGAATTCACCAGCTACCAGTTGTGTACAGGAATCCTCTGATAACCGTTGGATTTAAAGTTCTTAAAATGTAGGCTGGTGGGCAAGATCAAGGTCTTTCTTAGGAAATTTGGTATTGAACAAGAACAAGTAAAGAGATCTTATATCTGTAGGGTTCAAAATGGAGACTTAAGAGCTGGACTCCCTGTATTTGTATCCAAGCTCAAATAGTTAGGATCTGTGCAACGTTGGGTAAGTTATTTCTAACCTGGGTGTATCTCAGTCTCCTCGTCTGTAAATCACCAAACCTGGTTGTGGTTGGCAGGAAAATGGCCCTTTAATGATGCGCAGGTCCTAGTTCCTGGACCTGTGTATATGTTAGGGTCTATGGCAAAGGAGAATTAAGGTGACAGACGGAATTAAGCTTCAAGTCAGCTGACCTTAAAATAGGGAGATTGTTCTGAAGTACCTGGATGGACTCAGGGTAACCATGCTGCTGCTGCTGTTGCTGCTAAGTCGCTTCAGTCGTGTCCGACTCTGTGCGACCCCATAGACAGCATCCCACCAGGCTCCCCCGTCCCTGGGATTCTCCAGGCAAGAACACTGGAGTGGGTTGTCATTTCCTTCTCCAAATGTAACCATAAAGGTATTTAAATGTGGAAGAGGGAAGAAGAAGAACATCAGAGGGAGGAAGTTAAAGATGTGATGATGCTAACTTTGAAGATGGAAGAAGAGGCCGCAAGTCAAGGAATACACATGGTCTCTAAAGTTTGGAAAAGGCAAGATTCTCTTCTAGAAGCTCCAGAAAGAGAAATCTTCATGACTACCTCAATGTTAGCCAAGTGAGACATATTTTGGATTTCTGGCCTCCAGAACTGTACCATCATACATGTGTGTTGCTTTAAGTCATGAAATTTGTAGAAGATTGTTACAGCAGCAATAAGAAATTAAACACTACTTCAGAGGGTTTTGTGAAAATTAACAAATGAGCTAATTTGTATAAAGTCCTTAGAACCGTGCCTAACACGATCAGTGTTATATATTATTAGTGGTATAGAAATCACCAAAAAAGAGAAAGAGAGAGAAATTAACCTCTTCCAAAACAAACCAAGTCTGTTTAAGTTGAAATCCTTCCCTGTTTTGTAACTCCCTAATGAATTCATGGACTTCCCTGGTGGCTAAGTAGTAAAGAATCCACCTGCTATACAGGAGAGGTGGGTTCAATCCCTGGGTCAGGAAGATCCCCTAAAGGAGGAAATGGCAACCCACTCCAGTGTTCTTGCCTGGGAAATGCCATGGACAAAGGAACCTGGCAAGGGCTACAGTCCATGGGGTTGCAAAAGAGTCAGATATAACTTAGCAACTAAACAACAAAAAATGAAGTCATACGTGCAGGCGTTATTCATACAGCAGCCAACATCACAAAACAAGAGAAAACCAGACATTAGGTGCCTCCTGGTGGACAAGCACATGATCACTTACAAAGCAGTCATGCCAAAAAAAAAAAAAAAATCAGACCTAAACCTGATGTAGAAACTTACAGACCCAGCTACCAATGTACAGGAAATACAGAAGATAGAGGACCTTGTCAAATGAACATTGGGCTTCCCTGGTGGCTCAGATGGTAAAGAATCTGCCTGCAAGGCAGAAGATAAGATTCAATCCCTGGACTGGGAACATTACAGAGATATAATCAGCAGTATCTAGACTGCAGAGAACTACAGCAATGTTTCTCAAACTTAAATGTGTCCATAAAATACCAGGAGATCATGTTAAAATGCAGATTCTAAGCCAGTAGTTTGGCTACTTTTCTAACAAGGTCCTAGGTAATTCTGATGCTCTTGACCTGTAACCATATTTTTGAGAATCAAGGTTCTACAAGATAAATAACTCATTTTCCAGTAATGGAAGAACTGAAGGAGAAACCTAGAGATGAAAAGATACATCAACTATTACATGGGTTCACGTTCAGACAAATTGGTGGAGGGGTGGAGTCATTATCAGAAATACGAAATGCAATAGAGGAACACGTTAATTATTTTTAGCTTTGAACAGATTTCATTTAAAATGTCTGTGGTATCAAGGAAGAAGACAAAATTCTAGAGCTATATAAAGCTTCCTTTATTTGAAAACTGAAATTAAATTTATGACTTCAGAAATCTGTGTTCTTTGTAAGGGATCATTGTGCTGTAATATACTTCCATTAAACAAGAGCTACCTTTAAAAAAGAAAAGATATACCAAGCAATCTCAATGTGTAGGCCTTTAGTTGCATCCTGATTCTAAGAAACTAAAATAATTTTATTAGATGGTAGGAAATTTGAATAGTGACTGATACGTGATGCACTAACCCTGGAGAAGGGAATGACAATCCACTCCAGTATTCTTGTCTGGAGGATTCTATGGACAGAGGAGCCTGGTGGGCTACAGTCCATGGGGCCACAAAGAGTTGAGCACAACTGAGCGACTAACAGACACGCACTCACACAAACACACAAGGAATTATTATTAATGCTCTAGTTGTACTGTAGGTATTGTGTTTATGTTTTTATGATTCTTTATCTTTTAGAGATGCGTATTGTAATATTTACACAAGAAATGTTAGCAGCTGGAACTGGCTTCAAGATAATGTGGATGGGGGGAGGGTATAACTAGAACAATGGGTTAATCATTGATGAAGCTAGCTGAAGGGTACCCGGGGATTCATTATACTTTTCTCTCTTTGTTCATATATGTTTGGAATTTCCTTTAATAAAATTAAATTTAATGTATTTAAATTTTTTAATTTTTAAGTATTTTCTAAATGTTTTAAACCTTTAAAATTTTTAAAAATCTTCTCTGTTAACTAACTCTTCACTTGGACCATACTTCTCAAATGTTCTAGAAAAGATTGTCAAGGCAGGCTCCAGAACAGTGCCTGGCATGCAGTAAACCCTCAACAAAAATAGGTTGTTGCTGTTATCATTATTGTTATTATTATTATATTGACATTAATTTCTAAGTGTCAGAAGTGTTATAGAGCCAACTACTTTTAAGTACTTACATACTTGAAATTTATGGGGTTTTTTTCTCATGCTTGCAGTCTCTCTCGTTTCATTTTTGCAAATCTCAACAAAATATTCTTGTAAGCACCTAATTATCACTATTTGTAAGGTCGTGCAGCCTTCTGCTCATTACTAAGATGTTCCCTCCACCTGAAATGCTTGGCTACACACTTCCCAGGTATCCTCACCCGCATTCTGTTCTCCTGGGTCCTGCTCTGTGGGGCTCAACTCACCACCCGGTATAAAGAGACAGCCAGCCTCTCCATCACAGTTCCCTGTGGCCATCCCCAAAGCACCCTCACTGTCTGAGATTGTCTTGTTCCTCCAGCTATTTGCTTTATTTTGTCCTTCTTCACATCACCCCACCATCCCCTCTGGAACGTATTCTCCACGGAGACAGGAACCTTGTCTGCCTCTCCATCACCAGCACAGGAATGAATGAATGAATACCAAAATGCAGTAATTCCTTACAACAACCAGCCAACCCCGAGTTCCTACCCAATAGATGTTAGTTTCCTTCTTTCCTTCCAAGGCCAGAAAACTAGCTGGCTGTAGATATCCTGTGGGTGGAAGGGGAGGGAGTGAAAGAGGAACACCGACAGGTCAGCCTCCCTTCCCCTTCTCCTCCAGATTTCATTCAAACAATCAAATGAGAACGGGCTGAAGGTGCTCAGAAGCCCAGTGCATCTCTCCTCCCCAGTAAGGCCTTCCTAGCTCTGAAATATTCACAGAAGCAAGAAGTCCCTGGGGCTCATTGCTTGTAGAAACGAATTTGCACAGAACTTAGACAGTTGCTCCACCACCATCACCCGTGACCCCAGTAAACGGTGTCTTGCCAACCTAATATGGGGCCTCTGAGGGTTAGAGTTGGGCTGTTTAGGGGGTCTCAGAAGTAAAAAATCAATACTTGTGATGTATGGCCCCATTTACGGCACCTGAAACTGAGAATCTGTTAGCAGGTTGACTGTTGTCAAATTCGCCTTCATATAACAATGTAAACCATTGCTGAGTCTTGAAAACCACTTTACAAAACCAATGGTCAACTACCAGAGCCATCCTTTCCAATAACGACCAGCTGAGATGACCTTGTCACTCTTCTGCTGAAAACCTTCCACTAGCTTCCCGTCACACCAGAAATAAAGTCCAAATTCCTTTCTCAGAACAGCACCAGCCACAACACAGTCTGGCAGTGCTGATCTCTCCAACATATTCTCAGACCATCCTCCTCCTCACTCACTCCACTCCAGCCAGGCTCACTTCTCTGTGTTCCTTTTGTTACTGTTCTTTTGCTGCTACGACTTGCCTGACTCGTTTGCAACTCCGTGGACTGTAGCCCCCCAGGCTCCTCTGTCCATGGGATTTCCCGGGCAAGAATACTGGAGTGGATTGCCATTTCCTTCTCCAGGGGACCTTCCCAACCCAGGGACTGAACCCGCCTCACCTACATTATGGCAACCCACTCCAGTATTCTTGCCTGGAAAATCCCATGGATGGAGGAGCCTGGTGTGCTACAGTTCATGGGGTGGCAAAGAGTCGGACACAACTGAGCAACTTCACTCACTCACTCACCTGCGTTACAGGCGGATTCTTTACCACTGAGCCACCAGGGAAAGCCCTCTGTGTCCCTTTAAGAGGACAAATGTCCACAGGGTCTTCACACTTTGCATCCTTGCTGCTTGTCTATTTTATGTATAGCAGTTTGTTTGGGCAGCATCCCTTGTATCAATGGATGCTAAGATTCTGGGATAATGGAAACTAAGAAGGATGGTTGGCTTGGAGAGTCTTAGGCAATGTTATGAAATTCTCCCATTTCAAGGAGTTTAGATAATGCCCCATAAACTCTCAAAAGCTTTTCCCAAATATTTTAAAACTTCTAAAATTACAATAACACACAAAGTATCCTTCCCCTTTCCCCTCTCATAACCCAGAACTCTAACTATATGTGCCAAGAAATAATGTAGGGTTATTTTATCTTAAAGCATAAGATAAGCCAGATGGATGATACATTGCATCACTTTTTCTAAGAGTTTTCTGAGACTCACATCATAGATTTACACCAGGACAATTTTAAGCACTGCAAGGGTATTTTCTTCTTTAATCCTCACTATATCTCACAAGAAGAGGAATGTTATAATCTCTACTTAATAGGAAACAGAAGCCCAGAGAGGTTAAGTGACCTGTCCCATGAAAATGTGACTACAGAGTCTGCTGCTACCTTGTATACTTTGTCTTTTTAAATATCTCTTTTCAGCTTTATTGAGATATGATTGACCTATAGCATTGTGTGTGTTTAAAGTGTACAACATAATGATTTGATACACTTACATATTGAAAATGATCACCACCACAGCACTAGCTAATACATCTGTTATATCACATAATTATCATTTCTTTTCTGTGGTGAGAACATTTAAGATCTACTCTCTTAGCAACTTCAAGTATGGAATAAAGTATTCTAACTATGGTCACCACGCTGTACGTCAAATCCCCAGAACTCATTCACCTTGTAACTGGAGGTTTGTATCTTCTGACCACCTTCACCTAATTTTGCCACCACCCAGCCCCTGGCATCCACCATTCTACTCTCTCTTTCTGTGAGTTTGGCTTTTTTAGATTCTACACACAAGTGACATTACAGGAAATTGTCTTTCTCTGACTTATTTCACTTGGCATAATGCCATCAAGGTTTATCCATGTTGCTGCAAATAGAGATGGGGGAAAAAATGGAAACAGTGAGAGACTTTATTCTCTTGGGCTCCAAAATTACTGCAGTCAGTGACTGCAGCCTTGAAATTAAAGGATGCTTACTCCTTGGAAGAAAAGCTATGACAAACTTAAACTGCATACTAAAAAGCAAAGACATCACTTTGTGGACAAGTGTACATATAGTCAAAGCTATGGTTTTTCCAGTAGTCATGTACAGATGTGAGAGACTGACCATAAAGAAGGCTGAGCACCAAAGAATTGATGCTTTTGAACTGTGGTGTTGGAGAAAATTCTTGAGAGTCCACTGGACTACAAGGAGATCAAACAAGTCAATCCTAAAGGAAATAAGTCCTGAATATTCATTGGAAGGACTGATGCTGAAGCTGAAGCTCCAATATTTTGGCCACCTGATGCAAAGAACTGACTCATTTGAAAAGACCCTGATGCTGGGAAAGATTGAGGTCATGAGAAGAAGGGGATGGCAGAGGATGAGATGGTTGGATGGCATTATCAACTCAATGGACATGAGTGTGAGCAACTCCAGGAGTAGTGAACGACAGAAAAGCCTGTCACTCTGGAGTCCATGGGGTCACAAAGAGTCAGACATGACTGAGCAACTGAACAACGATAACAATCCTCTTTTTATGGCTGACTAATATTCTATTGCATATATATACCACGTTTTTTATCCATTCATCCATAGGTTAGATTGTTTCCATATCTTGGCTATTGTGAATAATGCTGCAAAGAATAGGGAAGTGCAGATGTCTCATCAAGATTCTGATTCCGTTTACTTTAGATACATACCCAGAAGTGAGATGGCTGATCATATGGCGGCTCTGCTTTCTATTTTTTGAGGAACCTCTGTACTGTTTTCCATAGTGGCTCCACCATTTCACGTCCCTACCAACAAAGCACAAGGGTTCCACATCTTTTCTCTATATCTTCACCAACAGTTGATTTCTCTTGTGCTTTTAGTAACAGACATTCTAAGAGTTGTGAGATGATCTCCCACTGTGGTTTTGATTTGCTTTTACTTGATAATTATTCATGTTAGCAACTTTTCCTGTGCCTTTTTGGACATTTATATACCTTCTACATTTTTCCACATCCTCTGCCCATTTTTGAACAGATTTTTGTGTTTTGCTTTAGTTGTATGAGTTCTGCATATATTTATAAATATAAACCCTTATCAAATAGATGGTTTGCAAAAATTTTCTCCAATTGTTTAGATTGCCTTTTCATTTTGTATTCAGAGTATTCTAAATCTAACTATATACTTACATTTACCATTGTGTTGTATATTTTCACGTTTCCATGCTACTAATTATGTCCTCTCATTTCAGCTTGAACTTCTTTCAGACTTTCTTTTTTTTTGATCTTTTAAAAATATTTAATTATATCTAATTCAATCTTAACAAGTACACCAAATTCTACTGCATATAAATAATTTAAATATTTTCTCAGTTACAATTGCTATATTGCCTATTAAATTTAATACAAATCTTTGAATAAGATTAGAAAAGAATTAAACATTAAGAATCATTTTTATTTTTAATTAACTATACTATTCTTTTTGATTAAGATAAATTCACATTTGACAAGTGCAATCGCACTTGTCGCTCAATGAGCTATAAGAAAACACAGAAAGACAATTTTTAAAAATCAGGAATACCATAAACAACATGAGATATTTAACACAGAGATAGAAATCATAAAAAAGAGCCAACAAAAACTCTGGAGCTGAAGAATACAATAAATGAATGAAAAATGCAACACAGAACGTCAGCAGCAGAATAAATGAAGCATAAGAAAGTAAATGGCAACCCACTCCAGTACTCTTGCCTGGAAAGCCCCATGGACAGAGGAGCATGGTAGGCTCCTACAGCCCATAGGGTTGCAAAGAGTCGGACACGACTGAGCGACTTCACTCAGGAAAGTATCGGTAAATTAGAGGACAGGAACTTTGAAATTATTTGGTCAAGAAAAACAAATGAAAAGAAGAATGAAAAAGAGTGAAGAAAGCCTACTGACCTAAGCATGCATGTGTGTGCGCTCAGTTGCTCAGCTGTATCCAACTCTTTGTGACCCTATAGACTGTAGCCTACTAGGATCCTCTGTCCATGGGATTCTCCAGACAAGAATACTGGAGTGGGTTTCCATTTCTTCTTCGAGGGGATCTTCCCGACACAGGGATCAAACCAGTATCTCCTGTGACTCCTGCATTGGCAGGCAGATTCTTAACCACTGAGCCACCTATGGATACCATCAAAAGAACCAACATGTGAATTACTGGAGTCCCAGAAGGAGAAGAGAAGAAGAATGGAGCAGAAAGTTCATCTGAAGAATTAATAGCTAAGAAATTCTCAAATCTGGGGAGACATTTTGATATCCAAGTTTGTAGAGCACAGAGGCCACCAAACAGACCGAAAAATGGAATTCTTTACTGGGTGAGTTACATATCTCCACATCTTTGTGGTCAGTTGCTGGAAGATTACTGTGATCCTTCAATGTTGTCATTCTTCCTCTGATTTTTCATGTTCTTTGAAGACCTATATTGCTATCTTCACATCTGCAGTAGAGTTACCTCCGCCAGTCTTTACTAACTGACTTCAAGGGAGAAATACCTTCCATCACCCCTGCTAGGGATTCCGAGACTTTCTTAGATTTTCTCTGGATTCACCTGTTCCATGCTTCTTGCTCCCTCTTGTGGCAGAATTCTTACCTCAGTTCTGCAAAGCACCAGGCTGGGTGCTAACACCTCTCTTTCGCTTTCCCAAGCGTGCAATGGAAGCTCAAGTTTTTGGTCTCTCTGGTCTACAGATTCTGGCTTCCTTTCAGTGCGTGTTCACTAACCATCTGTCAAAGATTGCTCTTGCCATCATCAGGAAGGAGCACACACAGAGAGAGCCTGCCGCAGGATGTGGTGGGTGTGCGGGTGAGGCCAGCAGAGGCCTAATGGTACCTGTATGCCAGCTTGGGGAACCTATGGGCAAGACATTCCCAGCAGCTCACTGGTGGGATTCTTGATAGAGTCCACAACACAGAAGGATCTGCATTCCTTTAATGCCCCCCAGAGTCCTGTTTGCTACTCTTCCCGCCTCTTTCCACTCCAAGTCATACAGCCCACAACTCAGTACTTTGGATGGGGAAGAGAGAATCTCTTTGACAATGTCTCAAACAGCTGATGCTCACTCACACACTCATTTTACCCCATAGGAAAAATCACAAGCCAAGAAGGTTTCACTTGAACCTGGGCTGTGTTGCCTTAGAAGAGGGGTGATGCAGCTAAAATCAAGCTCTTCCTCTTACCTTTTCCAATGTGTCTAAACTCATATTTTTTTGCTCCAGTTATGCACTGGAACTTCTTCACTGGAAAACTGGACTTCCACAAAGACCCTCCCATCCATGAATGAATGTCTATGTCATTATTCTCCAGGAGTACCTGGATTCTGGCTGAGAGAGGCTGCAGCCAGTTCACAAGCCACTATAGCGTCCACAGTCAAGTGTCTTCCCATTTCTCCTTACATATGGTCCTGGGTCTCTCAGCTCTCAGGAAAGAAATTGTGTCCGTGGAGGATGTCAAATTGTTGATGCTGAGAAAGATACAATGAAGGCCTCTTATTCAGCCATGTTGATGATGTCACTCTTGTTACCCGATTTTCTGGACCACATTTTATACAAGACCTTGTGTTTTACATATACACCCTTTGGTATTCAAAATAGATACCTCAGAACTACAGGTCAACCCCAAACATCCTTAATGTCCAAGAGTTTCTGTGCCAATTTAAGAAAAATAATTTGTCTTTGTATACTCATCCCATTTGGAGAAGGCAATGGCACCCCACTCTAGTACTCTTGCCTGGAAAATCCCATGGACGGAGGAGCCTGGTAGGCTGCAGTCCATGGGGTTGCAAAGAGTTGGACACGACTGAGCGACTTCACTTTCACTTTTCACGTTCATGCATTGGAGAAGGAAATGGCAACCCACTCCAGTGTTCTTGCCTGGAGAATCCCAGGGACAGAGGAGCCTGGTGGGCTGCTGTCTATGGGGTCACACAGAGTCGGACCCGACTGACACAACTTAGCAGCAGCAGCAGCACTCACCCCATTCTTCTTTAAAGAAGGGCTATGACTAGCCTCAAGGCCTGCAGGCTATATTGCTCAAAACAAATGTTCTAAGTCAGGGTTCATCAAACTTCTGCAAAGTTCTGGATGGCTAATATTTGAGGCTTGATGGGTCACACATATTCTGCCATTGTGGCACAGAAGCAATCATACACGGTTTGTAAATGAATGATTGTGGCTGTGCTCCAGTAAATATTTACAAAACAAGTGGTGGGTTTGGCAGTTCCTCAAAAATTACACACCTATGAACTTCTACCCCTACATAATTGCCCAGAAGAATGAAAGCAAGTATTCAAATAAAAAGTTACACATAAATATTCATAGTATCCCTATTCATAATGGTAGCATAATATTAGTCAGCTAAGGAATGGATAAACAAAATGTAGTGTATCCCTACAATGGAATAGTATTCAGCCATAAAAAGGAATAAATTACTGAATCATGCTGCAATGTGGACGAATCTAAAAGCATTATTCTAAGAGGACTAAGTGACAAAAGGTTTCATATTGTATTATCCCATCAGGGTGAAATGTCCAGGATAAAAAAATTCACAGAGAAAGAAAATAGATTTTCTTGTGACAGGGGCTAAGGATAATGGAATGGGGAGTGTCTGACTCACTCTGTGGGGTTTCCTTTTGGATTAATCCAATGTTTTGGAGCTAGATAGAAGTAGTAGTTGCACTAAATGGCATGGTACACTTTAAAACAATTAAATTTGTGTGAATTTCCCCTCAATTAAAAAATATAAATATACAAACACATACAGGGACCATAGTTTTTGGTGCCTTTTTGCTTTTGTTTTTGTTCTTGTTTTTTTTTTTTTAATTGAAATATAGTTGATTTACAATGTTGTGTTAGTTTCAGGTGTATAGCAAAGCAGTCCAGTTATATATACACACAGATCCATTCTTCACAATCTTTTCCCTTATGGGTTCTTACAGAATATTGAGTATAGTTCCCTGTGCTATACAGTAGGTCCTTGGTTATCTATTTTATATATGGCAATGTTTTTACATTAATCTTAAGCACCTAATTTATCCCTTCCTTTCCTTTCCCCTTTAGTAACCCTAAGTTTGTTTTCTATGTCTGTGGGTCTGTTTCTGTTTGGTAAATGAGTTTATTTGTATCACATTTTTAGATATCACATACAAACAATATCATGTGACATTTGCCTTTCTATGTCTGCCTTACTTCACTTAGTATGATAATCTCTACGTCTATCCAAATGGAAATATTTCATTACTTTATCAGTGAATAATATTGCGCTGTGTATACGCACCACCTCCTCTTTACCCATTCATCTGTCAATGGACATTCAGGTTGTTTCCAAGTCTCGGCTTCTGTAAATAGTGATGCTATGACTATTTAGGTGCATGGACCTTTTTGAATTATGGTCTTCTCCACATACATGACTAGAAATGGGATTGCAGGATCGTATGGTAGCTCTTTTTTAGTTTCTGAGGAACTTCTATATTATTCTGCATAGTGGCTGCACCAATTTCCCACCAACGGTGTAGGAAGTTTCCTTTTTCTCCACAACCTCTCCAGCATCTATTATTTGCAGACCTTTTGATGATGATGGCTACTCTGACTGGTGTGAGGTGATACCTCACTGTAGTTTTGATTTGCATATCTCTAGTAATAAGGAATGCTGAGCATCTTTTCATGTGCCTTTTGGTCATCTGTATGTCTTCTTTGGAGAAATGTCTATTTAGGTAGTCTGCTCATTTTTTGATTGGGTTGGGTTTTTTTCATTGGGCTGCACCTCATGTGAAGAGTAGACTCACTGGAAAAGACTCTGATGCTGGGAGGGATTGGGGGCAGGAGGAGAAGGGGACAAAGAGGATGAGATGGCTGGATGGCATCACTGACCAGATGGGCATGAGTTTGAGTGAACTCCAGGAGTTGGTGATGGACAGGGAGGCCTGGCGTGCTGCAATTCATGGGGTCACAAAGAGTCGGACATGACTGAGCGACAGAACTGAACTGAACTGATGAGTTGTTTGTATATTTTGGAGACTAATCCTTGTCAGTCACATTGTTTGCAAATATTTTCTCCCAAGCTGTGGGTTGTCTCTTCATTTTGTTTATGGTTTCCTTTGCTGTGCAAAAGCTTTTAAGTTTAACTAGGTCCTATTTGTTTATTTTTGTTTTTGTTTCCATTACTCTTGAAGACAGATCCAAAAAGATATTGCTGCAATGTATGTCAAAGAGTGTTCTGCCTACATTTTTCCCTAGGAGTTTTATCATGTCTGATGTTACATTTAGGTCTTTATTACATTTTGAGTTTATTTTTGTGTATGATGTTAGGGAATTTTTAAGATTCATTCTTTTACATGAGGCTGTCCAGTTTTTCCTAGCACCCCTTATTTTAGAGACTTTTCTCCATTGTCTATTCTTCCCTTCTTTGTCACAAATTAGCTGACCATAGTGCATGCGTTTGTCTTTGGGCTTTCTTTTTTATTTTTAATTGGAGGACAATTGCTTAATCTCTGGCTTTTATAATCCTATTCCCTTGATCTATATTTCTGGTTTTGTGCCAGTACCATACTGTTTTGATGACTGTAGCTTTGTCAAATGGTCTGAAGTCAGGGATTCCTGAAGTCAGTTGATTCCTCCAGCTGTTTTTCTTTCTCAAGTTTCCTTTGCTGATTCAGGTTCTTTTGCATTTCCACACAAATTTAAAAAAATTTTGTTCTAGTTCTGTAAAAAGTGCCATTGGCAAGTTGATAGGGATTGCATTGAATCTGTACATTGCCTTGGATACTATAGTCATTTTGACATAGTTGTTGACCCTAGTTCTAAGCCAATAAGACAAGAGTTGAGAAATTGAAGAACACCATTTGCCCATGTGAAGCACATTCAAAGCCATCCTGCAGTCCTGGAGAAGGGAAGGGAAGATTATGCAGTCTTCAGTTCAGTTCAGTCGCTCAGTCGTGTCCAACTCTTTGTGACCCCATGAACCGCAGCACGCCAGACCTCCCTGTCCCTCACCAACTTCTGGAGTCCACCCAAACCCATGTCCATTGTGTCAGTGATGCCATCCAACCATCTCATCCTCTGTCGTCCCCTTCTCCTCCTGCCCTCAATCTTTCCCAGTATCAGGGTCTTTTCAAATGAGTCAGTTCTTCACATCAGGTGGCCAAAGTATTGGAGTTTCAGCTTCAGCATCAGTCCTTCCAATAAACACTCAGGACTGATCTCCTTTAAGATGGACTGGTTGGATCTCCTTGCAGTTCAAGGGACTCTCAAGAGTCTTCTCCAACACCACAGTTCAAAAGCATCAATTCTTCTGTGCTCAGCTCTCTTTATGGTCCAACTCTCACATCCATACATGACCACCAGAAAAACTATAGCCTTCACTAGACAGACTTTTGTTGACAAAGTAATGTCTCTGCTTTTTAATATGCTGTCTAGGTTGGTCATAACTTTCACAGTTTCCTAAAATTGACATCAGGCACTACACATAATTTATGAGGGCAGGAAAGAGTCTAAGAAGATTTGTTGTCTGTTGAGTCTTAAATTACAGAAGAAAGGCTGTTCCATTTACAGCACATGGTTAGTCCAGAGGTGGGATGGCTTAGTCTCTCCACAAAACCAAGACATTTAATACTCGACTCAAGATGGGGATGGGGTGGAGAGGGATGTGACTAGGCACAGAAATAAGAGTCACAACATTAGGGCATGATAAGAAACTTCGATTTTATCATGAGAGCAGTAGGAATTTTATCTAGGTTTTTAAGCAAAGGAGGTAGAAATCAGATATTTTTTTTTTGGAAGCAATACTCTCAGTGTGTGTAGATGATGGTTTCTGAGAGAGAGATACTAGAAACCAGGAGAGGCTTTGCAAAAAAAATGACTTTGAATGACTTACCGCACACAAATAGAGCTTCAAGGCAAATTCTCATGAAAAATAAAAGTTGACCTATTGGAGGTTTTCCACATCAGACTCCTTTTTCAAATAGGAACAAGAAACATTTTTATTTTTCCAAAAAGTCCAATAAAGACCATCATAAGGATTTAGTGGTCAGGCCTAGAATGAGTTGAGCAAGCAAAAATAATAGAGAAATAAAATATAAAATGAGAATCTATTTTTCACTTTTACTGAGGCCAATATAGATGGAAAGGAGCTTGCAGTTTTCCATGAATAACAACTCAAGCAGAAAACAATGCTAATTATTATTATTATTATTATCATTTATGTTCAATGGGACTATTTAAGGAGAGGATGCCTTGAGAGGCAAAGATGGCCTAAGGAATTTCATTTCAAAATTTCATTTGCAGCTCTTATTCTCCTTAGCATCATTAATTAATATTCTCTCCCTAAACAAATAAGCACTGAGGAGGTTGGTGAACTAGTGAAATAGTGCTTATCGCAGGAAATGATGGGGAATAAACAGAATGAAAGTACTGGGATCACCCTTGTGATTATTATCATTACAAAATGCTTCTGAGGAACTCCTTGGCAAAATGTACCTGCACCATAATGCCTGGCAGATTAACGGCTTCAAGATGATTGAAAATTAAACAAATCTCAGGTTCAGTCACTGAATTTAAACATTGGGAAAATGTGCATTTTGCTCCAGCCATCAGTTCTTTGGATTTGGTTTTGTTTTGTTTTTCCCTGCCAATGTTGGACTCTATAATGGGTTTCCTCACAGTCTATTTCAAATACACACCTAAGAGCACTGAATTCTTGGTGCTGCCAAGGCAGTGACTCGTTAGAACATGGGCTTTGGAGTCTGAGAGATGTGGGTTCAAGTCTTCATTCTGGCATCAACTACATGTTGATTAACAGCCACTCTGTCTCAGTTTCTTTATCTGTAAAATGGGGATGATGTGGTTATCTGACCTTACAGAATTTTAAAGGGTTATGGTTCTAAGGTGATGTCAAGCTCTTGACATACATTTGAACAAGTGACAGCTTTTGTGGAATGATTATTATGCTGCATCCCTTCTCCTGCTCATGGGAGGTAAAAGAAATAGCCCATGCTGGTCAGATCCTGCACTTTCAAAAAATATGTGTTGTTTGAATGCGAGTGAGTGCAAGATCCTGTCTGCTTGCTTTTAATTCCCACCCAGTTTCTAGAACCACCTGACCTTCACTTGCTTAAATAGCAAGTTGGTCTTCTTGTACATCTGTTATAACAATCCCTGACTCACAGATGGATGAAGTCCCTGAAGTCGTAGAGATGGCATGGAGCCCCAGACCATTAACCTTAAGAGCAGGGATCAGAGAGAAGGGAAGTTCCATCTATGATGATGTGTGCTCCCAGAAGCAATTTTTATATTCTGCCTAGTAAAGGTCTCTTTTGGAGTCAATAAATATTGCTGATTATTACTAATAATAATACCACTCATCAAGGGCTTACTACCTGTCAGATATGTGACTTAGCACTTTAAATACATTATCTCACTTAATCCTCAAGATGTACTGTAAGGTCTAAATCTCTATTATTCCCCATTTGTTCTGAGAAAACTGAAACCTAGAGATAATAAGTAATAGTCCCAGATTACCCAACTAGAATTTAGACTTCAGGTATCTAGTTCTAAAAATCCAAGTGCTTAACCACTATACTATACTGAACGTGAAAAAGTGAAAGTGAAGTTGGTCAGTTGTGTCTGACTCTTTGCGACCCCATGGACTGTAGCCTACCACGCTCCTCCATCCGTGGGATTTTCCAGGCAAAAGTACTGGAGAGGGTTGCCATTTCCTTCTCCAGAGGATCTTCCCAACCCAGGTATTGAACCTGGGTCTCCCGCATTGTAAGGAGATGCTGTACCATTTGAGCCACCAGGGAAGATATACTATACTGACTCCCAAGCAAATACAGACCTTTAGACAAATATCATAAATGCATCATCTGCTTTGGTTTCCAGTGGCTGCTGTAACAAAAGACCATAAATTGGGTGGCTTAAACAATGGGAAGTTATTGTCTCACAGCTCTGGAAGAAGGAAGCCTGAGACCAAGGTACTGGCAGAGTTGGTTTCTCCTAAGGGCTGGGAGGAAAATCTGTTCCATGCCTCTCTCCTAGCATCTGATGGCTTGCTGGCAATCTTTGGCATTCCTTAACTTAAATCTCTGCCTTCATCTTCACATGGTATTTTCACACAAGTTTATCTCTAAATTTCCCCTTTTTATAGGGTCACCAGCTATATTGGATTAGGAGCCCACCCAACTTCAGGATGACCTCCTCTTAACTAATTACATCTGCAGTAGCCCTGCCTCCAAATAAAATCACATTCTGAAGTCCTGGAAGTCTGGACCTCAACGATGAATGGTGGGCGCTGGGCAGGGAGGGGAGTTGGGGGGAAGGAGCAAGTTAGCCAACTTGGCATGTTCAGGCTCTCTAGCCCCGCGTTTTGTAAACAATGACTGTGTAACAGCTGAGATCATTTATAGCACTGGGGATGTGCGTGATGAGGTACCTGCTTGGTCACAAGCTACTTTGGGCTATATGCATATGTGGGCTCCACCTATAAAGCAGCGAGTCAATTCCTAGGCAGGTTGATAAAAAGTCCGGGGTCCCCAAGGAGAGAGGGGTCTGGAATTCTCAAGGAGGAAGAAAGGACAAACGTTTTTTCCTCTACATTCCTTGGTCTTAGTCACATAAAACGTTTTTATCTTTAAGTTGTGTAACTGATGATTACACAACAAACAACTCAGTTTAAACTCTGTATTAAGGATTATGTAATAACAATGTATCCTGCTTGAGGACAGTTTCTCCTTCCTGAAAACCTTCTGGCTAATCCTGTTATCTTAAAATGTAAATTATGGGAGTGGGTCTAGTAAGATCTTTACAACCTCCAGACATTCACTGCAGATGGTGATTGCAGCCATGAAATTAAAAGATGCTTACTCCTTGGAAGAAAAGTTATGACCAACCTAGACAGCATATTCAAAAGCAGAGACATTACTTTGCTGACTAAAGTCCATCTAGTCAAGGATATGGTTTTTCCTGTGGTCATGTATGGATGTGAGAGTTGGACTGTGAAGAAGGCTGAGCGCCGAAGAATTGATGCTTTTGAAGTGTGGTGTTGGAGAAGACTCTTGAAAGTCCCTTGGACTGCAAGGAGATCCAACCAATCCATTCTGAAGATCAGCCCTGGGATTTCTTTGGAAAGAATGATGCTAAAGCTGAAGCTCCAGTACTTTGGCCACCTCATGCAAAGTGTTGACTCATTGGAAGAAACTTTGATGCTGGGAGGGATTGGGGGCAGGAGGAGAAGGGGACAACAGAGGATGAGATGGCGGGATGGCATCATTGACTCGATGGACATGAGTCTGAGTGAACTCCGGGAGTTGGTGATGGACAGGGAGGCCTGGCATGCTGCGATTCATGGGGTCACAAAGAGTCAGACGTAACTGAGCAACTGAACTGAACTGAATAACTACTTAAAAAGTATATAACTCCCTTGCTAACACTAGCGGGGAGTTTGGGGGAGGGGTTCTCTTTCTACCCCCTTCTGATGTCTATGTCAGAAGCTTTCTCTATCTCTTTTATACTTTAATAATACTTTATTACACGAAAGCTCTGAGCGATCTAGCTTCGTCTCTGGCCCCAGATTGAGTTCTCCTCCAGAGGCCATGATCCCGGCGTGTTTCTGGCTCAGCAACAACCTTTCAGCAGTGGTATTTCTGCTGCATCATGGCTGTGTCTGTTGGGTCACCCACGAGAGGAGAGATATAGCGTGTCTGCCTCTACAGCTGCCGTGACAGCCAGGAGACAGGTTGTGCTGGGTTGGGTTATGCTATGGCTGCTGCCATGACTGCTGTGCCAGCCAGGAGAGAATAAGCGTGTCTGCAGTTCCTGCAGCTCCTCACGTCTTCTTCCAGCCTCTTAGCTTGCATCGTGCCTATGCTGGGTTCAGCAGACAGCGTCAACAGCGATACAGGAGTTTACACAATTCAACCCATAACATCACCCAAACCCATTTGTCTTCACTGGGTATCCCCTCATCTTCTAACCTGAGGATACAAGGAGTGGGGAGCAGGGTTTCTACACACAAGCATACTGCAGGATGTAACTCTTATTCAAAACCCCACAGAGCCATTTATCCAATGTCAGAAAAGAGGACTGAACGGGGATACAGTGCAAAAGATGTCAAAGATAAATGTTTCCTCAGGGGCGATGACTTTCAGAGATCTGAGTAGTAAGTTTTTGAAAACTGGACGCAGGAGGAACAAAGGTTGAATTTTGTGAAATCATTGATAACCGCCAAGACAACACCCAGCTTTCCCCCGTGATTACAATTCACGGGGGGTGGGTAGGAGGTTGAAGTGGAACTTCTATTGTGTGGCTCTCAGTGCCCTTGGTGGCCCAGGAGTAGTGAATCATTTCTAAGGTAGAGCACTTCCTTCAAAGCCTGGGGAAATAGAAGTAGGCAGATAAAAAATGATAAGGCAGGAAGCAGATTTATGAGCAACCTGAAATCTGAACATGGTTTCTTTATGCTCCTTAAGAGGGACCTGTCCTGTGCCTATGTGGGAATAAGAACCTAGAATTGAACACCAAAAATACAACCTCTTGCCATTTCCCAGACTCACGTAAGAAATCTCACACAGGCCCCACACCAACAAATAATAGACATGATGTAAAATGCAGATTTCTGAGGACTTCTCTGGTGATCCAGTGGCCAAGACTCTGCGCTCCCAAATGCATGGGGCCTGGATTCCATCCCTGGTCAAGGAACTAGATTTTGCATGCTCCAAGATTCAGCATGGCCAAATAAATAAATATTTTAAAATGCACAATCCTTTGTCTAGCAATGGTCAGAGGTAGATGAACACGTGCTCATTCTTTCAACAGTTACTTCCTGAGCAACTGCCAATTACTGAGCACTGTCCTAGGTTCTGAAAACAGACACACCAAGGAGAATTTACAGACTAGGTGGATCCCAGACTATGAGTAATTAAAGCATAGATCTACAAGGGATTTTAGGAGTCAGTTATGCAGACAGAAGGAGGGCGAGTGAGATAGAGGAAGGCATGTGTCTTGTATCTGTCATGAGTCTGCTAACAAATTAATCAGAGCCACCTTTCAAGATGGTGTTTTTCTTGTGAGTGAGGATTTTAGTCTCCTTCCTACCATTTTTTAGGAACCACAGTGACTGAATTCCTCTCCTCTTGGTCCAGCATAATGTGTAGACACACCAGTAGGAACCATCATTTTGCTTTGGAGCTCTTCCATTCTGGTGGTGGTCAAAGTTATTCAAGGAACAAGATACGTTCCCTACTTGGAGGACACTAATGGTCCTAAGGAATGTGCAGATATATCAAAACGTTTCCATAACAAATGTAATGAGACCGAAAAATATTTTATTAGGGAAGAGGTTAAAAACTGACAACCCCTATAGATCACCTCGTGCCTGCAGATATTTTTCTTCGACCTATGCTTTCCCTCCCCATACCCCACCTAACTTCTTATACTGAAAATTCTCAAATCTAAAGAAAAGTTCAAATAATAGTATAATAATATTCAGAGATCCCTAACAAACACACACACACACACACACACACACACACACACATTGTTTCCTGAACTATCTGAAAACAAGTTGCAGACAACAGAAAATTTCACTCTGGAATACTTCCACGTTTGTTGTTGTTTACTCGTTCAGTTATGTCCAGCTTTTGTGAGCCCTTAAACTGTAGCCTGCCAGGCTCCCCTGCCCATGAAATTCTCTAAGCAAGAATATTAGAGGGGGTGGCCACTTCTTTCTTCAGGGGAATCTTCCTGACCCAGGGATCGAACCTGAGTCTCCTGCGTTGCAGGTGGACTCTACCACTGAACCACTAAGGAAGCCCGGACTATTTCCATGGAAATTTCTTAATAATAAGGACATTCTCCATCTCCAATATAGCCGCAGTTCCATTATCACGCATCAGAAAATGGACAATAGTTCCATAGTAACCTATGACATATAGTTCATACTCCATGTAACATACAGTTCATATTCCAGTTCATGTAACATATAGTTCATATTCTAGTTTCTCCAGCTGATAAAAGTAACATCTTACATATGCTGGCTAATTCATTTTTTTTTTAATTTGGAGACTCCACATAAGAATCCAGACTTGAAAAATCTGAAGATCTAACAACACTAAGCCTGTATCCTCATGTGAGAAAATTAGCTGGAACTGAGATTCCTTAAGTTAGGAGCTATGTTCTTCCTTTTGCCACCATCTTTACCATTTATTATTTTCTACAGGCATAACTGGATCCTGGAGAAATTTCTCTATGACCCCTGATAAAGGACTTCCCCTGAAATCAGAGTGGAGAAAGCTAGTACCTCTGTCAGAGCAAACATATATGCTTCTATGTGGTTTCCATATCAAGTCCAGCCATTCCAACTCCTCTCTCTCAGCACTGTACTCCAACAGAAGCTCCAGAGACTAAAGTTTAGTAGACATCTAGTGTTGGCAAAGCATCTCAAACACATGTCCAAAACTGATTGATCTTCTCCCCACCCCAGACGCCATTCCATCCACACCTTGACCCATCCTAGATGATGGCAAGTACTTCCTTCCAGTTGCTGATGTCAGACCCTTCAGATTCACACACAATCCCCATCCAATTTATAGAGAAATTCCATTGGCTCTACCTTCAATATATATCCAGAAGCTGACCACTTCTCTTCACCTCCACTTCTCTAACTCTGCTATGACCTACCATCATGCCTCACCTGGGTTATTGCAATGCCTCCTTTTCAAACATCAGTCCTATGATCAAAACCCTCTCATGGCCTTCCATGTCACTGAGTTCAAAAGAAAAGTCCTTAAAATAGCTGTTAAGGCCCCACATGATCTTGCCATTCACTACTTTTCTGATCTCTTTCCTCACCCTGCTTCCCAGCTCCTGCTCGCTCTGTTTCAACCACACTGGTGTCTTCACTGATCTTCAAACAAGCTGGGTGTCCCCAGGACTTTTGCACTTACTGTTCCCTCTGACTGTGACTCTCTTCCCCAATATTCACTTGACTCACTCCCTCACCTCTTTCTAGTCCTTTTTCCAATTTTCCTTCTCAATGAGACCTGTCATGACCACCCTATTTAAAACTATAATCCATCATCCACAACTCTGTGACATTCCAGTCTTCCTTACCCTGCTTTACTTTCTCTTTTTGGCCTAAGACAGATCACTCTCCACACTGTACATATTTATCTATTATGCTTATATTTAACTGTCCACCTCTCTCTGTTAGAATGTAAGGGTCATTTTTGTTCATGATAGCTCCAAGCATGTACAAGAGTATTTGATATGAGAATGTAAAATCGTGCAACACTGAAGAAAGTACTTAGGCAGTTTCTCAACAAGTCAAACATAGAATTACCCTATGACCCAACAATTCTACTCCCCAAAGGATCAAAACATAGTCAAACAAATGGTATATGAAAGTACAGCACCCATTTCACAGTAGCCCAAAACATGGAAACAATTCAAATCAATGGATGAGTGGGTAAACAAATTATGGTATATCCATAAAATGGAATATTATCTGGCCATAAAAATAATACTGTATGATGCATATTACAATGTGGATGAATCTCAGAAACATTGTGCTAAGTGTAAGAAATCAGACGCAAGTGGTCTCACGTGAATTCATTTATATAAAATATCAAAAATAGATACATCAAAAGAGACAGAGAGCATATTGATAGATATCAGAGGCTGGGGGAACTAATTGTTTAACAGGTACGTGTTTTTATTTTGGGTGATAATATATCTTGGAAATAGATGGAGATGGAGGTTGTCCAACACTGTGAATGTACTAACTGCCGTTGATTTATTCACTTTAGATTGATTCATTTTGTGTTAAACTCATTCAATTTAACCTCAATAAAAGGGAGCACCTCAAAAAGTAGGTCTTCAACAAATACTTGTTGAATGAATGAACAACAAATAAATTAATATGGATGACCCTGAAAACAGTTCACACTAAAATGTAGTCTATGGAAGAGCATTTTGGGGAAATCTGTGGTCCTTTGCCAACAGCATTTAAATTACTCTATCTGGGGGGAAAGTAAGCATTGGAGTGGATGTTGGCCAGGGGGTCTGTGACCATGATTGGTGGCCTTGGCTGTTCGTGGAGAATAGGAGACAAAGCCTAGGGTCCAATCAGAGGGAAAGAAAAAAACTTTCTGTCTTGGACTTTTCAGAGCCTACTGTCTTCCTGCACAGCAAGACACCTCTCTGATTGCCAGGAGGGAGCAAAGCCAGTGGGAGTTAGTCCCATCTGCCTGCAGAGAGGCAGGGACATTATCTGTCTAATACTGCTTCACCAGAAGGTCTTAGGGCTGGGGGCCTTTCCCGGCTCTCACTGCGACCTCAGCCTTAGGACCACATTAAAGAGCATCACCACGCCATGGAGAGGGGACGGGAGGGAGGAGACTGGCTGCTAGACTGGAACTAAATTAAAAATAAAGCTCCCCTTATTAAATTCATAATTATTGTGAAGCTGTGAAATCTTATTTTAAACCTCCAGCTCCTTTCTTTTGTCCAGGGTGCAGGCTGCCTGGTTCTGAATCTCTATTTTGCTTTATGGACAATTTCTTTTTAGCATTCTGAGCATTTAACCTTGAAAAATAGTGCTGTTTTGCTGTTGTATTTTCTGATTGTTAGTCTCCAGGCATCTCTGTGGCATCTCTATAAATCTGCAGGAGCTGGTAAATATTTCTTGCCGACCAGCAGCTGAAATCTGAAAATACCAGCTCACTTTTTAGCTGTCAGGCAATTAATGTAATTCAAAGGAAATGAAAGGTATGGGCAACTGGGACTGCTTTTAATAACAGGAGGGTTCCTGGCTCAGGCTCAGAAAGGCAGGAGAGAAGAATCAATAAAGGGAAACAGAAAAGGTAAAAGAGGGCAAGGAGTTTTCCAGAAACATTTTGTCAGCATCCTGGCAACACCGCTAATCTGTGCCAACAGAAGCTGATAAGTGAAGCCATTGGTGGCCAACGTAGAGATGAGTCAACCTTCAAGGCCTAGCCAGGGTATCCTCTAGCCTATAAGCTACTTTTGTGTAAAATGGAAAATGGTGCCCCACCTGGTAGGTTGATCAGGAGAAAGTGTCCCTGTGCATGGATACAGCCCCACATCAGGGCACACAGCGTGATGACTAGAAAAGAACTGGATATCAGCCCTCTTTTTCCAATCTTATCTCTCTCACCAAGGGCCTTTGTGCATTACCAAACTGTACCACTCTACACAGCAGTCCTATCCAGATCACTCACCACTTCCCCCATCTTTCATAACATTAGTTTTCCTTTCTTCCTCGCTAAGTCAAGAATCAGAGCTTGGATTCCAGAGCAAAGAGAAGCATCCTTGGTAATACAATTTAATATGAGTTACGCTGTGGAAAAGAGGTGAAGGGATCTCATTAGTAGGTTGAAGGAAGGAAATCATTTCCCCTTAGTCATGAATAGACTAGTCATGAGCCTTTGGGCTCTATGGTAGGGTTGATGGCGACCTCCAAGAGGGCTTACACCAAGGGGCACCTTCTAGGACTGCTGCTGCCAGTGCCCCTGTCCCCACAGCACACCACTGCCAGCCCATGTCTCCACAGAAGACCCTTTAACACTAGCAGCACAGCTTCTAAGAATAGGAATCTATTCTTGGAGCTGAGCAACGTGAAGACTCACCACTGTTCTGGACAATTGGATCTTGCTAATGCTGCTTCATTCCAAATTGAATGCCAGTAAATTACCTTTAAATCACGTCCTAAAAAATAAATAAGTAGGCTAGCCATTAAAGAGAGGCATTGTCCAATCCAGTGAAGGGTACATCTATCAACAGCTGCCACCTTTCACTTACTTCTAATAAGGTAGGCAAGGTTGCACAGTGCATAGGGTGCCAACCTCATGCGGCTCTATGTGAATGTGGCCTTCCTTCACTACAGTATGAGCACTGCCCCCAGAGTATTGAGCCCCAGGTGCAGTGAGTGCATCTGAGAGACTCAGAGAAGACACTGAGGCACACAACTCAACCTACCTCCCGTGAGAAAACAAGCTTCCAAAGCCCAATCTATCCAGATAAACATAAAATCATCAAATATATTTTTATTTACCAGAAAAGATTTAGACAAAAAAAATCTGCCTATAATATTTTAAAATACGAAATACCAGATTCCAGTGGTGGTCCAGTAGTTAAGAAATCTGCCTGTAAATGCAGGGTATATGAGTGTCATCCCTGGTCGAGGAAGATTCCACATGTCGTGCATGAGGCAACTAAGCCCGTGTGTCACAACTACTGAGCCCACGTGCAGCAACTACTGAAGCCCGCGTGCCCTAGAGCCTGTGCTCCACGAGAAGCCACTGCTATAAGAAGCCCTCGCACAACTAGACAGTAGCCCCTGTTCGCTGCAACTAGAGAAAGCCGACATAGAGCAACAAAGACCCAGCACAGCCAGAATAATAAATAAATAAATAACTTTAAATATCAAATAACTAGAAATAAATCTAACAAAAGATGTGTAAGACCAGTACATGGAAAACTCTAAGAGACGGGTTAAAAATTATAAACATCTAAATAAAGGCAGAGACAAATCATAATTATGGATTGGAGGGCTCCATACCATAGTAATATCAAGATTCTGCCAATTGATTTATAAATTTAATGTAATTCCAGTTGAATTCCCAGTTAGTGTTTTTATGGAAATTGAGAAACTAATTCTGAGATTTACATGTAAATACTAAGGATTAAGACTAGCCTCACACGATACATAAAAATAAATCCCAAATAATTTGTAGATCTAAATGCAAAAAGTAAAATAATAAGCTTCTAAAAGAGAATATGAAGGTATCATGTTTATTTTCAAGTTGAAAAGATTTATTGGACAAGCCACGGAAAGCACTAACCATAAAGAAAATATTGATAAATTGGACTTTATTAAAATTAAGAACCTCTGTGCATCAAAGGAGAAGGCAATGGCACCCCACTCCAATACTCTTGCCTGGAAAATCCCATGGATGGAGGAGCCTGGTAGGCTGCAGTCCATCGGGTCGCTAAGAGTCAGACATGACTGAGAGGCTTCACTTTCACTTTTCACTGTCATGCATTGGAGAAGGAAATGGCAACCCACTCCAGCGTTCTTGCCTGGAGAATCCCAGAGACGGGGGAGTCTGGTGAGCTGCCGTCTATGGGGTCGCACAGAGTTGGACGCGACTGAAGTGACTTAGCAGCAGCAGCAGCAGCAGTGCATAAAAAGGACACCATTAAGAGAGTGAAATGGCAAGCCTCACTATGGGAGGACATAGTTGCAATATTCATATCCAGCATATAAAAGAACTTCTAAAAACCAATACTAAATTAATGACAATAATTCTATAGAAAAATGGACAAAAGACTTAAGTTTTTTGGTTCTTCACCCCAAGAAAAAAAAAATATCTAAATGGCCAATGGTAGATGGAAAGATGCTCAGCATCACCAGTCATTAGGTAATGCAAAATAGCTACACGCGACTACCTGGATGAATCTCACATTGGAAATCCCATGTATATTATTTTTTTAAATGGTAAATTTTTATGATCTATAGTTTAGAACTCAGCATAGAAATTACTTTTGGAGAGAAGGGGACACTGGTGCTTTGGGAGTGTTAATGTTTTGAGTTCACATTTTGATAATATATTGAGCTGTATACTTACAACCTGTGCACTTTAAATTTTACTTAAGCATTACATTGACTAAAGCATTTTAAAACCATTTTTAGAAACCTGTTTCATAGATCCTATCTGTGAAATCCTCCCAGAACACCCAGACAGATTAAATTACTCCCTCATCTGTACCTTGGACTCATTTCAGTCGCTATGCTTTCACACTATATTACATTTTGTTTTCTTTCATGCTTATGTCCTGTTACACTATGAAATCCTTGAGTCAGGAGCAGTAATGAGTATTTGTTGGAGTGTTTGATTGCTATTGTTTATTTAGTTGTTCTTCAGCCATCCAGCATATATTTTCCCCACCATAACAATGCTAACAGGCTTTTCTTTGGAGGACACATTCTTTAACTCTTAGTCTGCGTGGTCTGGGTAGAGTTCTGTTCCTAGTCCTACAGGTGGAGGAGATGACCTGTGCTCTCAACAGCGTTCTAAGTTAGTATCGCAAGACCTAAACTGATCTAATCAGATGCAGTCTAACTCAGGACTTAGGAATTTTATGGAGAATACTGGGTCAACGATGCTTGTCTTTTACTACACTGAAAGCTGAATAGTTGGGTTCCAGGAGCAGCTATCAACCATCCTGAAACCATGAGGAAAAAAAAAGTGTCTACCTCATATGCAGCCAACTCTGAAGACACAGAGCCTTGTTTAAAGGGACAAGACAGAGTCCAGGAAGAAACCAATTGCTCCATCAACTGTGTTTTACAAATGCATGAAGGCAATTTCAGGAATCATAGTCTTTTTTAAAACAAAAATGTGCTGTAATAATTAGGTAGCCATTTACAAATAAATAAATAAAATTTGACACATACTTTATAAAATACTAAGTCAAAATGGATCATAGACCTAAATGTAAGATCTAAGACTATAAAACTTTTGGAAGAAAACATAGAAGGATATTTTTCATCATGAGTAAAGCAAAGATGACTTAGGCATGACACCAAAAATACAATCCGTAAAACAGAAAACTGATAAATTGGGCCTCATTAACTTTTTAAAACTTCATGGGATGCTGTTTGGATAATAAAAAATGCAAGCCAAAGATTTGGATAAAACAAAACACATTTCTGATAAAGGATTTGCATCCAGAATATGTTAAAACACACACACACAGAAAACTCAATAATAAAACAACAGTAAAAATTTTTAGGACACTTTGCAATTTTATTGCCCCCTGGAGTTCTATGTTCTTTTGTGTATTTTATATTTTTTAAAATAGGCCTCTTTATATAGTTATTGCAGTTGGTTCCATTCACTCAAACTTGACCTGTGAGGATTCTGTCTAAAAGTTGTGTTTATCCTCAAAATAGGTAAGAATACAACTTTTTAATGGACAGAAGATATGTGCAGTCACTTCACCAAAGAGGTTACACAGATGGCAAATTAAACACATAAAAAGACAATCATTAGTTATTTGAAAAATGCAAATTAGAACCACCTTGAGATACCACTGCACATCTATTCAGTTCAGTTCAGTCTCTCAGTCGTGTCCAACTCCTTGCGACCCCATGAATCACAGTACGCCAGGCATCCCTGTCCATCACCAACTCCCAGAGCTCACTCAAACTCATGTCCATCGAGTTGGTGATTCCATCCAGCCATCTCATCCTCAGTCGTCCCCTTCTCCTCCTGCCCCCAATCCCTCCCAGCATCAGGGTCTTTTCCAATGAGTCAACTCTTCGCATGAGGTGGCCAAAGTACTGGAGTTTCAGCTTTAGCATCAGTCCTTCTAAAGAACGCCCAGGACTGATCTGCTTTAGAATGGACAGGTTGGATTCCTTGCAGTCCAAGGGACTCTCAAGAGTCTTCTCTAACACCACAGTTCAAAATCATCAATTCTTCGGCACTCAGCCTTCTTCACAGTCCAACTCTCACATCCATACATGACCACTGGAAAAACCATAGCCTTGACTAGACTGATCTTTGTTGGCAAAGTAATGTCTCTGCTTTTGAACATGCTATCTAGGTTGGTCATAACTTTTCTTCCAAGGAGTAAGCATCTTTTAATTTCATGGTTGCAATCACCATCTGCAGTGATTTTGGAGCCCAGAAAAGTAAAGTCTGACACTGTTTCCACTGTTTTCCATCTATTTCTCATGAAGTGATGGGACCAGATGCCATGATCTTCGTTTTCTGAATGTTGAGCTTTAAGCCAACTTTTTCACTCTCCTCTTTCACTTTCATCAAGAGGCTTTTGAGTTCCTCTTCACTTTCTGCCATAAGGGTGGTGTCATCTGCATATCTGAGGTTATTGGTATTTCTCCCGGCAATCTTAATTCCAGCTTGTGTTTCTTCTAGTCCAGCGTTTCTCATGATGTACTCTGCATAGAAGTTAAATAAGCAGGGTGACAACATACAGCCTTGACGTACTCCTTTTCCTATTTGGAACCAGTCTGTAGGAGGATTAAAGGATAAAAGCAGTAAAATCATGTATATCCACAAGAAGCCATTAAGGGGTACCTAAAACAAATGTAAAATATGATGCCAAAAACAGTAATCATAAGGGGAAGAGAGTGAAAATGCACAGTTGTTAAAATATGTTTAAAATTAAGAGATCAGCAAATTGAAATAATCACACATAGAGAGACTGCTACATATAAACCTTAGAGTAACCACAAACCAAAAATCTATAGTAGATACATATACACAAAAGAATGGAATCCAAACATATTAATAACACTAGAGATAGTCATCAAATCACAAGTGAGGCAAACAAAAGATGAAGAAAGGAACAAAAATATTAACTACAAAAGCAACCACAAAGATTAACAAAATGGCAATAAGTACATTCATATCAATAACTACTTTAAATGTAAATGAACTAAATGTTCCAATCAAAAGGCTTAGATAGGCTGAATGGATACAAAAACAAGACCTATAAATATGCTGCCTACAAGATACACACTTCAGATCAAAAGACACACAGAGACTGAATGTGACAGCGTGGAAAACGTATTTCATCCAAATGTAAATCAAAAGAAACTGGAGTACCAATACTTAGATCAGATGGAATAGGCTTTAAAACAAAGACTATTATGAGAGACAAATTAGAATATTACATAATGATCAAGGGATCAATTCAAGAAGATATATATACATATAAACATATATATATATACACACCCAGCATAGGATCATCCAAATACATAAAGAAAACATTAGCAGACAAAAAGGAAGAAACTGACAGTAAAACAATATTAGTAGGGGCTTTAATAACCCACTCACATCAATGGGCAGATCATACAGACAGAAAATCAAAAAGGAAACACTGGCCTTAAATAACAAATTAAATAAAATGGCTTAATAGATATATTAATATAATTATAATATATGACTATATAATTATCATTTGTATATAATTATAACATAATATTATACTATATATTTATGTAGAACATTCCATCCAAAAGCTGAAGAATACACATTTTTATCAAATGCATCTGGAATATTCTCCAGGTCAGATGACATGAAAGTGAAGTCATTCAGTTGTGTCCGACTCTTTGCGACCCCATGGATTGCAGCTAAAGAGGCTCCTCTGTCCATGGGATTTTCCAGGCGAGAATACTGGAGTGGGTTGCCATTTCCTTCTCCAGGAGATCTTCCCAACCTGGGGATCAAACCTGGGTCTCCCACATTGTAGGCAGACGCTTTACTGTCTGAGCCACCAGGGAAGTCACCCTAGGCCACAAAATAAGCCTTGGTAAATTAAGAAAACTGAAATCATATCAAGCATCTTTTTTGACCCCAATGTTATGAGACCAGAAATCAACTACAAGGAAAAAACTGCATGATAGACTAACGCATGGAGACTAAACAATTTACTATTGAACAGCAAGTGGATCACTGAAGAAATCAAAGAAGAAATGAAAGCATACCTAGAGACAAATGAAAATGAAACAAAGTGGTCCCTAATCTATGGAACATAGCAAGAGCACTTCTAAGAGGGAAGTTTGTAGTGATACAAGCTTACTTCAGGAAACAAGAGAAACTCAAACAACCTTAACTGATACTTAAAGGAACTAGTAAAGGAAGAAAAACAAAACCCAAAATTCACAGAAGGAAATAAGTCATAAAGATAAGAATAGAAATAATGAAATAGACTAAAAAATAGAAAGGGTGAATGAAACTAAGAGATAATTCTTTGAAATGATAAGGAAAATTGATAAACTATTAGCCAGAATGATCAATAAAAAAGAGGAAGGACTCAATAAAATCAGAAATGAAAAAGAAATTACAACAAACTCTGCAGAAATACAAAGGATCATAAGAGATTACCATGAATAACTATACGTCAATAAAACAAACAACCCAGAAGAAATGGACAAATTCTTAGAAATGTACAACCTCCTAAGACTGAACCAGGGAGAAATACAAAACTTAAACAGACCAATTACCAGTAGTGAAATTGAATCAGTAAAAAATAATTTTTAAAACTTCCCAACAAACAAAAGTCCAGGACCAGACAACTTCACAGGTAAATCAAATGTTTAAAGAAGGGTTAATGTCTATGTTCCTCAAACTATTCCAAAAAATTATAGACGAAACAACACTTCTGAACTCATTCTATGAGGCCAACATCATCATGACATCAAAACCAAACATATCACTATAAAAGAAAATTGCAATATCACTGATTAACATAGACAGAAAAATTCTCAACAAATATTAGCAAACTGAATCCAGTATATTAAAAGGATCATATATCACAGTCAAGTGGCATTTATCCCAGGGATGCAAGGATGATGGCTCAATAAGTGCAAATCAATGATGTGATACACCACATTAAAAACATGAAGAATAAAAACATATGACCACCTCAAAACATGCAAAAAAAAAAAAGCTTTTGACAAAATTCAACATCTATTTATGATTAAAAAATCTCTTCAGAAAGTGGGCAAAGAGGGAACATACCTCAAAATAATAAAGGCTATATATGACAAGTTTACAGCTAATATACTCAATAGTGAAAAGCTGAATGTGTTTCTTCTAAGATCAGGGAGAAAACAAGGATGCCCACTCTCAGCACTTTTATTTAACATAGTATTGAAAGTCCTAGCCACAGCAATCAGATAAGAAAAAGAAATAAAAGGAATCCAATTTGGAAAAGAAGTAAAACTGTCACTGTTTGCAGATGACATGATACTGAAAATGCCATTAAGAAACTACTAGAGCTCACTGACAAATCAGTAAAGATGCAGAATACAAAATTAATATATAGAAATCTGTTGCATTTCTATATACTAAAAATAGAAAGAGAAAATAAGGAAACAGCGCCATTTACCATCACATCTAAAAGAATAAAATATCTAGGAATCAACCTGCTTAAGGAGGTAAAATACCTATACTCAGAAAACTTATAAGACACTGATGAAAGAAATTGAAGATGATACAAAGATGACACATGGAAAGATATATGATGATCATGGATTGCAAAAATTAATATTAATAAAATAACCATACTACCCAAGGCAATCTACAGATTCAATGCAATCCCTATCAAAATACCAATAACATTTGTCAGATAACTAGAACAAATAATTTTGAAACATGTTATCAAAATTTGTATGGAAACACAAATAGCCAAAACAATATTGAGAAAGAAGAATAAATCTGGAGGTACCATGATCCCTACCTTAAGATTATACTACAAAACTACAATAATCAATGCAGCAGGGTGCTGGCAGCAAAACAGACACTTAGATTAATGTAACAGAATAGAGAGCCCAGGAATAAACTCACACACTTATGGTCTCACAAAGGAGTTAAGAATGTACAATGGAGAAAAGACAATCTCTTTTTTAAGTGGTACTGGGAAAACTGAACAGCTACATGTAAATGAATGAAATTAGAACATTTTCCCACACCATATACAAAAATAAGTTCAAAATAGATGCAAGACCTAAACATACACCTAGAAAGCAAAAAACTTCTCAGAAGAACATGTAGGCAGAACATTCATGACATAAACTGCAGCAATATTTTTGATCTGTCTTCTAAGGCAAAGGAAACAAAAGCAAAAATTGGACCTAATTAACTTAAAAGCTTTTGCACAGCAAAGCAAGCCATCAACAAAATGTAAAGAAAAACCTACAAAATGGAAGAAAATATTTGCAATAGGCTCCACTCTGCTAAACATCAAAGAAATGCAAATCAAAACCACGATGAAACACCAATTAACACCCATCAGAATGGCTCTCATTTTAAAAAAGCAAATGTTCGTGAAGCTGTAGAGAAAAAGGAATCCCTTGTACATCGTTAGTAGGAATGTAAATTGGTGCAGCTACTGTGGAAAACAGCATGGAGGTTTCTCAAAAGAAATGAAACTAGAACTACCACATGATCCAGCAATTCCACACCTGGGTGTAGATCCAAAGAAAATAGAAACTAATTTAAAAATATACATGCACCCCAATGTTCATAACAGCATGTTTACAATAGTCAAGATATGGAAAGCAACTTAACTGTCCATCAACAGGTGAATGGATAGGGACTTACCTGGTGGTGCAGTGGCTAAGATTCTGGGATCCCAGTGCAGGGGGACCAGGTTAGATCCCTGGACACCGAACTGCATCCCACATGCTGCAACTAAAGATTATGTATGCTGCAACAAAGATGGACAATCCCGTGTGCCACAACTAAGACCTGGCACAGTAAAATAAGTAAAAATTTTTTTTTTTTATTTTTTAAACCAATGAATGTTTTTAAAAGATGTGACGTATATGTATATAAAATAAATAGTCCAACTCTCACATGCATACATGACTACTGGAATAACCATAGCTTTCACTGTATAAACTTTTGTTGGCAAAGCAATGTCTCTGCTTTTAAATACACAGTCTAGGTTTGTCATAGCTTCCCTTCCAAGAAGCAAGCGACTTAATTTCATGGCAATTGAACAGTGAAGAAGGCTGAGTGCCAAAGAACTGATGCTTTTGAATTGTGGTGCTGGAGAAGACTCTTAAGAATCCCTTGGATTGCAAGGAGATCAAAGCAATAAATCCTAAAGAAAATCAACTCTGAATATTCATTGGAAGGACTGATGCTGAAGCACCAATACTTTGGCCTATATATACACATTTATGCGTACCAAGTCTCTTCAGTCATGTCCAACTCTGTGTGACCCCATGGACTAATACATAGTCATAAAAAGAATGAAATTTGCCATTGCAACAACATGGGTGGACCTGGATGATATTTTGCTTAGTGAAATAAGACAGTTCAGTTCAGTTGCTCAGTCGTGCCCAACTCTTTGCAACCCCATGGACTGCAGCACACCAGGCTTCCCTGTCCATTACCAACTCCCGGAGCTTGTTCAAACTCATGTCCATCGAGTTGGTGATGCCATCAAACCATCTCATCCTCTGTCATCCCCTTCTCCTCCTGCCTTCAGTCTTTCCTAGAATCAGGTCTTTTCCAGTGAGTCAACTCTTCGCATCAGGTGGCCAAAGTATTGGAGTTTCAGCTTCAGCATCAGTCCTTCAATGAATATTCAGGACTGATTTCCTTTAGGATGAACTGGTAAGATCTCTTTGCAGTCCAATGGACTCAAGAGTCTTCTCCAACTCCACAGTTCAAAAGCATCAATTATTCAGTGCTCAGCTTTCTTTATAGTCCAAATCTCACGTCTATGCATGACTACTGGAAAAACCACAACTTTGACTAGACGGACCTTTGTCAACAAAGTAATGCCTCTGCTTTTTAATATGCTGTCTAGGTTGATCATAGCTTTTCTTCCAAAGAGCAAGCGTCTTTTAATTTCACCATCTGCAGTGATTTTGGAGCCCCCCAAAATAGAGTCTCTCACTGTTTCCATTGTTTCCCCATCTATTTGCCATGAAGTGATGGGACCAGATGCCATGATCTTCGTTTTTTGAATGTTGAATTTTAAGTCAACTTTTTCACTCTCCTCTTTCCTCAAGAGGCTCTTTAGTTCCTCTTCACTTTCTGTCATAAGGGTGGTGTCATATGTGTATCTGAAGTTATTGATATTTCTCCTGACAATCTTGATCCCAGCTTGTGCTTCATCCAGCCCGGCATTTTGCATGATGTACTCTGCAGATAAGTTAAATAAGCACGGTGACAATATACAGCCTTGACGTACTCCTTTCCCAATTTGGAACCAGTCTGCTATTCCATGTCTGGTTCTAACTGCTGCTTCTTGACCTGCATACAGATTTCTCAGGAGACAGGTAAGGTGGTCCTGGTATTCCTATCTCTTGGAGAATTTTCCACAGTTTGTTGTGATCTATACAGTCAAAGACTTTGGCATAATTAATAAAGCAGAAGTAGATGTTTTTCTGGAATTCTCTTGCTTTTTCTGTGATCCAACAGATGTTAGCTCAACTATACTTCAATAAAAATAATCCAAAAAATTTTTAATTACTTAAATCACATTGACAGATAAAATTTGCCCTTTTATTTAGAGATTCTGGCAAATTGTACCAGTAATGCCATGGTAACCAACACCATTTTACTGAATCTCTCCCTTAATCTCATTTGTTAATGTAGAAAAACTGCTATCTTAATTTTCTCTCTTTAAAAAAAATTATAAATAAAAAGAAACTGAGGTAGGTGAGTTGGAAAAGTAAAACTGGTTTTTGCCTATTTATCCTATGACTTCACACACCCACTGCACTTTCGTCTTCCCATTTCTTCAAGTTTAGCATTTGATTGACAGCTTCTGTTTCACATAGAGAAGCTTGTATTGTCCTGCTATTCCCGTCTAACTTTCCAACTGGGGATGCCCCAGAGCCAGAATCTACAAATCTGGGCCACAGGTCAAATCTGGGCCATCAGCTTTGTTATAAATGAAGTTTTACTGAAGCACAGCCACGTCCGTTCATTTGCACACTGTCTGTGGCTGCTTCCACTCTGCAGTGGCAGTTGAGTAGTTGTGACAGAGACATATGTAGTTTCCCAGGTGGCGCTAGTGGTAAAGAACCCGCCTGTCAATGTAGGAGACCTAAGAGACAGACTCAGTTCCTGGGGTGGGAAGGTCCCCTGGGGGAGGGCACAGCAACCCACTCCAGTATTCTTGCCTGGAGAGTCCCATGGACAGAGCCTGGTGGGCTACAGCCCATGGGGTCACAAAGAGTCAAACAAGACTGAAGCAGCTTAGCACACACTCAGGTGCAAGAAAGACATATGGCTCACAAAGCAGAAAGCATTTACTATCAGGCTCTTCACACACAAAAATATTCCTTGACCACTACCATAGAAGAAATTAGAGAAGCTTCCAAAAATGGCTGTATTTCCTCCTTTGGCTGCAGGGCAATACAGGGAGCATGAAACAGGGATCAGGAAACATGGATTCAAGCTCCAGTCCCATGGCTGTGGGCCATGCATCAATCAGTTCCTTTTTCTGAGCCTCAGTGTATCCATTATAATTTTTGTACATGGACTAGATTAGATTTCTACCAGTTTTGAGTAACACATTAACTCAAACAACTCTGGGTATAACATTTATGCTATTTTATTTTGATGTGAAATGTAATACTTTTTTTTTCCTTTGTTTATTACACTAGACAATAAAAAAGTCTAAGCTTGCCTTGTTTTAGAGGGAAAGAACTAATTTCCATTTAGTTAAGGCCTTGGGCCATTAACTTTTAGTACCAAAAAAAAACCAGAATGGAAGAGGTGGTTTGTGTCATTTTGATCACCATCGTTGTCAGCAGCAGCAGTATCACACACATTGTACTGACAATGTGCCAGACACTGTCCTATCCTAATGCTTTAATTACTTAAAATTTTCTTGTAAAATCCTATGAAATGAGTATTGTTACTAATCCTATTTTACCAGTGGGAAAATTGAAGTATGGAGACTAAAGGCATCCCCAAAGTCAGAAAGCTGGTAAGAAGCATAGCCAGGATGTAAACCTCTACCAGTCTGGCTCCAGAGTCCTTGCTATTAACTTCCATGCTATGAAAGAAAGCAGATTCCTGTCCTTGACAAAGTAGCTTGAGCAAAAGCAAGAGGAATAGGAGAAAGTCTCCATTTCCCTCACCCCCTGTTTAGTCTAGAACAATATTCCCCAGGGACACGGGTAGGAGAGATGATGATAAGGAAGAGTTAGGATGTAGGGCCAGACCATAAGCAGACTCCCTAAAATTCATGTTTCCCGAGTGTGGTCTCCATCTGGAAGGGGCAAGTTTCAAGTACCACAGAGCTGTGTGGTCTGTGGATGGCCTCAGTTAAGGGAGCCTACCAACTGTCCACCCAGCAATTGCACATCTATGCACAAAGCTTTGCTCAATGTACTAACGTGAATGTGGGCATGCACTCTGGACATCTAAGGGTAGGGGTTGAGGAAGAAACCTCTGCACTGTATTTCTGGGGGGTTGAAAGAAAACAATTTGGGGACATGCTCTCTCAAGGTGGAACTGTGGTCCTTGCATCCCCAGGAACCTCAGCAAAAACGAAAATTTACTGAAAGGACCTTAAGGAATGTCATGAACTTGAACACCCAGAGTTGCACTACCAGGCCCAGGGACTTTAGCAACAGGAATGCATTCTTACAACAAATACTTAGTAAGCACATACTTTGCATCACACTACATGCAAATATTGGGTGGAGATAGCTAAGATTTCTGCACAACTTTCTGTCTCCTGTTGGAATTTCTCTCCAGTGCTCCTTCCCCTGGCCAGATCCTTCTCAGGGTCACTGTTTTGCTGGGCATTGCTTCCTCCAGGGTGTCTCCTGACCCTCTCTGCAGCCACTTGCAGTTAACTATATTCTTTAGCAACTTCTATTTTCTTTTCTGGCTCATGCTTTTCAACAGTAAAATAAGAACAATAACAGGTGCCTCTCAGGTCATTTAGTGGATCAGAATGAGGGAATTATGTCATGTTAAGCTCAGTACCTGGCTTTCTTGACTCGCTCCCACACTGTGTGGTGATCTTCCCTCAAGACCTGTCACAGGGCCTGACACTTAATACATGTTTGACAAACTTGGAGTGAAGAAAGGGAAGGAGGGATGCAGGTTTTAACAAAGATTTCCCAGTGTAAATGGAGAGATAGATGTACACACAAAGAGCTAGAGCCCAATATATAAGATGCTATAAAGGATATACTGTCAGTGTCCCATGGAATCAAAGAAGAAAGGGCCATTGATGGCTGGGGATATTGAACATTTCACAAAGAATGTGATGGTTGGTTGAAGAGCAACAGCTTGCAAAGCAGAGCAGACAGATTATTCCAGGCAAGGAGAATAGCACAGTTGATGAATCCCAAGCACAAGGACTAAGTTCTTACAAAGAGTGGTGGGCTGAAAAAAATGAATAGAAGCAGTCAAAGTACTTAAAGAACATATGTCCCTAACATGAAAATGAGATGAAGGGAGAAAGATAATGTATGGAAAAGTATGACTATTCTACCTTTAGTAAGTAACATAAAAAAAGCAGAGAATGCTGAAGAGATTATCAGTAATTTTCACATGTCTTAAATTAGCAGCAATCAGTACCATACAACTCATTTTCCATTTGCTGTCTCAAGACTGCAGGAAATTTTTTCAGGATCTTCCTTGCCTGCATCTGCAATAAGATGCTTACAAATTCGCTTTGCTTTGTTACAGATAACAGGCATGCTAAGAGGTATTTTTTTCCTCTAACTGTACATCCATCCAAATGGCCTTTTTCCAATTTTATGAGTTGAATTTGTTAATCTGCAACCTCTCAGGGTCTCTCTTCTGCCACAGAGACACAGAGCTTGTAAAGCCCTGTTCATTTTATGTTCTTAATAGTTGCTGATATTTACATGTGCCAGGCATGATGACCCTTGCCCTGGAACTATTAACATCATGTAATCCTCACAGCCAAGCAAGCCCGGAAATGCCTCTGCTGTGGCTTCTATCCTCAGATGATAGCTGAAGAGAGTGAAGACCAGAAATGGGAATGCACCTGAGATCACCCTGCTAGCAAGTGGTAGAAGCAAGATTTGAACCCAGAACTGGCTGACTGCAGAGAAAGAGATTTTGACCATAAAGCTATACTGCCAACTTTCTCTGGCCCAGCAGAGTAGCTCCTTCTCCAAACCCTTTGGTACTCAGGATTCTACAACTGTGGCTATCCTCTGGGCTAGACAGTGCCCTGGAACACTTGGCACCTGTTACATACAGTTCAGAACCTCCTCGTGGAGACAGGGTTTGGTGCCAGAGCACCTGAAGTGCAGATTTGCTTTCCATCTGCAAGGCTCACTGAAGAATCTCTGCCCCTGCTCCAGCGCCTTATTGCCTGTCACACCCACTCACCAGCTCCAGTTCCTTCATCTCCAGTGAAATCCAACAGAGGGCTCATGTTTGCTTACCTAGAACCAAAATTTCTCTTCCTCCAAGAAGATGTTCAATACCTTTGTAGTTTTATGACATAGACATTACCACATCACCTCTTAACCACAGATGGGATGATCTCTAAGTGGAGTTATTTATTTGACCCACTGAGGCATTTTTAAGCACCTACTATGTCAGAACTATGCTCAGTGTTTTGTGTGTATTAGTTCACAGGACTTTCCCAGCTACCAGAGGCTAGCTTACAGCCCCTTTTTACAGATGAGAAAACTAAGGTGCAGGTGCTATTCTGTCCTAAAAGTTAGCCTCCACTTGAACTGTTCTTCCTGGGGAAGCAGACACTCACATACATAGCTATGGAGAACACAAAAGACCATCATCCCCATGGAGGGACAATTTGGCAATATCTGTCAGAATCACAAATGCACATACTATTTGACCCAGCAATTTCACTCTGGGAAATTTACCCTAAATATATGCAACATCATGCAAGTATAAGGTAATTCACTGCAGTAGGTCTAGCCTAAGAAATAGTTGGAAACAACCCAATGTCCATGCAGAGTAGACTGGATAAATAAAGTATAATGCAGGAATGGGAGGAAGAACTTTCACTGTACTTTTTTAGCTTTGTTGCTGTTGTTGTTAATTTATTTTTGGCTGTGCTGAGTTCTTGTGGCTGCAACGGGCTTTCCCTAGTTGCGGGGAGCTAGGGCTACTCTCTATTTCCAATGCGCAGGCTTCTTACTGTGGTGGCTTCTCTTGCTGCCGAGCATGGGCTCTGGGGCTTTAGGACTTGAGTAGATTCAGCTCACAAGCTCTAGAGCAGAGGTTCAGTAGTTGTGGCACACTGGCATAGTTGCCCTGTGGCATGTGGAATCTTCCCAGACCAGGGATGGAACCCAGGTCCCCTGCATTGGCAGGCAGATTCTTAACCACTAGGGAAGTCCTACTTTTTAGTTTTTTGACCATGCAAATGTATAACTTACGTTCAAAAAAATAAGTGAAAGAAAATGTATTCACAAAAAGAAGTTGTCCTGAGTTGGGCCAATAAAGTGTCTAGAGCCTATATTAAAGGTAAATTTTGGCTCCACAAGAGCCCTAAGCCTTCAAAATATTGCTTGTGCTGACATCTTGATCTATATATAAATATAGATATTTAGAAATATCTATCTAGAATAAATATCGCTATATATAGATATTTCTATATCAGACTGCACTTTACACCTCTCTTTCCCAGTCAAAATATCCACTCCTAAATGAAAAATTTAGAGCTAAATCCTCCCAAATTTTTTTCAAAGGGACCATGGTTATATTCTTATTTTGTACATCAGGTGTTTTTAACCAGCTCCCTCCAAATGCTGGTGTTACTGAAATGTAAAGGATTACATTAATAGCAGCTGCATTTTAATAATTGATTATCTGTTTGCTTAACATTTAGTTATTACTTGATAAGTCTCTAGTGCAAAATATTCCCTGCTAATAGCACAAGTAAAATTGATCAAGTGTGGTAGGGTGGTTTGTTGTCGACTTTTTTAACCAAATACCATAGCATTTGCTTAGTGGGTAAGAATATTTGAGAGTAGATATTTGTAGCAATGCTTTTTGTCCACAGAACCGAAACCAACCATTACTAGGAAAATAATACGTGCATCCCTAAATAAAAGGGAAAAGCCTACTGCTCTTTGACCCATATGAGTTTCAGCTCTTAGAACTGTTCAGAAAACAATCAAATCAGAAGTGAGAAAAATACCACGCAGGTAAGAAATATGGAGAGAAATTCCCATGGACATCAAAAGAAGATGGTTGATGCTGTCCAGGTGTTAAAGCCCTGAAGCTCTTCCTCAAATGCCTCTTCCCCCACATACACCCGCAGGACCACCCTCAGACCTGAGGCAATAGGGAGTGGAGGGGGACGGTGGCACCCCTGTCACCCGGAATCTGCCCCTAACACTGTCAAAGAATGACCTATTACCCAAAACACGCACTCTGATGAGCAGCACCATTCAAGCCCTGGAGAAACATTTCTCCTAGATGTTGACCTCTGTCCTCAAAACAGTTGTGTCAAACAGCCTGAAGGTTTGGATGAGGTGCCAATGCCAAAGCAGAGATGGGCGCTGCTGTGGGTGCCAGGGTAGTTTGAGTGGCAGGAGCACTTGTGTGAAGAGAGGATAAGATACTCCCTCTCTGATAGAGTCACCAAATAGATTCTTGCACAACATAGCACCATTTCCCCGTGGTGCTGACTGCTTATTTCTTGCTTGTCTTTGTGTTCCATTTTGTGGGTCTGGAGCTTTGCAGGATCAGTATGGCATTTGCAATCACTTCATAAGGTGGCTGAGAAAAATGCTAGAATACTAAAAATTTCATACAACTCTCAATTTTGTACATGTAGAAGTCTGCACATAACTAGGATCCATAATATATTATCTTTGGCATTGACAACTGAATGGACATAGAGAATGAGAATTATAAATAGTTCTAAAATAAAAACATGCAATAAGATTTAATTAAAATGTTTAAATTTCAAATGATACAAGCGAACCTATTTACAGAACAGGAACAAACTCACAGACTTAGAGAATGAACTTATGGTTACCAGAGGGATTGGGAGTTTGGGATGGACATGTACACTATATTTAAAATAGAAAACCAACAAGGACCTACTGTACACTATGTTTAAAATAGATAACCAAGACAGGGAACTCCACTCAACACTCTATAGTAACTTAAATGAGAAAAGCATTTGAAAAAAAAATTCTCTTTCAAGTTGGACACAACTGAGCGACTAAGCACAGTTCCTCAAAAGATTAAACACAGAGATGCCATATGATCCAGCAATTCCACTCCTAGGTGTATCTCCAACAGAAATGAAAACACATATCCACACAAAGCCTTGTAACAAATGTCCATGATAGCCCCAAATTGGAAACAATCTAAATGTCTATCAGATGAACGGATGAATAAAATGTGGTATGTCCGTACAGCGGAATATTATTCAGCAATAAAAAGGAACGAAACACTGATGCATGACCCAACACAGATGAACCTTGAAAATATTATGCTAAGTAAAATAAACCAGTCATGAAAGACCACATATTGTATTATTTCAATTGGATGTAATGTCCAGACTAGGCGAATCTATAGAAACAGAAAGTACATAAATGGTTGCCCAGGCCTGGGAGGTTGAGAAACGAGGAGTGACTGCTAATGGGTATGAGGATTCTTCTTAGACGTGAAACTGTTCTAAAATTGATTGTTGTGATGGTTGCACAACCCTGTGAATATTCTAAAAACTATTGGATTGTACACCTTAAATGGGCAATGAATTACATCATAAAACTGTATTTTAAAAATCAGTAGGAGAAACAGGGCAATCAAACCACTTTGTCTTTGCTACAGCCTAGCTTGCTGCAGTTTTGTCCTTGGCCTGCCTCCTCTGCTGACACCCTGCCCCTGTGTCAGCAGCCCACCATCCTTGGAGAGGTAGTGAGATTCCGCTCTAACCCCTACCGCAGTTGAACACAGAATCAATTAACCTGAAACATGTGCGTGAGCGTTAAACTTAGCCTGGCACACCATCTCCCACAGATTAGAAAGAGCTGGTGCAAATGAAATATTGTTCTCTAAGCTAATATGTAATCTTCACAGACACCATCTTATTAAAGTCTGAGAAGCCATGCCTCAGGACAGAGCCACCTGCCGACTGAGGGGTCTGGCTGCAGTTCCTTGTATTACTGCTCTCGTATTTGCTTCGCTTCAGGTCTCCACGCCAGCACCAGGGCCATCTGCCTCCTCCTCCCCACACCCAGAGCTGCTCCTCTCTAATTCCCTAGAATTTCCTTGCCGGGATGCAGGTGGGGGTTGCCTTGCTCTCCAACTCTAGGCCTGTGTGTATTAAGGGGGGCCACGTGCTTGGATTTGATGGAAGTGGCGGCTTAGACACATAAGCTCCTCACAAACGGATGAATAATCACAGATAAAAACTACTTTCAAATATGATTAGGCTCTAACGGAAACAGAGGCCAGAGGGAGCACAGCTCGCAAAGAGCGGGGAACTAGGCTTCAGCCGCCTAGAATAGGTGATTAAGGCCTCCACAAGGACGCCGGGGACTCTCCTAGGGAAAAGACTACAGTGTTTCAGGCATCCTCCGCCACAGGCACCTCCCTTTCCAGCTCCCCCTCCCTAAGCCTTGTGCTGTTTCCTTCTGCAGTTGTCATTTTCTTCTGGGAACAAAGTGGCTCTTCCTACTGTGACTTCTCAGATCTTTAATCCAGGCTGCCTGTCACTAACATGCGTGTGGAAATCCAGCAGCGTTTCTATTTGCCATTCTTTCTTCTGGCTGATAGTTGCTTGTGTTTCCTTACTGATGAATACATTTCTAGACTTTGTCTCCACCATATGTAAGCCCACAATAATAGCTAAAACCCAAGTGAGACTGTGTACCAGCCACTTTAAACACTTCACATGTATTAGTTTATGGAAGCTTCATCATAATAATCATATGAGCTACGAACTATTTCCCTGTTTACAGATGGGGAAACTAAGCCCCCAGCCTCCAACTCAGTCAACCATCTGGCCCAGCTTTCCAGAAAAAAGTTTGCCAAACCTTAGTCTAGAAACTTCCCAGCACCAAGTAGGACCAGGATCCTTCAGGAAATCCTTAACATAGGGTCTCACTCGAGCCATTCAGCTAGGGACCTTTCATTCATCCATTCAGTGAGTATTTCTCGAGTACCTACTATGTGCAAGGCACTGTGCAAGGTCTTTGAGGTTTATAAGGATGAACAAAATTAGGCAGGTGCCCTGCCCCCGTGGAGCTTAGCTTCTGAGGGAAAGACAGAAATTAGTACAATAATCACATAAATAGAAGTGTTGCAGGAAGGGGAACCTCTTCCAGGGCCCAAGAGTGGGCTCTCATCTAACACTCAGAAATGAATTGTCCGAGAAGACACATGCTCTGACCAAGCAAGAGACTTTATTGGGAAGGGGCGCCTGAGTGGAGAGCAGCAGGATAAGGGAACCCAGGAGAATTGCTCTGCCATGTAGTCTCAGGTTTTATGGTGATGAGATTCGTTTCTGGGTTGTCTTCAGACAATCATTCTGACTAAGGGTCCTTCCTGGTGGTGCACGCATTGCTCAGCCAACATGGATGCCAGTGAGAAGGGTTCTGTAAGGTGGTGGGACATGTGGCATCTCCTGTTGGCCTTTCCTGAACTCTTCCGGTTGGTGGTGACTTATTGCTGTGTGTTCCTTACCAGGACCTCCTGTGATAAACTAACTCATGCAAATGCTTATGACGGTGCCTGGCCAGGGTGGGTGGTTTCAGTCCGTGTGCTTCCCCTAACAAAAGGAATAGTCCAGGTTTGATGAACACCATGCAGGGGCCTTATGCGGTACCTTGCGAACATCCAATAGCGGCATTTTACCCAGACTGGGGTGCGGTACACAGTCCAGGAAGACATCCCTCAGGAAAGGACCCTAGTTCATGCCAGAAGGATGAGAAGGAGAGCCTTGTGTTCCAGGCAAGGCTTTGGCAGAAGGGAGCATTCCAGGCACTGAACGGTGGCTGGTGTGGCTGGACTGCAACAGCGAAGGGAGGTTTGTTCAAGATGAGTCCAGGAGCCAGTCAAGGCCAGAGCACACAGGCCTTGCAGGCCACCTGAGAGGAGGTACCTAATTCTCAATAAGAGAAGGTGACACTTGAGTAGAGGCCAGAATGATGAGAACAGGTCAAGCATGGGGAGGTCATGGGAGGAGGGGTACTGCAGATAAAGTGTGCTTGTGCTGTGCTTAGTCACTCAGATGTGTCTGACTCTTTGTGACCCCATGGGCTGCAGTCCGCCAGGCTCTTCTTTTCATGGGGATTCTCCAGGCAAGAATACTGGAGTGGGTTGCCATGCCCTCCTCCAGGGAATCTTCCCAACCCAGGGATCGAACCCAGGTCTCCTGCATTGCAGGTGGATTCTTTACCAGCTGAGCCACCAGGGAAGCCCAAGAACACTGGAGTGCGTAGCCTATCCCTTCTCCAGGGGATCTTCCTGACCCAGGAATCGAACTGAGGTCTCCTGCATTGCTGGTGGATTCTTTACCAGCTGAGCTACAAGGGAAGCCCATAAAAGGAGCAGCCCATATACTGTGTACCAATTCCAAAGCATAAAATGTACCTTTGCAATGGAGAGGTCTGGGGTTACCTCTTTAACCCACAACTCAAGATTGGCCTCACCAAGAGGGGCACAAAGAGACATTTATGTGCTTCCTGGCATAATGCATGTGAAATATATGACATCACCTTGAAGGATTCTGGCCAAAATGTTTCACTTCTATCTAATCAAGTCTCTAAAGGAAATTTCCAGTTTACAGGAAATGTAGGAGAAAGAGGAACAAGTTAAACAACACCAAGAGGAAATGCGAGACAAATATTGATGCGGGATGGTTTTTCAAAGAGTTGATGCCTTATACTTCAGTTTAAGAAGAATTTTAAGCCAATGTCATTTAAAAAGGGCATCTCTGTGAGACTTTCTATATAAAGCCATTCATGGATCAGAAAAATAAAAAACACTTTGTCAGACCACATTCATCCAATTTTCTTTCAGGAAATGACCAGTCCTTGCCCTTTGCTCATCAGGCAGCCAGGATTCCAATGGGAACTAGAGGTTTGATGCTGACTTCCAGATCAGGCTTTGCCCAGAAAAATGGACATGGCTGGGAATGGGGCCATGGCTGGTGGATTCCACTTCCTTCTGGCCTTCATCTTGGGGCTGGGAGACTGAGATCACTACCAACTCAGTCCTTTTAATTAGTTCCTCCTTCTATATTCTTAACTAACAAAAACTTTTGAAGAAGAGATTGCTTTGGGTAAGTTTATAACAGCTGTAAAGATCTCTATTAACCATCCTTTATCCGTGAGATAAAGACCAGCTGTTTCACTAATTGCCCTTAACTGCTTGGACTTGATTATTAATGAATGCCCTTGCCTTGAGTTCAAACAGCTTAATTAGCTAAAGTTAAGTGTTCCCAATAAATTTACTAACCTATGATAAGCTTTTCTTTAATAGAAGGGAGCAGTTCTTAATTAAATAGGATAATTTACAACTCCATGTCTATTATAAGTAATGGTTGCCCAGCTACCATGTTACCTAATTAGATGATATTGCAACTCTTCCAGAGGGGAACTGAGGGTACAGTTGCCCTTGGATAAACCAATTTGTTAGCAGCCCACCAGCAGTGTGCATATGGAGTCGTGGACAGACCATGGCATTGGCGTCTGGGTCTGAATCTCCATTCTGCCACTCACAAGGCTAACCACCTGCAGAGCCTGGAGCAGGACGGTGTAGAACAGACAGCATTTGCAATCACTACAAGTAAGAATGAAAGGACAAGTTGATGCTCTCTTTAAACTCCTAAGGGGGTCATAACTTTATAGGCAAAATTATTCCCATTGGAGATTTGTCTGGATAACACGCACAAAAAACAAATCCCCCCAGTGTAATCAAGAAAAAAGCAACCAGCAAACTCAGACTGAGAAACTTTCTAGAGGAAACCTGGCCTGTAGATTCAAGACTGTCAGGTCATAAAAATAAAGAGAGAGTGAAAAAGTGTCACAGACTCTAGGTGACTGGGGATTCATGACAATTATACAATATGGTATCAGGATCAGATCCTGGACCAAAAGAGGGCATTAATGGAAAATTAATAATGGACTATTATTCATGGTAAATTAATAGCAAATTAATAATGGAAACTGTGGACAGTGACTCCAGCCATGAAATTTAAAAATGCTTGCTCCTTGGAAGGAAAGCTACAACAAACCTAGACAGCTGTTAAAAAGCACAGACATCACTTTGGGTAGACAAAGATCTGTTGGGGGAGTTTGGAATTTCCTCAGTTCTGTCTCACCACAGCAAAAATTTGAAGCGATGAAAGGACCAGGGTTATAGCTCAGTTTTGTTGGCAAGCAAAGGAAAATACATCCTTGAGACATGAGGGCAGGCCAACTCAAAAGATGCAAACAGAAGAGAAGCCCCAATCCTCCTAGGATTCCTCCTTTTATACACTTGTATCCTTCCCTCTGAGCCTGCCGCATGTAAATTGGGCTAGCCAGGAGGGCTGTTTGTTTTACCCGAGGTCTTCACTCCAGTCCTTGAACCTTCCTTTGTTCTATTTTCACGGGCTTTTCCCTTCTTTGTCTTTTAGTCACCGCCGCTGTGGACTGCTTTTTCCCATTGTAACTCCTAACATTCCCCCTCAAGAGATGGGAGGCCCAGTTCTTTCAGAATAAGGGCACTGAGGTCTCTCTGGCTACTTTCTGCTGAACTGGGACAGTGAGGAATATTGGGCCTCCCCCTGTTGCTAGTCTCAGTCCTCAGAGTCCTTATAGCAGTGTCCATCTAAGGGTGTGTCATTTTCCATGGTCGGCTGTAATTTTATGTATCCTTGTTGAACTGGTACTGCATGTTTTACCTTGTTGACCTGGGCAGAGACAAAATGGGTTAGACAATTGGTAATACATGCAGCAATCATAAGCAGCATCAATATGGTGATAACAGCGATTAGCAGGGGCATTAGCCAACTCCAAATTCCCCCTTGCCAGGAGAAGAATCCCAAAGAGAGATTGTAGCCACCCCAAGAACTCTCCAGCTCATTCTTTAAGGTCCTGTAGGATCTGGAATGTTTTTCTCAAGGACCGTGAGACTTTCTTTAACTTAGCTGGAGGTATTTATCCAGAAACAACACATCTCATTCAAGATGGCTCAAGTCCCTCCTTGTTCAGGGATCAGAAGATCTGTCTCCTGTCTGTTTTGGAGTACAACCCCTGCCAAGCTGTGTGGGCTCTTTAGAGCTGTCCTGAGAAATCTTATCCCCAGAAACTTAATTCTGGGGGTATTCATTAGAATGACACTCACTTGTAGTTCTGAATATGTATCTGAGATCTCCCAGGGGTTCACAGGTGTACTGAGTGTCCTTTTCTATTTTCTTCCATGGCTTGACTCGTGAGTAGTGAATCTGGGAGTCATGTCTTGGCACCTTGATTGCTGAGGGGGTAGAAAGTATTACAGGGTAGGGGCCTTTCCATGTGGGCTGGAGTTGAGCCTTTGGGGATCCATCTTTCCAGATTTTAATTAGGCCTTGAGTCCCTGGAGCATATAGTGGTGACTCTTTGAAATCTTTTGGATTCTGGTTGACACCCCACAAGTGTATATCCTGTTGGAATTGCCCAATGGCCATGGAGGATCTGAGCGTCTGGATCTAGGAAGAGGTCATTGACATAAACGAAATATCTCCCATACAGCATCTCATAAGGATGAGCTGTTCCTTAGGGGCAATACGGGTGCTGCTGTTGCAGCTGCTAAGTTGCTTCAGTCGTATCCGACTCTGTGTGACCCCATAGATGGCAGCCACTAGGCTTCTCTGTCCCTGGGATTCTCCAGGCAAGAATACTGGAGTGGGTTGCCATTTCCTTCTCCAATGCATGAAAGTGAAAAGTGAAAGTGAAGTCGCTCAGTTATGCCCGACCCTTAGCGACCCCATGGACTGCAGCCTTCCCAGGTTCCTCCTTCCATGGGATTTTCCAGGCAAGAGTACTGGAGTGGGGTGCCATTGCCTTCTCCAATACGAGTGCAGAGGAGAGCTATTGGTAAAGCCTCCTTCCATCCCATGGTGGTCTCCTGGGTTATCATTTTTACCACTGATTTTTAGAATTGGTTGACTCTTTCCACTTTTCCTGAAGACTGAGGCCTCAAGGCACAATGGAGATAATAAGTAATGCCCAATGTGTTAGAGACCCCTTGGGTGACCTTAGAAGTAAATGATATTCCATACTCACTTTGTAATGACCTGGGCAGACCAAATCTCAGAATGATTTCATGGAGCAGTTTTTTCACCACTTCCTCAGCCTTCTCAGTCTGGGTGGAAAAGCCTTCATCTGTGAATGTATCTATCATGACTAATAGGTATCTATACCCTTGAGAAACTGGCATCTGGGTGAAGTCCATCTGCCAGTCCTCTTCTGGGTATGTCCCACATCATTGGAGGCTGGGCCAGCTGGGGTCTTCAAGTTCCTTGGGGGTTGTTTAACTGGCAAGTGAGACAAGAGGAGACCATTTGCCTTATAGTCATTTGGAGGCCTGTTCCTCTGAAGGACCTTTCTAGTAATCTTTGGAGGGCCTTTTCCCCTAAATGAGTGGGGGCATGTAAGAAGTTAACCAACTTCCATTGGAGGTTCCCAGGCAGAAAAAGGAGTCCTTCCTTTTGGAACCATCCCATATGATCTTCTTGAAAGCCCTCACTCCTGGCTTTAAGAGTCTCACCTCCGATATATGAAGGAGTTTCTGGCAAATCAGTCTGTGGAACTGAGGTGGCAACCCCTATTAGGTCATTTTTCTGTAATGCTGCTCTCCTAGCTGGCTGATCAGCTGCTTGGTTCCCTCGTGCCACTTCTGTGCTCCTTTTTTGGTGTCCTTTACAGTGGGAGACTGAAACCTCAGTGGGCAGATGGACTGCCTCCAAGAGTCTAAGGATTTGATCACCATATTTCACTGGGGACCCTCGGGTGGTCAAGTGGCCCCTTTCTTTCCAAATAGCAGCATGTTCATGTAGCACCAGAAAGGCAGACTTGGAGTCAGTGTAAATGGCTACTCTCTTTCCTTTTCCCAGCTCTAAAGCTTGAGTCAGGGCTATGAGCTCAGCTAATTGGGCTAAAGTACCTGGTGGCAAAGGCTTAGCCTCTGTGGTCTCAAAATTGGAGACTACTGCATATCTGTCTCTTCATTTTCCATCCAAGACAAAGCTGCTTCTATCGGTGTATCAGATTTCCTGAGGATTGGTCAGAGGATCTTCTGAGGGGGTATTGTTTCTGGTTTGGAAACCGAGTGGGATCTCAGAGGACAATGATGACTGGTTCAGTTTGGTGGGCTTGTCCGGGAGTCCCCTGGTCCCACATTTGAATGGTCCTCCTGAGGACCAGATCCCTAGGCAGGTTGACTTCCTGGGATCCCCGGAATGGAGTTTGGCATCCACAAGGTCTCCAGCATGACCAGTGCTGGGTAGGATTAAGGGGTTGGAACTCATGTCTGGTTTGTCTACCGAAGATAGGAATAGATATCACGATGTAAAGCAATCCAAGTCTGTGCCCTGAAACTGGGAACTGGTGAAGCACCCATAAGCCTTATCCTCTTATTGCTTTGAGGGAATGTAAGTCACTGATTTCCTCCCCTAGTCCTCCATAAGAGCAGTTTAGGGTGTTTCCAATGGTAAACATCTCATTGTCATAGACCCATTTTAGCTAATAGCAGAAGTAATGACAAAGGAATGGGTTATCTGGTCCTGTTAGGGGCATTAAAGAAAGTGAAGTTGCTCAATCTTGTCCGACTCTTTGCAACCCCATAGACTGTAGCCTACCAGGCTTCTCTGTCCATGGGATTTTCCAGGCACTAGTCCTAGAGTGCATTGCCATTTCCTTCTCCAGGAGATCTTCCCAACCCAGGGATCGAACCCAGGTCTACCACATTGTAGACAGACGCTTTACTGTCTGAACCACCAGGGAAGTGTTAGGGGCATTAGGAGTATTTAAATAATAAACAGGGTGCAGTGATGTTGCCTACAAGGCGGCAGGGTCCTAGTCGTAGGTGTTAGTTATTGGCTTAAGAACAAACTGATAAGAGGCAACAGACCAGATGTTCTATAAAAATGGAGTGGAGATTTGATCCAGGGTTATGTTTGTAACTTTAGAAAAAAGGTGGTAAGGATTTGGGCCCAAACGACCTTCAGGACTAACTCCCAATCAATCAATCAATTCAGTCCCAGTCGTGTTTGACTCTTTGCGATCCCATGAACCACAGCATGCCAGGCCTCCCTGTCCATCATCAACTCCCAGAGTCCAGCCAAACCCATGTCCATTGAGTCGGTGATGCCATCCAACTATCTCATCCTCTGTCGTCCCCTTCTCCTCCTGCCCTCAATCTTTCCCAGTATCAGGGTCTTTTCAAATGAGTCAGATTTTCACATCAGGTGGCCAAAGTACTGGAGTTTCAGCTTTAGCATCAGTCCTTCCAAAGAACACCCAGGACTGATCTCCTTTAGAATGGACTGGTTGGATCTCCTTGCAGTCCAAGGGACTCTCAAGAGTCTTCTCCAACACCACAGTTCAAATGCATCAATTCTTCGGTGCTCAGCTTTCTTCACAGCCCAACTCTCACATCCATACATGACCACTGGAAAAACCATAGCCTTGACTAGATGGACCTTTGTTGACAAAGTAATGTCTCTGCTTTTTACTGTGCTGTCTAGGTTGGTCACAACTTTCCTTCCAAGGAGTAAGCGTCTTTTTAATTTTATGGCTGCAATCACCATCTGCAGTGATTTTGGAGCCCAGAAAAATAAAATCAGCCATTGTTTCCACTGTTTCCCCATCTATTTGCCATGAAGTGATAGGACCGGATGCCATGATCTTCGTTTTCTGAATGTTGAGCTTTAAGCCAACTTTTTCACTCTCCTCTTTCACTTTCATCAAGAGGCTCTTTAGTTCTTCTTCACTTTCTGCCATAAGGGTGGTGTCATCTGCATATCTGAGGTTATTGATAATTCTCCCTGCAATCTTGATTCCAGCTTGTGTTTCCTCCAGCCCAGCATTTCTCATGATGTTCTCTGCATAGAAGTTAAATAAGCAGGGTGACAATATACAGCCTTGACATATTCCTTTTCCTTTTTGGAACCAGCCTGTTGTTCCATGTCCAGTTCTAACTGTTGCTTCCCAAAGTGACAAACATTATCTCTGGAAGGCCAATTGCCCTTGAAGGGATGCCACCAACAGATGAACCTCTAGCAAGCATTGTGTGTCTGTCACCCACCCTAGCAGGTTCACTGTTGTTGCACATGTTGTAGAAAACATGGAAGATGAAGGCCTGAATTTCTAGAGAGATTGGTTATTATACAGTATTTTCCTCTTAAAGGCTAGCTATTTTCTGGTTGTCCCTCAAGAAGATTTTAATGGCAACCTTGTGGGCCAGGACAGGGCTCAGGAGAAGAGCATGAAACAGGAGGGAAGGGGGCAGGGCACAACTTTTGAAAGAATGACATAGCCCAAGGGTGTAGCATAAACCAATTAAAATCAAATGGGTCCAAGATGACAAGTCAAATTCAACTAAACCTTGATCATCAATCTGCAAGCTAAATGACACACCCAGATATGTCCAGTTCAGTTCAGTTCAGTTCAGTCCGACTCTTTACAACCCCATAAATCACAGCATGCCAGGCCTCCCTGTCCATCACCAACTCCCAGAGTTCACTCAGACTCACGTCCATCGAGTCAGAGATGCCATCCAGTCATCTCATCCTCTGTCATCCCCTTCTCCTCCTGCCCGCAATCCCTCCCAGTATCAGAGTCTTTTCCAATGAATCAACTCTTTGCATGAGGTGGCCAAAGTACTGGACTTTCAGCTTTAGCATCATTCATTCCAAAGAAATCCCAAGGCTGACCTCCTTGCAGTCCAAGGGACTCTCAAGAGTCTTCTCCAACACCACAGTTCAAAAGCATCAATTCTTCAGCGCTCAGCCTTCTTCACAATCCAACTCTCACATCCATACATGATCACTGGAAAAACCATAGCCTTGACTAGATGGACCTTAGTCGGCAAAGTAATGTCTCTGCTTTCGAATATGCTATCTAGGTTGGTCATCACTTTTCTTCCAAGGAGTAAGCGTCTTTTAATATCATGGCTGCAGTCACCATCTACAGTGATTTTGGAGCCCCCAAAAATAAAGTCTGACACTGTTTCCACTGTTTCCCCATCTATTTCCAATGAAGTGATGGGACCGGATGCCATGATCTTCGTTTTCTAAATGTTGAGCTTTAAGCCAATTTTTTTCACTCTCCTCTTTCACTTTCATCAAGAGGCTTTTTAGTTCCCCTTCACTTTCTGCCATAAGGGTGGTGTCATCTGCATATCTGAGGTTATTGATATTTCTCCTGGCAATCTTGATTCCAGCTTGTGCTTCTTCCAGTCCAGTGTTTCTCATGATGTACTCTGCATAGAAGTTAAATAAGCAGGGGGACAATATACAGCCTCGACATACTCCTTTTCCTATTTGGAACCAGTCTGTTGTTCCATGTCCAGTTCTAACTGTTGCTTCCTGGCCTGCATACAGATTTCTCAAGAGGCAGGTCAGGTGGTCTGGTATTCCCATCTCTCTCAGAATTTTCCACAGTTTATTGTGATCCACACAGTCAAAGGCTTTGGCATAGTCAATAAAGCAGAAACTGATATTTTTCTGGAACTCTCTTGCTTTTTCCATGATCCAGTGGATGTTGGCAATTTGATCTCTGGTTCCTCTGCCTTTTCTAAAACCAGCTTGAACATCAGGAGGTTCACAGTTCACGTATTGCTGAAGCCTGGCTTGGAGAATTTACTGTCAAAAAACCAAGGAGTGGGTGGTTCCCCGATTGTTGGAATGATCTTCCCACTCATTAGCATATGAAATCACCCAGCTCAGGGAAACTAACCACACCACATTCCGTGGCCACTGCACTTAGCCTCTGCAATGGCGCACACCCTGTGGAGTGTGCTTCTCTCTGAATCTGAACAAATCCACCTCTTACCTATCGCTGTGTCTCTCACTGAATTTTTTTCAATCAGGCATCAAGAGCCTGAGCTCCATTAGGTCCTGAATCCAGGCACTGTGGGTTTTGGCCAGGCTCAAGTCTCAGTCAGATACGACTGAGTGACTAAGCATAGCACAGAGTCCCTGCCACATGGGTTTGAGCCCCAATCTTAGGAAAATGGTTTCAAGTACAACTTTCAGAAATGGAAAGATGATGAAAGATGATGACCTGTCCAATACTTTGTAAGTAGTACCACGGATGGAGAGAGGAGCTGAAGGATGGGAGGAAAAAGCAATGGGTAAATTGTGCCGAGGAATCCCCTTCATAACCTGCTGGGAAATCTGCTAAATACCTGACCTGTGCTCACAGTTTTCATTGGCCTGATCCTTGGCACAAAGAAGATTAAGGACAGAAGAACCCCCACCTGCTTGGGCAACAGCTACTAAGGCACAGCAGATAGTAGAGCCTTTGGGACACCTCAGGGCACCCACTGTAGCTCGACCGTTCACAGGGGGTTTGAGGAAATAAGAAATGAGAGATTGCCAAGGAATTAAGATTTTGTTAGCCATATGTTTTAGCCATATGTTCCTCCAGCCACAGGAGCGAGGACCTCCTACCTTAACCGGAGGTCTTCTGGAATCTGAGACTGAGCCACATAAGCTTTCTGCTGAGTTTGTTTTTGCTCTCTCAGTTTCCAGCATGCTGGGCCTCTTGTCCTCCCCTGTGCTGGATTTTCTTCACATTCAGCCTCCACCTTGGGGGCTTTTGCCAAGCTGGGTTTCTGTCGTGCTTGGCCTCTGCCTTGTGGGGGCAGAGCCAAGGTTGTTTCAGCCAGGTTAAATCCAAGTCATGGCACCATATATGTTGGGGGAGTGTGTAATTTCCTCAGTTCTGTCTCACCACAGCAAAAATTTGAAGCAACAAATGGATCAGCGTTATAGCTCAGTTTTATTGGCAAGCAAAGGAAAATACATCCTCGAGGCATGAGCGTAGGCCAACCCAAAAGACTCGAAGAGAAGCCCCAATCCTTCTAGGCTTGCTCCTTTTATACACTTGTCTCCTGTGCTCTGAGCCTGCCTTATGCAAATTGGGCTAACCAGGAGGGCTGTTTGTTTTCCCTGAGGTCCTCAATCTGGTCCTCGGAACTTCCTTTGTTCTATTTGCGTGGGCTTTCCCCTTCTTTGTCTTTTAGCCACTACCATTTTGGACTCCTTTTCCTATTCTAACTACCTAACAGATCCATGCAATCAAAGCTACAGTTTTTCCAGTAGTCATGTATGGATGTGAGAGCTGGACCATAAAGAAAGCTGAGCACTGAAGAATTAATGCTTTTGAATTGTGGTGCTGGAGAAGACTCTTGAGAGTCCCTTGGACAGCAAAGAGATTAAATCAGTCAATCCTAAAGGAATCAACCCTGAATATTCATTAGAAAGACTAATGCTGAAGCTGAAGCTCCAATACTTTGGCCACCTGATGCAAAGAGCTGACTCATTGGAAAAGACCCTGGGAAATATTGAAGGCAAAAGGAGAAGGGGGCAACAGAAGATGAGATGGTTAGATAGCATCATCAACTTAGTGGATATGAATTTGAGCAAACTCTAGGAGATAGTGAAGGACAAAGAAGCCTGGCATGCTGCACTTCATGGGGTTGCAAAGAGCTGGTCACAATTTAGCGACTGAACAAGAACAATGGAAAACTGGTGAAACTGAAATAAGTTTGGAGTTTAATTAATAGCAAAATGCCAGTGTCTGTTTCTGAGTTTTAACAAATGTACTCGTGGTGATGTCAGATGTTAACAATGGAGGAAACTGGAGGCAGGGGAGGGGATGTGCTATAACATGAGAACTGTGTGTACTGTCTATAAATTTCTGTAGATCTAAAGTTATTCCCAAATAAAAATGTGTTAATCACTGCTTGGTGGTGGTGGTTTAGTCGCTAAGTACTGTCTGACTCTTGCGACTCCATGGAGTCGCCCAGCAGGCTCCTCTGCCCATGGGATTTTCCAGGCAAGAATACGGGAGTGGGCAGCCATTTCCTCCTCCAGGGGATCATCCCAACCCACATCTTCTACACTGCAGCCAGATTCTTTACTGTTGAGCCACCAGGGATTCAAGAGACACTTAAAAATAGGCTTGTCCACTAGAAATCATCACACTGAGTGAAGTAAGACAGAGGAGAAATGTCATGTTATATCCTTTATGTGTGGACTTTAGTCATCCAGGCTCCTCTGTCCATGGGATTTCCCAGGCAAGAATACTGGAGTGGGGGTTTGCTGGTGGCTCAGTGGTGAAGAATCCACCTGCCAATGCAGGGGACATGAGTTAGATTCCTGGTCTGGAAAGATCCCATATGCCACGGAGCAATTAAACCAGTTTGCCACAACCGATGAGCCCACGTGCCCCAACTGCTGAGCTTGCGCACTAGAGCCTGTGCTCCACAACAATAGAAGCCCCTGCAGTGAGAAGCCCGTGCTCCGCAACTACTAATAGAGAGTAGCCCCGTTTGCCCAGAACTAGAGAAAAGCCCTTGAGCAACAAAGGCCCAGTGAAGCCAAAAATAATAAATAAATAAAGTTGTTTTTTCTAAAAAAAGATTACTGGAGTGGGTTGCTATTTCCTCCTCCAGGGAGGAGGGCTTCCCAACCCAGGGATCGAACCTGCATTGGCAGGTGGATTCTTTACTGCTGAGCCACCAGGGAAGCCCAGGTAGTTTGTTACAGCAACCCTAACAAATCCACTGTGTATACCCCACATAGTCTGGCAACTTTCATTTCACTGTGATCAAAAGAACCCAAGATGGTATGGCCCTGGGAGAGAACACATCTCCCGTTTTGTCAGACCTGGCAGTGTTGTTTTGAACATGGTTTGCCTGAAACACAGAAAGAAGAGAATCATTCAGCAATCAGGCTAAATGGGTCATACTTTGAACCTTAACATGGTTGAGCACAGGAGAATGCAGACCTACGGGCATCCAGGCAGTGTGAGTTTATTAGCTCACCTGGAAGGACACCCAGCAGTGTGAGTTTATTAGCTCACCTGGAAGGACACCCAGCCATCAGTTGGGTTAGTTATCACTATCCTTGCCTAATAGATTAAACCATATTAGGCCTAGAATAATAAAGTGTTGTCTCAATACCACATCACTGGGCTTCCTCGGTGGCTCCACGGTAAAGAACCCATCTACAATTCAGGAACCACATGAGATGTGCATTCAGTCCCTGGGTCAGGAAGATGCTCTAGAGGAGAACACAGCAACCCACTCCAGTGTTCTTGCCTGGAGAACCCCATGGACAGAGGAGCCTGGTGGGCTACAGCCCCTAGGGTCGCAAAGAGTCAGACATGACTGAAGAGACTTAGCATGGCACTGCACCACATCAGTATCATAAGTTTCAATTGCACATTATAATAAATCCTACCATCACATTTGGGCAGAGTCTTGAATATTTTCAGGAAAGCTTTTGCATCATTTGTGGAATCTTCACATAAGCCCTGCAATAACAACAACAACAACAAAAAGAAGAATTTTTATCCCTGTTTCTCTGATGAAGCAACTGAGGCCCACATAAGTTTTTTTTTCCTCCTTCTTTGGCCCACCTATTCAATCCTTCCTCTCTCCCCTTCACACCATCGTCCTCCTCTCTGATAATCCTTTTGGGCAACCTAGAGTATATTCTTCCAAATTTGTCTCCATAGTCATAGAGTCACACACAATTAGATGTTTTTACACACCCTACACCTGGCTTTCCAGGTGGCACTAGTGGTAAAGAACACTCCTGCCAATGCAGGAGACATAAGAGATGAGGGTTCAGTCCCTGAGTTGGGAAGATCCCCTGGAGGAGGGCAACCCACTTCAGTATTCTTGCCTGGAGAACCCTATGGACAGAGGAGCCTGGCGGGCTACAGTGCAGAGCGTTGCAGAGTTGGACCATACTGAAGCCACTTAGCACGCAGCACGCACACTCTGCACAATACGTGGGCGTTTGTCATTTTGCTCACATTCCTGGGTCCTGTTTTCTCATTCCACAACATGCCATGGAAAGCCCTCCAAGGCATCTGGTATTACTCTAATTCATCGTTTTTTAATGGCTACACAAAATTCCATGGTGTGGATGTCCTATAATTTATTCAGTCATTAACAAGCATGCTGTTATGTCCCCTCTCTTCCAGCTAACAGCAATGCTGCAATAAATTCTTTCTACAAATGTCCGTATTCGTTATGGCCTTCTATTTTCTTTGAGACAGAGTCCCAGGAGAGACTGCAGGATCAAAGAGTATAGGTATTATTTTTTTAACTGTTTTTAGTAGAACAAAGCAAGAAAATAAGATTGTGGTTATCTGGAGAGTAGCTTGCCAGAGGATTCAACAGTAATGGTGATGATCCAATTCTTAGACTGGAAGTGGGCTCATGAATGCTTATTTTATCATAATTTTTTATAATTTGCATATATTTTATTTCCTTCATTATTTGATGCATATCAAACATTGTATAACAGTTTTAAGTAATCTGCATGTTTTAATTTGAATAAATGTGGCCAAAACAGCTGAAGGAACTCTTATCTTCACCAGTATGAAAGAGCAACCGTTTTCCTGCTACCCCACTGGTAGGAGATGTAATTAGTCTTTTCCATTGTTTTTTCAGCCTGAGAGATGTATCTCATTGTTACCTTAATTTGCGGTTCTCTGACTTGTAAGTCTGAGAATCTTTTCAGATGTTTGTCATCCATTTGAATGGACATCCGTTTGAATGGATAAAATAGCATTTTAAATACTCTATAAACCCTTTCTAATTAAGTAAAAAGGGGAAGGCTGATAATCAGCCCTTTTAATCTCACCCCTCTGACAGATAAAGCTCAGAATTTTCCAACACCACAAACAAAAATAAATTAATCAACATGAATGGCTGCTCTCTCATCTAAATTCCAGATGCCATGGTGACATGAGCAACCTACAGGGGAATTCCCAAACAAGACCCAAGACCTCTGAAATACTAAGCATGAATGTAATCTTCATATGGGAATTGATGGGATTAACAGATCATGGTCATCGTCAAGGTACAAAGCACCGAATGATTATGTTCCCCCCTCCCTCCCCCAATTCATATGTTCAAATTATATTCATATGTTCAAATTATAACTCTCAAGCTGATGGTATTCCAAGTGTGGCCTTTGGATGGTATTTTAACTATGGTCTTTGGCTTCCCTGAGAGCTCAGTTGGTAAAGAATCTGCCTGCAATGCAGGAGACCCCCATTCTATTCCTGGGTCAGGAAGATCTGCTGGAGAAGGGATAGTGTACCCACTCCAGTATTGCTGGGCTTCCCTTGTGGCTCAGCTGGTAAAGAATCCGCCTGCAATGCAGGAGACCTGGGTTCAATCCCTGTGTCGGGAAGATTCCCTGGAGAAGGGAAAGGACTACTCACTCCAGTATTCTGGCCTGGAGAATTCCATGAACTGTATAGTCCATGGGGTTGCAAAGAGTCAGACACGACTGAGCGACTTTCACTTCACTTTGGAAGGTGATGAGGTCATGAAGGTGGAGCCCTCATGAACAGGATTAGTGCCCTTATAAAAGAGACCCCAGAGAGTTCCTCCCTGTTCTACCATATGAAGACACAGAAAGCAGATAACCATCTGTGAACCGGAAAGACAGAATCTACTGAACAGACACCAGAATCTACTGGTGCCTTGATCCTAGATGTCCCAGCCTCCAGAACTGCAAGCAATAAATTTTTGTTGTTTATAAGCTACCCAGCCTATGGTCATCTCCTACAGCAGCCTGAATGGATTAAGACAGAAAATAAGTGTGTCCTTCACTGAATGAAAAGCTACCTGAGAGTTATAACTGCCCCTCCCAGATCCCCACCCATCTGGCTAGTCTCTTCCCACGTGTTTCTCCTTTCCCGTACAGACTTTCTGGGGGTCAGTGTTTTTACAAGAGCTCTCTACTCACCACTCCACTTCTACAGCACATCATGCACATCTCTCCAGGAAGCAGCCAGAGGTCTCAATTGTTTTATGTATTGTTTATTTATTTTGGATTGCCCTGGGTTTTCCTTGCTGTGCATGGACATTCTCCAGTTGCAGCAAATGGGAGCTACTCTCCAGCTGTGGTGCACAGGCTTTTCATTGTAGGGACCTCTCTTATTGCAGAGCACGGGCCCTAGAGCGTGTGGGCTCAGAAGCTGCAGCTCGGGAGCTCTAGAACACAGACTCAGTAGTTGTGGCGCATGGGCTTAGTTGCTCCTTGGCATGTGGGATCTTTCCAGATCAGGAATTGAACCCATGTCATTTGCACTGGCAGGTGGATTCTAAGCCACTGGACCACCACGAAAGTCCCTCATTTGTTTTTAATAGCTACACAGCATCTCATAGTTTAGATGTACCAATCATTTGTTAGCGATAGACATTCAGGTGCCTCCAATTTCCTTTCCTTTCCTTTTTTGTTGTTGTTGTTTTACTTCACTTTTTTCACTATATATATATATATATATATATATATATATATATATATATATATATATACATATATATGCTGCTGCTAAGTCGCTTCAGTCGTGTCCGACTCTGTGTGAGCCCATAGACGGCAGCCCACCAGGCTCCCCAGTCCATGGGATTTTCCAGGCGAGAGTACTGGAGTGGGTTGCCATTGCCTTCTCATATATATATATCCATTGTTACAAACAACACTGTAATAAATTTTCTTGTATGTGTGTCTTTTTGTAATTCTAGGTCAGATTCCTCTTGGCTTCACACATATATTTAAATTTGTCACCATACCTAGTACCAGATGTTATTAAGTATTATTGCTTTTGCTGTTTGACAAAATCTGAGGTTTTAAGAATGAGAAGGGAAATTCATTGCAGTCTCATTCTTTAGCTCTGGCTTAAAACTGGCTGACTCATGTTGATGTATGGCAAAACCAATACAATATTATAAAGTAATTAGCCTCCAATTAAAATAAATAAATTTATATTAAAAATAAATAAATAAAATTTTTAAAAGATCATGGCATCCAATCCCATCACTTCATGGCAAATAGATGAGGAAACAATGAAAACAGTGACAGACTTTATTTTCTTGGGCCCCAAAATCACTGCTGACAGTGATTATAGCCATGAAAGTAAAAGACACTTGCTCAGAAGAAAAGCTGTGACAAATCTAGACAGTGTATTAAAAATCACAGTGTATTAAAAATCATTAAAAATCAGAGATACTAGTTTGCCAACAAAGGTCCGTCTAGTCAAAGCTAAATTTTTTCCAGTAACCATGTATGGATGTGAGAATTGGACCATAAAGAAGTCTGAGTGCTGAAGAATTGATGCTTTTGAACTGAGGTATTGGAAGACTCTTGAGAGTCCCTTGGACCATAAGGAGATCAAACCAGTCAATCCTAAAGAAAATCAACCCTGAATATTCAATGGAAGGACTGATGCTGAAGCTGAAGCTCCAATACTTTGGCCACCTGATATGAAGAGCCGACTCACTGGAAAAAAACCCTGATGCTGGGAAAGATTGAAGGCAGGAGGAGAAGGGGGCGACAGAGTATGAGATGGTGGGTTGGCATCACCAACTCGATGGACATGAGTTTGAGCAAGAACTGGGAGTTGGTGATGCACAGGGAAGCCTGGCATGCTGCAGTCCATAGGGTCGCAAAGACTTGGACACCACTGAGCGACTGAACAACAACATAGAAATCATCTATCGTTTCATCACTAGAATTTAATTTTTATAGTTTTCCAGTCCTTTTGATTGGCTGATTCATTTGCCTTTTTTCCTCCTGGAATTTAATCATTAGTACATACTAATGATAGCTAATATAGATTAAAAGTTACACTAATTTTTTTTGTTTCCAATTATTTTTGAACAATTGATTCCTTGTTACTATTTGGAGGCAAAAAGTTGAATCTGATATAGCTTCTGCCTGCCGTTAACTTACAGTCTTACGGGAGCATCAGTGGTAAAGAATCTGCCTGCCAAAGCAGGAAATGTAAGAGATGTGGGTTTGATCCCTGGGTTGGGAAGCTCCCCTAGAGTTAGAAATGGCAACCCACTCCAGTATTCTTGCCTGGAGAATCTCATGGACAGAGACTGGCAGGCTACAGAGTTGCGCAGAGTCAGACACGACTGAGCAACTGAGTGTACACACACAGACACATGACATATACAAATAAATACAATTAATAAAGTGTAAATGCCACAGTGTGAGTATAAACACAGCACTCACAGGATTCAGAGATGGGACAGGAAGATCAGAAGGCAACACAAAGGAAATGACGCTGGAGTCAAGGCTTGAGGCGCTGGTTCAATTTTTGTATTTGGAAATCGGTGGAAGGAAAAGGACTTAAGGAGAATGAGGAACAAAGCGTCTTTCCTTTCCAAGTCTTTGGCCAGGAATACAAACAAGTAACAGTGAATTGCAACTATGCATTGACTAACGGTGACTCCTGGTGAAATGCATGCATGGCAGTACACATGTGGTCAGTACATTATCCATGCATTATGTGAGATCTCCATCCCTTCATAATAACAGGACGCTAAGGCACTGCACACCTTCTCAATCTAGCTATGTGACAGCACTGTGTGGAAGTAAATTTAGTGGCAATGTTGAAAGAAAAAGGAAAAAGCTAAAATATGTTCCAATAAACTTCATTCATTCAACAAATATTCTAGTTACAGGAGATAAATGGTGAGAAAGACAGCAAGCCGAAGGTGCGGCTTATGTCTAATGGGGAACAGGGGAAAGTTTAAAGAACAATAAAAACAGTCTGTCACCACCTGCCAGGCTTGTTTTCTCAAACCATTCATTCTCCTACAAAAGGAACCAAGGGTCCCAGGAGAAATGGCAGATTCTAGGACTGGAAAATACAAAATAAGCCTGGAGTATCTCAGAGTAAAAAAGTAAGGAAGTAAAAGTGAAGTTGCTCAGTCGTGTCCAACTCTTTGCAACTCCGCGGACTGTAGCCCACCAGGCTCCTCCATCCATGGGATTCTCAGTAAGGTAGTGCTCCCCCATAATGGGAGAGGGTATGTCAGAGGGACACAGGAGTGACTCTGAAAGAGCTCCCAGTGGTCAAACCTGGAACAATTTGAGCAAAGAATAAATGGCACAGTATTGGATTCTAACCCAGAGTATAAAGAAAACATATATGAATTCATACTTGTGTGACTAAATGGTTGCATAAATAAATGTAGTGGAGGAAAAGCAACAAACCTTCTGTATAGAAAAATTCCAAATAATATCTATAGATCCCCATCACCACCAATTCCACTCCCTTTGGGTGTGGGCCACTTAGTAACTGACTTCTAACAAATAGGGAAAACGGCTTGAGTATAAAAAGGAAAACAGTAACCTTACTGTAGAGAGGCTTGGCAGACACGACCTTCACTTCATGATCAAAATCAGCATCACAATTGATGAGTCATGTTGATAGCATGTTCCTCTGTGCTGTTCTTCCCCCACCTGCAAAATCCCCCAGCTGGCATTGAGAGGGAAAAAAAGCTTCCAACAAACCCATTTGAGATACATTTGACAAAACTCCTGACCGATCCTCCTCAAAACCATCAAGGGGCAAGTGGGGTGGGAGGTACTGGGAGGTTGGGATTGACACATATAAACAATTCATACTATGTATAAAATAGATAACACAAGAGAATATACTGGATAGCCCAGGAAACTCTACTCGGTTCACAATGGTGGCCTGAGTGGCAAGGAAATCCACAAAAGGGGGGATATATGAACATGTGTGGCTGATTCACTTTCCTGTACTGTAGAAACTAACACAGCCTTGTAAAGCAACTATAATCCAATAAAAATTAATCTTAAAAAACATCAAGTTCATAAAAACAAAGGAAAGACCAGCAGAAACTAAGAAGACTTGAGGACTACGTACCATGTAGTGGAAATGGCCTGTGTCCATGGACAGATGAATGGATAAAGGGAACATGGCATATTTATACAAAGGAAGATTATTTAGCCACAAAAGGAGGAGACCCCACCTGCCATTTTTGACCACATGCATGGGGCTTGAAGGCATTATGTTCAATGAAATGAGTCAGAGAAAGACAAATACTGTATGATTTCACTAATACGCAGAATCTAAAAACATTCAACCCCTAGACCCAGTAGAATTGTGGTCATGAGGGCTCTGGGATGGGGCAGATGAGGAGATGTTGGTCAAAGGGTTCAACCAGGCACTTTTAAGAAGAGTAAGTTCTAGCGATCTATATTACCATACTTAACAATACTGTGTTGTATACTTGAAAGTTGCTATAAAAGTAGAGTTTAGGGACTTCCCTCGTGGTCCATTGGTTAAGAGTTCACCTGCCAATGCAGGGAACACAAGTTCAAATCCTGGTCCCGAAAGACTCCACATGCTAAGAGGCAACTAAGCCTGTGGGCCACAACTACTGACCCCTCAAACTCTAGAGCCCTTGCTCCACAACGAGAGGTGTCATCACCCTGTTATATTATAGTTTCCTCATTGAGCAAAAGTTTTTACTTTTAATTAGATGCCATTTGTTTATTTTTGTTTTTATTTCCATTATTCTAGGAGGTGCTTTATTGACTATGCCAAAGCCTTTGACTGTGTAGATCACAATAAACTGTGGAAAATTCTGAAAGAGATGGGAATACCAGACCACCTGACCTGCCTCTTGAGAAATCTGTATGCAGGCCAGGAAGCAACAGTTAGAACTGGACATGGAACAACAGACTGATTCCAAATAGGAAAAGGAGTACATCAAGGCTGTATATTGTCACCCTGCTTATTTAACTTCTATGCAGAGTACATCATGAGAAATGCTGGACTGGAAGAAGCACAAGCTGGAATCAAGATTGCCAGGAGAAATATCAATAACCTCAGATATGCAGATGACACCACCCTTATGGCAGAAAGTGAAGAGGAACTCAAAAGCCTCTTGATGAAAGTGAAAGAGGAGAGCAAAAAAGTTGGCTTAAAGCTCAACATTCAGAAAATGAAGATCATGGCATCCGGTCCCATCACTTCATGGGAAATAGATGGAGAAACAGTGGAAACAGTGTCAGACTTTATTTTTGGGGGCTTCAGAATCACTGCAGATGGTGACTGCAGCCATCAAATTAAAAGACGCCTACTGCTTGGAAGGAAAGTTATGACCAACCTAGATAGTATATTCAAAAGCAGAGACATTACTTTGCCGACTAAGGTCCGTCTAGTCAAGGCTATGGTTTTTCCAGTGATCATGTATGGATGTGAGAGTTGGACTGTGAAGAAGGCTGAGTGTCGAAGAATTGATGCTTTTGAACTGTGGTGTTGGAGAAGACTCTTGAGAGTCCCTTGGACTGCAAGGAGATCCAACCAATCCATTCTGAAGGAGATCAGCCCTGGGGTTTCTTTGCAAGGAATGATGCTAAAGCTGAAACTCCAGTACTTTGGCCACCTCATGAAAAGAGTTGACTCATTGGAAAAGACTCTGATGCTGGGGGAGATTGGGGGCAGGAGGAGAAGGGGACGACCGAGGCTGAGATGGCTGGATGGCATCACTGACTCAATGGACGTGAATCTGAGTGAACTCCGGGAGATGGTGATGGACAGGGATGCCTGGCGTGCTGCGATTCATGGGGTCACAAAGAGTCGGACACGACTGAGCGACTGAACTGAACTGAACTGAGGAGGTGGCTCATAGAGGATCTTGCTGTGATTTATATCAAAGAGTGTCCTGCTTATGTTTTCCTCTAAGAGTTTTATAGTTTCTGGTCTTATGTTTAGGTCTTTAATTCATTTTGAGTTTATTTTTGTGTTCGGTGTTAGGAAGTGTTCTAATTTCATTCTTTTACACATAGCTGACCACTTTTCCCAGCACCACTTATTGAAAAGACTGTCTTTTCTCCATTGTCTATTTTTGCCTCCTTTGTCAAAGATAATAAGGTGCCCATTGGAGGGTGGATTTATTTCCAGCCTTTCTAGCTTGTTCGATTGGTCTATATTTCTGTTTTTGTGAAAATACCATACTAAGGTGAAAAAACCACCCTCAGAATGGGAGAAAATGATAGCAAATGAAGCAACTGGCAGTGAATTAATCTCCAAAATGCACAAGCAGCTCATGCAGTTCAATACCAGAAAAGCAAGCAACCCAACCAAGAAGTGGGCAGAAGACCTGAACAGACATTTCTCCAAAGAAAACATACAGATGGCTAACAAACACATGAAGAGATGCTCAACATTGCTCATTATTAGAGAAATGCAAATCAAAATTACAATGAGGTATTACCTCACACTGGTCAGAATGGCGATCATCAAAAATCTATAAACAATAAGTTCTGGAGAGGGTATGGAGAAAAGGGAACCCTCTTGCACTGTTGGTGGGAATGCAAATTGATACAGCCACAATGGAGAACAGTACAGAGATTCCTTTTAAAAAACTAGGAATAAAACTACCATATGACCCAACAATCCCATTATTGGGCATATACCCTGAAAAACACATAACTGAGAAGCTCACATGTACCCCAGTGTTCATCACAGCACTATTTACAATAGGTAAGACATGGAAGCAACCTAGACATCCATCAACAGTTTAATGGACAAAGAAGATGTGGTGCATAATAGAATGGAATAATACTCAGCCATAAAAAAGGAACACATTTGAGTCAGTTCTAATGAGGTGGATGAACCTGGAGCCTATATACAAAGTGAAGTAAGTCATAAATAGAAAGAAAAATATCATATATTAACACATATAGAAGAATCTAGGAAGATAGTACTGATGATCCTATGTGCAGGGCAGCAAAGGAGACGCACACATAAAGAACAGACTTTGGAACACAGTGGGGGAAGGAGAGGGTGGGATGGCTTGAGAGAGTAGCACAGAAACACAAACACTACCATTTGTAAAATAGAGAGCCAGCAGGAATTTGCCACATGATGCAGTGACCCCAGATTCAGTGCTCTGTGAAAAACTAGAGAGTTGAGAAGGGGTGGAAGGTGGGAGGGAGCTTCAGGAGGGAGGGTCATATGTGTGCCTATGGCTGGTTCATTGGTATATGGCAGAGACCAACACAAGGCTGTGAAGTAATTATCCTCCAATTTAAAAAAGACAGAGAGAACCCACCAGAACAAGAAGACTATGCACCACAGCTGGAGAGTAGCCCCTGCTCACTGCAACTAGACAAAGCTTGTGCGCAGCAGCAAAGACCCAGCGCAGCCATAAACAATAGAATGGTAACTGTGTGAAGTGACAGAGGTGTTAACTCACCCAGTTGTGGCCAACATTTCACAATGCATATGTGTATCAAATCATCACATCGTACACCCTAAACTTACACAATTGTTACATGGCAATTATATCCCAATGAATCTGAAAAAGATAAAAATAGAGGCCATGTGGTATCCTGCATGAGATCCTGGAATAGAAAAAGAACACTGCTGATAAAAACTAGGGCAATCCAGGTAAGATCTGAAGTTTCACTTACAAAACATAAATAAAGTTAGTCTCTTACATCTCCTGCACTGGTAGGCAGACTCCCTACCACCAAGCCACCCAGGAAGCACCAAAATAAAAGTTGGGTTAAGTGCTATTGGATATTGCTAAGTTGGATAAGGGTTGAGTCTGTATTATTCACTTCCTTATCCCCAGTACCTGGAACAATGCCTGGTATACAGGGGAAAACAATGCCTGCCTTGAAAAATAAATATCGTGAGTGAATGGATGAGCCACAGAATTAGAAATACCACAAGTTAGACTACCATTCCCATTAACAGACTTCCAGATATTCTCCAGCTCAGACTGGTTTTCTTGAATTGCCTTCTAGTGCTGTTACACATGGCATATTTTTAGCTACTGAAGCGTATCCTTTGCTACTAATCCCTCTGTTCCCAGAGTATGGATTCCTCAAGGTGAAACCTCTGTTACTGCTTAAGTGTGTATGTATGTAATCAGTCACTCAGTCATGCCCAACTGTTTGCGACCCTATGGATTGTAGTCTGCCAGGCTCCTCCATCTACGGAATTTTTCCAGGATTGGAAACCCAATACAGGAGTGGGTTGCCATTTCCTACTCCAGGGGATCTTTAATCAGCAGGCAGATTCTTTGCCACTAGGGCTACATGGGAAGCCTGTGTCACAGCTATGTCCCCTTTTTTAAAAATTTTAACAGGAAATGTTTCTTAAAAGGTTGTGATGACTTACTGTCATATCAGCAGTGCATAAAACTTTCTTATTTCTTTCCACACTCTAATAATTTCAACTTCAATATTTCAATAATTTCAATTTTATTACATTTCAAATTTTAAGTATTTAAATTTTAATGTTTTCCAATTTGATGAATGAATTTCATCATCAAATTAAAATTTAAAATATTAAAAATATTAAAACACTGACACAGCTGTACCCGTTTTAGACTTTTTGTTCATCACTTCCATGTCCTGCATTGTGAATGCCTGTTGATCTCTTTCGGCCCAATTTCTTATTGGGTTGCTTTTATTTTGAGTTCATGCTATTAAGTCAACTTATAGTGACCCTGGGTGTTAGGGAGAGTAACTCTATGCCATGCATTTCAAATATGTTGTTATTTATAGTTCATTCCATCTTACATTGCAGATTTTTTATTAGAGTGTGATCAAATCCGTCAGCTTTTTCTTCTGAGGCTTCTGAGGTTCCTATCTTGCTGACAGAAATTGACTTTCAATTCTAAGACTAGCCTTCCCTTCTCAGGGAGTTCCCTTTAGCGAGTCCTGGAGGCCACGAGCCTGTATATTCACCATCAGTCATTTCAGAACACATCTTCTCAGTGGGTCTGTCCATATCTCTCTCCAGATGGACTAGAAGACATATCCTTTGGGCACAGTTTATTCATTAACCAAGGATGCCAACGCCTTCCACCATGAAAATCTGAAAAAGTGACAGCCACCAGTGCTGCTGTTAGCAGAGGAAGAGATGGGTGCCAAAGAAGTCTGAAAGTGAGCCCAAAGCCCTCGCTAAGACAGGGACCACACAGCTGCACCTTTCCCTCAACTTTTAATATTTTAAAATAGCGAATGTACGGAAAAGTTGTAAGAATGATACAACAAAAAAACATACATCCATAATTTAGATTTGACTGTTAACATTTTGCCACTTTTTAAAAATTAGTTTTGGACTTCCCTGGGGGTACAGTGGATAAGAATCTGCCTGACAATGCAGAAGACATGGGTTCAGTCCCTGGTTGGGGAAGATTCCACATGGGGCAAAGCAACTAATCTGGTATGCCACAACTACTGAAGCCTGACTGTTGTAACTACTGAAGCTCAAGCGCCTAGAGCCTGTGCTCTGGAACAAAAGCAGCCACCACAACGAGAAGCCCACACTCTGCAACAGAATAGCCCCCAACCTCCACAACTAGAGAAAGCCCGCACACAGCAATGAAAACCCAGCACAGCCATAAATAAATCAAAAAATAAAAATCACTCTCTTCACACACAGATAAATAAATATACATGCATAGATCTATATTGCACTAAACCAATTGAGAGCAAGTTGCAGATACTTCAATCCTAAAAACTTGTCATGTATTTCCTAAGAGCAAGAACACTGTGCTATAAAATCATAGTACAACTATCACACTCTGGAGAATTCAGTTCAGTTCAGTCACTCAGTCATGTCCGACTCTTTGTGACTCCATGAACTGCAGCACACCAGGCCTCCCTGTCTATCACCAACTCCTGGAGTTCACCCAACTCATGTCCATCGAGTTGGTGATGCTGTCCAGCCATCCTATCCTCTGTCGTCCCCTTCTCCTCCTGCCCCCAATCCCTCCCAGCATCAGAGTCTTTTCCAATGAGTCAACTCTTCACATGAGGTGGACAAAGTATTGGAGTTTCAGCTTTAGCATCAGTCCTTCCAAAGGACACCCAGGACTGATCTCCTTTAGAACGGACTGGTTGGATTACTATCAGTAAAATACAGTTAACTAACAATCAGTTCATATCCACATTCTCCCATTATCTCTATAATGTTCTTTGAAACTGGATTTTTTTTTGTGTGTGTGCAGGACCCTATCAAAAATCACATATCACATTTCATTGGTCTTTTCTTTTCATTCTTCTTTAATCTAGAACAGTTCCCAAACATGTTCGTTTGTTTTCATGGCATCGATATTTTGTAAAAGTCCAGGTCAGTTCTTTTCCACGATGCCTCTCAATTTGGATTTGTTGGATTTTCTTCTCCTGGATATATTTTTCGCAACAATACTGCATAGGCATGGCTGAGATCTGCTCAGTGCCTGTATCCCAGGGGGTGAATGATGTAAGTTTGATTACCCAGCTAAGATGGTCCCTGCACATTTCTCCATTCTAAAGGTACCTTTATCATAAATTAATAAATGACCTGTAGGTATATATTCTGAGGTTTATGCCACACTCTTCCCAACTATATTTCTTCTAATGGTTTCAGCCTAGCCTGTTGATTCTTTCATGAACAGAGTATTTCATTGTGGTTACAAGATGTGAGCGTCTAAGTCTAACCTTCCTTCGATGGTTGTTAGTTGACACTCTTCAGCACTTTCTCTTCTCCTTCTTGTCTTTTCTCTATCTTAATATCAGTATGGACTCGTGGACTCTCCTTTAATCCGGTCATAGTTATTTATCTCTCTTATTCTTGCTGTGCTGTGTCTCTGTTGCTGCATGGGCTTTGCCCTAGTTGCAGCGGCAGGGGCTGCGCTCTCGTTGTGATGTGTGGGCTTCTCGCTGCAGCGGCACCTCTTGTTGCGGAGCATCAGCTCTAGTGTACGTGGGCTTCAGTAGCTGGGGCTCCCGGGCTCTGGAGCACAGGCTCAGTAGTTGTACGTGAGTTTAAATGCTCCTCGGCATGTGGGATCTCCCTGAACCAGGAATCGAACCCATGTCGCCCTCCTTGGCAGGCACATTCTTCACCACTGAGCCACCAGGCAAGCCTCTATCATTTTTCATTTAGATGTTCAAATTATCCTGAATTTAGCCAGTGGGAGCCCTTTCCGGCTAATTTCTCTCTCATTGAGATATGTTTCCATTCTTCTGAGGCACCCCGTGTTTTCTGATTAAAAAGAAAAAAGAAAGATGTTTGAGGTACATACTTTGTAACTTTCCTGTCCCAACCCTGGCATCAGCCATTTCTCCAGGGGGCCCTGGTAACTTCTAGTGGACAATGCTATTTAGAAACCAAGATCTGAGTGTTAAGAGTGCTCCTTCTTCCTTGGATGTCATTCTTCACTAGAGCAAATGCACTTTCAGCAAACATGGCATGGAAAGTCAGACCGAAGGTTATCTGGCAGCTGTGATATTGACAGGTGCTGAATTCAATGCTGGAATCAAGGATCATCCTCCAAGAACAAGAGGTATTTGTTTTCAGCTGACCAGCATCCACTCCTCATTCTTCTGATAACAGCACCCTTTTTCCTGTTAGGAATTATCACTGCCTTCTGCGAACAGTCACAGTGGGACTGTAAGTCAAGGTGTTCTAAACCTCTCCTCATATTCAAACCCATCCTCATATCCATATTCAATCCTTAAATCAGACAGGAGCCCCTGGACCTGGGAAGTATGTTAAAGAATACTGAGACAGGTATGAGCCTAAAGGGTTTGCCCACACATCCAGAACTGACAGAGTCACACGCTGTAAAAGAGGAGATTAAATGAACACCCCTTTCCATGGTCTGTTGGTTTCTTTCTTTCTGAAAACTTTTATCCTACACAGGTGAAAGCTACCCTGTCTTTGTAGAAAAACTCTGACACAATAGAGCCCATATTGAACTTCCTTCCCTAATTTTGGTTCTTAGGTTCATCCTTGCTACTTCATAGAATTCAGTTGTTTTGACAAATATCTAGATGGATCGCGATACATTTTTCAGTTCAGTTCAATTCATTAGCTCAGTCGTGTCTGACTCTTTGCGACTCCATGAATCACAGCACGCCAGGCCTCCCTGTCCATCACCAACTCCCGGAGTTCACTCAGACTCACGTCCGTCAAGTCCGTGATGCCATCCAGCCATCTCATCCTCTGTCGGCCCCTTCTCCTCCTGCCCCCAATCCCTCCCAGCATCAGAGTCTTTTCCAATGAGTCAACTCTTCTCATGAGGTGGCCAAAGTACTGGAGTTTCAGTTTCAGCATCATTCCTTCCAAAGAAATCCCAGGGTTGATCTCCTTTAGAACGGACTGGTTGGATCTCCTTGCAGTCCAAGGGACCCTCAAGAGGCTTCTCCAACACCACAGTTCAAAAGCATCAATTCTTCGGCACTCAGCCCTCTTCACAGTCCAACTCTCACATCCATACATGACCACAGGAGACACATTTTTAGCTCCTTCCAAATCCACACAACAGATAACCCTGCTTGTAAATCAGCATGTTTGTTTGTTTGTTCCTGAGAAAAAGCTTCTAAAACTTTGCTCATTTTATGTCCATCCCTGCAGGGTTTCTTGCTTGTTTTGTGGGGAGTGAAATTAGAGGCTGAAATCTTGATAGTCACAACTCCAAAATTACAATATTTATTTACCTCCCACTTTCCTTTTTTTAGAATCGTTTCCCCCCCTCCCTTCTTGTTATTTTCTAATCTCCAACATATAGGTGCTATGCAAAATGGTAGATGTGAATGAAAAGAGTGATGGAAGGGAGGGAGGGAGGGAGGGGGAAAGTGGAGGAGGGAGGGAAAGTGGGGGAAGGATCAAAGGAGGAAGGTTCTTCTATTCCCCAGGGCTCCTTGATGTAAAAGCACAAAACGTTTTCTGTCTTTTGGTGCACGAATTTTTGAGTCACCCAACACTTGGATACTAAACTCGTTCATGTCTAAAGGATCTGGTCATCACAAAGCACCATTGCTCTGGGGTGAATGGGGAGAAAGAGATACAAGGGTGCCAACCTGATGGGGACCACTCATCATCTCTAAATGGACAACAGATTTGGATTTCAAAATGAGCATTGAGACTAAAAGTTATCATCATGGCTATTCCAGGAGATACCAACTGCCAGAGAGACTGAGGCTCCTCTCCTGGCCCTGCCCTTCGATATCTGAACTTATAGATGGGCAGAGTTTCAGTGATGGGTGACAAGTTTGGCTATATGTGGAAAGAAAACAGCGAAGGGGAGGAAAGTTTCTGTAGAAGCTATAATCCATTTTTCGAAGTTTGGAGCAATAGACAGCCTTCCAATGAATGAGGCATGCATGCCGAGTCGCTTACAGTTGTGTATGACTCTTTGAGACCCAATGGATGGTAGCCCACCAGGCTCCTCTGTCCATGGGATTCTCCAGGCAAGAATACTGAAGTGGGTTGCAACTTCCTACTCCAGGGGATCTTCCCAACCCAGGGATCAAATCTGCATCTCTTATGTCTCCTTCATTGGCAGGTGGGTTCTTTACCACTAGCTGCACCTGGGAAACTTTTCCAGTGTTGGGGGCGGGGGGAGGGATTAATTAATTTCCTACTCACTGAAGACACTTTTAGCTCATCAAACATTTATTGGTGGGGAGGGGGTCAGTGCCATATGAGAAGGCAAAAATGAGCAAGTTCTCACAGCTTTGCTCATGAAGGGGAAGTGGCCACCTCTGGCCTGAGCAGTGTGAGACCTTTCACTCTTGTCGTGTCACGTTGACACCAGTGGTGTGCTACAAGCCCTTCACAGTGCACTGCCAAGTTCTGGTCCTTGTGCACACTTCATTCATGTTTTCCTACAGCTGGACTACGTGCTGTTACAGTGAGTTGTGTCTGATTTCTGTTGAGCTGAATGGGCCATGCAAAACTTTAGGAGGTGGAATTAAACTTGAAACACGTAGATACAAGTGGAGCAAAACATCAAGAAAGCACCAAGAAAAGATACAAGATGTACTAGATTCTTGCTACTTAAAATGTGATCATCACACCAGCAGCATGGATATGACCTGGCCGTTTAGGACAAATACAGACTCTCTAGCCCCACCTCAGACCTATTGAATCAGAATCTGCATATTATCAACATCCCCAGTGATTCATGTGCACATAAATATTTGAGAAGCCATAGCTTAGAGTGTATTGGGTTGGCCAAAAAGTTCGTTCAGATTTTTCTGTTATGTCTTATGGGAAAAGCCAAATGAACTTTATGGCCAACCCAATAGAAGACAATGCTCCTGTGAATGTGTAAGATACCTTTGTGGACTTCCCTGGTGGTACAGTAGATGGGAATCTGCCTACCGATGCAGGGAACATGGGTCCAATCTCTGGTCTAGGAAGGTCCCACATGCTGCAGAGGAGCTAAGCCCGTGCATCACAACTACTGAAGCCCGCACAGTCTAGGGCCTGCGAGCCACAACTACAGAGCCTGAGTGCCGCAACTACTGAAGCCCGTGCACCCTAGGGCCAGCAGGGTGCAACTCCTGAGCCCATGTGCTGCAGCCACTGAACCCATACACCTACAGCCTCTGCTCCATAACGGGGGAAGCCACCTCAATGAGAAGCCCTGCGTGTCGCCACTAGAGAGTAGCCCCATCCTGCCACAACCAGAGAAAGACTACGTGCAGTACTGAAGACCACTGCAACCAAAAACAAAATTTAAATAAAGACCTTGGTCAGTGCATTAAGCAGGCCAAGGGCCATTCAAGGGTCAATAAAGTGACTCTGTGTGTATTAGTCGTGTGTTAGTCGCTCAGTCATGTCCGACTCTTTGTGACCCCATGAGCTATAGCCCCTCAGCCTCCTCTTTCCATGAAATTCTCCAGGCAAAAATACTGGATTGGGGAATCATTCCCTTCTCCAGGGCACCTTCCCAACCCAGGAATCAAAACTGGGTCTCCTGTATTACAGGTGGAATCTTTACCAACTGAGCTATGAGGGGAAAAATAACCAAGTGATTAGTAGATAAAATTGAATGGTGGCAGATAAAATATAATACAGCCTGTTCTGTGTGCCACCACAGTTTCTGATGTGTGAAGGAGCAGGCACAAGTTCAGGCAGGCTGAGAATTACTGTTTGCCCAGCACTTATGATATATCATCCTCTTTCATGGGAACGAGATGGGGAAACAGTGGAAACAGTGTCAGACTATACTTTTGGGGGCTCCAAAATCACTGCAGATGGTGATTGCAGCCATGAAATTAAAAGACGCATACTCCTTGGAAGAAAAGTGATGACAAACCTAGACAGTATATTCAAAAGCAGAGACATTACTTTGCCGACTAAGGTCCGTCTAGTCAAGGCTATGGTTTTTCCTGTGGTCATGTATGGATGTGAGAGTTGGACTGTGAAGAAGGCTGAGCGCCGAAGAATTGATGCTTTTGAAGTGTGGTGTTGGAGAAGACTCTTGAGAGTCCCTTGGACTGCGAGGAGATCCAACCAGTCCATTCTGAAGGAGATCACCCCTGGGATTTCTTTGGAAGGAATGATGCTAAAGCTGAAACTCCAGTACATTGGCCACCTCATGCGAAGAGCTGACTCATTGTAAAAGACCCTGATGCTGGGAGGGATTGGGGGCAGGAGGAGAAGGGGCAGACAGAGGATGAGATGGCTGGATGGCATCACGGACTCGATCGACGTGAATCTGAGTGAACTCCAGAAACTGGTGATGCACAGGGAGGCCTGGCGTGCTGCGATTCATGGGGTCGCAGAGAGTCAGACACGACTGAGTGACTGAATTGAACTGAACTGAACTTGATGGTCTCCACAACCCTGCCAGGGATGGAGCACAGGCTCCAGTGCCACCCCATTATACAGGTAGAGAGACTGAGGTTCTCAGAGGTGAAGTGACTTGCCCAAAGGCACATGACTTCAGGGTTTACATACTGAATACCTGGTTCTGGGGAGGGGGTCCTTCTACAGCTGCTTCCAACCAGTGTGATAAGGACCAGGCAAGTTGTGAGACTCAAATGAAATCAGTGTGACAGGCATGTAAAGAAACAGTGTTAATCAGCTATACTCTGATATGAAATTAAAAGGTTTTTTTTTTTAATTTTAAAAGATGTTTAAAAGAAACAGGGTTTGTCTAGTGGGGAGTTAGGAAAAGTAGGAAAGCTGACACAAGGCTAGAAGCTTCAGATACCAGATCCTGAGCTCTGGTTCCATGAAGACTCCATCTACACTTTCATATCTTTCTTAGGTACACAGGAGTGAGATGATGTCAACAGTCCAACCCACTGAGACCCAGAAACCATCCAGGACATCATTTATCTCTCAAATCTAGGACAGGTGCCTTCTTTGGGCAATAATGGCCTATTTTTCTCCTCAGCAGGGTAACCAAACTCTTTCCTTCTCTCCAAGCGAGGTTGAAAAACCCAGATTTAGGGCTTCTTGCTGATCTGAACTAACTTGAACAGAAAACCTGTTGTTCAGCCTTATTTCCTATGCCACCTGCCTAACCTGATTGTACTCACTTAGAAAGAAGTGCCCCGCAGAGAAACTGAAGAGCTTTGCTTAGAGTAATCAACAGAGACCTGGGGGCTGATGCAGACCCCAGGAGATGTCCTCCCAACTGTGCCAGAGTGCCTTTTTCTCACTCCTCTGGACATCATCTGTAAAGCTCTGGATCCCAATGAGCTTCAATAAAAGGATCCTTGCAGATTCTGAGAAACAGGTAAGCTGGGGCAAAGCTGGGAGGCTAAGGGCACTGGGTAGGAAGGTCGCCCTCCATTCTGTGGGCAGTGTGGGTTCACACTTGGCTTGCCCTCCTTCTAGATCCACTACCTCCATGTAGAGGGCCAATGTAGGACAAAAAGAAGCAGAATTCCTGGAAAAACACTCACTTAAAATTACTCAGTGTGTCATTGGTTCATTTCAGGTTACCTCCAGGATAAACGAGAAATCAAAAGTTCCAAGAAGTCTTAGCATTGATTACCTGACATCCAATCATTGACTAGCTATGTTCAATGCAGCATGATACTAAAAAAAAGAAGAAGAAGAAGAATTAATCACATAATTTGGAAGCTTTCCTAGGCCTGTAGGATTAGGGTTAGCCAATGTTTTTCTCACAGAGAGGTGGACCATTTCTCATTATTCCCTGCCTCCCACCCACCCCCACAATCGATGGTTTCCTCTGCTCATGTTTCAGAAAACAATGGTGTCAGCAAAGCAGACACCACTCTAGGCATTCCAAACAAATAATTGATTATAAGTGTTTTGAGATAGGTGGAAGATCAATTGGAAAAGAGGGTCTAAGAAGCAAAAAGAAGAAGGGGTGATAAGCTGATATTAGAAGCTGCTAATGCCCTGAGGTTGAACCCACGAACCTGCACCTAATGCTATGCATCTAATCACCTACGTGATGCCACTGCAGTCGCTTCTATATTTATCAAAGAGAGGCTGCTTCCACCAGGGCTAACACCACACAGAAGGTGCTGCCTCCACCTGGAATGCTGGAGTCTGGAATCACTCCACTTGTGCTATTGCTACAGCAACAGAAATCTCCCTCCTTTCCCACCTTCTGATCGCCATCCAGTGCACCCTAATAGGAAGTCAGGTGGTAGAGGAACTTAGGAAATGTAGTTTGCAAATTCCCAGCAGCAGCACTATAGAGCCAGTTACAGAAGGGAAGGTGCTGGCTCAGATGGTAAAGAAGCTGCCTGCAATGCAGAAGACCCAGGTTCAATCCCTGGTTCGGGAACATCCCCTGGAGAAGGGAATAGCTAACCACTCCAGTGTTCTTGCCTGGAGAATTCCACGGACAGAGGAGCCTGGTGGTCTAGAGTCCATGGGGTCCACAGAGTCAAACACAACTGAGCGACTAACAGCAACCAAGCTGTCTCAGGTCTACAGTGACACCTGGTGCCAGCAAAGGAAAGAGCACGGCTGGACAGACTATTCTAGCTCTTCAGTAGCAGGAGAGGCAGGGGGACTGCACTTAACTCTAAGCTGCGAGCTGGGTTCAGATCCACTCCGCATGTGCTTGTGTGGAGGAGGAGCTGAAGGAGCATCAGCTACCCAGAAAATGCTTTTTTATATAATGGACAGTAACATTGCAAGGAGGTGAACCAAGCACACAGACACATTTGGGGAATCAGTTTGTATCATATCTGCTAATGTTCCGTTGTTTCACCCAAGGTTTCACCATTCTCTGGGTGGTCAGGCTGTGCCACAGGACAGACTATATAACCTAATGACGGCCAAAGCTGAACAGCAGAAGCGGGTCACCCAAGGAAGAGACCATGCACGATTCAATGTCACTGAAAACAGACCACAAGCACACCAGATGCAAGTGACTCAGCAGTGACTTGGAGCAAGAGAGGAGAGGGAGTGTTCACAAGAGGCAGCCCCATGCAACGTGCCAGCTGGCCAGGATCAGAGGATCCATAGCTGATGTAGCACACACCCTATGTCATGCTGCAGCTCAAGGACTCAAGTTGAGTCCTATGCCTGAAATACAGGGAGTTGGGGCATGCATGAGGGCCACTGATGCACAAACTTAAGCAGAACAAAGTAGTACACATCAAGCCAGGAACAGAGAGAGAGTCCTTCCCGAGGCCATAAACGCACTGCAGGCTGTGAGAGCTCTCTGTCTCGCAGGTAACAAACTATTCCAAGCTCAAACCCATTCTTATATGGCCAAGTAAGGGTCAAAAGACTGTGCCCAGAAACTGCTTTTCCCAACACCCAACATCCTGAGAGGGGAATCCACTACGATCACCTATTACACTGCAAAGTCATACGGCAGAACTGTGATGAATAATTGAACGGACCACAGAAAGCGGGTAACAAACTATGTCTCTTTCATCTCTCTTTTCCTACCATCTGGTGCCAGAACCAGCAAAGACAGACGTCAGGCAGTGGTTATTGAAATTAACTGATTAACAGTGAAAAGGAGCAATGTGAGACATAATACATAACAGTGGTCAAGAGTTAGACCCTCAAGGACCTGAGCTCAATGCAAAATGAAAAAGCCACTTTAAAAACAGTTAGGTAGTTTGTTTGTTTTTAATAAAAATAGATATAAACTAACCATTAGACCCAGAAATTCCACTTCTAGGAATCTGCCCAAAAGGAATAAAAACCTCCACATAAAGACACATGAATAATGCCCAGGAAACAACAATAGTCCAAATGCCTATCAATTGGTAAATGAATAAACAAAATGTGATATACCCATACAATGGAATACTCTTCAGTAATAAAAATGGATAAGCTACTAATACACACAACAACACAGGCGCACCTGAGGCTAAATGAAAGAAACCGGATAAAAAGACCATACATTTATGATTCCATTTACATGAAAGGACCAGAAAAAAATAAATTTATAGGGACATACAGTAAATTAGTGTGTTGCCTGGAGCTAAAGATGATAGTGGAGATTGAATTCAAATGAGCACAGAGGATTGTGGGAGTGGTGATGGATTATAGAGACGGTTGCACAGTGTTTTAAATTTACTAAAAATCATTGCAATATAAGTTCAGATGAGTGAATTATTATCAAATGGAAGAGGATCTGGATTCAAACTTTCACTGCACTTACTATCCATGTGACCTAGAGTGAATTATTGGAGAAGGCAATGGCACCCCACTCCAGTACTCTTGCCTGGAAAATCCCATGGGTGGAGGAGCCTGGAAGGCTGCAGTCCATGGGGTCCCTGAGGGTTGGATACAAGTGAGCATCTCCACTTTCCCTTTTCACTCTCATGCATTGGAGAAGGAAATGGCAACCCACTCCAGTGTTCTTGCCTGGAGAATCCCAGAGACGGGGGAGCCTGGTGGGCTGCCGTCTATGGGGTCACACAGAGTTGGACACGACTAAAGTGACTTAGCAGCAGCAGAGTGAATGATAGTGACATAACCTCTGTGAGCTTAAATTTCACTATCTGTAAAATGGGGACCAAAGAGGGGGCTGTTGAAATAATGCATCTTGTACCCCAGCACACAGCATGACAGGTGTCTGAGGAGTAGTTATGAATTCTCCAGTACCCCTATGCTTTTATAGGGAAATAACTCCCACACAAGCCCATACCGAGACCAAGGTCCAACTCCTGTTTATACTTAAGTTGCTGGTTCACAGACACCCTTGGGAATATGTCGGTCTCTGCCTTGTCCCCAAATCCCTGGTGCAGGAATTATTCAGAATATTTCTAGGCCAGAAATTACAATATGTTAACTTCACCTGCTTCACAGATTCAGAAATTAAGGCTTTTCACGAATGCTGTACTAAGATGCAAGAGCCTCTGAGCAAATACAAGCATTTTCTCTCCACTTTTTCTCTTACATTTTTTAATTTAAAAAAAAAAAAAAAACTTGACTTAGCAGGTCTGGGCTGCCTGAAGCTGATAGATTCTGTAAGCAAGTTGCAGAAAACATCCCAGCCTTTGCAATGAACTTGAGCAAAGGAGCAGCCTCTGAGAAGGTGATTCACTTCGATGACAGCTTCCTGATGAGGGCTCAAACCAGCTGGAGGGTTGTTCAATTTATGACTTCACAAAAGACTCAATAAAAGTCATAAATTAAAGGGCATGTGAGTGTTAGCACACCTCACAGAGTCAAAAGATCTCAGACGACAGAACACAAGGCTGGTAACTTCGATTTGGCTCAAGGTTTATCACTGACTCAGTGAGAGGCACAGACCCAGTTTGCCAGGAATGCTTGTCATCCAGCTCAAACAGATGGCGCCAAAGGATTAGGGGAGCCATTTCTCAGATTCCTTGGCCATGGGTTCATAGGCAGTGGCAGTGAGGAAAGGCCGCCTTCCCTAATAAATAAATCTTTGTGCTTTCAAAGTTGACCCTGGATAAGGATTCTTCTGGGAGTAACTGGCCATCTCCCCTTCCAAGCTACCTAACTTTCCACCATTCAATCAACTCTTGGAGCTAACGGCTTTGTCTTCCAATACAATGCAAAACAGCTTCAGAACAGACCACATGTACCTTCATTAAATCATTTAATAACTCTTACTACTGTTATTACCAATATTAATAAAATTGATTCTGAGCTCACATTCCCTCCTGAAATAGCAGAAATTTCAGGGTATTGCTGTGATGGTAAAGGCAAGGGTTAAGAAGGGCAATGCCAAAGAATGTTCAAACTGCTGCACCACTGCACTTATTTCAAATGCTAGCAAAAAAAAGAAAGAAAGAAAGAAAGTGAAGTCACTCAGTTGTGTCCAACTCTTTGCAACCCCATAGGCTGTAGCCTACCAGGTTCTTCCATCCATGGGGTTTTCCAGGCAAGAATACTGGAGTGGATTGCCATTTCCTTTTCCAGGAAATGCTAGAAAAGTTATGCTCAAAATCCTTCAAGCTAGGCTTCAACACTTCGTGAACCCAGAACTTCCAGATGTACAAGCTGGATTTAGAAAAGGCAGAGGAACCAGAGATCAAATTGCCGACATCTGCGGGATCATAGAGAAAACAAGAGAGTTCCAAAAAAACGTCTACTTCTGCTTCATTGACTATGCTAAAGCCTTTGACTGTGTGGATCACAACAAACTATGAAAAATTCTTAAAGAGATGGAAATATCAGACCACCTGACCTGTTTCCTGAGAAAACTGTATGTGGCTGAAGAAGCACCAATTAGAACTGAGCATGGAACAACCAACTGGTTCAAAATTGGAAAAGGAGTATATCAAGGCTATACATTGTCACCCTGTTTATTTAACTTCTGCGCAGAGTACGTCATTTGAAATGCCAGGCTGGATGAATCACAAGCTGGAATCAAGATTGCTGGGAGAAATATCAACAACCTCAGATATGCAGATGATACAACGCTGATGGCAGAAAGTGAAGAGAAACTAAAGAACCTCTTGGTGAGAGTAAAAGAGGACAGTGAAAAAGCTGGTTTGAAAGTTAACTTAAAAAAAAAAAAAACTAAGATCAGGCATCTGGTCCCATCAATTCACAGCAAATAAAAGGAGAAAAAGTGAGAGAAGCGACATTTTATTTTCCTGGGCTCCAAAATCAATGCAGACAGTGACTGTAGCCATGAAATTGAAAGGTGCTTGACAGCCATATTCAAAAGCAGACATATCACTTTGCTGACAAGGGTCCATATAGTCAGAGTTGTGGTTTTTCCAGTAGTCATGTACAGGTGTGAGAGTTGGATCATAAAGAAGGCTGAGTGCTGAAGAACTGATGCTTTTGAACGGTGGTGCTGGAGAAGACTCTTGAGAGTCTCTTGGACAGCAAGGAGATCAAACCAGTCAATCCTAAAGGCAATCAACCCTGAATATTCATTGGAAGGACTGATACTGCAGCTGAAGCTCCAGTATTTTGGCCACCTGATGCAAAGAGCCAACTCACTGGAAAAGACCCTGATGCTGGGAAAGATTGAAGGCAAAAGGAGAAGGTGGCGTCAGAGGTTGAGGTGGTTAGATAGTGTCACCAACTCAATCGACATGAGTTTGAGCAAACTCCAGGAGATAGTAGAGGACAGAGGAGCCTGACATACTGCAGTCCATGAAGTTACAAAGTCAAACATGACTTAGCAACTGAACAACAAAGGGTTAAGTGAGACGGAACTAAAAATAAATAAATGAACCTCAGTACATGCCTGGTACATAGTAATCCTCCTTAAACTGTAGCTGTGTAATTTCCCACTATCGAAACCCTTTAAAATCTTATGCAGTGGGAATTCCCTGGCAGTCCAGTGGTTAGGACCCTGTGCTCTTACTGCTGAGGGCCAAGGTTCAACCTCTCATCAGGGAACTAAGATCCCACCAGGGAACTAAGATCCCACATGCACATGGCCAAAAAAAGGAAAAAGAAGAGGTAGTATATATATATAATGGAATGCCTCTCAGCCATAGAAAGCATTCACACAGCAGGGTCATAATAAGGAAATTAATAGTAATTAATTATGACCATTATTAATCATGGCTCTTAATTACATATTGTTCTAAAAGATCTAGGTCCTTTCTCTCGTTTGGAGAAGGTAGGATTCAGATTATATACAGTGGATAATATCCATAGATTTTATATGCAGTATCTTATATGTACACTCACATAGCAAGTGGTAACAGGGCAGGTGTGACATACCATAGGGAGGTCAATAAAGTCCTGACTGATAAAGTGATATCTGAGCAGAATCCTGAATGAAGTAAGGGAGAGGATCGTGTTTCGGGGGCAGCATCCCAGGTAATGGGAACAGCAAGAGCTAAGGCCCCAAGGTGGAATCAAGGACAGTATATCCGAGAGTTGAATGGCCCCCAGAGTGTAGGAGTGGAGTGAGCAAAGCAGGTCAGGGGAGGGGAGTACCACCAGACAAAACCAAATGTCAGGAGCCAGTCCCTACAGGGTCTCCTACGTCACAGTAAAGAGTTTGGATTTTGCCCTAAATGTGATAGAAAAGCCAGAGAAGGATTTTCAGCAGAGAAGTATTTTATTTACTCCCTGAAAGATCCCTCAGGCTACTGGGTGAAGGGCAATGATGAGGAGGCAAGGGAGTGGGGAGAACGGCTCAGAGGCTATGATAGCCGCCCAGGCAGGCAGTGATGGGGGATGCAAGCACAGGATGGATCTGGGCTGTGCTTTGGAGGATGAAAAAAGAACAAATAGAACCCACAGAACCAAAGGGTTGGATGGCAGGAGGTGGAGTAGGAGGCAGGGGAAGAGGAACAACAGGGATTCCTGGCTCTTCTCAAGGGCCCTGGGGACGGATGGTGCTATTCACAGAGCAGTAAAGACACAGAGAAATATTTCCAGGGAAAATGGCAAAATGTAAAATAAGTCTGGGTCACATTTTAAACCTTGTCAGTCATTTAAATCTGTGTGAATAACAGCATTTCCTAATAATCATGACTTTTCTATTTATAGAAACTTCCATTTCTACTATACTATTATATGCCAACATATGACATAGGGCATAGTATATATAGTGGATACAATATATAATATAGATGAAAGATGGTTATATACACAGCATATACTATTGTCACAGTAGCATAGTATCTATACTATGTACATATAATATACAGCACATTATATACCATACTAGCATAATATATTCCAGAGAATGCAATGGCACCCCACTCCAGTACTTTTGCCTGGAAACTCCCATGGATGGAGGAGCCTGGTGGGCTGCAGTCCATGAGGTCGCTGAGAGTTGGACACGACTCAGTGACTTCACTTTCACTTTTCACTTTCATGCATTGGAGAAGGAAATGGCAACTCACTCCAGTGTTCTTGCCTGGAGAATCTCAGGGATGGGGGAGCCTGGTGGGCTGCCGTCTATGGGGTCACACAGAGTCGGACACAACTGAAGCAACTTAGCAGCAGCAGCAGCAGCATAATATATTACACTCAATGTAGTATACAACCTCTATATTATTGTATAGTATTATGGCATGACATATATCATATAGTTATATAATATTATATTATATATAGTATATATTATATATTATACAATACAACCACTATATATTTGATATATGATATTCATGTTATATAGTATATGTGATAAACAGCATGTTTCATGTATTACAGTGTTTATATGCTATATAATTTAACACTATATAACATATAATACCTAGTATACTACAAGATATTACTTGTGTTATATGACAAACAATTCTACATACTATAGCATATATTTTATATATTATAGTATATATAATATTTATAAATTATAGTTATATAAGTGACATACTTATATAAATTATAGTTATATAAATTTGTATATATGGGCTTCCCTGGTGGCTCTAATGGTAAAGAACCACCTGCCGATGCAGGAGATGAAAGAGATGTGGGTTCGATCCCTGTGTGAAGAGCCCCTGGAGAAGGGCGTAGAAACCCTCTCCAGTGTTCTTGCCTGGAGAACCCCAGGGACAGAGGAGCCTAGCGGGCTGCAGTCCCTGGGGTCAGAGAGGCACACACGGCCGAGTGGCTGAGCACGCGCACAGGCGCTATGTGTTTATAGTATGCATACACGCCTGGCGGGCTGCAGCCCCGGGGGTCACAGAGGCACACACGGCCGAGTGGCTGAGCACGCGCACGGGCACTATGTGTGTATAGTATGCGTACACGCCTGGCGGGCTGCAGCCCCTGGGGTCACAGAGGCGCACACGGCTGAGTGGCTGAGCACGCGCACGGGCGCTATGTGTGTATAGTATGCGTACACTATACAATGTGCAGCATATAGGGCAACACGGCTTCCTGTGTATCAGTCTGTTATACAGTGCGTATAAATAGATAAAATAGTATATGTTATATAGTGCATGGGGGATACCTTGTGGCTCAAGTAAAGAATCTGCCTGCAATGCGGGAGACCGGGGTTTAATCCCTGGGTTAGGAAGATCCCCTGGAGAAAGGAAATGCTGCCCACTCCAGCAATCTTGCCTGGAAAATTCCATGGACAGAGGAGCCTGGTGGGCTATAGTTCATGGGATCACAGAGTCGGACACAACTGAGCGACTTGCGCTTCACATTCACAACATAGGTTATTATTTACTATCTCTTTGGACTTTAAAAATTCTTCAACCCCCCTCCCCTAGTTTTCTCTCTCTGCTAAATTCAGAGGTAATGGACTCTAAGAGAGGGGACTAACTTTCCCAAAGTCTCAGAGACGGCAGGACAAGGAACTGGAGCCAAGTCTAGAGAATTCCACTTGCCCTACACTGCTGTGTGAGCTACAGACCCTTTCACAAGAGAGTTTTGATAGTAGGAAAAATTTTCGCTCTTATTTACAGAATGGAAATATGCTCCACATATCATGCCAAGAATTTCTAAATTGTATCTCATTTAATCCTCCCCACTAAAACTACCGCTGCTGCTGCTGCTAAGTTGCTTCAGTCGTTTCCAACTCTGTGCGACCCCATAGACGGCAGCCTCGTCCTTGGAATCCTCCAGACAAGAACACTGGAGAGGGTTGCCATTTCCTTCTCCAATTGCAAAGAATATATTTTTTTTCCACAGTCATCTCTCCATAGATTAAAAAAAAAAAAAATTGAGGCTCTGACAGATCAGGTACTTTGGCCAGGTCACAAGGTTGATGAGGAACAAAAATGGATGATTTAATCCACCACAGGGGCATCTGGATGGAAAAGCCCAAATGCCAGTTACATCTGTTCAATTATGGAATCCAGGTGTTGCTTCTGCTATTTCTATGGAAAGAAATGTACAATGTTTCTGTGACATTTCCCTTTTGAAATGTCTTGTCTGTCATGAGAGAAATCTCCAATTTGGCTTAAGTGCATTGATACTGTTGCAGAGTTAAAGCGTCTTCCTGGGTGGAGGGGCGGGGGCGGGGGTGGGGGCGGGCAGAGGGGAGGAAATCATTAAAACAGCCTGAAAAATAAAAAGACCAGCACACAGGCATCAAAGGTAAAGCCAAAGCTGTTAGAGATGGGGATTACATAAATAGCAGCTCAGATTCCTAAAGTGTGGATTTCTCCTACCCAGGTTCTTCAAAAACTCCAGGTACTTGAAGGAAAATCCCCTACATAGACGTCATTTGCTCCTTATTTTTCCTGAGCAAACCCATCCTCCTAAGCCGTGCATTTCTCTTATCTTCTGTCTCAAGTCTCCATCACACCAGGTGCCTGAAGTCCATATTTCTCCATTTTTCTGCTCTGGGAATTGCACAGAGTTTTCAAAGTATTGCCTGCTGCCTTTGGTCTGTTGAGACTCATATATAGTCTGAGATACTGGCTAGGATGGGAAGAGAGATGGAAGAGCGAGGCAGCAGAAAGGAGTAAGAGCTTGAGTCTTGCCCAGAGATGCAGGAAAATGAGCGTTTGCTCAGGCAGGTCAATAGGACACGGATTTTAACGACAGCGCAATGCCTCATTCTGGAAGAACACAGTCAGATTCCAACAGTTTCTCCCCTACATATGTGACTAGAAAACTATCAGCTCACCAGGGAAAAGAAGATCAGGAAACAACAGTTTGTTGAGCACCTCCTAGGCACCTAATCCCTACAGCATCTCTGAGAAAGGGATGGCATCATCTCATTTTACAGATTAAAATAATATGATACTGTAAGCATCATACTAGCAGGGAGTTTGGCTGTCTTGTGTGCCCACATCGTCAGCACAGTGCCTAGCACCCAGTAGATGCTCAGTAAATATTTGGTGAATGAATGAATGAGGAAACTGAGAAGCACAGAAATACAGTGTGTAGAAGCAGAAAAGAACAAGACATTGGAGGCGGAGAGACCTGGGTGTGAGCCTACCTCTGTCATATCCTGGCTGCGTAATCTCTAAGCTTTGCCTACAGAATGGATTTGATAGTGGCCCCGTCTCCTAGATCTGGGGGAGGATTAGATGAGCAAGTGCTGACACGGGTGCTTGTAATCAGGACTTCCCTGGTGATCCCATAGCTAAGACTCTACACTCCCAATGCATGGGGCCCAGGTTCGGCCCTGATCAGGGAACTAGATCCCACATGCCACAGTTTAAAAGTCCCACAGGCCACGGTGAAGATCAAAGATCCTGCATACCACAGCTAAGTGCTTGCAATCAAGCCCTCAATACTTGCTAGCTTGCTTATGGTAGCAGGGCAGTCAAGCCTACACTTGAGTTAAATTAATATTTGATGCTGATGATGAAAGACCACAAAGAGGAAAAAGAGGACAAGGAGAAGAGGAAAGAGAAGATCAGGGTGGTCTCAGGAGTAAGAGTAGATAAAAAAAGATCCTGGCTTGAAATCTTGGGCAAATGCTTGGGTAGATGAAAACTTACCAATATATTCTTACTGAACTGTATCAGTCTCTGTGTGGGCCACCGTCTGTCTTGAACATTCTAGGGACCCAGAATTCAAGCATCTCCTTTCCACATTCCAGCCAGATGGAGTTAGATGTGACTATTTTTTCCTTCCACTGTCCACTTTGGGAGTGACTTTTCAAGTTTTGCAGCTGTCCCTTTAAGAATATTCTATACAGAACATATCCAAAATGTCTGGATCACATGTTTCTCAAATATAGTGGTTCTCAAAGTGTGCATCCTAGACCAGCAGCATCAGTAACACCTAAGAACGTGTTAGAAATGTGATCTCTTGGACCCACCTTAGATCTCTTGAATGAGAAACTCTGGGGGTGGGGCCCAGTGATCGAGTTTTCACAATCTTCCAGGTGATTCTGATGCATAAGAATCAGAACTTAAATAGGTGAGTTTTGAGAACTGCTGCTGTAATGAAACCAAATAGGGTAGCCAAAAACTGTCCTCTCCATTAAGCTCCTGAGCGAGTTCTGATTTTCAAATGAGAAGAATTAGGCAGAAGTAAGACTCTCTGGAGAACGGGCATCTTCTCCAGCAAAGTACAAAAGGATTTGACATGAGAGGAACCAGAAAACTGTGTTGCTCAGTCAGTCAAAAATTACTGAAGATCTACTATGTTCCAGGAGCTGGGCTAAGTGCCAGAGAAACCATGGCAAACGCAACATGTGATCCCAGCTCTCTAGGACTTAACATTCCATGTGAAAGACCTGCATTTCATGCACATCAAACTGTTAAAAATGGAAAGTCTGACAAAACCAAATGTTGGAGAAAAAGGATCTCTCATGTACTGCTGGAAGAGTGGGAATTGTCACAACTGCCCTGCAGAGCAATTGGGTGAAATCTAGTAAAGTTGAAGATGTATAGCCCATATCTTTCCATTCCTAGGTTTATATGCTAAGCCTGGGTACAAAGCTCCATTGGCTTTTCACAGGGAGGAATGTGCGTTAACGTTTACTGCAGCACTGTTCGTAAGAGCAGTAAAGTAAAAACAACCTCAATGTCTGTTTATGGGAGAATGGATAAATAAAGCATGATAGGGTTTTATGGTGAAATGCTATCAGTAACAAATTAACACTAAAGAAACTGAGTCAAACACATCTTTGATAAATTAAATCATAATAATTTTAAAAAGCAAGTCATGGAATGATATGTATTTAATATAGCAGGATTCTATTGAAGGTTTTAGAATACACAACCCAATACTGTATATTGATGATAGATAAGAAATATGCAATGAAAGTATTAAAATGTACATGGAATAAAAATACAACTGGAGGATTGAGGTCACCACTGGAAAGAAGGGCGAGAGGAAGGACAAGATTAAGACGTGTTCCAGTGGGATTAGATTGCATTTGTTATGCTGTTTCTTAAGCTGAGTGATGGGTAAATTGTAGTTCACTATATTAGACTTTACATAGGATTTTCGTACCTGAAACGTTTCAATATAAAATAAACTTATAGAAGACACTGCAAATATAATTAACAGTTATAAATGTGTACAGCAGTGCAAGAAGGACTATGGGCTGTCATAGGAGGAGATCTAACAAATGTTTTTCATTTCAGTCCTGTCTTTAACTTGCCTCCTTAAAAGTCTTACTGTCAGCTCCATCCAGTCTTAAGTTCTATTTCATTTGGGGGACTTCCTGTATGATTCAGTGGTTAAGAATCTGCTTGCCAATGCAGGGGGCCTAGGTTCCATCCCTGATCAGGAAACTCAACCCCACATGCAGCGACTAAAAGCCCACATACCATAGCTAAAGTTCCCACACATGGCAATGAAGACCTGGCACAGCCAAATTAAAAAAAAAAAAAAAAAAGTTTTATTTCAATTTTGTTTATCTGTACTCCGTAATTTTCCTACCAAGGAAATAGACCACTCACATTTTGAGATATCAAATTGATTTCTTAAATGGTTTTATTTATTATTTACTTTTGGTTGTGCTGAGTCTTTGCTGCTGCGTGGGCTTTCCTCCAGCTGTGGCAAGCAGGGGCTGCTCTTCCTCGCAATGCGTGGGCTTCTCACTGCGGCAGCTTCTCTGGTTGCAGAGCGTGGATCCTACAGCGCCCTGGCTCCAGTAGCTGCGGGCTGCGGACCCATTAGCTGAGGTTCCCCGGCTCTAGAGCACAGGCTGAACAGCTGTGGCGCATGGGCTCAGGTGCTCTCCGGCAAGTGGGATATCCCTGAATCAGGAATCAAACCCGTGTCTCCTGCACTGGCGGGCGGATTCTTTACCCCTGAGCCATCAGGGAAGCCCTCTAACCGATATCTTTGCACAAAGTAGTCAAAATCAGCTTACAAAATCTGTGTAGGATATTCCAATGTTCTATATGTCTAATAAATGCTTAGAAATATAGACACATAAGGCAGACAGAGGGGACTTCTGGGAGGAGCCCCACAAAGAAGTCAGAAGTCATTATTTCTGGGAGGGGAGAGTATTGGAAATTGGTGGGAAGACACCCATCATTTCCATCAGTTCATCCTCTTCTCCTCTTTCTTCTGGAACAGAACTCCTCCTTCCTCTGGTAAACTTGTTTCTTATATTTCAAGTCATATATGCCTTGATTCCACCTTCCCTGGCCATTGGCTCACTACCCTGACCAATCAGAGCCCATCATTTGTAGCCACGGGGATTGGCTCAAGAACGTACATGTGATACACACCCAACCAATCAAGGTCCTCTCTGAGATTTTTTGACCTGAGCTCTGAGAAAAGTAGTAGATTTCTTTCTAGTAGATTGTTCAATTGATAGGAATTAATGTGGGATTAATAACGTCCAGCTTCCTCACATCTGGGGAAAGCTTATTAGAGAAATGGAGAGAAAGAGAGAGAGAGAGCATGGTGGTATCCCATCAGTATTTGAGCTTTGGACATGCCTGATTCATGCCTAGAACATCCTGATGTCTGAGTCTTACAGCTGAACAAGTCCTGACTGCTATACTTCTATTTGGTTCCCCTACCTTTTCTGTTTTCCGTAACGAGCATGTATCACATGTAGAACATGTTTCAGATTCAAATAAAGAAGGAAAGGAAACACAGATCACGTTTGTCTGCAGAGGCTGGCTCTTGGACACTCTTGCTAAGGCATAGACTAAGCCTGCCTGATTTAGGGAAGGCCATGGTTTGCCTCAGGCTCCTTCCACTGGTCCCTCTGAGGTCTCCAGGCCTGACTCACTGCTTCCAGACTAAAGACTTTACTCCCCTAAATCAAGAGTACAGCCAAATCCACCTTTCCCAGCGCCCCCCGTGGGTCCCTGCTTTAAAGTGATAATTAGTATAAAGTTGGGCATCTTTTTCCCCCTGGGAAAGAAAATTCTTTAACAGCATGAAGTGGAGCAGAGTGTGGGTGGATTTAACAAGGAGGTAAGGAAGCTTATGTAAGTGGCATTATTATATATGATTATATCACTGGGGTAAGAGAAACTCGTTCCTACTTGGGTGTTACACCAATCATTAAGTTTTAGGCTTATGTGAAATAAAGGGATGAAGAAAAGCCATGTTTTCTGTCCCTCACCCAACCCCAGAATAACATCAATACTTATTCATCCTTACCATATTCCTGGCCCTGTTCTAGGCTCTTTCCAGGTATTAAATCCTCACAGAACTACATGAGCGGAGTACCATTATTAGCCCCACTAATAATGGTACAGAAAAGGAAACTAGGTTACAGAGAGATCACATAACTTGCCCAAGTTCCCATAGCTGGAAAGTGGAAGGACCACATTCCCAGCTCATGTCTTTCAGCTCCCCACATCCACATCCCAAACCTCTCATATGAGCTAATGCCAAATCTATGTACAAAACCAGAAATCAACCTATCGGATCTCTCTGTTTGGTCAAACACACCATGAATTAGTCATGAGGGGGGCAGAAAATCAATCCAACTATTTTTGGTTCTTTAAAATTTTAATTAAACTTACTTCCCAGCTTGTGCAAACCCACAATATCAGGAATTATTCCAAATAATAATGTGCACAGCAGGGAGAGGTTTCCAACCAGAAGGCCATAGACCAAATTCAGGCCGGATCAGGTTCTTGATCAAAACGTTTTAAATGAGGCATGGGCTCTCTAGTTTACCATAGTTCCCACTGCTCCCTAAGGTCTTACACTGACCCAGCCCACTCATTTAGAAGGAATCTGAACCAGCAGCCCCTTGTAAGCAATGTTATCATTGTCGTTCTTTTAGTTACTAAGTTGCATCTGACTCTTGCAACTCCATGGACTGAAGCCCACCAGACTTCTCTGTTCGTGGGATTTCCAAGGCAAGAATACTGGAGTGGGCCACCATTTCCTTCTCCAGGGGATCATTCCTGACCCGGGGATCAAACCTGCATCTCTGGCATTGACAGGTGGATTCTTTACCACTGAGTCACCAGGCAAGCCCAAGGGACACTTGGTAACAAAAGGAAAAGAAATATCTTTTTGTTGACTTTGAAAAAGTAATTTGAGTAATAATGATAGCGGAGCGTGTCCTGAGGACTTACTCTATTGCAGATCTCGTGTGCAGTGCTTTATATATCTTATCTCATCTAATCATAGCAACTGTCCTGTGAGAGGTTAAGTGGTGTGCTGACCCTGAGAATGCACCTGTGGATTTGCAATCCGTCACACCCCATCAATGTCGGGTTGAACAGGGAAACCGAGGCAGGCTCCTTCCTAGAAAGCAGGAGCTCCTCTGACAGCCCACTTGGATGTCCCAGCATTCCTCAAACTGCCCAGCATGGACACTTCCAGGCAAACTTCTCTCTCTCCTCTCCCTCACAGTCAGGCTTGCATCACAGGCTGACTTCACTCACGCAAGCATCTCCCCTAATAAAGTCCTTGTGCACTGCCTGTCAGAGCAATGTTTGCTTCTCACAACTAGTAAGTGATAGAGCCAGGATTTGAATCTGTGCTCATTCAGTGATGGTCCACTCAGCTCCAAGTCAGAGCTCTGAACCACTACTCAGACCTTTTTTCTTTGGGCCCTTATTTTCTCAAACTTCTGAGTCCAGAGTAGCCAGATATCAGCCTCTGGACCCAAGAGTGAGCCAGGGGCAGGAGGGAGAGTTTCAGACCCCAAAGCCAGGCATGATGCCCATACTTGGATGCCTAACAGTTGCCATGGTGACCAGGACAGTATGTTAGGCTCAAGAGAGGAAATGCATGTGACTGGAGAGAGGAGATATATCTATGATACTCTTTCCGCAAAGCCCTGGTGAGAGACCCAGCTCCTCCCCAGGTCTGCAGGGAAACAGTCCACACGATAGGACAGCGAGCTCTGAATGAGAGTCCGGAATGGGCACCTGGCCTACCCCACAGAGATGCATCAGCAAACAGGATGAGTAATCCAGGGCTCTGTGGCCCATGAAGCATTTCCATGTCCACCGTCATCACATTTGATCCTTAGATACAATTATTATAAGGACTTTTAACTGAGTTAAAGCATTGGCATGTTTAATTTCCTTATGAACTGAGGTGAAATTCACCTTACTCATCGTCACTAAACAAATCCCAGCAGCAACTCCACCAGCACAGGCTGTGTAGAGTTGTCCCATGCGAAGTACAGCTCAAAGCTGCATCTATTTCTTGGAAATGTTCTTAGGACTTTAAGTGTGGGCCATACTGAGCATCCTTCCTTAACTTCGCTGGCCAGAATAGATCTCTCTATAGTAGCACCCACATATCCTGCCCTCACTGCTCAAGTGTCAGCAGATGGGAAGAGCAACAGCCTCTCTTGCCGAGGGCCACCAGGGTCCTCCAAGTCCCCGCCATTCTGTCTTGGCGTCTGTGTCCTCGGTCAGACCTTCCTCAGACACACGCTCTGAATTTGGTGAAAACCAATTCACCTGCTTCATGTTATTTGGTGTCACTTTATCTTAGGAATTCTTATATAGAGAAAATACCATCTGGCTTTCTGAACCAATACAGATATTTATGCTCCAAAGGCTCACACAACTTGACCAAAGAGATCTCCTAATCACCCACCCAGAATAAATTTTTTAATTGAATTAATTAATTAAATAAATAAAATCCCCAATGATGCCCCACACCTTACACCAGCTCCTGACCTTTGTCTTCCCCAACTGGACACACACGACAGGTCACACTCACATAAGCAATATCCTCTTTGGAGACAAGGGGGTGTCATTTCCAGCATTCCAATCCCATCCCTTTCTTTCTCTCTCTCTGAAAAATCGCATTCATACACAAGCACAAGAGAGGGACACTATTGTAGATCTACGCCTGCATTTACGAAGTAAATTGTTAGGGAGCGTCTTTCCAGGAAACACTGTCACTTGTAAAGTGTTTCCCAGTGGGATGCTGTGTATGGAGGTTGAGACTTTGGCCCAGAAACTAGTAGGTGCTCAGTAAGTGGAGGTTGAATAAATAAAGGCATGAGCAGCAGGTAAAGGGAGAGGAGGAAGTATACTGGGCTCCCAGAGATGGGAGGGACTTCCAGGGTTTAAGAAGGGCCCAGTGATTTCAGGTGCTGGCTTTGCGGAACCAAAGGGAATGGAGATTTAGGACAGTAATTCCCAAAGGGCAGTCACTGAGAACCATTATCTCTAGCTTTGTGTGTGTATGTGTATACACACACATAGGTGTGTGTGTGTGTGCGTGTGTGCATATGTATATGTATACTATTATTTATTTTGTGTACGTATGTGCTCAATCACTCAGTTGTGTCCAGCCCTTTGCAATCCCATGGACTGTAGCCCACCAGGTCTTCTGTCCATGGTATTTCCGAGGCAAGAGTACTGGAGTGGGTTGCCATTTCCTTCTCCAGGGGATCTTCCTGACCCAGGGATTGAACCCAGATCTCCTGCTTGGCAGGAAGATTCTTTACCACTGAGCCACCAGGGAAGCCATTAGGTGCTTCATAGACTTATATTACAGCAACTGTCACTTCTAAAAAATAAATACATTTATTGAAAGTAAAAGCTTTGTAGCACCCCTGTAAATGAGAAACCAATATCACTTGTCAGAAGTTGCAGGCAATCAAAAAATAAATACAATGAAGATCTCCCAAAAAATCAAATTTTAACTAGAATTCTCTGCTGACAGGTCTGTGCTCTGAGGCCTGCTCTCTCTTTATTAAAAGGGAGGGGAGACAGAAAAGTGTTAGAGCCAGACTAGTACCAAATTGAGATATTCTCCTTGGTATAAGCAGGTTAAAGGGGAACCAAAATGGGGTTGATAGTTTTACTTCAAAACATATCCCAGACAAGACTCCTTAACTTCAGCGTTGATACACCTTTGTGCAAGTCACCTTCATCTCTCCCCTAGCTCTTTGCTACTCAAAGTGTCACTGAATTGGTCAACCGGACCCTTGCTGGGGTCCTAACCTTGGCTGGGACCAGGGAGGTTCTTGTCTCACCAGGGAGGTTCTTTTTTCTGCTCAGATTTTCACAGCCAAATGAAATGGATGCTGAGACTGGAACAGCATAAGTTTTATCCATTGGCCAAAGGATGGAGAAGTAAGAATTCAGTTTGCAAATCAATTTCTCAACCCAGTTCAGGTGGACACACTATCTATACATAAGAAGGTAGAGGTAAAAGAGAGAGCATTGAAAAGAGGGAGGAGTATTCGTGAATTATCCAAGAACAGGAATGTGGTTTGGACCTTGAACTGACGCAACACTCCTTTTTAGTCCCAGTCTGGGCTTTTCTGGTTTTTGCCATGGCAACTGTCATAACGCTGGTGGGTGTGTTATTTAGCTAATGTAGTAACGCAGTGTCATTACAATGAGCATGTAAGGAGGCTCAAGGTCTACTGGAAGTCAGGTGATTCTGATGCAGGCTTGAGTTTGACAAGATTGTTGCCCTAGATTACAACAGCATTCTATCAGGTCTACCAGATTCCATTCTGCCTCCCAGCTGCAAGCACCAATAATCCCCTTCTTGAAGCAGCCAAAGTGTTCTTTCTAAATTCATAAATCATATTGAAACAGGAGGTAAGGGTGCTGGGCACAAACTTTAAAAGAATGGTATAGCCTGAGGACATGACATAAACTGATTAGAACCAAATGGGTCCAAGATGACAGGTAAGTTGACTTCCACACCTTGAGCCTCAGCATATGCCCATCATAAGACATCAGCAAGCTAAATGACACACCCATGGACTGTTCTCACAGTCAGTCTCTCCCACCAGAAAGCTTTCATAAGCCTCTTATCCTTATCTGTCAGAGGGCAGACAGGATGAAAACCACAATTACAGAAAACTGATCAAACTGATCACATGGACCACAGCCTTGTCTAACTCAGTGAAACTATGAGGGATGCCATGTAGGGTGACCCAAGATGGATGGGTCACGATAGAGAGTCCTGACAAAACATGGTCCAAGGAGAAGGGAATGGCAAACCACTTCAATATTCTTGCCTTGAGAACAAAATGAAAAGGCAAAAAGATAAGACATTGAAAGATAAATTTCCCAGGTCCGTAGCTGCCAAATATGCCACTGGAGAAGAGTGGAGAAATAACTCTAGGAAGAATGAATGGATGGAACCAAAGCAAAAACAATGCCCAGCTGTGGATGTGACTGGTGATGGAAGTAAAGTCCAATGCTGTAAAGAACAATATTTTATAGGAACCTGGAATGTTAGGTCCATGAATCAAGGTAAATTGGAAGTGGTCAAACAGGAGATGGCAAGAGTGAACATTGACATTTTAGAAATTGGTGAACTGAAATGGACTGGAATGCGTGAATTTAACTCAGATGACCATTATATCTACTACCGTTGGCAAGAATCCCTTAGAAGAAATGAAGTAGCCATCATAGTCAACAAAAGAGTCCAAAATGCAGTACTTGGATGCAATCTCAAAAATGACAGAATAATCTCTGTCCATTTCGAAAGCAAACCATTCAGTATCACAGTAATCCAAGTCTATGCCCCAACCAGTAATGCTGAAGAAGCTGAAGCTGAATGGTTCTATGAAGACCTATAAGACCTTCTAGAACTAACACCCCCAAAAGATGTCCTTTTCATCATAGGGGACTGGAATGCAAAAGTAGGAAGTCAAGAGATACCTGGGGTAACAGGCAAATTTGGCCTTGGAGTACAAAATGAAGCAGGGCAAAGTCTAACAGAGTTTTACCAAGAGAACGCACTGGTCATAGCAAACACCCTCTTCCATCTACACAAGAGAAGACTCTACACGTGGACATCACCAGATGGTCAATACTGAAATCAGATTGATTATATTCTTTGCAGCCAAAGATGGAGAAGCTCTATACAGTGAGCAAAAACAAGACCAGGAGCTGACTGTGGCTCAGATCATGAACTCCTTATTGAAAAATTCAGGCTTAAATTGAAGAAAGTAGGGAAAACCACTAGACCATTCAGGTATGACCTAAATCAAATCCCTTACGATTATATAGTAGAAGTGACAAATAGATTCAAGGGATTAGGTCTGATAGACAGAGTGCCTGAAGAACTATGGGTGGAGGTTTGTGACATTGGACAGGAGGAAGTGATTAAGACCATCCCCAAGAAAAAGAAATGCAAAAAAGGCAAATGGTTGCCTGAGGAGGCCTTACAAATAGCTGAGAAAAGAAGAGAAGTGAAAGGCAAAGCAAAAAAAGGAAAGATATACCCATCTGAATGCAGAGTTCCAAAGAAAGGCAAGGAGAGATAAGAAAGCCTTCCTCAGTGATCAATGCAAACAAATAGAGGAAAACAATAGAATGAGAAAGACTAGAGATCCCTTCAAGAAAATTAGAGATATCAAGGGAACATTTCATGCAAAGATGGGCACAATAAAGGACAGAACTGGTTTGGACCTAACAGAAGCAGAAGAGATTAAGAAGAGGTGGCAAGAATACACAGAAGTTCAGTTCAGTTCAGTTCAGTTCAGTCGCTCAGTCGTGTCCAAATCTGCGACCCCATGAATCGCAGCACGCCAGGCCTCCCTGTCCATCACCAACTCCCGGAGTTCACTCAGACTCACGTCCATTGAGTCCGTGATGCCATCCAGCCATGTCATCCTCGGTCGTCCCCTTCTCCTCCTGCCCCCAGTCCCTCCCAGCATCAGAGTCTTTTCCAATGAGTCAGCTCTTCGCATGAGGTGGCCAAAGTACTGAAGCTTCAGCTTTAGCATCATTCCTTCCAAAGAAATCCCAGGGCTGATCTCCTTCAGAATGGACTGGTTGGATCTCCTTGCAGTCCAAGGGACTCTCAAGAGGCTTCTCCAACACCACAGTTCAAAAGCATCAATTCTTCAGCTCTCAGCCTTCTTCACAGTCCAACTCTCACATCCATACATGACCACAGGAAAAACCATAGCCTTGACTAGACAGACCTTAGTCGGCAAAGTAATGTCTCTGCTTTTGAATATACTATCTAAGTTGGTCATCACTTTTCTTCCAAGGAGTAAGTGTCTTTTAATTTCATGGCTGCAATTACCATCTGCAGTGATTTTGGATCCCCAAAAAATAAAGTCTGACACTTTCCACTGTTTCCCCATCTATTTCCCATGAAGTGATGGGACCGGATGCCATGATCTTCATTTTCTGAATGTTGAGCTTTAAGCCAATTTTTTCACTCCCCCCTTTCACTTTCATCAAGAGGCTTTTGAGTTCCTCTTCACTTTCTTCCATAAGGGTAGTTTCATCTGTATATATGAGGTTATTGATCTTTCTCCCAGCAATCTTGATTCCAGCTTGTATTTCTTCCAGCCCAGCGTTTCTCATGATGTACTCTGCATAGAAGTTAAATAAGCAGGGGGACAATATACAGCCTTGACGTACTCCTTTTCCTGTTTGGAACCAGTCTGTTGTTCCATGCCCAGTTCTAACTTTTGCTTCCTGACCTGCATACAGATTTCTCAAGAGGCAGGTTAGATGGTCTGGTATTCCCATCTCTTGAAGAATTTTCCACAGTTTATTGTGATCCACACAGTCAAAGGCTTTGGCATAGTCAATCAAGCAGAAATAGATGTTTTTCTGGAACTCTCTTGCTTTTTCCATGATCCAGCGGATGTTGGCAATTTGATCTCTGGTTCCTCTGCCTTTTCAAAAACCAGCTTGAACATCAGGGAGTTCACGGTTCATGTATTGCTGAAGCCTGGCTTGGAGAATTTTGAGCATTACTTTACTAGCATGTGAGATGAGTGCAATTGTGCAATAGTTTGAGCATTCTTTGGCATTGCCTTTCTTTGGGATTGGAATGAAAACTGACCTTTTCCAGTCCTGTGGCCACTGCTGAGTGTTCCAAATTTGCTGGCATATTGAGTGCAGCACTTTCACAGCATCATCTTTCAGAATTTGAAACAGCTCCACTGGAATTCTATCACCTCCACTAGCTTTGTTCGTAGTGATGCTTTCTAAGGCCCACTTGACTTCACATTCCAAGATGTCTGGCTCTAGATTAGTGATCACATCATCATGATTATCTGGGTTGTGAAGGTCTCTTTTCTACAGTTCTTCTGTGTATTCTTGCCACCTCTTCTTAATATCTTCTGCTTCTGTTAGGTCCATACCATTTCTGTCCTTTATCGAGCCCATCTTTGCATGAAATGTTCCCTTGGTATCTCTAATTTTCTTGAAGAGATCTCTAGTCTTTCCCATTCTGTTCTTTTCCTCTATTTCTTTGCACTGATCGCTGAGGAAGGCTTTCTTATCTCTTCTTGCTACTCTTTGGAACTCTGCATTCAGATGCTTGTATATTTCCTTTTGTCCTTTGCTTTTCACCTCTCTCCTTTTCACAGCTATTTGTAAGGCCTCCCCAGACAGCCATTTTGCTTTTTTGCATTTCTTTTCCATGGGGATGGTCTTGATCCCTGTCTCCTGTACAATGTCACGAACCTCATTCCATAGTTCATTAGGCACTCTATCTATCAGATCTAGGCCCTTAAATCTACTTCTCACTTCCACTGTATAATCATAAGGGATTTGATTTAAGTCATACCTGAATGGTCTAGCGGTTTTCCCTTCTTTCTTCAATTTGAGTCTGAATTTGGTAATAAGGAGTTCATGATCTGAGCCACAGTCAGCTCCCGGTCTTGTTTTTGTTGACTATATAGAGCTTCTCCATCTTTGGCTGCAAAGAATATAATCAATCTGATTTCGGTGTTGACCATCTGGTGATGTCCACATGTAGAGTCTTCTCTTGTGCTGTTGGAAGAGGGTGTTTGCTATGACCAGTGCGTTCTCTTGGCAAAACTCTATTAGTCTTTGCCTTACTTCATTCTGCATTCCAAGGCCAAATTTGCATGTTACTCCAGGTGTTTCTTGACTTCCTACTTTTGCATTCCAGTCCCCTATAATGAAAAGGACATCTTTTTTGGGTGTTAGTTCTAAAAGGTCTTGTAGGGTCTTCATAAAACCGTTCAACTTCAGTTTCTTCAGTGTTACTGGTTGGGGCATAGATTTGGATAACTGTGATATTGAATGGCTTGCCTTGGAGACTAACAGAGATCATTCTGTCGTTTTTGAGACTGCATCCAAGTACTGAATTTCGGACTCTTTTGTTGACCATGATGGCTACTCCATTTCTTCTGAGGGATTCCTGCCCGCAGTAGTAGATATAATGGTCATCTGAGTTAAATTCACCCATTCCAGTCCATTTTAGTTTGCTGATTCCTAGAATGTCAACGTTCACCCTTGCCATCTTTTGTTTGACCACTTCTAATTTGCCTTGATTCATGGACCTGACATTCCAGGTTCCTATGCAATATTGCTCTTTACAGCATCAGATCTTGCTTCTATCACCAGTCACATCCACAACTGGGTATTGTTTTTGCTTTGGTTCCATCCCTTCATTCTTTCTGGAGTTATTTCTCCACTATCTCCAGTAGCATACTGGGCACCTAATGACCTGGGGAGTTCCTTTTTTGGTATCCTATCATTTTGCCTTTTCCTACTGTTCATGGGGTTCTCAAGGCAAGAATACTGAAGTGGCTTGCCATTCCCTTTTCCAGTGGACCACATTCTGTCAGACCTCTCCACCATGACCCGCCTGTCTTGGGTTGCCCCACAGGCATGGCTTAGTTTCATTGAGTTAGACAAGGCTGTGGTCCTAGTGTGATTAGATTGACTAGTTTTCTGTGAGTATGGTTTCAGTGTGTCTGCCCTCTGATGCCCTCTTGCAACACCTACCATTTTACTTGGGTTTCTCTTACCTTGGGCGTGGGATATCTCTTCACAGCTGCTCCAGCAAGGCACAGCCGCTGCTCCTTACTTTCGACGAGCAGAAGAGCTATACAATAAAGATCTCCATGACCCAGATAACCATGATGGTGTGTTCACTCAACTAGAGCCAGACATCCTGGAATGTGAAGTCAAGTGGGCCTTAGGAAGCATCACTACATCAAAGCTAATGGAGGTGATGGAATTCCAGTTGAAGTATTTCAAATGCTAGAAAAGGATGCTGTGAAAGTGCTGCACTCAATATGCCAGCAAATCTGGAAAATCAGATTTGACCACAGGACTGGAAAACCTCAGTTTTCATTCTAATCCCAGAGAAAAGCAATGCCAAAGAATGCTCAAACTACCACACAATTGCACTCATCTCACACGCTGTCAAAGTAATCGCAAAATTCTCCAACCCAGGCTCCAACAGTGCATGAACTGTGAATTTTCATGAACTGGATTTAGAAAAGCCAGAGGAACCAGAGGTCAAACTGCCAACATCCACTGGATCATTAAAAAGGCAAGAGAGTTCCAGAAAAACATCTATTTCTGCTTTATTGACTACGCCAAAGCCTTTGACTGTGTGGATCACAATAAACTGTGGAAAATTCTTCAAGAGATGGGAATACCAGACCACCTGACCTGCCTCTTGAGAAATCTGTATGCAGCTCAATAAGCGACAGTTAGAACCAGAAACGGAACAATGGAGTGGTTCCAAATTGGGAAAGGAGGACATCAAGGCTGTATATTGTCACCCTGCTTATTTAACTTCTATGCAGAGTACATCATGCAAAATGCCCGGCTGGATGAAGCACAAGCTGGAGTCAAGATTGCCGGGAGAAATATCAATAACCTCAGATATGCAGATGACACCACCCTTATGGCAGAAAGTAAAGAGGAACTAAAGAGCCTCTTGATGAAAGTGGAAAAGGAGACTGAAAAAGCTGGCTTAAAACTCAACATTTAGAAAGTGAAAGTCATGGCATCTGGTCCCATCACCTCATGGCAAATAGATGGGGAAACAATGGAAATAGTGATCGACTTTATTTTCTTGGGCTCCAAAATCACTGCAGGTGGTGACTGCAACCATGAAATAAAAAGACACTTGCTCCTTGGAAGGAAAGCTATGACCAACCTAGATAGCATATTAAAAAGCAGAAACATTACTTTACTGACAAAGTCCATCTAGTCAAAACTGTGGTTTTTCCAGTAGTCATGTATGGATGTGAGAGTTGCATTGGGAAGAAGGCTGAGCGCTGAAGAATTGGTGCTTTTGAACTGTGGTGTTGGAGAAAACTCCTGAGAGTCCCTTGGACTGCAGGGAGATCCAACCAGTCCATCCTAAAGGAAATCAGTCCTGAATATTCATTGGAAGGACTGATGCTGAAGCTGAAGCTCCAGTACTTTGGACACCTAAGTGAAGAACTGACTCATTGGAAGACCCTGATGCTGGGAAAGATTGAAGGCAGGAGGAGAAGGGGACAACAGAGGATGAGATGGGTGGATGACATCACTGATGCGATGGACATGAGTTTGAGTGAACTCCAGGAGTTGATGATGGACAGGGAGGCCTGGCGTGCTGTGATTCATGGGGTCGCAAAGAGTCAGACACGACTGAGTGGCTGAACTGACTGACTGACACACTGTTCTGAAGCTGATCATCAAAGACCAAAAAATGAGCAGTAGCCCAATTCATGGAAATCTCCACCCCTTTTCTAAAATAGTTGAAATAATTCTCCCACTCATTAGCCTATAAAAGTGAAAGTCCCTCAGTTGAGTCCAACTCTTTGTGACCCCATGGACTATATAGTCCATGGGATTCTCCAGGCCAGAATACTAGAGTGGGTATCCCACCCCTTCTCCAGCGGATCTTCCCAACCCCAAAATCAAACTGGGATCTGCATTGCAAGCAGGTTCTTTACCTGCTGAGCTACCAGGGAAGCCCATGAAGTCTATGAAATTACCCAGCCCACAAAAGCTAACCATACCATATTTCCAACCAGTCCCACCTTCTAAGAGAGCCCACACTCTCTCTGTGTTTCTCTCTAAATAAATGCACTTCTTACCTATCACTTTGTCTCCCACTGAATTCCTCTGTAATGAGACACAGAAAGCCTGAGCTTCATTAAGTCCTGAAACCAGATATGTGATCTCAATTGGAAGACCATGGATTTGGGCCAGGTTCAAGTTCTGAAACATGGGCTCAAGTTTCAATATGAGTTACACGGTTTCAATATCACTTTGTCTGTTTAAACCTCCAAAGATTTCCACTGGTCTTAGAATAAAATCCATTTTTCTTTTCTGGCAGGGGTCAGAAGCCAGCCCCTACCTCCCCCTCTGAAACCTATGCTTCAGACAGCTTGACATTTGCTAAGTTGGTGCCCAGGAACACCCCTGCCCCAGGGCCTTTGCACATTCTGTTCTCTCTGCCTGGGAAGCTACTCTGCCATCATGCCTGTAGTATACACCCTTGCTTCATTCTGCCCTTACTTAAATGCTGCCTCCTTAGAGAGGCCCTGACCACCTCACCAATAGGGCAGCCTCACCAAAAGGCTGCCTTTCTTAGGGTGACCAGCTCATCCCAGCTTGCCCAAGGCTATCCCAGTTTTAAAACTGAAAATCCCTTGTACTGGGAACTGCCTTCAGTTCTCAGCAAAATGGAACAGTTGTTCAACCTCCAGTCCCCACCACTGTTCACACAGAGCCCTGCTTTGTTCTTATCATATCACATATTCTTATCTTCTCTTTGTTTTATTTCTCCTTTCTCAGTCAGTCCCATGAGGACATGGAGTTTTGTTCACAGCTGTATTCCTGGCACCTAGGACAGTGCCTGGCACACAACTGGCATTTGACTCAGATTGTTTGGCAAAAATATCAAAGGAACAACCCTCATTGTTTATATAATCTATTGCTTACAGTTTAGTTGTCCCTCCCATTTGGCTGCAATAAACAAAGCTTTATCCAGATTTAGGATACCGTCCTTGAGCTAGGTTACCAGGAGTGGATTTATTGAACTTAGGGGAATGCCATATTTAAGTGTTTGATACCCAGCATCAAACTGTTTTCCAAAAGGGTCAGAACCCCTCCCCGCATGCCTGTATCAAGGGTTCCCTATATACCTCATTCCATGCTGGACAAAGACAGCATTATCATTGTTAAAATCCTTCATAGGTGCAAATGTGGCTGTTGTTTTAATTTGCATTCCTTGGATTACTAGGTAGGCTGATCATTTCCCCATATGCTTAGCTAATTGCTTCCCTGATACCTCAGTTGGTAAAGAATCCGCCTGCAATGCAGGAGACCCCAGGTTGATTCCTGGGTTGGGAAGATCCCCTGGAAAAGGGATAGACTACCCACTCCAATGTTTTTGGACTTCCCTTGAGACTCAGTTGGTAAAATCCCTGGGTTGGGAAGATCCCCTAGAGAAGGGAAAGGCTACCCTCTTCAGTATTCTGGCCTGGAGAATTCCATGGACTATATAGTCCATGGAGTCGCAAAGAGTTGAACACGACTGAGCGACTTTCACTTCCACTTTACTTTAGCTAATTGCATTTCATCTTTTTTGAGTTGTCTGTTCATACCTCTTTGCTTGTTTTTCTACCCAGTTTCAGGACAGGGATTATTGATATGCTTGAGTTCTTTGAAAAATATATCAGCCCTTTCCCCTCATACATTAAAGTCTTGATTCTCTGGCATTTTCTGACCTCTGACCCCAGCCTTCAATTGTATTACTTCCGTATTTCTATTTTACATATTCGCACCCCATTTTTCATTCCTCTTTCCATTTGCTTTCTTATTTTTTTTTATAGTTAATTATTGCACACTTCAAGAAAGCCTCTAAAAGCTTTCCATCTCATTCAGAGTGTAAAATACCTTTTTAAAAATCATCGGTAGGGCCCTCCATGATCTGTTTCCACACCCACCCCTATATTACCTCTGTAACCTTAGTCCCTACTCTTCTGCCCTGGATCTCTCTGCTCCATACTCTCTGGCTTCTCTGCTGATCTTCAAGCATCCCAGCCACACACCTCAGGACCTTTACACAAGCTCTTTCCTCAGCCAGGAAGCCTCTTTCCCTGGGTCTCTGCACAATTCCCTCTCTCCCTCCCTTCGAGTCTTTACTCAAGCGTCATCTCAGTGAGTCCTTCCCAGGCCACCTTATCTAAAAGTCCAGTTCCTGTGGTAGACATCCTTCTGCAAAGATGTCCACATTGCAGTCCCTGGGACCTTATCGGCCAAAAGGGAGGTTGCCAATGTTGCAGGTTTTGTTTTGTTTTTTTAATTTTTAGTTGGAGGATAATGGTTTTACAACGTTCTGTTGGTTTCTGCCGTATAACAACGTGAATCAGCCGTAAGTATACATATATCCCCTCCCTCTTGAATCTTCCTCCTACCGTCCCCTCCAGAGAATTTCAAGTTATGGATTTTGAGATGAGGAGGTGGGCCTGATTGGATCACAAGGGTCCTTATAAGAAGGAGGCAGAAGAGTCAGAGTCAGAGAAGGAACTGTGACAACAGCAGGCGTTGAAGAGATGCAGGGCCGGGAGCCAAGGAACTCAGGCAGCCTTTAGAAGCTGGACAAGGCAAGGAAATGAATTCTCCCCCTCGAGCCTCCAGAAGAAACAGATCTACCAACCCACTCAAACCCCTGACATCCAAAACTATGAGATAATAAACACGGACTGTTTCAAGCCTCTACAGTCATAGTACCCGTTAAAACAGTCATAAGAAACAAACACACCCTCAATGCCTTCCATCTACATCCTGCTTTCTCTGTTTCTTCTTGACATTCATCACTGTCCAAGTTCCTGTAATTTTACAGATTCCTCTTTTTTATTTTTGCCTCCCCTAAAAGAATATAACCTCCATGGGGACAGGTGTCTGTTTTGCTCACTGTTGCATCCCCAGCACCTAAAACAGTGCCTGGCACACATCAGTAAAGTTTTGCTGAATGAATGGAAGCAGGAGTGGGAAGGAAGGAAACTTTAGTTCGCAGCTCAGACAGAAACTCGTGCTCAGCTGAGGTTGCTGGAAGGTCATTACATCTGAAGGGCCACTCTGGGTAGAACAGGGTCTTAAAGAAGCTACCAGGCACTGGAAGAAGATAAGTCTAATATTCTAGAGAACTCCTGGGGTCACTCCCTCCTCCATCCACTAACGGGGTGCACAGCACATCTATGCACTCAAGCAGAGAACAAACGAAAAGCAGAGAGCAAACACGTGTGCTCCAGTCTCAGATTGGGTTCATAGTCTAGCTCAGGGCTGCCCATTAGAACTGCATTTCAACCCTGTTATGTCATTTTAAATTTGCTAGTAGCCATGTTTTTAAAGTTTTGTTAAGGGAATTCCCTGGCACTCCCGTGGTTAGGACTCTGTAATTTCACTGCCAACGGTGCAAGAACTAAGATCCTGCAAACCTCAGACACAGTCAAAAATTTTTTAATTAAAAAAAGGAAAAGTTTTGTTAAAAGGTGAAGTGAGGGGGAGAGGAGGATAAACGAGGAGTTTGGGATTAATAGACACACACTTTGTTGTTGTTGCCGTGTTGTTCAGTCACTAAGTCGTGTGTGACTGCCTGAGACCCCGTGGACTGCAACAAACCAGGCCTTCACTATCTCCCAGAGTTTGCTCAAATACATGTCCACTGAGTCAGTGATACTATCTAACCGTCTCATCCTTTTGTCTTCTCCTCTTGCCTTCAGTCTTTCCCCGCATCAGGGTCTTTTCCAATGAATCGACTCTTCGCATCAAGTGGCCAAAGTATCAAAGCTTCAGCTTCAGCATCAGACCTTCCAATGAATATTTAGGGTTGATTTCCTTTAAGACTAAATGGTTTGTTCTCTTTGCAGTTCAAGGGACTGTATATAAAATAGATCAGCAATAAGGACCTACTGTATAGGCAATGGCACCCCACTCCAGTACTCTTGCCTGGAAAATCCCATGGACGGAGGAGCCTGGTAGGCTGCGGTCCATGAAGTCGCTAAGAGTCAGACACGACTGGGCGACTTCACTTTCTTTTTTCACTTTCATGCACTGGAGAAGGCAATGGCAACCCACTCCAGTGCGCTTGCCTGGAGAATCCCAGGAACGGCAGAGCCTGGTGGGCTGCTGTCTATGGGTTCACACAGAGTCGGACACGACTGAAGCGACTTAGCAGCAGCAGCAGTATAACAGTGAACTACATATTCAGTCTTTCATAATAACCTATAAGGGAAAGGAATCTGAAATAACATATGTGTATAACTGGATCACTTTGCTATATACCTGAAACTAACACAACATTGTCAATCAACTATACTTCTATTTTTTGAAAAGGTGAAATTTTAATGATACATTTTATTTGGCTTAATATATCTAAGACATTATAATTTTGATATGTAAACAGCTTTTTAAATATTGATGAGACATTTTACATTCTTTTTTCTATATACTAAGTGTTTAAACCCCAGTGTGTATTTTACAGCAGTTTCAGTGTGGACATTAAATTTTTAACAATTAAAGTGAAACGGAATCCCAGTGAAACAATCAAACTGTTTTCATAGATAGTTTACACCACTTCAGTTTTTAAATTAAATGTCAATTAGTTAAAGTTAAATAGAATTTAGAATATACTCCCTTCTGGGCACTGAGCACATTTGCAGGGTTCAGTAGCCACACGTGACCAGCGGCTCTGATTTTGGGCAGCGTGGTCCCAAAGTGCAAACCCTCTCAGGTGATGTGAGCTTGCCCACGTTACTGAAGCTCTCTGAACCTCCTGCCATCACGTACAGAACAGGCGATGATAATAGTAGCTATTTTGTGGGTTAAATGAAGTCAACTGGTCCACAGTAAATGCTTTATAAATTGTAGCTCTTATTACTCTGGGGCAATTTCTTGTCTTTCCAATGGAGGAATCCCTGGTTAGAAAGGAGACTGAACTGACATTTAGGGAACAGGTACTGTGTGCCTGCCCTGAGCTGCAGATGGCCCCTGTCAAACTTCCCAGGAAGCATTGTAAATCAAGTATGTGCATGCTAAGTCACTTCAGTCATGTCCAAGTCTTTGTGACCCTATGGACCCATCAGGCTCCTCTGTCCATGGGATTCTCCAGGCAAGAACACTGGAGTGGGTTGCCATGCCCTCCTCCAGGGATCTTCCTGACCCAGGGATCTTCCCGACCCAGGGATCAAATCCTTGTCTCCTGCTGCTCTTGCTTTGCACGCAGATTCCCCACTGAGCCACTGCGGAAGCCCAAATCAAATAAACTCCAATATAAAATAAAAATTAAATTTAAAATCTAAAGAAAAAAAAATAAGACAAGGCCAGTATTACCAATATTTCCTTTGTCTCCAGCTCCACACGACACTGCCAGCCATGGTCTAAAGGCTTTTCAAATATTAACCCATTTTATCCTCATACTATACCTATGAAGTATACGCTTCAATGCTTATGATAACCCATGAGGTAACTACTAGTGTTCAGACGAGGAAAAGGGGGCCTAGAGAAGTGACGAATTTGCCTCAGGTGGTTCAGCTCCTAAGTGGCAGAGCTGGGACTTGAACCCAGCACTCTGACCTGAGAGACCCAGTTCCCACCCCATTCAGGTCTGTCTATGATACAGCTCTGCCCACTGGGTAATTTTCTTTTTTACTTTTTGTCTGCGTCAGGTGTTGGTAGTGGCTGTTGGGATCTTTCATTGCAGCACATGGATTCTCTAGTTGCTCCATGGCAGATGGGATCTTAGTTCCTCAACCAAGGATCAAACCTGTGTTCCCTGCATTACAAGGTAGATTCGTAACCACTGAACCACAGGGAATTCCACCTCCTCCGGAACCGGGACTTGTATCATGAGATCATGTGCTTCGGTGGTTGAGCAGGTTGTCCTGTTATCTGAATCACAGACATGCACCATGTCTGCAGGCTGGGTTCTGCAGACACAGAAATAACCTCACAAGGACAGTCCCCTGGCACCAGGAGTGCAGGGCTGCTGTCAGCTGCTCCTCCAGGCCTGGACAAGGGCTCCATGAGGCTGGAGAGGGCGTGACTAACTCAACTTCAGCTGGGAGGTTACTTGAAATGCAGAGGCGTCTCCTGCCTCCCATCATGTGACAACTGACGCACCTTTGAGAGATGAGTAAGCGCTTGTTGGCTGGAGAATACAAAGCAGTCATGTCCCCATTTGACACCCACATGAGACTCAGCTCAAAGTGATTTTTACCGAAGGCACAAACCTCAAGGGGTAAAAGGCCACTCGGTGTTCACTTCGGGTTCTTTGTGGGTTAGCAGACAGCCCTGAACTCTCCCCTCAGGATCCTTCTGGAGCGGCATGAGATGAGAGGAGTGGAATCAGACAAGACTCTCTGTGCTTTCTAAGCTGGTTGAGCACGGGCAAGGCACATAGTCCTTAGTCTGTTTCTTCATCAATAAAATAAGGATTGGAAAATCCCATGGACAGAGGAGCCTGGCAGGCTGCAGTCCATGGGGTCGCTAAGAGTCAGGCACGACTTTCACTTTTCACTTTCATGCATTGGAGAAGGAAATGGCAACCAACTCCAGTGTTCTTGCCTGGGGAATCCCAGGGACAGGGGAGCCTGGTGGGCTGTCGTCTATGGGGTCGCACAGAGTCAGACATGACTGAAGTGACTTAGCAGCAGCAGCAGCAGTGATGCCAACCCCACAGTTGTGGGGACTAAATGTACTAAGTGAACATAAAGCATCCAGCACAGTACCAGGCTTGTGGAAAGTGCTCAGTAAGTGGTAACCACTACCATTACTTTCAAAACTGGGTTGCAATATCCACTTAGTGGAAGTAAATGTGGGTTTACATTTACAAAATAAGGCAGTACCTTGGTCCTTGATGAGAAACCATCATTAAATGGCCTGTTTGAGGCAATGAAGTAGTAAGTTCATTGAAAAACTAAAGCACAGACATCATGGGACTTCCCTGGAGACCAGTAGGTAGGACCCCACGCTTCCACGACAGGGAGCATGGGTCCTGTCCCTGGATGGGAACAAAGACCCCTCATGATGGGATGTTGCCAAAAAATAAATAAATAAAGCACAAAGACATCGTTACCTGAAAAGTCAGAAAAACTCATTGATTCTGCCCCCCAGGGATTCTGCTTACGTTAGTCTGGAGACTCTTGGCATCATTACTTTGTAAAGTCTTCCCAGGAGACTTCATGGGCAACCATACGTGAGTGAAATCACTCAGTTGTGCCCCAGTCTTTGTGACCCCATGGACTGTAGCCTGCCAAGCTCCTCTGTCCATGGAATTCTCCAAGCCAGAATACTGGAGTGGGTAGCCATTCCCTTCTCGAGGGGATCTTTCAACCCAGGACTGAACCCAGGTCTCCCGCATTGCAGGCAGATTCTTTACCATCTGAGCCACCAGGGAAGCCCAGCCATGGGTGAGGACCACCAAGAAACTGGAGGGAGGGGTGAATTTGGGGAAGGGGTTTTGGTGGGAGTGGGCTTGGCTGACAATGAACTGGTAGTAAATCCAAGGAGGTTCACTAGACTCATTATTCACCCACAACACCTTCATGTTTTATACGCTTTCTATATAAATGCTATATTTCATAGAGTCTTACTTTTTATTATGGAGAATTTAAAACACACACTAAGGCTTCCCTGGTGGCTCAGACGATAAAGAATCTGCCTGCAATGCAGGAGACCTGGTTTGATCCATGGGTTGGGAGGATTTGGGGAGGAGGGAATGGCTACCAACTCCAGTATTCTTGCCTGGAGAATCCCCAAGGACAGAGGAGCCTGGCAGGCTACAGTCCATGAAGTTGCAAAGAGTCAGACACGACTGAGCAACTAACACTTTCACTAAAGCATACACTAAGTAAACAAATCCATAAATGCATCTCCTATGCCACCACTCAGGTCCCCCAATATCCAACAAGTGTTCAAATTGTCTCCATAAGTGTCATAATTTTTTTTTAACTTTTTTTTTTCAGGATTTAAAGAAGGTCTGCACTTTTGTTATGGGCTGATTTTGTCTTCCAGGTCTTATATCTCGGCACTTCTCACACTTTCACATGCACATGAATTTTCTGGGGATCTTGTTAAAATATAGATTCTAACCAAGTAGGTTTAGGGCAGGGCCTGAGAGTCTCCATTTCAGACATCGTCCCAGCAAGTGATACCGATGCTGAGGGTCTGAGGACCACACTTTAAGTAGCAAAGTTCTATTTCATAATAAGGGGAAATATTTTTTTAAGTCATGCTGATGTCTTTGGGCTGGCCCAGGGATTTGGCAGACAAAGCCCTGCTGGCTGGGAGGGACTGTCACCTTCTCACGAAGTGCAATTGATAATCATGCTTGCTGTGGGTGTTTAAATGCCAAAGGCATCACCTGAGCTCCTAGAATTGGTATCTGACACCCTGACCATCCAGAGGTTCATCCTGGCAGGGTCTGGTCCTCCTGAAACCAGAGGTCACAATCCTCAGACCCTCTGAAGAACATTGATTTGTTCAGTTTCTGGCAGGCAGGCAGAAACGCAAGCTGTGGAAATAAAGCAGTTACCTTTTCTTGCAGTTATAGGTTTAATTAAAAAGCCCTGTGCTGCCAGATTCAAAGCACCCTCCACTGATCTGCGAGACCTATTGATTGCTTAGCTCTCCCCGCAAGACATAGTGGAGAGAAGACTTTATCTTCCTTTAATCAGACTTTCTTCCCTCAGATCCAGCCCTGACAGGGCTGCTGCCTTCTCCTCCCACGCTTGCATCTCCTGGTGCTCAGCCTGCCCCAGGGACAGTGGGCGGCATCAGCATCAGCCACACGAGCTGGGAGGTCTGTGCCCCAGGGAACTGGCGGCATCGTCAGCATCACCATGGCAAACGTGTATGGAGCCTGCACCACATGCCAGGCACTGTGCCAGATACAACTTCAAATGCACTCTCTCTTCGGATTCACTAATGTAGCTCATTGTTCAGCGGGTTACTATTCCCTGGTTATCTGATTTCATGTCTCCTATGCCAGGCGTTTGTTCTCTGTCAAAGCGCCTCTTCTATTTTCACCACAGCCCTTATTATTATCTGAAACCATATGTATTTCTTTTCCTACCTGATCGTTGTCTCTGCCTCTAGATGGTAAATTTCATAAGGGCAGAGGTTTCGCGTCTCTCATTCAGAATAGAATCCCCGGCACCTAAAGCAGCCTGAGCACCCAGAAAGTTCTCGATGGATGTTGAGAAGGTTCATCTATGTCGTCACGTATCTCAGAGTTTCCTTTGTCTAAGGCTGAATAGTATCCCACTGTATATGTACGATACACCACGTTTTCTTTATCCACTTGTCGGCTGATCGGCACAGGTTGTTTCTCTGTCTTGCGATTGAGGATAATGCTACAGTGACTGCGGGAGTGCAAACATCTCTTCAAAACCTTGACCTTTAAAATGATTTTTATTTATTTACTTATTTTTGGCCGGGCTGGGTCTTCATCGCTGCGTGGGCTTTTCCCCAGTTGCAACAAGCAGGGGCTGCTCCCCAGTTGCAATGCATGGGCTTCTCATTGCAACGGTTTCCCCTGCTTCAAAGCACAGCCTGGGGGGCACGCAGCCTTCAGGAGCTGCTGCTTGTGGGCGTCAGTGGTTACGGCTCCCGGACTCTAGAGCACAGTCTCAGTCGTGATGGCGCACGGGCTTAGTTGCTCCACAGCACATGGGATCTCCTGCATTGGCAGGTGGATTCCTTACCACTGAGCCAAGTAGGGAAGCCCCCCAAATCTTGATGTTTGATTCTTTTGGATATACTCACAAAGATAGCATTACTGGATCATATAGAATTTCTATTTTGAAATTTTTGAAAACCCTTCACACAGCTGTTTTCCACATCAGCTGTACTGTTCTGCATTCTCATCAGCAGTGCACAACTTTCCAATTTCTCCCCATCCTTGTCAAGACTTGTTGTCTTCTTGTCAAAGGGTAGAATTTCATGTTACATGTTCTTACCACAATAAAATACAATTTTAAATAAATACATGTGGGCTGAATTTGGCTTATCATATTCACTTTTCCTGGCAGCCCTATGAGCTCACTAGTCTTATACCCATTTTACAGATGAGGAAACTGAGGTGCAGGTAGGATAGGCAACTCACACAAATGTTTGACACAGGAAGGTGTAGGGCCCAGGCTGAAACCCAAGCCTGTCTAACTCCAGCAAGGCCTCTTAACCTGGGGTCCATGAGCATGTAACCTGGAGTCAGTGAACTTGGATGGGAAAAGAACATTACCTCTTAATTTTCTGAACACCTAACTGAAATGTCACATTTCCTTCCATGATGAGTGTCAGCAGCAAATTGCAATAGCATCTCCAGCCCTGATGACTTTGTCACCAGTTGGAATCAAAGATACTTCTATCTCCTATTATGTTTGTTGCAGATATCTTAGAATATCATTTACACTTATCCTTTGCTTGAAATTGCAATCATAATGCAGCTGACCCACCACCTGATCTTTTGTGGTATGTTAGTAAAGAAACACAATTTGGCTTTGTAATAGTGTGTTAAATGTAATTCAATATAATTGGTTGCCTGAAATAAGCCAGAGACAAATACTGCCTGGTCCACTTATATCTTATATGTGGAATCTTAAACTCATCAAACTCATAGCATAGAGAGTTAGAAAAGTGGCTTCCAGGGGCCGGGGGCAGGGGAAACAAGGAGAGATTAGGGAGAGGGTATAAATTTTCAGTTATAGGATGAATAAGTTCTGAGGATCCAATATGCAGCATAGTAACTATAGCTGATAATATGGTATTATAAAATTGAAATGTGCTAAGAAGTAGAACTTAAATGTTGCCATAAAAAGAAAAAAGGTAAATATGTGAGGTGATGGGTGTGTTAATTAACTTAATGGTGGGAGTCCTCTCACAATGTACATGTATATTGTGTATCAAATCATCACACTGAACATGTAAAATTTTACAGTTTGCTGATTAAACCTCAATAAAGCTAAATATACATTCTAGGAATGTATGTATATGGTTGCCTTTGTAATCCTGTGGATTCTATCTAAAAGCACTACTTCTTTTAGTGTGCCTGGAGTACAGGCACAAAACAGACTAAGAACCAGGCTCTGGAGGCCTTGCTCCGACCTCCTAGGTGGGCAGTAGGAGAGGCCCTGCCCAGTACTGCAGCTCTCTTCCCTTCAAGAGTGGAGACACCAAGACCAGCATGGGGAAGTGACCGGGCGGACACACAGGGAGTCAGGGTCTCAGCTAGAATCCAGGTTCTCCCACTCCCAGCCTAGCGCTTTGCAGCTGTACCACACTGCCACCTAGGGACACAAAGCGTTTCAAACCTGCCACAGCCCAGCCGACTCTGGGCAGCAGCCAAGGGATGGGCAATCCGGAGGCCGCTGACCAGTGGACGGACGAGGGCTCCAGTTCACGGGGCTGCAGTGCCTTGCGTTCACCAGATCATGCAAAACAGTTATTAATCGCTCACACACAGCCCTGCTGGTGAGGATGCAAATAAGGTCAGCCACCTTAAAAAGCAACTGGGAGGATGCAGGAGATGTGGGTTCGATCCCTGATCTGGGAACTAAGATCCCACATATTGTAGGACAACTAAGCCCGTGGGCCACAACTACTGAAGCCCGCGGGCCTAGAGCCGGTGCTCTGCAGAAAGAGAGGCCTGCACACCGCAACTAGAGAAAGCCCAGGCAGAGCAATGAAGAGCCAGCACAGCCAAAAATAAAGTGCTTTTTAAAACATTTATTAAAAAAAAAAAAAAAAAGTAAAGCAACTGGGCAGTGCCTAGTAAAAAAAAAAGGGGCTATGCATCTCATTTGACAGTGATTCCACCACCTCCACCCGCAGTGTACAACCCAGAACAGTGGGTCTCAACCCTGGATGCACATTCAAACCACCTGGAAGCTTCTAAAACTACTGTTGGGACTTCTCTGGTGTCCCACTTGGGACACCACGCTCCCAATGCAAAGGATCTGGGTTCAATCCCTGGTCAGGAACCTAGAACCCCCATGCCACAACGAGGAACTGGCATGGCCACGCAAATAAATACATATTAAAAAGAAGAAAGAAAACCACTGTTGCTTACGTCCGGATCAGCCTATTGAAATCTTTTAAGATTTCAGAAAGTCTTAAAATCTTGAGAAATAAATTAAGAATCTTTGGGGGTGGGGCACCAGTGTGATTGTAAAAACTTCCAGGTGATTTTCTCTGCAGCCAAGCTGAGAACCACTGACCTCAGGAATTTCTGAATATAGGCATGACAATGTCCATGTGGTAAGCTCACTGGAGTACCCTTTGCAGGGGAAACGAAATAGGCATAATGCAAATGTCCATCAACACAGGAGTAGCTTGACAGACACAATGATGAAACACTATACAGAAGTCAAGAGAAATTAACTCGATCCGCTTGTATCAGCAAGGACTGGACTTAGAAACACAGTCAGGTGAAAAAAATCGAGCTACAAAATATACAATACAGCATGATGTATCTTTGGGTCTTAAAACAATCCATCCTAAAGGAAATCCGTCCTGGATATTCACTGGGAGGACTGATGTTGAAGCTGAAGCTCCAATACCTTGGCCACCTGATGGGAAGAACTGACTCATTGGAAAAGACCCCGATGCTAGGAAAGATTGAAGGCAGGAGAAGGGGACAACAGAGGATGAGCTGGTTGGATGGCATCACCAACTCAATGGACATGAGCTCTGAGAGTTGATAATGCATAGGGAAGCCTGGCATGCTGCACTCCATGGCGTTGCAAAGAGTCGGACATGACTGAGTGACTGAATGGAACTGAACTGATAAGATGCACACAGATCATCTGAATGCATTTTAAGGTCCTTAAGGAGACATATCATGTTCATACCAGTAAGGGGTTGGAATTAGGGATGGAAACTAAAGAGACTTTAATTTTGTATTCTTTTTTAAGGAGAAGAAGATACTCATTCTTTACACAAGCTATATTAATTGATTCTAAAAATTAGTATATTTTAAAATATTCCAGTGCCTTCTATGTATTGTACTAGATATGGGAGAAATGAACCTGAATAGGAAACTTCACAGCAGATAGTCCAGAGAAGAAAGACAAAGCAGCTAGAAGACAGGGCTTTCATCCTACAATAGGAGAAGCGCTGTGGAGGATGAGAGGAGACACTCCTAATTGTCCTGGTAAGTACTTGCTATGTAACAAATCATGCCAACAGTCAATAGCATAAAATAGCCCTTTTATTATGCTCATGGGCTTTTTGGATCAGGAATTCAGACAGGATAACAGTGGGAATGTTCGATGATGTGTGGAAATCGAAAGAGTTGGGGGTGACTAGGTGGCCACTGGAATCACCTGGAGACGGCTGCACTCACATCTGGTGGTTGATGCTGGCTGTCTGCCAGGACCTCCGCTGGGTTATTGTCCAGAACACCTCCAGGGGCCTCTCCATGAAGTCTTTCCATGTGGACTAATTTGGGCTTCCTCGAAGGCTGGGATTGGGCCCCGAGAAAAGATAAAAGTGTGTGATGATTTTATGCTCTAGCATCAGGAGCCCCGCAGCACCACGTAGCATCATTTCTGCTATACTCTTTAGATGGAAGCAGTCACAAGGTCTGTCCAAATTCAAAGGGACAGGACACAAGTCCCAGCCCTCAATGGGAGGAGCGCCTAGGAGCGTCAAGGTCACCCTGTAAGAAGAGCATGGGGGATGATACACGTTGTTGCCACCATCTTTGGAAGATGCAATCTGCCACACTAACTTACTCCCTGGGGTAGAAGGGATGGTGGGGTCAAACTGGACTTCCTGGACAAAAGGAAATCTAAGCTGAGGCTTCAAGGACAACTAGGAGTTGACCTGGAAAAGGACAAGATCATTCTGTGCCAAGGAAGCAACAAGGCCGAAGTGCTAGTGTAAAATGAGGGCCTGCGCACAGAGCACACTTAGGAAGCTCATCACAAGCGGGCCTGGAGGAAGTGCCGCAAGCTGAGACTGAGAGGTGGGCAGGGGCCAGATGGTGTGAGATCTCTGAGGCCACCTTAAGGATTTGGGTCTTTTTTAAAAATTAATTAATCATTTTTGGCTGCACTGTCTTCGTGGCTTTCTCTCACTGTAGCGGCGTCTCTTGTTGAGGAGCACAGGCTCTGAGGCACTCAGGCTTCAGGAGCTCCAGCACTCAAGCTCATGTGCTTAGTTGCCCCATGGCATGTGGGATCTTAGTTCCCAGATTAGGGATCGATCCCGTGTCCCCTGCATTGACAGATGGATCCTTACATTGAACAATGGGCCACCAGGGAGGTCCCAAGGATTTCGGTCTTGATGCTCAAGGCAAGGGGAGCCACTGAAGTGTGCTGAGCAGCCCACTGCGTCCTCTTGGGTGGGTAATGAAGGAAGGGAATAAGAGCGGAGGCAGAGAGGCCAGCGGGGCAGCCACGGGGTGACAGGTGACAGTGGCGGTGGAGGTAGAGAGAAGTGGACAGAGCCAACAGGTGCTTTGGAGGCAAAACCGATACATTTGCTAATGGATTCTGCGAGGAGTAAAGAATTCAAGAATATGTCGCTTCAATGAGGCAACTTCTCGCTCTGTGGGGTCCTGGCTTGGTGAACTAATCCCAGGTCTGCACCCCTTCACATTTCCCCTGGTCCAGCACCTTTTGGGTCAAGAAAATGCAGGCTAAAGAAGGAGCCTTCCAGGAAGAAGACCCCGAGGTTCAGTATATCTCAGATCAAAGACCAAAATGATCTTCTTGGGGGAATTCTCTGGTGGTCCAGTCATAAGGACTCTGCACTTTCACTGCTGTGGCCCCGGGTTCAATCCCTGGTCAGAGAACTATGATACAAGTGGTGAGGCCCAAAGCAAACAAACAAAATGATCCTCCTGGCTCACCACATTTGAGTCCCTCGTGCCCCAAAACTCATTATCCTACCATGGCACCCGCTGACAATTAGTGGGAAATTGTATAGACAGCTCCTCATTGGATCTAATTTCCTTGACCTGGAGCGTCGTGAATCAATTACTCTGAGTAACTCAACTTTAATGCCTTGACACCCGGCCCTCGGTGAAGACGCCCCCTCCTTTCCACACATCCTTCTTTCTTCCCCATTAAATAAATTGCGAGCTGTTTGTCTACTGGGACATGGATATTTTCATTAGTGATTAAAGAAGCAGGTCTGCTCACCTCCTTAGTGGTGAGTCACGGATGACTGTGGTCCCAACCCCTGCCCCAGGTATGGGTCCCAGACTTTGCCCAAGGAGTGGAGTGTCCTGCCCTGTGTCCTGGTGACCGAAAGCCAGATATCCTCAGAACAGAGCTCCCAAGGCTCAGCCACACCGGACGCATTGCTCCAGGCCACAGCTCCAGGCATGAACCCTCAGCCACGAAGCTCTCATTCAAGAACAAATGCCAGAGGCCTGCTCCATGCTCCAGGCACTGGTCCAGAGCCCCCCACCCTCAAAGAGCTTAATTCATACAGAGAGAGATACAAAAGAAACAAAAACACATAATATGAGGGAATCCCTGGTGGTCCAGTAGTTAGGACTCAGCGCTTTCACTGCCCGGACCTGGGTTCAATACCTAGTCAGGGAGCTAAAATCCTGCCAGCTGCTCAGCATGCAAAAATAAACAAATACATACATAGTGTGAAGACGGCATGATGTCCTGTGGGAAACATTTTCGATGAAGAAGTGGACAGGAATTCCCAGGAGGTGGAGAAACAGAATGAGCATCGCAACTTTAAAGTGTCTTTAGGGACTGTCTTGTTGAGAAGGTGACTTTTGAGAAAAACTGAGGGAGCAAGGGTGGAAGCCATGGGCATGTGGAGGAGAGAAATCCAGAGAGAGGAGACAGCACAGCACGTGTAAGTGTCCTGGGGCGGGAGGTGGGGGTGCTGGAGGAACACGGGGTGTCCTGGGACAGGAGGCGGGAGTGCTGGAGGAACACGGGGTGTCCTGGGGCAGGAGGTGGGTGGTTCTGGAGAAACATGGGGTGTCCTGGGGCAGGAGGCGGGGGTGCTGGAGGAACACGGGGTGTCCTGGGACAGGAGGCGGGAGTGCTGGAGGAACACGGGGTGTCCTGGGACAGGAGGCGGGAGTGCTGGAGGAACACGGGGTGTCCTGGGACAGGAGGCGGGAGTGCTGGAGGAACACGGGGTGTTCTGAGGCAGGAGGCGGGGGCTGCTGGAGCAACACCGGGGCCAGTGAGGCTGGGGAAGAGGGAGGGAGGGGACAGCAGTAATGGTGACAGCAGAGAGGGGATGGGGAGCTGGAGGACAGAAAGGCTTTCAGGCCAGGGGGAAGGTATGACTTGGACTCTGAAGGAGATGGAAATTCACTGGCATTTTAAAAGATCACTCTAGCTGCTGCTGCTGCTGCTGCTGATGCTAATGGTGATGACCATGGTGACGACAATAATGACGACGGTTGTGATGGGCCTTCTCATTGTCATGTTTAAGCTCTGGCTTTCTTATGTTTTGTCCAGCATCTAGTCTCTTCCTCTTGTACCCTGGTGCTCCCATGGGAGGGCCCCATTTTCAATAGCTTTGGGCTCTGACCTGCTTCAACCGAATTTCAAGACCTTTTTCTGGAGAATATCACACTTACCTCGAGACTTCCAGTCCCATTCTGTAGATCGTTGCTTCCTTTCCAAATTCTGCGTTCACCTCTATTTTTAAAAGAAATATCTTATTGCCTCTGGTTTTCTGCTGAAATAGGAATTTGCTGGTACTTTCCAACCTCTAACCAAAATCTGAAACTTCCTGTGGTCCCAGCTGAGCACCACTTCCCGTCTACCACCTACCCCTTCTGCCCCCTAGCCAATGGGTGCCCTGACCTGGGCCCTCTTGTTGTCAGCTCCTCCCTCCTCCAGCTGTAGGCCTGCATGCCAATTAAGGGGTGTCCCCTGCCACTTCCTGACCCCTAAACCCCACGAGATCCAGCGCCAGAGGCAGCCCCACCCAACAAACTCCTCTTCCTGTGCCTACACCCACCCCCATCTTCTTCCCGAATAGGTGTGTGGGGCTGGATGAATCGTGTACTGAAAAAAACCTAGCACCAGATCAGACACCCCCAGGTTCCAATCTCAGCGCTGATCCGGCTGGCTGTGTGGCCTCAGGCTAGTCGCCTCTCCTCTCTGACCCTGCTTTTTCAAATCACTGCTGTGCATTCACAGCTGGGCCTCCTATTTGAAATTCCACTAGGCCATGAACGACCTCATCAGTGTCCCAAGACAGACCACAAAATTCCTGGATCTCCTAGATTTCGGGTGGGGAGAGATGGACTTTCCCTGTTTGCTCTGCCTTGCTGAAAGAGGGTTCCGAACAGGTTCTAGCACCTGCAGGCAGGGTCCCTTAACACAAGACCTCAATTAATTTAGAAGAGAAGCGACTATCAACAGGATGCTTTGTCCACAAGCCAGCCTACTTCAGAGGCTTCTCAGAGAAGGAAGTACATTTGCCTGAGGCCTTAGACCCACAAAGGCGCCTAACCCAGCCCAGAGGGATAGGAAGCCTTCCACAGGCAGCCCAGAGTTATCCAAGCAGAGGGAGAAGGGGCAGGCAAGCTGGTGCAAGGGCCTGGGAGATCAAACAGCTCTCACCTCCTAAGAGACAGACCCAATCCCAAGGCTGCAGATGCCCACTGGTTAGGATGCGGGCTTCTGAATCTGTACCCTGCCCTGGCCTCCCCCCAAGATATCAGGCCCAGGCCCAGGGATGTTTAACTTGGCAGCCCAAACTCAAAGCAGTAAAGCCAACTCTTGCCCTTCTCCCCCATGCTGTTCTTTCTCCTCCGTTTCCCCACTTTCTCAGTCTGGCTTTCATCAGAGCTTAGAGTCCGTGCAAAGCACTTGCTGCCAGCCAGCACCCCAGCTTCAAATGAATCCCTTATCCTCCAGGGATGGGGCTGGGATAGTGGACAGAGAAGGGTGTGGTACCCCTGGGGTCAACCAGCCAACAGGAGGAGGAGGGAGCTGGTGGGCAGGCATGAGCAACAGGAGGTCTAAGGGAACCAGGCGTGAAATGCAGTCCCTCCCAGGACACCCCCAGAAGCTGCCTCTGCGAAACTCACAGAGGCCTAGTGTGCGTCACGTCAGTGAAGGTTTGTGATTGTTAGTGTTTTTTTAAACAGAGGATGTGCCATGCTACAGGTCAGAGGCATCCAAGAAACAGAGGCCTCAGGGCAGGAAAGCCACGGGTCAGCAGCAATCCTAGAGAGGCCTTGGAGCTCCTCAACAGTGGGGTAGAGGTGGGGCAGAAGAAGGGGCATTTGGGGATATTTTACCATGATCACGAGGTCTCAGATAACATCTAGTGTACATTAAGAAGTGAAGGGGCAGAATATAATCAGAATAGAAAAAGGGTAATAATATTAGAAATGCTAGTAATAGGGGCACTACAGGCAGGCCAAGTGTTTTCCAAACAGCAAAAAGAGAAAAGCAACCTAGACACTCAATAAAAGGTCAGTTCAGTTCAGTCGCTCAGTCGTGTCTGACTCTTTGCGACCCCATGAATCACAGCATGACAGGCCTCCCTGTCTATCACCAATTCCCGGAGTTCGCTTAGACTCGCGTCCATTGAGTCAGTGAAGCCATCCAGCCATCTCATCCTCGGTCGTCCCCTTCTCCTCCTGCCCCCAATCCCTCCCAGCATCAGGGTCTTTTCCAATGAGTCAACACTTCACATGAGGTGGCTAAAGTACTGGAGTTTCAGCTTTAGCATCATTCCTTCCAAAGAAATCCCAGGGTTGATCTTCAGAATGGACTGCTTGGACCTCCTTGCAGTCCAAGGGACTCTCAAGAGTCTTCTCCAACACCACAGTTCAAAAGCATCAATTCTTCAGCGCTCAGCTTTCTTCACAGTCCAACTCTCACATCCATACATGACCACAGGAAAAACCATAGCCTTGACTAGATGGACCTTAGTCGGCAAAGTAATGTCTCTGCTTTCGAATATGCTATCTAGGTTGGTCATAACTTTCCTTCCAAGGAGTAAGCGTCTTTTAATTTCATGGCTGCAGTCACCATCTGCAGTGATTTTGGAGCCCAAAAAAATAAAGTCTGACACTGTTTCCACTGTTTCCCCATCTATTTCCCATGAAGCGATGGGACCGGATGCCATGATCTTTGTTTTCTGAATGTTGAGCTTTATGCCAACTTTTTCACTCTCCTCTTTTACTTTCATCAAGAGGCTTTTTAGCTCCTCTTAACTTTCTGCCACAAGGGTGGTGTCATCTGCATATCTGAGGTTATTGATATTTCTCCCAGCAATCTTGATTCCAGCTTGTGTTTCTTCCAGTCCAGTGTTTCTCATGATGTACTCTGCATACAAGTTAAATAAGCAGGGTGACAATATACAGCCTTGACGTACTCCTTTTGCTATTTGGAACCAGTCTGTTGTTCCATGTCCAGTTCTAACTGCTGCTTCCTGACCTGCATACAGGTTTCTCAAGAGGCAGGTCAGGTGGTCTGGTATTCCCATCTCTCTCAGAATTTTCCACAGTTTACTGTGACCCACACAGTCAAAAGCCACTACCAGTTATTCTCATTGTGTATATATGATGTATATTCGTGTGTATATACATGTAAATACACGAATATTCATTGGAAGGACTGACAGTGAAGCTGAAGCTCCAATACTCTGGCCACCTGATGTGAAGAGCTGACTCACTGAAAAAGACCCCAATGCTGGGAAAGATTGAGAGCAGGAGGAGAAGGGGGCAACAGAGGATGAGATGGTTGGATGGCATCATTGACTCAACGGATATGAGTCTGAGCAAACTCCAGGAGCTAGCGAAGGACAGGGAAGCCTGGTGTGCTGCAGTCCATGGGGTCGCAGAGTCGGACACGACTGAGCGACTGAACAATGAACAACAGCGTGTATGTGCATCTATGTATATGAATATCAACATATACGTACTTCAGCCTGTACGACATGCATCAGTGTATATGCGTGTGGATATGATATACATCACTGTCTGTATATCGGTATATACACATATGTCAGCATATGTGATAGACATTAGTAGAGTAACATCTCCAACTTGTTTCCTTAGGAAGTTATTTTTTGCCCACACCATGTGGCTTACTGGATCTTAGCTCTCCAATCAGAGACTGAACACGGGCCCTGGAAGTGGGAGACCTGAGTCCTAATTCACTGGACCACCAGGAAACTACCAGAAACTTCTTTTTAACTGAAGTATAGTTGATTTACAAAGTTGTGCTAATTTCTGCTGGACAGCAGAGTGATTCAGTTATATATACACATTCCTTTTTCTGTTCTTTCCCATTATGGTTCCCTATGTTGTACTAGGACTTCGTAGTTTATCCGCTCCATATGTAATAGTTTACAACTGCTAACCCCAATGGAGAAGGCACTGGCACCCACTCCAGTACTCTTGCCTGGAAAATCCCATGGACGGAGGAGCCTGGTAGGCTACGGTCCATGGGGTCTCCAAGAGTCAGACACAACTGAGCAACTTCACTTTCACTTTTCACTTTTATGCATTGGAGAAGGAAATGGCAACCCACTCCAGTATTCTTGCCTGGAGAATCCCAGAGACAGAGGAGCCTGGTGGGCTGCTGTCTAGGGGGTCGCACAGAGTTGGACAAGACTGAAGCGACTCAGCAGCAGCAGCTGCTAACCCCATCCCTCTCCTTCCCCCTCCGCCTTGGCAACCACAAGTTTGTTCCATACCCCTGTGACTCTATCCCTAGAAACATTTTTTCACTGAAACCTAGAATAGATACAAATCATCCAATTCAAACTTCTGAGGTTAAGGAGGTTTCTCACCGGCCTGGGGGATGCCTTCAAGTTCAAGGCTTAATCAGACTTTGCAGAAGGGGTGGACTGGCCAGCACTCCCCTCTGATACAGGGAGGACATTGATTCCCCAGTTGGATGACTGCAGGGCTTAGCAATGTTTTCAGTTCCCATGAAGGTGGGCAGGGCAGAGGGAAAGAGAAGAAGCTCAGACTGGATGCCAGGACCTCAGCCTGACCAGGTTATTGTTCTGTTTTGCAGATGGGGAAACAAGCCCAGAAGGGTATGCTACATAATGGGGAGAAAGAATGGCTCTAAGTTAGGTGCAAGGCCAATGAGGATGGGAACTCCCTGTTTTTCTTGTTCATCTCCAGAGCCTATCACGGGAGCTCAAAACCATCTGTTGGATGGATAGATAGAATGAACCTGTCTTCCAAACCTCGAACCAACTCTCAGCTGTCTCAAAGCCGGTGGGTGCCCACTTCCCTTCCTCCCTTCTCCTGCCCCCTCCTCTCCGCCTTGGCTGGTAAATGCTCTACCCCAGCGTCTCACTCACTCTTCAGGCTGGTCGTGGGATAGTTCAGGACATTTGCGGTCATGTGCTGCCACCTACAGGGAGTCTTGTGGTACTGCAGAGAGAGGAGCCCTGTTTGACTCCGGTTTCACATGCAGAAAAAGAAACAAGCATGAAAAGGCATTTGGCAAGGATTTGGTAAAGGCCACGGTAAATTGGAGGATGGTCTAGGTGTATAATCTGCTTTAAAAAAGAGGGAAAAATTAGGCTAATTTAGGTACACTGGGCCCAGGGATGCTAGATCAGGTAGAGCAGGAGGGGGCAGGGGGAGGGAACATCCAAGGACAGAACGGAGCTTCTATCTAGGAGTCGCTGCTGCTGCTGCTGCTGCTGCTGCTGCTGCTGCTGCTAAGTCGCTTCAGTCATGTCCGACTCTGTGCGACCCCCATAAACGGCAGCCCACCAGGCTCCCCTGTCTCTGGGATTCTCCAGGCAAGAACACTGGAGTGGGTTACCATTTCCTTCTCCAATGCATGAAAGTGAAAAGTGAAAGCGAAGTCGCTCAGTCGTGTCCGACTCTTCGCGACCCCATGGACTGTAGCCCACCAGGCCCTCCGTCCATGGGATTTTCCAGGCAAGAGTACTGGAGTGGGGTGCCCAAAACAACCATGCAACACGTGTGTCCAGGTAGCATTATTACTTTAAAAAAAGGAGAGAGGATCTGTAAAGGCAATTTGGAAAGTCTAAAACAGAAGAGCTCAATAAGACAGGAACCAACACAGGCTCAGTGGCTCCCTTGGCATGTGGAATCTTCCCAGACCAGGGACTGAACCCAGGTCCCCTGCGCTGGCAAGGTGGATTCTGATCCACTTTACCACCAGTAGTTGTATATGGATGTGACAGTTGGACCTTAAAAATGCTGGATGCCAAAGAAGTGATGCTTTGAAACTGTGATGCTGGAGAAAACTCTTGAGGATCCCTCAAGAGTCAAACCAGTCAATCCTAAAAGAAATCAACCCTAAATAATGTTCATTGGAAGGACTGATGCTGAAGTTCCAATACTTTGGCCACCTGATGTGAAGAGCCAACTCACTGGAAAAGGACCTGATGCTGGGAAAGATTGAAGGCAAAAGGAGAAGAGAACAGCAGAGGATGAGATGGTGAGATAGCATCACCGACTCAATGGACATGAATTTGAGCAGACTCCGGGAGGTAATGAAGGACAGAGAAACCTGGTGTGTTGCAGACCATAGGGGGACAGGGTCAGACACAACTTAGCAGCTGAACAACAACAAAGGATGATAAATGGAAGATGAAGTTGAAAAGAATGTGGCTGAGCCAATGAGACAGGTGGTGCAGATCTTAAGTCTACTGGAGTTGGACACATCAGAACTACAGATTCTCACGCAAGATAAGAAACAGAATCATAGATCCTGGACGATTTGTCCAAGTAAACTCAACTGGGATCAGAACTAGGACCAGAATCACTACCTCCTAAGGTGGATGATGACTGCTAGCACGGGACTCAGCAATAGAGAAGAGTTTGGCAAAGTCAGACCTTGAAAGATGGAGAGCCTGTCATGTGCCCATGCTGGGTCAGGTGCTGGAGCTGCCAAGATGAACAGGGAGCTCCCAGTCTGATGGTACAGCTTGCTACAGAAGCAGTCATGGTGGCCTGAGATAAAGTACTACAAGACAAAGGTTATGTGAATAAAGAAGTCTACTCTACCCTTCCACGAAAAAAAAAAAAAAAAAAAAAACAGGAACCAAGGCAGCTCAGAAGGTCCCAGCTAGAGGGACCCAGGAGCTCGCACAAGGGTTCCAACCCTTGCCGCAGAGGTGTCTCTACATGAGACAATTGCCTGCAGTGGAGCCTGATTATGTGGCCATCTCAGAAGTGGGGTCCAGGATTGGCAGGCCCAGCACTGCAAAGTGTCAGGTAAAAGTCATTGCCCCAAGAAAGGGATGCTGAACCCAAAAGCCACATGTGTCCCTATTTCACAGGTGAGGAAACCAAGGCTCCGTTTTGATGTGGCTGGTGTTGGTCGGGTCTTTGTGTAGGTTTCAAAAAACAGGAACAGTCTCAGGTGTCATTACATGATTGAGAAAACCAAAGTCTCAGCCACTCAAGTCTCAGCCAGCCTCTCAGAGGCTGGAACAGCTCTGGGATACAGCCACAGCTCGAGTCACAGCTCTGTAACTCAGGGGCACCCCAGCTCGGTACTCCGCCCTCCAGCATCACAGTGACTCAGCACCTCTGGGTCTTGGCCTGTCCCTCTGCTGTCCCCACTCCTCTCTGTCTCATTACTCACAGTTCTTGTTCATCTGTGGCTCCTACTCATCCATCGCTTCTGTTGACTCAAGGGTTCAACTCAGAACTTTCCTTCTGCGTGTCTCTGCTTCTGCCCCTGATGCTGATCCTCATCCTTTCTCCATGTCTCAGATTCAAATTCCGCAGAAGAAAGGGTCTAAATTGTTCCACTGGTCCCCAGGACCCTTAGGGGTTGGATGCTCCCACACTTAGCCACCCCACAATCCCCTGACCGGCCTAGATGTTGCCTGCACTTAGTGGGTGGGGTTCCATTCCTTTCCAAACAGCTGTATCCTGAGTCCTAAGTGCAAAGCGGATAACTCAGAGCAAAGAAACCCTCTGAAGGGGCTGTGGGTGTGCAGGATAGGCAGGTGTGACGGGCTCTTCTACAAGCCAGCTTGTATATGACAGGACCAGGATCTGAGCCCAGGTTTTCTGTTCCCAAGTCTTTCCCACCTGAGGACACAGGCTGTCCTGCCCTAGGGGATCAAGAAATAATAAGAACTAATACTGACTGAGCATCATATGCCAAGCACCATTCTAGCTTTCCACTGAGTATCTCAGTCCTGACTGCAATCCCCCTTTAACTGTACTCATTTCGCAGAAAAGAAAACTCATCTATAAAGACTAAATTACAGACTCAAAGTTATATTCCTAGTAAGTGGCAAAAGGTGATCTGAACCCAAGCCTATTTGAGTTTATAAAGGAAAATACAAAGGAATACAGAGAGAGCCCTTTGCTGGTAGGAAGCTAAAACTGCCTAGATTCGAACCTTCCAATATGGAACCACTAACCAAATGTGCTACTGAGCGCCTAATAAATGTCTGGTCCAAAGTGATGTGCTGTGACTGTAAAATACACAGCAGATTTCAAGGATCTGTTACCAGCATAGAACTGAGATATCTCACTAATAATGTTGAACACCGAATGAGAATAATGTTTACCTTTTAGGAGAGCGAATGACTTCTGTGGGCATCAGCTCTATTAGCAATAATACCAGCTTAAGTGGTGGTAGTAATTTCTATATAATAACATTGTATATTATATACTGATCAAACTCTATACTTAATTTGTTTTATTTCAATAAAAACTCCCATAAAAATAATGGTTTGCATTGATTGCAGCTTTAAATGATACTATTTAGGATATTTTGAGTCCACTAAAATATATTAGTAAAATTAACTTTACCTATTTCTTTTAGCTTTTTATTTTATATTGCCGTGTAGTTGATTAACAATGCTGTGTTCATTTCAGGTGTACAGCAAAGTGATTCAGTTATACATTATGTGTGTGTGTGTGTGTGTGTGTGTGTGTGTGTGTGTGTGTTTGCACATGCACGCTTAGTCACTCAAGCCTTGTCTGACTCTTTGCGACCCTATGGACTATAGCCTGCCAGGATCCTCTGACCATGGGATTCTCCAGGCAAGAATACTGGAGCGGGTTGCTGTGCCCTCCCCCAGGGGATCTTCCCAACCCAGGGATTGAACCCATGTCTCCTGCGTCTCCTGCCTTGTAGGCAGATTCGTTACCCACTGAGCCACCTGGGAAGCCCATACATATACATGTATCCTCTTTCAAATTCTTTTCCCATTTAGGATGTTACATAATATTGAGCAGCGTTCCCTGTGCTATAGTGTAGGCCTTTGTTGGTTAGTTGGTTATCCATTGTAAATATAGCAGTGTATACATGTCAGTCCCAAATTCCTTCCCTATACCTTCCCCACCCTCCCCACTGTAATCTTAAGGTTATGGTCTTTTTACTTTTAAAAGCACGTAATTCACATGCCATACAACTCACTCGTTTAAAATACGCAACTCGTTGGTTTTTAATCTATTCATAGAGCTCTGCCCCCATCACTACGATCAATTTTAGAACATTTTCACCACTCCAGAAAGAAATGCTGGACCCATTAGCAGTCGCCCCTCTCCCCATTCCCATTCTCCCTCAGCCCTCGACAACCACTAGTCTGCTTTTGGTCTCTAGAAATCTGCCTGTTCTGGACATTCCATAGACGTGGAATCATACGGTGCCAGGCCTTTTTCATCGGGCTCCCTTCACTCAGCACGTTTTGAAGCTTCATCCATTTTCTAGCATGTGTCAGCACTTCATTTAATTTTATTGTCAAATAATATTCCCTTGTATGGATATGCCACAGTTTGTTTTTCTATTCATCAGTTACTGAACACTTGAATTGTTTCCACGTTTTGGCAATTATGAGTAAAACTGCTATGAACATTCATGTGCAAGACTTTGTGCAGACAAGCATTTTCATTTCTCTGGATCTTTTAACTTTTCTAAATAAGGTCATCAGATAATTATAAACCACACACACTGCTGGCATTATATTTCTGTTGGAGAGCACAGGCCTAGATCTTTCACCCTGGTTCAAATAAATTGTTAAAATACTTGTGAACACAGCAGGGGAAGGAGAGGGTAGGACAAAATGAGAAAGCAGCATTGGCATATCTACACTATCATGTGTGAAACAGGCAGCTAGTGGGAAGCTGTTAGAGAACACAGGGAGGCCAGCCTGGCACTCTGTGATGACCTAGAGGGGGAGGCTGGGAGGGGGGAGGCTCAAGAGCAAAGGGATATATTATAATTATGACTGATACACATTATTATCCAGCAGAAATCAACAGAACATTGTAAAGCAATTATCCTCCAATTAAAAAAAAAAAAAGAAATACACAGACACCACAGGAGACTATTGGCTAACTCTGACATCACCTCTCGCCCCCTCAGAGCTAAGTGGTTCCCAGCTTGACAATGGACCAGCAAACTAGGAGACAATTTTCATCAATCTGAAGCCTGCCAAGCAACTCCAATAATTCCAGAGATCCAACAATCACTCCATCAATTTAGCAAGCTCAACATGAGCAACTAGGCACTTGAAGTGGGCATCTTTCCATTACAGAAAGCTGGATGTCTAACAAATATACCCTGAGGGACTTCACCTATGAAAACTGATCTGGCTCTCCATTTCATCTGCACCAGTTTCCCCATGAAACACCAAGAGTGTGTGGCCTGAATTTCTGGGTGGCCTGGATTCTTTGGTGCCCAGTTAAAAATAACTACAGCTACAACAATGTGTTAATAGACGCAAAATATAAAAAGAGGTAAACTGTGATATCAAAAACATCAGAGGGAAAGAGTAAGAGGGTAGAGATTATGTTTTCCATTAAAGGTAAGTTATTAGTAGCTTTAGGGACTTCCCTGGAGGTCCAATGGTTAAAACCCATGACTACTTGCAGTAGGTGCAGGTTCAGCCCCTGGTCTGGGAACTATTAGATTGGTGCAAAAGTAACTGGTTTTGCACTGTTGAATTTGCTGTTTGATATTGGAATACATTCTTAAATGTGGTTATCTTTTGCATCATCTTAATGCACATTTCTTACTTTATGTTTTTTTGCTAATGACTTATTACTTGCTATGTATTTCACATTTATTTCAGACTGTGGAAATAATGTTAGACAAAAAGTAAATTCAAGCTATTTTCTGAATCGAGTTCAAAATGGGTCATAAACCTGCAGAGACAACTCACCATATCAACAACACATTTGGCCCAGGAACTGCCAACAAACACACAGTGCAGCAGTGGTTCAAGAAATTTTGTAAAGGAGACAAGAGCCTTGAAGATGAGAAGCACAGTGGCCAGCCATCGGGAGTTGACAACAAGCAACTGAGAGCAATCATAGAAGCTGATCCTCTTACAACTACCAAAGAACTCAACGTCAACCATTATATGGTCATTCGGCATTTGAAGCAAATTGGAAAGGTGAAAAAACCTCGACAAGTGGGTGCCTCATGAGCTGCCTGAAAATCAAAAAATAACCATCCTTTTGAAGTGTCCTCTTCTCCTATTCTACACAACAACAACGAAACATTTCTCAATCAGATTGTGCAACAAAAAGTGGATTTTATATGACAACCAGTGATAACCAGCTCAGTGGCTGGACCAAGAAGAAGCTCCAAAGCACTTCCCAAAGTTAAATTTGCACTAAAAAAAAAAAAGATCACAGTCACTGCTTGCTGGTCTGCTGCCTGTCTGATCCACTAGTTTTCTGAATCCCAGAAAAACCATTACACCTGAGAAGTAGGCTAAGCAAATTAATGAGATACACTGAAAACTGCAACGCCTGTAGCCAGCACTGGTCAGCAGAAAGGGCCAAATTCTCCTCCAAGACAATACCCAATCACACATCGCAGAAGCCTTCTCCATGACAACACCCAACCACACATTGCACAAGCCTTCTCCAAGACAACACCCAACCACACATCACACAAGCCTTCTCCATGACAACACCCAAACACACGTCGCACAAGCAAGGCTTCAAAAGTTGAACAAATTGTGCTACAAAGTTTTGCCTCATCTGCCATATCCACCTGGCCTCCTGCCAACCAACTGCCACTTCTTCAGACACCTTGACAACTTCTTGCAAGGAAAATGCTTCCACAACCAGTAGGAGGCAGAAAATGCTTTCCAAGAGTTCATCGAATCCTGAGGCATGAATTTTTGTGATACAAGAATAAACAAACTTATTTCTCATGGGCAAAAAATGTGTTGATTGTAATGGTTCCTATTTGGATGAATAAAGATGTGTTAGAGCCTAGTTATAATGATTTAAAGTTCATGGCCCAAAACCACGATTATGTTTGCATCAAACTAATAGGATCCCACATGCTGCAGAGCACAACAAAATAAAAAGTTATTATCAGCTTTAAATAGACAGCTAAAAGTGTAAGATGGTTATGTAAGCCTTACGACAAAGAAAAAACCTATAGTAGATACACAAAAGAAAAAGAGAAAGGAATCAAAATATACAACTATGCTAAAATCATCAATTCACAAAGGAAGACAGCAGGAGAGGAAGAAACAACAGAACCTCAAAATAACCAGAAAACAAGATGGCAACAATAAATCCTTACCTATCAATAATCACTTTAAAAGTAAATTGATTAGATTGTCCAATGAAAAGGAATAGAATGGCTAATGGATAATTAAAAAAAGAAAAAAAAAAGATTCAATATATGTAGTCTACAAGAGATTTACTTCAACCTTAAAGACATTCACAAGTTGAAAGTAAAGAAATGGAGAAAGATATTCTATATAAACAGAAACTAAAAGAGAGCAGGGGTACCTATACTTATATCAGACAAAATAGATTTGTCTGTAACAAGAGACAGAGAAAGTCCTTGTGTAATGATAAAGAGATCAACCCATCAAGAGGTAATAACACTGTAAATACATAAACACCAACAGCGAATCACCTAAATATATTAAACAAATATTAATAGATCTGAAGGCAGAATAACAATGCAACAATAGTAGGGACTCCAATACTCCACTTCAACAATGGATAGATCATTCAGACACAAAATTAAAAGGAAATACTGGATTTGAACTACAATTTATATACCAAATGGACATAACAGATATCTATATAACAGTCCATGCAGACTTTCCTGTTGGTACAGTGGATAAGAATCCACCTGCCAATGCAGGGAACATGGGTTTGGCCCCTGTCCAGGAAGATTCCACATGCCACAGAGCAGCTAAGCCCAGGTACCCCAATACTGAGCCCTCATTCTAAAGCCCAGGTGCCCCAATACTGAGCCTTCATTCTAAAGCTCATGAACCCCAATACTGAGCCTTCATTCTACAGCCCATGAACCACAATACTGAGCCCTCATTCTAAAGCCCATGAACCCCAATACTGAGTCCGCATTCTACAGCCCTCGTGCCACAACTACTGAGCCCTCATTCTAAAGCCCATGAACCCCAATACTGAGCCCTCATTCTACAGCCCATGAACCCCAATACTGAGCCCTCATTCTAAAGCCCATGAACCACAATACTGAGCCCTCATTCTACAGCTCATGAACCACAATACTGAGTCCGCATTCTACAGCCCATGAATCACAATACTGAGTCCGCATTCTACAGCCCTCGAGCCACAACTACTGAGCCCATGAGCCTAGAGCCTGGGCTCTGCAACCAGAGAACCCACCACAGTGAGAAGCCTGTGCACCAGTGAAGAGCAGCCCCCACTGACTGCAACTAGAGAAAGCCACATGCAGCAGCAAAGACCCAGCACAGCCAAAAGCAAAAGTAAATTAAATAAATTAAAAAAAAATAGTCCATCCAACAGCAGCAGAATACACATTATTCTCAGTGCACATAAAACATTCTCCAGGATAGATCAAATGTTAGGTCACAAAACAAGTCTTCACAAAGTTAAGCTGCTGAAATCAAATCAAGTATTATTTCTAACTACAAATGGGATGAAAATGGAAATCAATAGTTGGGAAAGCTGGAAGTTTCACAAATAAGTGGAAATTTAAAAACACTCCTAAGAGATCATTGGGCCAGATAAACCAAACAGAAAAAAAAAAAAAAACTTAAATGAAAATACAATATATCAAAATTTATTGGATTCAGCAAAAGCAATTCTAACTAAATGCCTCCATTTAGAAAAAGAATAATGTTAAAGAAACAATCTAACCTCACACCTCAAAAACTAGGAAAAGAACAAATTAATCCCACAGTTAGAAAAAGGAAGGAAAGGACAAACAGAAGAGCAGAGAAAAATGATATAGAGGTGATAAAAACAATAGAAAAGATTGATGAAACTAAAAGTTTTTTTAAAAAAAGATCAATTTAACAAAAATTTATGTAGACTAAAAGAGTGGGAGAGAAAAGATTCAAATCATAAATCAGAATGAAAGAGAAGACATTACAACTGATATTACAGAATTTAAAGGATCTAAGTAGTCTTATGAATATGTATGTGCCAAAAAAAAAATGCACAGCTGAGAAGAAATGGATAAATTCCAAGAAACATACAACCTACCAAGAATGAATCTTGAATAGAAAATCTGATCATATCTACAACTACTAAGGAGACTGATCAGTAATCAAAAGTATACCAAGAAAGAAAAGACGAGGAACAACTGTAAGTAGTGAATTTTTATGCTATGATCCAGCAATCCCACTCCTGGGCATATATCCAGACAAAACTACAACTCAAAAAGATTACAGGCACCGCTATGTTTATAGCAGCACTATTCACAATAGCCAAGACAGAAATAATCCAAATGTCCATCTACAGATGAGTAGATAAAGATGACATGGTTCATATACACACCGGGATACTACTTTGCCATTAAAAAGAACAAAATAATGCCACATGCAGCAATATGGATGCAACTAGAGAGTATCATATTACGTTAGGAAAGAGAAAGACAAATACCATATGATGTCAGTTACATGTGGAATCTAAAATAGCACACAAAGGAAGCAGAAACAGAATTATAGACATAGAGAACTGGTGGTACCATGTGTCAGAGGGTTAGGGGAGGGATGCTATGGAGGTTGGGATTAGCTGATGTAAACTTTTATATATATAATGGATAAACAGCAAGGTCCTCCCATATAGCACAGAGAACTATATTCAATATCCTATGATAAAAAAAACCATAGTGGAAAAGAATATTTTTAAATGAATGTACATATATATTCATATATATAATATATGTACATTATGTACACACACATACATATATGTGTATATATATTTATATATATATAACTGAAGTAATTAACACATTTTAAATCAATTATCCTTCAATTTAAAAAAATAGTGAATTCTACCAAGCATTTAAAGAATAATTAACACCAATCCCCCTCAAGGTTTTCTCTGATAGCTCAGTTGGTAAAACATCCCCCTGCAATGCAGGAGACCCCAGTTCAATTCCTGGGTTGGGAAGATCCACTGGAGAAGGGATAGGCTACACATTCCAGTATTCTTGGGCTTCCCTGGTGGCTCAGCTGGTAAAGAATCTGCCTGCATTGTGGGAGACCTGGGTTCAATCCCTGGGTTGGGAAGATACCCTGGAGAAGGGAAAGGCTACCCACTCCAGTATTCTGGCCTGGAGAATTCCATGGACTGTATATCCATGGGGTCACAAAGAGTTGGACACAACTGAGTGACTTTCACTTTCTTTCACTTTAATCCTCCTCAAACTTTTCCAGAAAATTGAAAGGAGGGAACACTTCCAAACTCATTTCACAAGGCCAGCATTACCCTGATTAAAAAAATAAAAAGGCCAGAAAAGGACACTACAAGAAAAGAAAGTTACACAGCAATATCCCTGATGAGCATAGATTCAAAAATCCTCAGTGAAATACAAGCAAACCAAATTCAATAGCACATTATAAGGACCACATGCTGTGATCAAATGGGATTTATCCCTAGTTTGTAAGTATGGTTCAGCAAACACAAGCCGCTCAATGAGACACATCACATAAATAGAATAAAGGATTGTATGATCATCTCAACAGATGGGAGAAGAGCATATGACAATGTTCAACATCCTTTCATGATTCAAAAAAGATTGGTGTTGAACAAATATATGTCAACATAATAAAGGCCATATACAACCAGTCTATTCTAAAGGAGATCAGCCTTGGGTGTTTTTTGGAAGGAATGATGCTAAAGCTGAAACTCCAATACTTTGGCCACCTCATGAAAAGAGGTGACTCATTGGAAAAGACTCTGATGTTGGGAGGGATTAGGGGCAGGAGGAGAAGGGGATGACAGAGGATGAGATGGCTGGATGGCATCACTGACTCGATGGGCATGAGTTTAAGTGAACTCCGGGAGTTGGTGATGGACAGGGAGGCCTGGCATGCTGCAATTCATGGGGTCGCAAGGAGTTGGACACGACTGAGCGACTAAACTGAACTGACTGATGACAAGTCCACGGCTAACATTATACTCAATGGTGGAGACCTAACAGCTTTTCCTGTGAGATGATGAATAAGAAAAGGATGTCTATTCTCACCGCTCCTCTTCCACATAGTACTGGAAGTTGCAGTCAGAGTAATTAGACAGGGGAAAAGTCATCCAGTTCAGAAGGAAGAAGTTAAATTGTCTCTGCTTGAAGATAACATAATATTACATACAGAAAATCCTAAGACTCCACCAAAAAAATCATTAGAACTAATAAATGCAGTTAAGTTGCAGGTTACATCAATATTCAAAAACTAGTTACATTCTATACACTAAAAACAAACTATCTGAAAGACAACTTAAGAAAGTAATTCCACTGGCAAGAGCCATCAAAAACAATAAAACACTTAGGAATAAATTTAACCAAGGAGGTAAAAGACTGGTTTTTTGGTTTGATTTTGTTTTGGTTTGGTTTTTTGGAGTTTGGGGAGAGAGGTGATTGGGTTTTTTGTTATTTTGGCCATGCCACAGGGCTTGTGGGATCTTAGTTTCCAGACTAGGAATTGAGCCTGGGCACTTGGCAGTGAAAGCATTGAATCCTAACCACTGAACCACCAGGAAATTCCTTTGAAAGTGTGGTTTGCTGAAAACTAGAAAACACTGATGAAAGAAATTGAACAAGATACAAATAAATGAAAAGGTATACCATGTTCATGGAATGGAAAAATTAACATTGTCAAAATGTCCATACTACCCAAAGAAATCTACAGATTCAACATAATCTGTATCAAAATTCCAAAGACATTTTTCACAGAAATGGTAAAAAAGAATCACAAAATTTGTGTCAAAACACGAAAGATCCTGAGGAGCCAAAGCAATCTTGAGACAGAAGATCTAAGTTGGAGGTATCCCACTTCTTGATTCTGAACTCTATTACAAAGCTATAGTAATCAAAACAGTATGGCACTGCCATAAAAACAAACATATAGACTAATGCAGCAAAATAGAGTCCACATATATAATCAACTAATCTTTGACAACACCACCAAGGACATACAATAGGAAAAGACAGTCTCCTCAGTGAATGGTTTTAGGAAAACTGGATAGCCACATGCAGAAGAATAAAATTGGGTCCCTATTTTATAATACTCACAAAAATTAACTTGAAATAAATTCAAGATGTAAATGTAAGATCTGATGGAAAATCATATATTTGTGTGTGCAGACTCATTAACATACACACATTCTTCATAAATTTTGAGCTTTTAGAACTGGGATATATTTATAAATACACTTTTGTCACCCAATTTTCACCTCTCCTATTCCCTCTTCTTTCCTGTTTTTGATAGCATTTTTCTGTCATTAAATCTTCTGTATCATTTTATTTCTTGCATACTATTTCTTCCTCTGAATAAATGGCAATGAATTTTTTTAATAAATAAATAAATGTAACACCTGAAATGGTAGAATTCCTAGGAGAAAACATATGTGGAAAACTCCTTCACATTAGTCTTGGCAATTTTTTTTTTTTTTGATATGACAACAAAAAACAGGCAACAAAAGCAAGAAGAAACACCTGGGTCTACATCAAACTAAAAATCTTCTGCACAGCAAAGGAAACAATTAACAAAATGAAAAGGACATCTACAGAATAGGAGGAAGTCTTTGAAAACCATCTATATGATATATTCATAAAATATATATGGAATTCATACAACTCAATAGCAAAAAAAAAAATCAGGTTAAAAATTGGCAAATAACTATGGAGAACAGTACAGAGATTCCTTTAAAAACTAGGGATAACACTGCCATATGATCCAGCAATCCCACTATTGGGCATATACCCTGAGAGAACCATAATTGGAAAAGACACATGTAACACAATGTTCACTGCAGTACTATTTACAATAGGTAGGACATGGAAGCAACTTAGATGTCCACCGACAGACAGAATGGATAAAGAAGCTGTGGTACACACATACAAATGGAATATTTGTTGTTGTTGTTGTTGTTGTTCAGTTACTAAGTCATGTCTGACTCTTTGAGACCCCATGGACTGCAGCACGTCAGACTTCCCTGTCCTTCACTATCTCCTGGGGTTTGCTTAAATTGATGTCCACTGAGTCAGTGATACTGTCCAACCATCTCAACCATAGCTTTGACTATATGGATATGGACCTTTGTTGGCAAACTGATGTCTCTGTTTTTTAATATACTCTCTAGGTTTCTCATAGCTTTCCTCCAAGGAGCAACATCTTTAAATTTCATGGCTGCAGTCACTGTCCGCAGTGATACTGGAACCCAAGAAAATAAGATCTGCCACTGTTTCTACTTTTTTCCCTTCTATTTGCCATGAGGTGGTGGGACTGGATGCCATGATTTTAGTTTTCTGAATGTTGAGTTTCAAGCCAGCTTTTTCACTCTCCTCTTTCACCCTCATCAAGAGGCTCTTTAGCTCCTCTTCACTTTCTGCCATTAGAGTGGTATTATCTGCATATCTGTGGTTGCTGACATTTCTCCCAGCAATCTTGATTCCAGCTTGTGATTCATCCAGCCTGGCATTTTGCATGATGTACTCTGCATTTAAATTAAATAAACAAGGTGACAATATACAGCCTTGTCTGACTCCTTTCCCAATTTTGAACCCGTCAGTTGTTCCATGTGTGGTTCTAATTGTTGCTTCTTGGCCCACATACAGATTTCTCAGGAGATGGGTAAGGTGGTGTGTTAATCCCATCCCTTTTAGAATCCTCCACAGTTTGTTGTGATCCACACAGTCAAAGGCTTTAGCATAATCAGTGAAGCAGAAGGCCTACTTATCTCTCCTTGCTATTCTCTGGAACTCTGCATTCTTTTGGATATATCTTTCTCTTCTCTTCTTTCCTCAGCTATTTGTAAAGCCTCTTCAATTTTTTTTTTTCCTTTGGGATGGTTTTGGTCACTGCCTCCTGTGCAGTGTTACCAGCTTCTGTCCCTAGTTCTTCAGGCACTCTATCAGATCTAATCCCTTGAATCCATCTGTCGCTTCCACCATATCATCTATAACAATATAAGGATTTGATTTACGTCATACTTGAATGGCCTAGTGGTTTCCCATACTTTCTTCAATTTAAGTCTGAATTTTGCAATAAGGATCTCATGATCTGAGCCACAGTCACCTCCAGGTCTTCTTGTTGTTGACTGTATAGAGCTTCTCCATCTTCGATTGCAAAGAATATAATCAATTTGATTTCAGTATTGACCATCTGGTCTTATCCATGTGTCGAGTCTTTTGTGTTGTTGGAAAAGGGTGTTTGCTGTGACCAGTGCGTTCTCTTGACAAAACTCTGTTAGCCTTTGCCCTGCTTCATTCTGTACTCCGAGGCCAAACTTGCCTGTTACTTCATGTATCTCTTGACTTCCTACTTTCACATTCCAGTCTTCTATGATGAAAAGGGCATCTTTCTTTGGTGTTAGTTCTAAGAGGTCTTGTAGGTCTTCATAGAACCACTTCTTCATCATCAGTCATCAGAGCATAGACTTGGATTACTGTGGTGCTGAATGGTATGCCCTAGAAATGAACTGAGATCATCCTGTCGTTTTTGAGATTGCACCCAAGTACTTCATTTCAGACTCTTTTGTTAACTATAAGGGCTATTCCATTTCCTCTATGGAGTTTTGGCTCACACTAGTAGATATATGGTCATCTGAATTTAATTCACCCATTCCCATCCATTTTCACTGATTCCTAGAATATTGATGTTCACTCTTACCATCTCCTCTTTGATCACTTTCAATTTACCATGAGTCATGGACCTAGCATTCCAGGTTCCCATGCAACATTGTCCTTTACAACACTGGACACATCCACAGCTGGGCATCGTTGCTCCTTTGGCCCAGCTACTTCATTCTTTTTGGAGCAATTAGTAATTGCCCTCCACTCTTCCCCAGTAGCATACTGGACACTTTCCAACCTGGTGGCTCACTGTCCAGCGTCATGTCTTTTCGCCTTTTCATACTGTTCATGGGGTTCTCATGGCAAGAATACTGGAGTGGTTTGCCATTCTCTCCTCCAGAGGACCACATCTTGCCAGAACTCTTTACTGTGACCTATCCATCTTGGGTAGCCCTGCATGGCATGGCTCACAGCTTCATTGAGTTACACAAGCCCCTTCCCCACAACAAGGCTATGATCCATGAAGGGAAATGGAATGTTATTCGGCCATAAAAAGGAATGCATTTGAGTCAGTTCTAATGAGATGGATGAACCTAGAGCCTATTATACGGAGTGAAGTAAGTCAGAAAAACAAACATCATATATCAATGCATACACATGGAATCTAGAAAGATGGTACTGATGAACCTATTTTCAGGGCAGCAGTGGAGATGCAGCACAGACTTGTGGACAGTGAGGGGAGAAGAGGGTGGGGCAAACAGAGAGAGTAGCATGGAAACATCTACATTACATATGCAAAACAGATAGCCAGTGGGAATTTTCTGTATGATGCAAGGAGCTCAAACCGTGCTAACAAACTACAGGGGTTGGGATGAGGTGGGATGTGGGGCGGGCGGGGAGGTGCAAGAGGGAGGGGACGCATGTGTACCTATGGCTGATTCGTAAACCAGTACAATATTGTAAAGTAATTACTCTCCAATTAAAAATAAATACAAATTTTTTTAATGTACAAAGGATCTAAAATACATATTTTTCCAAAGAAGATATACAAATGGCCAACAGGTACATGAAAAGGTGCTTAACAATATCAATCATCAGGGAATTTAAATATATATATATATAGGACTTCCCTGATGACTCAGTGGATTAAAGAATCTGCCTACAATGCAGGAGATACAGAAGATGTGGGCTCGATCCCTGGGTTGGGAAGATCCTCTGGAGAAGGAAATGGCAACCCACTCCAGTCTTCTTCCTTGAAAAATCCCATGGATAGACATACACACACACATACAATGGAACATCACTCAGCCATTAAAACAAAAATAATGCCATCTGCAGTGACGTGGATGGACCTAAAGATTATCAAACTAAGCAAGGCAAGTCATAAAGAGAAAGACAAATACTCTGTCCATACACATTATGCACATCGTACAGATACTGTGATATCACTTATAAGTGGAATCTAAAATACGACACAAAAGACCATATCTACGAAACAAAAACAGACTCACAGATGTAGAGAACAGACTGCAGGCCGCCACCGGGAAGGCAGGTTGGGGAGGAATGGATTGGGAGTGTGTGGTTAGCAGATACAAATTATTATACATACACTGGATAAACAGCAAGGTCCTACTGTATAGCACAGGGAACCATATTCAATATCCTGTGATAATCCATAATGGAGAAGAATATATATATGTACAACTGAGTCACTTTGCTGTACAGCAGAAATTAAACACCACGTCGTAAATCAACTACACTTCAGCACATTCTTTAAAAAATTACTGTATTGCACACATGCTGACACTGGAGGAGAAAGGAAGGGAGAGAGGAATAATGACACTGAAGGAAGGGACAGGGGAACAGCACTGAGTTGCCCTCCAGAAGTCTACAGTGTGATGGGACAAATGGGACCAGCTGAGAAGAACCTAATCTGTGGGCATCCCAGACATGGCCACACAGCAAGCCTTGCTTAAGGTCCTCCTGAAGGGCCGCAGAGTCTTTCGGGTTTTTTTCCCCAGATAAGCTGGGGCAGAGCACCCTGGACCCGACACAGTTCCATTCCTTTTGTATTTTGTCTCCACTGATCCTGGGCCCAAGCCCTGCTCAAGCCTGTGTGACGGCATCTGAAGCTGATGGACTGATGAACAAGAAGGAGGCACTAACTCTTACTCCGCAGCTGGTGAACATTCAGACGTCACTTCCTGGACTTCCCTGGTGGTTCAGCAGTTAAGAATCCACCAATCAGTGCAGGAGACATGGGTTAGATCCCTGGGCCAGGAAGATGCCACACGTCACAGAGCAACTAAGGCCGTGAACCACAACTATTGAGCCCGTGCTCTAGAGCCCATGCTTGGCAATAAGAGAAGCCACGGCAATGAGAAACCTGTGCACCACAACTGGAAAGTAGCCCCTGCTCCCCGCAGCTAGAGAAAGAGCCTGCACAGCAACGAAGACACAGCAAAGCCAAAATAAATAAATACTTTGTTCAAATGTGCTAAAAGAATTCACTCCCAGCTTGCAAGGTCAAAGTCTTCCAAACTGCCGCTTCGGTGCAGCTCATGAACTGAAGTCGCTCAGTCATGTCCAACTGTTTGCAACCCCATGAACTGCAGCACGCCAGGCCTCCCTGTCTATCACCAACTCCCGGAGTTCACTCAAACTCATGTCCATCGAGTCGGTGATGCCATCCAGCCATCTCATCCTCTGTCGTCCCCTTCTCCTCCTGCCCCCAATCCCTCCCAGCATCAGACTCTTTTCCAATGAGTCAACTCTTCACATGAGGTAGCCAAAGTATTGGAGTTTCAGCTTTAGCATCAGTCCTTCCAAAGAACACCCAGGACTGATCTCCTTCAGAATGGACTGGTTGGATCTCCTTGCAGTCCAAGGGACTCTCAAGAGTCTTCTCCAACACCACAGTTCAAAAGCATCAATTCTTCGGCACTCAGCCTTCTTCACAGTCCAACTCTCACATCCATACATGACCACAGGAGAAACCATAGCCTTGACTAGATGGACCTTAGTCAGCAAAGTAATGTCTCTGCTTTTGAATATGCTATCTAGGTTGGTCATAACTTTCCTTCCAAGGAGTAAGCGTCTTTTAATTTCATGGCTGCAATCACCATCTGCAGTGATTTTGGAGCCCCCAAAAATAAAGTCTGACACTGTTTCCACTGTTTCCCCATCTACTTCCCACGAAGTGAAGGGACCAGATGCCATGATTTTAGTTTTCTGAATGTGAAGTCAAGTGGGGCTTAGAAAGCATCACTATGAACAAAGCTAGTGGAGGTGATGGAATTCCAGCTGAGCTATTTCAAATTCTAAAAGATGATGCTGTGAAAGTGCTGCACTCAATATGCCAGCAAACTTGGAAAACTCAGCAGTGGCCACAGGACTGGAAAAGGTCAGTTTTCATTTCAATCCCAAAAAAAGGCAATGCCAAAGAATGCTCAAACTACCTCACAATTGTACTCATCTCACATACTAGTAAAGTAATGCTCAAAATTCTCCAAGCCAGGCTTCAGCAATATGTGAACCATGAACTTCCAGATGTTCAAACTGGTTTTAGAAAAGGCAGAGGAACCAGAGATCAAATTGCCAACATCTGCTGGATCATGGAAAAAGCAAGAGAGTTCCAGAAAAACATCTATTTCTGCTTTATTGACTATGCCAAAGCCTTTGACCGTGTGGATCACAATAAACTGTGGAAAATTCTGAAAGAGATGGGAATACCAGACCACCTGACCTGCCTCTTGAAGCAACAGTTAGACCTGGACATGGAACAACAGACTGGTTCCAAATAGGAAAAGAAGTACGTCAAGGCTGTATGTTGTCACCCTGCTTATTTAACTTATATGCAGAGTACATCATGAGAAACGCTGGACTGGAAGAAGCACAAGCTGGAATCAAGATTGCCAGGAGAAACATCAATAACCTCAGATATGCAGATGACACCACCCTTATGGAAGAAAGTGAAGAGGAACTAAAAAGCCTCTTGATGAGAGTGAAAGAGTTGGCTTAAAGCTCAACATTCAGAAACTGCCTCATAGAAGATCCTAATCCTTGAATGAGGGACTTGAACTTCCTGCCCAGATGGAAACAAAGGACATGAGAGGGATTAACAACTCAGAGAGCCCAGACACCTTCCACCGAGGAGGAGTAAAAAAATAAGAGGATTATTTGGCTGTAAAATTCATTTAATAATTGAATAGGAAACTTCTTTTGATTTCCCAAGAAAAAGTCACACATTAAGTAATGCAAATTCCCATTCAGCCAGGAGCCAAATAAGCAGAAAATAGGGATCACTAGATTCTCCCCCACGCACCAGACCTCATTCTATTTCATGGGGAGAAACAAAGAAAATAAAATTCTCTGACATCTGGATTTTGCGCTAACAAGCAGACCGACAGAATGAACTGGGGAGGGGGAAATGCCCACATTTTCCCGGGCCCTATACCAGCAGCCCTCGGAACCAGCCACAGAGGATGAGCCATATACTGAGCGTTCTCCTGCGGACCTCTCGGATCCTTTGAGGGCTAATAGGAGAGACTGGCTCATGACCAGGAAGCAAGACAAACGTGAGTGCCTGGTGGGGGAGAAGCCCAGGGGCTGAAGGACAGATGGTGGGCTCAGCTCACCCAGCCGCACGGATCCAAGCTGGAGTAAAATGAGGAAAAGCTTGAGCAAATTTTACCTCCCCTGCAGCATAAAGGTGTTTATAATTTGTTCTAAGTAAAGATCCACCAGTTCAACAGATAGTTGCAAAATGATGTTCCCCACTCCCTTTAAAAGCGGCTGTTTACACAAGCATATCTGACATGAGAGAGCTGGAGAAAGCCCCTGATTGTATGTTTGGATCCTGATCTGATGACAACAGCTGTTACGATTTTCTGAACACTTATCCTGTGCCAGACACTAGACTAAGCTCTTACTGCGTTCACCCATTTAATCTCATGATAAGCCCATGACGCCAGGGCAGTGCTTAAGGTCTGAATCTGTCTTCTCCAAATACTAGTGGTACAACCAAGTGACTTAATTCCCCTATACTTCAGCTTCCTCGTCCGTAAAATGCATACAGTAAGTATGGGACGTGTTTAGAATAAATGTGTACCTGCGTGGTGCATGCATACTTAGTCGCTTCAGTCATGTCCAACTCTTTGCAACCCCATGGACTATAGCCTGCCAGTCTCTTCAGCCTATGGGATCTTCCAGGCAAGAATACTGGAGTGAGTTGCCATTGCCCGGTCCAAGGTATCTTCACAAACCAGGGGTCGAACCATTGTCTCCTGCATTGCAGGTGGATTCTTTACCACTAAGCCACTGGGGAAGCCCTATAATAAGTGCACCACCTTGTAATAATATCGATATAAAATTAGATGAGTTCTTACACGAAGTGTCTGGAACAGAGTATGCACAGTACAAGCAGTGAGGTCATTATCATCATCTGTTTTCACAAATGAGATAACTGGAGCTCAAAAGGTAAGAAGACTAAGCTACATCCTCACAGTCCATTCTACTATCAAATTCATTGTCAAGGCCCCACCCTCCCCTACATTCCCATTCACAAAGCATCTGGGTTACACTCTACAAAGCGCCTGCCCTTTGGATGCCTCAGGAAGCAGGTTTGGGAGCAATGGTGCTGGAAACACAGCTGGATATGGACCGCCTCTCTACGGACACCTACCCACCTGCCCACAAGACCACCTCCTCGGCTGGAAACACCACCACTCCTGGGGAGCTCTCCCCCGTTCTCCCTTGCCACAATGCACACTTTTCTCAGAGGACAGAGGCACGCAACTCCGTCCAAACAGCAAGAGAGAACACAGAGACCAGGGCTCCTCAGCAGGACCACGCAGGTACACATTTATTCTAAACACGTCCCATCCTCACAGCCCCCAAAGAGGACTTAATGTTTAGTGAGTACAGTTTCCATTAAATAATTTTTCTGGTGAATGGCCGTAATCTCTTGTTCCTCGCATGGCTTGTTATTTTTTTGTTGTTGAATACTGAATATTTTTAGTATGTGGCAACTCTGGAAGTCAGATTTTCCTTTCTCTGCCTGTTATAGGTTGCTGTCGTTTGCTTGTTTAGTGACTTTTCTAAACAATTTTTGTAAGGTCTGTAGTCAGTCTTTGCCACTGAATTCTGTATTCCTTTATCTTACTGGACAACTACTATTTTGGCAGAGTTACCTTAAATATCTGAAGCCAATAAAAGAAATGAAGAAGAACTTTTTTAGAGGAAAGAAAAAATACCTTCCCAGTTTTCACAAATTGGAACTATGTCAGGGCACTTCTTAAACACTTAGTAGGCTGCTTACAACTCTGCCTTCGCTTCACTTCCTGCTTGCACAGGGCCTGAAGACCAGCATGACATGAAAGCCCAGATTCTTCTCAGGCCTCTTCTGAATATGTGTCTCACTCTAAGCCTGCACATGGCTTTCTCAAGTCCCAGGCACACACAGATGCTTTGAAAAGCTCTATTCCCACCCATGTCTCTTCCCCAGCCTCTCCCTTTCCAGGCTTCTTGTTCTATTACTTGTCCCAAGTATTGTCCCTTGCTCCCGGCTGCTGAGGCGAGTAGCTGCCTGTGCTTTTAAAGACTTTTTAGCAAAAGCCACAGAGAGGTCACCCCAGCCCTAGGAATGCCCTGAGTGAAGAAAGAGGAAGCTTTTCCACCTGTCCTGCAGGCTGCCACCACAATCACAGTTTTCTGAGAACAGGTTCCTCTTCTGGCACTTACTTGCAGTCAGCACGAGAAATCTAGGTCCCCTTCCTCAGGGCCATGGAGCACGGGGGATGGCAGGTGGGCAAACTGAAACGCCACTGCACCCTCTTACCATAAAGCAGCAGTTTCTCTCTTCACCAAGCTTTCCCTTGGTTGTTTTTAAGTTTTTGACTAGATTTCAGAGTCCCCCAGGAGCTGACTCTGAGGCTTCCCTGGTAGTCTAGTGGTTAACAATCCACCAGCCAAAGCAGGGGGGACACGGATTCCTGGTCCAGGAAGATCCCGCATGCCACAGGGCAGCTAAAGCCGGTGAACCGCAACTCCTGAGCCAGCGCTCTACAGCCCTCGATCCACGACTGAAGTCCTCGAGCTTAGGGCCCATGCTCTGCAGCAAGAGCATGGCCCCCGCTCCCTGCAGCTGGAGAAAGTCCACTCACAGCAACCAAGACCAAGCGCTGACAAAAATTTTTTTAAAAAACAAACAAAAAGCTGATTCTGACAGTCTTCATCATTAATTGTTTAGGGGATAGGATGATCCCCTTGGGGCTTCCCTGGTGGCTCAGATGATAAAGAATCTGCCTGCAATGCAGAAGACCCAGGTTCCATCCCTTGGGTTGAGAAGATCCCTTGAAGGGAATGGTTATCCACTCCAGTATTCTTGCCTGGAGAATCCCATGGACAGAGGAGCCTGGTGGCTACAGTCCACGGGGTCACAAAGACTGAGACACGACTAAGTAACTAACACTCTCTGTGTTTCCCTGGATTTCCCTATTCCAACAATTTTGGTTGCCCAGCATCTTTTAAGCACTCTTTATGTGTTTGGGGAAATTCCTATATTGTGAATCTATAGATCCCCAAGGTTAGGATCTTGTTTTTCCCCATCTCCCTTGCAGCCAGTAATGCACTTAGATTCTAGCAAGATTGGCCCTGTATCTCAGAAACACATCAAAAAATAAATGTATTAAGGAACACAAGGGTGCTCTTGCCACTCAGGATTATATGCTTAGCACTGGCTCAGCATGAACTGTAATCCTAAATATCCTGTTTCATAATACTGTTCAGGCCCCAAGAATGTTCTCCTCACTTCTTGCCCTGAAATCTCTAAACAAAAGGCAACAGTATCTAAATCTCACAAAGGCTGGCAGGGAGTGGCCTCTGCCGGTATTGCAGACAGACACCTCTTCAGAGGATTCAAAGAACTTGAGCACTGGAAACACTTATGTGAGAGAAAGGACAAATTAATTAACTTCTTAATTAACCTCTCCCTTCTCAAGTAGCACAGGTGCCTGTGCAGTAGATTCTATATAACAAGCTTCACTTTCCCGCAGTGCTGAACATCCATTTTTCTTTTGCTCTTCATGTTCCTGCTTGTTTCTGAGGAACATTTTGCAGTTTAAGTGGATCATGTTGATCAGTTATGTTCGACTTTTTGCAGCCCCATGGACTGTAGCCCGCCAGGCTCCTCTGTCCATGGGAATTCTCAGGCAAGAATACTGGAGTGGGTTGCCATTTCCTACTCCAGGGGATCTTCCTGACCCAGTGATCAAACCTGGGTCTCCCGCATCTCCTGCACTGGCAGGTGGATGCGTTACCACTGAGCCTAAGTAGATCGTAGCACTTTCTAATTTGGATATATGAGATCCAGAATTTCTGTTTGGATAGAAGTTTCTATTCTTTTTCATATAAGAAGTATAAAGCGATACCAATTCCTTATATTAGCAACTAGATTGACAGTAAATACCAGGCAAAAAGTCATGTAATATAAATACTACTTAATAATGAAATATTACATAATAAAACTTTTGTGTTTGGTTTTGCTTTTTGGCTGCAATGAGTCTTAGTTGCAACATGTGGGTTGGTTGGTTTGTTTGTTTTTTGTTTTTTGTTTTTTTGAGTTGGGGCTTTCAAACTCTCAATTGCAGCTTGTGGAATCTAGTTTCCTGGCCAGGGATTGAACCAAGGCCTCCTACATTGGGAGCATGGAGTCTCAGCCACTGGACCATCTGGGAAGTCCCCAGTAAAACTGTTTATAAAATTGTTTTCAAAACAGTAAACTAAAATTTCTCAGATTTAAATAACTTTGACTTAAAACTTTGATATTCAATACTTACATAATTTGTATTTTGCCCTGTAACTTTAATACTTTTAAATACTTTAGAAATGCAACTTCATTGAGGCTTTATAGCTTTAACATTTTTTTATTTATTTACTTTATATTTTCAGTGAAAGATACTCAAATTCTTATATTTTGAAACTAATTACACTTTTTTGTCTTTTGGATCATTACAGCCTGTAGAATATAAATTATACAAAAACTTTTACTACAACATATTTAGTGATTTTATGAAAAATGAAGGGCAATAAATTTTATGGAACATACAATAGTTTATAAATTATGAATGTCTTTCTCATCCAAATATTGCTGTCCCATCATCTTGCTAAGGACATATGCAGTAGTTCAGTTTTTGACATTTTGCCAGCTTCATCATATAAAACCAAATTTATTTAGGGTTCTGCTGTTATGAAGCTGTCAAGGTACAAGAGAATATACTTTACTAAACATCTTGTTAGCTTGACTTCTTACTTTTAAATACACAGACATATGACACACAGGCCTCTTTTGGAACTCTGGCTCTGGCACAGGCTTCTTGCAGCAGCCCTGATCCCATAGAACAGTGCTTCTCAACCTGGGGTGATGTAAAGTCTGGAGACATTTTTGCTTGTCTCCATTGGCATGTAATGTAGGGTACAAAGGCCAAAAATGCTGCTAACACCCTACATCACACAAGACAGCCTCTAACATACACACATACCAAAGAATCATCCTGCCCAAAATGTCAAAAGTGCCAAGCTTAAGAGGCCCTGCATTAGAGGATAATATGAAGGAAGTCAGTGTGGAACTGATGCTAATAAGGGTGGTAGAAACCTCAAGCTTCTAGAACTTCGAGTAGGGGCAAAGAACTCAGGAGCTGAGTTTTCCAATGGAATGGGCCTGAGGTGTAATGGAGATACCATCTCCGGCTGAAAGCCTCCAAACTAATTCTCCAGCCCCGCCAGAGATTCTGAGTTACCTTATACCCTGCAATAATTTAAACTAGCTAGAGTGATTTTTGGTTTTTTGCTACTAAAAGTAAAGCACGTAGTGCTATACCCCAGAAACTAACAAAACACTGTAAATCAACTATACTTCAATTTCTTTAAAAAAAATTTTTTTTTAAGCAGGTAGAACCAGTTATCCCAGCCCTCATCTGACAGACGACAAGATTCATTCCCAAGAAGTTCCAGGGTAGATTCATGAAACAGCTCCAAGTAGGGCTGTAAGGCTGCCTACAAGTGACTAGAATTTAGTTCAAATCAGTAAATTTTAGCTTTATAAATTTATTTTAAATATACTAAATTTAAATTTAGTTCAAACTAGTACTTGAAAAAAAAGTTAATAGTGGAGACTGTCAGTCCTTGCTCACAGAATACAAACACAGGTAGGGCAGGGTAGCACGGTGTCTCAGGAACAGCTGGCAGAGAGAGCCGGTCACCAGGAGGACGTGACGCATCAGCTGCTCGTGGACACACCTCTGATGTTGCTCCAAGTGTCTTTCTCCACACAGCAGAAATCATCACAATCAGCAGCACTCTTATCATTTCCACCATTTTAAAGAGACAAACCTCACATCTTCCAGGTTCAAAATATCCTAATGTTATCTTCAGTTTGAGGCAGGTGACTCACCTAAGGACTATACCAGGGGGCTGGGGTGTGGGGTGTTTAAGAGCCATGAGCATGCATGGAAAGGGTTGTGGGGATCAATGGAAAAAGACACGTGGAAAACTGGGGGTCAGATACTCTCCTGACATCCACTCAAAGAATTGAGAGGGTAACAGGCAGGAAGGCCAGGGGTCTCAAACAGAGGAAATAGGCTGCAAATGTCAGACATTTGTATGTCTCTTAAGCGGCATGAGGAAACAAACTAGAGATATTGTTTTTTCTCTGTACAAATTTAAAAGGTTTCTCTTAAAATACCGTGTTGCTATAATGACACCTGGTCTCACCTGAAGTTAACTATTCTCAAACCTCGAGTTAACCCATGCATTTTTCTTAGGGAAATGTTTGTCTTAAGCTATGTTAATGTACTATGCATTTACCCCAGACTCTGTCTTCAAGTCTTCCACCTAATGGCTCAGAACCACATTGACAAACCATTATGTTATACTCAGATATTGTTCCCCTAATCTATTTAAATGAAACTATTTGTATGGTAATCTGCCCTTCTACAAGATTCAAGACAATCATTTTACTGCCGGGGATGACTCCTCTGGTGCCAGGATTATCACAAAATACATCTTATGGATGAGGGGACTGGTGCCATTCTGAGTTTTAAGACATTCCTTTCTTTCATTAACAGACTGCTAGTGACTATATAACATCCAGCTGAAGACTAGCAGGGGGATACTCTTTCTGCCCCTTCTGATGCCTATGTCAGAAGCTTTCTCTATCTCCTTTATACTTTAATAAAACGTTATTACACAAAAGCTCTGAGCTATCAAGCCTTGTTCCTGGCCCCGGATTGAATTCTCCTTCAGAGGCCAAGAATCCTGGCGTCTTTTCGTGGGTCAACAACAACCTTTCAGAATGATAATCCCTTTTATTCTGCCTACCACCAATTTCCTTTTTGTAACTTAAAAAGCCCTTACTAAATTTCAGAGACTGCTCTAAATGCTTGTTGTATACAATTCACTTGTATCCGTGGGCTAGTAATAAACCAAAATCATCAACGGGTGATTTCTCTCTCTTCTACACTGCCATTGCTGAATAGCTGGATCTCTGCGTTGTCACCCACACTCCCAGGACTGGGCTAATAGAGCCCAGCACCCAGCACCATGGCAGAAAGAAATGAGGCGCACGGGAGTTCTCCCATCAGCCGCTAGATGCTCCAGCCTGGCAGTAACACACAACACTTCTGCTCACAGCTCATGCATTGCCAGAATTAATCACATAGAAAGTATATGTACCGGGAAGGGGGAGAACATGGATATTTTGCCAACAGCTCTAATTACCATCCCAGGACTTAACAAGCTTTGTATTTAATCTTTGTGACCACCACAGGGGGCAGTACTATCATTCTTATGTTAAAGATGAAGAAACTGATACAGCAAGGAATGGCAATGGGCCCAAGATCACACGGCATGTGAGTGACTGAGACTAACATTTCATTTCAAAGTGCATTCTATTAACCATCTTTCTTTACTGCCGCCTTTAGCTTATTTCCTGTGTGGTCTTCAGCGCACTGCAGTCCATGGGGTCCTATGGGGTCGCAAAGAGTCACAACTGAGTGACTGAATGACAACAATTTAAATCTTGACTTTGCCACTCACTTCCTAGCATCTTGAATAAAATGGCACAGCTCTGTGCTTTACTTTTTTCCACCTGAAAAACTGGACCCAATAATAGTAGCCACAATGCCGAACTGTTAAGATGAAAGGAGATGATACTTGTAAAGCTCTTAGTTCCATGCCTGGCATATAGTAGTTTGGAGAATCCCAGGGACGGGGGAGCCTGATGGGCTGCCGTCTATGGGGTCGCACAGAGTCAGACACGACTGAAGCGACTTAGCAGCAACTAACTGAGAAACCTATATGTAGGTCAGGAAGCAACAGTTAGAACTGGACATGGAACAACAGACTGGTTCCAAATAGGAAAAGGAGTACGTCAAGGCTGTATATTGTCCCCCTGCTTATTTAACTTCTATGCAGAGTACATCATGAGAAACGCTAGGCTGGAAGAAGCACAAGCTAGAATCAAGATTGCTGGGAGAAATATCAATAACCTCAGATATGCAGATGACACCATGCTTATGGCAGAAAGTGAAGAGGAACTCAAAATCCTCTTGATGAAAGTGAGAGAGTGAAAAAGTTGGCTTAAAGCTCAACATTCAGAAAACGAAGATCATGGCATCTGGTCCCATCACTTCATGGGAAATAGATGGAGAAACAGTGGAAACAGTGTCAGACTTTATTTTTGGGGGCTCCAAAATCACTGCAGATGGTGACTGCAGCCATGAAATTAAAAGACATTTACTCCTTGGAAGGAAAGTTATGACCAACCTAGATAGCATATTCAAAAGCAGAGACATTACTTTGCCAACAAAGGTCTGTCTGGTCAAGGCTATGGTTTTTCCAGTAGTCATGTATGGATGTGAGAGTGGACTGTGAAGAAAGCTGAGTGCTGAAGAATTGATGCTTTTGAACTGTGGTGTTCACTTGGACTGCAAGGAGATCCAACCAGTCCATTCTAAAGGAGATCAGTCCTGGGTGTTCATTGGAAGGACTGATGCTAAAGCTGAAACTCCAATACTTTGGCCACTTCATGGGAACAGTTGACTCATTGGAAAAGACTCTGATGCTGGGAGGGATTGGGGGCAGGAGAAGAAGGGGACGACAGAGGATGAGATGGCTGGATGGCATCACTGACTTGATGGACGTGGGTTTGAGTGAACTCCGGGAGTTGGTGATGGGCAGGGAGACCTGGCGTGCTGTGATTCATGGGGTCACAAAGAGTCAGACATGACTGAGCAACTGAAATGAACTGAACTGAACTGAACAGAACAAACACTAAAAACTACTCTTAGCCTTACTAATTCCCAGGTGATGCAAAGCTAAAGAATCCGCCTGCCAATGCAAGAGATTTAGATTCAATCCCTGGGTTGGGAAGATCGCCTGGAGTAGGAAATGGCAACCCACTCCAGCATTCTTGCCGGGAGAGTCCCGTGACAGAGAAGGCTTTCCTGTTGCAGTCCACGGGGTTGCAGAGTTAGACACAACTTAGCAACTGAACAACAAATCTTCAGAAAAAGTGTAACATGTTTCTTCGGAAGAAAGTTTTATGATGTGACATTTAAGCTGGATTCTGGGAACACCTCCAGGGAAAAGGTATTCCAGATGGGGTGAGCCATAACCAAGGGCTCAGAGGCGGCACACATATGGGGGAGATTTAGAGCTCAGGATTAGATTGTCCCTATATTAAAACTGAAACAATTGGTATTAGCTATTTTGGGAAGCAGTGAATCAGACTGGAAAGCCAAGAATCAGATTTTGGGTTTCTCAGAGCTTGCTTTCTTCTGGGTCAGAAGTGGAAAGCAAACGTCCTAGTCCAGGGTAAAGGAAAAGTCATCTCAGATGTTGACCTGACCAAGTTAAGCGGTTAATAATTCTGACTTGCCCAGAGAACTGAGTACTCTTCTATCTACCCAAGTTACCCCAAAGCAAGGCAAAACAGCCTCCAGATGAGGACTCAGCATGCACAGACGTGCTGCTAAATTGTGGAGGGTCTCCTTGGCAATGGTTTTGACTTTCTGAATTACAAATTTCTTCCAGACTGTGATCAGAGGCTCTGTGCTGTATGGAATGTCTTTCAAAAAAAAAAAAAAAGGTATCGAAGTTTGTCTGCCTGACATCTATAGATTCCAGGTTAACCCAGGGCCTCCGAAGGTGTGGGGTCCCTTTATAACACTGACTCAAAGTGCATCTGGAGGGTTCAAATAATCCAGACGCTGTCCCACTCCAAGCCTCCGGTCTCTACCTTCTGGCAGCAGTAGCACATTAGGAGTGAAGGCTGGGTTCACATCACAGGAAAGTCATCCTGCCAGCAGCAACCTAGTCTCCAGAACCTCAACTCCAGTATAGTCCCAAGCCATGATACAACTCTTACTGGGAGGGTCTCAGAAACAGACTAAGCCCATCTGCTTCCTTACCAGCATACAGAACATATGCTATTAATTTCATTAACAGCTCTCCCAATTTTTCCCACCCTTGTTCTTTTTAAAGGACACAAGATCCCTATTAATGGCAAATGGTGCCATTTTCTTGTCCTCATTTTAGTATTTGAAGTCAACACCCGGTGATATTCAATCAACACGTACTTCCTGAAGGGCTTCTCTGGTGGTGCTAGTGATACACAATCCTCCTGCCAATGCAGAAGACGTTAAGAGACTTAGGTTTGATCTCTTGGTCAGGAAGACCCCCTGGAGGAGGAAATAGCAACCCACTCCAGTATTCTTGCCTGGGACAGGGAAGAGGTACCCAGGGACAGAGGTCCCTGGCGGGCCACAGTCTACAGGGTCACAAGGAGACACAACTGAAGCGACTCAGCACACAGGTACTTACTAAAGAATCCCTTGTGTGCCATATCAGGCAGACCGGAGACAACAGCAAACAAAACACGGTCTCCATCTACTTACGAGCTTACAAGCCTGGCATTTAAGAGAAATAACCAACAGCTCTTCAGAGTCCTCTGGACTAAATTTCTGTGTCCAAACGGCTGTAAAAACATCAAGTGTAACCTCACCTTTCCCTCGGACTTCCCTGGTGGCTCAGACGGTAAAGCATCTGTCTACAGTGCAGGAGACCCGGGTTCGATCCCTGGGTTGGGAAGATCCCCTGGAGAAGGAAATGGCAATCCACTCCAATACTATTGCTTGGAAAATCCCACGAACACAGGAGCCTGGTAGGCTACAGTCCATGGGGTCGCAAAGAGTCAGACACGACTGAGCGACTTCACTTTCACCTTTCCCTCACTTTCACCCTTCCCTTTCTTAAGGTGGATTTTTTTCCATTATCCCCAATGTACAGATAAGGAAATCAAGGTTATTAGGTAGAACAGCAGACCTCAATCCTGATCTGTTGGGCCCCCCAAACTCATGCTAATTACTCACGATCTTTCAAATATCAGAGGCCCCAAACCTAGACATGCCTCTCAACTTGCTTTTTAGTGAGGCCTACCACATGTGGTTGGGCTTCCCAGCTGGTGCTAGTGGTAAAGAACACGCCTGCTAATGTAAGAGACCCGGGCTCAACCAGTGTGTCGGGAGGATCCTCTTGAGAGCATGGCAACCCACTCCAGTATTCTTCCCTTGAGAATCCCATGGACAGGAGCTTGGCGGGATATAGTCCAGTCAGTCAGACATGACTGAAGCAACTTAGCACACACACCATATATGGTTACCAGGCCCATCTCTACAGCCCACTCAAGCACTGTTTCCCACATCTTACAGTAGGCCCTTTCAGGAAGTTACTAAATGAGAAAACCCCATGAGGTTAAGTTCTCTCTTTACCCAAGAAGAAAGCTCAGAGTTGTCACTTGTGAGAGTTCACCTTACTCCAAGTCAGCAGTGATTCTGCATTCCTACCCAAGAACACCAGTCCCAATTAAGATGTGCTTTAAGTGTGAATAAATGTACCATGTTGATAATTTCAGGCTTCCAAGACAGCACTGAAACAAATATCAACCTCAGATATGCAGATGACACCACCCTTATGGCAGAAGAGGAACTAAAGAGCCTCTTGATCAAAGTGAAAAAGCACATTCTACATTCAAAACACAAAGATAATGGCGTCCAGTCCCATCACTTCATGGCAAAGATGGGGAAACAATGGAAACAGAGACAAGACTATGTTCTTGGGCTCCGAACTCACTGCAGATGGTGATTGCAGCCGTGGACACTTGTTCCTTGGAAGGAAGAAAAGCTATGACAAATCCAGACAGCATATTAAAAAGCAGACTTGACTTTACCAAGAAAGGTCCATATAGTCAAAGCTATGGTTTTCCCAGTAGTTATGTATGGATGTTGAGTTGGACCATAAAGAAAGCTGAGCACTGAAGAATTGATGCTTGGATAGCAAGCTAAAACCAGTCGATCCTAAAGGAAATCAATCCTGACTATTCATCGAAAGGACTGATGCTGAAGCTCCAATACTTTGGCCACCTGATGCGAAGAGCCAACTCATTGGAAAAGATCCTGATGCTGGGAAAAGACTGAGGACTGAAGGGGTTGAAAGAGGATGAGATGGTTGGATGGAAGGCAACATCGACCTAACGGACATGTTTCAACAAGCTTCAGGAGATGGACAGGGAAGCCTGGCATCTTGCAGTCCATGGGGTCGCAGTCAGACATGAATGACTGAGCAACTGAACAAGATGGCGCTAGTGGTAAAGAACTTGCCAGCCACTGCAGGACAGTTAAAAGACAGTTCTCTCTCTGGGTCGGGAAGAAGCACTAGAGGGCATGGCACCCACTCCAGTAGACTTGCCTGGAAAATCCTTAAAGACAGAGGAGCCTGTGGCAAGCTAGGTAGGGTCCATAGCATCAAAGTCAGACAAGACTGAAGCCACTAGCACACACACATCGCTTCAGACACTGCAAAGAGCAAAACCCCATTCATTTTTCACATCATCTATATGGTGAAATTTTAATTTTGAACACAAAATGTTATTTTAAGGAAAAAAAAAAGTTTCTCTTTACTTGTTTTAATGTGGCTTCCTGAAGTTCTGAATACACATGTGGCTCTTGTTAGATGTATACTGGATAGCACTGCTCTTACTAACCCTGCCCAATTCCTGAAAACATTTGGTGATAGGTTTACAGTACTGGTTTTTTAAAAAGAATGACATTTTACATACATACTGCCGGCGTGTCCCTGATATGCCATCCAAATTTACTTTGAGTCTTAGTGAGCCGTAGAGCTCTAATTATCTGTTTCCTTATGAGTAATCAACTATAACCTGAGTATGTAATGTGTATTCTAGGGTATGAAATGTGTATTCTATGAAGCTAAAAATAGGAAAGGCACCACTCATTCAAGGGTTAATTTAAGACTGCAGAAGAGGCAGCTTCACCATCTGGACACCAAACCAGAGTCAACCATCCAGGGCCAGACACACCTTCCTCCAGTGAGCCACAAGGGTGATGGTGAAAGTTACACCAAGTCAAAACTTTCTTGTACTTCAAGGAAGCGGCATTCACCAGTTAACACAAAGGCTGTATACTCCCGAAGACACTCTTGCTACTCTGCTGTACAAAAATCAAAATGACTTAAGGAAGCACCAGAGTCCTCTGAGCCATTTTATTTGTATGTATTACATCCCTAGAAAAAGAATCCAAGGATTTTCCCTCCTGTATGTTTTCGTCTTGCTTCTTCATGGTCCATGATGCCAGCTGAGGTTGTCAGTACAATGAAACTATGGAAAGTTAAAAAAAAAAAGTTGGTAAGTTGTCCCTACGAACTGTTCAACATTGAACTACTTCTGGTACAGAAAAATCCCAACATTCATCAGTGTTTAACCTGCGGTCCCATACATAATGCAGCCGCCACAGGCTGGCAGTGCACAGGCATGACTCCTAGAACCAAAGACTCCAGCTATACACACACAGTCCTGGTCTCGGCTAACATGAGGCAATGCTACCTAAAAACAAAAACGAACTCCTCTAACTTCAGAAGTCACTTTCTGCTCTCAAGCAGACACACAGTTTAAAGCATTAAAGCACTGATATAACTTGACAGGATTGTTTCTGCCACTTACTGTGTGTACGATCACAGGCAAGCTATTATACAGTTATTTGGACAAAGGGCATCCCACCTGGCCTATCTCATGGGTTACTATAGGGGTCAAGGTAGGACACAGAAAATGTATCAACTGGGAGGCATTAAAATTAGCATTCTAATTGCAATCACAAAGGACATGCCCATAACACTATACCTGTTATACAGTAACCATGAAATGGAAGTAAATTCAAAATCACCAAACGTGAGTTCTTAACCACAAACAGACCAAATGCTTGGTGTGTCAGATCAGGTTTTAAACTGCTTTACCAGAAGTAAATCAGTTTAATCTAACTGATAAGAGAACTACCATCTTTAAGAAACCGCGGCCATGAATTGCCCAAAGCCTCACAGCTTTAAAGTAGAAAATCCAGAATTTGAACTCAGTCTCTTAACCACAGATGAAGATTTTCAAACTGAGTCTGCCCAGAGGGCAATGGTTCAGAGGTCATTCTGGCCACAGGAGGGTATTCAGAACATGTATGAACTATTTGCACTAAGCCAAAAGAGCAGACACAAACGGGAATGCAATTCTGCTCTCTCACCCAGCTTCAGCTCTCACACACCTCTTAGACACTAAAACCCACACATGAAGTGTGGCAACATAGGTGCTAACCCATGAGTCAAGCTGTTTGGGAATGGAGACTATTGCTACTACTGTTATGTAAAAAATAAATAAAAAGCTCTGTATCATAGGCATCAGCATCAACTTTTAAATGAAGAAAATCATCTTACCCAAACTGACGGGATGGGAGCAGGTTATTCTGCCATTTTTCTAGATCTTTGAGTTGTACATCAAATCTGGGGCTGATCACTCCACACTGTAAAAAGTAACAGAAAACAGTGTTCACACTTCACTAATAACAAGTAACACTAAAAATCTTTTATAACTGAGCACAGAAGCCAACCAACTCAACATTAAGTGGGTAACTATTCTGTACAATATTCTATGTAAGTTCAATGTGAAAAACAATTAAAGACTACGGCTACTTAGGAAGAAAAAGCAAGCTACTGGAAACATCAACAGAAGAGGCAGAACATAATACAACACGCGGTAGCCAGCAGCGCGCATCCTATGGCCTGTGGCGCTGTCCCGGAACAAATGGCCAGATTTTAAAGAGCCAAGAGAGCACGTCTCAGAGCTAAATATGACACCCCTGCTCACATCTCTATTCTACAAATCACTAGCACGCTCACCAAGATGGCCTGCATGCTCAGTCGCTTCAGTCATATTCCACTCTTTGCGACCCTAATAGACCATTCTCCAGGCAAGAATACTGAAGTGGGTTGTCATGCCCTCCTCCAGGGGATCTTCCCCACCCAAGGATCGAATCTGCATCTCTCTCTTACCTCTCCTGCATTGGCAGGCAGGTTCTTTACCACTAGTGTAGCCTGGGAAGACTCCAAAATGCTTAACAGTAAACTAAATGAGACTACAAGATTAGAACTTTGTGAAGTCTCTGGAGCAGTTAAACTTCCCTACGCAGACCGAAACTGCAAATGGACCCATCAGGTCCAAGTGCCCCCTGGCAGGAAGCTCACTCAGGTTCTTTTTATCACATCATCCTGGGAGCTACTACTGTCACTTGACTATCAAGGGCAATCCCACACTGGATAGAAGCAACACAGGGATACGACAAGGGAAAACCCAAGCAAGCTACAGTGAAAGACAAAGCTTTCTGAGGCCTCTGCACTACCACATGCGAGCTTTATATATTCCAGTAGCAAAAAAATCCCTTCCATTCAGCTAGTGTAATTCCAGCATATCTGCTCTCAAACCACATCAATCTAAGATTGTGATTAAGGGAAGAATTTTCTTAATCTAGTCTTTAAACACTACCTTATTTCCCAGCCCCATTACATTTCCACAGTAAGGTATATCCATCTCTTGCATGAAGGAAACTGAGGCAAGAATGTCTTACAAAGGAAGAAAACTGAAATTAAGAGAAACCAAAAAATAATTCAGGTATTTGGCAGGGCCTGGATTTCAACTATCTATTAGCCAGGATTTTCCAAATGACTTATGTATCACAGAGTAAGGATGCCACAAGTGAGTTCCATTTGGTACTCTGGTCAAACTTGTTTCTCAAGCTATTATGCACAGAGAATGTTTAAGAGAAACCTGGTACAGGGCACTTCTCAAACTGTTTTTTTTTTAAATATCAACCGAAATCTTCTGCGGGACAGCTTTAAAATGTGCTACAAGCTATACACCAGAATTAGTCTTCCACTGTCCCTGAGCAGGACACAGACTTCTTAGTTCTTAAAAAATAGAGGGGAAAATAAACACATCCTCTTCTACTTGAACATACTGTGAGGATCGGAGTGAGAAAAGTGAATTCAAATCCTTCCTTGGGATTGGAATCTAATGGTTTACAATAAAATAAAACAAGACAGACGCCCAAATTTCCTTCAAAAACTCTTCAAAGGCTTCATATCCAGTAATTTTTATCTGACATTAAGTATCTATCCACACAAGAAGCAAATTCACTATGTAAGAAAGCAACTTTGTAAAATAGAAAACTGTTGGACTAGGGAATGACCTTATTAATCAATCTGGCCCCTGCCACTAACCACTTTCTTGGCCCATTTGCTCTAGTGTTGGATTACAGGAACCTGCCTGCAATGTAGGAGACCCAGGCTCGATCCCTGGAGAATCCCATTGACAGAGGAGCCTGGCAGGCTGTCATCTATGGGGTTGCAAAGAGTTGGACACGACTGAGTGACTAACACTTTGCATTACAGGATCTCAGATCCCTTGCAAATCTGAAAGCTACAAATCTTAACACAGAAAGCAAAGCAGCAGCGATGAGATCCCCAACTGACTTACAGACTAATACCTAGCCCCCAAATTCATGCAATCCAAAGTCAAAAAAATCAAAGAGATTCAGTAGATTACGCCTACAAACTGAAAAGAAAAACAGACCTCACAAGTTATTTGCACTAACAGGACTACTGCCCTTGAACCATCCAGGATTCAAAACTGGTAGCACCAGTCTCAAGCCTCCACATCTCCCTTCAGATATCTTATACTCCAAACACTAGGTCAACTGACAATTCTACCTGGAAGTTACATAAAATTTAATGATCAATTCCCATTCTTCTTAACCTAACTAGGTAAAGCAAGCACAACACTCATTTTACAAAGGCAATTATACCACCTTAGACCATTCTGAAGATTCTAAAATGTGGAAGATAGTCAATTCTTACCTTATTTAGCCTGCCTGTGAGGTTCACAACAATTTTCCCAGCCCTGTGATCATCAATGATTTCAAATTCGCCAATGTAACCTGTAGAACACAATTGACTGTATTAAAATGAAGAGAGCAATACTCAAAACAATCCACCCTGCAATTTTAAAAGGGGGATACTTTTCTCCGTGCCTTCTCATACCTTCCCACTCCCAAAGGCTACCTAGTGACCAGGACATTCAACAGTCCTTTACATCCCATGGAGCTCTGAGAAGAGCTCAGGGTCCTTTCAATGACATGTTGTAGGGTGATGTTATTATCAAGAAAGGCCATTTTAGCTGCCAAACACCTAAAACAGTCACAAACCTCCTCCTTCCAACAATCCTATCCTACTCAGCATTTCTTAAAGAGCATCACTTCTCCAGGACTACCCTGTCCACAGCCCAAGTCAATTGCATTAGTTACCATCTCTGATTGCCACTTTGTTCCCCATTTTCCCTTTCCAGGCCTCTCTCCACAGTTAATTTCTACAGGACCCATTCCATAGCATGCTTATCCCAAAACATAAAACAGCAAGACACTTACCATGCTTCATCATCACTGTTAGAAACCTGACGATGACTTTGGAGCACGGCCTAATAAGGACCTGGCGTTTGCCTCTCTTCTCGGCATTATTGATACTCTTGAGAGCATCGGCCAGGACATTCATGCGCACCATTATGGCTGTTCAGGGAAGAAAAAAACAGGCGTTTTACCAGCACTTCCATTACCAGGCACCCTATCATTTCCCTGCGAACACATCCTTTCCTTTCTGCCTCAATCATGTGGAAGCTTCCCCATTCCTAAGCAGACTGGTTCCCCAGAAGGACGTCAACTACTAAAATAAAAACACCAGCCGTGGTAGGTGCTATTCAAAATGGCAGTAATACTTTGTGGAATTCGGCAGCATCTGTACTATTAACACGGTCCTTTAAACCTACTAACCCAGTGTCAGATTTTCCCCAATAACCGAAAGATACTATTCAACTTTCACCTAACACCCAGAACCACTGCATTAACATAAAATGTTAATGTCCGTCCCTGTGCCATCTAAAACTATGCCCAACAGCAAGTACCAAAGTAATAAACTGAAACATTTCACATGTATCACCAGACTGGTCTCTTACCTCAATAGGCACAAACTTCATCTAATAAAGTTTGAAAGTCAGGAACAGAGGCATGTCTCAAACCACAACAGTAGGACTCCAACCTACTTCCTCCAGCTCAACAGTGTCTTGAGAGGAAACCAGATTCGTTCCCAGCAAACCGCCACCACAGGCAGGATGCAGTTTCCCCTCCCGAGGGTCCTCATCTCCCGAGCTCCCGGCGCAACCAAAGTAATGGGAAGCTGCACGGCCCACCAACTCCATGGCCCTCCGCTGCTTCTCAGAGCCAAAGAGCTGCCTCAATCACTAACGGGAGATACTGGCGCCGCCGAAAGATTCGGAGCTGCCGCCTCTCCGGAACGGTCCAAAGCTCCCTGTTCCCAAGGGCTGCGGCCTGCGCCCCAGAGGCCGGGCTCTCCGGGGTTCAAAGCATGGGATAGCCGGGCATGACTCTCCCCTCTGCTTGCCCAGACCCTCGCAAGGCTAGCATCTCCGGCCCAGGAGGCCTCCGACATCCTCGCAGGACACGAAGCGCGACTCCCATACCACAGGATGGCACCGATAACCGACGGATGATGTTGGACAGCTCAGAGAGAGATACTCACCGGCACGAAAAGATGGCGGAAAGAGAGCGGGAGGGGCGAGCGCACGGAATTATGGGTTATGGGTCGGGCTATCGCGAGACTTTTAAAGCCCCGCCAAAAACAAATAAAAAAGGATTGCCTACTGGAAGGAGGCGGGTGAAGGGGTGGAGCCTCCTCCGGGGTAGGTTGTAGAGAGTCGATGGAGTCGAACATCCCCGGCGCGGCATAGGGCAGTCAGCTGGCAAGAGGTGGGCCATTTGCGTAGTTTTGAATTCCTTTCTAGCAGCTAATCGGTAAAAAAGAAAAGCTGACGAGGGCCTAGATATTTACTAATTTTTATTGCAGTAACTGTTGACTATTTAGAATAAATTTTGATACGTGCGTATTTACAGTATCTCTGGAAGGACCCACAAGTAATCGGCAATTGCCTCTGAGAAGGGCGTTAGAAACTGGGATGGGAGTCATGCTTTTCTCCCTATTTTTGTTGCTTAGTCGCTAAGTCGTATCGGACTCTTTGTGACCCTATGGACTGTAGCCGGCAAGGGTCCTCTGTTCATGTGATTTCCTAGGCAAAGATGGTTGAGTTGCCATTTCCTTCTCCAGGGGATCTTCTCCATCCAGGAATCGAACACGGGGTTCCTGCGTTGGCGAATTCTTTACCACTGAGCCACCAGGGTAGAGCTTTCTCCCTGTACAATTTCTGTTTTTTGAAATTTGTTTATACTTTTTCAAAACAGTAAAAAAATATTTTTCTTAATCGATGCTTCTTTTTTGACGTTATTTTTGGGGGCTCCAAAATCACTGCAGATGGTGATTGCAGCCATGAAATTAAAAGACGCTTACTCCTTGGAAGAAAAGTGATGACCAACCTAGATAGCATATTCAAAAGCAGAGACATTACTTTGCCAACAAAGGTCCGTCTAGTCAAGGCTATGGTTTTTGCAGTAGTCATGTATGGATGTGAGAGTTGGACTGTGAAGAAAGCTGAGCGCCGAAGAATTGATGCTTTTGAACTGTGGTGTTGGAGAAGACTCTTGAGAGTCCCTTGGACTGTGAGGAGATCCAACCAGTCCATTCTGAAGGAGATCAGTCCTGGGATTTCTTTGCAAGGAATGATGCTAAAGCTGAAACTCCAGTACTTTGGCCACCTCATGCAAAGAGTTGACTCATTGGAAAAGACTGATGCTGGGAGGCATTGGGGCAGGAGGAGAAGGGGACAACAGAGGATGAGATGGCTGGGTGGCATCACCGACTCGATGGACGTGAGTTTGAGTGAACTTCGGGAGTTGGTGATGGACAGGGAGGCCTGGCATGCTGCAGTTTATGGGGTCGCAAAGAGTCGGACAAGACTGAGGGACTGCACTGAAGTATTAGAAATTATTTGCTGGAGTTCCCTGGTGGCTCAGAGGGTTAAGTGTCTGCCTGCAATGCAGGAGACCTGGGTTCGATTCCTGGGTCAGGAAGATCCCTTGGAGAAGGAAATGGCAACCCACTCCAGTACTCTTGCCTGGAAAATCCCATCGACAGAGAAGCCTGGTAGGCTATAGTACATGGGATCGCAGAGTCGGACACGACTGAGCGACTTCACTTTCACTTCACTGGAGTTCCAGACTTTTCTTTTAAGTTCTGAAATACAGACACAGTTGCAAAGAAAGCCACAAATATTTCGAAATAAAAGCTTGGCCTCTTAAAGGTTGTTGCAAGGGTCAGATGACATAATGGTGACAAAGGGCTCGCCAAATCTCTGGCACGCATTAAATAAATGCTCAGTAGTTACTGCCCGAGGTCTGGCTGCCTGGGAGCAGCAGGGAGTTCTGGCACCGCCCTCTCTGGAGCTGAGAGACCTTAGGCTAAGCTTCTGCTCCGGACTTAACTTCCTCACCCTTACCCTCTCTTCCTAACCTTCCCTGTATTTCCCACCCCCTTCCCTGTGTTTCCCACAAGGCTGCCAGAATGATCATTTTAAAACTTGTCAGACCTCGGACTCTCCAAGGATTCCTGTCAGTAAAATCCAGGTTGCTTACAAAAACTTACAAGGTCCTCCTTGTAATATCTGCCCCCTTGCATCGGAACACCATCCCCCAGCAATCTCCCTGGCTGGCTTTTCTTCAGATACTCCAAGCACAGTCTGCCTCAGGGCCTTTGCACTGGCTTTTCCCTTTAACTTGACTTTTCCTCCCCCAGTTTGTCAAGTCTCTGTTCAATCACATAACCTCCTCCTCATCCTCCCCGCCCCCCAATCTCACTGCCCTGTTTAACTTTTCTCCATAGGGTTTACCGCCTGAGATATTGTTAGTGTATTTACTGTCTCCGTTAAGCAGGCAGGGATATGGCTGGCTTTGTTCACCACTGTACCCACAGCTTCTAGATAAGTTAACTCCACATAGTAGGTCCCTGATACATATGTAATGAATCAATGAATGGGCAAATCAGTTTCCCCATCTGTAAAAGGGAATGATATACTAATTACTCGAAGTTGCAGGGAAGATAAATGAAGTAATCCAGATAAAAGACCAGCATTTGTTAGCATCACAGCCCACCTCACCCACCATCACCACTTCTCAAATCCTAAGTGAACCTTGAAGAGTGCCAAGCTCCCAACATAGGCACTGGCTTTTCTAAGAAACATTTCCTTTAAGAACTGGTTGCCTGAATGCAAGATGTTGACTAAAACTGTCATACTCAACTTGAGGGACCTAGCGACAGTGGGGAGTTCATAAACCCACCTTCCTTCAAGAGCCTCCATCAATAGAAAACTAGTGCCACTCAACCTCTGTTTATACACTTCATTCATTCTTCCATCCCTTCATTGAGCAAACATCTAATGAGTGCCTATCATGTGCCAGTTGTGGCAGGAAGCAGGACAAATATCAGTTCCAGGCCTTAAGAGGTGCAGATCCTAGCAGAGACAAATCTCTAAATAACAATACCGGGCAGTGTGCTGTTTCCATGCCAATATGAAACTGTGGGAATGGAGAGGTGGCCTGAGAAGTTGCTAAACTTTGCCAGGAGGAAGTGCCATTTGATGCATGTCTGAAAGCTTCTAACAGCTAATTCCTAACTGCCACTATGCGCTTCCTGTAGATTCACTGAATCCTCAAAACACAGGGTGTACATAATGCCCCTTTGAGATCTGTATTATCTCCACCTCACAAATGAGGAACCAAAGTAAATTCAGTCTTAAATTAACTCAGTCTTAAAATTTTGCTGTCAGTTAAAAAGTCAGAGAAAGTGGTCATATATAAATTACTTGTGGGGTTTTATTCCCAAACGTTAGGAAAGGTGTGTGGGCCTATGGGTTTTTGAATTGCTCTGAGAGCTAGGGGCTTCCCTCATAGCTCCGTTGGTAAAGAATCCACCTGCAACATGGGAGACCTGGGTTTGATCCCTGGGTTGGGAAGATCCTTTGGAGAAGGGAACAGCTCCCCACTCCAGTATTCTGGCCTGGAGAATTCCAAGGACTGTATAGTCCATGGGAATCACAGAGTCGGACACAAATGAGTGACTTTCACTTTTACTTTGAAGAGCTACTACACTTATACTTCAGTCATGTCCAACTCTGTGTGGAGGGCATAAAAGGCATATAAAGATATCCAGAAATCTTGGAATGGTTGGGACTGGGGGAAGGAAAGAAGGGTGGAAATGGAGCAGAAGACTGTGTATAAATCGCCTCTTGACATCCTGTGAATTCTGGAATTAACTCTGCTAGAGGTGGTGCAAAGGAACTCGAAAGGGGACTTGTGCTGTGGCCAAGCTGGCCCAGTAGTATCCAAGCTGGCCTGGAGACTCATCACAGCTGCACGTGGCTGCATTCCAGAGCACTGGGTGACCAAGAGACCTCTGGTGACTGGGTAGAAATAGAAACTTCCTTTTTCTGGACATCACCCTCCAGGAGGCTTCAAGGAAGGATCCAAACATTTAGCAGGTAGGGAAAGCAAGAGGTTTGACATTCAATCTGTTCCCAGTACCCAGTACAAAGAATAGTGAAATCCAATGATAAAATACCTAATTTGGGCTCTGTTTAAAAAAAATTCTAAGCGCAAACAAAAGTTACTGAGCAAGTCAGGTACAAAATTCTGAGCTAGGTCCTAGGGTAGAGGTGTGTGGCCCTCCATCCTGCGTCCTGCTGCTGCCTGACCCTTCAGCCACACCCTCACGTACCACCTTTGGCCATCATTTACTCATTTCACCTCCTTTTCCATCTAGGGTGCTGCCTGGATGTTTACGGAAAGAATTTAAACCTTTTAGTTCATTCTGTTCTTAAAGAGCACCTTGTGCAATATGCTCAGTTGCTAAATCATCTCCAACTCTTTGGGACCCCACGGACTGTAGCCCACCAGGCTCCTCTGTCCATGGGGCTTCCCAGGCAAGAATGGGTCACCATTTCCTCCTCCAAGGGATCTTCCCAACGCAGGGATGGCTTCTCCAGCATCTCCTGCATTTGCAGGCAGATTCTTTACCACTGTGCCTCCTGAGAAATCCAAAGAGCCCCTCACAGCGGTGGAATGATCACCCAGGGTAGTTCATTAACTGGGTATGTAAATCCAATCATGGAAACACTGTATTGGTTAAGCTATAAAGAAAGGACACAAGGAGGGATTCCAGCTTTTTTATTTATTCCTCTTTTAACAAAGTAGAAGAAATAATACAGGATTAAAACTGCTAAAGTAGTTAATTGGTAGAACACACATACACACAAAAAATTTGGACAGGAAGACAAGCTTATATACAATGAGCAAACACACGTAAATTATGGTAGTTTGTAGGTTGTATACGAAACATTTTTTTAAAAAGTCAAACATGCTACATGGTGCCACTGTTTACAGCAATATTGAAGGGGAAAAAATAACACTAATTTAGGGACTGATATATCACAAAGTCCAGGTTTCACAGCATCAGTGCAATAAATTCACAAAACTATATTACAGCTAGTTAATCAGTTTAAGAATTGTTCCCAAATATGTCACATTTCCAGCCCTCAGAGGTCCATTCCTACAGATTTCAACTACTCCATCTATTGGGACCAAAAGCAGCCAGTGTTACCATAAAAGGAGACTCTTGAGACTTATCTGTAAAGGCTTATTCTGGTCTTGAAAAATTAGTAGGATAAGGCTATTTTCTACTGAAATGAATCTTGACTCAACACAGGAAGACTTCTGTCCTTTACTGGCTGGTCTTAGAGTGAAGATCATTGACATGACTCTTAACCTATTATGGACTTTAGTTCCAATTAACTGAAAATCTGAAATTTAAAGGTCCTAAATACCAACTTGTGTAAGCCTGCTACTAAAAAGCCTTTAAGGATGTACCAACTTCAAGTTTAAGTGCAAGGGAACAAGAGTTCTAAAAGTTCCTGTCAGATTCCCCATTTGGGAAGAAGGATCAATGTTTCCTAAAAACTGCTAAATTCTGCACAAGGGAGAAAACACATGCTAAGGCATGGGATTAGTTTCATCTTATTCCATGAGGCTGCTTCTCCCACACTATCAAAACAGAATGAGGAATGAATCTTAATTGGTCTCTTCATCAGAAGTGGTAAACTTCTGAAGCCAGTATTTTTAGCAGACCATGGAAGCAGATGAGAGAATAAGCTTCCTGAAGCCACAGACCACTATCCTGTATCCAGCTAAAATAAAGATCAACTTGAACAGTTATCCCAAGTCACTGTTAACTGTACTAAAGGGTGAAGTTCACCACTATGTTATTTTAAAAGTAAGAGTTCAGTTAACCCTGGGTGACAAAAAAACAAGATGAGGAACTGAAGAAAGAGTTGTCCATATAAGGGCAGCTGCTAAAAGCACACCCATGAAGACACTGGGCATAAAGCCTTGCTTAGCAAGTCAGAATTTGTACTAAGGGCAGAGTGAGGGACAGCAGAGAGCTACTTCTGTAACATTTTAGTATCCAAACAGCATAACAGACACTGTTCCCAAGGACAATGTATACTCCATTAATCACACTGAATAAAGCGAATGCTTTATTCATTTTTCTTTTCTTTTTGTTTGAGAAGCTTGTTTATCTCTCTTTTGGCCATTCCAATGTATTTTGAAATGATCCCATGTTGGTTCAGTCCAGGAAGCAAAAGTAAGAAAGTCACTTAAAGAAAAGAAAAAAAAAAAGTTACAGACGCAGCAATTAACTTTCTAAAGACTACAACATTTTACAGAAGCTAGTTCCTCAGACTAAGACACACTCTAATGGGAAGAAGTAACACAATATCCATTATTCCCGATGACATTTATCCCCAGAAGCGTCTGCCCTCACACCTCCCAACCTCAGGTAACACACACAGCCTATTTTTACCTTGTGCACAATACTTTCTACCTTGGTTATCAGTTCTTTGTCTTACTTCTGATAAGACCACAAACTCATTGAAAACAAGGACCCAGCTTTTAGTCATCTTTCTATGTTCACACAGTTCCTTAATCACTGCCTGGAACTCAGTGAGCAGGAACATACGGTTTACTAAATTCCAGTTAAACTGGCTAGGACATGCCTGCAGCCCTTCCCCAGAGACTTACCTATCAGGTAGGTGAGAAGGAGGTTGTGGACTTGCTGTCCCACCCAAGCAACCGCAGCAAGAGAAATGATCATGGTCATGAAGTACTAATAATGAAAATAACAAGAACTTATCAACTCCTCAGAACAGACTAAGAACTGAAACTTTTTAGGAGGGTGTTTCAAAGGTTGGAAAATAACTCAGATTTTATTCTCATTTTTCTTTAAAAATATTTAGCATCTATATATTATATAAAACCTACAGAAAACTCCCTAGGTCTACTTTACAGAATTTAGATACATTCTCTCCTAAAATAACTAATTCTATATGTAAATTAAGTAGTTTAGAATATAATTACAGTACTTCCGCAACTGATAACTTCACATAGTAACCTCAAGTGAAACTAAGAGAAAAGAGATGTTATCTTTTGTATTTATTTCAGTAAGTAAAAAGAACCAGAAAAAATTCTTTCTACAATGAAAAATTAAATGCAAAGTGTAAATTTCACTTTCAGTATAACTGATACAGATAAATATTTATTCATGTACTCAGAGGAGTTAAACCAACACACAATGATAAACATCCAACTACAACTAGAGTAAAAAAGAAAGGCTTCAGACTATGATGAAGTAAAATCTGACACAATCTTAAAATGTTGCTCTACTTAAATAAGCCAAAACCAAACAAGTACCATTTTAGGCTTTTCTTCCTTTAGCGTAAAGAGGCGTTTCCACCAGCCCACAGCTCTGCGTCGAGTTTTCACTAGATTGCTGCAAATTTCATGGAATCTTTGCTGTTGCTCGGTGGTCCTAGGAAAAGAATTTTCCTCTTTACTATAGACAAATCTAAATATTAAACAGAAGTATACCATCCTCTCAAATTTCAAAAGCTACTTTCCAAAGAAAATCTAAAGAATACAATGCACCATTATCTTATTTAAAAAAAAAAAAAAAAGAGCACTTGAACCTTTAAGACTCTTTTGGGAATTCCTTTTTGGTCCAGTGGATTAGGACTCCAAGCTCTAACTTCTGACGGCCCAGGTGCAATCCCTGGTCAGGGAACTAAAATCCCACAGCTGTGCAGCATGGCCAAAAAGCAGACAAGACAGAAACAAAAAAACCCCCCAAACTTCCTATATCATTTGGCAGATCCCAGTGAACCCTGAGTTGTGGCCACCAGAGTCCCACTATTTTGAGGAGGATGTGACATTTCTACCAACAGTAACTACTGGCATTCAAAGCACCTCAACCGGGCTTCATACATTTGATGCCAAGGCAGCCACAAACAGTTCAAATCCAATCACAAATCACAAACAAAACAGCAATAAGAATACAAAGATACTCCAAAAAAGTCCATTTTCATTTATAATGTATTTTAGGTTCTGATTTTTTTAAAAATAATTGTCTTTGTACTGTCTTTGCTACACAGACATAATGACTGATATAAAAAGTAAGCCCTATGCTGGGGTGTGTTGCTTTCTCTCCGCTAGTCCTTGTCCTTGTAAATCTGCAGTGACAGATACAGCAGAAGGCCTTCTGCGGAGCCCTGGAACTTCTTATAAGCAGACATTCATATGCTGCCCACAGTCAAGCCTGGACTGTGGCTATGCGACAGTGTTCTTCCTTCCTCATAAAGGTCAAAAAACAAAACTGCGTCAGTGACAACGTACCAACTACCAAGAAACTTCATGTGTTTACTTCTGAAATATTTTCTCCAGGACTTAAGAATTAGCAGATAAGAATGTTATCTGGCTAATAAAATCAGGGTATGAGGTTGAGTCTGTTAAATTGTTACACTGCATAGTCACAAACTTGCCCCCAGGGACTTCCTCGGTGGTCCAGTGGTTAAGACTCTGAGCTCCCAAATGCAGGGGGCCCAGGTTTGATCCCTGGTCAGCAAACTAGATCCCATATCCCACAACAAAGAGTAGGCACAGCCAAATAAATTAAAAATAAAGTTTAAAAATAAAAAACAAAAACAGAATTTGGCTCCCAAACAGCAGCATAATTCATTACTGCACACGAAAAACAATTCAGAGGACATTTCCTAACACGAACTGTTCTGATACGATAGAAACATGTTCATACAAACAAACATGCTTACTTATCCCATAATGTAAGCAATTCCTACATTTAAAATTATTTTTGCAGAATTATTTTTATCTTTTTTTTTAATCAGGAGAACAAAAAACTATAGGCACAAGTAGATTACTAATCAAATTAAAATAAACAACCAAGGGAGAAAAACAATCCCATTCCTCTATCTAGTTTTGTTCACTATTTGAATCAAAAGTGAGGAATCCAACATCCCAGAGGAAAGTTAAGCAAAACTTTAATAGGATCCAAAGCCACTTAACCTTATCTTGGGAACCCACAAGTAACTCGTTCAAAGAATGGTATAAATGAAATAAACAACCCACTTCTGTATAAGCTTGAATCTATTCTTAAGCACTTTTGCTAACCATACTGCACTGTCTCAATGTCTTAGCCTGAAACACAAGATAAATCTTAAAAATCAAAATACTTCACAGCACCCAGAAGAGTGCACGTAACATAAAAGTAGACATTCAATAAACAGTTGCTAAATGAACAGGCAAAAAAAAAAAAAAACTATGTTTACTGTTTTGAATTATTCATGTTATTTATGAAATTAGTATTATCTTAAATATCAATGGTAAAAAATGTAAAGCAGACATACTACTTTTATGGAAAGCTCATTATGAGTTCTGCAATCACTGAAAAATGATTACCAAAAAAAGCCTCACTTCAATAAAAAGGTCTAGAAAGAAAAAAGTCAAAATAAATGCTAGAGTATAAAAGAACTATGGAGATATAAGTACTGGAAATTCACGATTTATATGTGAATCAGCTAAAAAATTCTTTACATCAAACAATAAGTCTAATCCCTAGCTGTTAATTAAGGCAGCTCTCTGTGTGTGATTACAGCATGCTAGTCACAGTTATCAGGTTCGCAACTTCTCAGAAATTTGAATGCCACATAATTATGCCACCTACCATTTATTGGAGCCAAAAATTCTAGGTGCTAGAATGGGAACAAGGTAGTCAGCCAAGCACAAAAACATAACAAAACAGGAAACACCAGATAGAACAGATGGATCTAGATAGTAGATAGTCCTGTTTAAAAAAAAAGTAACAAAGGTTAGAAAAATATGGTCTTTATTAGAGCTAGCTGAAGATGTTTATTCAGTTAGCTCTCTGGTTCTCAAAAGATGTTATCTGCCCTTCCTATTCTCATTTTCTCACAAGTGGTTTTCCAGAAGTTTTGTGACATGATGACATCCCAGCCATAATGGTTAACATAAACATCAAGAGGCAAAAGCCTTTTGGGGTTCTCAACACCTTCTAGGAGTGTAAACAGTCCTAAGTTTGAGCCACAGATTTATTTCACTGCACCGGTTACTGAGTTTACATAGTACTATGGATTCTGAAAACCAGGCAGGCGGCTCTAAGGAAAGGCATTTTTTTACAGATTTTAAAATTACAAGACTTCAGTCACTTCCATAAATGAAACCTGAACCATTATTAGTAACAAGCATAAATCTATTGTAATTTAATAGCTCACTTACAGAAACACCAAAGAAACCACACCCATGATGGCAGGTGGAAACCAGGCTCTTTCCCATCGGAGGATTTTATCTGCCATCAGCATCACTTCTCCCCATCCTTGCAGCTGCTCTTCCAGACTTGCAGTCTCTGCAGCCTACATATGAGCAACGTTTAAAGCAATCATTTTACTAATCTCAACATTTCTGTGACTCCTAGAGATACCAAAGTCAGAAACCAACGGGGGGAAAATTATCATGTAACGGTCACTTTCCAAGCCCAAGCACTGGGGTTATGTAACAATCCTTATAAGACCCCTTAAGATAGGGATAATCAGACCCATTTACAATTAAAGTGAGTTCAGAATGGTTATTTTCCCAAAGCCATGCACTGCCAGCTGTAGGCTTCCCTGGTGGCTCAGACGGTAAATCATCTGTCTACAATGCGGGAGACCTGAGTTCGATCCCTGGGTCGGGAAGATTCTCTGAAGAAGGAAATGGCAACCCATTCCAGCACTCTTGCCTAGAAAATCCCATGGATGCAGTAGGTTGGTGCAGGCTACTCCGTCCATGGGATCGCAAACAGTCGGACACGACTGAGCGACTTCACTTCACTATGCACTGCTAAGTGGCACTGCTCCAAGTATAAAATAAGATCACTTGAAGTTTGCTCATTTCAGGTTGTTATAATCGATCTGTTCTTTGGTCATTTCATTGATTTAACCCCCTACTCCTGAATACATGAGGAAAGTCTCTCCCTGATCAGCATTCAATTTCCAAAATAGCTCTTGGTGTACTGGAATCATCTATATATTGGCATCACTTGCACAAGTAAGGAAAACTACTGTGCTTTCATCGAATTATAAGACTAATTAATATTAAGCCCAATATATCTCAATAAAATGCTCCTTACACTTATCAGGATGCTTTGGTTAGATGTCAAATTTCTCTGCAAATCTGACAATCAGCTGCAAGCCGACTTCTCATATGAGCTAATGTGGCAAAAAACCTTTAAGTTGATTTTGTTTTTTGTTGTTGTTTGGTTGTTTTTTTTTCCTTGCATGTAAGCTGTTTCGGAGACAGCAATGGCACCCCATTCGGGCTGAGGTTATAATTGTCTACCTTTGATACAAGCTCACTGCAGTTCCCTTCGACCCCTGCTTACTCTAAAATCGTCCTGTGACACCCTCTCCCAGACTTACAAGTTCCAGACAAACGCCAGGAACCTCCCATTGTCCTTCCAGCTGGATCCCACCTCCATTTTCCAGCCGTGAGCTCGAAGCCTCCCTGCCGTTTTAAGCCGTGCCAGGCTCTAACAGAAACGCTCGGGAAGAGCCCTTTGACCCTCCACTCCTGCCCAAGCATTAGGGTAAAGGGCGAAGGGACATTCTGGTTAAGATCAAGGAAGGGGAGACACAGATACGGCTGGAGTCTGGGCCCCAAAAGCGCTCGACAGGCCCCTCGCGGCTCTCTGCCACTGACTGCAACCCAGACTGGTCACAGCCCCCTTCTCCAGCTTCCTCCTCTATTCGCAGTGAATGATCACGCGCCCTCCTCGCTCCATCGCGCACCTTCCCCAAGGGGGTGTTAGGAGACGCCACAACTAGTCACTGTCAAGCAGAGGTTAACCAAGAAGCCAAAAGGGCAAGCGTCATCGCCTACACCAGGGAAGGGAGAGGAGGGCCGGGCCCGCCGCGGGTGATAAGAACAAGGCCGCAGCTCAGTCCCACGGAGCACACCGAAGTCCGGAGGCTCCACTCGGTCCTCTGGCGACTAGTCGCTGGGACTCACCAGCAGATTGGTGCTGCGATTATCTCCTTCCGCCATAGTTCTCGAGGTGTGCCGTCTCAGCGAGCACAGGACGAAACCAAAACAAACCCTCCACAGACTCCCTCGCCGCACCTCTAGCGCGAGGATACGCCCCGCAGCCCGCTTATATAGGCCGGCGGCCTTTCCCGACAGACCCTGCGAAGCTCGTTCCTCATTGGACAAATCGAGATCAAGCTTGAACAGGTCGGACCAACCGCTGCCCAGCGCATGACTTGAAACCGAGGTCAAAGGAGAGAAACCTCGCCAGTGCCTCGGGGGCGGGGCCATGGGATGGCCAATCAGCGCCCAGCAGGTGACAACGCCCCGCCCAGGCCTCTCCTAAGCGGTTCAACGGCCGCTCCCGGGGGCCTGGCCTGGCTTCAGTATTCCCAAGGCGGGCCGCCAGGTGGCTCTCAGACGATCTTCCAGTGGACTTCAAAGCAGCTAAGCATGCTCTCTGGAATTGAGTCCTTAAGGAAATATGCCACGCAGTATCAGGCGGAGGGCACAGATGGGCATGTGACAGTAACCTCCTTAAGGGGGCGGGCTTGGATCTTCTCCCAGATCCAGCGGGTGGCCCTGGGCTTGGCTGTGCCCCGAGTTGGACCCACATTTCTTCTAATCCCTGCTCTGGCAGCCCTCGTCAGGCTACTGAGCAGTTTAGCCTAGATATGTGACTTGGAGACTCGTGCCCATCTCATGAGCTTTGTGGACAAGGGAAAAGGGCATAAATTCTAGGTTGTCTGTAATTTTTCCTCCCCTACTCATTAGGAATAAGGTCTTAGATGGAGGGGCGGGGGGCGGCAGAGGGGGTGTGGACATCTGGGCATAGTTTGAGAGCTTGTGAAAAATGCACTTTATAAAACTGGTTTATTTTCGTGGGTTCTTTGGGGAAGTTCTTAATAGAACACCTCACTTGAAACTGCAAGTTCCCCCTCCAAAAAGGGGCTGGTTTTGACAGATCCTTTCATATAAGGAAAGATGTAAACCATCTTGAGTGGAATTCATTGCAATTTAAGAACTAGATGATCAATGTGAGACACATTTTCTCTCCAGGATTTCAAAATGCATTAACGTTTTCATTACTCAACACAAAATAATGCCAAATGTTGACTTTTCAGATGTCTCTTTCAGAAAAACATGCCATAGCTTTCAACTTCCAGTCTTTTATCCTTTTGCAGTCATCTATATTATGCCATCAAGTTTATTTTAAAAACGTTCCTTAAGTAACTACCAGGTTCATAAAAAGTTCAGGGAAGGCATAAAGAAATGTGAGCCAACACAGCTACAGACCACATGCTGCCCCTAAGAAAACTAGGGGGACAGAAGCATTGTGAATATCATTAAAAGTTATGAAATTTGCCATTTAACTTTGAAAAAAATTAAGCATCTGATCAGGTAGGAGCAGGGTTGGGGGGCTTTGTAAGGGAAGGAGATTTTTCAATCAAATGCTGCTTTGGGAAATGTTGGGGGGAAAAGTTTATGTAGGGAAAATGCAGCCAAGATATACCCCATTTGGGGAGACTTTATATAGTTATGAACTGTGAGGAGCAGGCCCTCCTCTACCTAGTCAAAAGAAAAAAGGTCCCAAACAATCAGCAGCCACACAATTAGTGAATATATAGAGCGCTGCGTGCAAAATCTTGCTACAGGCACAGTAATATCCTCTTCCAAAGGAGAGGTGTGGGGTTATTAGACTTTAAAACCTGCCCTTTGTACTTTGGTAAATCAGTTTTTGTTACACAATGTGCCTGGTTTTCACCCAAGTTCTCTAAGTACAACTTCAGAAGACTTCAACATCAGCTTGTGAAACCGAAGTAGGTGAAAAAAACTAAAGAAACTGACTTAAAATAGCACAGTTCTCCATTCCCTTGTTACTCAAGGAACATGTTCCCAGACTTATTTACAACTTAACAGCCTAAGGCACTGAAATAAGGTCCTTAACTAAATTTCCAATTGCCCTAATTACTAAAAATCCCAGCCTGCCATGGTGTAGCTTCCTTCAGAGTTTTGGGTTGGTTTTTTTTTTTTTTTTTTTTTGGTACTACAAAGGCAGGATGTGAGCTTTTGAAGTGTATCAGATGACTGAACAGATCCTCCTACAGAATCTGGCAGCAACAAATGTAATCTGATTTCCAGATATTCAAACAAGCTGGATATTGTTTTCCTTCAGAGCTTTTACACACCATACACCAGGGAATATATGTCAATAATAATCTACAGAAGTTTTTAAAGATATACAAAATGAAGCTTAATAAATTGTGACTTAATACTAAGAGCTTTGAAGTAAAATTTCCACTTCTATTCAAAAATATTAGAACATGTAAAATAAATCTTTTTAGAATCAACTTTTTAAACTTTTGGAGGTATTAATGCTTTAAAAAAGCTATCCATACTCCAAAATTAAGTTTTCTGGAAACTACTCCAACAAATTCAGAGCTTAAATGCTACGTCTTTTAAGACTTTATTTTCTGAAAAACAGGTATTTCATACAATCTTTGCCATGTTAATGCAAATATGCACAAAGTAGGCCATGTACTTTTGTTTTCCAAAAGACGCATTATGAGCATTTTCAGGAAGCTGGTGTGATTTATTCAACTTTTAATCTTAAATACAATCACAAAATTATATCCATCAGGAGGCATTACAACCTTTTGTACAGAGAAGCCACTTTATTTATACAATGTTACTAGAACAAGGAAGATTCAGTTCAACTCAATTTGCTCTTATATAATAAGGGTAAAGTAAATTAACAAGTGAAGTATGATGTTGCTGTTGACATTACAGGTGGAAATACAAGGAAAATTTAAACCTGAAAATAAAAGAACTTTAAACAGGAGCTGAAACTTGGACTGTCAAGGAAAAAAAAAAAGCCTGTTTTGAAAGACATACATTCTGCAAGTCTGCATTTCAGAACATTCAGTTAAGTTTATCATCTTCCAAAGTCAGGCTAATTTTATGACATTTTTACAACAGCACAACAAACAGCTTTTTCCCTAGTAAGCCCAAATTCCCATGGAAAGCAAGAGGCTAAATGGTTCATGTTGTACAACTAACCACTGAACCTATAAAGCTTCTCTCAATACAGTTCATTTGCCCTTTTGTAAAAAAAGAGATGGTGATATTGTTACCCAGGCCTTTAAAAAAGCAGGAAAAGTGCAACAAACCCTTCCGGGTTCATAATACAGTGGATTTCCTTCCTCAGTGTTTGGAAAATTTATAATGCTAGTTTTTCCCCATAGGAGGAATCTTTCTAATACAACCCAAATAGTGGGAAAAAAAAATCTGCCTTCTTTAAGCAATCCTTTTATTAACATAGTCTACCTCCTAGAGTTAAGAGGGGAAAAGTCCTAGCTCTAAATTACTGGCATTTTACAAGCTCAAGATACAGAATGGAAGGGCATTGCTTTTCATATGTATCTGGTTTTATGTAAAACAAAGGTACTTCAGTGTGCTAACAGAAAAACATTCATTGATTTTTTTTTTTAATGTATATGAACAGAAGCTAACAAGCTAATTGTAGGCGTCTTCTTTAATATGAAAAGAACTGGGAGAAAAGAAGAACCAGCTCCTTTGATTTTAGTACTGCCAAAACAAGTAAGCCCCCAGAGTAATTACAAATATGTAGAGGAAAATAGGCCAGGAAGACTTTTCAATTCAAAGTACTGCCTATATCACAACAGATTTAAAAGGACCTAAGATTGCACATCAACTCTAATATTTGGCTGTACTTGCATTGCCCTGCTTGGAATTTTTTAATGGCTCTTTCCTTGAATTTCACACATCAGAACAACCACAATTAAAAACAAAAACAATGCAGATAACACCAAACGGACATTAAGAACACTACATACAACAGATATTAGAGGCAAGTGTTAAGGGCAGAAGTGATGGAAGTTTTTCTTTGTATTACAAACCCTCAACCCTGAACCTGGGGTTTGGGCTCTAAAACAGCAATTTAGGGGAGCAGATCAAGAGCTTATCAGTTCGCACACAGAAACCTCACATATCTCAAACAACTCACAAGTGTCAGACACAAAAGAATAATCATCTAGCAAACTATGTGAAGAACTCATGACCAGAAATAATGAGATACTGCAAGACACACCAAAGAAACAGAGTAAAAGAGAAATACAGACAGCTCCATAGACTACTAAGCCTCCACAGCTTTATAGAGAAATCAACTAAAATTCAGGCAATTCTAGAAAATTAAAGACAGCAAAACACTTATGATAAACTTCAATTTCCAAGGGTACCTCAAATTGTAGAAGTTGTAAGTTATTCTGTACCCCCTGAATCTTAAGAAGGGTGGAGGGAGCACAAGAGAGTGAGTGCAGAAGTCGGGTAGGGAGGAAGAGGAGGAGGAAGGTGGGAGAGGGGATGGGGGACAGGAGAAGGGAGGGAGGAGCAGACCCCTGGTTTGCCACAGGTATTTCGGTACTATCAAAAATGCATGACTTCATAGCAATAGCACTCTGAACTTCACATTTTAAAAGATAATCACCAAAATACAGACCTGTCTTCTGAATCTGCTGTATGACCAAAGCCTTTTACTGCTGATTAAATCTCTTAACTGTTGAGTTCCCTTATAACAGTTCAAAATGACAAGGCTACTTGTCAAATGACTTCCCCAGAAGCAACCAGAGAGTACAGACTGAGGTCTTATTGTCCAGAATGCAGCAAAAAGCAAGCTGTGAAGTCATCAATCACTCATATCTGCCCTACCACCAAACATGTAGATGTCACACTATTCTCTGAGGGATCATTTTAAAATAAAAGTGATGGATAATTTAGCAGAGGCACATGTTTTTTATGTAAAGCTGTTTTGTTTTCACTAGGATAAGGTGCCAGGTACCTCTGAAGCCTGAAATTCACAGGCAATAAAATTCACCTATTTCATTTTTCTTCTTTACCAAAGAAGAAGCAATTTCTGATTACTGTCTATAAGGACAAACTAGTGTGAACTGTTTTTATCACTGTAATAAAAGTTTTTCCTTGTGACAAAGAATGTTGTTAAGAGACTAATCTTGAAACAGTAGAGGTAATCAAGTGATGAGTGCAACAGCCTCCAGGAAATAAAGCAGTGTGCAAAACACAATATGGCATTATTATTCCGATAGGTTGTTTTGATTGTGAAAATAAGGTTCAAAATTAATGAAGAAAATAAAATTTGATGCAATAGTTTCCTTAACTTGCCATTAGACACATGGGTATTCAAAAATATCACCTTTCTTTTAATACCTGTCAAAGTATTAAAAGAGCACTGATACTGAAATGCATTCTCCCATGAGTATTTAAAGATTACAGATTAATATGGCAATCAGAATACAGGAAAGGCCAGAACTATGTGAAATTTTTCCTTAATTCCTTTCAAGTTTGTCTGTGAAGACTAGCAACTCGAAAGTGATCAAAGCCCTAATCTCTAAATTGCAGGGAAAATGTACTCGATCAAGATTTTAATCCTCTTCTACTCTGTGTTGATACGTGATTTTAGGAATCCTATTCTAGTCTGGATTTTTATTTTGGATCAACAGTTGAGCTTACACAGTCAGTACTGAAATGCAATGCTAAATTTAAGGAAATCTTGATCATGAATTCACTACTGAACTATGAAAATGTGCAAAAATTAAAGTACTTCACACACTAATAATGGAACTTAATAAAAGATGTTGGTGGTTCTTACTTTTTGCTGATGTTTCATGTATATGTCCTAAAAGGCCAGGTAAACTAAAGCACTTTTAATTTACACCTTGTAAATTGTAAATTAAAAGTATCAAATGAGAAAACAATTAAAAAAAAAACATTTCACTCTACCTCCACCAGAACATCACTTTATTGTTAATCTGTCACCAACAATGTAAAACTCTTAATAGGTACTCTATCCTGGTTTTTAAAAAGGTAAAACATTACATTGGATTAGCTACTTTCTATGAAGAAACTACAGCAATCACAGAAGAGGGAAAATTTGAATGACTTCCCAAAAATGTACACTATAAGCAAAGGGGAGTGTACATTAAATCAAATGTCTGTTAGATTCATTACTTTTGAATGCACAGTGACAATTCTGGAAACTGTACATGATAGAATCACAGAAATGACTTAAATAACCAGAATTACATTTTGTATGTGATCATCAGACCTTTAAACTGTCCTTGCATTTTCCATGTTATCAGTGGTTTTGGAAAATTTTCTGTTTATCACTCCAAATATAAGTTAACAGCATCGAGATGAAGTATATGAAATATAAGGATTGAAATAAAAGTGAATGCGAAAGATGGCTAATCTACTAGATCGGGTAAAGGGGGAAATGGGCAGATGGAGGGGGATGGGGAGGAGGACGATGGGGTGGGTTTTTTCCCTTCATTTCAGAAGTAAGTTCTTCCAATGTAGTGTATCTGTTACATAGCTCTCCTTCTTCAGTCCATTTCTGAAATTCATCTCATAGCCTTTTTTTGTACTTACTGGTCAACCCGACCAGTACTGTTGCTAAGCAACAAGTGTTATGCAAGAATCTGAATGCATCAAATCTTCCTTGGCTGTGATTTCTTCGCGGCCCCAGTTTCCTCTGTTTCTGAGCGGGGTTTTTTTCCTGGATTGTACACACGGGGTCAGGTGGAATGGAGTTCCAAATCACTGTGCTCCGCGGCATCCCGATCTCTTTCTGCAGCTAACCTCCTGACACGTCTGCAGCTGTTCTGTGGCAGAAAGACAATCTCCGTGTTCAGGCGGTGAGCTTGCTTGCTTTCTTTCACCCTTGACCTTGGGGTTGCAGGCCATGGTGTTGGGCGTATCCCTGAGTGCAGCTGTCCTGCAGGATTCACTTCCCTAGCGCACCGAGATTTCCTAGGTTTCCTCAGAGTATGCCCCCAGTTGCATCACCACCGACTGTGGTGTGGCTTTGGATGCCTGAGGCTGAGTTGATTCTGGTGGATGTCTGACCTCGCTTAACCAGACTCATCTACTGTCTTGCCATTCATACCCAGGCTGTCCAACCTTCATACAGCTGAGCCAAGTTATCTAGATTAGTTGCTTCCTTAATGACATAGTCAACCTGTAAAAATGGGCAAGATAGAATTTAAAGCCATTTAAAACTTGAAAGAGCATGATTCATATCTGAGTTACATGAACTGTTTAAGTTTCTAATCACCCAAATTAATTACCCAAAGATGTGCAGTTGTCATGGTGCGAAGAAGTTAAATAATCTGAGCTTCCCTCCTAATTCTGTAATTTACAAATGTGTGTCTTGGGAAAGTCACAATCCCCTTTGAGCCTTACAAATCCTTAGATGGAGAGAGAGTGCCACTGACCTCACAGGTGTTCCTGGGATTAAACATGTGAATTCACTGGACAAATGCTTAGGTGAACTGAAAAGTGCCCAGAAGATTCGGGAACACAGTTTGATACTCAGTTTGAAACATCTCCTGATTCTGACTCAGCTAAATATTCTTTAATAGTAAGAGATATGATCATTTCTCTATCCAGAGCATCCATCAGGGTCCAATTATATAGTAAATGCTCACTATATGGCTGCTGAATTATAACCTACAACAGTTCTTTGTGTGCAAAGAACTCTATACTTACCCCACTCCTGTGAACCACTTAAATTTTTTTTATATAAAACTTAACTATCAGAATAGAAAGCACAATAGCTAAAGCATCCTTCAAACAAAAAAACGGGACAGAGACCTAAGATGCAGTCATGAAAGCACACAACCCATTAACCTACCAGAAAATTTCTGAAACAAAGATGCCTCTAGACCCAGAACACTGTCCAGGGTTTTTGACAAATTTGACACACCCTCTCTAAAGAATGACTCTTAACCAAGAAGAGCTTAAGCTCAGATCCAATACAGAGATCTAACAGTTTAAAATTAAAAAAAAAAAAATTCTTGCTGATGTGAATTGTGAATGCCAAGCCATTAGAAAATAGGGTATTCACAAGTCTCAGATTTTTACCCTACCCCACAGAAAAAAAGGCAAATGTGTAATGGAGAACTCAGGAGAACATTACCCTTGACTAAGTGCTCTACTTTAATAACAAAGATGGCACAAACAGACACACATTCAGTGATGTAAAATTCTAAGAACACATCACTGGCAAAGTACTCTTGCCAAAAATGCTATGATATAAAGAAAATATCAGACAAATATAAACTGAGGCACATTCTGCAAACCAAGTGGTCTGGACACATCAAAAATTTAAATATCATAAAAGAAAAGGCTCAGGAACTGTTCTAGACATTAAAAGGAAATTAAAACAGGAACAAGCATATAAACTTCAGGATAAGCCTTGACTGAATTCTGTATGGGTGGGGGTGGCTAAGTAAAAAAGGATATCTGAAGATATCTGGAGAAACCTAAATATGGACTCAATGGTGGAGAGCAGTCAACATTAACACCAGTGTTAAGTTTTCTGAAGTTGATAATTTTATAATTGTATCCTAGCTATATATCAAAGCCTTCTTCAGCGATCAATGCAAAGAAATAGAGGAAAACAACAGAATGGGAAAGACTAGAGATCTCTTCAAGAAAATTAGAGATACCAAGGGAACATTTCACGCAAAGATGGGCTTGATAAAGGACAGAAATGGTATGGACCTAACAGAAGCAGAAGATATTAAGAAGAGGTGGCAAGAATACATGGAAGAACTGTACAAAAAAGATCTTCACGACCCAGATAATCATGATGATGTGATCACTAATCTAGAGCCAGACATCCTGGAATGTGAAGTCAAGTGGGCCTTAGAAAGCATCACTACGAACAAAGCTAGTGGAGGTGATGGCATTCCACTTGAGCTATTTCAAATCCTGAAAGATGATGCTGTGAAAGTGCTGCACTCAATATGCCAGCAAATTTGGAAAACTCAGCAGTGGCCACAAGACTGGAAAAGGTCAGTTTTCATTCCAAGTCCAAAGAAAGGCAATGCAAAAGAATGCTCAAACTACCACACAACTGCACTCATCTCACACGCTAGTAAAGTAATGCTCAAAATTCTCCAAGCCAGGCTTCAGCAATACGTGCACCGTGAACTTCCTGATGTTCAAGCTGGTTTTAGAAAAGGTAGAGGAACCAGAGATCAAATTGCCAACATCTGCTGGATCATGGAAAAAGCAAGAGTTCCAGATAAACATCTATTTCTGCTTTATTGACTATGCCAAAGCCTTTGACTGTGTGGATCACAATAAACTGTGGAAGATCCTGAAAGAGATGGGAATACCAGACCACCTCACCTGCCTCTTGAGAAATCTGTATGCAGGTCAGGAAGCAAAAGATAGAACTGGACATGGAACAACAGACTGGTTCCAAATGGGAAAAGGAGTACGTCAAGGCTGTATGTTGTCACCCTGCTTATTTAACTTCTATGGAGAGTACATCATGAGAAATGCTGGACTGGAAGAAACACAAGGTGGAATCAAGATTGCCGGGAGAAATATCAATAACCTCAGATATACAGATGACACCACCCTTATGGCAGAAAGTGAAGAGGTACTAAAAAGCCTCTTGATGAAAGTGAAAGAGGAGAGTGAAAAAGTTGGCTTAAAGCTCAACATTCAGAAAACGAAGATCATGGCATCTGGTCCCATCACTTCATGGGAAATAGATGGGGAAACAGTGTCAGACTTTATTTTGGGGGGCTCCAGAATCACTGCAGATGGTGACTGCAGCCATGAAATTAAAAGACGCTTACTCCTTGGAAGAAAAGTTATGACCAACCTAGATAGTATATTCAAAAGCAGAGACATTACTTTGCCAACAAAGGTCCGTCTAGTCAAGGCTATGGTTTTTCCTGTGGTCATGTATGGATGTGAGAGTTGGACTGTGAAGAAGGCTGAGTGCTGAAGAATTGATGCTTTTGAACTGTGGTGGTGCAGAAGACTCTTGAGAGTCCCTTGGACTGCAAGGAGATCCAACCAGTCCATTCTGAAGGAGATCAACCCTGGGATTTCTTTGGAAGGAATGATGCTAAAGCTGAAACTCCGGTACTTTGGCCACCTCATGCGAAGACTTGACTCACTGGAAAAGACTCTGATGCTGGGAGGGATTGGGGGCAGGAGGAGAAAGGGACAACAGAGGATGAGATGGCTGGATGGCATCACAGACTTGATGGATGTGAGTCTGAGTGCACTCCGGGAGATGGTGATGAACAGGGAGGCCTGGCGTGCTGCTATTCATGGGGTCGCAAAGAGTAGGACGCAACTGAGCAACTGAACTGAACTGAACTGAACCATATATCATATATTATTACAATGTTTTGTTTGGGAGACAAAGTACTTAGGCAAGAAGTGTTACACAGGAAGATTAGGCAAATAGAAGAATATTAATAACTGATCTGCCAATTCTAGGCAAGGAATATATAATACATGAGCATTCCTATAACATTTCTGAAGGTTTGAAACTTTTCAAAATAAACAGCTGTGGGCAAAAGAATTCATTCCTGAATTTATATGTACAATTTTAATAATATTAATGATAAAATTTCAGAGTAATAACTTCAGACCAACTGACACCCAGGAACACATTACAGATTACTTATTTATAGGTATTATTGACACCCAAAGTATCACCCTCATATCATTAGAAACCTTCACATAGCTCTCTCTAACACACAAACTAGCAGTCTTCTGTTGGAAGAGAAAGGGTCAAGCAACACCTCAAATTTTGGTTAAAAGAGGACTGGGTTGAAAGGAAAGTGTTAACAGGCTAGAGTGAGAGTTGACAATCTAGGAGCTGTGTTATTCAAAATCTTCTGAGGCCTGAAAATAGATTTAAATTAGTTATTTCTCGATATGCCACCAAAGATGTGGATGAGGGAATCTTTAAACCTATACTGCTTCAGCAGCATTAAAACATGTAGCTCAAGTTTAAAAGATGGTCACCTGTTCAGCAACTGACATCCTCCTATTCGGATCAACATCTCGGCCCTCTAGCTTGGCTTTCACTCTCTTCCACACGCTCACTGCATATGAGTTTCTCTCCTGCACAGCTATGAAGCAATGGAGACATGTATAAGTCAAGCCACCACTCTGTATTAATATTTAATATTTAAGGTGTCCTTATTTTAACTAATTACCTTTTCCAGTCTTAGGGTCTCTGACGGCCTTTTTAGGACTACAAGCAACACTCTTGCCAGCTCCCGGAACGGTGCTTGGTGGAGTATCTGCTGATGTAGCTAGATTTTTCTGAATCAGCTTTCTAGCATTCTGTGACATGACATCAGGCTGAGTCTTCTGGCCAGTGTTGCTTCGCACTGCTACAGAGAGAAAGTTGGTAGCTCAATGTACACGTAAACAGAAAACAGGCGAGCAGGGCAGTTCTGTTTCAATCATCAACTGCAAATGGGTAATACTAGATGTGATACTACACAGAATGATACAATTCAATTTGTATACGTGTGCGCATGCACACAGAGAAGTCAACAAATACACAGTGGTTTTATCTCTAGCTGGACTGGAACTACAGATGTTTCTATTAATTAATTTTCCCATATCTCCCTAACAGACATATATTTTATAATCGACAATATTTGAACACAGAGTATTTCTACTCTCTAATCTCTAACATAAATACTTTTAAAATTAAGGCAAAATTTGTTCAGTTTGAAATATGACAAGAAATTAGGGAAACCCTTTATATACTTAAATAATTAATTTCCTATGGGAGTATAGTTGATTTACAATGTTGTGTTAAGTTTCTGCTGTACAGCAAAGTGAATCAGTCTTTTTTAGGTTCTGTTCCCATATAGGTCATTACACAGTACTGAACAGAAGTCCCTGTGCTATACAGTAGGTTCTTATTGTCTATTTTATGTATAGCAATGCGTATATGTCAACCCCAATTTCCCAATTTACCCCCTGCTTAGTAACTAGAAGTTTGTTTTTTACATCTGTGATATAATTTCTGTTTTTGTAAATATGTTTATTAGGGAAAACCTTTAAAAAGATGATGACTATAAACATGTCTGTTGTTTATTTTCTAAGTCCTGTCTGACTCTCTTGTGACTCCACAGTCTAAAGCCTGTCAGAGGCCTCTGTCCATGGGATTTCTCAGGCTAGAATACTGGAGTGCACTTCCATTCCCTTCTCCAAGGGATTTTCCTGACCCAGGGATAGAAACCATGTCTCCTGCTTCTCCTGCATTGGCAGGTGGATTCTTTACTGCCTGAGCCAACAGGGAAGCCCAATAAACATATTAGACACACTTTAACGTCTTAGCATCCATGTGTAGATTATTAACAGGTCAAGATACAGGCTTTTCTGAATAGAGGAGTCTTACCTGCAGCAAAGGATGGTTGATAAGTAGCAGACGATGTTGGACTCGAACATTCATTTGTTGCATCGGTGACTAAGGGTGATGCAAAACTCACTAAATTATTATAGACACTGAAATACAAAATAAAATGATTCATTTATGAAACGCTTCAGCAAACAGCTACTTGTAAGTATGAACAAAACTGAAAAAAATATTAAATTAAATAAACAAAACTTACTTTACCAGATGTTTTGCTTACATTTTAAATTCAGGCCTGAAGGGATTCTTACCTCTGGCTTTGCATTTTCAGTTCTTTCAAGGTGGGAGTTATTTCCTGGAGCATTTCAACATGTTCTTGACTTCGAACCTGACCCATGGCTTGGACTAATGTAAACAGCACTGTCTGAATGTTGTCTTGCCATGATTTATATTCACCCAAGAACTGCCTAACACTGTTCTCATAGGGAACATCTTCACCATCTGCCAGAGCAGCTTCTTCATCCTAGAATCAATGTTAATGATTACGAAAAATGGTATTTAATATTACTCTTCAGACAGTCACCTTTTAGATAACAGGTAATAAGTGGCTTTTTAATATCAATGTATTTAATCTGCTTATTACAATTTATTAATAACTTCTTTTCAATAGGAATCTTGTTTCCAGCACAAATAAAAACTCCAACTAAAAAGAAATCCAGGGACTTCCCTGGCAGTGGTTAGGACTCCATGCTTCCTGCAGGGGGGGCACGGGTTTGATCCCTGGTTGAGGTCCCACAAGCCACATGATGCAACCAAAAACAAAAAAATTCAAGAAGTGACCTACTGTTTTGTGATAATAAAGCCTTTTCTGAGGACTGTTTCCTTACTATCTAGATTCTATACAATACTGGAGAGAAGAGGTAATATTTCATTTATTTTGGAAGCAAACTATATGATTTGAGTTGGGAGGCAGAACAGAGAAGTTAGAGATCTAAATACTCTGTGAGACTAAGTTCAAGTTTCAGCTCTTCTATAAATTATGTGACTTTGTATAAATCAGTTTCTCTAAGCCCCAATTTCTCTGTATACAGAATCGGAATACTATTTACTACCTGCTTAAAAAAAAAAAAACCCAGTTGACAGTTGATGAAAACACAAATAAACTCAGTGACAAACTAGAAATATGACCTTGGAGAAATTAGTTTTTTTTTTTTCTCATAAATAAAACTCTTTTGTAATTTTATAAAAGGGGGGAGTAATTATGTGTCAATGGTATTAATCTTACCTTGGCCATTGCTTTCAGGAGATGTTTGACATCTCCAAGCTGCCGGTTATGGCCAGTGAGCACAGTCTTTATATTATCAACCAGATTCTGAATTGTTTCACAGACTGTTTCTATTTGTTGCTCTTTCTCTGTCTGAATTGCTCTCTGAGTAGACATATCCTGGGTCAGTTGTTTGTGTGCTGACAAAAGCCACTCAGAGCTGCCAATAGGATGTTCAAGAGTCGTGTCCTAAACAGAATAAGGGTTTGTTTGATTTTAAGAGTCAGCCAGAAAAATATAAGATTCTTTTCCTCAACATCACATCAAAAGATACTTATAACTCAAGCTGATACAAAGAACCTCAGTTGCTGAATCATGGATTAATTCACTAGAAAACATAGTGTTTTCTTAAAAATTTAAATAAATTTTTATAAATACTTGATAATTTAAACAATCTATGAAGTACAAACTAAGGTTTTTACTTTTCCGCACAATTATACAGGGAACAAATGCTTAAAGTTTAAAACCTAAGAAAATATATTTGGAGTAACAAAGATGACACACAGCTAGGATCCTGGACACTGTAAATAACTCTTTAAAATAAAACCAGAGCCTCCTAATATATATTCTAAAGTCTTCCCACAAAGTAGAAATGCTGAATTTATTAACTTGATATTCCAGCATTCATCCTCCACTAGCCTTCTGTCTGCTATCCTACTTTCAAAAGTGCATCTGAGTCATTTGCTACACATTATCTCTCTCCTTCCCTAGGAACCCCTAGAGTGATTCTACTTATAGCTCACTTATAGCTCCGAGAGTTCTTTTCATTTTTGCATTTCATTCACTGTATTATTTGTATAAATAAGTTCCTTTGGGGATAAAAGAAAGATTTAGTCATCCTTGAATTCTTCATAACATCTCATATACAGTACATGCTCAATAAATGTAGACTAGTGAATACATTGATTCTGAGAGCATATAGTTGGTCTTATTTAATTTATCCAATCTCTTCAGTCCCAAGAATCAAGACTTACCACCCTCTGTAATAAACGAAGCTCTAACTCAGAGACTGAACTATTAAACTGTGATGCAAATGAACACATTTGCTGACACCGTTTGATTAGTTCAAATAATGCAGCATCCAGGTTTAAGGCTTCTGCAGTTCTAGTTCGTAAACTTTCAAAATGAATGATATTGCTGCAGAGGAAAGTGACCTGTGAAGAGGAAAAAGAGTGGAACCATCACAATGAGGGAAAAAACTGCAATTAATGAAAGAAAAAATACTACTACCTATTCATTTCAAGAATTCAGGACCAGGTCCTGAAAATGTATGAATGTATGACTCTCATGGGAAACAGATCCACTTCCTATAAAAGCTGTAAATAAATTAACACTTTTAGGTTGATGCTGTCAAGTCTGAGAAGGCCAAAAAGCACCTAAGTCGAGTTAGGTAAACACATCTTCTGCATGATTCTTTTTTAATACAGAAATTTTACTCCATAAGAAAACTGTTATCATATTCAGCTTAAATTTATTTGTGCTATATCCAAATTCCAATCTGAAATGCTCCCCCCTTCTGCTTCTACTCCTACATAATTTTACCATTTAGATCAGAAAACACTAACTGGTTATTTGACAATATTAAGGACATCTTTCAAGGTACAGTAATAGTATTGTGATTATGTTACTAACTAGTTCTCATCTTTATATATACATACTGAAATATTTACAGGTAAAATGATATAATATTTGAAATTACCATTAAATTTAGGATAGGGAGTAGGGAGTATACAGAAAATAAAGTAGGACCTGAGTTGACAATTATGAAATTCTGGTAATGAATATATGGGATATGGGAATCATATTAGTTCAATGTTGTGCCTGATTATATAATCAGTTATATAATCCTGTAACTGAAAACACGATGGCACACACAGGTGCCCATACCTGACTTGCTCGTTGGCTCTCCTTAAGGACAAGATTTCTTCTTTCAGCTATTGTTGCTTCAAAATCCTGTAGCACCGGTGCCAGTGCAGGGTTGGCACCACCTGCCCATTTGAGTCGCTGTTCAATACTTGCTTCAAGTGCTGCCAGTTTCTCCTATAAAAGGCAGCAGAATCTCAGTGAATAGGACTCCACTTCCTATCTGTTGGCCATTTTATATGAATAAGAGAGATTCAAAAGAAATAGGATGGCATAAGTAACTTAGAAGACATCTTTAACAAACTGTCAACTTCTGGAATTAACCTTGACTTCATATTGAGTATTTAAGACTAAACATATCTGAGAAGGCAAGGACTGGCTTTCAGTTTATTTTGCAAAAGGAAGTTTCATTTTCGTTTCTAGTCTTTAAAAAAAAAACAAAACCCCTGTTATACCAAATTCCCACTGCACTATATATGCTATCTATGAGAAAGTCCATTTGTATCTTTGATTGTAAAAGATGAAAACCAGATTCCCACAAACGTAAACGTTTATGAATAATGGTAAAAAATCCAGCCAGATTATCACAATACAAACGTTTTACATAACAAAGCTGCTTCAGTATGTACTCAACATTTCAAGTGGCGGAGTTCCCATTCATACTCTTCGCCCCCCACCCATTCACACACAGACACCTCTAGAATCAGAAAGGGCATGAGTTCAATCTCTAAAGTGAAAAATAGGACTAATATGCTGTAGAGAAAAGGTATTTCAATCTTCAAAGAAGTAAGCTCAAGAAAAGTTCTATTAAAAAATTTAAAAATATTACTACAGTGATTGTAATTATACTAATATTAAACTATAAAACAGAAAAATGTCAGTTACTACTGAATATATAAGAATACCAGAGATGTATATAAAACCACCATCAAGACCAGTTTCTCTTATTTAAAGACAGAAGGTGAGAGTAAATATTTTGCTGACGTAACCCCAAAAAAGTCAAAAATAATGGTTTAGAAAAATGTTCTGCTGCTTTTGGTATCACAAAATTCCATTAACTACACAATAGAAGGAAGATAGGCCTAAGCTTCATGGATATTAATAATATGCCAAACTTTCAGAAAACAAATTTGGTATTCAAGTTTTTACCATTACCAAGGTTAATGTATAATGGCACAGTAATAGCCATTAAAAATTCTTAAATAGTTCATTAAAAATTTGAAATATTTAGTATGTCTCTATTCTTGGTTCAAAATATACTGCTAAGATTCAGTTACTTTGGAAGATAAGAAAAAAAAGACACAAATTAAAAATAAAAGTGAGAAAGGTATTAAAGTTCCTGTGACTTAAAAGCCAAGGACAGACTGAACAGAGCACTTCACCACAGTGGAGGTCATTTCTAAATGTAAGATGTGCCAGAAGGAGGAGGTGACAAAACATACCTGAACTGTTGCAATTGAAGTTTCAATCTGGCTCAAAGTATGGAGTTTCTTTTTCATGCTGGTTAATATGGCAGAACGAGGGGGAGGTGTGACAGACATGGCTTGTGGTCTACTGATAAGGAGATCTTCATGCTGCCACTGTTCAAAGAAAAAGAAATGTAATAAAGTAAGCAGGGGAAAGAACCAAGAGAGGGGAAGTGACATCAGGGGAAGGACTTGCGGGAGGACTGGGAGGACTGGGGGAGGAGGTAAAAAGTCCAGCTGCAGCAGGGCAGGGTGGGCAGGGAAGAGTAACAGAAACACAATAAAAGAATTAACCAGATGGAAAATTTCCTGAGGTAGGAAACGGCTGATAAATTTCTTGGATCACTGATATGCAGTATTTAAATAGCAATTCTGAAGGCATTTCCTAGTCTAAGTAAAAGTTTCCTACACAATCCCCCGAAAATATAATCTCCAGTTCAGAGGCTGGAACAAGCACAGTAGGTAGAAGAGTTGCCCAGCATGGGAGCTAAGCAAGTAACTGAGAGAAACAATGGCAGCAGTCAGAGAAGAAAGAATTCTCTAGTGAATCTGCAAGTGACAGAACGACAGAAAGGTGCAGGCAACTGCTGACAGAGGATCAAGCCATCTTTTGCGTGCATCTTGTATGCTGTAAGGTGGCCCCAGAAGGCCAAGGGACATCTGAGCTGAAATTTTAAAGTTATATATTGTGCTAGCTTAAAATGTGTTCAGATGAACAAAACGGGAAGGACTTTTATAATATTTTCCATATAACTATATGGAGGAGTTTTTAATGAATAAACTCTAATATGTATTAAATAAACCTTTTCAACATTATTTTTTTGAAGTAAAATAAATGCCAAGAAAAGCCCAATGTGGGGCTTTCCCTGCTGGTCTAGTGGTTAAGAATCCACTTGGCAATGCAAGGGACACTAGTCTGGGAAGATCCCACATGCTGTGGAGCAACTAAGCCTGTGCGCCACAACTACTGAGCCTGTGCAGCAGTCAGTGAAGCCTGTGTGCCTAGAGCCTGTACTCTGCAACAAGGGGAGCCGCCGCAATGAGAAGCCTGTGCACCACAAATGGAGAGCAGTCCCTGCTCTTCACAACTAGCGCACAGCCAACAAAGACCCAAAACAGCCAGTAAATAAATAAAAGATTTTTCAAAATAGATGTTATTTAAAAAAAAATCCCAATGTGCTAGATGGACTGCTAACCTATAATAAATGCAACTTCAGAATCTGAATAAATTACTTTTCTTAACTTCTGAGCTAAGAAACCAGCTAACTGATAAAACTGCAAAGAGAAAAATACACTGGTTCCATGCCCCACCAACTCCACTCTGGGGAAGTGGCTTCAATATAAATGATACAAAGTAACCAATGTTTGGGCCAAACCAGAACCCGATACTACAGCCCCATTGCTACTCCATGAGTCCACCTGACTGAAGCTACTGACAATATTGAAGTAAAGAAGTAAGAAAAAAATCTATAATTTATACTGTGCTTATTATCTTACACAGATCACCTTTTTTTTTCTTTTTTTAAAAAAGTATTATTTTTGGCAGCGCTGGGTCTTCGCTGCCGTGCGGCCTTTCTCTAGCTGCTGAGAGTGGGGCTCTCTCCTGTTGCAGTGCATGGGCTTCTCACTGCAGTGGCTTCCCCTGTTGCAGAGCACAGGTTCCAGTGCACGCAAGCTTCAGAAGTCACAGCATGTGGGCTCAGTAGTTGTGGCGCACAGTAGTTAGTTGCTCAGTAGTTACTCACTCCAAGGCATGTGGAATCTTCCCAGACCAGGGATCAAATCCGTGTTCCCTGCATTAGCAGGTGGATTCTTATCCACTGTGTCACCAGGGAAGTCCCAGATCATCATTTTCAATTCACACAGTCATCAACCTTTTAGAGAGTACTGTCCCCATTCTACAGGTAAGGAAATCATATCTTAAGGGAGGTTAAAGGTAAGTTCATATACCCAAATCCAAATCTATCTCACTCCCAAAGCCTGTACTGCCCCGAAACAAACAAGGACAAAAACGGGCTTCTTAAAAACAGTTCACAAATGATGACAGGATGTATGCAGAGAACTTAGAGATTCAGGGAAACAAGATGTCACTTTGGAAATAAGTTAGCCAGTACACAAGGAATATGATCAAATTGCCAACATCCGCTGGATCATGGAAAAAGCAAGAGAGTTCCAGAAAAACATCTATTTCTGCTTTATGCCAAAGCCTTTGCTGTGTGGATCACAATAAACTGTGGAAAACTCTTCAAGAGATGGGAATACCAAACCACCTGACCTGCCTCTTGAGAAACCTATATGCAGGTCAGGAAGCAACAGTTCGAACTGGACATGGAACAACAGACTGGTTCCAAATAGGAAAAGGAGTGCGTCAAGGCTGTATATTGTCACCCTGCTTATTTAACTTCTATGCAGAGTACATCATGAGAAAGGCTGGACTGGAAGCAGCACAAGCTGGAATCAAGACTGCCGGGAGAAATATCAATAACCTCAGATATGCAGATGACACCACCCTTAGAGCAGAAAGTGAAGAGGAACTAAAAGGCCTCTTGATGGAAGTGAAAGAGGAGAGTGGAAAAGTTGGCTTAAAGTTCAACATTCAGAAAACGAAGATCATGGCATCCAGTCCCATCACTTCATGGGAAATAGATGGGAAATAGTAGAAACAGTGTCAGACTATTTTTGGGGGCTCCAAAATCACTGCAGATGGTGATTGCAGCCATGAAATTAAAAGACGCTTACTCCTTGGAAGAAAAGTTATGACCAACCTAGATAGCATATTCAAAAGCAGAGACATTACTTTGCCAACAAAGGTCCGTCTAGTCAAGGCTATGGTTTTTCCAGTGGTCATGTATGGATGTGAGAGTTGGACTGTGAAGAAAGCTGAGCACCGTAGAATTGATGCTTTTGAACTGTGGTGTTGGAGAAGACTCTTGAGAGTCCCTTGGACTGCAAGGAGATCCAACCAGTCCATTCTAAAGGAGATCAGTCCTGGGTGTTCTTTGGAAGGAATGATGCTAAAGCTGAAACTCCAATACTTTGGCCACCTCATGTGAAGAGCTGACTCACTGGAAAAGACAGAGATGAGATGGCTGGATGGCATAACCAACTCGATGGACATGAGTTTGAGTTAACTCTGGGATGGACAGGGAAGCCTGGCGTGCTGCGATTCATAGGGTCACAAAGAGTCAAACACGACTGAGCAACTGAACTGAACTGAACAAATAAATTCAATTGTTAGAAATTACATATACAGGGTGGGGGACAGGGAGGCTCAATAGGGAGGGGATATATTTATATGCACAGCTAATTCACTCTGTTGTACAGCAAACATGAACACAACACTGTAAAGCAATTATACTCCAATTGAAAGAAAAAGAAATTACATTTACAAATAACATTTAATGCTAACACTAACATAACCATAAAACATTGATGGAAACTAACTAAAAGGACACAAACTATAAACATAAAATGATCACAACTCCGTAAACAAGAAATGTTACAGCAATGTTAAAGCTGTGTTTGTTCCGGGCTGGCACCATTTGAGAAGTTTAAAATGTTCTCTTCTTTATATTGTTCTATAGTAATTTCCCGGCTTACCCCTTTATGAAGGGAAATACTTACCTGAAACATGGCGATGTGCAGCTGGACGCGCTGCAGGCTTGTCTTGCAGGAGGCGATGCTGGTTTCCAGCCTGCGCACCAAATCGTGCTTCTTCCAGGCAGTGTCGTAGGAGCTCGCCAGCACAGTCGCCCTGTTCATGACCAGCTGAGAGAACTTCCCGATCTGGATGTTGTGCTCCACTGCCTTCTTACACAGATCGTCAACAGAAACTTTGCTTTCAGCACCAAAATCCTTTGCCTCCACCTGTGCAATGATGTCTACCCCTAGAGCACTGATGAAGCTGCACAGTGTGAGGCCCAGGGCTTGGTTGGGGAGTCCAATCAGGAGCTGCCGCACAAAGTCAGCTGTGAATGCCTTTATTGGTTTGGCCATCTGGTCTTCACTGAAACAAGAGTTTCTAAAAAGGGTTTTCACGTTGACGATCTGTACAGGCCCATTTACAGTATTCTGATCTTCAAGTGAACTTGATCCTAAAAAAGGAAAATTTTCTCTAAGTATTTCATACAATACTAAAATAAGGTGATAATGCTAACTTAAGAATTTGAAAACTTATATGAACTTAAGACTTTAATTTACAGTTAAATTAAGCCTGCTCTATCCCATTTCCCTCCAAAGTACAAATCTGGCTTAAGTGTGAAATATTACCTGACAAAGTTTTAGAAAAGGTACCACAGAGCCGAAAGAACTCCTTAATTGTCTGCAGTCGTTTTAGAAAGAAGATCTCTTCCAGCACCTGTCGGTGATTATCATCATCAAAAAAATTGACCTGGGTGCTCCTGGCTTCCCGTATAATGTCAATCTTTCGCCAAGCTATAGGAATTTCCATCTTATTTAGCTATGTAAATGAAAGAAAAGAAAGTTCATTTCTCCACTCTCCAAACACAGAACAACTACTTTACTACACATGCATTATTCATCAAACCAGGTCAATTATTTACCTTTTCAACCAATAAGCCAAAAGCAGTCTCAACTTGGGCAAACATGCCATCAAATGCTACCAAAAGCATCTGGCCAGCTGACATTTTTGGTGTTTCATCAACTGAACCATTTCTTGGTTGGATTAATTCACCGTACTGAGCATGAAGCATTCTAGAGGAAAAGAAAAAGGAGTTAAAACCATTCCTAAACAGTAATATATTTGGGGGGAAACGTTAAGATCAACAAGTCTTACAGCTAGTATGCAGAGTCTAGGAAAAAGTCTTTTTATGAAGGAAGGAGTGTTATTAGCGATTGTTCATGTGATTAAATTTTATGCAAACTGAAGTTATGATAATTATAAAAGAACTATGTAAAATATTACAGTATCTCTTTATATACAGAACATAAAATAATCTATACTTCCAATATTAAAAAAAAATCAAGAGGCACACAATTCTAAAGGTGGTGGACCTAGCAAAGTTGTCAAGTATCTTCACGCTACTGTCACATGACAGAGTGAGCTATAGACAGTGAATGGAAATAGCTATCATTTTTGGCATGCTGAGTTTTGAATAATGCACAGTTTGAAGGTAGGTCTTGAGAAATTTGCTCTCACGTTATAATTAACTTAAGATTTGCATAGTGTTAATGCAAGTTTATGCAAGCACCATGTTAAACATTTTATATAAGTTTAGGCTATCAGAGAAATTTATAATAGAAAAAGAGCTATATGATGGTATAAAATTTCCATTTAGATTACCAGAAAGTTTCTCTAACACAAGCTACATTCAGGCTGTAGCAGAATCAAACATGAAGTCTGTCACCCAATACATACATGGAAGTAAATATCCCTCCCTTTGAGAGTAAAGGGGATCTAGATTAGACATCAAGGGAAAGTAAGGGCTGAACTTCAGTGAGAAAGAAGTGTACAGACCTAGCATCTAACTTTTAAAGTAATGCTAGGAACTTTATGATAAAGCTCTTCCACAAATAATCTCATTATTTAGCTGACAAATGTTTATGCTATACTAATTACACTTGTTTTTTAAATTTTATGATAAAACTAAAAGAAACATGAGAAAATAGGAAAATTTTGAATGCAGGATAAAAGAAATCATTAAGGAGTTGTTACTGTTTCTTATGAAATAAGGGCCTCGTAAGAAAATAAGTCTACATTTTAGATATACATTTCTCCTGCAGTTTAAGAATGAAAAGGTATTTGCTTCAAAGTAACCAGAGCAGTACAATTTAAACAAGATTAACCAGAAGCAAAAAAAAAAAAAAAGGGGGGTGGGGGGGGCAGGATTAATCACAGTGCAGATTATTACTGAAGGTGGTGAAATGGGGCTTCATTATACTGTTCTCTCTGCTTTCTTATATCTTGTAATTTTCCCATGGGAGGAAGTATGGTGGGTCAATTCACTGCAATTCTCTCAATTATATTTTCTGACAGTAACTGGACAGAATGCCAAAGAAAGAGGCCCTGAATCACAAGGGACAAAGGGGCTTAGGGTTTAGCTTTGGGTACACTGCATGGCTGAAGAAACTGTTCAAGCTCTACATGTTTCAAAGTCAAATTATTTTCCTAGATTTAAGAGCTGAGAAATACAAAGTTCAATACCTAAAACAAACTTATAAAACTTAAGCTAACAAGTGTTCACCTGAAGTGACGTGTATACTCCATTAGCAGACTAAACTGGCACAGATGCTCCCATTGAATTTCAAGCGCTGGCTTAAAAATTACCACATTCCACCTTGTGTGTGAGCCCAAGTATGGTAAAAACTACAGCCCTTCAAGAATACGTATGTGTATGTAATAAAGCCACACACACGAGTACACATGTAACTGGTGAAACCTGAATAAGCTCTGTGGACTGTACCAAAGTCAATTTCATGGTGTTGCTACTGTACCACAGGTATGCAACATGCTACACTGAAGGAGGGGTGAAGGCTACATAAGATATCCCTGAACAATGTTTTTTAAAAAAAATACAACTTCCTATGAATCTGTAATTAATTCCAAATAAAAGGGATTTTTTTTGCTTTTTTTTTTTGGCAGGGCGGGGGGGGGGTGGGGTGGGGGGGGTGGGGGGGGTGGGGTGGGGTGAGGGGGACGGGAAATGTTTTGGTTTTGTTTTAGCCATGCCATACAGCTTGCAGAATCTACCAGGGACAGAACCTGCACCCTTTCCAAGCACGGAATCCTAACCACTAGATTACCAAGGAATTCCCCCAAATGAAAGTTTTTTTAAAAAGGTATTACTGAGGCTTCCCCAGTGGTTCAGTGGTAAGGAATCCACCTGCTAATAAAGGAGATATGGGCTGCATGCCTCATCTGGGAAGATTCCACATGCCTTGGAGCAACTACACCCGTGCACCACAACTATTGAGCCCGTGCTCCAGAGCCCAGGAACTGCAACTACTGAGCCTACAAGCCCCAACTACTGACGTCCATGTGCCCTAGAGCCCAGGCTCCACAACAAGGGAAGCCACCGCGATGAAAAACTGGAGCCACTGCAACTACACAGCAGCCCCTGCGTGCCACAGCTAGAGAATAGCCTGAGCAGCAATGAAGACCCAGCACAGCCAAAGACAGATAAAACTTAAAACCTACCTGCCTTCCCAACTCTCTCACAAGAAAACAGCACAGCTTAGCATTCACTTGCCTGGCAACATCGATGTAATGAGCATGCGTTTCTTCCTCAAGTCCCATAGCTGCATTTCTTAAATAGGCTTGAAGAGATTCAACTAGAGTCTGCAGAGGAACACCATCAGTTGTCTGCTCAATAAGACTGTCCAGCTCATGAAGCATACTTTCTAATGTGTATTCTCCTTTCATTAAACATCTCAGTGCTTCTGGAAATATGATTTGCCGGAAATTTGAATTTAATTCCTGTAAATATGTGAGAAACCTACTTTAATGCTTCCTGAGTTTAGATAAAGCAACATTAAAGCTTGAAGTCAAACTGCTTTTCAGAACCAGAAATGAAAAATACAACACTCAACATTTAAAACAACCTTACAAAATTTAAGCTAATTTAGAAGTGCTCACCTGAAGTGAGGTGTATACACCATTAGCCAAATGAACAGCCTCAGATGCTTCCATGGGGTTAGGAATGTCTAAGTCTTGTGGCACTAAATGACATTGCTTCAGTAGCTGAACCAGGCATGTGACATTTCCGCTCATACTGCAGAGCTCCTCCAAGAACCAGGCTCCATCCCGAGAAGTCAGATCAACCAGCTGCTCTCCAGCACTCGATGCTGCTCCTTCCATCATTAGGTTACGCCTGAATGAGATAAATATTTGTACAGTGAAACTGACTTAGTGGAACCCACACAAATAGGATACCTCAAAATCTGGGAGAAAAAAAAAAATAAAGCAGTCTTACACTGGGCAAGACTAATAGAAAGTACAAGGATATCTTAATTTTGGGATCAAACAAAAAACACATGAACTCTCTATAAGCACCAATGTTTGCAGAACAATGAAATAGTCACAATGATATGTCAGCTAACTCACCTTGTGAGAGTACAAAGGGCAGAAATAATAACACTTGCTAGACTCAAAGATCCTTCCTCTCCATTCTCGTGAAGAAAAACTTTGATACAACGCTCAATTTCTTTCAACTGATCTTCACAAACAGGTACAGTGACAGCTTCCTGTTTCAAGCGTTCCACCTGTCTAATAAGTCGGCTGTTGATGTCTGCTGCGTACCGCTGCAGGGTCATCTCAGTGGCCGTGATGAACTGACACACTGTTGCGGGTGGCTGGGGCGCATACTGAATTTCATATCTTTAAAAAAGAGAAAGAGGCGCTTGAAAAGAGAGTTCATACCTTACAAAATACTAACAAAGACAAGACTGACTACTGTATTTGATACTCAAACTTTGAAGAGCAGAAATCATTATTTCCATTTTACAGAAAAGGTCTCAAGAGCAAAAGTAACTTCTAAAAATGATTTGAGTGACAGAATCAATATGTGAATTCAGCTCTCTTTACCTGAACCCACCACTCTTAGATACATTTTATCTAAGAGTGAAATACATTTTTAACTAATTACAGAAAACACTGTCTTATAAAGGAAAATAAGAGTTTGCTGCTGCTGCTAAGTTGCTTCAGTCGTGTCTGACTCTGTGCAACCCCATAGATGGCAGCCCACCAGGCTCCCCCGTCCCTGGGATTCTCCAGGCAAGAATACTAGAGTGGGTTGCCATTTCCTTCTCCAATGCATGAAAGTGAAAAGTCAAAGTGAAGTCGCTCAGTCATGTCTGACTCTTAGCAACCCCACGGACTGCAGCCTACCAGGCTCCTCTGTCCATGGGATTTTCCAGGCAAGAGTACTGGAGTGGGGTGCCATTGCCTTCTCCGAAACAAGAGTTTAAACCCTCTTAAAACCATAAGAAAGTGACTCCATTCAAATTCCATCTATCAATCATTTCTTTTAGAAAATGAAATACTATGCAATTAAAAATGTGAACACAACTTTGCTTCCAGTCCCAATGAGAAGTAAAGAAAATCGAGAGTGATCAACCTACTTCCTGTAGAGTTCCTGACAACGTTCTACTGTGGTATTACAGATGAGCTCTTCCATCCAGGTCTTCCACTGCTCAATTCGATGTTTCTGAAATATGGCCTTTGGATACTGCAGAGCAACAGTTGCATAGTGATGAAGCTGCTCCAGACAGCCTCGCAGCACCGAGCGCCTCTGCTGCAGGAGGGCACCGACCTCCCCCTCTAGCTGCTCACACTGGCTAATTAAGTGGGCCTGGCCAGCATTCTGCAGAAAGGCTGTTGCTGGCACGTAGCTGGGAGGACCTTTTGGTAAAAGATAATTATCCATTACAGTGAAGCCATTTCAAATCAGCAGTCACTGAAAGAGTATAAACCAGAACTCCACACATAAACACATAACAACAAAACTCACATGCTCACATGTACATCTAACATACCAAGGTCCATCTGTGTGCTTATCTCTTGAAGCAAACTGGCCAGCTGTGTCGCTTCCAAATTACTGAACGCAGCCTGATAGTGTGTTATCCACTGTTCAAATTCATTCAGCTTCACCTGGATTGCTTCCTGAACAGCTCTCTGCTGAGTCTGTAGTTGAGTGTGTTCAGAATACCTAGTGGAAGGAAAAAATTTTAACTGACTGCTGGGAATTGTCATCACTCTAAAAGTACATTTTGCTCATACCTGGATGGCCTGGTAAGCTCCTTTTTAATCTTGAGGACACCACTCAAATGTCCTTTTCTCCTCTGGTTTTCCTGACGCTATAGTCCCAATAACCACAGATATGCAGATGACATCACCCTTATGGCAGAAAGTGAAGAGGAACTAAAAAGCCTCTTGATGAAAGTGAAAGAGAGTGAAAAAGTTGGCTTAAAGCTCAACATTCGGAAAACGAAGATCATGACATCTGGTCCCATCACTTCATGGGAAATAGATGGGGAAACAGTGGAAACAGTGGCAGACTATTTTTGGGGGCTCCAAAATCACTGCAGCTAGTGACTGCAGTCATGAAATTAAAAGACGCTTACTCCTTGGAAGAAAAGTTATGACCAACCTAGACAGCATATTCAAAAGCTAAGGTCCATCTAGTCAAGGCTATGGTTTTTCCAGTAGTCATGTATGGATGTGAGAGTTGGACTGTGAAGAAGGAAGGCTGAGCGTTGAAGAATTGATGCTTTTGAACTGTGGTGTTGGAGAAGACTCTTGAGAGTCCCTTGGACTGCAAGGAGATCCAACCAGTCCATTCTGAAGGAGATCAGCCCTGGGTGTTCTTTGGAAGGAATGATGCTAAAGCTGAAACTCCAGTACTTTGGCCACCTCATGCGAAGACTTGACTCATTGGAAAAGACTCTGATGCTGGGAGGGATTGGGGGCAGGAGGAGAAGGGGCCGACAGAGGATGAGATGGCTGGATGGCATCACTGACTCGATGGACGTGAGTCTGAGTGAACTCCGGGAGTTGGTGATGGACAGGGAGGCCTGGTGTTCTGCGATTCATGGGGTTGCAAAAAGTCGGACACAACTGAGTGACTGAACTGAACTGATAGTCCCCTAACTATACTCACAACATTTTAAACAAAATTCTACCACATTTACCAGAGTTATTTGAAGACCAGAAGACAGAGCTCTGTAATCTCAGCATCTCCTGCAGTGTCTGGCACTACCCTTCACTGAACCAGGACCCACTCTGTGCGAGGTTCACTCTCACTTAGATCAAAGCTCAAAAAAACTTGGGCCATGTGGACAAAATCCACCATACAAATGAATAAGGATTCAGACAAACTGCAGAGAAAAAAAACCAAACCCCAGGTTTTCTGAATCCAAGTTCATGGTTCTAACCACTATGTCCACCATCTCCCATAGTAACTCAAGCATCTAAATACAATGAAGCTGAAAATTTTAGTGAATTCTATTAATACTTCAAAAACTGCAGTTCTTGCAAGAGCTTTGATTATTCATGTGAGTTGCTGCAACAATTCTAATTCAAGGTGGTAATGTTCAAACAAATACAAAAGTTCTCCTTAATGGAATAAAGATAAATTAAGAGTTCAACACTTGTTTTAAACCTGTGTTGCAGAGTATGAGAAGGATGATCCACTCCTTCAGCTCCTTCTAGAAACTCAATTTCTTCCAGAAGTTTGCCCTGCAGTTTCTCCACATCTGTTAGTTGCTCTTGCAAGCTCAGGTATTCATCTAAGCTGCTATCCAGCTTGGGAAGTACAACCAGCATCTCATCTCTGTTTTTAAACCAGTTCACCTGTAAAAAGACATAATTAGGAAGATTCTTATAAGGCCGACTGTGAGGTATGAGGATGTATGCCAAAAGGATCATGTTAGAAGGACGTTCTGCACATGCTATCATACTTAAATCTCAACAAAGCCAGTGTGGATCACCCGCATTTTTATAAAGATAACTAACGCAATCAATTCACATGGCCATAAATGAAGACTCAATTCCACAATACACAATAACATGCAGCTACCACCATGCCACACAAAACAAGATCAGCATCACTGGCTACCATGGAGGAGAAGACTATCCAGTCAAAATCAAGGAGACAATCCAGTTAAAGAACATTTAAAACAGTTACTGGCAAACACATTCAGTCTACTAAAAAAGGCATAATATTTTTCAAATTATTAACCCACCTCCCATGTGGGAGTGTGACTGTGTCTTTTCATGTGAGCATTTCTTAGCAAATGATCACAGCAAACTGCCATACTTGGTGGCCATTTCAGTATTATACATGACAGTCTTACTTTTTTTATGGACCTGTTAACCTTTTTCTTTTTTTGGTGGCACTACACAGCTTGCAGGATCTTAGCTCCCTGAGGAGGGCTGGAACCCAGGCCCTGGCAGTGAAAGTACCAGGTCCTAACCACTGGACCACCAAGGAATTCCCTGGTCTTGTTAACTATTAACAAAAAAGGGAAAATGACTTATTATTACTGGACTCACCTTAATTTCAGCTACTCTCGAAGAAAAAAGGCTGCGAGTGATCTCTCGTTCCATCTCTCTCTTGCTCTGCTTGCTCTCAGCCTGTTGGCCCCCTCCACCATAGACAGCACCAGCAAACCCAGCCTCGCCCCCAGCTGTCCAGTCCACCAGGGGGTCATATACAAAGGCCTCTAGCAGCGTCAGCAGAGTCTCCCTGCCACGCCGCATAATGTGTAGAACCTGTTTTCAGAAAACTTTTAATTAAGTTTTGCCACAAGCTTCCTCATTAAAATGTAGTTTTTCATTCCAAAGGACTTGTTAATTTAACAGGTACACTAAGAGGTGTAAGAGAAAACCACATACCTGCTCACATGAAAGCCTAAAAACACCTTCTACTCCAGTTACACCCAGTGCTGTTTCAATGTTCTGTGTCATTCGAAAAGGTACTTTCTCAGGAACTCTAAGGCTTTTACCTTGAAAAGACAAATCATTATATTTTTGTCCTTTCACGAAAATATATTCGACCCTTTATATAAAAAGTCCACTTTAATTTTACCTTTTTCAAAGCAAACATTGTAATCTATGTGAACAACCTCTCCAGTCGTCATATCTATGAGAACATTATCCAGATGTCTATCTCCAAGGCCAATTATGTATCCGACCATAGACATGACTGCAGTAGATCTGGCGTAAGACTAAAGAAGAGGGGGTGGGGGGAGCAAGTTAGGCATTATTAGCAAATTTCCTTCCAACATGGTCTTGATTCTCTACAATTTACAAGCCTCCACAATCCTACTCCCTTATTTCTAAATAAATAGCTGGCGCTCTCCAGGGATGCCGCATGTGATCACAGACTGCAGTGAGCAGCAGCATCCAACACTGAGGTCCTTGTTGGTTCCACTTAATCATCAACAGAATGCAGGACTTAAAAAACAACTATTCTTCAGTCTCTCTAGTTTTTCCCTTTCTAAAGTTTTTATTCCACTTTTCATTTCATCCATAATCCCCTTCATTCTGCCTTCATACAGTCATGGCCATGCCTCATAAAAATAAGTGCAACATAAGATTCAAATGCAGGTCTCAAACTTATTCTAGAGGGGCTGCAGGAAGAGGGTGAACAAGACAAGAGAGGACGCAGGCAAAGAATAATATTGACGACAGCCCGGAACAAAACACATACCTGTGTGACTCTCCACCACTCATCAGGGGTGGCACATGATGACCAAAGCTCTTTAGCAAGGAGATTTGGGGGCGTGGCCTCCATTAACTCTTCTAACACTGCCTTCATCACATGAAGGGGCCAATCCCGGCGGGACACATCCAGACTAAGCCCAACTGCTTTCAAAGCAGGACCAATTTTACTATAATAAAGTTCACTAGGACGGGGTACGATTCCAGGATTCTGAGGAGTTTGGTAGGAATCTTGGGCCTTTGAAAAAAATTTTAAGGCAAGATTAACTTTGCTTAAACAAGGATAAAGATTACCTTGAATATAAAGTAGTGTTTTAAAAATTGGTTTTTCAGCAGCATTCTCTACCTAGCTAGGTAAATCTCACACATCAAATAGCCAATTCTTCTGGACTGACTGCAATCTACGTTATCTTTTTCTTAATTAGGTATTATCACTTTATTGAAAACTTGGTTTACTGTTATATTTTCTTGAGGTTCAATTCAAGCTCAACATCCAAGTTTCACTTCTTTATAACATATAATTCTGTTTAAAAAATTTATCATTCATTTATGCACATATTTCATTCACCAGTATGACTTAATCATAATACAAAATTAACAACACGTATTCAAGAAGACCTTGGACAAAAATTTAGATGACCCTTCTAATTCCAGAGATCTACCCTTCAGCAATTGTTCTACTGTCTCCTTTGTTCAAACTCTTGCTCCTTCCCATACCTATCCTGCTTAGAATCATTTTATTTGTCTAGATGTTGGAACTTAAAGTTATGTTTATTCCTTCTTTAACTCTCATAAAGTTGAAAAAATGCTCAAGGGCAGTAAGCCTAGACTTATTTCACATGTAACAGAGAACAAACTAATACATATACTTGTTTATCAGCATTCAAATAAAAGTACGTATTTTAATTTGAATCAACCTTTTGCGCTTGCAAGGCAGCTTCCCGTTGTTGCCATCGTTTGTAAAGACCAAATAAGGGTGTGGCTCCATCCACCCACTGGATTAGGCCTGACCGAGTTCCCAGTGGTGTTACAGAATAGTGGCGAGCATGGAAACGAGGTGTTTCCTGGCGATTGATTGTTGCAAACATGGTATTTACAATAGACAGAAATTGCATTATTCTCTCATCCAGATGTAAATCCTCCAATCCTGTGGAAACAAAATTAAAGTAGTTAGGACAGATAACCAAATAGGGTGAAGTGCAATGGAATGGGACTGGAAACATACCACTTTTTCGTGTCCCTCTCAATTAGCAATAACAGTCAAGAACTGACAGTCAAAAGGGCATAATGACAGCATTAAAGAACATTCTATTCGGTCACAAGGTATTAGATACAGCATTATTAGCTGTATCTCAGTTGCCCAGCTTGTATAAATTCATAAGCAACAACAGAAAATCACACTACACAGCTTCCAACAACTTCCATCAAAATACATGATACTCCAGGCTATTCATGACATACAGAAATTCACCTAAACAGCACACACATACAGCATGAAAACATTAATAATCAGATTAATGCTCTTTTAAATCCCACCTTTGAAAAGATAAGGATAGCTCTTCCCATCTGATCCTAGAAAGAGAAGTTTCTTTGGCTTGGTTTTAGTAGGTAAGATTGTGATGGTTCCACCAACACTGTGGATTGTGACGGTGTCCCTGGCTGAGACCTCTCCGGGAAGAGCAATTTCAGTGTTAGTCATGGCAGCCAGCCACGGGCTGATTTCTTCAAGACGCAAGATGTAACTTGCACGTTTCTGTGCTCTCTGTTGCAAACTCAGCATTATCTATATTTAAGATAGCAAAAGTTTACATAATCGTTACCACTCTTACTTTCCTCTACATTTAATCTGGCTTAAAGATAAACTTAAAATACAAACACCTCTTGTCTAGTTCATTTAATTTGCTGTTACATATTTGGGCCCTCCTGGGAAGGGAAACACTGATGTGCTAATATGCTCTCGGTGATTTCTACTTTGTTCAGACCTCTCCCAAATAAGCAATGAAATCACAGCAGATGATAAAACAATCACTGCTGTGATCACAAAATTCAAGACTTATAGCAAACTAATTCCCCAATGTTAAGCTATGTCCAATCAACACCCAAACAGATCAGTTTAGTCCTAGCAACAGAACAAAAGATAGAGCGAGTTATTGGCAGGTAACTTAAAAGTGGCACACACCTTGAAGAAAGCCATCTGAAAATTTAGTAATAATTCAGAGCTCGGACTATTTGAAGTATGCAGAAAACACACAATTTTTCTAATAACTCACAGGAACAGGATCATGTATAGCTGTATCCCTACTTAACTAACTCAATAATCTACACCAGAATTCATGAACTCTGGGCTCTGCTTTCACGTGAAAAATTTTAATCAATCCTTAGCCACATTTGTTTGTAAATGGAAAAAGGTAACTGGAAACACCTCAAGTATTCACTGACAGGACAAAAGAAAAACTGTGGTACTGTTCAATACTCTATTCGTGTTCAGCTGTATACAAAATATGGATGAATTATTTTAAAAAACAAAAGCAAAAACCTAACGCTGATGAATCATTTATGGAAGTGGTACAACACATATGTACACATAAAATATAGTCTCATTTATATGAGATTCAAAAACAGGAGAGGCTAAACTATACCATTTAGAAATGTATCCAAAAACCTATTTTAAGTAAATAAGGATTAATTCAAAATTCAGAGCACTGGTTGTGGGGAGGAAGATATAATTATGGAGGGACACAGTACTTCAAAAATTTTTCTCTATGACTTATTTCACACACACACACATACACACAGAGGGTTTTTTTAAAAAATATTCCCCATGGGAGGAGTGCAGGAGAGGAAAGGATCAGGATGAGCAGATGCAGACTAGCATATATAGGGTGGATAAACAAGGAGCTACTATATAGCACAGGAATTATACTCAATAACCTGTGATAAACCACAATGGAAAAGGATATGAAAGCAAATATATATTAAAAAGTCACTCTGCTATACAGCTGAAGTTAATACAACACTGTAAATCAACTATATATCAATTTTTTAAAAGTGGGACTTCCTGGGAGGTCCAATGGTTAAAACTCCACTGCAGGGGGCACAGGCAGGAACCCTGATTGGGGAACTGAGATCCCACAACCCAAGCAGTGTGGCCAAATAAAAAAAAGTATTCTTCCCGTCTTCTCTGGGTTTCTTGGTTGATTTACTGAGAAGAACGCAAAGCAAGAAATTACTGCTGGAACATGAGGAAAACAAGTTTTGGCTAGGCCACACAAATAAACTTCATCCTTCACAATAGTGCTCTTGTCTTGAGCTCCTAAAGCATTTCCTCTGAATGAAGCATTTCCTCTTGCTTCACATTTTCTCCTTAAAGTCAGGTGTACTTGGTCTCTACACTGTAGCTTTTAACAGTTTTTCATTAGTGAAGTAAGGAAATCAGTTAAGATCAATATAGGAATGGGACAGCGAAAGAAGGGATAAGAAAAAGATACAAGGTAATAAATAGGATCCCCCAACTAATGGTGCTATTGCTAAAACAGATGCAAACCAAATAAAGTGGCTCAAATCATGAAAGATAAGGATTCTCAAATATTTAAACATACTAATCATTCTTCAAACAGCCTATGCAGAACTGCTGTCAAAAAAATTACTTATAAAAATTGATGCTGTTATATGTGAATATTTTGTCTGTCAGAAATACTGAATACCCCTCCATTAAGAAAAACTACATAGGTACAAGATTAAATTTGTTAATCTTTTATGAGACTACAGCAGGCAGTCAAGCCCCTTCCCTGTCTAACACCTTCCAGTATATTCTTCCTTGATGGTAACCCTCAGTAGATGCAACCCTAGGACACTCAACCTCAAATTCTCAAAAATGAAGAAAACACCTTTCTCTATATTCTTTATAGCAACTGAACACTGGCTGTATTCCATGGGCTTAGAAAGTCTTCTCTCTGTGTTCTAAGTAAAAAGAGACCGCTTAAGTTTTCTATCTCTCAGAATTTCCCATTTCAGTAGCATTCTTGAGATTTTTCTATACCTCTTTAAACGGAATCCAGCTGCTTCCAGGCTTTGCAGGGTTTGACGGTGTTTTCAGCTTTTCTAGAGCATTTTCAATTGCATCACCATAGTTATCCTGAAACCACTTTTCATGAGGTGTTTCTGCAGGGGCTGCTGTGATGCTCCTAACGTGCTCCAAAGCAAACACGATGGGCTTCATCAAAGCTGTGTGCTTCTCACGCATGATTGCAATTTTCTCTTCTCTGACCAGAAAGACACAAGAGTTATACAAACAGGGAATAATTTAAATTGTCAAGTATAAGTAAACAGCATAAAAGAATAATCAAAATAAATTACTGTTTGCAAAGTAACTGGCCACAACAGCACTGTAAAAAATCCAGCATATAAAAGACACAGCTTCTCCTTTTAACAAATGGTGCTAGGAAAGCTGGATACCTGCTTACAAAAGAATGAAGCTGGAGAGTTACCTGATACTAACATGCAAAAAAACAGTCAAATGGATCAAAGACCTTAACATAAAAGCTAAGACTTCATTTAAAACTCTTAGAAGAAAACAAAAGAAAAAACAGATTAACTGGGTTACATCAAAACTAAAAACTTTTGTGCATCAAAAGACATCTTCATTCAAGAGTGGAAAATATACAAAATAGGAAAAAACATTTGCAAATCAATAAATTCTGATAAAGGGATTAAAATCCAGAATATTTAGAGAGCTCCTAAAATTCCAACAACAATAAAACAACCCAATTCAAAAATAGGCAAAAGATTCAAACAAACAAAGGAGATATACAAATAGTCAATAAGCACATGAAAAGATACCATTCCACACCCATTAGGATGTCACTATCAGTAAGACAGAAAACAATAAATGTTGGCGAGGATATGGAGAAACTGAAATCCTGGTGCACAGCTTACCAGTTCCTCTACAAGTTAAACACAGAATTACCATAAGACACAGCAAATTCACTGGCTCACACACAAAATAATTAAAAGCAGGGACTTAGATACTTGTAAACCAATGCTGATAGAAGCATTGGTTACAAGAGCTAAAAGAAGAGTGCATGAATAAAATGTGATAAAGAAGCCCCCTGCCAACGCAGAAGACATGAGAGATGCAGGTTTGATCCGTGGGTCATTAAGATCCCCTGGAAGAGGGCATGGCAACCCATTCCAGGATTTTTGCCTGAAGAATCCCATGGACAGAAGAGCCTGATGGGCTACAGTCCACAGGGTCGCAAAGAGTTGATCAGGACTGAAACAACTTAGTGCACACGCTAACATACCCACATCCATACAATGGAATGTGATTCAGCAATAAAAAGGAAGGAAATTCTGACACATGCTACAACATGGAATGAACCTTCAAAACATGGTAAGTGAAACAAACCATATACAAAATGACAAATACTGTATGTTTCCAGTCACACAAGGTTCTCAGAATAGTTAAATTCATACAGATAGGAAGTAGACAAGTGGTGAGCAGGGGGTAAGGTTAGGGGAGGATGGGGAAGTACTATTAAATGGGTACAGAGCTGCTGTTTGGGAGGATGGATAAGTTCTGGAATTGGACACAACACTGCAAATGTACTTGCTGCAACTGAATTGTACACTTAAAACTGCTTAAAATGGCAAACTTTGTACGTATTTTACATTAATAAAAAGGGGCAGCTATGTTTTTGAAGTGTAAGTTGATAAAAACATACTTGCGTAAGGTGTTGTTGTTCTGGACTCTCTTCACCTCGTCTTCCAACTGCTGAATTCGTCTCAGGACATACATGTGCTGCTGTAACAGAACTCCCAACCAGAGCTCATCCCAGAGAACAGTGACCCTGCGCAGCTCGGCCACCAGCATCTGAACCTGCACACACGGCACATCCAGACATGCTCGTCTGTAAGTCTACACAGCACAGTTCTGCTAACACGGCAAATCTCAAGTGAAATGTATGCACTTTTGTTCATTACCTAATTACAGAAACTCTATCAGTACAGGTTTATAAAACCAATTTTGATTATTTCAAAAGCTTTGCTCCTTAACTATAATTTCCATAACAACTTTGGGGGTTTTGTTTTTAGGTGGGTTTTTCTGGGAGGAGAGGGGAGTGGTTGTAATAAAAACTAATTTTAAAACACACGAGCTGTTCTGTACCTGTAACACCATAGTTGGGTTTGCCGAGGACAGCTTATCAACGATTTTGCTGTAGCAGTCCTGCATCATGGCTTGGTCCTCATTCAGCCCACTTTTAGGCTCATCCTTATTGCTATCTTGAGAAGCAGGAGGACTTCCTCCCTCACATTCAGAAACCAGCAGTTCTTCTCCTTGAATATTGCCAAGTAAAGTTGGAATTGCAGAGGAAAATTTATTTCCTATAATGAAATGGGAGAAAGGTATACATTGGCTGTTTCTCTCATGTGCATACATTGAGTTAGGGAATACATCTCTAATGTATTTGATTCCAGAGCACTCGTTTTAACTCATCTTGCACGTGTACACTAAGTTGACCAAGGATCATGGATATTACACCTTTTTACAAGTTGAGCTTCATACTTATTAATATTATAAGCTAATAAAAGATAAATGGGGGGAATGATAATAGATGAGTCTCAACAAATAAAGTGTTTGCCTAGCCAGAGTTCAGAACTTGGTTTCAATCCTTATCTGCCAGTTAATTCAGCTCAGTGAACTGAGAGTGACTCAGTTTCTCCAAGCCCTGGCGAGTTATTTTGAGACTGAAGATATAGTGTAAAGCACACATCTTACTGTCAGACATGGTAGCTACTCACTCAATAAATGATATTACCATTGGTACTATTATCATTACTGTTGGGGAAAAAAAATCACAAACTCTTATCAACTAAGGAACATAAAGCTCAAAAAGTTTTACCTAATAAACAGTGTTTGCAAACTAATTTAAAGTAGCAGTATTTTAACCTTCCTTACCTGAAGCCTGTGACTCACTACTAAGCGATATGGTGCCCACTATTGCAGGATACAATATGAGATGCGGGGAATCCTGAGCCACACGGCAGAGGAGGTTACAAATACTCTGGCGCACATACACTTCAGGGTGGTTTAAGCGTGAGAAAAGCTGTGGAATAATTCCTTCAGGATAAGAAGAAAAATACTTTAAAGTTATTTAAAAAAACAGTCAACATGGTGGAGGCAAAAGGATAAAACTTGATATATGTCAGCCATTAGTTCTAGGAGCCTCAAATTTCTCCCTGGGATAACAAAGAACTATATACACAATAGCTCTTGATTTGCAGGTTTAGTAAGGGTGAGTGAGTGAAGTCGCTCAGTCATGTCCGACTCTTTGTGACTCTGTGGACTATAGCCTACCAGTCTCCTCTGTCCATGGGATTCTCCAGGCAAGGATACTGGAGTGGATTGCCATTTCCTTCTCCAGGGATCTTCCCGACCCAGGGATCGAACCCAGGTCTCCCGCAATGCAGGCAGATGCTTTACCATCTGAGCCACTAGGGAAGTCTTAGTAAGGGTACAGAGCTATGATCAAAATCCTGATTCAAAACTTTATACAGAAATATATTTTCTGTGAATGCCTGTAAAAGAAGGCAGACATAGACAATTTTTTCAAAGGGATATGAAATTTTTTGAAACATTCTTATCACTCTCTCCAAAATTCCTTTTGTATATTAAAAGCTTTTTGCCTCTCAGCCTTCCATTTCTCTGAAAGGTGGGAGGAAAGTGGTATAACAAGCAGTTCACAGTGTCATCTGAACTAATTTAGCTATTTCATAACACATTCAAACAGTGAACATATAGGAACTTTTTTTGGCCACACCATGAAGCACGTGGGATCTCAGTTCCCCAACCAGAAATCTAACCCACACCCCCTGCAGTGAAAGTATAGAGTCTCAACCACTGGACTGCCAGGGAAATCCAAGGAACTATTAGATCATCACCTCTCCATGGCGCAGTAGGTGTTGTTTCCAAGCCATGTTCCAGATACTGCCGAAGCTCCCCAGCATGCTTCACAAGCAATCTGAGCAACCGCAACGTGGCCATCACAATCATGTCATCCGTACTCTGCTCCACTCTGTGACTTAAATGGAGCCGAGGGTCATCTTCATCTAAAGGAATCTAAGGATGAGAGACAAGAGGAAAAAATTAAACAATTCCGAATACTGTTTTCATCTGCTAGAAAAGAAATTTCAAATAAACTTTCATAACAGAATACTGTGCTACTTACCTGCCCAGCATTGAGTTTAAGGAAAGTAAAATACGCGCTGCAGGACAGTTTATACAGGCTGAAGATTCTATCCACAACTTTCCTCCACACTTTAATAACTCCTTCTGTGGCACTTTCATCAAGTTCTGAAAGCCATGGGCAACTTGATATTAACTGACGCCAGATAACATCAACCATGTCATCTTCCTCATTATCTTCACTTTCTGTGATCTGAAGCGTTATATCTTCATCCTAAAGAAAAACAGGGCAAAAAAATGCTATTTGGGGACACAAATTTTAAAAATGAGAAAGGTACATGATTTCCCTAATATATGCAAACATTTTCTCATTTATGAAAAATCAAAATACTCCACTCGTAGTGCTATACATGCTAAATAAATGTTACTATGCTTCTCTTTAAGATATATTTACTAATGTAGCTAAAGAAGGATACAGGCATTTAGCAAAGATTGAAGATTTTGATTTGGGGAATTTAAATGCTTCAGTTACAATATAATATTCTGCCTGCAGAGAATTACCTGACCCTCTCTACAGTACTGCACACGTACCTAACACCAGCTTTGGCAGACACTGATATGTGCCAAAGTCTAGAACAAGAAGTCAACAGTTTTAGCTCAGCATATAAAATTCACATGTCTAAAGTCTACAACTAAATTAGACATAACATTTTAGAACTAATAGAATTTTGAGACAGAAGGGAATAAATCATACAGACTGTCTAGTTGGCTGGTTTTCAGCTATGGCTGTATATTAAAGTATCACCTAGCAAACTTACATAAACCCTCCTATGCCCAACACATACACAAACATTCCATTCAGAATATGTGGGGTAGTGCTTTGACATGGGCATATTTTAAAAAGCTTCTAAGCTAGTGATAAGAACCTAACATCTGATCAGAAGAGCAGTGAAAAGAGAAATCTATTTTACATAAAAAGAACTTCACCTTTTTAAACAGAACCCTAAGGAAATGACTTGATTTCTCAAGAAGTCACATTCTTCTTAGAAAAATATTTTAACTCACTTTCATCTTATCAAAGTTTCATCTGAAATATTTAATCAGGTATATGCTATTTAGAACACTATTTCCCCCAAAATACTTTATCAGATTTTTCTTGCCTGAATCCCCGCTGGGCGACACACAGCCTGACCAAGAATACCATATATTCTCTCTTTTTCTTCTTCGGTTATGGTGTCTGGGAGCAGATTCTGAACTTCAGATTTTTCTCTAGGCAACAGACGAACACCTTCTCCCTGACTATAAAAATAAAACAAATCATCAGTATTTCAGCTACCAAAGCTTTGCCATGTCAGTAGACATTCTAAATCTCTATTTTGCAATGCATTAAATAAATTACACATTTTAACATACATACCTGGCATTGTCAACCACCTTTCTGCCCCACCTGTAAGCCCAACTAGCCAATGCGGCCCAAGATTTGGCTACTTCAGGTGCCTGTACTGAAGACAGATGATACAGCTGTCCCAAGATAAAGTCAGGTTCCCCAACTCCAATATGTACTGCCATGATGGGGAAAAAAAAATAACAATGTCACATTCATAAATTTCTAACACCATTTTCATTTACATTTTAGGAATTTGCTGCTGCTGCTGCTGCTGCTGCTGCTAAGTTGCTTCAGTCGTGTCCGACTCTGTGCGATCCCATAGACAGCAGCCCAGAAGGCTCCCCTGTCCCTGGGATTCTCCAGGCAAGAACACTGGTGTGGGTTGCCATTTCCTTCTCCAATGTGTGAAAGTGAAGTCGCTCAGTCGTGTCCGACTCTTAGCGACCCCATGGACTACAGCCTACCAGGCTCCTCTGTCCATGGGATTTTCCAGGCAAGAGTAATGGAGTGGAGTGCCATTGCCTTCTAGGGAATTTCTTATTGGCCAGTAAGTCCTATAACATTATAATGGTACATAATTTGATAAAGCACACATTTGCATTATGCTTTTCTGAAAGGCTAATATGTTGAAATCAATCACTCAGCTTCTCAAGTAAGCCTGTAAAACACATCAATGTTTTTCATGACACTGAACTTTACAAACAGTTCAGGTGTCAGATATGTAATAGAGTGTCTTGTATTTTGGATATGACTGGCCATTTCCTCACAATTAGATTCAGCTTAAAAATTCTGGCAAAAATAATATGTGACAAGTAGACAATTTCATTCAATGAGAGATTCATGAAATAATATTTTTATCCCCAATTTAGAAATGAAGAAATCTCCTGCAATAGTGCCACTTGCCAATATGAAGGTTTATAATGATAACAAGCTATATGCCTTACAAATAAAGACACCTATAGTACATAGATTAGTCTAAGTAACTACAGTTCTAGGATTCACAACATCAAAATGAACAACATGAACAAAATTCTAATGTTTTAGCAAAATGTTTAGCTATCTCTCAATCTGTAAAACCTGGATAATGGTCCCTACCATAACAGGCACTCAAACACTGAATGAATTTGTCGTGTACCTTTCTGTAAGTAACACTAGTGTCAGGATGTGAAACTTGAACCTTTCTGTAGTTTTTGTGCTTCACCAGTCAACAGGATCAGAGGCCACTATTCTATATCTGTGTTAAGTTCTTCCCAGTATGAGGAAGAATTTTAAATATCACAGGTAGGACCTTTCTGCCAGCAAAAACATCTAAGTCCATAAAAGCACCATGAACTGGAGAGTTGGGAAGTATGACCTGGGAGGTTTGAGTTCAGTGACTTCCACGTGGTGTCAGATACTAAAGAAATGTGCTTGAGTCACTTCTGGGCAATATAATATACTAAATTTTCACAGAGACAGTTTTTGTGGCAAATTATAGTCAGCCTATAACCCATCTGCCAATGCAGGACACACAAGAGACGCAGGTTCAATCTCTGGTTTGGGAAGATCCCCTGGAGTAAGAAATGGCAACCCACTAAAGTATTCATGCGTGAGAAATCCCATGGACAGAGAAGCCAGGTGGGTTACAGTTCATGGGGTCACAGAGTCAGACACAACTGACCACACACAACACTGTAAACTTTAAAACAGGGAAAATAACTTCTAAAATCAACATTTAAAGCTATTAAAACAAATTCTACCTGTAGATTCACTCTCTATCCGAGGATACTCTTCCTCCATCGTATTAACAGATGGTAGTTCAATTAGAGTGAGTATATTTTTAGACAAAGTAGAAAGACCCGTGAAGTTCTGCTGCTGCTGAGCTCTGTAAACCTGTTTCAGCTGCCCTGAGATTTCTTTCCATTCTGCCTGGATCCATTTAGCCAATGTCAAAATTGACTTGGCAACAGCATGCTCAGCTTTGGCAGACTTGCAGAAAGAGATGGCGCAGGAACTCAACATCTCCATTGCATGTGTTGACTGGCCTATAAAAAGATCAAAACACCAGCTCTTAGCAGTAAACAAATGATATTCCTTCAGGGTAAAGTAATATTGTAAATTCAGTGATAATCAATGATTTCTGGAAACATTTCTTACTATAATAATAACAAAATCAAAAGCACCAAACTATATAGATAATTCAATTACACAAAACTTATTCAGGATGCAAATGTTCTGCAGAAGTTGAAAAAAATTCAATTTTTCTATTACCATACACAGTAACATTCATACACTTGATTTTTAGTATATAGTCACATATTATTTTACTAACCTGCTGTATATAGCAGTTTCGTTTTTTCAATGTCAAGCTCAGGTCCCCATTTTTCATCCGTTTGACCTTGAGTTGATAGTTTTTTAAAGTGCTGCACTAAATCCTGTGCAGTGGTAGTCTTTCCCAGCTGAACCTCACTACACTGTGCCAGCAATCTTGTTGCAAGCGACACATTCCCCCGTTTTCTAGCAAATTTTGCTGCTGTTAGACCTAATTCCATGAGATGGCTTCTAATTGGAACTGTTTGTTCTGCAGAGAAGAAAATGTTTTATTAGTCCCAGATTGGTCTAATTCCAGAGAGCACTAAAACATGGCCAAAAATTCCTTCCCCAGCTATTCTCTTTCCCACTGCCTCCCTAAATAAAGATAACTCATTTTTCATCATCTTCAAATCCCTAGGAGTTAGCATAGTGCTTGGCACACAATGAACAATAAATGTTTGTCTGTTAAAATGAATGTATACAATGGAGTAGATGAAAGTAAAAATCGTCCAGTCTAAGAAATTAACTTTTTAGTTTCTGCACCTAGTGAAGAGCCTAGGCCAATGGGTGGGGGATGAGGATAAGGCTAGACCATCCCCCTTCTTGAGTAAGTACCCTCTGCCCTTCTACCATGCTGTTTTCTCCTAGTTTACTCCTGCCTTTCTGAAGAATCAGCTTCTCAGTCTCCTTCTCATCCACTACCCATCCACTGTAATTGGGGCTCCTGGGGTCGAGCCTAGGCTCTCTACTCTTCTCACTCTGCATACTCTCCCTGGACAATATCATCTGCTCCTGTGGCTTCAATTACCATACAAATGCTGACGATGCTTCAATCTTATCTCTAGCGCAGACCTGCCATCTGAGTCCCACCTGCCTACCAGTCTAGTCACCTATACTCGAGTATTTCAAAGGCACTTTAACCTGTGTCGCATGGAATCCATTTCCCACCACCCTCCAAATTTCTTACTTCCTTCCCTGTTTTCTTTCTTGGGTAAAGGCACATGATCAACCTGGCTACCTGAGAAGGAATCTGGCAGGCATCTTAGACGTCAACCCTCACGTCACATCAGCTTTTTTCTGTCCCTACTGTCACTATTTTGGTTACCTTTCACAGGGACTTCTGCTGCTCTAATTTGTTCTTCAACCTGCAACTGAACTGATCTTATATAAAGGTAAATCTGAATACTTAATTTCCCTTTCATCCCTTCCCTAACTCGTAAATTTGGCTTGTCAGGCACTGATGCTTACGTTCCACTCTAATCTCAATCTCATCCAGCTTCACCTCTTCCCATTCTCCCTTAGATGAGAATTGAGTCCTCTAAGAATCTTTTATTACTGTTGGTGGCCTTCACACATGGTGTTTTCTCTAACTAAATCAGTCTGCCTTCTTTCTCAGCTTAAATGTTACTTCCTCCCCAAGTCCTTTTCTGATTCCCAGGATTAAACTAGTGGCCCTGTTGCGTTATTTTAAGCACCATGTACGTGCACCTCCAGTCAGCACACCATGTTGCTGTTCCTAGCTTGATGACAATTTTCCCTGCTAGACTTCAGAATCCCTTTGGTCCTAGGAATGCAGAAAAACAGACTTGTCTTGTTCACCATTATATCCCAACTTACAGCATAGTACCTGGCACAAAGCACATTATTTGGATAAGGGTTTGCTAAATAAAAAAATGTGAGGAAGAATCAAGTTCTGTGTTAGGTTACTGACATTTCCTTCTCAATTTTAAAACCTATTCAGTATAGGAAGGATGAGAAAGGAGATGATACTTGTAGTCCTACTATATGTCATGCTCTGTGCTAAGGCTTTTATATACCTTGTCAATCCTTTCAAGAATCTGAGCGAGGCAATCCCCATAACTGTTAAGCAAAGTGATTCAGAAGTTTATGACTTGCCATAAGGCTCCTCGATTTGCAAGTGTTGGGCAAATGATCCAAAACTAGGTCTATATGGCACTGAGGGTCCTGGTGAATCAGAGTTGCCAGTAATCACCTTGCAGTACAAGTCCATATCCCAGCATTAGCTGACTTAAAATTTAATAGCAAATTTACTCAGTAACTCTGACGACCACATTTTTGACAAATTTTACAGAATTCTGGCAACTTTTCTGTTTTACAGCAAAAGGAAATTTCTAATATCCATTCAACATGACGTTTCTTTCTTAAAAATGAGACATAAATATTTATACAAACGCTAATTCTGTATTCATTTGAATTATTTAAAGCATTCACATTCTGAAGGAGATCAGCCCTGGGATTTCTTTGGAAGGAATGATGCTAAAGCTGAAACTCGAGTACTTTGGCCACCTCATGTGAAGAGACTCATTGGAAAAGACTCTGATGCTGGGAGGGATTGGGGGCAGGAGGAGAAGGGGCCGACAGAGGATGAGATGGCTTGATGGCATCACGGACTCGATGGACATGAGTCTGAGTGTACTCCAGGAGTTGGTGATGGACAGGGAGGCCTGGCGTGCTGCAATTCATGGGGTCGCAAAGAGTCAGACACGACTGAGCGACTGAACTGAACTGAACTGAAAGCATTCACGGTATAGTACAGCTGATAAAAGAATTTGAATATCCAGAACATATAAGTCTTCATTAAAAATAGGCAAGAGTTAAATACTTATACAATGGCCACTATACAAATGAAAAGATGGTCAATATCATTAATCATCTGGAAAATGCAAATAAAACCACAATGAGATACTATTGTAGATTCATTCCACTGACTAAAACTAAAGACCCACTATTGCAAGTACATAGATGTCAGAAGTAATGTAAAATATACAACCACTTTATAAGAAACTGCTGAACTATTTCAAAAGTTAAACCATATGACCCAACAACTCCAATCCTAGGTATTTATTTAAAAGAAAGGCCAATGTATATCCAACCAAAGACCTGTACATGAATATCATAGCAACTTCATACATAATAGCCTGAATTTGAAAACAACTCAAGTATCTGTTAAAGGACCAACAGATAAACTATGGTGAACTCATACAATGGATATACTCAACTGTAGGAAGGATGGCAATACTGACACATACAACACAGGAAACCTTAAAAAATAAAATGCTGAGCAAGAGAAGCCAGACACAGAACGTACTGTACAATTTATTAAAAAATTTAGTAAAGACAAGTCTAATCTACAGTGATGGGAAACAAATAAGCAGTTGCCCGAGACAGGACAGACAGGAGGAGAAACATCTGGGAAGAAGCATGAGGAAACCTTTGAGGCCGACATGAATGTTCTGCATCTTGACTGTATTGGTGGCTACACATGTGAAGAAACGTCAAAAGTAATGAACTACACATTCAAAATGTGTAACTATATCTCAAAAGAGCAACTGAAAAAAACACAACCTAGTTACCTTTTATTTTCTCCAACAACTGACTCTGGTACATCGTGTATCTTAATGCCTGCATCCATGGCCTGACATCATGCTGTTTACATGAACGCAAAGCTTCACTGAAGAGTGGAATAAGACAGTCCTGCCAGAGAAAAGTCAAAACCACTTAATGTAAAAAGAATCCTTATATGACCCCACAGGTCAGCTACTTCAGATTTATTTCAGATTTATCTATTAAACTTTCCTCTACCTTCACTGTATCTTCTAATCACAAGGGAAAAAGACAAAAACCTTTGTTTTTCCAAAAGCAAAAATATTTTTTTCAGATTAAGTCCAATTTATCAATGCATTTACAATAAAGTAGTCTCATTTTAATTATAAAAGGGTTATTTTCTATAAAGCAAAAGCTAAGTTACAGAAAAACAAAAAACAACCACTTCATAAAAAGATTCTCAAGGATTATTTCCCTTGGGAAGGGTTCATTTTTGGTTAAACTGTATCCTGTTTGAAGGAAGAGGCACTGTGTCTTCTTTTCAGTCAAATCTGAAATCTATACAATCTGGTATATATTTTCATAATCAACTCCTCGTGCAAAAAAAGGAAGGAGGGAAGGAGGAAAGGAAGGAAGAAAAAAATTAAGCAACTAACTAGCCATTCTTATGTTCCATCTTCCTCACATAGTTTTCCAACAAAAATTTGCTGAAAATGGCATTTTAGATTTCTGGATTTAATATTAATAGCTTGTCCAAAAATGCTACAAATGTTATTTTTAAAACTTTTTAAAAAAACTTGAAAAATAGCATTTGTCCACACTAATGCCTGTTAATGGTCAGAAGAATATCCTGGTTGAAAATGCACACACACGCACCTCTGTGGAAAGTCTGTTGGAAACTGTGTTCTCCAAAGCAGAAGAGCAATAGAGCTGTAACGTGCTTAGGACTGGCAGAGACTGGGAGACCGTGAGCGTAGAAAGTCTCAGGGGCCCCACGGCTATGCGGGAGGTTTGCTTCAGGTACTTCACCACATTTCTGAAACAGAATATTTGCTGCTAATTAACAAAAAAGATTTTCCAACTTGTAACCACTGAAGGAATAAAGCAGTGTGATAAGATGCTACCACACTGGCATCCAAAGTGGGGAAAGAAAAAGGAACTGCTTGCTTTTAAGTAAAATGACATAAGCAAGTCAAGATATTTGTGTTTGGGGATATGAAATTTTTGATGTTCTTTAGTTTCAACCTCTGTATATTTGCAAGCAGCATTTATACAACCTACAACTTTTACAACTAAAACAAAGCTATGATGACTACCACTGCAGTGATCCGGTGACTGCCTCACCCCCACCAAACTACACACATTTACCATATGGTACACGTAATACATATTTACCTCCTCAGGATTAAACTTACTCAGTAATAGATTGCCACTTCTGATCTTGTTCTATGTGGTTTAAAGCAGTTGCCAAACAAACAGAACTTCTTAACAACTGAACTTCAATGGATTTCTGAAGTTCTCTTGGATCTGGACTTAACATGTTAGGAAGCAGTTTTTTCATATCTACAGAAATCAAACAGGTTCCACTCAGTTAATTCATTTTTAATGTGTAAAAATGACAAGATACCTTGACAGTATTAAAAAAAAAAATCACCAATGAATACCTCCTTTCATGTTTAAGTTCATATTTAAGTTCAGACACTATGATCAAGCATTTCTGATAGCATTTTGGGAGGTCTGAGGTATTACCTTATGTGAAGCATAAAACAGCATAAAAAAAGTATTTTAAAAAGTATAAAATACTTCACATAAAATAATACCTCAGACCTCCCAAAATGAGTTCATTTTCAAAGACTCAAAAATCAGTAAGTCAACCTACTACTTAATGGGGCAAACAATGAATTCAGCAGATCAATGTTAACACATAAAATATTCACAATATTTAACTTCAGTACTACACTTTTTAAAATGTTCTAGTTATAATAAAGAATTTAATTAATCAACCATATTAAGATGTGAAGCAAGAAAAATATTTAAACACTACTTGCACTTTTTCAAAGAAAATGGCTAGATAGATCTCTAAGCATTACAATAGCCTTTTTTAGTTTGCTTAATCTGAATTAAACTTTTATATTTGCCAGATGTAAAGTGAAGAGCCCTAATCTATTGCTTCACACTCTGCCCTAATAAATGTACAAAAACTTTCAGATTCTCCACTAAAGTATACTAAGCCAAACATTTTAAACAATTTGTTCATTAAAATACTTAATTTTAAAATTATCTCAAATACCTATTTTTTCTTTTGATCCTCCAGCAAGTAGACTGATATTTTCTCCTGGTAACAATTCTAATTGTTCAGTGCATTCAATAAATTCTCCAGATTCAAAACTGCTTAGTGATCTGTAATTAAAATACTGAGTTAGCTTGTATTACACTCTCCCCAGGCTGTGGAGCCATTCAAAAAAACAGAACAAATTATAGGAAAAGGGAGCAGTTACACAGAATTCCTGTGATGAAGTTCCTTCCACATAGGCCACCATTGAAGATGCAACTACCATCTTAATTGGAGTGCAAACCACAAACTCACAGCTACAGATACTCAGTTTAGCATACTCAACACTCCACATTTCCTTCCTCTTTCCAGCATGTTATCTTTGAGGGCCCAACCAAAACACTAACAGCAGAGCTCTGCAGGGGCAACTTCAACGTCCAGTTCTTCCCAAGCTACCACTAAATCCCCTACCTGACCTCATTGCTCATCTAAAGCATAAGCCCCAGTAGGCCTCCTGTCTTACTGCCTCAATCTGATATCCTAGTTCTACCTTCTTTCTCTGCTGGCCTCTCTCCTTTTCTCACTTTTCCACTGTTTTACAGAACCTGTTTCTCTTCTTTCAAAGAATTTTTCCTTCCCTTCTCCTCACCTGATCTGAACATGGTATACCCCTGAACTCTTTCCAATAGTCTATCTGTAGCTTCAAGGCCAGGATGAGGGCCTTATCGTCCTAGCAACCCACTGCCACATTCAGATCTATTTTCACTCCATTCCCATTCCTATTACAGCTGCTATCTAACCAACAAGAGGACTTCAGTTCAGTTCAGTCGCTCAGTCATGTCTGACTCTTTGCGACCCCATGAACTGCAGCACGCCAGGCCTCCCTGTCCATCACCAACTCCCGGAGTTCACTCACTCACGTCTATCGAGTCGGTGATGCCATCCAGCCAACTCATCCTCTGTCGTCCCCTTCTCCTCCTGCCCCCCATCCCTCCCAGCATCAGGGTTACAGTTTCTCAATTCTCTCTTCTCCACTGATCTCTCTTCTTTTCTCTCTCACTGTATCACTTCCCTCACAACTCAGCCTGAATACAGCACTGGAAGTGATTGTGCCTGCTTCTACCTTAACGAATCCCAGCTTCTCAGGTGAGCTGCAATCACCTGGCATTAATGAACTGTCTTGGTGTGCTGACCAACACACTGATTATTTCCGCCGCCCCAGAGTCTGAGTCCTCTCCAAAGGCAGGTTTGCTGTGTCCCCACTATGCCTTGCACTTTCAGCTAATAACTGACACCTCAGAAAAAATTTCATTGTCTTCTGTGTTCTTACTTCAATTAATAGCATCTTTTTCCTCTCTGTACCTTCACCCCAGAGTTCAATGGCCAAATGTTCCCACCCTAGCCCTTCACCTCCAGCCTGCTGACAACCTAGCAGAGAAAGCCAGTAGGTCAGATACTTCTCCAAATCCCACCTAAGATTTCTATCTTACTGGGAGTCAAAATCTTACTTCTCTACCCTTATGGCCTATTATTCACTCAGCTCCAACCACAGTGGCCTCCCAGGCATTTCCAGAATACTCCAAGTCTATCATCTTTGCAAGAGATCTGCTTCCTCAAGTCTGTGCTCAAATGACATCCTGATGGTTTTTCCCAACCTAGTCTGCCTATGTCTACCCCTCACTAGAAGGTCAGCTCCTCAAGGGTTAGAATGTGTGTCTGTTGTACACAGTGTTACACCGCACTGGCTGGCACTCAGTACATGTTCAATGGAGAAATTACCCACTAGCTCATTTACTCACTAGAGAGCTCCCTGACGGCAAGACTAATGACCCTTATCATCCCAGCCCAGGGTCTGGGACACAGCTTGTACTCAAATTTCAAATTAAGATATTAATAAATGGTCAAAGGAATAAAAGGAAAAAGAAGAAAATAAGAAAGGGAGTTTAATTTACAAATGTCATAAACTCTGTCCTTCTTAAAAAAATGTTTTTGATATAGTCACACCTAATTTAGAAACGGGGCTTCTCTGATGGCTCAGACAGTAAAGCATCTGCCTGCAATCCGGGAGACCTGGGTTCAATTCCTGGGTTGGGAAGATCCCCTGGAGAAGAAAATGACAATCCACTCCAGCACTCTTGCCTGGAAAATCCCATGGACGGAGGAGCCTAACATGCTACAGTCCATGGGGTCGCAAAGAGTCGGACACGACTGAGTGACTTCACTTTCACTTTCAATTTAGAAATAATGCCATCAAGTATTATCCTTTCTAAAGCAGTGACAAATTTCTTTATTTCATTAAGATTTTAGAACAGGTTCTGAGAATCAATCCCAAATGACTACCTCAACATACAAATATGTTTTCCCGTTGCATGAATATGCTCCTCACCTCTATGTTGGTTTCTCACTGTGGTCATTTTAAGAATGGCAGTATCATTAGAACTACAAGCATCTTGTCATAATATAAACAATTTTAATATTCTTCTGCCATAAAATAAGACTTTAAATAAAGTTACTGAAATTTTTTAAATGGTTAAGTATAATTCATAACTGAAAAGAAATCCTTACTTTATGTAGTTGAAATCAGCCTTTAGGTTGAGAGAAGTACTACTGGTACTCTTTTTCAACTCATGGATAGCATTCTGCCACTCCTGCACAGCAGCCCAATCAGCAATTGAAATGTAGCACTCACATGCTTTATTTCCCAAATAATTTATAACCTCAGGAGAACAATCAGTTGGTTTGGACAGCACCGTTTTTCTGGATTCACCTAAGTGAAAACATTTCATAAAATAAAGAGACAGCAAGAGAGATCCAAAGCAGTTATAAATATTTCAAAGAGCAGAGATATCTAAAAATGTATAGTAAGATCATGAGTACAAATTATTTGACCACAACTGTTTGTTTAAACAATGGAATGCTCACCATTCAAAGAATGCTTGGGGCTGGCACTATTACGCCCAGTATTAGCCAATGTGAGAACGGATTTGTCGAAGCTGGAGATGCAGCAATCGACACCTGTCATGGCACACAGGTGCTCCTGGTACTCCACAGAGGCCTTTTCAAACCTTCAACACAAGTTCACACAGTCTTATTTGTTAATTATCCACATATTTCATTTCTAAAAACACTGGAAAGAATGAGTTATTCAATAAATTGAGTGGAGACAATAAGTTGATTATTTCGTGTGGGCCTGAGCAGGCACAAAATTAGACTTCTTACTCACAAAAAAGTGAAAATAAATCCAAAGATCATTAAATGTTTAAGAAAAGAGAAGGTATAAACTAACAGAAAATATCGGTAAGTATCTGATCTCAATGTATGCAGAGACTCAACAGAAAAATAAACACTAAAACACATGAAAGTTAACAGATCTAATGACACCATAATTTGAAACTTTTGGGCATCAAAACAAAACAAAAACAAAACCCGAAATGACTATTAAAAACAAATTACTGATCAAGAAGATAGACAGTATCAATAATCCTGGTGTATAATAAAATCTCACAGATCAGTAACCAAAAAACCAAGAAGCCATAAAGACATCATTTATGTTTTCAATAATCACAGGTGGTCAGTAACATACAGGGAAACCTCTACTATTAATTAGTAATAAAGAAATTTATATTAAAACAAGCATTTTCATTAATATGATGGCAGAGTTCTTGTTTCTCAGTGGCCCTCTATATACACAAAGGAGAAGGGAAAAGGTTATTTTTATTGTTAGGGATACAAGTTGGAACCATCTTTTACGTAGGGTAAATCAGAAATAGTATGTATCATAAGCCTAATGGTCTGTAGCCTTTCTTCTATTAATAGTAAATCAACTTTCAGGAATGCATTCTAAGAAAACAATCACAAACATGAGCAAATAATTAAGTGCCATGGTACATTAAGATTAGTAAAAAGAAAATCCCAAATAATTTTGCTGTCCAACAATAAGGAATGTTAAATTAGGGTACACTCAAAAACAAAAAAAAACTGTGTTGTTAAAAATCACACTGTAGAAAATTTAACAGGACAAAATATATTTTTTTTAAATACTGCTGAGTCGAAAAAGCAAAATCATGTGACCAGCAGAAACATTGCTATTTCTGAGAAAAGAGTATAGGAAACTGGATATAAAAGAAAAAGAAATAGAAAGGTATGTACAACAAAAGAGTTACCACTAAGAGATGGAATTATGAACCCTTCTTTTATTTTCCCTACATTTTCCATATTTGATAAAACTCACTTAAACATATACAGAGGAATCCAAGGCATGCAAAGAGTTTGCCTACAGGAATCGAGTTAGTTTAGAGCTAATGAGTGAGAACTCTGGCCATAAAGGGGAATTTGTATCAGATTCTGACATGAAAAGTTATCAATTAAGAATCAACATTAAATGTAATTAACATTTAATTAGAGTCAGCCAATAACACAAAAAAGCTTACTCCTATCACCCATTTCCTTCCAACTTACCTCCCTTCAGCCTGTTGGGCCACTGAATTAATCCAGAGAAGATTTTTTCCAACAACCGAAGATGACCAGACAGCAATTCCCTGTATAGCTTCAGGACAATGAAGTTCACACAACGCTTCTACCACCATCATGATAGTTACTTCCAATTCATTTCCCTGAAAGTGGCCATTCAAAAAAAATCAAAGACGTCAATACCTTCAAAATTCAAATCTCTACTAAATTTACAACTACTGATCACAATCTAAAGCCTATTTAAAGTCAAATGTATTTAACAATTCCTTTTACAATGATGAAATTAGATTTTTAGAATTTCCTTAAATGTTATGTATACTGTAGATATGAGGGGGAGGGGGTGCTGATAGACTGTAATAAATAGCACTTGGGTGTTAATCTTTATAAAATAAAAAAAACTTTACCATTTCAGCTGTGGCATCTTTAGGAGTAATACAGGAAGTAAATACATAGCAAAAATTTAAATAACCATGAATCAAAGAATGCCTAATTTTATGTTTTTGCATACTGCCTATTAACTAGTAAACATTTGCAATTTTTGGATTCTATTTATTTAGTAACCCCACCTACAAGTCAGCACTTTTCCCACATATTATAATTGTATCAATATTATATTTTTACATATATTATAAATTATACTTTCCTATATACTATATAATCATTACAAGGGATTATAAAAGTTTTCTTATATACATGAATTTCTTAGAAGTTCCAATCTTTAAGCGTAAGTAATGAATATTTTCACATATTCTAAGTAAAAAACATAAATAGGCAACTTTGGAAGTTACTGCTTGTATAAAAATATTGAATGAAAAGCTTTAAAAATCAATGGAACCTTTAACTCATTTTATCCACAGACTGTGTGCTCAGTCGCATCTGATTCTTTGCAGCCCCATGGACTGGAGCCCGACTCCTCTGTCCATGGGATTTCCCAGGAAAGAATACTGGAGTGGGTTGCCATTTCCTACTCCAGGGGATCTTTCCAACCCAGGGATCAAACCCCAGTCTCTTGCATCTCCTGCACTGGCAGGCAGATTCTTTACCACCAGTACCACCTGGGAAGCCCCTATCCATAGATTAGATCATAGCAAAGGAATTACCCCCAAGTTTTTCTATTAACAGATTTAACTAACTCCACACACACCACTTTACCTGAGACGGATTTGTCTTCATTTCTGTAAGCAAATCGAAGCCATGTCTCACTGTCACAGCAGGCTGGCCTGCCAACAATCCAACCCTCATGATGGAGAGTCGGATTCGAGTCAGCCAGTCTTGACAAGTTTGGCGATTGGTATAGAAAAAAGTCCTAATGACCTTTAGAAGAGAAAGAAGAGCTCAGGACTGGTTCAAATTACAGGCAGAACTGTCTGAAATACACATAAAGCATATACACAAGTCTACTGTGATTTCAGCTCTGCCCACACTGCTAGGTTTGACCACAAAACTGCTGTAAATCAACATCCAGCCCACTGAAACCAACCTTGGGAGGCGATGTTAATGCATTGGCACATCCTTCATATGCATTATACATTAACTTCTCCAGGTTTTCCAGATACTGCAGAAGCAGCACAAGTCTAAGCTGGTTGCTACTGTGGCCTTCGTCATTGTCTGCAGTTGTCCACTGACTAACATCTTGATCAGGGTTTAATGTGTGAGCTGCAAGACTTCTAATGATACCTACAACCAAAGACAACATTCCACATTTAAAAGGAGTCTTCAAAGATTCTAGAAGTTATTGGAGATAATTTCACAAATTCACATTTAGCAAGTATCCTCTGCATATCCGTCACTTAAAAACAAAACTCCCAACAAGATCTTTTCATTTTTAGAAGAAAAAAATGTCTTCTCCACACAAATCCCCTAAGTTTGTGAACAAACACATACGATACAATTATTTCAGTTCAGTTCAGTCACTCAGTCCTGTCCAACTCTTTGTGAACCCATGGACTGCAGCACACCAGGCCTCCCTGTCCATACCAACTCTCAGAGTTTACTCAAACTCATATCCATTGAGGCAGTGATGCCATCCAAGCATCTCATCCTCTGTCACCCACTTCTCCTCCCGCCTTCAATCTTTCCCAGCATCAGGGTCTTTTCAAATAAGTCAGTTCTTTGCATCAAGTAGTCAACATATTAGAGTTTCGGCTTCAACATTATTCTTTCCAAAGAATATTCGGGACTGATTTCCTTTAGGATAGACTGGTTGGATCTCCCTGCTGTCCAAGGAGCAAGCGTCTTTTAATTTCATGGCTGCAGTCACCATCTGCAGTGATTTTGCAGCCCCAAAAATAAAGTCTGTCACCGCTTCCACTGTTTCCCGATCCATTTGCCACGAAGTGATGGGACCGGATGCCATCATAGTTTTCTGAATGTTGAGCTTTAAGCCAACTTTTTCACTCTCCTCTTTCACTTTCGTCAACAGGCTCTTTAGTTCTTCTTCACTTTCTGCCATTACAGTGGTGTCATCTGCGTATCTGAGGTTATTGATATTTTTCCTGGCAATCTTGATTCCAGCTTGTGCTTCATCTAGTCCAGCATTTCTCAGGATGTACTCTGCATATAAGTTAAATAAGCAGGGGACAATATACACCCTTGACGTACTCCTTTCCCGATTTGGAACCAGTCTGTTGTTCCATGTCCAGTTCTAACTGTTGCTTCTTGACCTGAATACAGATTTCTCAGGAGGCAAGGCAGGTGGTCTGGTATTTCCATCTCTTGAAGAATTTTCCACTGTTTGTTTTGATCCACACAGTCAAAGGCTTTGGCGTAGTCAATGAAACAGAAGTAAATGTTATTCTAGAACTCTCTTGCTTTTTCAGTGATCCAACGGACATTGGCAATTTGATCTCTGGTTCCTCTCCCTTTTCTAAATCCAGTTTGAACATCTAGAAGTTCACGGTTCACATACTGTTGAAGCCTGGCTTGCCGAATTTTGAGCATCACTTTGCTAGCGTGAGATGAGTGCAATTGTGTGGTAGTTTGAGCATTCTCTGGCATTGCCTTTCTTTGGAACTGGAATAAAAACTGACCTTTTCCAGTCCTGTGGCCACTGCTGAGTTTTCCAAATTTGCTAGCAACTTTGTGAACAAACACACACGACACAATTATTTAATAAAAGCTTATTCAAACAAACATATCTAGATTAACTGATAAAGTACTAAAGGAAAAAATTGTGTACTCTCAACGTTCTGTTTTAATGAAGATAAAAAAAATCCATTATTTCTTAATGCAAGCTTGAAAGTATTTACATTGCAAAGTCTGAAACAGTGCAGAGTCAATTACCTTCAATTGTTTGGAAAGTATCCTGAGCTCTGCCGAGTGGGGTCCTCAGCTTAGAAAGGACAGTGAACTGCGCTGCTTCCCAAATAGCCCACTGCCAGAGGACGGCATCTGTCTTTAGAAGATTGCGGGGAATCGTTGACTGGTCACGTTTATCCAGTCTCTGGCAGCTATAGAACAATCTTTCTAACCAATTTTCCTTCCTGGAAAAAGTAGTTTCATATTTAATGACAACTTCATTTGAAGAAAAAACAGACAGTAACAAAAAACAAACTGCAAGGGAAATGGGAATATGGGACTTTTCCCCTACTTCAAAAAGGCAAACCTATAAAACTGGGAAGCATTTATATTCCCACCTCTCATTTTAAGGTCTTTCATGGCTGAAATAAGAGTAGGGTATAGTGTAGACAGATTATTAGGGTAAAAAGCTCATGACAGTTTGGCCATCAGGATAAAATATTCACTGCAAGTAAAAGTCTCCAGAATGTCTGCACCCTCAGGCCCCTCCCCAAAGCACTGATGACTAGGACACATCAGTTACATCAACCACATTTCACCTTTACTATCAATTGTAAAGCTCATTTTTATCTCTTCAGGTGCCATCTTCAAACCAATTCCTCCTACTATTGAAAACTTAAAACAACTCAATTGAAAAGAATATTACTTTCTATTCTGCCACCACTGATGTATTTTCTCCTCTAAACTGGGCACAGGGTTAAGATATTCAAATATATTTAAAGTACTTTTCCCAGATGAAAGAGTCAAAGAAAGGTCTTACCCTATTCTATGAGAGTTTCCATACAAAATAAAACTAATAACATCAGAGAAATCTTGCGGGTGGAATGTGTTACTTGGTGCTTTACTCATGTGACTTCTTAAAGCTAAAGAAATTTCTTGAATTTCTGTGTGATTGTTATTGCTGTAGACAGAAAATAAAGTCACTGTTATACAAAATCCTTTAGTTAAAAGGTTACCTCCTGCTGTAAATGAAATACTTCCTTGTTAACTAAATCTGACAGTAAAAACGGATAAAATTAAGACATTAAAAATAAAGGCTACTACAATTTTGAAATTTAAAGTTCTTAAATCACCAAAATTAACCCAATTGAAAACTATACAAGAATGCAATTTAGTTTTACAAATAACTACTGAGAGACACATTTTGGCACTTTAAGTATTATTCTGTAGCAATCATCATAAGCTTTATAAAAATTACAAATTTTTGTTATTTTCTTCTAGACCTGAAAGATTTGATCCTTTGCCATCCCTTCAAATATTGAGAAGTACCACAAAAGATGTGATATTGATTCACCAAGAGACAATTTGTCTTTTGCTAAACAAAACTGTGGGATGTCTTTGTATTGATACAATTGTTATACCTCAAGACAACATCTAAAGGGATTGACTTCAATAGCTTTCCAAATGCTTGTCGAATACGAGTTCCACTATGGACTAGCTGAACACGGCAAACATCAACACACCTACAAAAAAAATGAAATAGATAATACAAGTGTGGCAATATTTCTAAGTTATTAGGGCCAGGGTCAAAAGAGTGGATCTAATTTAATCCATACCTCTGTAAAAGATCATCTGGTAAGGAAGAGGACAGTGCATGTAGACTGCTGCATGCTTGCAGACAGATACTCACATCTTCGACAAGAGCTGTTAAAAATTTAAAGACACTTTCAGCTTGCCAGAAGAAATTATATGCCAGTACATCATAAATTTCTGAACACATTCACTTCAATGAACAGTGAGTGACTACTATGGATGAGGGGTTGTTCCTGCCCGGAACCCTCTCTCACTGGCAGTAGTAACATTTGGGAAAATGATAACACTCAACAAAAATCTACTTAGGGTGACTAGTCTTCACCCAAACCTTTCTCTGAAGGAAATTTTAAAAGTACATGGAATGTATAAACAATCACATAAGCTTAAAAATTGTTAACAATCACTTTAAAACAACTTTTTTTCACATATTAAGACTGGCAAAAAAATTAAGACAGATTACACCTTTGTCATTAAAATGGGGATGAGACATTTCCACTCATGAAAGGCACTCATGTGACTATCTTTCTCTCATTATCAAAGATCTCTTTTAAGCACTGATTAACAAAAATTAAATAATCACAGAATCTTACTGTTGGCTAAAAGGCCTTTGCAAAATTTATGGAAAGATGGAAGAGAGAATAAAGGTGCATATGTTTCAGACTTCTTCATTAAAACAGCCACTTCCAAAGCCCAGGTCATTAACAGTTTCCTGAAACATAAAATACACAGTTGATTTCACATTAATAAAAACTAAAAGCCGAAAAACAACTTGGAAAGTCTATTCTTTTTACATTAATTTTCTTTTGTTTTTTTTAATACTTTTAAGAAATAAGAAACAAATATTAAAACTACAGAAATTCCTCTGACAAAACTGTCTTTTAAGAAAATCTCCCCAAACTAGCATAAATTATAGCAAAAAAAAAATTCTAAAATCTCTATAAATACATTCATCTATAAAATATTGCAGGAAGGAAAAGTTTCATGTAATTGTTTCAGGAAACAAGAAATGCTAGACTAAATAATGAAACAAAATGTAAAGTGTTTCGTAATGAAGAAGCTGCTGCTCTATCCCAAATGATAGTCTTCATTTCTTTTTCTCAAATTAACCAAAAGCTAGAAACATTATAAAATGTTAATTACCTTGTGTCCTGGTTAAGATTATCTTTCTTAAGCAATATTCCCAGGAGATTTAAGATAATTGAGAAATGTTTTTTTGTAGCTGTAGTTACAGTACTAATAACGGCACCATCAAACAAGGACGGGGATGATGAACTAAGACTACTAGATATAAAGTGGTCATGCCTAGAAGACAAAATTTGGATCACCTTGTCATCTCTCATTAAAAAAAAAAAAGCAACTCCAAAGTTAAATCAACACATTTTTTTTCACATTGTATACTCTAAAGGGTCCATCTTCCCTTTAAAAAACAAACATTCTTTTTTTTTTAAACAGACAATTCTTAAGAAGTATATATAAATACATTACCTGGTACAATGAGAATACAATGTGTAGAGCACTGCATACTGAATGGCAGGGAAATGAATGGCCAGGTCGCCATGCACAATCATCAGATTCTTACTCAGAAGTGCAAACACAGTTGGAGACAGGGCCCACATCTGATGATGTACCAAAGAAAGTAAATGTTTGGCTCCTTCAGGACATACATGACCATACAAAATGTTTATCTTTCAAAATATGTCTGCACATTTTTAAAAATTAAAGTAACAGATTTAAACTTGGAAATAAGCTAGTACACTAAACCTGGGATCAGCAAATACTTCTTGAGAAGATAAGAGAGTAAATACCTCAGCCTCTGCAGGTTATGTGACACCTCTGTTACAATGTCCAACTCCTCAACTTTGCCACTGCAGTGAGAAAAGTTACAGACAAAAAATAGGAATCAAAGTGGCTATGTTCCAATAAAAAGTCTTTACAAAAAGAGGTGATGTTTGGTGATGGTTGCACAATTCTGTGAACATACTAAAAATCACTGAATTGTACACTTTAAATGGGTACTGTACAGTATGTGAATTATATCTCAATAATTAAAAGAAACAAAAAAGAAAGAAAAAAAAAAAAAGCAGTGGGCAGCTAGATTTGGTCCATGAACCGTAATTTGCTGATCCCTGGTCTAAACAAAAGCCCCTGCACTCTTCAGTGTAGTAGATCATGTTACCTCAGTTTTCCATATACCATAAATGGCAAGTTGCCCTCTCCAGTGGGAAAAAAGGGCAAATCCTGCCACTCTAAGCCTTTACCATTCTTCCCTTTCTTTCCATTGCTAAGATACTCCTTTCACCTGACCACTCTGTCCCCACTTCCTCTCACTTTCAGAGTGTAGAATATAAACCTCAAATCTGAACACAATGTGAATTTCTCAACAATCAAATTTTAGAATGCGAAAGAGGAGTCAGCTGCAGCCCAGCAGTGAGGGAAAAGAGCAGTCACTGCAGAGGACACAGGCCACCTGATCTAATATGGACAGCATGCAAATACAAATATCAAATCTTGAGTTTTCCCTCCCTTCTCTCTTAGAAACACTAACCCCTTAATTATATTCCATTACTTTTCATTGTAAACAATGCTTTTCAATTCTTCTAAGTACCACAGGAGGGAGAAATATACCCTGATAGCTCAGTTGGTAAAGAATCCACCTGCAATGCAGGAGACCCTGGTTCAATTTCTGGGTTGGGAATATCCGCTGGAGAAGGGATAGGCTACCCACTCCAGTATTCTTGGTCTTCCCTTGTGGCTCAGCTGGTAAAGAATCCACCTGCAATGCAGGAGACCTGGGTTCGATCCCTGGGTTGGGAAAATCCCCTGGAGAAGGGAAAGGCTACCCACTCCAGTGTTCTGGCCTGGAGAATTCTATGGACTGTATAGTCTGTGGGGTTGCAAAGAGTCGGACACCACTGAGTGACACTTCACTCACGCACAGCAATTATTATAAATCAAAAGCAGTCACTTCAGATTTCTTAAAAGGAATGAAATCTTTCTTCTTCTTCCAAAATAATATGTGAATGTTCCCAAAGAAAAGTGGGTAGTCAAAAACTAAGGGACACATGGAAGCACTAACTCTAGTGGGAAAAGGAAAAGCGTACCAGGGGTAGAAAGGGTTGCATTTTAGAACTACACAATCTTGTCCTGTGGAAAATGCTGACAAGTTTACTAAAAGCATGCTAGAGTAAATGGGAGAGAGCATTAAAATACAATTTCAGAAAATAAAAAGGATATAAAAAACTTATCAAGGAAGGCAAGAGCTAAACAAAGTAGCATGAAAATATTCCTGTCAATTTTAATTATCCAAGCATGTCCAAAATATGGCCGTTTGTTCTGTCTGATGCTGTAGACACACCGCCTTGATATTTAATGAAACATGTTAACATGCAATGAGGAGAGGCTCAAATGTGGACAAAACAAAGCCATTACAAGTAAATACTTACCCCAATTAGTGAGTTTTTGGCATTTCCAATTGTAGTCAGAGCACTAAGGTCAAATATAACTACAAATTTTGCATTGTCTACATTGAAAACATGATTCTTAAAAGCCTCGTGTTTTATTTCCGAACAGGCATCAGGAAGTTGTAGACTATGTAGCAGATTGTTTAGGGCACAAGTCATTTCTCCCAAAATTAATTTATAGGCAGTCTCTAACACAGGAATATTCTTCAGACTGAGCACTGCTTGATAAACAGCATGGGCTACAGCAACAACCTTAAAAAGAGAATTCAGGAAAGTAATAATTAAATGGAGAGTATATTACTATCTGCAAAATGATGATACAAATCAGTTTAAGATTGATAAATTCACTGTCTAAAACACCAAAGACTTTAATTTTTCAAAAAGAAATTTAGGAAACCTACACAGTATCAGTAAGCTATTCAAAAATCTATAAAGCTTTATTATCAAAAAAGTATTCTCTAAAAATGACAATGTGAAATTTCTTAAAAGGCCTTCTGTTTTTTAAGCCAGTATCAGAACAAATACAAGCAGCAATTTATAGAGACAGGTTATCCTACATCTACTTGAAAAGTCTATATTGGCTTTGACTGGGAGTCAGTTAGGAAGCTAACAATAAACTTTTGTTTATGACATATACATGAAATTTTAATAAAACAAATTTAATGGAAACAAATGATGGAAATCTGAGAAAACTATCATTCATCAAGGTATATACAATATGAAAGTCAACAAATATTAAGTGATTATAATTTATAATATTCTAAATCAAATATTTATCATTTTAATTTCATTTATGTACCTACTAAGTAATGAACATGAGTCAAACTTTTCAATGATCTAAGTTAGCAAAAGCCTGATCAGTAAATCACTTACCTCTTTTTCTTTATGATAACGCAAAAACAGTAGTTTAGATGATGGTATAAACAGTTTTTCTACAAATGATGATGGCAGTTTTGTATTTATCTGTTCAACAATCTAAAAGAATAAAGTAAGAAATGAGCTATCAATTCACAAAAGAACACAGAGGAACCTTAAATACATACTTCTAAGGGAGAAAAACCAATATGAAAAGGCTACATATTATATAATTCTGACACTCTGGAAAAGGCAAAATTAAGGAGACAGTAAAAGGATCAGCGGTTGCCAGGTAGTAAAGGGGAGAAAATAGGTGGAACAGGAGGGATTTTCAGGGCAGTAAAACCCTCCTGTATGATACTACAATGGCGAACACATGGCATTACACATTTGTCAAAAACCACAGAATGGACAATACAGAGACTGAACTCTGTGGACTTTAGTTATCATAAGGTGTCAGTCTGGCTCATCAGTTGTAATAAAAGTACCACACCAAAAGAAGGTATTAATAATAACAAGAGGGAACTATTGCGGAAAGAGGCTGTAGGAGAACTCTGTACATTCTGCTTTTCTGTTAACCTAAAAACTCCTCTGAAAAGTAATCTATGAAAGAAAAAAGTAATATATCTAAGCTATATTTTTAGTCCTTAACATTGTGACATTAAATGTTTAGCTATCTAAATAGGATACATGTATTTACACTTAAGGATAAATTTTTACATTGGCAAAGTAAGTACAACTATGGCAGCAATGTTCAGCAGAATGTCATCTAGAATTTGTTCTGAAATAATCCAGTTGGGGATGGAGGTACGGCAAGGAGGAGGCAGAGAGTAGGAGGCCTAGATGAAACCAGATGGGCCATGTGTTTCTAATTACAGAAACCGAGTATTAAGTATGCAGAGATTCATTATACTATTCTACTTTTTTAAAATATGCTTCAAAATTCCATAATAAAAGGTGAAGAAAGGGGGAATATTTCTGATTAAGAAAAGAAAAACTATCAAAGAAGCTTTCACATGTTTCAGAAACAAAACATAACAGGGTCTTTCAAAATAAGTATCAAGTACCTCCTCTACACAAAATTTATCAGGAGTGCTAGATAAGTCTCATGTGAAGCATGCTATTTCATCAAAAACAAGAAAAAAGAGTGAAGCTACACTAAGATAAGATCTCAAACACTAAAAGTAAACAAGAGCAAAAGCAAACTAGATTTTAAAAGACTAATACAAAAAAATTTTTAAAAGCCCCACAGGCAAACAAGGGCTTAATTTCTTCCACATCAATTTACACTTAACAACCTGAATAAACATATTAAAAAGCAACAAAAAAGAATTCACATACCAATGTGAGTAAATTCAAGACTGAGATGATATAATCTGTACCACAAGTCTGGCAATTCTCCAGTTGATCTAATCCATATGTAATAACCATGTCACAATGTATAGTCATGCTAGGATCCAAGCTGCCGAGCAAAACACCAACACACTCATTAGCAGCTGTCAACACAGCCTCAGAAAAAAACACTTGGTTTGCAGCCGTCACACATCTCATTACTCTGTACAGAACCTGCAAATGGGGAAAACAAGCAGCTTTTTAAAAAAATTCATACTCTTCCACAGAGAAAGAAAATATTTTCTTTCTAATGCAGTTTCAATGGAAAATTAACTGCCTGCCTGGTCACTAGTCTCAATATTCCAGTTCTCAATGGTTGAATAATAATAAGGCTATCTCTGGTACAATACACAGAAACGATCTTGCCTAAGTACCTAAAGTACTACTGTGACAGGAAATGGAATTTGCCATCCTCTATTTCCCTTATACCCAATTCCTAACCCCCAACCAAAGTCACTAAATAGCTGACGTTCAAAATCTTTCTAATAATCATAAAACACACCAGAACCCAGTAACAGTATTAAGAACATGGGAATAACCTACCATGAGAATAACTTTCCATAATCTAGCACTTGGACTTTTTTATAAAACTAAATATCCAAGATAGTTTAGCTTATGAAAGTTCATGTATTGGCGGCCTCTTTGTAAAGATATTCTCATTCATAACATATAATACCTATGTAAGTATGAAAATCATATCATTTCCAAACCAAAATCTCCACCAAACTATAGTAGTCAATATTAATGTACTAAATTTCTAATAAAAATAACAGGATAAAAGATACAGAGAAAGTTGATACAGAATAATATTTCTCAAATTTTTCTGTAATATTCAACAACTACTACATACAGGGTTTTTTTTTAAACCAACAATAGGTTTAAAAGGCCTCAAACACCATTTTTGGCAAAGACCTAAAAGACTCTCATTAAAGAGTACATTAATATAGAACTACCCTGGAAAATGATATGTGCTTGTCCTTTGTTTTATATCTGAGTTAACTGCTTTTATTTCAACAATGACAAAGTCATCAACCACCCTCCTTTTAGACAATTAAAAAAAAATTAAACTACTTTGCTCTGTTTTAAAATATTAACATGCTGGTTGTAATTATCTTCAGGAGCTGACATGTCTGCTCAAATGCACAATTAACTTACTAAGAACTAAATATGTAATTAATGTCCGATTTACCTAAAAGTAAATGCTAATAAAAGCCAGAAATTTATACTAACAGTAAAGTTTTAATCATTTAGGTTAGATCTTTTATGACTTTATCACACAAGTTTCTCCCTTCTTGTTCAAGCAGAGTACAATGATAGGGGTTCACTTCTCACATCCATTACACTGAACCACTCACTGGACTGTAACACAATGCAGCTGATGTCTGGGGCTGAAATGTAGCAATCTAGCTACCTTTTTTAATTGGTCTCAGGCTATTACATATTTTAGATTCTATGTTTTTATATCCTTTGATGTCAAGCTATCAAACTGTTTCATCCTGTTATGCTTAGCAAAAATTACTTTTCAAAGCCTTATTTACAAGTGAGAAGTATGTTGAAAAACTTCTTAGTATGTTGAAAAACTAAAAGGGGACAATAATTTTAAATCAAAACTTTAAATTATTAAAAAACTACAGAATGTTTTTAAAGTTATATATGAAAAACAAGAATAAATGGGTCGACCTACAGAGAATCTCCTAAAAGTTCACAACATTTAAAAATATACAGTGGACCTTCCATCATGGGGTGAGGGGGAATGAAATATATAATTCCCTACCTTTCTGGCTATTTAAGAAAGTAGTCAGACACACAGATACATGCTAAACAAATGAGAGATTAATAACATTTCACTAGGTAAAGAGAACCACTTAAAATAAAAAGCAATTATTATTGAATGATACTTAAGACTACTAAAACTTACATCTGTTACATATGCCTCAGTAATTGGAGGACCTCGAATTGGGCTGAAACGTTCCCCAATGCTCCTCACCACAGTACTGAACACCCGGAGAAGTGCTGCCAGCTTTGGTAAGGACACTGATGGAGGAGGAACGTCTTCATCCACTGACTCCCCAGAGGCTACATGGCTGAGGTCCTGGATGTGAATTCACAGCATTCTTATTTAAGGACATTGTTTTTAAAAACAAACAAAAAGCAACTCCTAATTTTTAAATTAGTTAACTTTGTACCAGATCTTTACAAATGAAGAGGAATTTTGGCCTATAAGAGAAAAGGAAACATGAATCTAAATATATAAGTAGACTTTACTTCTCCAATTATTTAAAAAGCAAATATTAACCTCAATAGATTCTTTGAGGAACTCCAACAGTAAGATGAGCCAATATCAGGAACATGAAGAGGGAAGGGGGATGGGGGAGTTTAGAGGAGGCTGGTTCAAAAAATTATAAGAACTTGTAATACCTAATCTACAGATTTAAAAGTCAGTTGAGGAAATCAGATATACTCAAAGGAAAAGATTAGCAAAAAATGGAGTATTAGAACCATTATACCCACATATAATTAAGCACCAAAATAACTGAAGAAAACTAGATCTCTAGGGATAGCAAAGGGAAGTCTACAAAAGAGAATGGGTGGCTTATGAGAAGCAGATCAGCTTTAAAGCTGTGCTAGGAAGCAAGACATCCTAGCTGTGGGGGTAAAGAAACATATGGAAGCAAAATATTCTCTCATTATTCTCTGAAAGGGAGAAAATATACTGGTACAGTTGCAAGTAGTCAATTAACCGTTTGCCAGAAAGAGCAAAGGTATAAAGAAAAGATGAAGTTAAATCTTTATGGAAGCCTTGACCACCAAATAAGAATCATGGTAATTACCAACTGAGCAGGAAAGAAACACTAAGAGACAAATTCAAAGACGGCAGGTTTAAATCATGACAGTGGCCAGGAAATCGAAGAACCAGTAATGGACACTTGACTTAAAAAGTGTCACACTCAAAAGGTGACTGAAACCAAGCCTTGTTCTCTGAAGCACAAGCCAAGATTGCCAATACAAGTAAGAGGAAAGCCTTTTTCGTCATCAATTCACAATATCAATTCACCTTTTTCATAACAAAAAATAAAAGTAAACTACAACTGAAGAAAATGTTTTTGGAAAATTACCAGCCACGAAAATTATTTCAAGCTTTGGGAAATTAGGCCTGCAATCTTTCCAGTAATTCTGCTGGCAACCTAAAAGCATCTGAAGCAATGGTCTCATAATTTTTGCTTAAATGTCAGGTGATCAGAATTATTTTAAAATAAATGTAGCATTGCTTTAGATTTTTGTTTTTCCTTTTTTCTTAAATGAAATTTTAGGAAATAACTTAGTTTTTTATATACTCACCTCAGCATATGCCTCCATGTCCTCTAGAAACTGACCAAGAAGAGTGGTAGAAAATGCAAGGTCAGCTACCCAGAATGGCTCCAAACTCTGCAACCACCCTAGGAAGCACATAAGAAATTTTGAAAGAGTAGGAAAAAAAATCTAGGTCCAAATTAAAAAATATTTAATAAGACACTTTTAAAAGGCTTTCAAGTTGCTCACTCTTGAAACAAGCCCTGTATCATAAAATTAGTACTATAAACTGTTTTTTGTTTGTTTTTTTTTTTTTTTTGCTGTGCCACATGGCTTGTGGGATCTTAGTTCCCACATCAAGGATCAAACCACTCTCCCATCCCTCTTTGCCCTGTGGAAGTGCAGAGTTCTAACCACTGGACCACCAGGGAAATTCCCATGAACTATTAAATACACTAATGATTAACAGCTACCTCTTTTAATGCTACAGAAATTAAAATCTAATCGGTCCTTACACACATGGCTGAGACTATACTGCCCCAATCTAAGACCACACTGGTTTTCTCCTCCAGGGCCACACCTGGCCACTGAAAATGTACCTCCATCTCCGGGGGAGAAATGGGACCACTCACCAGTGGAACTGAGAGAACTATTCTTACCTGTGTATCTTAACTTCAGAACTTTATTGTACCAAACAAGCTATGAAAAACTACAGCACCTGGAACAAGTTCAAGTGAGTCCTACTAGTCATTCATTTAACTTGAAAAAAAAGGTGGCTTTTTCCCACAATTTATGACAATCATCCAAATTAATCCATTTGTTTGACTGTTTAATCACTAGAAAAACAAAAAAAATCATAAATATCCAGGCTGTTCCTTCCACTCTACCCTTCAGAGTACTGCCACTATGGTATCTCTTGCAACCAACACATGCAACAAATGACTTGAGGTAAGTCACAGGTGCAACACTACAATCTGCATTTACTCTCCCTACTTACTACACAAGTACACATTTTTCCTTTGAAAAGATGTAGCTAACAAGTAATCTTCACCAAAATATTCTCTGAAGTAATTATTTTTCTTCTATTATCAAAAAAACTAGTATTAACAACTGGTCTTTGAGGAACCAACACTCCTTCCCACAATATTTAAATAACTGGTATATCCTGAGTGACTCACCAGACACCTGTTGTGTAAGTGAAGGTTTCTGAGTATGATCTATATGCCATCCAACTAATATATCAACTGTATCCTGGATGGAGACAAAGAAAAGGGGACTAATCATTTTAAGGTCTTACTGCTATTCCACCTGTGTGGACCATATAAGAGTAAGAGATTCTAGAACATCTTATATCCTACCTACTTGACATCATAGTAACTTAAGAGGGGGGTGGGAGGGACAGGGCAGGAGAATAATGGACCTTTGTTTGTGACATTGATGAAATATTTAAGTATCTTAAGTCACTAGTGTTGGCAAGTACAGATGGTATTTTTTATAAAACTGCATTACTGTATCATTCAATCCTGGCCCTTAAAACTGATTATACTCAAAGGAGCAGAAACTTTGTTTTCTATCTAATTTCTCAAGTCCTCATATATGCAGCCAATCCCTCACCCTATCATATGAAAAGAGGGGGTCAGGGAACTCACCCTAAAATTGGTGCTGAAAATATGAGGGTAACATCGAGCTACCAAAAGAATGCACTTAACACATTTGCAAAGTAATTCTGGTGTATCCACATTTTCAAGAATGGACTGCAGGCTGGTCATTACAAGCTGAAAAATAAAAGTTACAACCACGAACATTTAATAAAATAGGGAGAAAACAAGCAAATTAGGTTCATTATTTAATAGTGACATAGCCAAAACTGACTATGACATCAGAGGAAATAAACTCTGTAGTTTTAGTTTCCAAAATATTCGAAAACATTTCAATCCACTAAGATATTAAAGGCTGAAAAAAAAATAGTTTTTCCCTTCTTTAACATCTGTTAACATATTTCTAAGTAACATGTTTACTCTGTTACTAAGTGCTTTCTTCAATGTTATGGGTGTGATTAAAATCTCAAGAACAAAAACTAAGATGTATGATTTAAAAATTCAAAAGATAGAGCAAAAATGTTGTATAGTTTATACTTTAAGATATAAACAGTTGCTTCAAACTGGAATGATTTAGATCAGCATGGCTCCAACACAAGAATGACATATCATGTTACCACTATACATGTGTACATATATATTAAAACACATGGCATACAACTTATAGAATATTTTGCAGCTGAATTTTTCGTTAAAACCCATTCTTTTCCCAAAACGAAGGCTCTTCTCTACAAAAGAATTATAAATATAGAAAAAATGCTAGAATGAGAAAACCACGATTTTGCAACAGCTAGTACTATAATCTATACAATGCACAGCATATCAATGAACGCTAAAATCGAGTTAAATATTATGAAAAACAGGATATTCAGAAGGTCTCATGGCATTATGTACAGATTACTGACTAATTACAAAGCGAGAAAAACAAGCCTTCACAAAGAAAACCTCTGGTTGGTCTTCACCTTAACTAAGCAATGAAACTCTTCATCTAAGAGGTATGTGAACCTCAAGTTATGTACCTGCTAGTGTGACACAAAGCTAAGTATGAACCCATGAAGTATTCATGACCAAGCTGTGTGAACTGAATCTAACCAGAAAGGAATAATCAGACAAGCCCAAGAGGTAGAACACTCTCTACAAAAGAAGGGGGACAAAAAAAGTGCAGCAAATTGTTATGCTTAAAGAAAGATTAAAGAGGCACACCGCCATCTTCAAGAGATTAAAGATTCATCAAAAACATGAATCTTGATGGAATCTTGGGTAAGACAAAAGACATCTCAGTGGCAATAGCACGATTTGAACATGGATTTCATCATGCAACAGAACTAATTTTCTTAGGTATGATTATAATATTGTTGTTATATAGAAGATTAGCCTTAATCTCTGGAGATGTATATGTATGCTGAAGTATCACAGGGTAAATTATCATGAGGTAGTTTATTTTCAAATGCTTCAACAAAAAAATCATGTCTGTGTGTGCATGTGTATAAAAACAACTGGAGCAAAATATTAATAAGTGACAAACCTAGGTAAAAGATATATAGGTGTTTTACTGTACTAACCAATCTGTTTTCCTGTGGATTTAAATTTTTTCAAAATAAATAACTGGGGAAACATCCACTATATAAACTGTATGCAGAATAAGTCAAATTTGGTGTTATGCTCGTTAGTTACAAATAATTTTCTAAATCTTTCCCCAAAGTCTTTTCATAACCTCTACAATTAAGGGAAAATAAAAATTTTAAGACAGAATAGATTTCTCACATTTGTTTTTTTTTACTAATTGGCCAAAATAAAACATAAGATCAACTTTTTAGGAAAAGGAAAAATAAAGACATCAAATATTACAAAACCATCAAATTCTAAATTTTTAAACAACAAAAATTTAATTACTTATAACAGCTCAAAATTAAATTGGGAATCATCTTTTAATAATTCAGACACACAATTATTTTATATAACTTGGAATAATAATTTTTAACATATTATCAAACCTTAAAAAAAAACCCAAAGTAAGTTGTGATGTTTAATTTTTATCTCCCTCAAAAAAATGTGAAGCCCCCTTTGACCTGGCTTTCCTCATGCAGCTCCAGTGTCTAAATCTGTAAATGATTCTAGTACTAGGCAAATTCAAAAGAAAGCTTCTAAAAAGTGAAGACATAAAATTTTAAGTAACTTATTTTAAATCTACCTATAAAGTGTATTCTTTATATTCTTTACTCAAATTCAGAAAGAGGAATTTTATTTACATTACATGTACTATCAGTAGCTAACCCCTACCCTAAGATTCCTTTCTTCAAGCACTCCACCAAAGATGTGTTAAAGACACCATTCCTCCCAAGCACATCATCACTCCCCCATCCTCCATAGTCTTACCTGCATTACAGATGAAAAGGCTTTCTTTTCTCCTACAGTCTCTAGTGCTTTGTAGGTGGCACATAAGTAGAGGAGTTTAACTTCATCTTTTGCAGATGAGCTAAATTTGCTAAAAATCCATTTGAAGATCTTCTCAGCCTCATAGCTCAGAGATGCACAAAGAAGGCCAAGACAACAAGCTCCCTCCTGTCTCAACTCCTGAAGCAATTTGCTACTGTGTTTATTTTAATGCAAACAGAACAAAACAAACAAAATACACAAGAGGCTTAAGCTTTCAAAGATGACAAGAATAACATATCTTATAATAGAATGTGTTATATGATTTAATTTTTATTCAGACTACACAAAAGGTTTAAGTTTTATCCATTCTAAGTATTCTATCTTCTCTCTCTTATAGTACATTTGTTAAAACTTTAACTTTTATTTTAGAATCGATTATTTACAAATAATTCAAAAAAAAGGTTTAAATATACTAAAATTCAGACTTCAAATTCCATCTCAAACTATACTGATTCATAGAAAAACGCAGCAACAAATGATCAGACAAAGTGAAGTCACTCAGTCGTGTCCGACTCTTTGCGACCCTGTGGACTGTAGCTTGCCAGGCTCCTCCGTCCATGGGATTTTCCAGGCAAGAATACTGGAGTGGGTTGCAATTTCCTTCTCCGGGGGGTCTTCCCAATCCAGGGATCAGATAAAACTACTATACAAATAATTATATACCTTGTAATATTCAGTATCTGAGGACTATAAAATAGGGGACAGTAATAGTTGAATATAATAAACTTAGAAGATTAACACTGATTTAAGTATTATATTAATGAGTATACAAAGTAAAACCATCCAAAAGCAGTAAGATTGATGACGTACTGAGATGAGTTCTGGATGCTTTCCAACACTGCAAGTCTTTGGGAATCACCATATGAAGAAATGACTGCACACCTCTGGGGAACCCCAGCAGCCCTGGAGACTGGATGGCTTGAATCCACTGTTGCCCAAAGGACACACCCTTTCACCTCTACTCTCTAAGCAGTTTCAAAATGCTCTAGTTTACAAAAGTTAACTGGATGCATTCACGCTAACATTCAGAGTTTATGTCATTCTACAAGTCAGTGCTCAATTATTTAGTCATGTTGACAAATTAAAATAAAGAATGGCTCTCCCTTTCAAGTGGGTTCCATTTGTGTGTGTGTGTGTGTGTGTGTGTGCTCATTTGCTAAGTCCTGGCTCACTCTGCACCCCCACAGACTGTAACCTACCTGGATTCTATTTCAGTGATAATTAAGGTTTAAATACTTAACACAAAAAAAGATGGCAAGGGAACCCAGTGAAACATTAAATATGTTATAAATGAAGTCAATAAGCTTATCTTCCTGTATACTTTTTAAATTTCTCTTAATTACTTACCTTTCATTAAGCACATCATGTACAGCAGCCAAGATATTATCCAACTGCTTAACTAGCACCTTAAAAAAAATTAATAAACACTTCACATTTCTATACTTTTAAGAATAACATTATGTACTTTTTCTTACTTCTGGTTCCCTCCAAATTGTAACTGGACTACACACCTTACTTTTCTTATTATTCCCAAGTCCCAATTATATCAGGAGGGTCATAAGTTTCCATTCAGATTCTGAAAGAAATTTACCCATACGAAGTATACAGCCATGATCATCAATGGGGGAAAAAACCAACAACTCTTTTATTTACTCTGAAATGCATTTTCAAAAAGGTAAACTGATGGACAGAAGAGGAGGTAGAGACATGTATGATAAAGTCATAAAGTGTTAAAGTGCTAATGACAGAATTTAGATGCTATGATATTCACTGTAAAATTCTTTCAATTTACTGTGTATTTGAAATTTTTCATAATAAAATCAGGCAGGGGGGCCTGGAAGAAACCTGATTTGAGCCAAATGTCATTTGACTCACTACAGCATTTTCATTAACTGTCTCCTGTTGTGTATCATGTTCTTAACAGCAGGAGACTTAGTTGTATGGCAAAGAAATCTGTAACTGCTCCTATACTTTATTCTTTTTTTCTGGCCAGGCCAACTAGCTTGCAGAATCTCAGTTCCCTAACCAGGGACTAAACTCAGGTCAAGGCAATGAAAGCCCAGAATACCAACCATTAGGCCACCAGGGAACTCCCTCCTGTACTTTAAAGAGTTTTTCCATTTATTTATCCCTGGCCAAACTTACCCATGAGCAAATTATGTACCTCCTACTCCAATTTAACTTATGAAAACAGAGAGATATTCTGTCCCAGAACACAGAATAAAAAAGTTCCAAGGACAACAGAATAAATATGTAAAAGGTCAAAAATACTTTGTCACAGAAGGAACCAACACGGATCCAACATTTGTGGCTAAATTACACATTAGGGGCATTAAGTTCAAGATGATCATAATATAGGCCAAATAATCTGGAATTCCCTATTATTTTTCCTTAGAAGCAAACCTTTTCCCTTCTTAAACTACTTCAGATAACGTTATCTAGTGTACTAAGGATATGCAAAACTGATCAATATTTCCAAACATACTATACTGACCAGCTTATTTTCTGGTTGCTGAATAAATTCTTTCAACTGCTTTACAGTAGCCAGTCTTCGGTCTCTGTCATCTTCCCGGGTGATCCTCCGAAGAAGATTCGACAGTCGAGACTCATCAGAATAAGACATCGATCGCTCTGTGAACATAAACACTGAGGATGAATCAGCACAGAAACTTAAGTGCCCAAATATTTTAAAGTATATTAACAATCACAGTCCACCAGACAATTAAAGCTCAATGAACATAAGCCTTATAACACTTTTTTTTATAACTACTTATTTTTAGCTGTGCTAGGTCTTTGCTGCCACAGGGGCTTTTTCTCTAGCTTCAGAGAACAGAGGCAACTCTTGAGCTGTGTGTGTGTGCCTCTCATTACAGTGGCCTCTCAGTGTGGAGCCTGGGCTTTAGGGGCACAAGTTTCAGTCGCTGCGGCATGTGGGCTCCACATGGGCTCAGCACTTGTGGCTCCCAGGCTCTGGAGCACAGGCTCAGCAGCTGCGGTGCAAGGGCTTAGTTGCTCTGCAGCACGTGGAATCTTCCCAGACCAAGGATCAAATCCATGTCTCCTGCACTAGCAGGTAGATTCTTTACCACTGAGCCACCAGGGAAGCCCAGCCGTAACACTTCTGTTCATCACTGTACACCCAGCCCCAGCAGACTATCAGGCAACAGAAGACCCCCCAAAAAGATAAACCTACACAGATACCTCAATCCAGAGAACCAACTGACAGAGAAAAAAGAAAGGCTTAGAAATTATTCTCTTCAGATCTGTTCCAAACTGTTTTCAACATCCAGGTAAAGAGCACAGGTAAGAAACTTCAACAGGTTTAGAGATAAAGTCACTATTAGCCAGAAAGAGATTACATGCTTCTCTTTCTCACCTAGGTCTCACACTGGAAGGGAGCCTCTTGTTACATCACCAGTTTCCTAGGACAAAGTTTTGGTGAACTGCAATCACACATTCAGTTCAACAATGTCTAATTACCACCTACCTTGTGAAAGGCATGCTGCCACAAGCGAAGTGGCAAATCAAAACTTTTCTTCCCTTTTTTAATGACAAGAACAAGCAGGAATGCTCAATGTTGAATACTACTAACCAAGATGGCTTTAAATAAAGTGTTAAATTTTTCTTTGTATTTTCAACTGTGCAATTTACCATAACTAATGAATGTACATTAACACAAACCACATTAAACAGTCTGACAGTTCCACTTCTAAGGAATGAAAGGAAAAGTGATAATAAAAGAAATTGTAACATCTGAGAGAAGGGAGAAGGTTTTTTAAAAAGGCTAAGCCTGTAGAGTCAGCAAGGATGACTGCTAAAATGTCTTCAGGTTACTAGTCAAGAAATCTAGGCTGTATTTACAATGCTGCCACTAGCAAACTGTATAACTTAGCCTACGAGGGGGAGCTAGACTAAATTAGCTTTAGAGTCACTTCCTAACTCTACCATACCTAACTCTTAAGACTTCAAATACTATTGTAAAGTAATTAGCCTCCAATTAAAATAAATAAATTTAAATTAAAAAAAATTTGAACAATGAAAAATAAAAAAAAGACTTCAAATACTTTTAAGAGACATTTCAGCCTATGACTTAGTCATTCCACGTTAGAAAAATTTACCTAAAAGAAATCACTTCTTTTTTTTAAAGCTGCATGCAAAATAAAAAACCTCTATACAAAAATGTTCACCAAGACACACAACACACACACACTCCTCATTGGGAAAAAATGGTTATAAAGTAAAGGTCCAAACAGTAATTATATCCAACAAAGAGTATAAATCAGAAATCTTGACTTCTTAATCAGCTTTACCAATAAAATAAATTTTTCTTTCGGAAAAAAGACCATTACCTCTAATCCTATGAATGTTCAAGACACTTTACCCATTCAGTGAGGCTTGTGTTATAAAGCAAGAAGCAGTAACTGTGTGTTTAACTTTAGAAAAGGGCCCAGTCCCTTTACTAGAGTTAAACACAACTCTAGAACTCTAGGGGCCTCCCTCACCCTAGAGCTGAAGGACTTGCTGCAGAAGAGTCTATCATACACTATATGTTCAATATCTACTGTAACCAGGAAAATCCTTTCTTAAAAATCTTATCCAGTCTAATTTTAAGAGAATTCTTTTTAAAAGTATTAAAAACCTTTCTGGTAGAAATTTACGTTAGGGAGCGGTTGAGAGGAAAAAGAATGCAAATAATTATCACCATCACATGTTTCTCAACTCAGTAAGCTGACCAAGCCACAGATGTGCAAGGCACTGGCATGAGATGAGGCATTTAGGAGATGTCTCAGTGGTGGCATGTGCAATGGTCCCAGGTCACCCAGTCTTACCCTGTGATTTCCTCATGTCTTTGATGGCTAATGCACGACTGCCATGCTGAATACTGGTAAACTCAGGGCTGGTCACATTGTTAACCCTCAGCTCTTGCCCCAACGACTTCCGACCATAAGTATTTTCCCCAGATCCTCCATTGACACTGTAGCCACCTAAAAAACAGCAACATTTACGTTATTTCAACGGGCTCTTTGTTTCACTCCATCAATTCCTGATAGTTCAGGTCCTTCTGACTCAATCTGCAGCTCAACCAGCCTTTGCTTCTACTTTTTCTCTGTGATGCATGCCTTGATTTCATTTTGTTATCTTCAGTAGAAGATCAGATTTTGCACTTGAAAACTTTTTAGAAGTCCAGAGGAGAGACAGTAGTCAGGAAAGACTTTAGCCTCAGTGATAATACTGTATTTTGGGGGCAAGAAAATTGTACTTATGTATTTTACTGCATGTGTAAAAAGTATATTTATAATTAAGGGATAAACTTTCAAAAAAATGTTTCAAGAACAGCACTGTGTTTAATAATTGTATTTTAAACATATTAGAAGAAAAGAGGGGAGAGAAGGAAAGAAAGGGAAGGAGGAGGAAAAGGAGAAGTAGGTAGGTTAAAACACACACACACACACACACACACACACACACACACACAAGCATGCCTCTGGCAACAAGGAAATATATAATATATACCCTTTTCGTCATTCTGTATGTCAGCATGGATTCTCGTATCATCATGCCTTTGCCGAGACACCACAGCTGAATTTGAAGGCTGCAGTCCATAAGAGGAAGACCCACCCCTATCTCTGGATGAAGAGTATTTTAAATTATCTGGGTCGGCTGATGCACTATCAGTTCTGCAAAGAGAGAAGGGTATAAAGTTACATCTTTAAAAAAACATTTTGAATACCCAAATCGTAAATCTTTCTTCTATACAGACCTCTATCTTCTCATTGCTATTATACAAAAGCACTCCAACATCTAATAAGAAGTCTTTCAACTAGGAAGAGATTGTCAATGGGTGAAACACCAGCTTTTCAGTCCCTTCTACTATCTAAAGATTCATTCAGAAATATGAATAACTTCCAGGAATAGGGTGGCCAACTCAACACCTAAACTGGTTTTAGCACTGAAAGTTCCATGTCCTATGAACTCCCTTAGTCACAGGAAAACTGAGGTAGCTGGTCACCATGGTGGTCCGGGGTTCTTTACATGTAACTTGATAAAAGGAATAGTTGTTTCTAAATCGCCTTCTCTCATAAGAAGGTTGACCAGTGGAAAATTACTCTTCTCAGTCATAAAAATAAAAAACACTGGCAACATGTCAGGCAGGAACAAAGTGTTACCAAATTATTTTTAAACTACTGCCTAACGGCAATGTGGTACTCTGTCTCTCTCACCTAAATTCGTAACTTGATTATTTGGTGGCAAAATAGATTACAGCACGAAATCTGAAAGCATGCTCAGTAGGATATCAGGAAAGAACACAGCTGACAAATAAGATTATTTTAATGTATGGTAGGTAATACTAAGGACCTCATTATTAATAGATATTCTTTATATAAGCAATATCTATTAATAATAAAGACTGAGTCAATTTAAAAAAATCTATTAAAATTATAAAAAGTAAGGAAAATAAAAGCAAGGTATCCAAGGAATCCAATAAAGTTGAAGATTGCAGTCAATAATCTATTTAAAATTCAAATGCTACCTAGAATAATCCCAGATATCTGGATATTAATAAACAAGTGGCACAGCCCCAAGGTAAAATCAGTATGCTTATCTAAGGATCATCTCTATGCCACAATGGCCCTATCAGTAAAATGGGAAGCTAAACTCTGTAATTTCTCATGAACCTTATTCTTTCTTCAATCAACTACCAAGAAATAAGGTATCATGGCAACATACGAAAAATATGAAGAAAAATGCTCCTCTAATACTGATATTTCTTCGGAGAGGAACGACCTTCTTGGGGAAAAAGTAAACCATTCTTATGGCACTTACTAAAACACCTTCTGCACCATAATTTTTTGGTGACATTATCTGGGGATATTAAGGACACTGGCAAGAGCAGAAACTTAGCTGTTTCTCAACCCCATTCCCCTTCCCATGTATAAAAAAGGACACAGTGTCTGTGTATTTTACCTGGAGTTTATCATCCTTTCCTTGTCCCCACGCACAAGAATACGAAATATGAAAAAGTTGCATAGGCTCAGACATCCTGATCTGAACCTACTGCAACCATTGTTACTATAGAATGTAGACAAACAGGTTCAATTAAAATTGGACACCTCCATGGCACACAAGTCTAAATTATTCCTAAAGGCTCTGAATCTGAAACTTTATAAAAATTCATAACGCTAGCACACTAACTAAACATATAACTAAGGTTCCTTAATGCAGGATATTCTTCAAACATTCAGAGTTCACTCAACAAAGCTTAGAACTTCCAACATATGAAAAAATAAAATCTATGGAATTTTTAAAAAATGTATGAGGATATTTTCTAAGTGTAGTAAGTCTACAAGCATTTAAATGCCTTTACCACTAAATGAAGCATAAGAACTCCTTAAAACTTACATAATGACCTGCCCCATGTATCTAAAAGTAGCATACTCAATGAGCACCTATAATAAACTATAACATACCATTTCTAAAAGGGAATTGAAAAATAAGAGAATCTATAAGCTTTAATGATTTGGGCATACTTTAAACTTGTCTATATGTATGGCACCTAACACAACCTCGAAAAGCAAACTGTTAGCAAATGAATTAATAAAACAATTCTGAAACATCAAGATAATTAAAGTCTTATCAATATTTAAATAAATATTAAAATACTCTGGGTTTCTAGTGTCCATTATGCTTAATATAGATTACATACACTACTCTTACTATGAAGAGTTAGATATTATATCTTTTTCTGGTGATACAGCAGTAAACACAAAGTAATAGAGAATATGGGTTAAAAAAAGATCTAGGCTCAAATCTTAGCTCCAGCACTGGAAAGGCACATGTGACTCTGCACAAGGAAGTTAACTTAAAGCCTCTGATGTCTGTTGCATAAAATGGGGATAATACCTATAGATTATGTGATGTTTTTATAAGACTTATGAAAGATAACAAGTTCTTAAATACTTAGCTTACAAGGTACACTCAAAGTCAGTAGGTCCATAATATTAAATATAGTCAAGGTTTCCAGTGTAACAGATAGATATTAATCATTAATGAACATATGAATACAATCGAAACAAGTTTTTATACTCAGTATACAAAAACTGATTTTAACTTCTTCATTGAAAAAATTAAGCCATCTACTGCTACCAAGAAAAGAGATCCATTTCTACTTAGGAATCATATAAAACTAAACAAACAAAAAAACAGAACAAATCTCCCAATCTGTTAGAAATAAAATCTTATTAGTACATACACAGAGTATATACACAAATAAACAGAGACTTTTCTCCCCAGAATTTGAGTTTTCGGAAATATAATGAATAATTCACTAGAGTAGAACTACTGTCTCAGAAATGTCTAAAAACTCCCTGGTTTCCAGGTTCTTTTAATAGAAACCGATCAAACTACTAACCAGAATGCAAGTTATAGATATTCTCAACCCAAAGACACAAAATGGTTCAGCATTTATATGAAATCTTTCTTTTTGTAAGATCTAGACAGCTTAGTTCTCAAAAAGTCAGTATCAGGCAGTTAGTATCAACAAGATCATCCCAGTCCAATAAATAGAAAACTGTTAAGAATGGAAATAAGCACTTAAAATGAGGAAATCAAAGGGCATTAAAAAGAAAATGCAGATTGATCTCAAAGAGGCAGGCATAAATGTTAAGCTAGTTGTAAGGGCTGAAAAAACTATCATCTGCCAGAATTAGTATCTCAACTTAGTGATAAAAGAAAATGTATTTGTTAAGACTAAGTATCCTAGCTAGGACCCCAAAATACCTCCACAACCCTCTTAATACTCTAAAAATATTATGGAGAGAGAGAGGGAAAAAAAAAGAAATGCATAAATTCCCCAAAATGATTAAACTGAAGTTAAAGCCTGATGCACATGCCACATGAGAGGTAAGTTTCTAAAGCTCATACCTCAAAAATCGCATACTGTATAATATGGAGCCTTTGTGATGTTTTTGCATCAAGTCAATCTGTAAGACAGTAGTTACAATATTAGTGAGGACACTGGGTTAAAACATTTGTTTTCCAAACATGAAGCAAATATCACTCATGGGTTAGGTGCTTTTAGTTGCACTATGGCCTTCTAGGGTTCATATGCTGAAGCAACAACAAACGGAATGCCACACTCTGCCTTAGAGGACAGAGGCTTGAGGTGGCAGCGAAAAAATTTTTAGAACCAAAGAGAATTTAAATGTTAACTATAACATACAAATCACATGCAAATACAGTTACCACTCATTTTAGTTACCTATTATCAATATACAGAAGATGTAATAAATCAGAGAGATTATTCATTTTCACTGATCCCAGCCCTGAGATCTCACATCAACAACCTACCGAGTGTTAGGGCCAGTATGTCACCCCTAAATGTGGTTCTATAGTCCAGTTCTTGTAAGCATCATGAAAAGCAACTAAGGAGGGGGCGGAAATCAGCCTGGAAAGGTGAAGTCAGGGAATTCTCTATCAGAAAACATCTCCATAAAGCACCCCAAAATGACTTGATGCAAACACCACACCTAGCGGTGCCACCAGAACAAGCATGACATTGCTTCAAGTTGCTGTTAACTCGGCTTATTAAGGGACTTCACTCGAATGGTGAGATCTAATTTGTAGTGAGGATCAAATAGGAAATGAGATCTGCACTAAAGCCACTGAGGTGGGAATGCGTTAGTTCTCTGAAGCAGTGGCACTCAAAGACAGAGAGCACCACTATCACAAAGCAGTTGCAGAATATGCTGTTTCTCATACTAACAGTTCATAGCACCAAAAATTTACCTTTTAAAAATAAATTCAAGGTTATCCCTGTGATGTCTCTTACTCACCTGGATTTAGACATACTTTCAAAAAAGTGTGAGAGAAAAGATGAAACTATGCATAACTCTGAGACTTCAGTACATCACACTTTCACATGAGAGACAATGCTCTGAAATATGAATCTGCGGCTAAAAAATTAAGTTGGGAGGCTCAGGGACTTCATTATATGAAATGCCACAGGAGAAAATAGTAAGTTCAAATTTAATAAAACAGAATTGAACCATCATGCCAAAATGAAAAATTATAAATGAGTTTACCTCAGTTTTACTATAATGACATATTAACAGTTAATATTTCTTGATGAAACGTCCTTAGGTACTTAATAAGAATTAAGTATTAAATACCAAATTTTAATTACCTATTTATGGGTTCTTTAGTAATCAACTTTTAATATCAATCAAACCTTAATTAGTTTTTGCAGTCTCAAAATACAAAAATATATTTCAATACTGTCGTAAAAGTGTAAAGAATTTCACCTTGCCCAAAGAGAGGCCTGAGCTTACCCCTCAACTGCTGGAAGAAGTCTAAACACTTGGAATATAATGCCTAATAAGAGTGTCCCTGTCCACCTGGAAACTTTGGGTCACACCAGAAGGTAAAACTATGGGATTTATGGTGAGGCCTTTGAATCACATGGATCAACTCAACCTTTAGTAGGGCTGAAAACCTAAGTTCATGCATGTGGGCAGTTGATCATGGACCCCATGAGAACTCTGGACACCAAGGTTGGGCTGGGCTTCCATGTTTGGTAACATTCCATATGTATTATCACAAATCAATACCAGGAAACAGGGAGAAGCTCTGAGTTTGGAAGTAACTGAGACTCTGCCCTATGTACCTTTACCCTTGGTTGATTTTAATCTGTATCCTTTAGCTGCAACCATTGAGTATAACAGCTTTCAACGAGTCTTTAAGCCCTTCTAGTGAATTATCCAACCCAAGGGTGGTCTAGAGGACCCCCAAACTTGCAACTGCTATCAGAAGTAAGGGTGGTCTTATGGACATGTTCCTTCTAACTCTGTACCTATACTTAAAATCACTGAATATACTCTAATGAAAAATTTTAAAGGTTGTAAATTTTGGTTTTATGTAATATCTTTAGCAAAACATAGTTTTCAACTTCAATATAGTTTATATCCCTTCCAAGGAATCTCAAACACCATCTATTTGACAGACCTCTAAACCATATTAACCAAAAAGGACAAAGTGAGTAACTACGGGGGTGCCCATTAGAGTTCAGCCTTTGCTTCCCGTGCATCTACGCTGTCTTCAGTGTAAACGTTGTTGAATACGCCACTCCTGTGTAGCTCTCTGCCTGCAACGGAGTCTTCAATGCTGCCCATGACTCCCTGGCTGGGGTTCTCTGCTTTTCCAAAACAGCTGTCAAACTTTCTGCACCTTTCTCTTTCCCCCAGTACCACCGCTGATAAAGATTCCATGAGTGACCTAAAGCAGCACACCTAATTAGCTATTCACATTTCCTCTGTACCACTACAAACGTTTTTAGTAACTTTAACTCCTGTGACTTTCTCTACTTTTCCCAATCCAAGTACCTTCTTTTGAACTTCCTTCTTTAATCAGTTTAGATTTCATGGTCTTTCATTTCAATAACTCTTCCTTTAACTTCCCTTAATATTTCCCTCACACCTACCTGGCAAAATCCTAATCCTGCATATATCCAATTATCAATTACCCATCATCCATCAGTAAGTACCACATTCCTAGGTTCTTTCATCTTCCACAGGCACTATCTGTTCCCCATTCTCTTCAGATTCCAAACACTCTCCTAAATTCCCTACTCCCTCTCTCCTTACTTCTCTAACATTCTCTCTACTTGACCAAGAGGAAAAATAAAGATACAATAACACATAGGCACCCAACTCTAAAACTTTATGGGATTCCATCTATTTCTACCTTCTCGTAACTTTTCAAATAATCTTTCTCCTGTGGACTCTACCTTTTCCACCAAACTGAATCTTCTTAAACATGTAAAATTTTCTAATATCTCCCACTTAAAAATATAAAAACGAATTAAAAACACATACACACACACACAGAAAAACCCCATCAATCCCACATCCCTCCAAACAACCAATCTGCCTTTGCTCTTTGCAATCAAACAGAATCGTCTCTCCTCCCCATATTATTTCTTTACCTCTATTAGCTCCTCTGTCTACACCAATCCAACTTCTGTTCTATCACTTTTGGCAAAACCAACTAAGACCTCCAGGTTGCTAAAAGCAAGATATATTTCAGGTTGCTCCTTACTCATCCTTTCAAAGCAGGCTTTCACAAGGCTGCTGAGCAGGGCTGATCAGGCTATAGCCTGCACAAAGGTGCCTTAGAGAGGAATGAAGTGGGCTGAATGAAAACTTCTTTTAAAAATCCTTACAATAATCCAGGGTCAGATCCTGATAATTCAAAGTAACTAGATTCTTTCCTTCCTTTGGCTTATAGGATGTTATATTCTGTATTTCTTCCTACCTTTCCACTTCTGCTTTTTCAGGCACCTCTGAAGGCTTACTCAGCCTCTTCTAGCAAACCACTAAGCCTTGGAATTTCTCGAAGCTTGACCACAGGCCTTCTATTCATCTCCTGCAAACTACGCTGATGGCAATACTTATCACCTGCATGACATTGATTTCCAAATCTAGGCCTCCATCAACGATGTGCACTCTGAAATCCAGACCTATATACCCAAGTATTTAACAAAACAAAACAAAAAAAGCACTTTTAATGTTCTAATGCTTCAAACACAACAACTGGCTCGTTTCTTCCCAGAACTCCCACTTTAATAAATGTGGGCATTTTCCAACAAATGGCACTATTTGGTCAAACAGACATATTACACTGGTGCAAAAGAAATTCTAGTTTCACACTGTTGAACTTGGCCATTTGATATTGGAAAACATTCTTAAATGTAGTTATGTTATACATCATTTTAAAGCACATTTCTCGCTTTATGATTTTTTGCTAATGACTTATTACTAGCTGTTTCAGCTCAGTTCAGTTGTTCAGTCATGTCTGAGTCTTTGCAACCCCACGGACTGCAGCACACCAGGCTTCCCAGTCCATCAACAACTCCCGGAACGTGCTCAAACTCATGTCCATCAAGTTAGTGATGCCATCCAATCATCTCATCCTCTGTCATCCCCTTCTCCTCCTGCCTTCAATCTTTCCCAGTGTCAGGGTCTTTTCCAATGAGTCAGTACTTCGCATCAAGTGGCCAAAGTAGACACAAACTAGCTGTTTATACTTATTTTAGACTAGGGAAATGATGTTAGACAAAAAGCAAATCAAAGTGATTTTCTTATTCGAGTTCAAAATGTGCCATAAAGCAGCGGAGGCATCCCAACATCAACACATTTGGCCCAGGAACTGCTAATGAACATATAGTGCAGTGGTGGTTCAAAACTTTTGCAAAGGAGACCAGAGCCTTGAAGATGAAGAGTGCAATGGCCAGCCACCAGAAGTTGACAAAGAACCACTCAGAAGATCATCAAAGCTGATCCTCTTACAACTACACAAGAAGTTGCCAAAGAACTCAACATCGACCATTCTACAGTCATTGGCATTTGAAGCAAATTGGAAAGGTGAAAAAGCTCAATAAGTGGGTGTCGCATAAGCTGACCAAAGATTTTTTTAAAACTGTCATTTTGAAGTATCATCTTTTATTCTACGCAACAATGAACCATTTCTCGATCGGATTGGGACGTGTGACGCAAAGTGGATTTTATACGACAACCAGCAATGACCAGCTTAGTGGCTGAACCTAGAGAAAGCTCCAAAGCACTTTCCAAAGCCAAACATGAACCAAAAAATGTCACGGTCACTGCTTGGTGGTCTGCTGCGAGTATGATCCACTACAGTTTTCTGAATCCCAGCAAAACCACTGTATCTGAGAGTACACTCAGCAAATTGATGAGATGCACCAAATACCGCAACGCCTGCAGCCAGCATCGGGCAACAGAAAGGATCCACTTCTTCTCCATCACATCTGACCGCATGTTGCACAACCAACACTTCAAAAGTTGAATGAATTAGGCTACGAAGTTTTGCCTCATCCGCCATCTTCACCTAACCTCTCACCAACCAACTACCACTTTCTTCAAGCATCTCAACAACTTTTTGCAGGGAAAATGTTTCCACAACCAGGAGGAGGCAGAAAATGCTTTCCAAGAGTTCATCAAATCCCAAATTTTAACACTACAGGAATAAACAAATTTCTTTCTCATTGACAAAAACGTGTTGATTGCAATGGTTCCTATTTTGGTAAATAAAGATGTGTCTGACCCTAGTTATAATGATTTAAAATTCACAGTCTGCAACTGTAATTACATTTACACCTACCTAATAGTATGTTTTCCACCTCTAGTTCTCACCTCTATTCCATTTCTCCCCACACTACAACAAAGACAATTCTAATAGAACACAAATGTTTTGTCCTCCCACTGCCATTTTCATCTTATGGTCCTTACTTCCCTTTTCAGCTAACTCTCCACACTGTCGTAATACTTTTACCTTCTGTGCCCCGTCACCTAGCTAAGCCTGTCTGCGTGGAACCGCCTTCTCCTTGGCCCTCATTAATCTCTCAATGTCCTTTAAGCTATAGCTTTCCTTTGCAAAGTTTCTGATTCCCCTGACACTAACTAGGAATCCCTGTTACATAAGTACTACCCGAAACCTAACAGTTCTTTAACTCTTACACCATTGGAGCAGCTTATTTAACTGTGTTCTGCCAGGACACTGTAAAGTCCAGAAGGGCAGGAGCCTGTCAGTGTTGCTTATCACTGTATTCCCATTGCCTAGAGAGCAAAAAATTATTTCCTATGACTGCCTCTTCTCACAATCAAGGTCTTTCTCTTTACTCTAGAGTGCAGTCCCCTAACTTAACCCAACACTAATTTTTCTTCAAGATTCAACCTAGAACCCATACTCCCTCTCCTATGTGTTCTATTAAAAATCAACAATGTTTTCTTGGTTATTTTCTACAAGAGCACTAATTAAGAGTAATAACTCCAAAAGATGAACTAAATAAGATAGTCCCAACCCTCTAAGAATTTACAATCTAGAAAGAAAAGAACTGTTAGTATAAATTCCAATTAGGAATATAAAATATTCTGATTTGAGGGAGAAAAAAATCCTATGATTCAGTACTTTCTTTAAACTCTTACAGCACTCAGAGTATCACACTAGCTTGCACTTTAGTAGTTCTATACTAGCTTCAATTTGTTCACCAGTTTGAGATGTCAGCATTGAAGGCAGATGTACAATATTATCTAACACCGCACACCTTTCATAGGGAAAGGAGAACAGCATGATGCTGCAAGGAGAGTGGAGGGAAACTAGAAGATGGCCTTGGATCAAAATCCATCATGATTATTTAAGTAAAAACTTTGTCTTGTAACACAAAAAAGAACCCAGTAACAGAAAGGGATGGATTCAGTAATTCATTTAAATGAATTCTAAATTTTTTAAATCTACTTAATATGCATATTACAAGTCTCATTTTTGTGCAAAGCATACTATCAAGTGAAAAGACCACTCACAAAAGCAGAGAAAATACTTGCAAATCATGTATCTCTTAAAGAGTCTAGTATATAAAGAACTCCTATAACTAAGCAAGAAAACATTCAAATTTAAAAATGGGCAAAAGACCTCATAGATACATGTCTCCAAAGATATACATATGGCCAATTACCACATGAAAACTTGCTCAATGTCACTGGCAAATGCGTGCTAAATCACTTCAATTGTGTCTGACTCTGCGACCCTACGGGCGGTAGACCACCAGGCTTCTCTGTCGAAATTTCCCAGGCAAGAACACTGGAGTGGGTTGCCATTCCCTTCTCCAGAGGATCTTCCTGATCCAGGGATCGAAACCAAGCCTCTCATGTCTCCTGCATTGGAAAGTGGGTTCTTTTAACACTAGTGCCACCTGGAGGAAAATGCAAATCAAAACCACAGAGATAAAGCACCCACTAGAAGAGTAAAAAAATCTGTTAATGGTAAATAACTAATGTTGTGAGAGCTGGAAAATTTGGAGCCCCCATACATTACTTATGACAATGTAAAATGCTAGAAACCACTTCAGAAACAGTTTGGCATTTCCTCAAAGAGTTAAATGGAGAACTATCACATGATTCAACAAATTGACTCCAACTGACTCCCAAGTATATGCCTCAAAGAACTGAAAAACGTTCAAACAAAAACTTACACATCAATGTCCACCACAACACTATTTACAGTAGCAAAAAGGCAGAAACTCAAATACACATCAAACAATGAATGGATAAACAAAATGTGTAAATCTATACAATGGAAGATTACTCAGCCATACCTACTACAACATGGATGACCCTTGAAAATGTTATACTAAGTCAAAGAGGTCTGACATAAAAGGCTACATATTACATGATTCCATTTATATGACTTATCCAGAATAGACAAATCCATAAAGAAAGTAGATTTGTGGTTGCAAGGGGCTGGGAAGAGGGGAAAATTGGGAGTGATTGCTTAACTGGTACTGGTTTTCAATCTGGGGTGACAAGAAGCTCTGGAACTAGATGTTGGTCACAGCTGCACACACTGTGAATGTACTTAATACCAATGAATTTGTAAAATGGTAAAGGTTATGTGTATTTTACCACAATTTTTTCAAAACTTATTTATAACATTCTTGAAAAGACAAAATTATGGGGGAGTGGCGGGGAGACCAGTCGTTATCAAGGACTAGAAGTTGACTGTAAAAGGGAACAAGGAAACTTGGGGGTGCAGGGTGGAGGGGATGATGGAACTATTGATAGCTTGACTGTGGTGGTCATTTTTTTAATTTTCTTTACATATTTCTTTAAAGATATAAAAATAAGTAAAAGACCATCAGGCTTCCCAGGTGGCACAGTGGTAAAGAATCCACCTCCCAATGCAGGAGATAAAACAGATGTGGGTTTCATCCCTGGGTTGGGAAGATCCCCTGGAGGAGGAAATGGCAACCCACTCCAGTATCCTTGACTGGAAAATTCCATGGACAGAGGAGCCTGGTAGGCTCCAGTCCATGGGGTCACACAGAATCAGACACCACTGAGCAACTGAGCACACAAAAGGCTACTGATTTTTAATAATTTGATATTTCATGTTTTTCACTGCCTACCAAATTTAGTAGTCATTTTCAATGTGGCTTCCCCGGTAGCTCAGAGGGTAAAGCGTCTGCCTACAATGCAGGAGACCCAGGTTCAATCCCTGGGTCAGGAAGATCCCTTGGAGAAGGACATGGCAACCCACTCCAGTACTCTTGCCTGGAAAATCCCATGGACTGAAGAGCCTGGTAGGCCACAGTCCATGGGGTTGCAAAGAGTCAGACACAACTGAGTGACTTCACTTCTTCTTCTTCTTCAATGGAAATGCAAAAATGTAACACTGGATACTCTCCAGTGAAATCAAAGACTGTTAGTGTCTAAATTTACCAAACAGTAAAGAATTTACCAGATTCTGTACCACTGTGTCACCTGGGAAGCCCGATGGTCTTTTACTTATTTCTATACCTTCCCTGTAAAGAAATACACTATTTCCTTTATGTTTGACTTATTGATATACAATTTACACGCCCTAGAGTTGTTTTGAGGAATGCAGATAGTATACAGCACTAACTAAACTTCTCTTAGTGTCTGAACTTTAAGCTCGGGAAGGATTAACCTAGGCAGGATACAGAAAGAAACCTACTCATACTGCCTACTCATTTTCAAAAAAATTTTTTAAAGAGTCAAAGCACTCAGTTCAGTCGCCCAGTCGTATCTGACTCTTTGTGACCCCACGGACTGCAGCATACCAGGCTGCCCTGTCCATCACCAACTCCCAGAGCTTGCTCAAACTTATCTCCATCAAGTCGGTGATGCCATCCAACCATTTCATCCTCTGACGTTCCCTTCTCCTCTTGCCTTCAATCTTTCCCAGCACCAGGGTCTTTTCCAATGCGTCAGTTCTTCTCATCAGGTGGCCAAAGTATTGGAGCTTCAGCTTCACCATCAGTCCTTCCAATGAATATTCAGGACTGATTTCCTTTAGGATTGACTGGTTTGATCTCCCTGCAGTCCAAGAGACTCTCAAAAGTCTTCTCCAACACCACAGTTCAAAAGCATCAATTTTTGACACAAGCGTCAAAGCACCATGGCGAGCAAAATCAGAAAAATCACTGCTTGAGATAGAGGCAGGCAATCCACTTCTATAAGTATTATGTACTTCATCTGGCATAAATTCATATCTTACTAGGCATTAAAAATACTGATAGCAATAAAATCTGATATGCTTTTAATCTTCAATACAAATATGAATTCAATTCTTGGTATTTAACAAAAAAAAATTTTGTTACTGCTAAATAATTGGTTACCTGAAGGCTCCCGAATCTAAAGCACCACATTAATTTGACTTACTCTCAAGTTTATTTTTAACACATGTTGGTTTACAGCCTTAAATAAAACTCTGCTTCAGCTACCATTTTTGCATTGCTTATCTTTCTCTTTTGTCAGCAAGTCCTGGAAGTACTTTAGAAACATCCCATTCAGCCTGGGAAATTGCCAAGATTGAAAGGAAATCTCTTACTCCATGACCTCCCTAGTAGAATAAGACAAAAAGACTGAAAGTCTACAAAGAAACATGTCCCACCCCCTCATCCCCACCCAAACTCTTCAACTAAATGCCAAACATAACCCTTGAGGATAGAGAAGATTAAGGATCACTGGAGAAGGAAATGGCAGCCCACTCCAGTATTCTTGCCTGGAGAATTCCTATGGACAGAGGAGCCTGGCAGGCTACAGTCCATGGGGTCGCAAGAGTCAGACACGACTAAGCGACACCACCACCACCAAGAGATAAACACTAAAGGAATCCTAAAAGGAAAAGTCTTGAAACCAGATTGGGACTCTAATCAATGAAAAGGCAGAGTGTTTTATAAGAAATGTTAATCATCACTTTTTTTTTTTTTTACACGTCAAGAAAAATGATGTGATTGCCAAAAATCACTCATAACATATTAAGAAAACACAGTTCAGTTCAGTCACTCAGTCGTATCCAACTCTTTGCAACCCCATGGACTGCAGCATACCAGGCTTCCCTATCCATCACCAACTCCCGGAGTTTACTCAAACTTCTGTCCATTGCGTCAGTGATGCCATCCAACCACTTCATCCTCTGTTGTCCCCTTCTCCTCCTGCCTTCAATCTTTACCAGACCAGGATCTTTTCCAATGAGTCAGTACTTCACATGAGGTGGCCAAAGTATTGAAGTTTCAGCTTCAACATCAGTCCTTCCAATGAATATTCAGGACTGATCTCCTTTAGGATGGACTGGTCATCAATTCTTCGGCGCTCAGCTTTCTTTATAGTCCAACTCTCACATCCATATATGACTACTGGAAAAACCATAGCCTTGACTAGACAGACCTTTGTTGGCAAAGTAATGTCTCTGCTTTTAAGAAAACATAAATATTATGCAATCGACAAAGGTATTTTTTAAGAAAACTATTATCGAGTTAGGCTGTACTGCCATAATGGTATGGTATACCCTACAAGTCCTGGGCATAGTCAAGGATTTGGGCAACAAAAGAGCAATATTCTAACATGCACCTCTTAACATACACCACATATCTCAAATATAGTGGCAAGCATGGAAAAGACACTGAATTTCATATTCCACACATGATTTTCAACAGAGATATTACCAGAAACATCTTTAGTGCATTCTCAAATTAGACACGTGACCCCCCCCACTCCAATCCTCTTAAAAAATAAATACACCTAAGAGAAACCTAAACTTCTTGGTTTTACTTTTAACTTTACCAACACAACTATACTAAGACAGCAACTGGATTTTTAAATGGACCCTGATTCCTTTCAACATCTCCAGTAACTCCTCTAGGACCTATCGTCTTAGGTATCCTGGGGTAGGAAATACACTATTAACACCAAATTGGTGAAGAAACATACTACCTGTAATCAGTGATAAAATATGTATGGTAAACCCTCCTACCTAAGCACTGGAACTTCTTTTTCAGAGCTGTTCCTGAAACAGCCACATCCTCTCCTTTGTTGTTCAGTCACTCAGTCGTGTCCGACTCTTTGTGACTCCATGGACTGCAGCATGCCAGGCTTCCCTGTCCTTCACCATCCCCCAGAGCTTACTCAAACTCATGTCCATTGAGTCAGTGATGCCATCCAACCATCTCGTCCTCTGTCATCCCCTTCTCCTGCCTTCAGTCTTTCCCAGCATCAGGGTTTTTTCCAGTGAGTCAGCTCTTCACATCAGGTGGCCAAAGTATTAGAGCTTCAGTATCAGTCCTTCCAATGAATATTCAGGACTGATTTCCTTTAGGATTGATTGGTTTGATCTCCGTGAAGTCCAGGAGACTCTCAAGAGTCTTCTCCAACACCACAGTTTAAAAGCATCAATTCTTCAGCACTCAGCCTTCTTTATGGTCCAACTTTCACACCCACACCTGACTACTGGAAAAACCATAGCTCTGACTAGACGGACCTTTGTCAGTAAAGTCTCTGCTTTGTAATATGCTGTCTAGGTTTCTCTTCTAAGCTGCCTCGTTTGCTTCCAAGGAGCTAGTGTCTTTTAATTTCATGGTTGGAATCACCATCTGCAGTGATTCTGGAGCCCAAGAAAATTAAGTCTGCCACTGTTGCCACTGTTTCCCCATGTATTTGCCATGAAGTGATGGGACTGGATGCCATAATCTCAGTATTTTCAATGCTGAGTTTTAAGTTTATGTTTAAGTATCCTCCCTACATTGTTTTTTGAATGCTGGAGTGTTAAGTTTAAGTATCCTCCCCTACTTAAAAATAAACAAATAAGAAGGTCTCACAGATATATCTCAAAAAACATGGACTCCTAAATCAAATAATTGGAAAATGGAGACACTTTTCACAAAAACCACATTATTCTTTCAACTGTAGAAATATTTACTAAACGAAGTCAGTTTGGGGTAGTTACTGAAACATACTAGTAAGCAGCAATCAAGAAGAGCCAGGAAACACTGCTCCCACTGTGCTCAGCAGGAGCCAGAAATACACTGAGGTATTTAAAGTAGCCGTAAGTTTGAGAAAGCTATGAAACAGTTCAAAATCATCACTTAAGCCACTTTAAACTCAAAAGGCCTATACAAACTCAAAAAGCCGATACAAACCCTATCTTTTTCTTCTAGTATATTTTACACTAAACACACATGTATCAGATTGATTTAAGTGGTATAAAATAAAAACCTTACAATGATAGAAAAAAAATCAGTTTTTAGATATGAAGTTCCTTAGGAGAGAGCATTGACCCATTCTGAGTAAATTTATAGTGCCATAATTTAAAACAGTACCAAAATTTCATGATAGCTTAATATACTATATACATTATATAATGATACAAAATTTCATTAATTCATATCTGTTTAGATGATATATATGGTCCTTCTTTTTTTGTACATACTTCAAACTATTACACTGGCAGAGTCAACCCTTTTCAGGATTCCCCCAATCCCTTTAAATCAAACATGCATACATACTAGAATAAGGGAGAGAAACACAATGCAGCATTCAACTGATGTTCTTACAAGAATTAGTTCTTAAATTTCAACTGTATAATGAAAGTTAAGTAAGGTACAAACTACCTTCTAACCTACCCCGTCTGTATTTAATTCCATTGCACCTTCTCTACAGTAAATGTGGTCACAAAGATTAGATTATTTTTGCTGGCCCACAGTTTCAATTGGTATCAAATTCTAAGAGTGTGACTTATAAGATATAGAGAAAAACAACAAATTTAACAATTATATGAGCTTCTAGTCATATAACCTCTGTGAGACTTGACATAAATGCTCTCTGTGAAATTTTTATAAGTAACTACACATACATATACACACTGTGGTACTTAAGAGTATTAGAAGAGAAAAATGAAATTTGAACTTGAGTCTAGGTACATGTGTGTAGTCAATTCTAAAACTCTTTGAGGAAGCAATAGAAGAGGGACTTTCTTTAAAATTCTTAATTTGATTCAGATGTGGCAACATAAGGATCATTTGTACAGTACTTGATAGTTTTGAAAGTAATTTCCCAAACTTTATCTTTACCCCACACAACCCTATTATCTTAGGAAAAGCAAGAATTACCTCCTGAGGGACAGCTGGTAATGTCAGTACAAAAGACCTCTATCTTCTCATGCTTAGTACACTGCTGTTTTCATGACACCAGCCTCTCAAGACAAATATTTGTAAAGAAAAAAAACTAAAAATGCACACATTCTTAAAAGCAAATATATCTTAGAGAAGAATCTAAAACACTCTCATTCTATTTTTAACTCCTCCAATGTAACTGTATTAAGACAACAAGTGGATTTTTAAATAGACTAAAAGAGGGGGGAGAAGAGCACTGTAGTATAAGTTTTATACCTTCAATAAGATTACAATAAAAACACAAGGAACACTAGCATTATAGAAGCTATGCAAGATGGGCCACTTTAAGTAAATAAAAGGACACAATCTTCATTAAGCACAAATTTATCTTTAATTCCAGTATTTTCAAAAAAAGAAACAAGACACCATATATTAAAATGATCTCAGTATTTCAAATAAGGACAATTTATCATTTCTAACAGTCAAAAGTCTAACTCAAGTCCTACAAAAACAATACAAACAGTGCCTCAAGGTAGATTTCTCTATAAACCAGACTAATGAAGACACTATATCCCAAGTTTCATTATCTTACTTTTGGGAAACCATTTTCACTTTACCTTTATCAAAAGAATAGGAGGACAGCAAGAAAATCAATCTTTTTAGAAAAGAAAATCCAGGATGTACTTTCTTTCTGATTAAATACATATTAATTCATCTTTAACATACTGTGTGATACTGGTAATCATCTTTGACTCTCTTTAGTCATCTAATCAGAAGAGTCCCATTACACAGAGGACAGAAAAAAGCCTGACATCTTTCCTCATATTAATAGATTTTTCTGCTTAATTTCTGACAAATCGCAGGAAGCCAACATACACTGTCATTAGGGCAATGAGTTTGAATTTTCAGCATTAGAATCAAAGCAAAGGGACTAGAAATAAAGTTAAATAATTCAGACAAGGGTTCCAGGTCTCATGTTATCAGGAATATAAACTATGAAGACCTTCAAGAAACGGAAATACCAAAGAGTCATGAGTTGTTTCAAAGAACTAAATATTACAAGTTGAAAATTAAAATTCCAATTATACACACAATATACACACATCTTTTAAAATCAGATTAAAATACTAAAAAGAAAAATTTTCAATTTAAGTAAGAGGGAAGTTTTTTAATTCAAAGAACTTCAGCAGTAAAAAAATAAAATTGTTGTCACTGCTGTCAAATACGGAGGAAAAACTAAAATATATCACTATATTGACTAAGACATGCTTACTATTGAAGCCTCTTGACTAACCGGCAGAAAGATATTAATATAGATACCACCTCAAAATAAATATATACTAAATACTAAGCTTAACATTTTTTTAATCTGCATAAATATACATATAATTCAGCCACTGCAGAGCCTACAATAACTTTCTTGAGGACCTATAAGAGCACTGTCAAGGTTCTTTATTGATTAAAAAAGATAAAGGAAAAACAGTAATGCCATTCCTAATTTTAAAAAAAAAAAGATATAGCATAATTTAGGAAACTCCATACCAAAAAGCAAATTACAATTCTGATATCCTTTCTTTTTTTTTTTTGGCCTCCAGGCTTGTGGGATCTTAGTTCCCCTACCAGTGATCGAACCCAAGCCCCAACTGTGAAAGAGCTGAGCCCTAACCACTGACCGCCAGGAAATTTCCTGGAAACTCCTCTTTTAAAAAAGATTTTAATAAACACAGAAAGTCTGTAAAAGGTTTTTACATAATAAACATGAGATTCCAGACACACTATGAATAGCAACAGTAACTTCTGAAGGAATGATTTCTAACAGGGATACAATCTCCTTTTTTCAAAGGGTGTGAAGATGACTATGAAAGAAACTTGTTGATCTTGGAATTTGGGGTTTCAGTCATTCCCCAATCAGTAGGCATACAACTGGCAAGAGGTTTGTTTTCTCAGGCATTCTAATGGAAGGCCCAAAGAGGCTCAACCCAGTGCTTAACTTTTTCGTGATTAGACTACTCAAATAATGTACAAACAGATATGGGATAAACTGTCAGTGTGTAAACTAACTTGAAATACGTGAGCAGAGACTTCCCTGGTGGTCCAGCAGCTCTGATGGCTATACACCCCCAATGCAGAAGCCCCGTGTTCAATCCCTAATTGGGGTACTAAATTCCACACGCAAAAACTAAGATCCAGGACAACCGAATGAATAAACATATTTTTTAAATAAATAAATATGTGAGCAAAGTATTTCTTCAAGATGGATAAAACTCCATGGCCCTAGTTTGATCTGGCCACCTCAGCCCACCAGAACACTGTCCCTTTGAACTTTTTCAATCAACTGAATGAAGTTGCTGCCTCAGGCTAACCAGGCCACTGTGTAAGGAAGTTTCCTTCAAAACGTCTCCTACAGTAAGTGTTCTAAGCCTTGAAGTTAACTCTGAACACAAAAATAAACTTGCAGAATTCCATTTTCACATATTTAGATGAGAAAGAACACTCAGATTTAGAGCGTTTACTATTTATTGATGCACTAATAGGAAAGGAGGGATACAGAGGGAAAATCATTATGGAGAAGATGCACAAAAAACTCATACAGTGAGTATTATTAGAGAAGGCTGCTGCTTCTCACTGAGGGGTGGCAATTAGGCTAAAACAGCATGAAAACACCCAGGTCAGGCACTCTGAGAAAAGCAATCTATGTGGTAGCTACACGCAAGAACAGGATATTCAAAGGCCCTAAATAAGGCAGAAATTAGTCTGGGGAGTGCTTCGGGGCAAGTACACAGAAGCAGCAGAGAAAATAACTCACACTCAGCCCTCGGGGATTTAAACTAGTTGGGGGAACAACAACAAAAAAGACTGAAGTGCCCAGCACAGTTAGCTTTCACTGTAGATTTGTATCAAGATTTGGAAAGAAGGAGTACAGAGGGCAGAGGCAGGGTAAGGATCTTAAGGGAAGCACAATGCTTACAGTAGAGAGAGCACAAGAAACAGCAGGTGCAAGAGAGGTTTGTGAACCTGTTACCTCACAGGAATAAGTTTAGCCAACAAACTCAGAAGAGCTCCTCTGTGTCCAGGACTCAAATGCCTGAAAAGGTTAACAGTAGATCCATCTGAAACTACTTTCACAAAGCTCTTCAGAGATCCCAAGTTTGTTTATAGCAAAAAAGGAGTAACAGAAATATGTTGAAGATGATAAGGTTATCAATCTGCAGAAACCGTAAGTTGGTAATAAATTACAAGATAATATTCAAATATTTCCTTTCTGTAATAACTTTAAGGCAAGATCCACATGTACAGTCTGCCAAGGTTCTGTTTTGGTTTGGTCTGGTGGTGAGGGTGGGACAAGGTGCAGTGGGAAGGGAAGTTATCCAGCTGCAAAGTCATTGTGTATCTGTATCTTGATCAGGGTCATGGTTACACAGGTGTAGGCATTTGTGAAATTCACTGGATCTACACACGGATAAATTTTTTCTCAAAAAAGTAACAAGTTCAAAAAAAGAGCTCAAAAAAGAATTCAACTAAGAGAGGAAAAGTACAATCAACTAATATAAGATGGAGCAGAACTAACATAATAAAAACATACATGGGACTTCCCATAATAAAAACATACATGGTCCAGTGGTTAAGACTCTGCCTTACAATACAGGTGACTAAGACCCCAGGTGCCACTGAGCAAACAAGCCAACGAGCCACAGCTAGAGACCCCATACCCTGCAACTACTGAGCCCATGAGCTATACAAGTAGACAATCCATGTGCCACAACGAAAGATTACACACAATGCAAGGAAGATCCTGCATGCCACGACTAAGACCTAATGCAGCCAAATAAATAAATATATTTTTTAAATGTACACACACCTGAAACTATATGCTGTATGTCAATCATACCTCAATTTTTTAAAAACCAAGAAAAACACAAATATCTCCATAAAAATTTAAGAGCTTATAGTCTACATTAAAAAAATTAATAAGCTGGAGTATGTCATACAGGAGTTGAATCACAAAATGTCTGCATCTTCACTGTTAGATCGCTATACAAGAGAGAGTATGTTTTACTTTGTAGTCCCCAACATTAAATGGACTTTAAGAAAACTTTAAGACAACCAAAGACAGGTAACCAAAAAACAATATGAGAAGATACCAAACAAATGACAGCTTGTGTGAATCCATAAAGAGAGGTCCACTGAAAACTGTCTCAGGGATTTATTTTAGGTTTGATTATTAGGATTGGCAAAGAAATGCAAATAAGCAAGTACCAAGCAATGAAGGCAGGAAAGCCTAAATTTAAAAGTTGTGAGAACTCAATGTTCATAAAAAACATCAACCACACTCCATTTTATGTATATGATCGTTCTATATAATGTAAGTGCCCTAACCTGAACTGAATTGTGAGCAGGTTTAAGTATCACTTTAGTGATCACCCTCAATCAACACCAAATAGCAAATGAGGGGCTTTTGCTTTTGAAAATTCCATATATTGAGCTGAATATTTTTGTCTGAATTTAAACCATGAATTATAAACAGAGTATTCAGGTCCTTAACAGTCTCTGTCTAGTGTTCAACTGCCTCCTACTGTGGTTACACTTAAATACACACACACACCAACAATCTTCAATTATGCCACTTCCATGCTGGTAAAACTTCAACGGCTCCCTAAAGTCTTTCCAAACACATTTCCAATATGATTCAAGATCGACAATACAGCCGCACTCCAGCGCTTAAGCTTCACTTCTTATTTGTATCACATTTCACAAATACCCCATCCTTCTTTCTAACCAATCTGGGAATCTTTTTTTTTTTTTTTTTTACCAAGGACAGCCTGCATTTATGCCATTATCTACCATCTTCTATTTGTGAGATCCCCTCCAAATTTACTGTCAAAATAGAAGAGAGGAATTTCACGGCCCCGCCACCCCCCACTCAACTGTATAGCTTTCCTTCCTCTGACTCTCCAGGTTTTAAACTGTAAATCACATGTAAAAAGAATTATACCAAGAATTGTATCACAATTAATATCCATATAATGCTCTACCTTTTATAAAGCCCTTTCTTATCTCCCATACCAACCAACAACCTCCTTAACGACAGTGGCTCTATTAGTTATAAAAATCCCTACAGCATCTCTATTTTCTGAAGCAGAATATTTTCATTGAATTAGAATATTTCACAGTCTCTGTCTCTTAATAGTTAAAAAACCCTTCAGTTATGCTCCCATCTTAAGAAAGGACCAAAAAAGAAGAGGGAGAAGGGTTCAGTTTAAAGATACAATTATTTCATAAGGAATATATGTTATTCTATAATGAAAAAATAAACTTTCCCCCTAAATTAAATACCCATACATAATCTCTGAAGCTCCTTAATGTCCTTGAAAAAATGTGGTACTGAACTGGCAATCTTTAAATTCTGTCCAACAAAAGCTCTATTTATAGTTGTAAAATGTACTTCACTATATTATGCATCTATGGATATCCGACAGTACAGGTTCATAAAAGGCTGAAATAGACAACTCTAGTTTCAAGAATCCAGCTTCTCACAATGCCAGACATACTAGTTTCTGGCTTTTCCATCTTCACAGGCCTCTTCCCTATCTTCTGGTCTGTGACAATAGAGAATGAAGGTATTTGTACTGTGAGAACTTCGATCTGTCTACATTTTACCAAAAGTGGAAGCTGTTTTTAATATACAGTTTCATCTTTTTAGAATTGTAGAAAGACTTAAGTTTGAGCACAGTAAGACATCAATATATATCTGTTAAATAAAGTCTAAAGACTCCCAAGTGTGGAAGTAAAATTATGTGTTTTGGGTTGACCTGAATGCTTCCTCTTGTTTGTTGAACTAGACTGTATTTGACTCCAATGTCAAATTAATCTTGTCATCTGGAGTTTTTAAATGAACAATGTAATTATACATTGAATTTTTTTTTTCCTGGCTGTACTGCAAGATATGCAGGATCTTAGTTCCCTGACCAGAGATGGAACTCACGCTCCCTGCAGTGGAAGCCCAGAGTCTTAACCACTGAACCACAAGAAAACTCCTATATACAATTAATTTTTAAACAAATCATTCTGATCTCTGTCTTGACTGGTATACTTAGTTTCCAGACAGACAAACACTGAAAAGAAACCAACCGAAAGTCACCTTTTTAAAATCCTGTTTTTTAAAAAGTCTAAATTAAGGGAAAGAGAACCAAAATAATAAGAGAATTGGCACAGAAAGGCAAATAATTTTTTTAAACCAAAATGATTCTGATGAACCATAAGGAATCTGCTTCCATTTGAAGGTGCTGAGAGAAACGAACCCCCATTTAAACAAGGGGGAAAATTGACCTCCCTTCTCTCAGTTAACTGGAGTCTGTCACCTTTCTAAAGTGAAGAGGGAACAGAATAACAACAACCTCAAATTTAACTCATGAAAATTTATGACTTGGCAAACACCGGAGTTGTTTTTTTTTTTTAATTGGCTATTTAACAAAACAACTAGGCAAACGTGCAAAGAAATCAAGTTTTGCTATGGTATATTATCAGTACTTTTCTGTTCTCTCCTCTGAAAAAGTCAAGGATTTCCAACATCCTTATCAACTCATGGGCTGTCAAGGTGTCTCAGTGGTTAAAAAAAAAAAAAAAAAATCCGCCCACCAATACAGGAGACATGGGTTTGTTCCCTGGGTCAGGAAGATCCCTTGGAGAAGGAAATGGCAACCCACTCCAGTATTCTTGCCTGGGAAATCCAACAGACAGAATAGCCTGGCATGGATACAGTCCCTGGGGTCGCAAAGGAGTTGGGACTAAACAAGAATTAACTGTAACCTAGGCAGTAAGTTCTGAGACTTTGTAACAGAGCACAGCTTCAAAGAATACACAGCCTACCCCAACATACAGCCAAGAAATAAAGTATTTAAAAGAAAATATGAATAAAATGAATAACCCATGTATATATTCCATAACTATATAAGCCACCCTGCTTCTTATCAGTTGAATGAAGCCAGGTGATCTCAACCCATAGATGCAACTATGCTACTGCATTTATTCAGAGCCACAAGCTACAATTCTTTTCCAGAAACTCTAGGACTATTTGTGAAGGGCATTTTAGTCCTCTAAAGGGATACTATGTGCATTCTTTTACATATGCTGACCACAGTACTGAAAAATAATGGGAAATCTGTCAAAGACCTCTCAAATGTCAAATCATACTCATTTATCATGTAGTCAATAGGTGAAAAAAATTAAATTTACACATTACAACAAGCATATAAAACAACTAAGAATGTCAATTACAGATTTTTTTTAAAAAAAATACCAAACTAGTTAACTGATTTTATGTGAAGCATGCACAAACCCTAAGTGGCAAAGGAAGAGTAAAACTATGCTTTCCAAACTTTTTTAACTACTCAACATCTCAATTCTAGGCTCAAGTATTAACTTTTAAAGTCACCTGTTCTCAACAGACACAGGATTTGGAAAGGCATATTAAACAGAATAAGATGTGCACCACTCATTAGCCAAAAGATTATTTTTATTTTACTATCAAGTCTTAAGTGTTACATTCTAACATCTTACTAATTTCCAAACACTACTGGAATTACACATACCATTAAGAAGCAAAAGTCATCCCAACAACGTGTGTGTCTAACATTTATCTGCCGAGGTCCTGGGTAATCATAATACACGTGTGCGTCAAAGTATGAGAGCACAATGAATCAACTAACCCTAAAATATTACACACGTTTAGGGAGTTCTTCTAGGCACTGGGCGAAGTTCCAATAGTCTATTACAACCACTTATTCAGTAAGAGAGGTAAGAATAAATCAGTCCTAAATGAGGTACAACTGCCCCATGATTACTCAGAAAGACATGAAAACTAATTTTTTTTTTTTAAGTCAATGCTCCTTAAGGAGTTCCCTGGTGGCCTAGTGGTGAGGATTCCCGGCTTTCACTGCCCAAGCCCAGGTTCGATGCCTAGTAGGGCAGCTGAGATCCTGCAACCAGCGTGGGGACGCCAAAAAGAAACAGGAGAAAAATAAAAAACAGTCGATTTTCCAAATATCCACTTCCAACTAGGCCCCAAACCTTTCTAAAACCAAAACAAATTCTCTACTCCTCTAAACGAGTGTCGGCTCAAGTGTCCAGGTAGGAACTGCTCTCCGCCCAATTAACTGCCCCTGCACTTCACTCTCTTCAGCACCAGGTTTGGTCGGTCCTCATTAACACAGTCACAATCTCAGCTCACGCTCCACAACTACCCTGTTGTCAGAGTAAAGACTCGGGAGTGGTTGGTTGGTTTTTTTTTTTTTAAGACTAACACGTGGTGGGGGGGGTCACAATAGAGATCGCTGTTAAGGAAAAATCTTTCACGTGGGGGCTAAGCGGGTGAGGGATCAGGGAAGTTAATGGATAAACAGAAAGGGTCCAATACTCTCAGGATCCCTCAAACTCAACGCCCAACTTGAGGGGAAGGTGGTAAGTCAACCCACCCCCACAACCTGGTCCCCGTTCCTTCACCATCCTGAACCCAATTCCTAGGCCAGTGCCTTCTGCCGGAGCACCGGGTTCTCGACTCCAGCCCCCGAACTCAAGCGCAGGGAAAGGGGAGGCATTTAGGCCTCGCCTCCCAGCGGCCTTCCTTCCCCGGCCGGGGCGGGAGGGGACCCAGGAAGCCGCGCCCGGTTTTCAGTGGGGGGGCGGGGGTGTATGGAGAGCCTAGGCCGCGCCTCCCACCCTGGCGGTCCTAGGCCTCGGCCCGCCCGAGGCGGGGCCCGGGGTCGCGGCGGAGGGCTGGGCGCCGGCTCACCTACCTGGGTTGCCAGTCATTCCAGCTCCGCGGGTACTTGGTGCCGCCGCCGCCGCTGCTCAGCCGAGACCCCGGGGCTCTGCGGCTCATTACCTTCCCCGACACGACATGGCCAAGCGCCGCCGCCCGAAGAAGCGCGAGTCGCCGCCCGAACCGGCCGCCGCCGACACTCCGCTCCGGCCCGGGGCTGAGGAGGAAGCCGAGCAGCAGCAGGAGGAGGAGGCGGCGGAGGGCGGGGGAGGCGGACGGCCGTTCCGGGTTCCGCCTGAGCCCGCAGCGCAGGACGAGGAGGCGGGAGTGCCGCGGCGCGAGGGAGGCGGAGGAAGGGGAGGCGACTTCTCTTCCAGGGCCGTCCGCGGCCCGCGACGCCCGGGCCCAGGAGGAGGAGGAGGACAGCGAGGAGTAGGCGGTGGCGACGGCGCCGCACGCTCACACAGCCACTGCTTCCCCGCCTCCCGGCTCCGCCCACCGCGCCGCCGCTGCCGCACGGCATGCTGGGAGAGAGGGGCGGTGCCGGCGCCCGCCGGGCCAGGGCAGAGGGGCGGGGTCAGATCGGATGGGCGGGGCCTGGGGCGGGGCCGGCGCGGCGATCCGACTGTCCTCCGGCTCCCTGCGCTAGTCGCCGCTCTCCGCGGACCGCGCCGAAGTCCAGCCCCGCCGTGGGGGATCACGGGAGAGGGGATCTCCGCCACCACCCCGACACGCACACCCTCCCACTTAAGCCCGGGAAAGCACCTGACCCCCTGAGGGCCGGGCAGTCAGGTGTAACCCGGCCACCAGTCAAGAACCTGCTGTGCCCTTGAGGGGGTGGGGGGAGCTAGGGGGCGCGCGTGCATACACACACACACACACACACACACACACACACGTGCCATGAGGGTTCACGTGTGTCCACGTTCCTCACCTTCTACGGTAAAAAGTGGAAATTTTTAAAAAACGGGTTGATCTCCATCTACCCTGCCTCTACCTGAAATGTGTCCATAAAGTCCTGACACCCTGACCGTTTCTTCTCATTGCAAAAAAAAAAAAAAGTAGGAAAAGCTAATTACTGAGGAGCACCAACCCCGATCCCGTGAAACGTGAAATATGCTCTATCTTCTCACGGTAACACTTCCCCACTTTCCCCGCCAAAAAGAGACTGGAGAGTGGGGGCGGGGGGACAGCCTAAGCACTCTCTCCCCCATCGCGACAGTGCTCCAAAAGTCTTCAGTAAATCATTTGATACGTAATGCGAATGCCATGTACAATAAAATTTCAGCAAGGTGCACATCAGACAGGTAACAAGAGTTACATTTGGGGAGGTTATTCAAATAGATCTTACCCCTCTCTGCACAGAGGGTCTTGACCTATTTTATGTTGCAAGAGGAAAGTCTATATATTGCTTGTGTGATTAAAAGTGGTTACCAAACAAAGTTGAGATTATGAGATGTTACTCATCCTCTTTCCGCTCCTTCCTTATGCCCACCAACCCCTCATAAAGGTATGATCCTGCCAGTTGTAGAGGATGGAAAGTTAGATTTTCAAATGCACTTTCTCACCCCCCCGCCCCGCCCCCGCCCCCGCTCCACCCATCCCGGAAAAAAGAAACTCCTCTGAACTAGGGCTGTTTGACTCAACCTAGAAATTCCCACTAGGTCAGACTTAAGTATGGTCACCCACATGCATAAAAAAAAGGTTGTTTTTTTTTTTAATAAAATATCTGTGTGAAAAGAAATACATCTGGAAATTTGCCCTGGGTTCCCCCATACTTGCTTGAGGAAGGATCCCACTGTTGTAAAGCGGGCCCTATTCAACCCCTGTCCTCAAGGAATTCTGGAAGTAGGGGTCAGAGAGATAATCTATTCAATATTATTAGAAATAGCTAAAATTGCTATGTTTGCTCAATCTTCCCTCTCTCCACCATCCTGCAAGCCTGTCTCACAATCTGACTAACAAAGCCCCCTCGCCCAAAGCCTTTTCTTAATTCTAAATTTTGAGGATTCCTTGTACCTGTTTTTCTCAGATTGTTTTCTTTTCGTGCTGCAGGTGAGTTCCCGCTCTCCTCCTCTCTGGGACTCTCAGACCCCTGAGCCAATGACTGTTGTAGCCAATCAATCATGTTGATTTCCTTCAACAGTTGATTGCAACAGTGGTGCAGTGACCAAATTATGTCAGTTGTTCAAATTCCAAAATGATTTCCAAAAGACTAATCAGTAACTTAGAACCCTGAGAAAATTTTCAGGAGTCCTCTAACCTTTTCAAATTACAGGACACCAGCAGAGTAATTCAAGGAAGGGCTCTGGGATCAAATTCCAACGCTGTGTAAAAGCTCGGGCTGGGGTGGGGTGGGAGGGGGGCGGGGGCGCAAGGCTGAGTGCCCCAGGTTCTCATCTGTAAAATATAGATGATAATATTAGCACTGACCTCTTCAGGATGTTGAGAGGGTTAATAGCGATCTTGCATGTAAAATGCTTTTCACAGTGCCTGCCACTTGGTAAGCAATCACAGCTAAAAATCAGATCCTCCACTTCACTGAAGCACATGGCTATTTGGATTATGCATGACCAGTGAAGAATGAGAAAAAAAAAAAAAAAAGGTAGCTGGCAAGGGTTGTGCCCAATTGCTCAAACAATTGCTTTTTATTTATCATTTTTTCCCCTACTGTTTACATAGAAATGATTAACCCTCAAAAACAGTGTTCATGCAGAGGAGGTGTAAGGACGCAGAAGGTGAGTGAGTGTCATTTAGCAGCAACTTCCTGGAAAGCAATTTAAGAGTGTGTATCCAAAGACTTAAAATGAATTCCCTTTGCTCCTAGGAGATTCCTCTCCTAGGATTGTATCCTAAGAAGATATGCGACACTGCAAAGTTATTTTCTTCTAATAAAGATCAGATCATGTGACAATCCTGGTTAAAACACATCAATGGCTTCCCATTCTCTAGATAAAATCTAGACAGACTCATCATTACTAAGAGCCTGTAAAAACTGGCTTCTCCTGCGTTGCAAACATCCCAGGGCTGCTCATACCTGTGAACAGGATCCTAATAATGGTTCTAAATTTCTTCTTCATAGTAAAATCCTCTCACCTAGGCTGTACCCCAGTTTAAAAAAATCAGAATCTCTAAATGTAAATTCAGGCATTAAAATCTTTTAGACTTCCCCAGAGGATTCTAATATGCACACAAGACTGAAAAACACCATTTTTGAGCACCTAAGAACTGAAAACACTATTTGGGACTCCACCCTCCACCCATACCTCCCAATATATGTTGGTTATAAAAATTCTAAACCACTGGGAAAGAAAGACTTAAAAGCTCAGTTTTCCCATGATGACTACTTGGATACTTAAAAATACATATACATCAAATATGATCAATGTTCAAAACTTTCCAAAATTTTTTCTCACTTCATTTGGTGGTTCGGCTTCTCTGGTTCCATTAGCACTTTTTAATTCCACTCCAAACACAGAGACAATTTCTGTTCCTGAAACACACTGAGCCTCTCCAGTCCCAGAGTTGGTCTTTTTGTTTTTGCTTTTGTTTTTATTTTTTGTTCTTGATGTTGCCTCTGCCTGGAATGCCTTTCGAACTGAACTTCGCTCCCATTAGGGTTGGGACTAAGGTAAAGAGTGGAATGCCTCTGGTGCTGAATTTAAGGAGGTACTCACTCTTGAGACTGTCCAAATGCAACCCTGCACTTGGCACAGGCCTGCAAGTAACTGCCTCCTTAAATCAAAGCAGCTAGGCACCTCATTTGTCTCACCTTAGTTCTGTTTCCCTTGGTCCATCTCAGTTCTTTGGAGAAGGTTTTCTCTGACTTCCCTCCTCAAAAAAGCAGGCCAGTACCCTATCCAGGTGTGCTCTATCACACGCCCCATTTCTTTCCTTGGTAACACCCATCACCATCTGCAAGTATTGGGTTTCTTTGCATATTTATTACCTGTCTCACCCTTAGGGTACAAACTGTGTGAGATTCAAGCTCATACCTGTCTCACCTCTACCTCCTCCATCCCCAGCCAACAGCACAGCACTTGACTTAGAGTAAATAAACACTCAAAAAAAAGTTGTTAGTGGAAGGAATGAAATGGACATCAACTAAGATATGGACCAAATTCAGTTCAGTCTCACAGTCATGTCTGACTCTTTGCATGTCTTCAGTCATGCAACCCATGGACTGCAGCACGCCAGACTTCCCTGTCCATCACCAATTCCTGGAGCTTCCTCAAACTCATAGCCATAGAGTTAGTGATGCCATCCAACCATCTCATCCTCTGTCATCCACTTCTCCTCCTACTTAAAGGTTGACCTTTCCCGGCATCAGGGTCTTTTCTCATGAGTCAGTTCTTCACATCAGGTGGCCAAAGTATTAGAGTTTCAGCTTCAGCATCAATGAATACTCAGGGTTGATTTACTTTAAGATTGACTGGTTTGATCTCCTTGCAGTCCAAGGAACTCTCAAGAGTCTTCTCCAACACCACCGTTCAGAAGAATCAATTCTTCAATGCTCAGCTTCCTTTATGGTCCAATTCTCATGTCCATACATGACTACTGGAAAAAACATAGCTTTGACTAGATGGACCTTTGTGGGCAAAGTAATGTCTCTGCTTTTTAATATGCTGTCTAGATTTGTTATAGCTTTTCTTCCAAGGAGCAAGTGTCTTTTAATTTCATGGCTGCAATCATGATCTGCAGTGATTTTGGAGCCCAAAAAAACAAAGTCTCTCACTGTTTCCATTGTTTCCCCATCTATTTGCCATGATGCTCTGGGACTGATGCTATGATCTTAATTTTTTGAATGCTGAGTTTTAAGCCAACTTTTTCACTCTCTTCTTTACTTTCATCAAGAGGCTCTTTAGTTTCTCTTCGCTTTCTGCCATAAGGGTGGTGTCATTTCCATATCTGAAGTTATTGATATTTCTCCTGGCAGTCTTGATTCCAGCTTGTGCTTCATCCAGCCCGGCATTTCCCATGATGTACTCAGCATAGACATTAAATAAACAGGGTGACAACATACAGCCCTGATGTACTCCTTATCCAATTTGGAACCACTCCGTTGTTCCATGTCCAGTTCTAACTGTTGCTTCTTGAGCTGCATACAGATCTCTTTAAGAATTTCCCACAGTTTCTTGTGATCCACACAGTCAAAGGCTTTGGCATAGTCAATAAAGCAGAAGTAAATGTTTTTCTGAAATTCTCTTGCTTTTTCAATGATCCAACGGATGATGGCAATTTGATCTCTGATTCCTTTGCCTTTTCTAAATCCAGCTTGAACATCTGGAAATTCTCAGTTCATATACTATTGAAGCCCAGCTTGAAGAGTTTTGAGCATCACTTTGCTATTGTGTGAGATGAGTGCAGTTGTGCAGTAGCTTGAACATTCTTTGGCATTACCTTTCTTTGGGATTGAAATGAAAACTGACCTTTTCCAGTCCTGTGGCCACTGGTGAGTTTCCCAAATTTGCTGGCATATTGAGTGCAGCACTTTAACAGTATCATCTTTTAGGATTTGAATAGCTCAACTGAAATTCCATCACTTTCACTAGTTTTGTTTGTAGTGATGCTTTCTAAGGCCCACTTGACTTCACATTCCAGGATGTCTGTGTGAGTGGTGTGATTGTGGTTAATTATTTAATTATGGGTAGCATACATGCTTTTTTTTTTTTTGTCACTATGAGGCCAGTGGAGAAATACAAATTCTTGCCAACTTTTCAAATGGAAGATTTATTAAATATATTTCATTACGCAGATTTAAAAAAATCAAGACATGCGACATAGTATTTGTGCTTTTTCTGTAGTAATATCAGGTTAATTTTTTTCCCCAACATTTTTATTTGGATATTTAATCTTAAAATTCAGTTATAAGTTGCAGTTCTCCTTTTCAGTCCTGAGATAACTTCCCCTTGATATATGGGGAAAAGACTCATTTTGCCTCCTCTTTTCTTCTCTCAGTCTCTCATTTAGTATCAATCAGATTCTCAGAGACCTTCATAGATTAGCAAACATATTGACTAAGTGGTATTTAAATAGTTTTTGTTTGGTGGCTGGTGACCATGTTGATACTTTATCAGGAAGTTAAAATAACCAAGTAGATCAGTGTCAGTGAGGAGAGATCCCCCAAATTACCATCTATCATGCTGACTGGTAATGGCTTGTATATATGTTGCTAATTTGTGTACAGTAACTTTTGTACATGAATGAAAGTACACGTGCAGCCAGCCAGTCTTTAGTATATATCATTTTTTAATCCTTTTTTTTAAGTTTAAGTAAGAATGATAATTCTTACCCATATCTGTCAGAGGGCAGACAGAATGAAAACCACAGTCACAGAAAACTAACCAAACTGATCACATGGACCACAGCCTTGTCTAAGTCAATGAAACTATGAGTCATGCCATGTAGGGCCACCCAGGATGGACCGGTCATGGTGGAGAGTTCTGACAAAATGTGATCCAGCAAAGAAGGGAATGACAAACCCCTTCAGCATTCTTGCCTTGAGAATCCCATAAACAGTATGAAAAGGCAAAAAGATAGGACTCTGAAAGGTGAACTCCCCAGGTCAGTAGGTGCCCAATATGCTACTGGAGAAGAATGGAGAAATAGCTACTGAAAGAATGAAGAAATGGAGCCAAAGCAAAAATAATGCCCAGTTGTGGATATGACTGGAAACAGAAGTAAAGATATGGACCAAAATTGATTTTAAACAGTATTGGTCCCAGTTTTACTTATAAAAAGCAAAAAAAAAAAAAATTGAGGTATTATCTCAATGTTCAACAACAGAAGATAGCCCATTCGTACTTGTAATTTTCTGCGGTTTATTAGAAGTTATAATTATGAAACACTTTAATGGAATTGGGAAAATATTATGTTTACATGTTTTAAAAAGAACATGAATTAGAGAAATGGAAATCAAAACTACGATGAGGTATCATCTCATACCCGTCAGAATGGCCATTATCAAAAAGCCAACAGACATGGGCTTCCCTGATGGTCCAGTGATTAAGCATCTATGCTTCTACTGCAACTAAATCAATCCATGGTAGGGAAACTGTGGTCCCACATGTCCCATGGCACAGCCAAAAAAAAGTCTATAAACAATATGTGCTGGAAAGGGTGTGGAGAAAAGGGAAACCACCTACACTTGCTTGCCCACCTGTGAGTTGGTATAACCATTATGGAGAAGAGTATGGAGTTCCTTAAAATACTAAAACTAGTGATCCAGCCATCCTAGTGCTGGGCATGTATCTGAAGAAAACCATAATTCAAAAAGACACACACACCCCAATGTTCACTGCGGCACTGTTTACAATAAGACATGAAGGTGACCCAATGTCAATCAGCAGAGGAGTGGATGAAGAAAATGTGGTACGTGTATACAGTAGAATATTACTCAGCCATTAGAAAGAATTAACCAGTGCCATTTGCAGCAGCATGAATGGACCTAGAGATTTTCATACTGAGTGCAGCAAGTCAGACCAGAGATAGACACGTGATAAGCTACCACTTATATGTGGAATCTAAAAAAAACAGGGATACAAATGAACTTATCTACAAAACAGAAACAAATTCACAGACTTCGAGAACAAATTTATGGTTACCAAAGGAGGAAGGATAAATTAGGAATTTGGGGTTGACATGTACACACTGCTATCTTTAAAATTGATAACCGACAAGGACCTACTATATAGCACAGGGAACTCTCCTCAAAACTATGTAACAACCTAAATGGGAAAAGAATTTGAAAAATAATAGATAAATGTGTAAATAAAATAAATAAAGTGGCAGAACCAAAAAGAAGAGGAAGAATGAGAAGTGGTACAAAAATATGATGCAATGCTTCAGTTCAGTTCAGTTCAGTTCAGTCACTCAGTCGTGTCCGGCTCTTTGCCACCCCATGAATCGCAGCACGCCAGGCCTCCCTGTCCATCACCAACTCCCGGAGTTCACTCAAACTCACGTGCATCAAGTCAGTGATGCCATCCAGCCATCTCATTCTCGGTCGTCCCCTTCTCCTCCTGCCCCCAATCCCTCCCAGCATCAGAGACTTTTCCAATGAGTCAACTCTTCACACGAGGTGGCCAAAGTACTGGAGCTTCAGCTTCAGCATCATTCCTTCCGAAGAAATCCCAGGGCTGATCTCCTTCAGAATGGACTGGTTGGATCTCCTTGCAATCCAATACTACTCAGTCATAAAAACAAATGAAATAATGCCATTTGAAGAAACATGAATGGATATAGAGATTATCACAATAAGTGAAGTAAGTCAGACAGAGAAAGCAAATATCATATGATATTGTTTATATGTGGACTCTTTTTAAAAGTAATACAAATGAACTTATTTACAAAACAGAAACAGACTTGTAGACTTTGAAGACAAACTTATGATCGCCAGAAGTTAAAGGTGAGGAGGAAGAATAAACTAGGAGTTCGGGATTAACATATCTACACTACTGTATATAAAATGGGCTTCCCTGGTAGCTCAGCTGGTAAAGAATCCACCTGCAATGCAGGAGATCCAGTTCGATTCCCGGGTTGGGACAATCCCCTGGAGAAGGGATAGGCTACCCACTCCAGTATTCTTGGGCTTCCCTAGTGTCTCAGATAATAAAGAATCCACTTGCAATGCAGGAGACCTGGATTCGATCCCTGGATTGGGAAGATCCCCTGGAGAAGGGCATGGCAACCCACTCCAGTATTCTTGCCTGGAGAACCCAATGGACAGAGGAGCCTGGTGGGCTACAGTCCATGGTGTCACAAAGAGTTGGACATGACTGAGCAACTAAGCACAGCACATATGTAAAATAGATAATCAACAAGGACCTACTGTGTAGCACAGAGAACTCTTCAATATTCTGTAATAATCCATATGAGAAAATAATCTGGAAAAAACATTGAATATATGTATAGCTGAACCACTTTGCTGAACACCTGAAACTAACACAACATTGTAAATCAACTATACTCTAATGTAAAATAAAGATCAAATTAAAAATAAAAAATAAATTTAAAAGAACATGAGATACAAATGTGAACATGTGCTATGACCTCAAGTCTGTTTAAAAACGGAGGTGACAGTTTTATAGAAAAAAAGCAGAAGAAAATGTATTAAATTTACTTAATATTTATGTCCTGGGATAAGTGGAATCATAGGTGATTTCCCCCTGCTAAGTGCTAGTTTCTCATTAAAATACAGAAGTAGCATTTGAAAGCACAATTTTAAAAAACTAAAGCATTTGATAAATACGTGTTAAGTGAATGAACAAAGAAAGAATACTCTACTGTGGCAGTGACCCACATAGACTAATTAAATACATTTTGGCCAAAGCATAGAGTCTTAGCTCTAATAATGGTGACAAACTCTAGCTTATATTTATTGAGCATTTATTAATGTCTAATTTACTAATTTACTTCACAGAATTCTCCAAAACCATGCTCTGCAGTAATTATCTCTGATGCCAAGAGTGACTGAGCAGCCTGCCCAAAATCACCCAGCTGGTAACACGCGGGGGACTGTCGCAAGAGGGACAGAAGGGACATTTGGTCCCGACTTCACATTCGTCAAGCCCTCAAATTTAGACCTTTGACGCTATTGCCTAGTGAGGTTATACGCAGAGCCCCAGAAACACGGTGATGAGAAAGAAGCCTGAATTTTAAAAAAATTGTGTCCCTTTACCAGCCACAGACCTGGAGGTAACCCTTTATAACTGGGTTACATTATTCACTGGCAAATAGGTAAATTCTATTGCATTGTAGTTTCTTCCCCTAGTATTAAAAACAGTCATTTGTAAAAAGAAAGCTCTTACAATGTACCACAAATTTTGTGCCCTGTTTGCTATTTCTTGTTTTTTGTTTTTAATACAACCAGAAACTCCAAAGCTGTAAGTTGACCCGAACCTTTAATTTCTGAAATATAAGGTATAAGAATTTGAACAGAGGCACTAGGATTTTCCTAGACAGATCCTCAAGATTTCCTAGACAGATACTAAAATTTATATCCTGCGTAAACAAAAGATAAAGCACTCTCTTTTGTTTCCTATAATCCCCAGACCTGGTGCAGGATTGACTCTAATTTGTCTCCAAAAATCGAGGGACCTCATACTCAAATAGAAGACAGGAGTACAACAGTGATTTTTAAAACACAGCCTTAAAAGCAAATCCACATCATAAAGACATTAAAGCAGATTTTTTAAAAAAAGAAAAGCAGCAACCCTCTTATTCCTGCTTCTAGCTAGGAAAGCTTTGTCACAGGTCAGGCTCCCTCAGTAAGGTCTATTTTTGTAGCCAGTTTTCGAGTTGGTGCTGAAGGAATTTGGCTGGAAAACCTCTTGACACATTTGAAATCTCCACTCAAGCTGCCTCGGCTTGAGGCAAAGCCAAGCTTCTATGAATCAGGGCACAAGACGAGCTGCCCAGTGACTCGCGCACACGCCAAACAATAAAACAGGAGGACAGTGATGCCCATCTAAAGCTGTTCGTGACTTGTAAAGTGCGGGAAACATGAGGGTGAGGTTCCCGCATGCTTGGCTCTGAGGTGCCCAGGAATTTATGTGATGATTCTGAAGGAGCCAGCTCCTTTGCTTATTAAAACTTAAACAATAACAGGCACATATGTGGGCTTCCCAGGTCGCTCAGCGGTTAAGAATCAGCCTGCAATGCAGGAGTTGCAGGAGAGGCAGGTTCCATCCTTGGGTCAGAAAGATCCCCTGGAGGAGGGCATGGCAACCCACTCCGGTATTCTTGCCTGGAGAATCTCATAGACAGAGGAATTTCAATCCCTGAGTTGGGAAGATTCCCCTGGAGGAAGAGATGGCAAACTTCTCCAGTATCTTTGCCTGGGAAATTCCATGGACAGAAGAGCCTGGTAGGCTACAGTCCATAGGGTCACAAAAAGTTAGACATAACTAAAGCCAGTTAGCATGCACACACGTACACAGGCACAAATGTAAATAAAATGCAGATATACAAATAAAATATCCCCAGCAAGTCATTTCCATCAGTTTTTTGGACAGTTATTTTTTTTTTTTTTTTTTGACTCTGCTGGGTCTTTGTAGCCATGCGGGCTTTCCTCTAGCTACAGTGCATGGGCTTCACATTGTGGTGGCTTTTCCTATTGCAGCACACAGGCTCTAGAGTGAGTGGGCTTCAGTAGTTGCAGCGTGTGGGCTCAGTAGTTGCAGTTTCTGGGCTCTAGAACACACTGGGCTCAATAGATGGAGTGCACGGGCTTAGCTACTCTGTGACATGTGAGATTTTCCCAGCCCAAGGATGGAATCTGTTATCTCCTGCACTGGCAGGCGAATTCTTTACCACTGAGCCACCAGGGAAGCCCTGGACAGTTACCTTTTAACATTTTAAATATATCCTGTGTATATTTCCTTCCTGTACCTCATTCCTCATTATGTGCATGCTCAATCATGTCTGACTCTTTGCGACCACGTGAACTATATATAGTCTGCTGGTCTACTTTGTCCACGCTATTTTCCAGGCAAGAATAGTGGAGAGGCTTATCATTTCCTCCTCCAGGGGATCTTCCTAACCCAGGGATCAAACCTGAGTTTCCTGTAACTCCTGCATTGCAGGCGGATTCTTTACCACTGCACCACCTGGGAAGCCCCTCCTGTATCTAATATATGCCTTTTGGAAGAACTAGATTGTAAGGGAACAAAACTTTTTACTTCTAATGCTAATTGACAAGTAATGTCTGGCTAGAGATAGTTTATCCTCCTTTCTCTAGGGCCTTAAGTGGGAGCTCCTACCAATATAGACTTTGGTTTTCCCTCATTTTTAAATCCATGGCTTCGCCTGTCATTTCCTGATCTCTTACCAACCTTCAGCCTTCCAAACATTTTGGCTAAGGTCAGGGCCCACCAGGACTGGGTTGAAGAGAAAGGATATTAACGTGTGGTGGGGGTTGGAAGAGGAAGTATACAGAGGGAAGCTAACTCAGAACAGAGAAGAGTGGCACCTTAAGTATTTGTTATCACTGCCTGGATGTCATCCAAGTCTGATGATGATGGTGGTGATGAAAATGATACAACTGGTAATAACAATAGCTGACATTTATTGATCTCTCACTTCTCGCCAAGCCATCGCTAAGGCTGTACAATAACTAATTCATTGTCCATGGAATCCTCAAGATGAGATTGGTTGCTCTTCTTATTTCCATTTTACAGATGATGAAGCAGAGGCTTTCAGTGGACATGACTTGCCCAAAGTAACACGGGTAGTATATAGTAGAGCTGAAGCTTAAATTCACATGCGGTTGCCTGTCCCCATGCTCCCCCTATAATTTACTTTAGCCAACAATCAACTTAATGTATCAATTTGTATGAGTACCCATCTTTCAAAAAGCAAACAGATATTGCACATTTAATTCGCTATAGTTAAAGAGTTGAGCCTGCCAAGTAAGGGAGGGATAAATATTTCCCTGCAGAGCTTCTTGCTGAAATAGAACTCTGACCTCTTTAGCGGACTGCTATATGTGTCATAACTGAAACTGAAACGATCCCTTCGTCCCATGCCAAGGAGCAAATGAAGGCTTATTCTGGAAGGTCTTTTGTGTTACAATGATTTGAAGGTCACTCAACTTGGCCTGGGTGTTTGGACCATACCCCAGGCATACCACCTCTCAGGGTACCCTCCTGCTGGGGCCCGGAAGAAGCTTCTCAGCAAAAGGATGATTTGAGGTGGTTTTTGGATGCAGGGGAAGCAGATGGCCGAATATGACATCACCTCTCGTAAGGGAAACCGAAACATGAAAATACTAGGATTGTAGGAAAATAATAGCCTAATCTTAAATTATCATCTAGTGTTTTGGAAGTGTTTATTCCTAGCAAATATCAGGGATGGAAGAGAGTTAATAAAAGACCAAGTCTGGCCCTGAGCTCCCCAGTTGAAACTCAGAAACCACCTTTTCCACTATTTTGTTAAAATAATAATGATTACATACAGAGCATTTTAATTATATTTATTTCAAACTGCCACCATTCCTCAAACACTGGGAGAGAAATATTATCAAATCCTGATTTTTACTAGGAGGAAACTGTACTCAGAAAGCTTAGTGAATAACTTGCCCTCTGCCACTCAGCTGGTAAATAGCAGAACCTGGTTTTGAATCCTGGGCTATCTGATGTCAAAGACACCCCGTACCTGAAAACCACTTGAGGGGTGTATAATGGGGGAATGTTTTTCTGACCATTCCATTAAGTACCAACATAATATGCCTCAAAGGACACTATCAACAGAGTGAAAGGGAGAAAATATTTGCGAATCATGTATCTGAAATGGAGTTAAAATGCAGAATATATACAGATCTCCCACAGCTCAACAACAACACAAACAAGTCAATTAAAAAATGGGCAAAGGGGGCTTCCCTGGTGGCTCAGTGGTAAAGAATCTGCCTGCCGATGCAGGAGACATGGGTTTGATTCCTGGTCCAGGATGACCCCACATGCCGCGGTGCAACTAAGCCCATGTGCCACAACTATTGAGCCCGTGCTCTAGAGAGCCCGAGAACCACGGCTACTGAAGCCTATGCACCCTAAAGCCCATGCTCTGCAACAAGAGAAACCACCGCAATGAGGAGCCCATGCACTGCAACCAGAGTAGCCCCTGCTCACCGCAACTAGAGAAAAGTACGTGCAGCAGTGAAGACCCAGCAAGGCCAAACATAGATAAGTAAATACATATTTGTTTAATGGGCGAAGGACTTGAATAGACATTTCTCCAAAGGATATGTACAAATGGCCAATAAACACATGAACAGTTGCTCAACATCACTAATCGTTGGGAAAGTTCAAAACAAAACCACAATAAGATACCACTCTATACCCTTTAAGACAGTCATTATAAATGGACAAGCAGAAACCAGCAAGTGTTGGTGAGGATGAGGAGAAAATAGAAGCTTTGTGTGTTGCTGGTGGGCATGTAAAATAGTGCAATCACTGTGAAAAACAGCATGGAAATTCCTTAGAAAATTAAAAAGTAAAATTACCATATGATTCATCCTTGCTACTTCTGGGTACATGCCCCAGAGAATTGAAAGCAGGGACTCAAACAGGTTTTTCCAAACCCATGCTCAGAGCAGCATTACTCACATAGCCAAAGAGAGAAGCAATCCAAGTTTCCACTGATGGATGAATGGATAAATAAAATGTGGTATATCCATACAATGGAATATTATTCACCCTTAAAAAGAAAGTCTGACATATGCTACAATATAGGTGCTTGCAGACCTTATACTAGGTGAAATAAACTAACACAAAAAAGTAAATACTGTATGATCCTACTTATATGAGGAACTTAGAGTAATCAAATTCGTATGGACAGAAAGTAGAATGGTGGTTGCCAGGGCCTGGGAGGAGGGGAGAATAGGGAGTTACTCTCTAAAGGGTGTAAAGTTTCAGTTTGGGAGGATGACAAGTTTCTGGAGATTGATGGTGGTAATGGTAGAACAACTGTGTGAGTGTAGTCCACACCACAGAACTCTACACATAAATGGTGGATTTTATGTTATGTGTATTTTATCTCAAGCTAAAAATGGTAAAAAAAAAAAAATAGAAAAAGAACAAGACATAGAAACTATTACTGTTCTGTACTTGATAATTCTGTCTTCCTAACATTAACAGGAAGCAAAAGTAACAATCTCTCACTTTAAAAAAAATTAATTTAATTCATTCTTAAAGTAATGACTTAAAGAATTTTTTTATGTGCCACTTATAGAAATAATTTTTACATTAAAAATATTGTTAGCACCAGTTGTATCAGAATAGAATTTCAGACATTTTGGAAGACAGAACACGTGAATAAGAGTGGTAGTTTGTACTGACATTGTCCAGCATGGTAGCCGTTAGCCACTTGGGGCTATTGAGCACTTGAAAATGTGTCTGATTCCCCTTGATATATGATGTAAATAAAATATACACCAGTTTTCAAAAGCTTATTATCAAAAAGGGAGTGTAAACTATCTCATTAATAATTTTTACTTTGATTATAAGATTGCAGTTTGGATATATTGAGTTAAATAAACTTTATTTTTAAAATTAATTTCACTTATCTCTCTTTACCTCTTTTTTTGGTTTTATTTCAGTTTTCTGTTTGTTTGTTTTGGATGTGCTGTGCAGCTTGTGGGATCTTAGTTCCTTGAGTGTGTACATGCTCAGTTGCCTCTGACTCTTTGTGACTCCACGGACTGTAGCCCACCAGGTTCCTCTGTCCATGAGATTTTCCAGGCAAGAATACTGGAGTGGGTTGCCATTTCTTTCTCCAGGGAATCTTTCCAACCCAAAGGTAGAACCTGTATCTCTTGTGCACACAAATTCTTTATCGCCTGGGGAGCAGGGATCAAACCTGGGCCCTGAGCAGTGAAACTGTGGAATCCTAGAGACTAGAATTCTCTCTCTACTTTTTAAATGTGGCTACTAGAAAATTTGAAATTATATATGAGGCTCAAATTATGTTTCTATTGGACAGAACTGTGCTAGACAAGGATAAGAATGTATTTTTATTCAGCATTGTCTAAGGAATGCTGACACTATATCTGGGCACCTCTACAAGCTATCCCTGGGGCCTTGGCAGCTCACTTGCAGTCTCTGCTGAGAACTACCTCCCAGGGTCTCCTCACTGGACCTAACCTTTCTAATCTCCATGGTCCAAATCAACTCTTGCATGCAACTTGTCTTTACCTTAAGACCTGCTGCTGCTGCTGCTGCTGCTGCTGCTGCTTCTAAGTCGGTTCAGTCGTGTCCAACTCTGTGCGACCCCATAGATGGCAGCCCACCAGGCTTCCCTGTCCCTGGGATTCTCCAGGCAAGAACACTGGAGTGGGTTGCCATTTCCTTCTCCAATGCATGGAACTGAAAAGTGAAAGTGAAGTCACTCAGTTGTGTCCGACTGTTAGCAACCCATGGACTGCAGCCTACCAGGCTCTTCCAGCCATGGGATTCTCCAGGCAAGAGTTCTAGAGTGGGGTGCCATTGCCTTCTCCGTTAAGACCTGAAGGAACTCTTTTTCTGACCCTCTAGATTTATCTTAACCACTCCTGTTGTCACTTAAGTGTATTAAGTCTTAACTCCCCAACCGAGCCAATGTGGATAGTTTGTGGTGAGGAAATTTTTGGCGAGGAAACACCCAACAAGCATCCTGTGCCTTCTCCTAGGATGTAGACATCCGAGTAGACATCACAACAGACATCGGCAATCAATCACAGCACTATAACCAAACATTAAGAATCAATCATAGCACATATTCTCTCCAAGCCCATTTAAGGGCTTCTTCTCATTTTTTAATACAGAACTCTAGGCAGCTACTACCCACCGATCAAAGCTGTCATGAGAGAAAAAAATCTATTTGCTATCCCTATAATAGTCACCTAGTGAACTGAATTGTCAGAGTAAATTCAGCAAAGAAGCATATGCTTAAAACTTTTCTCTCTTTGCATCATAAGCTACATAACAACAAACCGAGGCCAATAAGAAGATTTTATTAATAGTGCGTCCAAGCATGTTATTGTTGCCTGAAATCAGGTGTTTGGGTAATTCCTATGTGTCTACTGAAGCCCAGGGAAGTTGTAAAGCACGTTGTCTATTTTCTTTGAGATAGTTTTTAGCAGGTTCCATCATTCCCTCTCCAAGTACATACAGAGCAAAAGGTATTGGCCTTATATAACAAGTCAGGTTCTCCAAAAGTGAGTTTCATGGAACACTAGTTCTGTAATTCTGCAGGATGCTAATAAATATTCAATGAAGAATTAATTCCCTAGTCAAGTAGGTGAGACGCACTGGGTTCAGAAAATGTTAAAATGATTTATTATGATTTATCAAAGAACTCCCTCTAAAAAGGGAGTCTAGTACGCTCCCCAATTTTTTTGATGTAGAGTCCCATTTTCATATCTTGAGAACTATGTTCTAAGACACATATTTTTAGTAAATACTATCCCAAAGGTTAATGCTGATGCTGTGTTTATGAAATGATAGGGGTGGGTAGGAGGGAGGAATACTGATGGTAGGAATCACTGTAGTCTCTTCTTTATTTTCAAATTTATTTCTTCAAACCCAAGCATTTGTTGCCATCATTTATCTGGTTAACAGGTGATAGATAAATCATTATGTATATTTAGCTTGGAGTATCAGTAAACCTGATTCAACCCCTTGAATTTGCTGATGAGAAAACTAAGACTCAGAGAGATTAGGTGCCAATAGCCAAGGTCACCAAGCACATCAGTTTAGTTCAGTTCAGTCGCTCAGTCATCTCCGACTCTTTGCAACCCCATGAATAGCAGCACGCCAGGCCTCCCTGTCCATCACCAACTCCTGGAGTTCACTCAAACTCACGTCCATCGAGTCAATGATGCCATCCAGTCGTCTCATCCTCTGTCGTCCCCTTCTCCTCCTGCCCCCAATCCCTCCCAGCATCAGAGTCTTTTCCAATGAGTCAAGTCTTCGCATGAGGTGGCCAAAGTACTGGAGTTTCAGCTTTAGCATCATTCCTTCCAAAGAACACCCAGGGCTGATCTCCTTCAGAATGGACTGGTTGGATCTCCTTGCAGTCCAAGGGACTCTCAACAGTCTTCTCCAACACCACAGTTCAAAAGCATCAATTCTTCAGTGCTCAGCTTTCTTCATAGTCCAACTCTCACATCCATACATGACCACTGGAAAAACCATAGCCTTGACTAAACGGACATTTGTTGGCAAAGTAATGTCTCTGCTTTTCAATATGCTCTCTAGGTTGGTCATAACTTTTCTTCCAAGGAGTAAGCATCTTTTAATTTCAAGCACATCAGTGTCTAACAAATTAGGAAGCTTTAAAAAAAAAGGCAAAATATGAAGCAGCCCAGAACTATCACCTTCATAATCTCCTATACCTTAGACTACCCTCAACCTTCATTTGTTTACCTGCAACAGAAAATTACATTTTGGAGGAGGGTCATGAAGGTAGATATACTCCATTCCCCCAACAGAAATAGAGGAGAGATTTATTACAGCAAAGATCAGGAGAGCCTCTTGAGCTCTCTCAGCTGTCTGAGGAAACCCAGCAAAGTGAGCTTAGAGTTCTTAACGCTAATGATGATACCTATCAAAGAACTACTCTGACTTGATTTCTAGAGCCCTGGACTTAAGTTTACTGTTCTAAATGCATAGTGTCTTCAAAAGTGGGCCCTGTGACAAGTGAAGGTTAATGATTGAAGTCGGCCTCTCAATGGAGACCTTTACAGAATCTGACAACTCAGTAGACCTCTACTCGGGGCTTAATTTCAAGACTCTCACTAATAAGATCAAAGAGACCACATGACATGTGTCCCCCACACTCAATGACTTGTACTCTTGCACAGCCCAACATCTTCGTCTCTGGCAAATGTCGTTGGCACTGACCTTGGCTTGGTCAGGTTTTCTCAATGTTAGCACTGTTAGCATTTGGGGCTAGATAATTATCTGTTGTGGGTACTGTCCTGGGTACTGTAGGATGTTTAGCAACTTTCCAGGCTTCTACTCACTAGATACCAGTCGTATCCCCTAACTTGTAACAATCAGAAATATGTCCAACAAAAGCCCCTTGGGGAGTAAAATTGCCCCTGGCTGAGAACCATGGTTAGATGAACTCAGTGAGGATGATGAGCACTTTCAACAGAGAGTCAGTTTCCACTAGATAATGAGCTTTTCAGGAAAGGACTCAGGAAACATATGTTAATAATTTTTTCTCTCTCTCCTTGGCACCTAGTAGGTATTCACTCACTAATTCACTGCACAAATATTTATTAAGCACCTACTATGTGCTAGGCATTCTTGCAGGAGATAAGGACACAGCACTGAACATCAAGTAATCCATGGCCTCAAAGAATTTATATTTCAGAGGAGGTAAGATAGATGATAAAAATACAAATTAAAGTATGAATAAATATATGAAGTAATTTTAGTCACTAAGAGCTTTGAAGAAAAAAAAGCAGATAAACATGAAAGAGGGCTGCCTTAAACCAGAGTAGTCTATCAGTTGGAATTATATTGGTAACAGGATCCAAAATAACCATGCCTTCAACAAAATAAAAGTTTATTTCTCTCTCAAGTAGAAGTTCAGAAGCAAGTAATCCAGAACTCTTATGACAGTTCTGCTCCATGAAGTCCTCAGTGATCCAGGCTCCATCTATTCTATTCTTCTGCTGTGCTTGGCCTCATTTCCAAGGTTACCTCCTGGTCTGAGGTGGCTGCTCCAGCTCCAGCCATCAGATCATGTTCCAGTCAGGAGAATGAATAAATGGGAAGAAAAAGAAGCTAAATATATGTACCAATTATTTTTTTAAGGATGGTTCTTAGATATTGCCACATAATATTTCTGCTTATACTGCATTGGACAGAACTTGGTCATATAGCTAGAGCCAGTTTTTTTTTTCTTTTTTGGCTATGTTGCCTGTGGGATCTTAGTTCCCCAACCAGGGATCGAACCTGTGCCCCCTGCTTTGGAAGAATAGAGTCTTAACCACTGGACCACCAAGGAAGACCCCTATATTTTTCATAACTACACACAAACACATGTATACAGAGATGAGTGTACAGCCACACCTCCCTTTTGAGATGAGGAAAAAGGCTAAATAAGTGGATTGGGTTAATAAAAAAAAGATCTTATAGGTTAAAAAATTTGCAAGGCATAAAAGTTCTATTGCCTTTGGTCACAAAATCAGCCTGTTTTAATCTGGACCTCTTTTACTTCAAGAAAATAGTAAATCCAGGTTAATATTTATTCCAGTTCTGAGTCATCCTTGGTTTCACTTTCTAAATCATTCAGTAGTGGGTCTGGTGAGATCTTGAGAAGAAACTGAAGGGTGGGGTGAAGGAGAAAGAAACAGCTTTATAGGGAGGCCTCCGGGGAGTAGCTGTTAGACAAGGTGGTAACTAATAACACGATGAACAGAATATGTCCAGAATACACCCAGATGGTAATTAAAATGTTTCTTCCTCCCTTACTCACTCTGTAGGGCCCCCTTGAGGTGCTCTTTGAATTTATTTACTTTCCTCCGGTCACTATCCCTTCCCTAATTGAAATGGGCAGGGCCGGGGGGAGGGGAGTATCACCCGAGAACCAGAAAACAAGATTACCTCTGGACCCGGTTCAGTAAATCATTGATCTAGAAGTCAGAAAGTTTCAGACACACGCTTCAGATTGTGTGTTTTGTACCCCAGGCCAGTGCTTGTCACATTTTAATGTGCTTGGGATCTTGTTAAAGCGCAGACTGATTCAGCAGGTCTGGACTGGGGCCTGAGACCCTGCATTTCTAACAAGACTCCCCCCGTAGCCCCCAACCCTGTGATGGCTAGTCTGGAGACCTCACTCTTGAGCAGTGAGGTCCCAGATAGAGCAGTGGTTTTCAAACTCGCCTGCCCGTTTGAATTACCTGGAAGATCTTTAAGAACTCCTGATGCCTGAGCCTTATGGCCAGCTTCTGACTGAATTAGTGTGGGTGAAGCCTGGGCATGATTGGGATTTTCAAAGCTTCCATCCAAGAGGTACTAGTATGAAGCACATTTGGGGACTCACTGCCCTAGACTAGAGCCGTAGTTCTCACACTTTAGAGTGCATCAGGGTCATCTAGAGGGTTTGTTAAGTCATACGGATTGCTGGACCCCACCCTGCATGGTTTCAGTGGGTCTGGGTGGGGCGGGACAGAGAATCAGCTTTTCTAGTGAAGTGCTTTTAAATTTTTTTATTTTTTATTTTTTTTTAATTTTTTTTAAAACTTTTTATTTTGTATTAGGGTATAGCAGATTAACAAACAATGTTTTCATATTTTCAGGTGAACAGAGAAGGAACTCAGTCATACACATACATGTATCCATTCTCCCCCAAATTCCCCTCCCATACAGGCTGCCACATAACATTGAACAGAGTTCCACGCTCTGCACGGTAGGTCCTTGTTGGTTACTCATTTTAAATACAGCAGTGTGTACATATCCATCCCAAACTCCCTAACTCTCCCTTCCCCCCAGCAACTATAAGCTTGTTTTCAAAGTCTGTGAGTCTGTTTGCAAGTTCATTTGTATCATTTATTTTTAGATTCCACATATAAGGGATGTCATACAACATTTCTCCTCCTTTCTCTGACTTACTTCATTCAGTATGGTGGTCAGTAGGTCCATTCATGTTTCTGCAAACGGCCTTATTTCATTCTTTTTAATGGCTGAGTAATACTCCATCTAATGAAGTGCTTATGATGCTGTTGGTCTGAAGATTTCACTTTGAGAGGCACCATCTGTGGGCTAGGGAAGAGAAGAAGGAACACAGAGTGATGTCACTAAGGGGAGGCATTAATCTTCACCTAAGCAAGCACCTAGGGAAGCATAAATTACCGGTGATTGGAAGTTGCCTTAACTGTCCTCTCACCACCTGGAGAGGACTGACCACTGATTACAACCAGCCTATGGCCCCTACTTTATGGCACAAGACTTGCCAGCTCTCCCACTCCATGCTGATGACCCCTTTTGCCACAGTTCAGACCAGTAGTTGCCCCTCTACAATAGAGGGTGGTGGCCTCATCCTCAGAGAGGTGATGCTCTGGGGAGGATGAACGCTGCACTTGGACAAGCTGCAGATCACCCACCGAGTCTGGACGGAGGTAGAACATTCACCCTTGCCTCAGGAAAAGCCCATGATTCCATTTCACAGAGATGCTTTAGCAACCCTGGTTCTTATGCAACAGTGGAAGACCTCAGTTATAACCATAGGAATGCTGAGATGTGGTGGAACAAAAGAGAATTCTCTTATGGGTAGCAGATAAGAACGTTCAATGACCAGGACTGTCTCCCCCAAACACTGAGCTCCTAAATTCAGAGTTATTTTCCATATTTAATGTTTTCTCCAGCTTTTTAAATTAGAAAAGGAAGGAAAAAGCATGCTATAGATTTATAACAAGCTTCAAGATACAGCAGAGGTAAGACCGAGCCGCTTTTGTAAAATATTCACTTTTATCTTCCCCAAAGAAAATTCCTTTACTTACCTATGTATTTTCTTTCAAGGATGTTTTCATAGTCAGCAGTTTGAGTTAAGCCTGCGTGTGTTGAGTTGCTAAGTTGTGTACGACTCTTTGTAACCCCGTGGACTTAGGCCCTCAGGCTCCTCTATCCATGGGATTTCCCAGGCAAGAATACCTAATGGGTTGCCATTTCCTTCTCTAGGGGATCTTTCCAGACTAAGGATTGAATTCACACTCCTTCATTGGCAGGCAGATTCTTAGCAGTTAAAAAAAAAAAAAAAATATATATATATATATATATATATGATATACAACATTGTGTACATTGATTTGATACATTGTATAACATGTTGATATCAATATATCGTAATAAAATTGCTATTGTAGCACCTCTTTCATATCACATAATTATTTCCTTTTAAGATCTAGTCTCTCAGCTAATCTGGTGATTATAATACAATGTTTTATAGTATATATTTACTATAATATGTATTAGCTCTCTTGGCTTTATTTACTACTTAATTACAAGTTTGTTTAATCCTTAGAAGAAAATAGCCCTAGAGATGTGGGAAGGAAAGTTTCATTTATTAACCATCTACTATGTTTTAGGGATTCCACAAACCTTTTTGTGTTCATTAACTCATGTATTATAGTAGAAAGCTCTGCTATCACTAGGATTATAATTGTCTGGAATTTTTTGGAAAAAAAATTTTAAACAAAGTAAAGATAAAGCATTCTTTATCACAGAGAAAATAACATAGACATTAAAGAAGCATGTAGAACTCTGAATCTATGTGGGCCATTAAGCCACAAAAACTTTCTGGACCTTGTATGAAAAGTGAAAGTGAAGTTGCTCAGTCGTGTCTGACTCTTTGCGACCCCATGGACTGTAGCCTATCAGGCTCCTCCATCCATGAGATTCTCCAGGCAAGAGTGCTGGAGTGGCTTGCCATTTCCCTCTCCAGGGGACCTTCCTGAGCCAGGAATCGAACCCAGGTCTCCCGCATTGCAGGCAGACACTCTACCGTCTGAGCCACCTTGTATGAAGTGAAGTGAAGTCGCTCAGTCGTGTCCGACTCTTTGCGACCCCATGGACTGTAGCCCACCAGGCTCCTCTGTCCATGGGATTCTCCAGGCAAGAATACTGGAGTGGGTTGGGTTGCCATTTCCTTCACCTTGTATGATAACCATTAAAATTTCTTCTGAGAGTTCGTTTTTGTTTAGTTTATTTTTTTCTTGTAAGATCTTAGTTCTCCCATCAGGGATGGAACCTGTGCCCCCTGAAGTGGAAACATGGAGTCTTAACCACTGGACTAGGGAAGTCCTGAGAGCTACTTGTTTAATCATATTACAAATAAAGTTTTAGCAGTCACTTCCAATGGGTTTTCAAGGCTTTGGGGTCCCCCAGAATTAGTGGGCGGTAGCTGGATCATAGAAAAAGCAAGAGAGTTCCAGAAAAACATCTATTTCTGCTTTATTGACTGTGCCAAAGCCTTTGACTGTGTGGATCACAATAAACTGTGGAAAATTCTTCAAGAGATGGGAATACCAGACCACCTAACCTGCCTCTTGAGAAATCTGTATGCAGGTCAGGAAGCAACAATTAGAACTGGACATGGAACAACAGACTGATTCCAAATAGGAAAAGGAGTGCGTCAAGGCTGTATATTGTCACCCTGCTTATTTAACTTATACACAGAGTACATCATGAGAAACGCTGGACTGGAAGAAACACAAGCTGGAATCAAGATTGCCAGGAGAAATATCAATAACTTCAGATATGCAGATGACACCACCCTTATGGCAGAAAGTGAAGAGGAACTAAAAAGCCTCTTGATGAAAGTGAAAGAGGAGAGTGAAAAAGTTGGCTTAAATCTCAACATTCAGAAAACGAAGATCATGGCATCTGGTCCCATCACTTCATGGGAAATAGATGAGGAGACAGTGGAAACAGTGTCAGACTTTATTTTTTGGGCTCCAAAATCACTGCAGATGGTGACTGCAGCCAGGAAATTAAAAGACGCTTACTCCTTGGAAGAAAAGTTGTGACCAACCTATATAGTATATTCAAAAGCAGAGACATTACTTTGCCGACTAAGGTCCATCTAGTCAAGGCTATGGTTTTTCCTATGGTCATGTATGGATGTGAGAGTTGGACTGTGAAGAAGGCTGAGAGCCGAAGAATTGATGCTTTTGAACTGTGGTGTTGGAGAAGACTCTTGAGAGTCTCTTGGACTGCAAGGAGATCCAACCAGTCCATTCTGAAGAAGATCAGCCCTCGGTGTTCTTTGGAAGGAATGATGCTAAAGCTGAAACTCCAGTACTTTGGCCACCTCATGCGAAGACTTGACTCATTGGAAAAGACTCTGATGCTGGGAGGGATTGGGGGCAGGAGGAGAAGGGGACGACCGAGGATGAGATGGCTGGATGGCATCACTGACTCGATGGACGTGAGTCTGAGTGAACTCCGGGAGATGGTGATGGACAGGGAGGCCTGGCGTGCTGCTATTCATGGGGTCGCAAAGAGTCGGACATGACTGAGCGACTGAACTGAACTGAACTGAACTGATGGCTTATTTTTGCCTGCTGGCAGAAACTTTAAGTAAGTTCCCTACATACGAACCTTCAAGTTGTAAGCTTTCAAAGATGTGTACGTGAGTCACTGGTTTGTTTTTTTCTTTTTTTAAGAGGGTAGATAGAATTGAATCCAGCAAGGAACCAGAACCTGAGCCATGGTGTGAGTGAAACTCCATCTTGCCCTCCGTCTCTTCCTGCTGAAAATTCTTCAGTTCTACCCTCTCCCACCTCCTCTCCCTCCTCCAGTCAGTAACTCTTCCTGCCTGTTCTCTTGATGCCAGCCCCTGGGTGTCAGCTGCTGTGCTGTAATACTTACTTTTCAATGTACTGTAAGATTAAAAATGTTTTATTTTTTGTGTTTGGTTTTTTATGTATTACTTGCATGAAAAGTATTATAAACCTATCATAAGCACCAAAGTATAGTACTATGCAGTCAACTGTGTTAGTTGGGTACCTAGGCTAACTCTGTTGAACTTAACAAACAAATTGGACTTAAGAATGTGGTCTTGGAATGAACTTGTTTGTGTGTAGGGGACTTATTGTAATGTATATATATTTTTGTTACTCTGCTATATGTTGACCACAAATTATATACCAAAATGAAGCCATGTATTAGGCAAAGGATTTTTTCCCCTCCAAAATACTGTATTAAACATTGACCTTGAATGTGCAAGTGTAGCAGTTGCCATTGCTGAAAGTACTGTGGTCAGAGGCAGTGGACGATAAGATGCAGAGATGCCCGCGTGTTCCACTTGACCTTGCTCGCCTCTGCTCTGCCCCCAGCCCTGTACCACCAGATACTCGGTAGGGGCACCGCACAGAGGCGCAGCTTGCCCAGAGGGCCTTCCCTCGGCTGTCCCATTTTGGTGCTTGGCTGCCCAGATGGGCTGGCTGGTGCCTTCTCTGATCCTGTGGCTTCCCCCCTGGATTGTCCTTTCCCCACTCCTTTTAGCAGTCTGTAAGAGTTCTAAATTCCTGGGATAAACCTCTCATCCCATCATCCATAGGGTTCTGTGTTGAACCTTGGACCAGACCACAAAGGCCAAGGTGAAGAATGAAGGAAGCTACTGAAGGCCCCTGAGCCAAAGGGTGGCCTATATCTGTGAGTGGGGCTCTTTTGACTGCAGCTAGGGTTCAAGGCCCTTGGGCTTCTCCACGGAGCAGGGTGCTGTGCAGAAAAAATTGCCTTCAGACTATTTCCCAAGTCTGCCCCACAGCTGGTGCTCTGTGCCCTCCTGCTTCACTGACCAGGGGTCACTATGACTTTGCCCCTCAGTCTTGACAAGAAGGCTTCCTTTGTGGCTTAGCTGGTGAAGAATCCACCTGCAATGTAGGAGACCTGGGTTCAATCCCTGGGTTGGGAAGATCCCGCAGAGAAGGGAAAGGCTACTCACTCCAGTATTCTGGCCTGGAGAATTCCATGGACTGTGTATAGTCCATTGGGTTGCAAAGAGTTGGACATGACTGAGCAAATTTCACTTGTTTAAATATATAAATATTCTCACTTTGGGGCTTCCCTGGTGGCTCAGAAGGTGAAGAATCTGCCTGCAATGTGGGAGACCCAGGTTCAATTCCTGGGTCGGGAAGATCCCCTGGAGAAGGAAATGGCAACCCACTCTACTACTCTTGCCTGGAAAATCCCATGGACAGAGGAGCCTGGTAGGCTACAGTCCATGGGGTCGAAAAGAGTCAGACATGATTGAGCAACTTCACTTTCTTTATTTTCATTTCACTTGACAAGAAGAGTTGGTGTTTGCATCCAACAAATAGAAGGACTGACGTGCAAGGGAGAAGATTCTAGTTCTTTATGGCGGTGGTGTTTATATGCAGCTGCTTTGTGGCAGTCACAGGAATAGGTTAAATGAGGTGGCTTTTAAAACAAGAATAGCAGGAAATCTGCCTTCCAGCAGGATATATATACAGCACCCTGGGAAGGAGCACGTGTAATTGGCCCAAAGAGGTATTAGTGGTTACATTTCAGAATCCACTGGGGGCCTTTAAAAATATCCAGGCTCTCCACTGCAGACCATTTAAATTCAGTTTCTGGGGGTGAGGCTCAGACATCTTGGTGGACGTTTTTTTTTTCTGTTTTAGTCTAAAGTGATTCCCAAGAGTAGCCAGGATTGAGAATCCATTCAACCACAGTGAAGAGGTTGCAAAAAGAGACCTATGGACCATATCTGATCGAGGATAGTATTATCTTTCAGAAATCTGGGTTTGTTGCTAATATTGAAACAGGGAAATTGCAAATACAGACCTAAGTTTCCAGCTTCTTTCCTTTGAGATCCCAGAAGTGGGGCCATAGTCCCCACTAACCCCTAGTGTCTTGCCCAGTCTGTTTCACTCATTCTGTTATTTCCCTGTCCACCGTAGACACTGAATTTGGGGACCTCGCAGGGATTAAGGGCAGGTGTCAGTAAACTATAGCCCATGGGCTAAATCTGGCTTGCTGCCTGTTTTTGTATGGCCTGTAAGCTAAGAATGATTTCTAAGTTTTGAAATTGCTGGGGGAAAAAGTGAAAGGGGAATATTTCATGACACATGAAAAATTACATAAAATTCAAATGTCAGTGCCATATTAGAACATGGATCATGGCCATGCTTATTTGTTAATGTGTTGTATGTGGTTACTTTTGTGCTGCAACAGCAGACTGTGTGGTCACAAATCCTGTGACCTTTATCTACCACCTGTCACTTGTTACAGAACCAGTTTGCTGATTAAGAGAGTAAGATTTAGAATCAAAGAAAGCTAGATTTGGACTCTGTTTCTATTATCAGCTATCGGAGAGAAATTGGGCAAATTCCATCCCTTCTTGGTAAAATGCAGAGAAGAAATCTTAGCCTGCGAGTCACTGTGATGATGTTGCTTAGATGACTATGTTCATCTCCCAGCCTAGTGCTGAGAAAGTGCACAATACATTGTATCCAACAGAAGAGGAAGACTGAAAATCATCCTCTTTGAAAGTGATAGTATTTTTCATTGACTAACAGAAAAAGATCCAGGGGTCCTTACCTATTTTAAAAGAAAGCTCATTGCTCTTCTAAAAGAGATTACATTACTATGTCATTAAAGTCACCTTCCAACAATTCAGATGGAGTTATCATTCTACGTTAGATATCTTTTAAGTGTAAAAACTACAATGTTTATCAAATACAAAATCATCTTTTTTCTTGCCACTATTGATTATTGGCTTTGTTACCATATGAAAACCTTGGAAATAATTACCATTTAGCATGAATAATGATTCAGTTTTTTCAGAAACTGAAGTGTCCATACTGAGTGAAAATTGTCTTTTCTGTGATATCACTTTATGTGTTACATTGGAAGTTTGTTAATTATCCAGAAGCTGATATTGTTAATTTCCAAAAAGAAAAAAGAAGCAGAATCTTCTTCTGTTTGATGAAAGTTGACCAAATCAAAGACTTGGTTATAAATATTTATCATTTAATTAAATCATCAGAACTGATCATGCATTTAAAATACACATAACTTAACATTTACCATTTTAAAATATACAGTCTTATGGCATTAAGTACCATTTACAATTTTGCACAGCTGTAGCTACTATCAAGTTCCAGAACTTCTTCATCACCCCCACAAAGAAACCTCTTACCCACTAAGCAGTCACTCCCAGTTCTCCACCTCACCCCCATTCCTAGCAACCACTAACCTGCTCACTCTCAATGAATTTGCCTATTCTGGATATTTCATTTATGTGACCTCACTTAGCATAGCGTTTTCCAGGTTTATCTGTGCTGCACTATAGCATGTACCAGGACTTCCCTGATAGCTCAGTTGGTAAAGAATCCACCTGCAATGCAGGAGATCCTGGTACGAATCCTGGGTTGGGAAGATCCGCTGGAGAAGGGATAGGCTACCCACTCTAGTATTCTTGGGCTTCCCTTGGGGCTCAGCTGGTAAAGAATCTGCCTGTGATGCAGGGGACCTGGGTTCAATCCCTGGGTTGGGAAGATCCCTGGAGAAGGGAAAGGCCAGCCACTCCACTATTCTGGCCCAGAGAATTCCACGTATAGTCCATGGGGTGGCAAAGAGTTGGACACCGCTGGGCCACTTTCACTTTCGCTTTTCCTAGCATGTACCAGTTCTGTGTTTCTTTTTGTGGCTGAATAAAATTCTATTGTATGGGACTTCCCTGGTGGTCCAGTGGTTAAGAATTCCCCTGCCAATCCAGGAGACACAGATTCGATCCCTGGTCCCGGAAGAACCCCATGCTGTGGGACAACTAGGTCCACACGCTGCAGCTACTAAGCCCACCTGCCCTAGAACCCGAGCTCTGCAGCAAGAGAAGCCACTGCATTGAGAAGCCCGCGTACCTCAGCTAGAGAGTAGCCCCTGCTCCCTGCAACTCGAAAACCCTGTGCATAGCAAGGAAGACCCAGCACAGCCAAAAATAAAAAAAATAAATAAAACTTAAAAAAATTACATTTAAAAATTGTACAGGGGGTAGTGACCTAAAACATCCCAAAGAAAAAGAAATGCAAGAATGCAAAATGATTGTCTGAGGAGGCTTTACAAATAGCTGAGGAAAGAAGAGAAGTGAAAGGCAAGGGAGAAAGGGAAAGATATACCCAACTGAAAGCAGAATTCCAGAGAACAGAAAGGAGAGATAAGAAGGCCTTCTTACATGAACAATGCAAAGAAATAGAGAAAAAGAGTAGAACAGGAAATACTAGTGATCTCTTCAAGAAAATTACAGATATAAAGGGAACATTTCATGCAAGGATGGGTGCGATAAAGGACAGAAACAGTAAGGATCTAACAGAAGCAGAAGAGATTAAGAAGAGGTGGCAAGAATACAGAGAAGAACTATACAGAAAAGGTCTTAATGACTTACATAACCATGATGCTGTGGTCACTTACTTGGAGCCAAACATTGTGGAGTGTGACATCAAGGGGACCTTCAGTTCAGTTCAGTTCAGTCGCTCAGTCATGTCCGACTCTTTGCGACCCCATGAATCGCAGCACGCCAGGCCTCCCTGTCCATCACCAACTCCTGGAGTTCACTCAGACTCATGTCCATCGAGTCAGTGATGCCATCCAGCCATCTCATCCTCTGTTGTCCCCTTCTCCTCCTGCCCCCAATCCCTCCCAGCATCAGAGTCTTTTCCAATGAGTCAAGTCTTCGCATGAGGTGGCCAAAGTACTGGAGTTTCAGCTTTAGCATCATTCCTTCCAAAGAACACCCAGGGCTGATCTCCTTCAGAATGGACTGGTTGGATCTCCTTGCAGTCCGAGGGACTCTCAACAGTCTTCTCCAGCACCACAGTTCAAAAGCATCAATTCTTCAGTGCTCAGCCTTCTTCACAGTCCAACTCTCATATCCATACATGACCATAGGAAAAACCATAGCCTTGACTAGATGGACCTTAGTCAGCAAAGTAATGTCTCTGCTTTTCAATATGCTATCTAGGTTGCTCATAACTTTTCTTCCAAGGAGTAAGGGTCTTTTAATTTCCTGGCTGCAATCACCATCTGCAGTGATTTGGGAGCCCCCCAAAAATAAAGTCTGACACTGTTTCCACTGTTGACCCGTCTATTTCCCATGAAGTGATGGGACCGGATGCCATGATCTTCGTTTTCTGAATGTTGAGATTTAAGCCAACTTTTTCACTCTTCTCTTTCACTTTCATCAAGAGGCTTTTTAGCGCCTCTTCACTTTCTGCCATAAGGGTGGTGTCATCTGCATATCTGAGGTTATTGATATCTCTCCCGGCAATCTTGATTCCAGCTTGTGTTTCTTCCTGTCCAGCGTTTCTCATGATGTACTCTGTGTATAAGTTAAATAAGCAGGGTGACAATATACAGCCTTGACGTACAAGCATCAATAGAAATGAAGCTAGTGGAGGTGATGAATTCCAGCTGAGCTATTTCAAATCCTAAAAGATGATGTTGTTAAAGTGCTGCACCTGATATGCCAGCAAATTTGAAAAACTCAGCAGTGCCCACAGGACTGGAAAAAGTCAGTTTTCATTCAAATCCCAAAGTAGGGTAATGTCAAAGAATGTTCAGACTACCATACAAAGTATGGTACTACTTTGTATGTACTACTACACATGCTAGTAAGGTTATGTTGAAAATCCTTCAAGCTAGGCTTCACTAGTATATGTATTGAGAACTTCCAGTTGTGCAACCTGAGTTTAGAAAAGGCAGAGGAACCAGAGATCGGATTGCTAGCATTCACTGGATCATGGAGAAAGCAAGGGAGTTCCAGAAACATATCTACTTCTGCTTCATTGACTACACTAAAGCCTTTGACTGGGTCACTACCAGCTCAAGCCTTTGACTATGGATCACAACAAGCTATGGAAAACTCTTAAAGAGATGGGAATACCAGACAAACCTTACCTATCTCCTGAGAAACCTGTATTTGGGCCAGGAAGCAACAGCTGGAATTGGACATGCTACAACTGACTAGTTTCAAATTGGGAAAGGAATATGACAAGCTGTGTAATGTCACCCTGCTCATTTAACTTCTGTGCAGTGTATGTCATGCTAAATGCTGGGTTGGATGAATCACAAGCTGGAATCAAGATTGTCAGAAGAAATATCAGTAACTTCAGATATGCAGATGACACAACCCTTATGGCAGAAAGCAAAGAGGAACTAAAGAGCCTCTTGAAAGTGAAAGAGGAAAATGAAAAAGCTTGCTTAAAACTCAACATTCAAAAAACTAAGATCATGGCATCCGGTCCCATCACTTCACAGCAAATAGATGGGGTAACAATGGAAACAGTAAGAGACTTCATTTTCTTGGGCTCCAAAATCACTGCAGATGGTGGCTGAAGCCATGAAATTAAAAGACACTTGCTCCTTTGACCAACCTAGACAGCATATTAAAAAGCAGAGACATTACTTTGCCAACAAAGGTCTGTCTAGCCAAAGCTATGGTTTTTCCAGTAGTCATGTACAGATGTGAGAGCTGGGCCATAAAGAAGGCTGAGCACCACAGAACTAATGCTTTCAAACTGTGGTGCTAGAGAAGACACTTGAGAGTCCCTTGGACTGCAAGGAGATCCAACCAGTCCATCCTAAAGGAAATCAATCCTGTGTATTCATTGGAAGGATTGATGCTGAAGCTGAAGGTCCAATACTTTGGCCACCTGATGTGAAGAACTGACTCATTGGAAAAGACCCCAGTGCTGGGAAAGATTGAAGACAGGAGGAGAAGGGGATGTCAGAGGAGGAATTGGTTGGATGGCATCGCTGACTTGATGGACATGAGTTTGAGCAAGCTTCGGGAGTTGGTGAAGGACAGGGAAGTCTGGCATTCTCGAAGAGTCCGACATGACTCAATGACTGAACTGAACTGAAGATCATAGCATCTGGTCCCATCACTTCATAGTAAATAGAAGGGGAAACAGTGGAAGCAGTGATAGATTTTCTTTTCTTGGGCTCCATAATCACTGCAGATGGTGACTGCAGCCATGAAATTAAAAGATGATCGCTCCCTGGAAGGAAAGCTATGACAGACCTAGACAGTGCATTAAATAACAGAGACATCACTTTACTAACTAAGGTCCATATAGTTAAAGTTAAGGTTTTTCCAGCAGTCATGTACAAATGTGAGAGTTGGACTGTAAAGAAGGCTGAGTGCCTAAGAATTGATGCTTTTGAACTGTGTTGCTAGAGAAGACTCTTGAGAGTCCCTTGGACTGCAAGGAGATCAAGCTAGTCAATTCTAAAGGAAATCAACCTTGAATATTCATTGCAAGGACTGTTGCTGAAGTTCAGATACCAATATTTTAATCACCTGATGGGAAGAGCTGACTCACTGGGGAAAAAAAACCCTGATGCTGAGAAAGATTGAAGGCAAAAGGAGAAGCAGGCAGCAGAGGATGAATGAGATTGTTAGATAGCTTCACTGATTCAATGGACATGAATCTGAGCAAACTCTGGGAGATAGAGGACAGAGGAGCCTGGCATGCTACAATTCATGAGGCTCCAAAGAGTTGGACACAACTTAGCAACTGAACAACAATATCATTTTAAAAATATTTCAGTATCAGGATATCCCATGTTTTGTTTATTCATTCATCCACTGGTTGATATTTGGGTTGTTTCCACTTTAGGGCTAGTGTGCTAGTGCTGTGATTAACATTCATGTACATATTTTTGTTGGAAAACCTGTCAGAGTTCTACTATCAAGACCCTTTCAGACAGAGCTAAGTGTCTGAAAGAAAATGAGCTAGATAAACAGTAAAAGGACTGAGACCTGGATTAAAAAGAGTCTTGATAATGCATTTGTTTGCTTGCATAATGCTGTCTCACCTCCTTAAATGCAAAGGCCATGAGGGCTGGGACTGTAGGTGTGTTCACTGGTATACCTTGAGAGAATGAATATACAGACTGTGCCCAGATCACATATAAAAATAGAACTCAGACTCACAGTCTGCAGCAACCAGCCAAGAAGCCAACCCATGGTTGCCAGTAATCAGTCCAGGAAACCATTCTGCTGTCTCTAAGTCAGACTTGGAGAAAGTCAGATCACTCTCTTCAGCAACCAGCCCAGAAGCCAAATAATAACTCCTGCAACCATCAGCCCCCCATACCCAGGACTTGATTTGTAACTGACAGTTTCCCTAATTCTTGTTCCCACTTCTAACTAGAGGGACCAACTAGAGAAAGTTACCCATGCAAGCCTAACCAGTTACACACGGACGTGCTTCTAGTTAGCCCACCGCAATTCTCCTATGCCAACAGCCTCCAATGGGACACACCTGGATCCTTCTCTCATCCCCTCTTCTTTTTTCAACTGTAAAGCTTTCCCACTCCTCTGCCTACCCTTGAGTCTCTGCCAAAAGGTAAATGATAGGGGCTGACTCCCTTGCTCTAGCAGGCTCTGAATACATGGCTTCTTCATGGTTCCTTCGGATGGTCTTTATCTGTTTCCACAGCCTCCTTCCCCTGGACAGGGCCTGGCACACAGACAGGCCTGGTCAGTGACTGTGGATGGTGTGAACACACGTTGCTGAGGACAGGCCTGTCCTTTCACAGTCCCTGCCAGGGCCCTCAAGCCCACAGCACACTCTGTGGTCTCATCCCAGCCCCCGCCCCTCCTTTAGAACTCCAGGCCTGCTTGCGCAGCAGCTGACAGGCTGTGTCTGCCTAGACATCCACAGGTCCCGGGACTCAGTGTGTCCCGGATCTGCTGGTCCCTCCTCTCTGCCTTCTATACCTCTTCACCTGGTGTCATCACTCAGGTCCCCCTCAGTGCCCCGCCTGGAACCTGGGAGTCAGCCTACCCCCTCCTTCTCATTCTCCCCAACCTATTCAGTTCACTTCAGTCACTCAGTCATGTCTGACTCTGTGACCCCATGGACTGCAGCACACCAGGCTTTCCTGTCCATCACCAACTCCTGGAACTTGCTCAGACTCATATCCAATCAGTTGGTGATGCCATCCAACCATCTCATCCTCTGTCATCCCCTTCTCCTTTTGGATTCAATCTTCCCCAGCATCAGGGTCTTTTCTAAGGAGTCAGTTCTTCACATCAAGTGGCCAAAGTATTGGAGCTTCAGCTTCAGCATCAGTCCTTCCACCAGTGAATACTCAGGGTTGATTTCCTTGAGGATGGACTGGTTATAACTCTTCAGTAAGTCCTGCTGGTTCTACTCCAGAATGCCTGGTGAATCCACACGTTCTTCCAGCTCTACTACTGGTCAGGCCCTCACTACGGCAACAGCCCCAATGGTCTAGCTGCCCTCATCCTGGTCTCCTCCAAAACAGCCAGGGGACACTCCCCTGAACAGCCTATTTCTGATCAACAGACGCCCCCACTGAGTCACCCTCAGGCTAGAGTCTAAACCTAAAAGAAGGGAATTCTCAGTTAAGACTCTGTGCTCTCAATGAAGGTGGCACAGGTTTGATCCCCAGTCATGGAACCAAGATCCCGCATGCCCTGTGGCATGGCATAGCCAAAATAAAAAAAGTAAACCTAAGAGAAGGCTCTTTCTGGAAGCTCCCAGACCTGGTTCCTGCCCACCTTCCCAGTTTTAACTCTGGTCTAGCCTGTATTCTGGAGAAGGCAATGGCACCCCACTCCAGTACTCTTGCCTGGAAAATCCCATGGATGGAGGAGCCTGGTAGGCTGCAGTCCATGGGGTTGCGAAGAGTCGGACACGACTGAGTGACTTCACTTTCACTTTTCACTTTCATGCACTGGAGAAGGAAATGGCAACCCACTCCAGTGTTCTTGCCTGGAAATCCCAGGGACAGGGGAGCCTGGTGGGCTGCCATCTATGGGGTCGCACAGAGTCAGACACGACTGAAATGACTTAGCAGTAGCAGTAGCCTATATTGTAACCATGGGCATGGCAGGTGATGGCACTTTCTGCCCTCCCTGTCCCCCTCTCTCCCCTCACTTACTTGGCAGGTGGCTTCTCTTTTTCAAGCCTCGGGGAACCACTGCCTCAATGGTGAAGCCTTGTCTTGACTGCCCTGATACCCTCCTGTTATCTGATAGATTATTCTGGGCTCATTACCCTAAGACGAGATTTTCTGGTCATTCCCCTTCCCCACCTCCGTGTGTAAATTCCTTGAGGGCACAAAATGTAGTTTTAACCTTTGTCATCTCAGAACCAAATACAATGCCTGGTACTTGGCAGGTATCAGAATGTCAACATTTGTTGAGCAAATAAATGTTTGCACAAGAACTGTATCAAAGCTGGATTACCCAACTGACTTTAGGGCTAGTAGTGAAAGAGGGGGAACTCCCCAAATTATTTAGAAAGATTTTGATATGTGATAGTTGAATGAAAACAATGAAGTCATTATTCTGAGAAAATAGAGGAAATGAGAATTTTGTTGGACTTCCTTACATGCCTCTTGCTGTCTAGGTTTTTTCTTATTTTCCAACTTTATTTTATTTCATTTTCTTCTAGTTGTGTTGAGATATAATTGACATACAGCACTGCACAAGTTTAACGTATACAGCATCATGAAATGATTATCACGATAAGCTTAAGGAACATCCATCATTCCATATAGAGACAAAATGAAAGGAAAAGAAAAAAAAAAGTATCTTTTCCTTGTGATGAGAACTCAGGATTTTTTCTCTTAACTTGCATATATAACATAGCAGCATTAATTATATTTACCATGTTGTCCATTATTCCCCGAATACTCACTTATCTTACAACTGTCAAGGTTTTTTATTTATTTATTTAGGTTTCTATTATTATTAGGCTTACCTGGTGGCTCAGATGGTAAAGAATTTACCTGCAAAGCAGGAGACCTGGTTTCAATCCCTGGGTTGGGAAGATCCCCTGGAGATGCAAATGGCAATCCACTCCAGTATTCTTGCCTGGAGAATTCCATGTGTCCATGGCTTGTTTTATTATTATTATTATTATTATGTTCGCAATTGTATTTGTAATACTTGACATATGAAACTTGCTTTTGAATATGTTTTAGGAATATTGAGAATGTGAACCATTATATAACTCGTTATTACCTTTTTAAAAATTAGGATCCACAGGAAAGATTTCTTTCATAGTTCTTCCTTTCCTTCCAAATACAATCTTAACCCCTACTGTGCAGAAGTATATTTTTTTAATGAATTAATTTTTGGTTGCTCTGAGTCTTCATTGTCACTCAGGGGCGTCCTCTTCGTTGCAGTGTGTGGGCGTCTCATTGTGGTGGCTTCTCTTGTTGCAGAGCGCAGGCTCCAGGGCGTGAAGGCTCAGTAGCTGTGGTGCATGAGCTAAGTTGCTCCGAGGCATGTGGCATCTTTCCGGAGCAGAGACTGAAACTGTGTCCCCTGCATTGGTATGCAGAGTCCTATCCGCTGTGCCGCCAGGGAAGACTCAGCTGTATGTTTTTCAATCTCCTGTCTCCCTCTTCGTCTAGCTTCCATGAAGCGCCACACTGTATCTGCGGGCCATATTTTATAATTATGCAATACTTTTCTAACTACTAACTTCTCTATTATTTAATCTTTCTTCTTTTTTTATCTTTACTTTTAATTTTTTTTCTTTCGGCTGCACTAGGTCTTCATTGCAGCACTTGGGCTTTCTCTAGTTGCAGACTGTGAGTGGGCTCTAGAGGGTGCAGGCTCAGTAGATGCAATGTGCTGGCTTAGTTGCCCCTCAGCATATGGGATCTTAGTTCCCAATCAGGGATCAAACTTGATCTTCCTGCATTGGAAGGTGGATTCTCCACCACTGGACCACCACGGAAGGCTGTATCATTACTTTTCAAGCTTACCTATTATCATAGTTGTTCCTGGTTTTTGAGTCAACAGACTAATTTTTTAAAATTGCAGTTTCAGAAGAATTGAGCAGAGAGAACACAGAGTCCTATGCACTCTCTTTCTCCTTAAGTTTCACTTATTATTAACAACTGGCATTGGTATAATACATTTGTTTCGACTGATGACCCCATTGTTGTGTTGTGCAGTTGCTCAGTCATAGCCAACTATTTTTGACCTCATGGACTGCAGTACACTAGGCTTCCCTGTCCTTCGCTGTCTCCCAGAGTTTGCTCAAACTCACGTCCATTAAGTCAGTGATGCCATCCAACCATCTCATCCTCTGTCATCCCCTTCTCCTCCTGCCTTCAATCTTTCCCAGCATCAGGGTCTTTTCCAGTGGGTCAGCTCTTTGCAAAAGGTGACCAAAGTATTGGACCTTCAGCTTCATCATCAGTCCATCCAATGAATACTCAGGGTTAATTTCCTTTAGGATTGACTGGTTTGAGGTCCTTGTGGTCCACAGGACTCGCAACAGTCTTCTCCAGCCCTGCAGTTCCAAAGGATCAATTCTTAGGTGCTCAGCTTTCTTTATGGTCCAACTCTCACATCTGTACATGACTACTGGAAAAACCATAGCTTTGATTATACAGACCTTTGTTGGCAAAGTGATGTCTCTGTTGTTTAATATGCTATCTAGGTTTGTCATAGCTTTTCTTCCAAGCAACAAGTGTCTTTTAATTTCATGGCTGTAGTTACCTTCCGCAATAATTTTGGAGCCCCCCAAAATAAAGTTTATCACTCTTTCCATTTTCTCCTCATCTATTTATCATGAAGTGATGGGACCGAATGTCATGATCTTAGTTTTCTGTATTTTGTTTTAAGGCAGCTTTTTCACTTTCCTCTTTCACCTTTATCAAGAGGCTCTTTAGTTCCTCTTTGCTTTCTGCCATAAGGGTGCTGTCATCTGTGTAGGTTGTTAATCATCTGTCATCTGTGAGGTTATTAATATTTCTCCTGGCAATCTTGATTCCAGCTTGTACTTCATCCAGCCTGGCATTTCTCATGATGTAATCTGCATCATGTGAATAAGCAGGGTGACAATATACAGCCTTGACATACTTCTTTCCCAGTTTTGAACCAGTCCATTGTTCCACATCTGGTTCTAATTGCTGCTTCTTGACCTGCATACAGGTTTCTCAGGAGGTAGGTAAGGTGGTCTGGTATTTCCATCTCTTTCAGAATTTTCCACAGTTTGTTGTGATCCACATAGTCAAATGTTTTAGCATAGTCAATGAAGCAGAAGTAGATGTTTTTCTGGAATTCCCTTGTTTTTTCTATGATCCAACGGATGTTGACAATTTGATCTCTGGTTCTTCTGCCTTTTCTAAATCTAGCTTGTACAACTGGAAGTACTTGGTGCACGTACTGTTGAAGCCTAGCTTGAATGATTTTTAGCATTATGTTGCTAGCCTGTGAAATGAGTGCCATTGCATAGTGGTTTGAACATTCTTTGGCATTGCCCTTCTTTGGGATTGGAATGAAAACCAACCTTTTCCACAGTGCTGTGGCCACTGCTGATTTTTCCAAATTTGCTGGCATATTGAGTGCAGCACTTTCACAGCATCATCTTTTAGGATTTGAAGCAGCTCAGCTGGAATTCCATCACCTCCACTAGCTTTCCTCATAGTGATGTTTCCTAAGGCCCAATTGACTTCACTTTCCAGGATGACCTCATGTTGATATGTTATTTTAAACTTATTAACCAAGCTCATAGCATGCTTCTTGTTGCTTTAGTCGCTGAACTGTGTCTGACTCTTTCATGACCCCGTGGACTGTAGCCCACCAGGCTCCTCTGTCCATGGGATTTCCCAGGCAAGAATACTGGAGTGGGTTGCCATTTCCTTCTCCAGGAGATCTTCCCGACCCAGGGATTGAATCTGCTTATCTTGCATTGGCAGGCAGACTCTGTACCTATGAGCCGCCAGAGAAGCCCTCATAACTTATGTTAGAGTTCACTCTTTGAAGTATACAGTTCTATCCATTTTGACAAATGTATAACATCATGAATCCACCATTTCAGAATCACAGAGAAGAGTTTCACTGCTCTAAAAATCCCTGGTGCTTCCTGCTGCCCCTCACCCTCACCTCTGCACTTTGCTGTTACTTTTGTTTCTCTTTTGAATTATGTAAGAAAGAGGACAGAAGGGAGTCATAATCACTTTATCCTATCTTCTCATTATAGAAATTTTCAAACAGCCCTAAATGTGGAATAAATGAACATCAGTATACCTTCCACCTGGATTCAACAATCATTAACATTTTGTCACTTTTATTCTCTATTATTTATTTATTTTATTTCACACATTTTTTCTGAACCATTTGCCAGTAAGTTGCAGACAGAGGATATTGAACTGTAAATACTTCAGCATGCTTCTACAGTAATGAAGACATTCTCCTATACAACCTTAATGCCATTATCATAGCCAAGGAAATTAACTATAATTCTATATTGTCATCTAATAGTCACTTCACATTCAAATTCCCCCAGGTGTCTTCAAAATGCCTTTTATGACTGCTTTGTTTTCTCAAACCAGGATGCCATTAAATTTCACGTTTGCCCTCTAATGTTGTATCTTTAGTCATTTTTTATTCAGAGCTATCAATTCATCTCCTTCCATTTTTTTTTTTTTTGGACATTCACTATGGAAAAATTTATGTAGAATATACATAGCATAAAGTTTTCCATCTTAATCATTATTTTATTTTCTTTTATTTGGCCGTGTCTTGCAGCATGCAGGATCTTAGTTCCCTGACCTGGGATCAAGCATGGAGTCTTAACCCCTGGTCTGCCAGGGAGCTGCCGTAACCAGTTCTAACTGTACTATTCTTGATCCTATATGAAGAAAACCCTAAACGCTTCACACACACACACACACAAACTATTAGAAGTAACAGACAAATTCAGTGAAGTTTCAGGATAGAACATGAAAAAATCAGTAGCGTTTCCTCATACTAACAATGAACTTTCCGAAACAAATAACACTGACTTTTAAAAACCTCAAGCCAGTTGTCTTCAAATATATCCTCCACCTTCTGAATTTGCTTGTTTCTTCCTAATGGTCATTTCCTCCACTGTCTTTCTAACAAACTGGAAGTTAGTTCTAGAGGCTTGATCGAATACAGGCTAATTGTTTTGGGACAAGAACACTTCAGAGATGGTATGTCCATCAGAGTGCATCACCTCAGGAGGACACGCAGGTGTACATGCTGTCTTATGTGTGTGTGTGTGAGTTGCTCAGTCATGTCCAACTCTGCTATCCCATGCCAGGTTCCTCTGTCCATGGGATTTTCCAGGCAAGAAATACTGGAGAGTGTCGCCATTCCCTTCTCTAGGAGGTCTTCCTGACCCAGGGATCAAACCCGTGTCTCGTGCATTGCAGGTGGACCCTTTACCGTCTAAGTCGCCGGGGAAGCCCATGCCATAACACAGCAAGGACTTGATCCAGCCTTGAGTTGAACGAAACCTCTGCTTCTCTAATCTCACCTAAGGGTCTTCAAGTTTATGTCTCTACAGTCTCTATAGCTGTCTCCAGCAAGCTTCACGCTGAATTTTCTCTCAGCCACTGTGTCCTGCCTTTAAAAATAACTTTAATCTTTAGCAGCCAAGGATGGAAAGGAAATGAGCTGTAAATGCTCTCCCCTACCCCACTCTGCGCTTCCATATTCAGAGGACTGCTTTAATCTCAAGATGCATTTTTAGCCTTTACTTTTTGATCACTAAATGGATCTGACATTTTTGCTTTGATTTTATTATGTTGGTGCATTTTCCTTCCAAAGGTGTTGAAGTAGGCAATTTCAGAAAAGTTCAAAGAGGCATCTTAAGATCTGGCCCCAGTTTCACTCATTATCTCTGATTCATTTATCAGAAATGTAGTAGTCTAAATTGACTTAAAATTGCAGAAGGAAAGACAAATGGAAAACACTCAGATACTTCTGAAGACGTTTGCAAAGGTTGGAGTAGGGGGCTGTTAATAAAGATTACAAAAATAGCTGCTGTTTACCCAACACCTGCCACATGCTTGGCTGACTGGGGTTCTTGTCCAACATGTTTTCTGATTCTCTGACCCCAGTTGGGTGTCCAACAATTCAATTCCCTTCCTGGAGTTAGGTCAGATCCCACAAGCTCGGTCCCACAAGACTGCCCACACTTCAAATAACAGCCTCAAGGCCAGGGCCACCCATACTTCTGACCAATGGCTACAAACTTGGGGGTTCTCTCAACTGCCCCCTCAAGTTCAGTAATTTGCAAGAATGGCTCACAGAACTTGAAATCGTATAACTCAGATTGGACGTGAACCCACAATCTTTTAACTGAGATCACACACCTGGTTTCAGGACTTAATGAAGCTCAGGTTCTAGACGTCTCATTGCAGAAAGTATTCAGTAAGAGACAAAGTAACAGGTAAGAAACAGATTTATTTAGAGAGAAACACACTCCACGGAGACAGTGAGGGCCATTTCAGAAGGCAAGAGTGGCACCAGGGGGTGGGGTTGCCAGTTTTTACGGGGGAGGGTAACTTCATAGGCTGTTGAGGAGAAGGCTTGTTTCAACTATTTTGGGGAAGCGGTTGGAGGTTTCTAAGAATTGGGTCATCACCCACTTTTTGAACTTTGATGGTCTACCTCAGAACTGTCATGATACTGGTGAGTGTGTTACTTAGCTTATGATAATGTGTTACAAAAAGCGTATAATCAGGTTCAAAGTCCACTAGGAATCTCCCACCGTCTTGGATCTAGTTAATTCTAACCAGTTCTTTTCATGTCCTGTGGTTCTGTCATTCTTTTAAAGCTTGTACCCTGCCCCCTTCCCTCCTGTTTCGATCTCAGGAATATACTTCATTATATTTACCAATTTATTGTAAAAGATAAAACTCAGGGATGCATGGCAGAGAAGCCCAGGCAAGGTGTGACGGGAGGGCAGCACAGAGCTTCCACACCCTTTTTGGGAAAGTCACCCTTCCAGCACCAACCCAGGAACTCTCGGAACTCAATCTCATAGGAAAAGTTTTTATACAGCTCACCCCTAGCTCCTCCTCCCCTCCCTAGAGGTCAGTTGTTCCATCACTAAGTCATATCTGACTCTTTGTGTCCCCATGGACTGCATGCAGCATGCCAGGCTCCCTGTCCTTCACTATCTGCTGAAGTTTGCTCAAACTCATATCCGCTGAGTCAGTGATGCCACCCAGCTGTCTCATCCTCTGTCGTCCCCCTTCTCTTCCTGCCTTCAATCTTTCCCAGCATCAGGGTCTTTTCTGATGAGTCGGCTCTTCGCATCAGGTGGCCAAAGTTTTGGAGCTTCAGTTTTAGCATCAGTCCTTCCAGTGAATATTCAGGGTTGATTTCCTTTAGGATTGACTGGTTTGATCTCCTTGCAGTCCAAGAGACTTTCAAGAGTCTTCTTCAGCACCACATTCAAAAGCATCAATCCTTTAGCATTCAGCCTTCTTTATGGTCCAATCCTCACATCTGTACATGACTACTGTAGACCATAACTTTGACTATATGGACCTTTTCAGCAAAGTGATGTCTCTGCTTTTTAATATGTCGCCTGGAGGTCAGTAGGTGGGGCTAAAAGTTCTTACTCTCTAATCAAAGATAGTCAGCCCTCATACAGTATCTTTGGGTTCAGAACACTTGAATCCAACCAACTGAAAATCAAAATTATTTTTTTAAACATCTGGAAAGATCCAGGAAGCAAAGCTTGTATTTGCTGGGTTCTGGCAACTATTTACATATCACTTACATTGCATTTACAACTATTTATATAGCATTTACATTGTATTAGGTATTATAGGTAATCTAGAGATAATTTAAAGTATAAAAGAGGATGTGTATAGGTTATATGCAAATACTACACCATTTTACATGGGGGACTTGAGCATCTGTGGATTTTGGTATCCGAAGGGGTCCTGGAACCATCCCCCATGGATACTGTGGGTTGACTGTGTTCGTTGTTTCGGGTAACCACCCCCACCTGGAAGCTATATAAGGCCCCATCCTAAATCATCTCATTAGCATACCCAAAGATATGAAGAAAAGACTCCTACCACTCAAGAGATTACAAGGATGTTAAGAACCCTGGACAAAGATCCAATGCATTTCTTGGTTGTCACACTAGTACATATTTTCTGATTATCTGCTCTATGCCAGAGACTGGGTAAAAGGCTGGAGGTACAGTGGACACTGGCAGAAGAGGGAACAAGACAGGCATGGTTCCTGCCTTTGCTGATCTTGATGTTTAGTTCAGGAAACAGATAACTAAATAGGCATTTACATTTCAACTTTGTAAGTGTTCTTGAGACAGCAGGAAAGAGGGCAAGGCACAACCATTCAGAGAATGACCTGGCCATTAAAGATACAGCGAAAACTGGTTAGAACCTACAAGGGCCAAGATGGCAGAAGGTTTGACTTCCAGTAGACCTTGAGCCTCATTATATGCTCATTGTACTACATTAGCATGTAATAAACAGGCGCCGTGACAGTTTCAAGATTGACCATAAGGGACTAAGAAGTGGGCTGTGGCCCAATTTCTGAAAATCGTTGGAATAACTCTCCCACTATGAAATTACCCAGCCCATAAAAACTAATCACCCCAGCACCCCGGGGCCACTCTTGCCTCTGAGATGGACCTCATTCTGCCTATTAATGTGTAGCTCTCTAAATAAACCTGTTTTCACTTTACCATGGCTTATTCTTGAATTCTTTCATATGCGAAGCCTACGGCCCTACTTGGAGGCCGGCCCCAGGGACTCACCTGAGACCTGGGACACAACCGCCCTCTTGTGCCCCATTTTCCTGCAACAATATGAAGAAGATACAAAGAATGTTGGCGTACAGAGGAAAGGGATAAGGGTAAGGACAGAGCACTTTATACTACACTGACTCTGAAAACTGAATTTCACATGCAGAAGAATGAAGGTGGATCCTTATTTAATACCATATAAAAATTAACACAAGACAGATTAAAGCTCTAAATGTAAGGATAAACATTATAAAACTCTTAGAAGGAAACATAGAACAAAAGTTTCATGACATCAGATTGGTTTCTTGGATATGACACCAAGAAGCCACAGGTGAAAAAAGAAAACATAGACAAATTGGGCTTGCTGAACATTAAAAATTTGTGTGTGTCAAAAGACACTATCAACAGAGTGAAAAGATAATTCACAGAATGGGAGGAAATATTTGCAAACATATATCTGATAAGGGATTCATATCCAGAATACGTAGAGAACGCGTAAAACTTAACAACAAAATAGCTCAATTAAAAAATGGACAAAGGACCTGAGCAGATATTTTTCCAAAGATGATATACACATGGCAAGTACATGAAGAGATGTTCAACATTACTAACTATTAGGGAAATGCAAGGCAAATCTCAATGAGATACTACCTTATTGCAATGGCTATCACCAGAAAACAAAAACTGAAAAATAAACCAACCCCAAGTACTGGTGGGGATGTAGAGAAGGTGCTGTACTTGTGCAATGATGGCGGGAGTGCAAAATGGTGCAGTCATTATGGAACACAGTATGGTGGTTCCTCAAAAATAACTGACATAGAATTACTGTACGAGCCAGAAATCCTGCTTCTGAAATTCTGACTTTCAATTCTTCCAAAGAATGGAAAGCAAGGTCTCTAAGTGGCATTTGTACACCCGTGGACTCAATCCAAATGTCTCTCCAAGGATGAGTGGATAAACACAACATGATAAATGTATGCATTGGAATATCATTCATCCTTAAAAAGTAAGGAGATCCTGACACATACTACAACATGGTTGAACCTTGAATTCTGAAATGTCAGACACACACACACTAAAACACATACTGTACGATTCCACTAACGAGGTACGTAAGTCATAGAGACAAAATGTAGATTGATGGTTGTCAGCGGCTGGGTGAAGCGAAATGAGGAGCTATGATTAACAGGGATGGGTTTTCAGTTTTGCAAGATGAGAATGTACAAGGATGGCTAGATGGCGGTGGTTGCACAACAATATAAATTTACCACAATTAAAAAAAAGACAACAACAAATATTGGTGAGGGTATGGAGAAATTGTAATAGTCACACACTGGTGTGGGATTCTAAGATAGTGCAGCTAGTTTAGTTATAGTCTGGTAGTTCTAATAAAAGTTAAATGTAGTTACCATGTGACCCAGAAAATCCACTGCTAGATATATGCTCCAAAAAGAGTGGAAACATATGTCTACAGAAAAACTTGTACACAACATTATTCATAATAGCCAGTATGTTGGAATAACCCTAATGTCCATCAATTGATGGGTGGATAAAAAACGTGATATATACATGCAAAGGAATATTATTCATCCATAAAAAATGAAGTATTGATTTATGCTACAACATGGATGAACCTTAAAAATGTTCATCTAATCCTACTAACCCTTCATCTAACCCTTCTGACTCTTTGCAACCCCATGAACTGCAGCCTGTCAGGCTCCTCTGTCCATGGAATTTTCCAGGCAGGAATACTGGAATGGGTTGCCACTTCTTCCTCAAGGGGCCTTGGATTATACTAAGTAGCAAATCGACGCTCTAGCCTGCTCTTGACTTAGCAGTTCAGCTTACACAAACAGCTCTATCTCTGGAGCTCCTGAAAGGGCAACTGCCCAGGAATATGACCCAGAAATCAAATGCACTCCAGCCCCCTCAGTCACCTAGTGTAATACACACAGTCGCTATAACTGGACAGTGTCAGGAGGTCAGTCTCCTGCTGTGAGAATGATCTCTGTGGCTTGGCCTGGGCATTTATAAGCAGCCAGAGACCATTACATAGCACTGGCCTTGTATTATGGTCCCAGTACACACGTAAAAAGTATAAATGAAAGAGAAAGTTCACAGGCTTATTTAAGTTATTGCTTCTCGTGACTGAATAAAAAGTCAGTATTTTGATACTTTCCATAAATCTTCTGGCTACAGCTATTAATCTCATGCCAGAAATCTCAGTTCTTTCAATTTTAGTCCACAGCCCATGTTGCTGAGGGCTTGTTTTAATTTCTTTTTTGAAGCCTGGAATAATGTTATATTGGAAAAATAGACACAATAGACTGAGTCTCAGATGTAAACCCATTGAAAGAGCCATAGACCCAAACCAAAGGTCAACTAACACTCAACGAAATGTCTTCCTTTTCCAGAAATGATACTGTTTATTTAATCATCTGATATGGATTTAGCTCAATAGGTATCAGGTACTACACCTCATGTACCTCATGTATTCATGTATTGCCTTGTTTATATTTGTTAAAGCCTTCAGGTATGAGCAAGAGAATACTTGACTGGGATGTAGTCTTCAGTTATTGCTGGATAACAAACAATCCCTGAATCTCAGTGGCTTATTATAGCAAACATTTTTTTTTTCCCCTTGCTCATACATCTGTGGATAAGCTGGAATTGACTGTTCTAGGTTGGGCTTAGCACCAGGTCATGAGTTTGGTTAAATCCTGCTTCACACATCTCTTCTGAGACCAGCAGGTTTCTTGAGGCACATTCTTCCATGGAGACAGAAGAGGTTCAAGAGGGCAAGCCCAACCGTGTAAGCATACATTTCATCGGCCAATATCCCAGAGGCCCGTTCAAGTCAGCTGACCAAGCCCAAAGTTAAGACATGGTGAAGGACACCCTGACCTTCATGAGGCCAAGCGTGTAGATGGATAATTCCACCACAGAACAAGAAATAGTTGGGACCAACCTGCCAATATATCTCTGCCGCTGTCGTTGTTCAGTCTCTTAGTCGTGTCCAACTCTTGGCGACCCCATGGACTGCAGCATGCCAGGCTTCCCTGTCCTACACCATCTCTTGGAGTTTGCTCAAACTCATGTCTATTGAGATGGTGATGCTATCCAACTATCTCATCCTCTGTTGCCCTCTTCTCCTCCTGCCCTCAATCTTTCCCAGCGTCAGGGTCTTTATATCTATCTCTGTATCTCTCTCTCACTCTCTTTCTCTCTATATATATATATATGTATGTATACATAGATAGATAGATAGGGTCTATATATCACTATGGCATAGCCACATAGGGACTTTTTCTCTCCCCTAGGAAGTCTGGAAGCAGGCAGCAGGCAGCCCATGGCTGGTGAGGCTGTTCAACGATGGTGCCCTCCCAGGGCTTTTCTCTTTCCTCTTCGCCATCTTCAGCATGTTGGAGTCCGCCTTGATGCATACATTTCCTGGCTTGGGATATGGCTGCTCCACTGACAGCCCTACTTCTGCAAGAGCAAGCAGGAAGCAGGTAGGGACAGAGCCTGATTCCATTAGACAAAAGCTTTCCCAGAAACTCTCAGCGTATTAGTCATTGACAGAAACTGTGTTGCTTCCATCACGGAGATGAGCCTGCTTACAAAGGCACATTGCTGCCCCAGACAAAATCGGGGTCCTTTCAGGAAGAAGAGGTGGCAGACATTGGGTAGGAGTTGCAGTGTCTGCCATGCTGAGGAAGTGTCCTGAAAACTCTATGAAATAAGCATTATTGCCATTCCAAAGATGGAGAAATCCTGGCTCAGACACGTTAACTCATCCAAGTTGCCTCAGCCAGGATATAAGGCTATAATAGGATTGAGATTTGGACATAATACATTTATTTCACAGCAAATCACTCCTTCCCACTAAGCTGGGGCCCAATACACTTAGGTTCTTGTCTTTCTGTCTGCCACTAATGCAAATGTGTGACTTTGGATGTATCAGCCAATGAGAGTGAGTCTCAATTTCTGCAGCTTCCCCAAGTCCAGGTGGCAGTGGAAGAACTTTATGAGTTCTTCTTCAAGCTTGAGTATTCTGTGCTACTTCTTTATAAAAAATATTTATTTATTCATTTGACTGCTCCAGGTCTTAGTTGCAGTATGTGGGATCTAGTTCGAACCTGGGTCCCCTGCATTGGGAGTGTGGAGTCTTAGCCACCAGATCACCGGAGAAGTCCTTTATGTGTTACTTCTAAAACAAATGATGAAGATATAGACCCTTCCTTCCTGCAGTGTGTTCAGTCATTTATTATACACTTGAGATTGAAGAGCAAGTTGATCCATTGTGGTCTATTTCATATTTCAAGTTTTTAAGTTTTCAAGTGTTTCTTCCAGCTCAATTCAATTACTTGGCAATCTATGGAAAACTAATACTACAGAAAAATTGATGTTTAGATCAATTTGGACATCATATTTTCCCCCAGAACATATATACCTAGTAAATTACTTCTATCTAGTGTTTTTTTCTTTTTTTTTTTTTTAAGAATTGTTTGTTTATTCGGTTATGGCTGTGGTGAAGGCACGAGGGCTTTCTCTAGTTGTGGTGAGTGGGGCTACTCTCGAGTTGCGGGAGTGGGCTTTTCATTCTGGTGGCTTCTCTTGCTGCAGAGCCCAGGCTCTAGGCTCTTGGCTTCAGTAGCTGTGGCACGTGGACTCAGTTATTTCACAGCATGTGGGATCTTCCCAGAACAGTGACTGAACCAGCATCCTCTGCATTGCAAGATGAATTCTTAACCACCAGACCATGAGGGAAGCCTTTTTAAGTCTTAAAAACATCCCCCCCCCCAAATTTAGTGTCTTTTTAGCTACACCAAAAGAAATTAAAATTTACCCATAGTTCCAATCACTCAAAAATAATGAATATGTCTAGAATATTTTCTATATATGTATAGAAATAATTTATTTTTATACACGTACAGAGGAACCTGGTGGACTACAGTCCCTGGGGTCACAAAAGGTCAGACACGACTGAGAAACTGAGCATGTATGATTATATGTTATACACATGTATATATGTAAATGCTGCTGCTGCTGCTGCTGCTAAGTCACTTCAGTCGTGTCCGACTCTGTGCGACCCCATAGACGGCAGCCCACCAGGCTCCCCTGTCCCTGGGATTCTCCAGGCAAGAACACTGGAGTGGGTTGCCATTTCCTTCTCCAATGCATGAAAGTGAAAAGTGAAAGTGAAGTCACTCAGTCATGTCTAACTCTTCACCACCCCATGGACTGCAGCTACCAGGCTCCTTCGTCCATGGGAGTTTTCAGGCAAGAGTGGTGGAGTGGGGTGCCATCGCCTTCTCTGATATATGTAAATGGGATAACATTATTTTGGATCTGCTTTGTTTTCAATTCATAAGCATATTTCCATGACAATAAATATACATTATATCATTACTTGCAATGCCTATTAACATGCCTTTAATTGACACAAATATACTACTACAATTTGTTTAACTGTTGCTCTTGTTTTCAAGTTTTTGATGTTAAAAAGTAGTAATTTCCCACAATGTGATACAAGTAACTGGAGTAATGCAATGTGATGTCAGATAGCACATTGATGAATTCTTAAACATTTAAATAGTTACATATTTATTTGTATGATATATACATTTGTGTGTATATTATGTATTTATTATAAACACCATAACTAGACTTTTGATAGTCATATAATGTTTGATTTTAAAATAAAATGAATTTAACTAAGTGTCCTGGGTCATTTAGAAAATAGTATGCTGGTATGTAGATATAACACAGACCACAAACACAGAGCTTGAATAAGCCAAGTTTAGAAAACACTTCCACAAACAATCAGTTCAGTCAGTCAGTTCAGTTGTGTCCGACTCTTTGCGACCCCATGAATCGCAGCACACCAGGCCTCCCTGTTCATCACCATCTCCCGGAGTTCACTCAGACAATGCTATGATAAATATCCCTGGGCACCTGTCTCTGTGTACTTGTTTGATGCTTTCCTTAGGATGAATTCTTAGAATTGCTCAAAAAGTAGGCACATTTTTAAGGTTTTAAATATGTTCTGCCAAACTTTTCTGCATAAAAGATGCTCCAACTTACCCTCCCACATTCCACCCCATTTGATAGAAGCCTCAGGAAGGTAGACACTGTTCAATTCTGTAGATCTGATATTTACAGTAGTACTTAGAAAATAATGGGTTCTCAATTTAAAAAATACACTAGGTGGATGTGTCAAGAACTTTGAAGAGCCTGAGATCTTACTCTACTGTAATTGAACAAGTTGGCCTGCCACAGTTTTGAGAATGTGGTGCTGGAAGCTCAGCTTCTCTGTACACTGGTGCCAAGTCAAATTTTGGAGACAGAGTTTTGGGTGAAGTAGAAAAGAGTGGCTTTATTATTTGCCAGGGAAAGGGGGCCACAGTGGGCTGATGCCCTCAAAACCTTGTGTCCCAACTTGTGGAAGATAGTGAGAAGTTTTATAATAATTGTCCAAAGAGGGCGTGATCAGCTCGTGGGCATTCTTCTGATGGGTTGGTAGTGAGGTAAGTAGGAGTCAACATCAGCAAACTTCAAGTCCAGCTGCTCAGGGGTCTGCAGGCTTGTGGGCAGCACACTATCGTTAAGGGTTAAATTCTCCCACCTGGAGGGGGTTTCAGTCTCTGCAAAATATCTCAAAGATATGGCCGTGTGTATCCATTGAAGGGGAAATAGGACCTTGCCCCAGGGCTGCTCTTCATGGTTTGTTTCTCCCATGTCTCACACCCGCTGCCTTCCCTAATTAACAACTGCTTGAATCTGCCCATTGGAACTCAGGGAAGGTCATAGAGGTTGAAGGAAGGCTGCTTCCTATAATACAAGAAATGAGGGACACAGGTAGTCTTTGTCCCCGGAAGCCCTACTGGGCCCTGCTTGGCATCTGATGCTGCAGAACAAACAAGGTTCTCAGCTCTGAGACAAAAGGCCTTATCACTCCCTGCAATAGCAGTGGTTGGTATACAGTATGCATGCTGGTTCCCCAAGCCCCAGTTCCCCAAGGGTGATTCAAAAGGGGGACAGGGGGCCCGCACACACCATAGGGTGTGTTGCAGAAAAGAGATCCTGAGCTTAGAGGCTGCTTATCATTCACAATGGACAATAAGCCTGCCTGACCTTTGCCCAGAGGCGAGTGAAGTCGCTCAGTCGTGTCTGACTCTGCGACCCCATGGACAGTAGCCTACCAGATTCCATCATCCATGGGATTTTCCAGGCAAGAATACTGGAGTGGGTTGCCATTTCCTTCTCCAGGAGATCTTCGCGACCCAGGGACTGAACCCGGGTCTCCCGCATTGTAGGCAGACGCTTTACCATGTGAGCCACCAGGGAAGTCCAGAGGGAGACGTCAATTTCGTCCTCTCTTCCTCCCCTCCCTTCCCCTCCCCCTCCTCCTTCTTCCTCCTCTTCCTCTTCACTTTTGCCTTCCCCTTTCCGGTCTTCATCTCCTCCGCATCCTCCTTCTCTTTCTCTCCTTCTTTCTTGCGATGCTACCTTCTTTGTACCACGCGTGTGTTCTCAGTCGCTCAGTCACGTCTGACTCCATGTGACCCCATGGTCTATAGCCAGCCAGGCTCCTCTGTCCCTGGGATTTCCCAAGCAAGAATACTGGAGCAGGTTTCCATTTGCTCCTCCAGAGGATCTTCCCAACCCAGGGATTGAACCGGCATCTCCTGCATTGGGTAGGCAGATTCTTTATCACTAAGCCACCTGGGAAGTCCTACGTTCTCATACTGGACAGTAAACTAAATTTGTTCTTTGCTCTGTCTCAATCTTTCAAGGCTGTTACAAACATTCTTAAAAAGACACTCTGGAAAAGTTCTGTTCAAAAAACATGCAGGAAAACTAGACCCATGGAGAATTGTCTCCCAACAACATCCGTCCTTCATTTCTATAATGGCCTGGCTTTTGGTAAATTCTTCCATGAGTATGCCACTCCAATGGACATGTCAGTTCATCTGATCAACAGAGGCTAGAACCAAATCCATTCATTTTGTCTCATACAGCACTTATTTAAGCCTAGTATCAATAGGACTCCAAACAACAGTATTGTCCTTGGCAATTCCCATGGAACTGGACTTGGCCAGTTGAACAAGTCCCATAAACCATTTAGGTCATTCTTGGAAATCCAGGTGACTTTCTCCTTAAATGATTGTGTTGACCTTTCCTCTTAGCCTAAGGCATTGATCCTGATACAGCCCGAGGTTCTAGAGGTTGCACAGATTCCACTGTGACCTGCAGAAAAGAAACTATGGCAATCGCATTATCCATAACAACCCTGACCAGTGCGATGAGGCTGACCTGAATGTCTTCTAGGGATGAGGTGGTATCACTGATCACTTTGGCTAAAATCAGGGATTGGTTCCATATCATCTATCCCAACTGGATGACTTCCTTTTCGTGGATAACTGAAAAATAACAAGTATGAAAAACAATGGATCGTAGCCTCGTTTTGGAGGGATCCCTGCAGCTATGCCAGATATTGTGGCATTTTCTTAAATACCTGAAGATCTCTTCTGACCACCCCGATGGTGTTTTCAGGAAGGAGACAAGTCAGTGCCTGACTTGCACAAAAGAAGTACTGTCCCAGGGTTGCACATGGTGCTCCTGAAAAGATCGTTGCTTACAATTGTGGGGGCTTCCAAAGTACATCAGTCAGAGGGGACAGGGTGATGAACCAGTAAGTCTAAAGGTGCCAGTTCAGTTTGAGTAATTAAGGAACTGCCTGAGGGCAACCTGTCTTGTGCATCCATGCCGCCAACTGGGGCATTTGCCCAAATGACAGAGCAATGGCTATGGGAAGGAGGTGGACAGGAGGTGGGCAGGTGCTTCACGTGGGAGGTACAAGAGCTGGGGCCAACTCCTGCTGTTCCCAGAAGACTTTTCTGTCGGCTTAAGGAGTGTGCGAAGTCACTTCAGTCGTGTCCAACTCTGCGATCCCATGGACTGTAGCCCCCCAGTCTCCTCTGTCCATGGGGTTCTCCAGAACACTGGACTGGATTGCCATTTCCCCCTCCAGGGGATCTTCCGGACCCAGGGATCGAACCTACCTGTGTCTCCTGCATTGGCAGGCGGGTTTCTACACAATTAGTGCCCCCTGGGAAGCTCAAGGTTAAGGAGACCCATGATCAAACCGCCACCTAGTGGGGAATGGCAGGCCAGCTGACAGATTTCAGACATTTGCAGCTGCTTGAGATCAGGGCGCTTTCCTTCCTAAGGAAAGCTCTAGAGGTGGCTCTGAAAGACAAGATTGCTAATGCCTTTTCCTTCTCCCCACCTTCTGGGACCCAAGGCGCCTCCTCCATGGTGCCTGTGCCCCGTGCTGTCCCTCCACCTCCATGAATCACCGTCCACCTCCTAGTAGATATAACCTCACCCTTTCCAGTCAGCCCCTGCTTGCACCATCTGAGAGGCCAGTGCAAGGACAAAGACGTTTTTATAAAGCTTAAAGAGAATGACTATGACCCTGCTTAAGGGGGCTACTAGCAGGGTACTCAAATAAGTGTTCGTTATTTTTATGATCTCAGTCCAGTGGCTCAGTCGTGTCTGACTCTTTGTGACCCCATGAATTGCAGCACGCCAGGCCTCCCTGTCCACCCAAACCCATGTCCATCGAGTCGGTGATGCCATCCAACCATCTCATCCTCTGTTGTCCCCTTCTCCTCCTGCCCTCAATCTTTCCCAGCATCAGGGTCTTTTTTAATGATCTGTTGCTACTGCTAAGTCGCTTCAGTCGTGTCTGACTCTGTGTGATTCCATAGACAGCAGCCCACCAGGCTCCCCTGCCCCTGAGATTCTCCAGGCAAGAACACTGGAGTGGGTTGCCATTTCCTTCTCCAATGTATGAAAGTGAAAAGTGAAAGGGAAGTCGCTCAGTCGTGTCTGACTCTTCGCGACCCCATGGACTGCAGCCTACCAGGCTCCTCTGTCCATGGGATTTTCCAGGCAAGAGTACTGGAGTGGGTTGCCATTGCCTTCTCCGTTTTTTTTTTTTTTTTTTTTAATGATCTAGGGCCATATTAATCCAACAGGTGAGTCCAGGCAGCTGAGGCAGAATTGAGTTTGAATCTCCTAGTCCGCTTCAGTCAGGTTTCTACATTGCAATGATTAATTTCATATGTCAGCTTGACTGGGCCACTGGGGGACCCAGACAAATATTATTCTGTGTGTGTCTGTGCTGGTGTGTCTGGATTAGACTGCCTGTCTGTCTTCCCTTTGGGACATCAGTCTTCTGTCTTTGGACTTGAACCCAGATCGGAGCTCGTATCATTATCCCTCCTGGTTCTCAGGCCTCAGTCTCAGACGAGAACTACACCATCACCGGTGGCTCTCTTGCATCACCAGCCTCATGACTGCAGGTCTCAGACTTCAGCCTTTATCATAAAGTGAGTCAGTTCCTTATCTCAATCTCTCATATATATCATATATCTCTGTCTATGTCTGTACATTCTCATCTCCTGCTGTTTCTGTTTCTCTGGAGAAGCCCCACTAATACTTTCCAGGAGAAGATAACCTTAGTTGCAGTGAGCCCAGAAATGGTTCAGATGAAATTCTGATTTTTTTTTAAACCAATCACTCCCTAACTCTTTCATTTTGAGCATTATTCAAGAAGCAGCCAAGAGTAGCTGATCCTTTTCCAGGGACATCTGTATTCAGTGGCCAGACAGCCTAACTAAGGTGCTGGGACCAGGAGGAGTGGAGAGAGGGAGAGTCAGAAACCTCTCCGAGTTGGTTTGTTAGAACTTAATACTACCAGGGGCTTATGGATGGTAGGGAGGGTTATGGGCTGAACTGCATCTCTTCAAAATTCACATGTCGAAGTCCTACTGTCTCACTCACAATGTGACAGTATTTGGAGATAGGGCCTTTAAAGAGGTCAGTTCAGTCACTCAGTTGTGTCCAACTCTTTGCGACCCCATGAATCGCAGCACACCAGGCCTCCCTGTCCATCACCAACTCCCGGAGTTCACTCAGACTCACATCCATCGAGTCAGTGATGCCATCCAGCCATCTCATCCTCTGTCGTCCCCTTCTCCTCCTGCCCCCAATCCCTCCCAGCCTCAGAGTCTTTTCCAATGAGTCAACCCTTCGCATAAGGTGGCCAAAGTACTGGAGTTTCAGCTTTAGCATCATTCCTTCCAAGAACACCCAGGACTGATCTCCTTTAGGATGGACGGGTTGGATCTCCTTGCAGTCCACGGGACTCTCAAGAGTCTTCTCCAATACCACAGTTCAAAAGCATCAATTTTTCGGCACTCAGCTTTCTTTATCGTCCAACTCTCACATCCATACATGACTACAGGAAAAGCCATAGCCTTGACTAGACAGACATTTGTTGGCAAAGTAATGTCTCTGCTTTTCAATATACTATCTAGGTTGGTCATAACTTTTCTTCCAAGGAATAAGCATCTTTTAATTTCATGGCTGCAGTCACTATCTGCAGTGATTTTGGAGCCCCCCAAAATAAAGTCTGACACTGTTTCCACTGTTTCCCCATCTATTTCCCATGAAGTGATGGGACCAGATGCCATGATCTTAGTTTTCTGAATGTTGAGCTTTAAGCCAACTTTTTCACTCTCCTCTTTCATTTTCATCAAGAGGCTTTTTAGTTCCTCTTCACTTTCTGCCATAAGGGTGGCATCTGCATATCTGAGGTTATTGATATTTCTCCTGGCAATCTTGATTCCAGCTTGTGCTTCTTCCAGCCCAGTGTTTCTTATGATGTACTCTGCATTTAAAGAGGTAATTATGGTAAAGTGGAGTCACAAGGGTGAGCCCTAATTCAATTTATATATAATATATATCTGTGTATGTGTGTTAAGTTGCTTTAGTCTTGTCTGACTCTTTGCAACCCCATGGACTGTAGCCCACCAGACTCCTCTGTCCAAAGGATTCTCCAGGCAAGAATACTGGAGTGGGTTGTATGTCCAAATATACACTACCCTTCTGCCACAACAGCTACAGAATTTTGGTAGGAGCAGCGACTCTCTACCGTGTCACCCCGCCCCCTGGAGTAAACAAGGATGAAAACTGCCGCAGGATAGGACTTGCACATCTTCTGTGTCGCTCCTGACTAGGAGGTCGCTCTCCAGAGGGTCCTGCCAGGGTCCTTTATTGGCTTCTGAGCATCTGCTGTGGCTTGAGATTCACAGTCGGGTCACTCAACACAAACCCTCCAAGGCCCGTAAAGAAGCAAAAACCAGGAAGGTGAGGCTTCTCAGGGAACATCCAAATAACTTTCCTTTCTGTTTTCTCTCTCTGCATTCTGCAGATAAAAGGGCTCTACTGTTTGAGTAAACTCCAGGAGATAGTGGAGGACAGAGGGACCGGGTGGGCTACAGTCCATCGGGTCGCGAACAGTCGGACACAACAGAGCAACTGAACGACAACAACAGCTGTTTTTCACGAACCTGAGTCCTCTGACTCCCAAAGTGGCATCACTCAACAGAGGTATCAAATTGAAACTGGTTAAAAACAGGACTTAAGATTTGGGAGGTGGACAGAGAAGATGGATGCCTCTAGAAAGAACAGAATGAGTTGGGAGCTTCCAGTATCTCTAGATTCAAGGTATTTCATGTGAGTGAATATATGAATAAACATATATGATGTGCCCAAGGTCACACAGCCAGTTAGCCAGGGCTGGGACTCAATCCTAGGGAGCTGGCTGAGGCTGCTGGAAACTTCTGCAGAACAGTATTGTCGCCTGGAATCTTGTCTTTCTCCTAGCATGTGTCTGCCAGGGCATTGCTCACTCTAGAATGGAAGAATTTGTTGTCTGTCCCGCCCACAAGACTCCAAGCACATTGTTTCTTTACCTATTGATTTATTTTCAATCAACTCCCATTAGGATGCAAACTTTATAAGGGCTGGGCTGTTTTCTTTTCTTTTTAATTGATATAAAATTCACATAGCAAAGTTAACTCTTATAAAGTGTATACAATTCCCTAGCATTAAATACATTCACAGTGCTGTGGAACTTTCACCTCTCTCTAGTTCCAAAACATTGTAATCATCTTAAAGGAGACTGTACCCATTAAGCAGTCCCTCCCCTATCAGTTCCTCTAGCCAGCCCCCAGCAACCACTAAGCTATTAATACTTTCTCTCTTTAAGGGTTTGCCTGTTCTGGACATTTCAAATAAACGAAGTCATACAATATGTGTCTGACCTCTTTCACTTAGCATGATGTTTTTGAGATTTATCCAAGATATAGCATGCATCAGTATTTCATTTCTTTTTATGGCTGAATAATAGAATATTCCATTGCATGGATATATTGCATTTTGTTTATTCATTCATTCGTTAACAGCCTTCCAGGACTGCGAACACGTAGGGTTTTTTCTCTCTCTCTCTCTTTTTGTTTTTCTTGGTCCACAACTTAAGGAGGGGCCAGGTGTTATTCATTTTATCCTCTCTAGTTGATAATGGGCATTACTAGGTTTGTCGACCTGAGCTGGAAACAATAAATAACCAGAGAGGCAGTGCCAGTGGAGGCCGCTGTGAAGGAAGAAGGGAGGGGCCCAACTGGAGAAAGCTTTCTATCTCCTCCCTTTTGAACTTGAAAAAAGTGAATCATGATGGTCACAGAGAGACATCTTAATACGCCCAGTTCTGAGGAAGGAGATTATTTATCATCACACAGCAAAGGCAAAATGACGCATTATGATGCTGGCAGGTTCACAGTAAATCACAAGTAGGTGTCGAAGGCAGATTCTACCTACCAGGGGAATTCTAGGGAGAAAGTCATCGAAATCCAATGGTCCACAAAGGACTTCATTAAATGGCTGAAATTATCAGGAGTCTATTGCAAAAAAAGAAAGAAAGGGCGAGGGGAATAATTTCCCTTTAATTGTTGGTACAATTTAGGAGAAATTAAATTGCACTTACGTTCGTTTACTTAGGAGGAGACCGAGTGTGAACACCCAGTAGGGACTCCATCAGCCTTTTGAAAATAAGATGGCTTTTTGTTCCGGATTGTTCCCAGGGTTCCCCACCCCACCCCCACCCCCACCCCCACCCCCAGCCCCACCACCACCCCCACCCCGCAACCCCTCAACTGGTTCCTCAGCCAGTTTGGCTACTTCAGCGCGCCCTCTCGTGGCCATGTGTGGAAGGTTTGGCATCGCCCTTCGTTCTCCAGCGCAGTGTGCAAACCAAAGGGGCTGTTTCAGCCACACTTAAATTGTCACATTTAAATTAGACCCGCAAATTGTTACACTTAAACTGGAAAGTCAGTCTCAGCATGTGCCACTCTGGGGGTGAGGGCAGAAAGAACTGTCTAGATCAACAGGCTTTAAAGAATTGTAATTACAAGATTAATTATGATTATAATTTCAAATACTTTCGAAGCTTATAATGTAAAAGATCAGTTTACCTGGACAGTTTTCTCACATCCCAAATGGTATCACTTGTTTATTTCAGAAACCTCTAATTTTCTTCTGCATAAGCACGCATGCCTACCTTTCCCCCCATAAACAGGATCATATTGTACATACTGTTCGGCACCTTGCTGCTTCTTCAAGCTCTTCTCTTACTAGTATACACTGGAGAGAGCACATACAGATCCATTTTTTAAAATCATCTTGCATTTCATGGAAGTACCGTAATTTTTTAACCAGTCCCCTGTTGATGAACATATAGCTTGTTGCAGCTATTTCTTTTTTAAGTGGTGGAAAATTGCTTTACAATTTTCTGTTGGTTTCTGCTGTATGATAAGTCAAATCAGTCATAATTATATACAATCCCTCCCTCCTGAGCCTCTCTCTTCTCCCCCCATCCACGCCTTTGCGTCATCACATAGCACCAGGCTGGGCTCCCTATGCTATGTAGCAACTTCCCACTACCTATCTTACATGTGATAGTGTATATATCAATACAACTTCCTCAATTCGTCCCACTCTCACCTTCCCCTACTCTGTCCATAAGTCCATTGTCTACCAAGTTCATCAGAAACATTTTTCTAGATTCCATATATTAATATATATGTTAATATATATTGTTGTTCTCTTTCTGACTTACTTCACTCTGAATGAGAGGTTCTAGGTTCACACACCTCACTACAACGGTCTCAAATTCATTCCTTTTTATGGCTGAGTAATATTCCACTGTATAAATGTACCACAACTTCTTGATCTGTAGGTAGCCATCAAGTTTGCTTCCATGTTCTGGCTTCTGTAAATATTGCAGCTACTTCTTTTTAACTAGCTGCAGACCAGCACTGAATATTTTTGTTTATCTGTGCACATATTCCTGGAAGTGGGCACATTTCTGCTGAAATGATAAAGCTGAAATGGCCACCAAGGACAGTGTTGGTGCCTATCTGCTGCCCCTCTCCAGATTTCCTTTCACAAGCATTCACTGAGGACCTCCTGATTGCTGGATTGGGAGCTGAGGATATATACATAGGCTCCATAAGCCATGCTCCTCACCCTAAGGTGCCCACATTATTTGTGCAGTTGGACCAGTCAGCAAACAAACACCTGTAATATATTATGGTCTCTGGTCTCCACGCTATGTAAGAGGTAGAATGGAATGTACTGTGGGACACACAAGAAAGCTGTGCTCAAGCCTGGGGGAAGTCAGGAAGGCATCCGAGGGAAGGTGATAAGACTTAGGTATCATAACAAGTTTCTATGATGGGGCACGAAGAGGCCCTGCGGGATGGAGGGGAAGAGAGAAAGAGGAAAAAAGATTCTTTGCGCATGAGCACAGGTGAGCTGCCCCTGGAGTTCTACATCAGTATGACAGAGTGATGGGAGGAGCTAGTTAGGAAAGGGGAGGGGCCAGGTAACCAGGGGCTTTGTGAATCACTCCAGGGAGCCTGGGTCTCATGGGGGTAGGACAGAGTTTCTCAAAGTGGACTCTGGAGACCACCAGTTTCAGAATTCTCTATGGGAGAAGGATGTCTTTATTTAAAAATGGAGATTCCCAGGACCCGCCTAGATCTGTTGATGCGTGCTCTGTGGAGACAAATCTTTGCAATCTGTTTTTTTAAAATCAACTCTCTGGCCTATTTTTAGATTTACTAAAGTCCAAGAACCTTGCTGTTGGCAGTTGTAAATACACAATTGTTCATTAGGAGGTGTCAATGTTTATTTAAATCACTACCAGTCAGAAAGTCAAAAAAGTTGATTTAAAGACTATTCAAGGGACAAAGTCTATGTATCATTCGGGGGGGGAAATGCAGGAAATAAGATTGCTAAGTTAGTTACAAGACTAGCTAGTTTTCTAAAAGGCAAAAACTAAAAATCATGTTTGGGGCTGACTCTGAGCTATAAAATTATAGCTGATCATACATCATACTCTTACAGGAGAATAGAAGAATTGCATTGGATCAGTTGTGCATTGTTCATCAAAATCCTGTGACAAAAAAAGCTGTATTTTTCAAAGTGTCAGATGAGGGACAAGAAAGCTACTTAATTAGTAAATGCTCTAACTCAAGGATCATTACATCTTTTCTGTAAGGGGCCAGATGTTGAGTAATTTAATTTTTCTGGGTCAAACATCTGTTTGATTACCCAACTCTGTCCTTTGTAGGAATGCAGTCACAGGTAATATGGACATGGCTGTGTCCCAGTAAAACGTTATTTACAAAAAACAGGTAGCAGGCATATTTGGCCTGTTAACTTCTGCTAGTACTTCAACTCTAGGCACTCTGCCCACAATCTCTGTGTGAACTGCCTCAAGTGCATACTTCTGGAGCTGTTATGAAAATTTCAGATGAGAGCGCCACTTTTAAGAGTAAGCACCAAGCACTCATTGCTATTCAAGAACCTTCTTTTCTCATCAGAAGATCTCAAACTACAGAGAATAGTTCTTTGTAGCAGATGATTGCAAATTACCTGGCAATAAATTCTGGACAAATCAGGCTTGCATTTTACAATCAGAACTACAGGCACGGCAGCAACCCCAGGTCAACTTGAGTTTTGGGCATTTTCATTAAGGAAGTCCTTGCTGATGACAGCTGTATCAACTGGAACCCTGAATAATTCGCCAAGATTGGAGATCCTCCGCTGCCCTGAATCCTAGGGACCTAGGATGCAAGTGAATGACTATGTCCCAAACACAGACACTGGTGAACAGCCTAGTGCTTCAGCAGACTTATCAGAGTTTGTGGCGTGGCTGAGGGGAGTCAGCCTCCCAGGGAGGCTTACCACGTGGCTGTGGACTGGAGGCCTTGGTCTCTCACCACAGCGACGTTTCCACCGGGCTCTTTCAGTGCCCTCACAATTGTGAGGGCTGACTTTCTTCCAGTGAGATTCAGACAGAAGAGTGAGGAGGGCATCTGGACTCGGAAGTCACACGCTGCCATTTCGCCATCTTCCGCTGGGTTCCACAGCCCTCTCTCTACTCAGTGTGACGCCAGGAGATGAAACTCACTAGAGTCCTCTTGGAGACTGGCCACCAGAGTCACATTCTAGGGGAGAAGCTGAGTCTCTAGGGCAGATGTGGCAGGAATTGTGGATGGAAAAGCAGCTTGGAGCTAGCGTTCTGAGGCCCATCATAGCCAAGTCTAAGAGTTTTAACTAGGAACCAACAACTGTAATTATTACAGGAATGTGACATGATCACTCTGCATGTAGGATGCTGGTGCTGCCAGGAGTACCTTCAGAAGACGGAGAGGGGAGGGGTCAGAGGCGCAGATCCATTTGGGAGCTATTGTAATAACGTAAATGGAGAGAGAGAGTAAGATGGTAAGGGGACAGGTAGGCTGCTATGACAAAGAAACAACCTAAGATGGTTGTTTCTCTCACACCTTGCAGTCCATGTTGGAGGTCTAGGGCTGGAATTGTGGTACGAAAGAGCTGAGGACCCAGGCTTCTTCCATCCTTTTGTTTTGTATTCTCAATACATGCTTCCACCTTATGATCCAAGATCCTGCCAGCATGCCTACCTTCCAGTCAGGGTGAAGAGAGAAAAGTGACAGTGGAGGAGAAGCTGCTCACCTACAGGAGCTCAACCCAGAAACTGCATGCATCACTTCTGCTCCACACCTCATAGGTCAGAACTGAGTCACGTGACCACACCAGAAGCAAAGGAGGCTGGGAAATGTAGTCTTAATTTTGATCAGCCATGTGTTCAGGGAGGAAGGAGGTGAGATTAACCATGCGGGACAACTAGCCCCCGCTATTCAGGAGCGTCTATGGTGAGGGAGATGAGGCACCAGAATCAAGTGCTCTTTCTGAGGGAGATAAAAAAGGATTCAGTGATTGAATGGATGAGGGAGATGAGGGGAAGGGAAGCAGCTCAGATAACAATGACCTTGCCTGGAGGGGTGGAACATGCACCCCCCCACCCCCTTCAGCCACTGATACCGCCTCTCTTTCCTTGGAAAATGTGAGCCCTCTGATGATTCTTCTCTTCTCCCAGCTCACTCGGGCTGCTCACCGCCCCCAAATGTACTGCCAGCTGCTGTTTACTTAGGAAATGAAAACTAATTTTAGTGTTAGCTTTAGCACAACCTAATCTCGAAGCGAATCAGCTGCTGCCATTGAATAAGTATAAGGGACTTCAGGGTCAAATAGAAATGACTTCTGACTTACAGGCTGTATGCAGTCATCTACACCATAGCACAACCTTACTATGGAGATAACAATAACCATTTCCCCACTGAATTCTGAAAATACCATCTTCAGATGGTATTTTGTTTTTTCTCCTTAGATTTGTTTTTCTCCTCCACCTGGGATGCTCTTCCTTTAAAGTCTCTGCTCAAAGGCCACCTTATCAGTGACAGGTGGTGACCGCACTGTGTAACTCAGCACCCACTCACTCCATTGTGCCGAGTTGCTACCCCCTTTACCACTCTAGAGTTCGTTAGAACACCTATCACCATCTGACAAATGGTGTATTTTCTTGTCAAGTAGTTTATTATGTCCTTTTGCCCCTCTAATAGATTATAAGCTCCATGAGGGTAGCAGCATATGCCTGCTGGTCACTGCTGTGTCTCCGGTGCCTAGATCAGTGAAAAATCTTGACATTTATTTGAATATGAAGAATCTTGACATTTATTTGCATAATGGCCATTGCCAGCAAAAGTGGAAGATATGAGAAATGGACTCTTGCAAATTCCTGGTGACAATGTTATTCAAAACCAGTTTTCCAGAAAACAATTTGGCTCAATTCTCTGTGTTTATCTTAAGGATACCATCAGTAGTGTAGACAAATATTTGGAACAGAGATTGGAAAATCTTTTCTATAAAGAGGCAGATCATAAACACTCGATGCTTTGTGGGACATAGAATCTCTCTTGGAACTAGGAAATTCTGCTAGTGTAGACAATGAATGGGTATGGCTATGTGCCAATAAAACTTTATTTACAAACATAGGCCAAGGGCTGGATTTGACTTGTAAGGCCATAATTTGTTGATTTAGATTTAGAAGAAAATGTCATTTATAATGGCATATATTGAGGATATTCTGGGAATTACTTAAGTTATACTACATCCATAAGATGGAAATGATGTAGCTATTAAACATGGTGTTTTCAAAGAAATTGTAATGAACTGAGGATTTGTTTAGAGATAATCATGTAGATGAGAATCAGATTAGCCATTAATTAAAAGCACAACCTCTGGAGTCAAAGAAATCTAAGCTTGACTCCAAATTGGACACTTGTGGTGTTTGGCCCTGGGCAAATCGCTTCAGTTCAGTTCAGTCCAGTCACTCAGTCGTGTCCGACTCTTTGTGACCCCATGAATTGCAACACGCCAGGCCTCCCTGTCCATCACCAACTCCTGGAGTTCACTCAGACTCACGTCCATCGAGTCAGTGATGCCATCCAGCCATCTCATCCGCTGTCGGCCCCTTCTCTTCCTGCCCCCAATCTCTCCCAGCATCAGAGTCTTTTCCAACGAGTCAACTCTTCGCATGAGGTGGCCAAAGTACTGGAGTTTCAGCTTTAGCATCAGTCTTTCCAAAGAAATCCCAGGGCTGATCTCCTTCAGAATGGACTGGTTGATCTCCTTGCAGTCCAAGGGACTCTCAAGAATCTTCTCCAACACCATAGTTCAAATGCATCAATTCTTCGGCGCTCAGCTTCTTCACAGTCCAACTCTCACATCCATTCATGACCACAGGAAAAACCATAGCCTTGACTAGACGGACCTTTGTTGGCAAGTAATGTCTCTGCTTTTCAATATGCTATCTAGGTGGGTCATAACTTTTCTTCCAAGGAGTAAGCGTCTTTTAATTTCATGGTTGCAGTCACCATCTGCAGTGCTTTTGGAGCCCCCCAAAATAAAGTAATTTCTGGTAAATCTTAGTTTTTTCATTTGAAAAATGGAGACAAAATATTACATATCCTGGAAGATAGTTGAGAGCTTATTAACTTAGTTTACTATTGACTGTTATTTATTGACTGTTGACTTAGTTTACTGTTAATATTGCCCAGTGCATAAGTGCTTAGCAAGTAATTGTTTGCAAGTGGATAACTTCAAAATGGATTTATTTTTATAACTTCATTGTTTGCAAAGCTGGGAGGAAACATCTGAGGGGCAAGCCTCTCAAAGGAGGTGCTCAGTAAAGGTATCCCAGCCTCAGTTTCCACAAGGCTAGAGAAGGACTGTGATTGGCTTATTTTGAGTCATTTGTCAACATCTTGGACCAATCAGTGTGTCAGAAAGTCAAAGTGCTGCCCATTGGCTCAGACTTGCTCATCTGCCTGCGCCTGTAGCAGGGAGCATGGAAGGGCAACCTGGATGCAATGGGTCATTGCTAGGAGCACCCATGAGTGGCAGGTTGTAGAGAAAGTGGCAGGTGAGTCTCTGTCATGCTAGAGCTTACAGGCTAGTGTGGTCTTGGGGAACTTGTTAGACTTTGGGGTGTAATGGGGGTAGAGAAATTTCCAAGGTATGTATCCTGGAGCTCGCTTCCTGTTATGGCCATATGTTCCAGCAGGTACTGAAGTTATGGTTACCGTTTTGATTCTTTGGACTCCTATAATGTATATATGGTGTGGTGATTTCCAGTAGTAGGGGCTGAGTAACCTGGTGTGGTTTTCAAGTGAAGGACTGTGTTTTGAAGTTTTAATTATTCTCTTGCTTTTTCTTCCCTTCTCCCTCCACGCAAAAAACTCCATTCTCTGCTTTATATTCTGTTTTATTTCTCTGTCTTTGTCTTTTCAAAATATTCTACAGCTTTCTTCAGTTATAACTGCCCTCCTACTGACGATTTCCACCTGACATCTTTGCTTATCTCAGATTTTCACTCTTCGCGCATTTAAAATCGAATTCAATTTTCAAAGCTCTCTTTACACCTAACACTTGCAAGATTAATCTAAGGTGTCCATATTCATTCGTGCATCAGAAATCTAATTGGATATTAGTAGAAAATACAGATACTCCCTGGGCCCTGCCATAGGCCTATGAACTCATGTCTCTGAGAGTGAGGTTTTTGGTAGCATCCAGTCCCTTCACTTCATGGCAAATAGAAGGGTTAAAAGTGGAAGCAGTGACAGATTTTCTTTTCTTCGGCTCCAAAATCACTGCGGATGGTGACTGCAGACAGGAAATTAAAAGATGCTTGCTCCTTGGAAGGAAAGCTATGACAAACATAGATAGCGTATTAAAAAGCAGGGACATCACTTTGCCAAAAAAGGTCCATATAGTCAAAGCTATAGTTTTTTTTTTTTTTTTCCCAATAGTCATGTATGGATGTGAGAGTTAAACCACAAAGAAGGCTGAGAGCTAAAGAATTGATGCTTTCAAATTGTGGTGCTGGAGAAGACTCTTGAGAGTCCCTTGGACTGCAAGGAAGATCAAACCAGTCAATTCTAAAGGAAATCAGTCCTGAATATTCATTGGAAGGACTAATGCTGAAGCTGACGCTCCAATACTTTGGCCACCCGATGTGAGGAGCTGACATTGGAAAAGATCCTGATGCTGGGAAAGACTGAAAGAAAAAGGAGAAGGGGGTGACAGAGGATGAGATGGTTAGATAGCATCACCAACTTAATGGACATGAATCTGAGCAAACACTGGGAGATAATGGAGTCTGACGTGCAGCAGTCCGTGGTGTTGCAAAGACTCTCACATGACTTAGTGACGGAAGAATAACAACAAATTCTAACAAAATTTTAGAGGGGATTTAATGAATAGCTGGTTTGGGAAATCACTTGTCACTACTGAATTTATTACACGTGTAGTTTTACGTTAATTATATGTGGATGAATGTCTCCTCTGCAAGATCCTGAGCCTTGTGAGCATGAGAATGTGTCCACTCACTGTGCTGTTGAGCTCAGTCACTCGGTCGTGTCCGACTCTGCGACCCCATGGACTGTAGCCCCCTAGGCTCCGCTGTCCATGGAATTTTCCAGGCAAGCATACTGGAGAGGGTTACCATCTCCTCCTCCAGGGGATCTTCCCCACCCAGGAATCGAACCCATGTCTCTTGTATCTCCGGCCTTAGCAAGTGAATTCTTTACCACTAGGCGCCCGGAAAGCCCATACTGTGTTCAGTATGTATCCAGCACATACTGCATGTTAATACTGCATGTTTATGGAAAAAATGAACCTCCTGCAACAGGATGTGATGTTGAGGTTTTCTCAGTCAACCAGCAGGTGGCGCAAGAGGCTAGGCCACGGTTAAGAATTACAAAAACATGTTTCAGTTCATTTAGGTCATGGGTGGGTTTACATTTTTTTTTAATTGTTTTTTTACGAACAGTTTCACAAATTTATGGAATACATTCTGTGCACAATACATTAAAATCCTCTTGGAGATCCTTTTAATATTCAGTTAAAAATAGAACTGTTAGATCAATATCCCTAGAAGAGGAATGAATTTCTGTTCTCTGACAATCTTCTCTAAGTACTTTGGAAAAGTACATGGTATATTTAAAAAATAAAAATATGATGGTACTGCTTGCATCTTTTTAGGCCTCTTTGCTTCCTTCTGTAAAGTGGAGGAGAAAAGATGGTTTCCAAAGTCATTTTCTTAGCATATGCAGGGATCTTGGGTGGGCTGAAGTGCTTAAAAATTTTAGTCTTGATCTGAATGCTGGTTATACAGGTATGCTCAGATAGTGAAAAATGTATAAAGCTGTATGCTTATGTTGTGTACATTTTTATAATATATCTGTTCTTTTCCATTATAGTTAATTCTATATTGAATGTGCTATACAGTAGGTTCTTGTTCTTTATCTAATTTATATATAGTAGTATGCATTTGTTAGTCCCAAACTCCTAATTTGACCCTCTCCCCCCTTTCCCCGTTGATAACCATAGTTTGTTTTCTGTGTCTGTGAGTCATAATAGGTGTACTTCTATGTGTGTATGTTATATTCAGAAAAGTTAAAAAGAAAAGGCAAAACCAATAAAGGTCCACTATGAGTTTCCTATTACCACCTTAACAAATTATCACAAATTTAGTGGCTTAAAAAGACACAAATTTATGGTGCAGTTGCTATGGAAAACAGTATGTAGGTTCCTTAAAAAATTACGTATAGAATTACCATATGATCCAGCAATCCCATTTCTGGGTATATATTTAAAATAATTGAAGACAGTATCTTGAAGAAATATTTGCACATTCATATTCATCCCAGCAATATTCACAACAGCCAAGAGGTGGAAACAACTTGAATGTGCATAAACTGATGAATGGATCAACAAAACATGGACTTTACATGCGATGGAGTATCATTCAGCCTTAAAAAGGGAGGGGGAAATCCTACAGCATGGGCGATCCTTGGGGACATCATGCTTAGTGAGATGAGCCCGTCGCAGAAGGACAAAAGCGCATGCCTCCATTTATATGAGGTATTGAAAGGGGTCCAGGTCTTACAGAACAGAACAGAGAATGGTGATTGACAGGCCCAGGGCGTGGGCATGGAGGGTTTTCAATGGGTATGAAGTTTTACTCTATGAAAAGAGAGTGCATAGGTTTAACACAGCTTCACTGTGTATCTAAAAATGCCCAGCATGGTATAGTTTGTGTAATGTGTTTTTCACAAATAATAATAGTAATAAGAACAACCCCACAGATTTACTGTCTTACAGGTAGGTAGGGCAGAAGTCTGAAATGGATCTTCCTGGGCTCAAATCAAGGTGTCTGCAGGACATCTGTTTCTGGAAGTGCTAGGGGAGATTCAGTTTTCTGCCCATGTGAGTTTTGGCAGAATTTGGTTCCTTGCAGTTACAGAGCGGGAGTCCCAGTTTTCCGGCTTCTAGAGCTGTCACGTGTCTTGACTCCCTTCCTCTGTCTACAAAGCCAGCAATGGTGAGTTGAGTCTTTCTCATGCGGAATCTCTCGGACCTACTCTCCTACCTCCCTCTTCCATTTTTAAGGACTTGTGTGATTAAATTGGGCTTCCCAGGTGGTGCTAGCAGTAAAGAACCCACCTGCCAGTGCAGGATACATGGGAAGTGAGGGTTCGATCCCTGGATGGGGAAGATCCCCTGCAGGAGAGCATGGCAACCCACTCCAGTATTCTTGCCTGGAGAATCCCAGTGACAGAGGAGCCTGGTGGGCTACAGCCCATAGGGTCATATAGAGTCAAACACAACTGAAGTGACTGTATGCACGCACGTGATTAGATTGGGCCCATCTCCATAATCTCCCCATTTCAAGATCTCTAACTTAAATCTGCAAAGTCCCTTGTGTCATGTTAGGTAACTTATTCACGATTTCTGGAGAATTAGGACATGGGCATCTTGGGGGTGTCCTTTATCCTGCCCACCGCAGGCCCCTTCCAGCCCTTACCTGATCATTCTCATTTATCTGCAAGTGATGGGAGGAGAGAAGATAATCACGAGATTGGATGCCAGTGTTGGTCCTCATATGAATATAAGGGTCTGTCTTTATTGAGACTTTATTATATGCCAGGCACAATTGAAGCATATCAGAGGCCTCATGTAAGTCTTCTCAGGGGTAAATGTCATTATTTTACAGCCAAGGAAACAGAAGCTTAGAGCAGTTAATTAACCTGTTTAATGTCTCAATGACACTAATGACAAATTTGCTGTAAATTTGGGATTTACATTCATACAGTCTGCATGCTTAATCAATTGGCTTTACTGCCTCTTTAATAAATATAATGATGTTGATGGCAAAATATTAATTTAAAAGATGATTATACTTGTGCATTTAAAAGAAATATGAGTAAGAAGTGAGTTCAAAAAAGTGGGAATTAGACATAGTATCACATTTGTTTTATAATCAAACACATCAGAGCTAATAGGGAAGGCAGTTACTTGTCCCAGTTCCCACAGCCAGTTGCGGTTTTAGAATCTTAGTCTCTTCAGACTAGAAGGGTCTTGAACTGGTAATCTTTTTCATTTGGGTAGGACCCTGTACTGCTAGCGTGCAGAGAAAATCCAGCTTTGAGGGTGTATGTGTGGTGATGGGAGCATAATTATTAACTTGATTTTCTAATCTCATGTGAAAGGAGGCATTCTTTCAACTCTCGCTTGTGTTCAGGAGACCACAGTTGCCCTTCTGCAACCAGAGTCCTGATGTTAATCCTGTGTCTAGCCCTCTCCATGTGACTCCAGAATAAATCCTGATTGGTCTAAGCCCACAATGATAGCCTGAGCTTAGCAATGGGCATTTGGTCCTGATCTGGCCAATGGGACGAGAGGGGAATCTGCTGGGAGCTCCTGGGAAAGATTCTCTGTTCTTCAAAAAAAATGTGTAAGAAGAAGAGGTCCCCTTCCTCCTGCTCTAAACATTGTTGAGCACTAAACTAATCTGCCCCCTGATTTCCTTTGTTTAAGCCACTGGCAGCTGGCTTTCTGCGTACCTGCAGATGGACCATCCCAAATGGCGCACACTTGCCTATTTAGTCTCTGTTTTCCCCATCATTTGTAGTTTGTCTCAAGACCAATAGCAATAGCTCTGTTGGATGGCATCAACAGCTTACTGAGCCCTCTGATTCTCACCATGAGATGCTCCAGGACGTTTCTTTGTGCCACACTTGTTGAATATTCACTTCATGTCCAGCACTGCACATACATTGTTCGACTCAGAGTAATGAAATGTTTGCTCAGTGTCACAAAGCTAGTAAATATCTGAACCGTACAACACTTTTTTTTTTTTTTTTTTGGCCCCAGGGAAGCTGCCTCATCTTTCCCAAATGCAGGAAGGAGTCCATTTAGTAAAGACAATGATGAGAATGGCTGACCCTGTTCCAGACACATTTCTCAGCTTTACCCCATTGCTGTTGTTCGGTGGCTAAGTTGTGTCCAGCTCTTTGAGACCCCATGAACTGCAGCACACCAGGCTTCCCTGTCCTTTACTATCTCCCAGAGTTTGTGCAAATTCATGTTCATTGAGTCATCCAACCATCTCATCCTCTGTTGTCCCCTTTTCCTCCTACCCTCATTCTTTCCCAGCATCGGCTGAGCACTGGGTCTTTCCCAGTGAGCTGGCTCTTCGCATCAGGTGGCCAAAGTATTGAAGCATCAGCATCAGTCCTTCCAATGAATACCCAGGGTGGGTTTTCTTTACGATTGACTACCCCATTAAGTCACAGAAAATATGTGTGTGGTAGTGATCTTCTTAACATCTCCATTTTACAGATAAGAAAACTGAGGGGCAATGCACTTAATAACTTGGCAGAGTTAGCATTTGAGACTCCCTCCTCATAAGCTAATTGGCAGAAAGGAACTAGCAACTGTTGAGAAAATCTTGATCTGGGGAGTTGGAGGTGGTCATTAATTAAAAACAAACAACAACAACACAAAATCAACTTGTTTCCAGGTTAACAGAGAGATACTTTAAAGAAAGCAGTCCTGTGGTTCCCCAGAGGCAAGCACTCATCAGTTTCCTGTATTTCTTTTCTTGGGAATTAAAGATTGCTTGAACCAAAGCCATGCCCAAGGTATTGGTCTGAGAAGAAGTAGGGAAGCAAAAGGAGAAATGAGATAAATACTTTCCATGAGAAAAGCAATAGGTGCTGGGCAGTTGGTGGGAGAGAACATTTCCTGTTCTGTTCTGTGAGGTATTTTCCCCACACAAATGTGTTACTTATTTAAAAGTCTGTTTTTTCCCCCAGTTGATAAGAATAAATTCCAAAATAATTAGATTGATTACTAGAACACTTTCCCCCCCCCTTTTACTTTGGATTTCTAAAACCACTGAATCAAGATATAATCTATGCAGGGGGGGGGGACTGTAGGGGTGGCGGAGTGGAAATTACAAGCTATTGGGCATAAGATAGGCTACAGGGATGTAGTTTACAACATGGGAAAAGAGCCGATATTTTGTAATAACTGTAAATGGAATGGAACCTTTAAAACTGTAAAAGAAAGATCTGTATACCATGAAGTTCACTCATTTAGAGTGAATAATTCAATGGTTCTTATATTTTACAGTTGGTTTGTTCAAATCTGGATCTAAACAACGGTGACATGTTGCATTCAACTATAATGTCTCTTAAATCCCTCTCCTTTCTTCTTTCTCTTTGAACATTTTTTGGTGGTGAATTTTTATTATAAATGAAACAGACACTGGAAGCCACGCGCCAAAGACTAGCTTAGTGAATCATGATCACGCAAATTTCTGACATCAGAGAATGCCTTCAAAGCCCTTACATCACCAGATTGCTTGTTAAGCTTTAATTGTCACGGAGAATTACAATGCTTTCTCCCTCTCCCCCAATTTCTTGATTAATTTTTCTAGGGATTCAAAAAAAGTGTATGAAATTTCCAAGAAATACTCATGGAAATATCACTGTCCAGTGGGTTTTTGAATGAAGCCCAGGCACAGGGTTGCCAGCTAAAATACAGGATGCTTGTTTAACCCAAATATCAGATAGACAGCAATCTTCTAGCACAACTATGTCCCAAATCATGGGGTATACTACAAAACTATTCATTATATATTTGAAATTCAAACTCACCTGGGTGTCTTGGGGTTTATTTGCTTAATCTGGCAACTCTACCAGGCAGCCAATCAGGCTAGGATCCTGGAACATAGGAAAAAACACACCTGGGCAGCTGGTTTCTCAATGAGCTGCGGAATCGATAGCCCTGGTGTTTGTACTGTCTTTAAGACTTGGATTCACCCTTACTCATTGACTACTTAATCCTATTACTCATTGTCCTGTCTCCATTTAAAACTGGATATTTTCTCTGAATGCCAGCTTAACTTGTTTGGGCCTCTGAGTAACACCTCTTTCCATTTTTTTCTTTTAAAAAATATAAACATTTTTTACAGAATAGTTTTAGATTTATAGACAAATTGCAAAGATAGTACAGAGAGTTCTCATATATCCCACACCCAAACCCTCCTATTGTTAACACCTTACCTTCATGCTGTACGTTTGTCACAATTAATAAACCAATATTGATAAATTATTATTAACTGGAGTTCATACTTTATTCCAGTGTTTTTAGTTTTTAACCTAAGGTCATATTTCTGTTCCAGGAGCTCATCGAGAAATACCATATAGGCGTCTCTTGGCAGTGGCAGTTTCTCAGATTTTCCTAGTTTTTGAGGACCTTAACAGTTTTGAGAAGTACTGGACAGGTATTTTAGAGAAGGTCTCTGAACTCAAGGTTGTCTAAAGCTTTTCTCATAATTATACTGTGGGTTATGGGCTTCAGGAGGAAGGCCACGTGGGCGGGTTTTTCTCATCCCCATGGGTGCGTAGCATCCGATGCTTCTCACTGTGCTGCGGCCTTCATCACCTGGCTGGGCAGCACGTGTTCGGTTTCTCCGCTGTAAGGGTGATCCTTCCCCCTTTTCATACCGTGCTGTTTGGAAGGAAGTCCCTATGTGTGGCCCACACTTAAAAAGTGTACCTTACACTCTACCTCCTGGAGTTCAGAGCATCTGTGTAAATTATTCAGAATTTGCTTGCTTGAGAGAATCTCTTGTCCACGCTCCTTATTTATTTAATCATTTATTTATATTAATATGAACTCTCATGAGTTTTAAATTTTTTTACTTAAGGTTGTAACCCAATACTTTATTTTGGTGCTCAAATTATTCCAGCTTTGACCACTGGCTCTCTTTCAGTTGGCTCCTGTGTCCTGTTGACATCCTGCTTTGTGGTTTTTCATTGGAGCACTTCCTTACTTCCTGCAATATAAGATGCTCTGGGCTCATCTTGCGTATTTCTTGTTCCTGTCCTAGAATCAACCATCTCTCTAAGGAGCCCTATCTCCTTGTATTGGAGAATGATATTAAACATCTAGATCTGAGAGCTCTAAATGCTTATTGCTACCGAGGTGTCCTTGCTTCTCAGCCCTCTCTGTGGACAGTGCAAAGAAAAGTATCTGTATACTAACTTGTGTATTTGCACATGACAGTAAATATTTCTGTACGGAACCATCTGAATGGTTCATTAAGCTAAACATGCATTCCTGCTGAGGTTTCCAAGGCGAATGCATCACCACGCGGATCACTCCAGCCTTCTCTGATGATCTATACTCTCCTACTCCAGCAAAGAGAGCCTTCCCTTTCACCATGGCCATCAATTTACTTCACTGTTCACTTCAGGTTGACACATTGCGGGGCGTCTTTGTTATGACCAGTGGTTCTACTCGTGGAAATTTATCCTATTGGGAAATTCCCCCAAGAAGATAAAGATGCATATGACAGGAAGTTCATTGGTAGACTGACTCTGCCAAAATTTGGTTCCCCTTCTTTTGTGGGAGGATTACACTTCTCTGTCATTTGAACTCAGGCAAGACCAGGTGACTTGTTTGAGTCAAAAATGTGAACAGGTTACACGTGTCACTTTCTGGTAGAAGGTTTAAGCCTTTGCGCGTCTTCTCTTTCCTTTATGCTACACTGCACTGCTAATTGCAGATAATGGCAACTCCAGCAGCCTGGTTCTGGAAGTGAGGATGACAGAGGGCAGAGCCCCAGCTGACCAAGGATGGAGATGTGTCATGTTGGTGTTGTTCAGTTGCTAAGTTGTGTCCATCTCTTTGTGATCCCATGGACTGTGGCACACCAGGCTTCCCTGTCCTTCACTATCTCCCGGAGTTTTCTCAAACTCATGTCCACTGAGTTTCAGTGATGCCATCCAACCATCTCACCCTCTGTCATCCCCTTCTCCTGCCCTCAATCTTTCCCAGCATCAGGTTTTTTTCTAATGAGTCAGCTCTTTGCATCAGGTGGCCAAACTATTGGAGCTTCAGCTTCAGCAACAGTCCTCCCAATGAACAGTCCTTCCAATGTTCCAATCAAAGGAACAGTCCTTCCTTTGATTTCCTTTAGGATTGACTGGTTTGATCTCCTTGCAGGCCAAGGGACTTTCAAGAGTCTTCTCCAGCACCACGGTTTGAAAGTATAAAGTCTTTGGTGCTCAGCCTTCTTTATGGTCCAGCTCTTATATCCACACATGACTATTGTAAAAACCATAGCTTTGACTATACGGCTCTTTGTTGGCAAAATGATGTCTTTGCTTTTTAATATGCTGTCTAGGTTTGTCATAACTTTTCTTCCGAGGAGCAAGTGTCTTTTAATTTCATGGCTGCAGTCACCATCTGCAGTGATTTTGGAGCCCAAGAAAATAAAGTCTCCTACCCCCATCTACTAGCCATGACATGATGGGACCAGATGCAGGAAATAAAACTTTCTCAGCTACTGAGGCTTGAAATGTTCATTCTAGTTTACCTAAACTAGCCCATCCTGACTGAGTTTGTAACGCTGAAACTGGAAGTGATGCTAATATCTACCAATAAGAAACTAAGTCAATACATTATGGAGCACTTCAACGAGTCTATTAGTGCAGCCCTTGTCTGAAAAAGAGAAAAGGCTATTACTAAGGTGGAAAACGTCCATATTGTTAAGTGAAAAAAATATGTATAACAGTTTATTCGGTATGATCACATTGTTGTCAAAGAAATAATTTATAGGCATATGTTACTATGTGCATAGGGGAAAAAACCGCTGCAGGAATATATTCCAAACTGTCAGCAGCAGCTCTCTGTACATTTTAGATTTCTGCATTGTTTGAATTTTTACAAGTGCTGAGTCTAGATTCCCTCTGCTCTGGGCTGGATCTGTTTCATCCGTCATTTGGCAGCTACTAGATTATGCAGATTGGCTTTCCTCTTGGATGGATTTGACAGTCTACAAGGTTAAGTCTGGAGGCAAACACGTGGACTTGTTAAGTGCGGACAGGCTAATAAGTAAGGCAATTTGAGCATCATTCCTGGAATTTTTTCCAAGCCCATCAAAAGCACAGAATGTAATCAGTACTCATCTTAATTCACAGCATAAACAATGGTGATTACAAGCTGATGAAGACTTAGATGGTTTCTGCACCCCCATTTGTCATTTATGATTCTTGGATAATTATTTTCACCGAGTAGTTTTAATAAGGAGACAGGATGGGGGTGAGGGCCTGGTCTTATTCATCTTTAAATCCTCAGGATCTGGCTCTGGGTTGGCCCAAAGTAGGTATTCAATTCATGTGACTCAGAAAATATCTTTTTTCAATAATGATTGTTATTTCAAGATATTTATTTTATTAAAAATCATCATATGTTAAAATTTACTTTTTGGTGTGCAGATCTATGAATTTTAACCCATGTATAGATTTCTGTAACCATCATCACAATCAAAATACAGAACTGTTTCGTCACCCCAAAAACCCCACTATGTTTTTCTTTTATAATTACGTACTTTCCCACCCCAACTCTTGGTAAACACCGACATGCTCTGTGTCAGACACACATTTATCTTCTCAAAAATGTCATATAGGTATGATCCTCTATATGGAGACCTGGGTTCAACCCTTGGATTGGGAAGATCCCCTGGAGAAGGAAATAGCTATCCACTCCAGTATTCTTGCCTGGAGAATCCCCATGGACAGAGGAGCCTGGCAGCCTACAGTCTGTGGGGTCGCAGATCAGACACGACTGAGCGATTTTCACTCACACTTTATAGATGATGATTGGAGACTGGCCTCTGTCACTTAGTTTTTTGTTACTGAATAGTATTCATTGGATGGTCTCACCGACTCTATGGACATGAGTCTGAGCAAGCTCCGGGAGTTGGTGATGGACAGGGAAGCCTGGCATACTGCAGTCCTTGGGGTCGCGAAGAGTCAGACATGACTGAGTAACTGAGCTGACTGATTCTTCAATAACATTGTATTTTGAGCACCAACTATGTGCCAGGTGCCGTAGGTATTGGGGACAAAAACCAAAGACGGGGCAGATATGGATCCTATGGGTTTAGAGCTTAGAGACATCCACAATGGATTCACAGAATGTCATAGCCCTAAGGGGGCTCAGAGATGATGGAATCGCTAGATACTCAAAGTGTGATCTATGTTCCAGGAACACCAATCGCTGAGAACTTGTTAAAAATTACAGACCCTCAGGCCCCTCTCCAGAACAACGGAGTCAGTCTGTACAGTAACAAGATTCCCAGGTGACTCCTCTGCATCACTCACAGAGTGCAGACATTCCTACATCGCTTTATATGAAAATCCTCAGTCACGAGCTTTTAGTTTGTGCTTCAGCAGTCAGCCCCTTCCATGATGAGCAGATCAAATTATTTGCAGTTTTTCTTAGTCTAAATGGAAATTTGCTTTTGTGTAAATTCCACACCGTCATCCGAGTTCTGACTTTTGGGTCAATCCAAAACACACATACTCTTCTTTCATCTAATATCTCTTTGGTTATTTACAGACTTCATGTTATTTTCTCCAGATGAGCCACCTCCAGATGCTGTGATCATTCTTTATGTTCATTTATTCATCCACTGAAGATATTTTTATTGGTACCTACTACGTGCAGTTAGCAGATCTGGCTGACTTCAGAAAATTTTTTTACAGAGTTAAAGTGGGTTAGCTGGATGTTAAAGTGCTGAGTATTTCTGATAAGATATAAATGAAGAAAAGTTTTAAAGGAAACATTTAATATGGATAGCTAGAACTGGAAGAACAAGCCCAAGTGCTACTTAGGTAACCACAATATACTGTTTAAAGAAAGCTTGTTTGCTGCTATTCAGCTCTGTTACCATATAACCCTCTGATTTTTCAAGACAAATCAGAAATGTGGATTTTGATGTGAATTCTCTGATTTTTAGATGTGTGCAATTATACCATCAGGGTTACCAACCGCTAACTGAATCTTCTAAGGATGGATTAGCAGAAAAAGGGTTTATGGAAAAGGTTTATTAGGTGGCTCAGAAAATTAATTGCAAGGTGGGGAACTGAACTCAGAAGATGGGCAACATCCACAAGAGATCCAGCAGCTAAGAACTTGGCCAGATCATGTCAAGAGAGCAGGCTGGTAAAAAGCTGACATTGGCGCCACTGCCACAGGACATTGAGAAATGCCCCCCTAATCAACCCCATTGCCTTTGGCATCTTCCAATTGTTGCTATGTTCAGAACACTGGGTGCGAACTTCAACTGGCACAATGTGGTTTGCATGTCCCACCAACCCTGGCTTTCAGGGAACTGAGAGAATATTAGCCCTTTTCTAATACTTGATCAGCCCTGGGATTTCTTTGGAAGGAATGATGCTAAAGCTGAAACTCCAGTACTTTGGCCACCTCATGTGAAGAGTTGACTCATTGGAAAAGACTCGGATGCTGGGAGGGATTAGGGGCAGGAGGAGAAGGGGATGACAGAGGATGAGATGGCTGGATGGCATCACTGACTCGATGGACGTGAGTCTGAGTGAACTCCGGGAGTTGGTGATGGACAGGGAGGCCTGGCATGCTGTGATTCATGGGGTTGCAAAAAGTCAGACACGACTGAGCAACTGAACTGAACTGAATACTTTGAAAAGGGGGTAAGGAGTTATTTAGGGGCTTTCCTGGTAGCTCAGCTGGTAAGGAATCCACCTTCAATGCAGGAGACACTGATTTGATTTCTGGGTCAGGAAATAACACTGGAGAACGGATATGCTACCCATTCAAGTATTCTTGGGCTTCCCTAGTGGCTCAGACGCCAAAGAATCCACCTGCAATGTGGGAGACCTGGGTTCAATCCTTGGGTTGGGAAAATCCCCTGGAGGAGGGCATAGTAACCCACTCCAGTATTCTTGCCTGGAGAATCCCCATGGACAGAGGAACCTGGAGGGGTACAATCCATGGTGTCACAACGAGTTGGACACGACTGAGTGATTAAGCACAGCACAGCACAGCACAAGGACTTATTTTAGGAAGTTTAAATAAAAAGAGTTGAGCACAGCAACTGTATTAGGAATGCTTCTGGCTGCAAGTTGCTATAAATAGCTTAAAACACAAGCACACAAGAAACCAGAGACTGGGAGTATTTATACTGACCTGACTCAGTATTTCCTCGTATAACCAAGGACCAGGCTCTTTCTCTTTATACACACATTCTTCAGATACTGACTGGTTTTTTTTTAGACCTTTTATTTTCTATTGGGGTATAGCTGATTAACGATGTTGTGATAGTTCCGGTGAACAGCCAAGGGACTCAGTCATTCATATACACGTATCCATTATCCCCCAAATTCTCCTCCCATCCAGGCTACCACATAACACTGAGCAGAGTCCCATGTGCTATACAGTAAGTCCTTGTTGGTTATCCATTTTAAATATAGCAGTATATACGTGTCCGTCTCAAACTCTCTAACTACTCCTTCCCCTTTTCCTTCCCCCCCGGCAACCATAAATTCACTAAGTCTGTTTCTATTTTGTAAGTAAGTTCATTTGTATCATTTCTTTTTAGATTCCACAAATGAAGGATGTCATATGATATTTCTCCTACTCTGACTTCACTCAGTAGGACAATCTCTAGATGCATCCATATTGCTGCAAATGGCATTATTTTATTCTTTTTCATGGTTGAGGTATATATACACACCACATCTTATTTATCCAGTCCTCTGCTGATGGACATTCAGGCTGTTCCATGTCTTGGTTATTGTAAACAGTGCTTCAGTGAACACAGGGGTGCATGTATACTTTTCGATCATGTGTTTTTTTTTTCCAGATAGATGCCCAGGAGTGGGATTGCAGGGTCATGTGTTAACTCTATTTTCACTTTTTAAAGAAACCTCCATACTGTTCTCCATAGCAGCTGTATCAGTTTACATTCCCACCAACAGGGTAGGAGGGTTCCCTTCTCTCCATACCCTCTCCAGCATTTAGTGTTTGTGGATTTTTGATTGATAGCCATTTGACTGGTGTGAGGTGATAGCTCATTGTAGTTTTGATTTACATGTCTCTAATAATTAGTGATGTTGAACATCTTTTCATGTGCCTCTTGGCCATCTGTGTATCTTTTTGGAGAAATGTCTATTTAGGTCTTCTGCCCACTTTTTCATTGGGTTGTTTGTTTTGATGCTGTTAAGCGTCACGAGCTGTTTGTAGATTTTGGAGACTAAGCCCTTCTTGGTTACATCACTTGCAAATATTTTCTCTCAGTCTGTGAGTTGTCTTTTTATTTTGTTTATTGTTTCTTTTGCTTGCAAAAACTTTAAGTAGATCTCATTTGTTTATTTTTGGTTTTGTTTCCATTATTTTGGGAGATAGATCAAAAAAGATGTTGTGATTTATGTCAGAGAGTGTTCTGTCTATTTTCCTCTAGGAGTTTTATAGTGTCTGGTCTCACATTTAGGTCTTTAATCCATTTTGAGCTTATTTTTGTGTATGGTGTTAAGGAATGATCTAATTTCCTATTTTTTACATGTAGCTGTCCAGTTTTTCCAGCACCATTGTTGAAGAGACTGTCTTTCCAACATTGTGCAGTCTTGCCTCCTTTGTCATAGATTAATTGACGATAGGTGTATGGGTTTATTTCTGGGTTTTCTCTTCTGTTCCGTTGATCTATATTTCTGTTTTTGTGCCAGTACTGTTTTGATGACTGTAGCTTTGTAGAATAGCCTGAATGAAGCCAGGAAGCCTGATTCCTCCAGGTCCATTTTTCTTTCTCAAGATTGCTTTGGCTATTTGGGGTCTTTTGCATTTCGATACAAATTTTGAGAGTTTCTTGGTTTAGTTATGTGAAAAGTGCCATTGGTAATTTGACAGGGATTGCACTGAATCTGTAGATTAGCTAGGTAGGATACTCATTTTCGCAATGTTGATTCTTCCAATCCAAGATCATGGCATATCTCGCCATCTATTTGTGCCTTCCTCGGTTTCTTTTCTCAGTATCTTATAGTTTTCAGAGCACAGACACTTTGTCTCCTTAGATAGATTTATTTCTAGGTATTTTATATTTTTTGATGTAAAAGTTAATGAAATCATTTCTTTAAATGCAACAGATTTCTGTGTGTTAACCTGCAACTTCATCGAATTCTTTGATGAGTTTCTAGTAATTTTCTGGTAGCATTTTTAGGATATTCTATGTATAGTATCATGTCATCTGCAAACAGTGACAGTTTAATTTCTTCTTTTCCAATTTGGATTCCGTTTGCTTCTTTTTCTTCTCTGATTGCCATAGGTAGGACTTCCAAAACTATTCGAATAAAAGTGGTGACAGTGGACATCTTCATCTTATTCCTAATCTTAGTGGAAATGCTTTCAGCTTTTCAACATTGAGTATAATGTTAGCTGTAGGTTTGTCATCTATGGCTTTTACTATGTTGAAATATGTTCCCTTTATGTAGATGCTGGCTTTTTTTACACTTTGTCTTGCTGTCTCATGACCATTAAATGGCTACCACAGCCATGTCTGCATTCCAACTATAAAGAAGGGGATGGGATAGCACCCTTCAGTGCTCTTCATGAGGGTCAAAAAAGCCCAGTGGGTCTTGACTTATAGTTACTGGGACAAAGTTTGGTCACATGACCACTTTTAGCTCCAATGTGGGCTAGGACAGCGAGTATCTCACTTTTTCCCTTTCTTTTTCTTCAAACTTTTTTCTTATTTTTGATAACTTTAGTTTGAAATAATTTCAAACACAGCAAACTTGCAAGAATAATATAAAGAACATCCATACACCCTTCACCCACATTCTCCAATTAACTTTTTGCCACATTTGCTTTATAATTCTCTATTTTTCTGAATTATATAAAAATAAGGTGCAAACAGACTGCTCTTTATCTCTACATATTTTAGAGTATATTTCACAAGTTTATTCTTATATAAAACCACAGTAGAATAACCCAAATCAGGAAATGACAAAAGTACCTGGATTTTTTCAATCTCTATAGTGGATATGGGCAGAGAGAAAGGGACTGGAAATAGCTGTTAGGGTTCCAACCATAGCAACTAATTTTTAAAAAGTTTTCACTGGGACTTCCCTAGTGGTGCAGTGGTTAGGACTTGGTGATTTCACTGCCATGGGCTTGGGTTCAATCCCTGGTCGAGGGAACTAAGATCCCCACAAGTCATGCAGCACAGTCCAAAAAAGTTTCCGCTATACAAAAGAAGGAGATCCAACCAGTCAAGGAGATCCAACCAGTCAATCCTAAAGGAAGTCAGTCCTGAATATTCATTGGAAGGACTGATGCTGAAGCTGAAGCTCCAATACTTTGGCCACCTGATGAGAAGAACTGACTCATTGGAAAAGACCCTGATGCTGGGAAAGATTGAAGGCGGGAGAAGAAGGAGATGACAGAGGATGAAATGGTTGGATGGCATCACCGACTCGATGGACATGAGTTTGAGTAAAGACTGGGAGTTGGTGATGGACAGGGAAGCCTGGTGTGCTGCAGTCCACGGGGTCACAAAGAGTCAGACACGACTGAGTGAACTGAATTGAAATGATACAAAACAAACTGTGTCTATGAACTAAATCTAGCCAGTGTGAAAGTCACTAATTTGCTTTAACCACTTTAAACTTCTTGCTGAACTATCTTTGTTTTAATTAGAATATTGAGAAAATTTGTACAGTATACATTTCTACTTTTCATGTTGATATCATTTACTCTCTGAACGGTGTTAGAATCAGTTGGAGATAACAGATAAGTCTGGTTAAAGGGTATTTATTCTCTCCAAATTTTACCAAAATAGGTAAAAAATGGACAGTTTCTTTTCCTTCAATTCACTTTTAATGTCAATTTCCTGAAAATGTCCCTGAATTATATAATTACATTGCTTTAATTCTCACAATTTATAATAAAATCAGAGGAAACAAGAGGGATATTGAGAGTTCTTCCTTTTCTGCCAGCAAAATTAAATTCAAGTTGTGCTGGAGAGATAGGAGGCAGGACACAGGGAGTAATATTTTTATATTATCCTTTTTAGTGAAATGGAAGATAGAAAGTGTTATTTAAAAAAGTGGATGAAACAAGGGCATGGCCTCTGGTCTGTTTAGGGGTGTGGGAAAAGTTATGTTTGACTTGCTGATGGGAGACTCAGGGATGGGTGAGCAGTGAAGAAGGAGTGAGCCAGGCTGGCGGTGAATTTTCAGATGGGGAGAAGGACAAACATTTTGACCATGTGCAGCCCTTTGCTCACTTAAAACTGCTCCCCTTCTTGCCATTGTTTTCATGGATACACCAGAGCTTCTGAGCTCTGGGCTAAATGTTTAAGCAAGGAACAGGAAAGAATGGAATGAATACAGTTGGTTTTTTCACTCTAACAGGGAGGCAGACCTTATTAGAAGTGGAGTCTCAGAGGTTTGGTGGACCTAAGCAGGCTCTTTGCTCACAGGTGGGTAGATACCACAGCCAGGTTCCCAGAGTACTGGCCAGAAAAAGTACATCAAGAATTAGGTGCGTGACAAAGGCTTAATTCCCAAAATATACAAACAGGTCATATAACTCAACAGCCAAAGAAAAAACAGCCCAATCCAAAAGTGGGGAGAAGATTTAAATACACATTTTTTTCCAAAGAAGAAATCCAGATGGCCAACAGGCACATGAAAAGATGCTCAACATCACTAATTATTAGAGAAATGCAATCGAAACTGTAATAAGGTACCACCTCACTCACACTGGTCAGGATGGCCATCATTAAAAAGTCTACAAATAACAAAAGATAGAGAAGGTATGAAGTGCAAGTTGGGGCAGCCGTGATGGAAAGCAGTATGGTTGTTCCTCAGAAAACTAAAAGCAGAATTACCATATGATCAGCAACCCCATTCCTGGGCATATATTTAGACAAAACTCCAGTTTGGAAAGATATATACACCCCTAAATTCATAGCAGCACTTTTCATACTAGCCAAGACATGCAGACAACCTAAATGTGCATCAACAGATGAATGGATAAAGAAGATGGTACATCTGGAATGGAATACTACTCAGCCATGAAAAGAATGAAATAACACCATTTGGTGTAATACAGATGGACCCAGAGAATATCATGCTAAGTGAAGTAAGTCAGACAGAGAAAGACAAATACTGTATGATATCACTTATTTGTGAAATCCAGAATATGACAGAAATGAGTCTATCTACGAAACGGAAGCAGACTCACAGGCATAGAAAACAGACTTGTGGTTGCCACGGGGGAGATGGGTTGGGGACAGATAGAAAGAGAGGTTGGGGTTAGCAGATGTAAGCCATTGTATACAGAATGGATAAACAACACAGTCCTACTGTACAGCAGAGGGATGTATATTCCATATCCCATGATAAACCGTAATGGAGAAGAATATAAAAAAAGAGTGTATAACTGAACCACTTCTCTGTATAGCAGAAATTAACACATTGTAAGTCAACCCTCTTTCTTGATGAGGGTCAAGGAGGAGAGTGAAAGAGCCAGCTTAAGACTAACTATTAAAAAAACTAAGGTCATGGCATCCAGCCCCATTGTAGCATGCCAAATAGATGGGGAAAAGATGGAAGTAATGACAGATTTCCTCTTCTTGGACTCCAAAATCACTGCAGATGGTGACTGCAGCTATGAACTCAGAAGGAGACTGCTTCTTGGCAGGAGAGCAATGACAAACCTAGATGGCGTGTTGGAAAGCAGAGACATTACCCTGCCAACAAAGGTCTGTATAGTCAAGGCTATGGTCTTCCCAGTGGTCATATACAGTTTTGAGAGCTGGACTGTAAAGAAGGCAGAATGCCAAAGAATTGATACCTTTGAACTGTGATGCTGGGGGTGACTCCTGAGAGTCTCTTGGACAGCAAGGAGATCAAACCAGTCAATCGTAAGGGAGATCAACACTGAATACTCACTGGAAGGACTGATGCTGAAGCTGAAGCTCCAGCATTTCGGTCATCTGATGCCAACAGATAACTCATTGGAAAAGTCCCTGATACTGGGAAAGATTGAGGGCAGAAGGAGAAGAGGGCATCAGAGGATGAGATGGCTGTATGGCATCACCGATGCAATGAACATGAACTTGTGCAAAATCCAGGAGATGGTGAGAGACAGGGAGGCCTGGTATATTGCAGTCCATGGGGTCGCAAAGAGTTGGACACAACTGGGTAACTGAACAGCAACAACAAGTCAACTATACTTCAATAGAAAAAAAAAAAAAAGAATCGGATTCAAGGAGTGACGTGCAGCTGGAAAGAAGAAATATTAGTCTCAGAGCTGGAAGCTAAGAAGGTCCAGAATTTATTCTTTGTGAGTGAAAGGCAAGTTGAAGCAAATAATACAGGACCAAGATCGCATAGGATATGTGGAGGCCTGTGGATGAGTTGCAGGTTGTGAGGATGGTGGGGTGGAGTGAGGGTTGGAGTTTCTGCCTTTCAACACTATTCTAATCTGTGATGACATGGGTAGAAACGTCAAGGGGATTATTGGATGAGTTACTCTCTAAAAAAGTCAAGCTGAGCATAGGCATTTGGGACCAGATGATTTTAAAAGGAAAACAAGAAATCTAATTTAGAAGTTAAAGAAGATGGGATTAGGGGCTCGGGTAGACCCCTGTCCTGGCTCTGCCATTTACTAGCTGTGTGACTATAGACAAGTTGCTTAACTTCCCTGTGTCTCAGTCCTCCTTTATAAAATGGGAATAGTAATAAAGCATACCTCATTGTTTTCCAGTGAAAGTTAGATGAACTCGGGCAAACTCCAGGAGATGGTGAGGGACAGGGAGGCTGACAAAGATGAGACAACGCTTGTAAAGTGCTTAGCAGATCCTGGAATCGGAGGTCATCAATATATGGTGTTTTTTGTTTCTGGCGACTTTTTATTGTTGTTCAGCCGCTCAGTCATGTCTGACTCTTTGTGACCACCTGGACTGCAGTGCACCAGGCTCCCCTGTCCTTCACCATTTGCCAAAGTTTGCTCAAACTCGTGTCCATTGAGTCAATGATGCCATCCAACCATCTCATCCTCTGTCGTCCCCTTCTCCTCCTGCTTTCAATCTTTCCCAGCATTAAAGTCTTTTCCAGTGAGTTGGCTCTTTGCATCAGATGGCCAGAGTACTGGAGCTTCAGCTTCAGCATCAGTTCTTCCAATGAATATTCAGGGTTGGTTTCCTTTCGTATTGACTGTTTGATCCCCTTGCTGTCCAAGGGATTCTCAAGAGTCTTCACCAGCACCAGAGTTCGAAAGCATGAGTTCTTCAGCAGTCATCCTTCTTTATGGTCTAACTCTCACATCTGTACATGACTACTGGATAAACCATAGCTTTGACTATGCGGATTATACCTTTGTCTGCAAAGTGATGTTTCAGGACATTATTTAATCTATTGCTGCTTCCTGGGGTTGATTGTGTGGCAAGAATAATACAAAAGATGGGAAATTGCCTCAAAAAATTAAAAATGTACTTATGAATGGAAGAATTTTTAATCAGTTAGGAATATATAGCTGAAAGATTTTGCTGGTTGAGTTGAAATTCAGAAAGGGTGTGGAGGCCACCCCGAGAAACAGACATCAACGCCCACAAAAGCTAAAATTTCATAAACGACCAGCTTGGAGCTGCCCAACAGTTTCATTCCTGGAAATTGTGTGGGGTATCATTGCGGTACTGTTGGTTCCTTACCTGATAGCTACTTTTCCTTTTTTATTCATCAGTCAAATTCTGGTTTTGTTGGATATCCTGTGGCCACAGCCTTTAAGGAATACAGTCCCTCTCCTCAACCTCACTGAATAGGGAGCGTGAGCCCTGAATATTTCAAGCCATTCACGGTAATTCTGCTTTCATGGCCAGCAACTGGTTCACAAATGAGCATGTGACATCATTCCAGCTAATGAAGGAAAGCATGTGGGGAGCAGGGCTCTGTGAAAGTTTTCTCATCTCATAAATAGACACAAGGAAGAACCATGTTTTTTTCTTGCTCTGGTCTTTGGATGTTGCTTTGGGGTGATGTGATGTTTGGAGCTGTGTCAGTCGTCTTGCAACCATGAAAATCAATGTTATATTTGCCCATGTGGAATGCAAAAAAAGAACTTGGGTCTTTGATGATATTGTTGAGCCACTGGGACCCCTCCCCTCTTGAGGCATCTTGTTATATGATTATTTTGTGTATCTTGGATTCTGCAGCCTTGATAAACTCACTTATTAGTTCTAGCAGTTGTTTTGTAGATTCTTTAGGCTTTTCTATGTAAATAATCATGTCATCTGCAAATAGAGATAGTTTTCCTTCTTACTTTATAATTGGTATGCTTTTATTTCTTTTTCTTGTTTTGTTGCAATGGCTGGGACTGCCAGTACAATGTTGAATTAAATAGTGAGAATAAGCATTCTTGCCTTGGTTGTGATTTCATATTTTTATGTTAGATTATACACTTAACATGGTTTAGGTCAGTGGAAATGGGTTTTCTGCAAGCTTTAATGCTTCCAGATAAAAAAAGCATTGTAGCTGACAGTGGTATTAAAGAGAAGTTCGATCCAGGAAGACTTGGTTATATACAGGTTAGAATTATCAGCGATGCAGTTAGAATATTATTAAGTCAAGCTACTTCTACTTGTAGACATGTTGGGTTCCACATGAGAATATAGCTTCTTTGCTCGTGGGAGGCCCCTGCTGTTCCCAGAAATGCTC